>NC_133421.1:87367500-88858333 GCF_049350105.2 Macaca mulatta | reverse complement strand
CTCTGGACCGCCTGGAGGCAGGGAGGAGGCTGCTTCATCACACTCCAGTGGGCAGCACGCCCGCGGGAGAGGACCCCAGTCACCCCACCCTCGGCCAGCGCCCACACCGGGAGATCCTGGGAGAGTGACTCCGTGCCAGCCTTGGGAGTAGTCGTAGGTCCGTGTCCATGTGAAGCCGTTATGACAGGGACTCCAGAGGAAGGGGATGAGTGGGGTAGTCTGCTGTCCTGGGCCCTTCCAGTGACCAGCCTGGTCACCTAGTGTGAGCCCCTGGTCCCTGGAGCCTCAGTTTCCTTATGTGAAAGAGGAGGGATGCCAGTTGGGAAATGACAGGTGCTCAGGGTCAGGGACCCCACGCTGCCCAAGTGCTGTTCAGCCATGTGTCCTTTGGCCATCGCCAGGTGTGCCCACCTGCATATCAGACCCCCGTGAGTCACCACTGCCCTGGCAGAGTTATGTGGGTGGGGAAGGGAGGTCGAGTGTCGCTGAAGAGGCAGATAGACTTGCCAGGTATGGAGGGAGAGGAAGTAAGAGGCAGGAGGGGCTGGGGAGTGCCTGGGCGGTGATGGAGAGGGGCAGAGGAGGCCCTGAGCTGAGGCCTGCAAGCAGGGGAAGGAGGAACCGTTCCAGGCAGAGGCCACTGGGGATGAAAGTGCATTTTGCTGGGATTCGTGGCTGTCACCCTTCTAGGGGATGCTTAGCTCTCCTGTGCCCAGGTCACCTGCTCCTAGGCCTCAGTCTCCCTTAGACAAATGTCACCTGCTCCTCACTGTGCCAGGTCCTGTGCTAAGGGGGGCAGTGTGTTGTGTGTGCATCAGTGTATGTGTGCGTATGAATGACTGCATTGTGTGCATGTGTCTGTGTGCGTGTAAGTGCAAGCGAGTGTGCATTGTGTGCGCGTGCATGTGTGAGTGGTTGTGTGCATTGTGTGTGTCAGTGTGTGTGAGTGGTTGTGTGCATTGTGTGTGTCAGTGCGTGTGAGTGGTTGTGTGCATTGTGTGCACGGGCATGTGTGAGTGGTTGTGTGCATTGTGTGTGTGTCAGTGCGTGTGAGTGGTGTGCATTGTGTGTGTGTGTCAGTGCATGTGAGCGACTGCATTGTGGACGTATGTCAGTGTGCGTGTGTGATTGCATCGTGTGCATGTGGCATATGTGAGTGCATGTGAGTGTGAGTGTGTGAGAGTGCATTGTGGACGTGTGTCTCTGTGTGCGTGTGTCTGTGTGTGTGCGTGTGTGACTGCATTGTGTGTGTGCATGTGTGGCTGCATTGTGTGCATGTGTGTGCATGTGGCATGAGTTTGAGTGCATGTGAGTGTGCAATGTGAGTGTGTGTGTGTGGGGGCGGGGACTGACCATAGGGCAAGGCAGAGGACAGCTACGTGGTAGAGAGCACTTTGTCCCTGCCCCAGGAATCCTACCAGGTGTTTTCACCCTGGAGGTTTCCTTGGTCCCCAGCACCAGGCCAGGGGAGAGGCCTTGTTCTCCCCATTTGGGGCTGAGACGCTCGCCGTTTCCCTCTGCGTCTCCTGGTGTAGCTGAGCAGATGGGACTTCAGAAGGAGCTAGACCAACAAATTCAGGGGAACTAAAAGGAAGATCCAGTGACCCTGGGGTCAAGGGTAACTAAGATGTCGCTGACACCCCCACCCCCCACCCCCCACCCCCAGCAGGGCTCCACTTCAGCACGTGGCGTGTGCACAGCTCTGTACTCAGCACGGGGAGAGGGTCTCAGGAAGACCCAGGGAGAGTCCATTCCGATAGGTGGATGGTATAAAAACATGAAGCCATCTCCAGCTGCATGGCGAGGCGCGGTGGGAGAAGGCCTGGGGTAAAATCAGGAAAGTCTGAGATCCAGGCGTGGCTCCAGCTCACTGTTTTCCTCCCAGGCCCCCTGCTGTATCACCCAGTGAGCAGACGGGATGGGGTCAGAGCCACCCAGACCTGCTGGTGCATCCAGTGCTGTGCTGTCACTGCCAAGCCACTGTGTGTTTCGGAAGGTTGACCAGGAAGATCAGCTAAAGGCATCAGGGGCATTTAACTGGGATCTTAGCTGACCATCTTCAAAAGTCTGCAGGTGGACCCCTTAGAGATAGTAGGCCCTTCCCACCAGGCAGCACAGGGCTAGCAGGACTGGAGGGTGGGATGGCAGTGGGAAGACGACCTCCAAGGACGTCTCCAGTGCTAATGCCTTTAGCATCGGCTCTCTCTTGAGGTGTAAGTTCCGTGTCACCAAAGGAATTCAGCAGAGGCTGGCTGGCTCTCTGAGAGGCTCCAAAACAACGCTGTCCAATAGGAATACAGCGTTTGCCACAGGAAGGTTTGCATTTTCTAGTAGCCTTTATTTATTTATTTATTTATTCATTCATTCATTCATTCATTTTTGAGACAGAGTCTCGCTCTGTCATCCAGGCTGGACTGCAGTGGTGCAATCTCGGCTCACTGCAACCTCCGCCTGCTGGGTTCAAGCAGTTCTCGTGCCTCAGCCTCCCAAGTAGCTGGGATTACAGATGAACGCCACCACGCCCAGCTAATTTCTTGTATTTTTAGTAGAGATAGGGTTTCACCATATTGGCCAGGCTGGTGTCAAACTCCTGACCTCAGGTTATCTGCCCACCTGGGCCTCCCAAAGTGTTGGAATTACAGGCATGAGCCACCTCACCCGTCAGTAGCCATTTTTAAAAGGTGAAAAGAAACAGATGAGATGAATTTCAATCGTACATTTTGTTTAACCCAGCATACCTCAAGTCTTATCCCCCAGAATAATCAGGATGAGATAAACTATTAGAGACCGTGAGCATTCTTGTGTCTGTACTGTCTTTGAAATTGGGTGTAGATTTTACACAAACAGAACATCTCTGTTCAGACGAGCCACATTTCCAGGACCCATGGTCACATGTACTGGTCACAATGTACTGGCAGATCTAGAACATTCTTTCCTGATGGACACAGCAACTCTAGAGCTTCCCTACTCCCTCTGGTCCTGCAGTAAGGAGAGCCAGCTAGAAGCACAGACCCTCCGGCTCCCCAAGCCTCCTCCCTTGGAATCGCCATCAGATGGAGGCCCAGGGAGTCACACTGATCTAGAACATGAGGAGCACCAGGGGGACCTGGATGGGGTGGCCTCGAAGAAACTCCCGTGGCCACAGGCCTCAGACGAGACTTAGACCAGTCCCCTCCCAGCTCCTGCCCCAGGCAACAGCAGGCTGTGTCTGTGACAGTTTTCACGAACTACCTGTGGCAAAATCAGAATAATGTAGTCATGGTTTTCATAAAGATAAAGACGTTCACTTTTTGTGTTGAAATGCCCATTTTTGTGATAGCAATATCTGCCGTTCATTTTTTAAATGTCCTTATTTGGGAAAATAAAAGGTTGGCAATTCTTTTTTTTTTTTTTTTTTTTTTGAGATGGACTCTCACTCTGTCACCTAAGCTGGTGTACGGTGCTATAATGTTGGCTCACTGCAACCTCCACCTCCCGGGTTCAGGCAATTCTTGTGCCTCAGTAGCTGGGATTACAGCCTTACAGCCGAGTAGCTGGGATTACAGGCGTGTGTCACCACCCCCGGCTAATTTTTATATTTTTCGTAGAGACAGGATTTCACCATATTGGCCAGGCTGGTCTCAAACTCCTGAGCTCAGGTAATCCGCCTGCCTCAGCCACCCAAAGTGCTGGGATTACAGGCGTGAGCCACTGCGCCCAGCCAAAGGTTGGCAATTCTAATGGATCTTCCCCCTCCTCCACCCTTTTTGAATTAAATATTACAGCTGAGTGCGGAGGCTCACACCTGTAATCCCAGCACTTTGGGAGGTTGAGTTGGGAGGATCACTTGAGCCCAAGAGTTTGAGACCAGCCTGGGCAATGTGGCAAGACCTTCTCTCTATTTTTTTTTTTAGTTTGTAAAAAAAAAATTAATTACATGTTAGTAATTAGTGTGATTCAAAAGTCTGGAAACCAGAGATCTAGCTCAGGGGTCTGTGGAACAAATCTGTCCCACTGTCTGCTTTTATTTTTTAAAAGTGTTGTTGGAACACAGCCTCGCTCATTGGTTTACGTGTCGTCTGTGGCAGCTTTTGCCGGGCGACAGCAGAAATGAGCAGTTGCAGCAGAGACCATATGGCCGGCAAAGCTCTAAATATTTGCTCTCTGGCCCCTCGTAGAAAACGCTGGCCAATCTCTGGCCTACACCAGCCCTGTCCGCAGATGCCAGCGCAATGGAGCCACGGACGATGTTCGGTTTTCTAATAGCCGCATCTGCAAAAGTAAAAGGAAGCAGAGGAAATTTGTGCTCATGACGTGTTTTGTGTAACCCAGTCCAAACTGTTTTCATTGCAACATTTAATCAATGTACACATGATTGAGATATTTGGCATTCTCTTTTCATGCTGGGTCTTCAAAATCCACTGTGTAATTTTCACTCACACCCCACCTCAGTTGCTCAACAGCCACGTGGGGCCAGTGGCTGCTGAAGTGGACAGCTCAGATCTAGAAGGAATAAGGCTTATCTCCATCGGAGATCTAGGCAGGTGTCTCAGGAGCAGGGCTCTGCCCTCCGTGTTTGGGGTCCGGACCTGTGGCAGTGGATCTGTGAACAGGACCATCCACATGAGGGCGGCAGTTTACATGGACAGACACAGGGTTGAGTGGGTTCCCCGGGGTTCCTGGAGCAGCTGGTATGCGGGGTACAAGGGAGTGAGTGTTTCAGGCTCTAGGCTGAGAAATTTTGACTTTTCCCAGTAGGCAATAGGGAGCCACAGAAGGTCTTTGAGCAGGGAGTGACAGGATCAGATTTACACGTAAGGAAAGTTCAACTGGGGTGGAAAAGGAGGGGCTGGAAAGCTAGAGACTGGGGACGGCCGGAACAGGGTGTGGGCAGGGGCAGCAGTAGGGACAGAGAAGGGTGAATGGGGAAGCTTTAGCAGGAGAGGTATACCTGGGAGGCCTAACGGACAGACCACGGAGGGGTCCTTGTAGAACAGGTGGTTTCTGGCTTCAGGATGGTGCGGACGCATGGTGGATGGGATACTCGGGCCTGCACTGACCAGGGACTCCCCCCCAGCCCTCAAGAGCCCCCAGGCCCTGGCTCCCTGGTAGAGAAAAGACCTTCCCTCCCCTGGTCCTGGAGCCTTCCCTCAGGCTCCAGGCTGGGGCTGCAGGCCCCTGGCAGGGGACTCTCAGGTCCGGCTCCTTTATCTCCCCTCTGACCCGTTTGCCTGGACTGGAGCTGGTTCCCCAGCCAGACGTAAACACCTGGCCGTCCTGGAAGCTTAACACTGTTAACCTGTTGTTCTCCGTAAACATCTGGCCTGAGCCCTGCTGCAGCCAGGCAGCTCCTTCCGGACCCTGCCCTTCCTTCCCCTTCCTTCCCTCCTTCCTCCCTCCTCCCTTCCCCTTCCTTCCCTCCTTCCTCCTTTCTCCCTTCCCCTTCCTTCCCTCCTTCCTCCCTCCTCCCTTCCCCTTCCTTCCCTCCTTCCTCCTTCCTCCCTTCCCCTTCCTTCCCTCCTTCCTCCTCCCTGCCTGCCTTCCTCCTTCTTTTCTTTCTTCTCCCCTCCCTTCCCTCCTTCTTTCCTCCCACTTTTCCTCCTTTTTTACTCTCTCCTCTTCCTTTCTCCTTCCTTCTTTTCCTTCCTTCCTTCTCTTCTTCTTTCCTCTCCTCGTTTCCTTTCCTTTTAATGATTTGTATCTGTGGGCTTTACATACCATAAAATTTACTCTCATGAAGTGTACAGTTTCATGGTTTTCAATATATTCTCAGCGTTGTGCAGCCATCACCACTTCTAGTTCCTGAATATTTTCACCATCTTAACAAGAACATCATGCCCAGTGGCAGCCGCCTCCCGTTCTCCCCACCCAGCCTCTGCCAGCCTCCCAGCACACCCGTGTGTGGCCTTCCCACCCGCCTGTGAATTTGCCTTTGGGGGCTGCTTCATGCCATGGGACCACACCAGGTGGGGCCCTCAGTGCCGCCTCCTGTTTCTTGAGGGCTGTAGTGTGCAGGGTACCATGGTGGGAGCACATGGACTCTGCACTGAGGGCTTGCAGCCCTGGGGGAGGCAGACGGGGTCCTGGGTCCTGGGTGGGGTGTGATCTTAGCTGGCTCTTAGAGGGGCCCTATGGGAGCAGTTTGCTGGCAGGTAGTTGTCCTACCTGCAGTGGGTGAAGGAGCAGGGGAGGAGGAGAGGGACAGCCCACCGCACAGCCCAGGGGGTGGTCCCAGCCCTTCCCCTATATGGAATCCTCACTGCTACCCCAGCATCTGAGTTCAGGATGCCTAGGGTGTGTGAAAAAGAAAAAGCCCCTCCAGTGAAACCCAGGTTGCCGACTGCCCTGGGCCCAAGCAGAGGTGGGCACCCTGCTGCGTGTCTGAATCGGGGCTGTGAGCGCTGCCTTTGTCCCTCTTACAGGTCCCAAGTAGAAAATGACACCGGGATTCACACGGTCCCCTTATGGATCCGCCCTTTGCAGCTGGGCTGTTTCCTGGGAGCTGAGCAGGACCAGGAGGCCATTCGGAAGGTCCCCCACTTAGCGGCAGGTGTGGCGAGAGCCTGCATCTGTGTTTGGGGTACTGGTTGTTTCCAAGGGTGGCAGGCATGTATCACGGCCGCGTGTCTTGGGCCGCGGCTGCATTGCTATGGATCTGGTACCGTGAGTACCAAGTGGGCTCTCTGCCCTACCTGCATGCATCTTCAGTGCCTTCGTGACCCAGGGCCAGGCGAGGGTGCACCCGGCGTGTAAGCCCAGCGGGAAGACAGGGTGAGCCGGGAGGATGAACCAGCAAATGGGCCACATTCCCAAACACACTGGCTGACAGAGGAGACCACAGCTCTGTGTCTGCTGGGCCACCGCAGAGAGGCCACAGCCGTGGCCTGTCCAAGGGCCTTCCCACCTCAGTGCATTCATCAGCGGATGTGGACAGGCAGGCCAGGCCGCCCACGCCTGCTCAGTGACCCCTCTCCCCTCAAAGCCTGTTTCCTCATGGGCCAGTGGGGGTGAGGACACCTCCTGGCTGGCAGGGTCGGGGGGCCACAAGACATAGGGTGGCTGTGGGGTCAGCCCCCATGGGCAGAGGCCTCTTCTGTTCTCTCAGGCTGTGGATCTATGACATCAGGAAAAGAAATTGCTAAGATAAGGTCACAAAATATATAGTTTATCTTGACTATTTCCATTTGGTCAATTCCCAATTTAAACCCATACTGAGGCAGGTGCCATGCAATTGTGCTATTCATGAGTTGGTGTGGGGGGGTTTATTTTAATTAAGGGTTGGAAGTATGCTTTGGAGGCCCTGGTTGTGGGGTCCCTGCCTGGTGGGGGGCCCACCCCCGGCGAACCACACCTGCCTCTTCAGGGCCCTGCCGGTCAGGGGTCAGGCTGCAGCGTGGTCAGAGGACTCAGGGATGGACCTCCCGATGGAGGGTTGGGGCATCAGAGCCCTCTGGGCTCCTTAGCCTCTGAGCTGGCCCCACTGTTTCAGGACCCCGTAAATACAGCGCCAACCACCCTCCCCAATTACCCAGCCCTCACCCAGCCCTGGGGCTGGGGTCTGGCCAGGGACCCCCACTGCCCCCCACTCTGTGGTTGGAGGTGAAGGGAAAGGCTTTTACCTGGGGAAGGCCCATCTATGTCTTGCTCCCTCCTCGGAAATCCATAGAGCCTTTGGAGGCTCTCTGCTGCCCCTGGATGAGTCCTGGATGAACTCTGAGAGGATCCAGATCCCCAGAGAGGCAGCTTCTAGGGTCCCTGGGGCACCTCCAGGCCCTGTGCTCTGGCTCCAGGGTGCCCTGGACCCCAGGTAGGGCCAGGGTTGAAGGGGCCCCAGGGTAGCTGGCAGGGAGAATTTAGAGCGAGAAATCTAGACAGGGGTGGTGGGACTGCAGGGGATCCACCAAGCACCCTCCCTCTGGGGGGACAGGCAGACCGCGACTGGGGCTGTGAGTGAGCCCAGGGTGAGCGAGACAGACCAGAAGACAGGCTTGAGTGCCTGGTTCCCTCATCTGTAAATTGGAGTCCTCAACCCTGCCAAGCTTGTGATGGCCAGGAAAGGACTCCATGACCCATGGGAGGCTGCTGGGGGATCATACGGCCCCATGAAAGCCAAGGTCCCATGGACCCACAGCCCTCAAATCAGGCCTCCTTGGAGGATGCTTAATAGGAAAGTAGAGCCTGATAGAGACCCCAGAGGGAGGGGAAGAAGGGGCCCCCCAGAGCCTGATGGAGACCCTGAGGAGAGAACAAGGGAAGAGGGGGCCCAGCACTCCCCGAGCCTGGCACTGTGCCTGGCACTGTACCTCGGCTTGTTCCTGGCCATGTGCCTGGCACTGTGTCTGGAAGTCTCTGACTTGAGCCTCCAGCAGCCCCAGGATATGATCGATCTTCCCATTTGACAGAAGAGAAAAACTGCGGCCCAGAGTGGCTGAGAAGGTTGCCCTTGTGAGCGCATCTGTGGTGGGGGTGGAGTGCCCACCTTGCCAGGGGTCTGGATTTCCTCGTGGTCCCTTGTTTGAGGCTGTCTCTAGGCCCCCAGAGGCATGGCCACTGGTCTCTTCCCCTTCTTATTTTCTAACAGCTTTATTGAGGTGTAATTTGCATACTGTAAAATTCAGTCTTTGGAAAGCACAATTCAGTGACTTTTAAGAAATTCACAGTTGTGCAACCATCCCAGAAACCAATTTTTGAATTTCCATCACCCAAAAAGTTTATTGGCAACTTCCCTTTGTTTTGATTCTCCCACTGAGCCCAGCCTGGCATCGACACTCTGACCTGGCTTGGGCCAGCCCTGGCAGGAGGGGTGGGTGGGCTCTGAGTGGCCTGGGGGCTTCCCTCGGCCAGGTGGGTGGTGAGGGCCAAGGGCCTGCATCCCCACCTGTGCGTATTCATAGGGCGGGGCTCCTCCCCCGGACCTCAGTGCTGGGGTGTTGGGCCTTCGCCTTCCCTGAGGCTCTGCCCTCCCTCGGGACCCTACCGAAGCCCCGTCAATTCCCTTCCCCCATCTCGGCTCCCCGTGGGTGGCTCCTGGACTCCCCTTCATCTGTGGCTGAGGGCTGAGCCTACTTAATTCTTTTGATCTTGGTTCAGACGTCAGCCCCTCCGGCCATTCCCATTGCTGCATGGCTCAGTCTCGGCTGCCTGAGTTGGAGCCCGGGGCGGCCACAGCTCCTGGAGGGCTCCCCACAACTGCCCTGGCCTCCTTTCCTGAGCATAGCTCCTGCCGAGGCTCCCCTCCCACGGGAGGCTGCGCTGGGGGGTGCAGGAGGGAAAGGAGCCCCTCCTACACTGGTGTTTGCCTGGAATTATACCCTCCAGTTTGTCTGGAGCCAAGGTTCACCCTCACCTGCCCAGGGTGAGCATGGGCCAAGTCCAGGTTTGTATCCATCTGTCGTGCCTGGTTCCAATCACAACTCTGATGTACGCTGGGTACAGATCTGTGCAACATCTCACTCCAGCTCCCTGGGCCTCAGTTTCCCTCTGTGTAAACCCAGCGCCTGTGGGCACATCCCTCCCCAGCCAGTGCATGTGGGTGCCCTGCAGGGCCTTGGCTCACAGCGTCCTCAGCAAGCCCGCTGCATGTCACTGGCTCCCAGACCTGCTGTGGGCAGAATGCCCACAATCTCAGGGCGTCTCATGGTATCTGCTGCTGCCCTGCCCTCCTTTGGGATGATCCAGGTAGGCACGGGGCCCCCAAACCAGGACTCAGTCCCGAATGATCCTGTGACCTGGCCTAACTTCTGGAAGCTTCCAGAACCTGGCGGTGGGGCATGTCCTGGACATGGACCCCAAGCCCTTGTGCAGGTCTGAAGATCGTCACTGAGGCACCTGCGGAAGGAGCCAGGGAACCCAGCCAGTGAAGCCAGAATTTCTCCAGGGGGGCCCCAGAGCCAGAAAACGGGAGAGCACTAAGAATGGGATTTAAAAGTTCATCCCGTCACCCCCCGGGACGGCTGGCATGGAGGAATCGGGATATGCACCTGCCAGCTCTGCCCAGGGGCCCCCGCCACCTGTCCCCCAGAGGGATGGGACCCCACTGTGCCCTCCTGCAGCTTCCCCAGGTACCCCCTCCTCCCCAGGCTTTCCCAGATCAGTCTAAAATGAGAACCAAAGGAAATGAGGAGCCGGCACTTCATTTGTGAGCTGCATTGTGTTGGGGGCTCTTAATTAGACCTAATTAGACTAATTAACTTTCAAATGAGAAACTCGGATTTTTTTCTCCGCCCTCCCTCTTTCTCTTCACTCCCCTTTCAGAAGATGACACAAGGATAAATATTTGAATGGCTCACCGCAGCCTGGGAGGGGGAAGCGAGCCCAGAGGGCTGCGCAGGAAGGCGCTGGAGGGCAGAGGACATCAGCCCGTGGCTCCCGCCTCCCGTCCCTCCCCGCTGCTCCCCATGCCTCCCCGTCGTCCCACCCTTCCTGTTAGGTGTGGCCCAGCTGCGTTTGTTCAGGGGCCATGTCAGAGGCTCCTTCCTCCTGGCTCTAGAAAGATGAGCGTGTGGTCTGGTCTTTCCTTAGCAGATGTTGTTCTGAGGGTTCATTTTCTTCCCAGCGCTAAGGGTGGAAAGATGAGTGAAACGTTGGGTCCCTTGGGTGATTCTGGTGCAGGGAGGAGAGGGGCGAGGGAAGTTAAGGGTGAGTTGTGCCCTCCAGGGGCTGCAGCATTTTCTGCAGCTTGGCTCTCCCTGGCCCTCCCAACCCGCTGCCCAGGCACATGGGAAGACCAGCTCCTGGGGCATCAGGGCAGCCACCACCCAGATAAGGCTCCCAGGAGGGCCCCTGGACCCCTAGCCTTCCCACTTGGGACCTCCGCTGCCCAGAGAAGGGCTCACCTCCATGAACCGAGGAGTGCGTGCACTTTTGTTTTGCTCCGCCATACTATGGCCTGACGCTGGGCCTCCCACCAAGGGCCAGTGGCACCATTTTCATTGGCAAAGTTGGCCATGCACCAAGGCACCCAAGGTGTTAATTATGTAACGCCTCTCCCCAAGACTGAAGGGGCGAGGTCCCGCCCACCCCCAGGAGAGTCTCTCACCAGGCAGCAGAGCCCCCGTCCTGCACCCAAGCTGCGGACTCCACAGCCAAGGACAGTCCAGCACCTGTGTCTTGGGGGTCTTCAGGGTTAAGTGGGACGACCCCACGAGCTCAGCACGGTGCTGCCCACGGGAAGTCCTCAGCCTGTTGGCTTCTCCCAGCTGCTCACTACGCCCTAACCTTGGGCTCCTGCAGAGCAGCTGTACTTTTCTGCCCGGGCGCTGCCGCCACCGCCCCTGCCAAGTGGGGACCCTGGGGTGCAGCCATGCCCGCCCCTCCCGGAGGCCTGGAATCTCTGGGATCTTCTTGGCCCACTCTTTCCCTCCCCCGTCCCAAACCTTGAGCTTCCCCATCTCGCCCTTTCCCGAACCCTGGCACAGAAGGATTCCTGGAGCCAACACCTCCAGCTTCCATATTCATTTCCCTGCTGCCTCTGTCTGAGCTGCAGGGTGGAGGTGGGCCTGCCTGCAGAGGAAAGCAGGAAGCTGCTTCTACTGATATTCTAGAATGTGCTGTATGGTCGGCTGCGGGGCAGGGGGCACAGTCCCCCCTCCCGGACACCAGCCGCCTCCAAGTGGCCGCAGCCTGTTTGCATGGCTCAGCATAATAGTTCAGGAGACCCGGGCTGGGTGGGCTCCAGCAGGCCTGTCTGGACGCCATCTGGCCCAGAGACACCCACAGCACCTGGGCAAGGAGGAGCTGAACACAGGAGACCCGTTCTACATCTGGCGGTCCCAGGTGCCTGAAGGAGGTGGGGCACCCTGTTGGCAAAGCTTCTGCATCAGCCAGGAGGGAAGCAGGCGGGGTGCAGGTGGGTGGGGGGCATCCGTCTGGGCCTTCCCCACCCAGGCAGCTCTGCACCCAGTGCCGGGTGGGCAGGGCGAGGAAAGCACCAGGCTGGCCCAGGCGGCAGCAACCTTCCCGGTTCCCATCTTGCCCTCCAGCTGTGGGACTTCCCTGACTTTTTATGTTGCCAGGGTTTCTGGGGAGAATGTTCTCCTGAATGACAGGATCTCTGCAAACCAGAGGGGTCTGGGGCAGCGTCAGAAGGACATTCGGATGCCCCGGCCTTTCCGCTCTGCCCCACTGCAGCCCGAAGAGCATCCCTGGAGCTGTGTTTCTGGCTTGTTCTCAGTTCCCCCAAAGGCTTGGGGTCCACACCTCCGCTCTTGACACCCTCAGAACACTGAGGCCGTGAGGCCAGGAGGCCCCGGGCCTGTGGCTTTCCCCAGGTGGGGCAGGAGCAGTTGCCCCCTCTGTGAGACTTGGTGTTCAGCCGAGTGTGCTGCCCAGCCCCAAGGAGGGAGCTGGCCCAGGTCAGAGAGGGACCCAGCTGGGGTCCTGGGGCCGGGTGCTCCCAGGTGAGATGGGGGAGCGGTGGCCACACCCTGGCCAGAAGTTGCTTTTCTCCCCCAGCTTGAACCATTCTGTTTCAGGTTGGCAGTGAGGTGGGCACAGTTTTGGTCCCGCCGTCACCCTCTCTCCCCCAGACAGCCCTGGCGTGCCTGTGCTCAGGAGCACCTGAGAGCTGCGTGTGTCAGACCTCGGTCTCCTCCGTGACTTTGTCCCTCTCCAGGTGGCACTGGAGGATGTTCTGAAAACTGCAGTTTGAGAACCGCTTGATCAGAAGCCGTGCCACTGGCTTTTTCCATTCCAGCACCTACTTCCCCAAGCCCTGAGCTGTCCTCTGCCCCTCCCTGTTCTCCCAGCCCTGCTCTCTCCGCCGTCGCCTCCTTCACCTGCCCTGGGAGACCCCCACCCCCTCCCGCACCACCCACAGCACCCGAGGGCTTTGTTAGCACAACTCAGTTCAAATGTCTGATTAGTCCTTAGGAGATCGAGGGGTCAATTTTCCACAGCTCCTTCCTCTCCATTTAACTAATTTAACTGCACGATTGTTACAAATTTCATTTTATTATAGCCCCGCTTCTCAGTCCAATTGAATTACTAAAATCTCATTTTCTCAGAAGTGCTGAATATGTAATTAGAGGAAAAATTATGCTCCTGCCTGCCTATTAGGATGGCTCCATGCATGTGGGCTCCATGTGACATGTGACAGCCACACTGACGTCCTCCGTGTGGTGGGCCTGGCTGGAGACAGGCGAGAGGCGGGGCTGGGCGCGGCACTCCGCTCGCCGGGCTGGGGGGCCTTGTCCGACGTCTCACCTTGCAGGGTGCGCCCCGTGCTCTGTCGGGGAATGAAAACGTGTGTGCAGGCAGCCCCACGACTGCAAGAGGGGAACACCACATTAACTCCCAGATTACAAATTAAACAATGTCTGTGGGCCCTTGTAATTAAAGGGAAATTCAATTCCCTTCTAATGCCCCATTATGTCTGGCTCTGCAAGGTAAAGCTGGGATTGTGCCGCTCGTTTAATGGGACCAGAGGTTACAAGGAGCATGACCATGACCCTGAGATTTGGCCTCATTTTTCTGGCTCCCAGTTCTCAGCAGGGGCAGCTGGGGGTGGAAGGCTGTGAGCGTTTTTGTAATATGTCTAGTCCTGAATTCCCTCCCATCCCTGTCCCCCGAAAGTCCCGCTGGGGCCTCATAGTCTCCTTTGACTGTTGTGGGTTGATTGTGGCAGGAGGCTCTGGTCCCCACAGAGTGTGGGTGTGGCCAGGCACGGTGGCTCACGCCTGTAATCCCAGCACTTTGGGAGGCTGAGGCAGGTGGATCAAGAGGTCGGGAGTTTGAGACCAGCCTGGCCAACATGGTGAAACCCCATCTCCACTAAAAATACAAAAATTAGCCAGGAGTGATGGTGCGTGCCTGTAATCCCATCTACTCAGGAGGCTGAGGCAGGGGAATCACTTGAACCCGGGAGGCGGAGTTTGCAGTGAGCCAAGATCACGCCACTGCACTCCAGCCTGGGCGACAGAGTGAGACCCTGTCTCTCACACACAAACACACACACACACACACACACAAATAGAAGAGCCACAACCGGAAGAGCAAGGGCACTTCAACCACCAGCTGCAGGAACAGACAGGCCAGCTTCCGGGCCTGCACACACCCCGAGGGGCTTGGGTTGCAGGAGGACGCATTGTATCTAAAAGGTGAGGTCACTTCCTGGAGCAGCATCCCCAGCTGGTCTGCGGAGACAGAAGTGATGGGATCGAGGCGTGTGCTGGAGCCATGCGGTGCTTCTAAGCCTCCATGAAGGGTTCATTGGCAACAGAGGACGGGCTTCATGGGGCCTCTCAGTGTCCCTCCTCCAACCTGGCCTATCCCCTGGGCTCTGTGAACATCTGTGCTTCTTGCCTCTGTGACTTGACTCGTGCTGGCCCCTTCCTTGGCTTGCTTACTCTTGTACATCCTTCAAGGCTCCAGCTGAGCCACCTCCTCCAGGAAGCCTCCCTTGAGTGCCTCAGTCTAGATGACCCCACCATAGCCAGGCTTCGTTTTCTGTCCTGCTACAGATTATCTGCAGAGGGACTGCGGTGTTTCTAACCTCCAAATTCCTGGAGTTCAAGAACCAGATAGACATCTTCCTTGCCTGGGTGTTGCTAGCAGTTAGCACTGTGCCCAGCCCACGAGATTTTTTTTTTTTTTTTTTTTTTTTTTTTTTTTTTTTGAGATGGAGTCTTGCTCTTATTGCCCAGGCTGGAGTGCAATGGTGCAATCTCAGCTCATTGCAACCTCTGCCTCCTGGGTTCGAGTGATTCTCTCAGCCTCCCAAGTAGTTGGGATTACAGGTGTATGTCACCATGCCTGGCTAATATTTATATTTCTAGTAGAGACAAGGTTTCACCATGTTAGCCAGGCTGGTGTCGAACTCCTGACCTCAAATAATCTACCCACCTTGGCCTCCCCAAGTGCTGGAATTACAGTCATGAGCCACTATGCTTGCCAAGATGTTTATTAAAAAAAAAAAAAATGAGCGATTGAATGAATGAATGAGGGAGTCCCAAGTCCTGCTGTCCCTTCTCAGAGTTTTCTGGCCCAAGAGTTTGAGAGTGGGCAGGTGGGATGTGGGGGTGCCCTGGGAGCCCAGGCCTGCTCTAGGGTGAGTTTGGGATGGATATACGGCGGGAGGGACAGCTGCAGGCTTGTGACTGCCCCACATACCTGGGGACCGCCCAGCTCTTAGAACTTAGGCCTTGGCCTTATAGGATAGTTGAGACCCCGGCCAGAGACCATGTTGGATCTGTCGTGCTCTGCCCTGCAGCTTGAGGTGGGAGGACACTGCCAGGCTGTCTGCTGCACGCTCACATGCTCGCACCTTACACCAGTGCCTGCATGGCCCCCAGGTCCACCCCTTGGGTGCAGGGAAATGTTGGGGTCCTAGGCATCAGGCCTGGCTCCAGGCTACCTGCATCGCCCCACGTCTGGGAGGGCATCATGCATCACACATGGATTTTTCCTCCCGGCCTGGAGCTGTGTCTGCGTTCCCTAATCCCCAGCTTCATCTACTCACGGATCTGAGGGGAGTCCCCCGGGGCTGGAGCTAGACAGTCACTACTCAAGTGGAGTGTGCCTGGGGAAGGCAGCCCCTGCTGCCCGTTGGCCCTTCCTGAGGCCAGGGAGGTCCTGAGCAGAGCTGCCTTCCATTTTGTCTGCACTTCAGAGGGCAGTGGGGGCTGTATCAACAGTGGTGGGGAGAACTGCCCCGGGATGCTGGAACACTCGGCGAACACGCACACACCCTGGCTGAAGCCTCTGAGCCATTTCGCTGCTGCCCTCGTCCTATGAGGGAGGTGGGAGTAGCGACCTGTCGTCACCCTCTGCCGCAGCTGTAGGGTGTGAGTGTGGAGGTAGTGTGTGTGTGTGGGGTTGTGCGCAAATGGTTTAGTGTGGACGTGTGTGTGACCAATGTGTACGTGTAAGTGGTGGTTGCATGTCACTCTGTGTCCCCCAGCTGCGATCATGCAGTGTGGGCATGGGCACGGTCCTGTGTCCCTACCACCCCAGTTGAACTCTTGAGTGTGTGAGTGGGTGGCAGTCAATCTCCTGGGTTCAGCTGAGACCAGGTGAGCATTTCCCCAAAGGAATATTGCTTGAGAATGAAGGGAGAATGCAGGGGTGTTCCAGGAGTCTCCAGAAGCCTGCCACAGATGCGTGTGGAGCCCAGCCCTCCCTGTGCTCCCAGGCCTTGCCCACAGGATGGCTTTCCTGTACAGCCTGGGCTAAGCCGGGGGCCTTGGTCTCAGAGCTCCTGGAGAGCCAGGGCCGCAGGCAGGCATGCCCCTGAGCCGTCTCCCTCTCCGGCTGTAGAATCTGTGAGGAGAAACTGCCTGGGCCAGCTGTACCCCGAGGACTCTCATCCCAGCCTACCCCTTGCCTCCTGGTCTCTTCTCAGTGGACACCTGGGCACCCCCAGGTCAGCTCACCCGCTGCTGGGCATTGAGTCAGAGCCTCCCTGGCCACCCAGCAAAGCTCTCAGAGTCTCCGCTGCCCAGCTCGCACAAACTCCCACTACCCGCCCGCCACGGAGAGGCCCACTCGCTTCTCGTGTGGCCTCAGTAGCTGCATCACCTTGGTGCCTGGGTGGCCTCTCTTTCTGTGAGTTGGACATGGCCTGCAGCCTCACCTTCACTGTATGAAAGCACTTAGTATACAGCAGGTGCTCAAGCAGTGTTGGTTGGGCCTTTCAGCACATTCCACACCGTCCCTTCCTCTGCACCCCTGGAAGCCGTGAGCGTCTGTCTCTGGGAGCCCCAGTAACTGTCCTGGGGCAGCAGTTGGGGATGGTAGAGAAGTGTCTGCCATGTGGGCTGAGCCAGATCCCTTTCCAGGTCCCTAAAAATCACATAAATTGGGGCTGTGCCTGCAGCTGGGCTCCTGTCCTGGACATCTCCATGCCCCGCTCAGCCCCGGAGCCCTTTGTTCATTTGGGTTTCAGTTTCTCCTTCCGGAAAACAGTGAGCTCCAAGCCTTAGCCGCCTTCCTTGCCAGCCTTGGTCGGGCGTCCTTAGCAAGGGCTATCGGGAGCAGACCCTGCCTGCTTCTGCTCCTGTGGCTGTTTTTGTAGGGGCTCTGACTGGGGTGTTTGGGAGTAAGCTGGCATGAGAGCTGCAAGCGAGGTGCCCAGTGCCCCGGCCTCGGGGGAGTGGGGAAGTGTAAGAACAGGAGCCGGTTTGCAGTGCTCCCTGCAGCCTGCTCAGCCTGCTCCAGGCTCTTCACATCTTAAGGGGCTCACCACAGCCCGAACGGTGGGCACATTGCTATCCCATTCTACAGTAGAGGAAACTGAGGCACAGAGGGCATAGGAAGCCTGTCCAGGGTCAGCCAACTAGTAAGCAGCTGTGTTGGTCTGCCACAGACCAGGCGGCGTAAACAACAGGTGTTTCTCCTCTCGTGGTTCTGAAGGCTGGGAGGTCAAGATCCAGGTGTGGGCAGGGTTGGTTCCTTTGGAGGCCTCTCTTCCTTGGCTGTGGATGGATGGCTATCTTTGCCCTGTGTCCTCACATGGTCGTCCCTCTGTGTGTGTCTGTGTCCTACTCGCCTCTTCTTGTAAAGACGCTAGTCATTGGATTAGGGTCCGCCCTAATGACCCCAGTGTCATGTAATCACCTCTTTAAATGCCCTGTGTCCACGCATAGCCACATTCTAAGGTACTAGGGGTTAGGACTTCAGCGTAGGAGTTGGAGGGGGTGATACAACTCGGTGGATCTCAGCAACAGAGGCAGCTCCCCAGGGCCATCCAGCCCCACCTGAGCTTGCAGTCGCCTCCCCTCTGCTGCGTCTCCAGACGTGCAGTGACCATAAGCAGCACTCATTGTTCGTCCGGGGCTGGCCAGCCAGGGAGTGGGGTGCCCTTGGTCATCAGGACCACCATGTGCCAAGCTGGGTAGGACAGGGCACTGCCAGCCTTAAGAGGTGGTGGTGAGGACAGCGTGGGCCTGCGAGGGACTGTTCGTGCCCTGGCCTCTGTCCCCCCGCAGAGCTGGCTCTCCTGGGACAGGGAGTGGGGCTATGCTCAGGGCCCAGGGCATCTCAGCTTTTAGGGACTTAGGGAGACCCAGCCCCTGCACAGCCTTACCCCTGGGTCCTCAGACTTCAGCACACTGAGTCCTTTGGGCACGTCAGTAGGTGGCATCAGCCATTTCTCGCTGTCTGTGGGCTGGATTTGGTGACCCAGCGGGAGGCCAGGCATCCGTGTTCTTGGCAGGCTCCCTCGGAGGGTCCTGATCAGATTCTGGGGCCTTACGGGGAGAAACTTTGCAGTAAGTGTCTGTAGAAGGGATGCATGGATGGTGGTGGGCTGTCCACAGAGGGGATGGACAGCTGTGGGCTCTTGGCTAGGCCACAGGGCCTGCAGACTGGACAGTGCCTGGGTGCTGATGGACACCAGCCCAGGGCGAAAGCAGAGGGAGTGTGAGGACAGAGTGGGGCCCCTGGGGTGGAAGACAGGGAGTAAGAGCGGAACCCAGGGCAAGACACGCAAAGGAGAGAGCAGGGAGGTGTCTCTCTGGGTCCCTGGGGGCCCTCCAGAGGCCCCAGCCCTTCAGCCGCCTCCCCCGCCTCCCTGGCCCACAGCAGCCGCTGAGGAGAGCGCAGGGGCCGCCGCTCTGGCCAGGGAGGCTGCAGACCAGACAGTGTGGCTCCGTAGCTTGCCAGGGATGAAATTCTTTCTCACCCAGCCACCACAGTGGGGCAAACACAGCCAGCCAAGGGCACAGAGTCCCTGCGCCTGCCAGCGTGCCCTGTTTCCTCCCAGGACTCCTGAGAAGGGCCAGTTCCCATCTGCAGGAGCCGAGGACTCCAGCAAGCCAGGCTCACCCCGTTCTGCTGTCCAGCTTGGGGGCCGACCAGCCCAGTCTGTACAAGGCCAGACAGCACCTAGGCTAGGCTCTCCGGGCCACACAGCCTCTGCTGCAACTCCTCAGTGATGCTGCAGTAGTGCAGGCACAACCGGAGACCATGTGTGAGTGAGTGGGTGTGGCCAGGTTCCAATAAAACTTTATTTACATAGAGAAGCAGCAGGCCAGATTTGGCCCAAAGGCTGGATTTTGTGTATCCCTGGTCTAGCTGACCATGGGGACCCTAGGCCTGCCCAACTGGAGACGTGGAAGAGGGGTGAGGGCAGCCAAGGAAACCCAGTTCCCAGCCCAAGCAGCTCAGGCGAGGGTCTCCCCTGCCCCTGCAGTGTGTGGGGCTGCCAGGCCTCTGGGGTCACTGCCCCTAGGAATGGGGGCCTTCCCAGCCGGGGTCTCTTCCTCTGGTGTAGGCCCCGGGAGGCTGGTCCAGAGAAGCCACGGTCGGTGCCTGGGTGGATGAAGAATGGAGGACTGGGGTGGCCACCACGGAACCACCAAACCTGAGTCCTGGACAGTAGAGGCTGAAGGACAGTTTCTCTCTGGGTGACCTTTTGGCATGCCAGATCTCTCTGCATCCAAGACCCCCAGAAAGTTCAGAGCCTAGCAACTGAGGTGGGCGCATCCTCCTTCCCGAGACCTTTTCCCCATCGCCCCCAAGTGTGTCAGTCTCCAGAACAGCGGCTAGATTGCGGCTCATGCACCAGGGGATGGCTAGGCCTGGCTGAGGGACGAGGCCGCTGAATGATGCCCACCTGGAAGGGCCAGGGAGGGTCTGCATTTGGGGTCTTCCCAAGAGGCCCTGCCGCTATGCACCTGGGAAGCAGCGGTGCTGAATTGGCACCAAGGCTTTGGCCTGACACCCGAGCCCTGTGGCCATTAGAGAGGAGAGGTGCGGGTGGGAACAGCTCTACTCCCAGCCACCATCGGGAGGGGAGTGCATCTGGAGTGCCTCCAACCTGGGGGTGCAGGGGTGGGCTGCCTCCTTCCAGACTGTGGCGCCCTTGGGGGCTCCCACCACCCACTCTCCAGTCCTTGCCTCCCCCATCTTAGAGGTGCTGGCACCTGCAATCTCTTGCCCACCCTGGTCAGAGAGTTGGTCATTCTCGTCTCCATGCCCCTAAGGGACGGGGTCCTTTTCCCCACCCACTTCATCTCCACCCCGAGACCCCCCCTGCCCCCAGCTCTGGCCCTCCTGGCTGCATTGCCTCTGTCGCACGGCATTACCATTTCATAATACTCTGAAATATACATGAAGTCGGCTGAATGCAGACAAAATTGCACCATTTACTGCATGAATATTTCATGCTGGCTCCGCTCCGAGGTATCCGTCTGATGGAGCTGGGAGCCTGCCGCCCCGGACCTCCCTGCCCACTGGCTTCCTGCCCGAGAGCGGGCAGTGCCCGGCTCCTCTGTTCAGTTGGGGTTGCCCAAGGAGCGGGGAGGGGACAAGTGTTGAGGAGTCTGAGTGATTGCTGGGGGTACTGTCGAGGCTTGGGGATGCGGGGTGGGTTCTGAGCAGTGCCCCGGCAGCCACACCCCCACCTTGTGGGCTCAGTGTTCACAATAAAACCTCACCAAGGCACAGAGCCGGGTGGGGAGGGACGTGGCACCGGCTGGCCACTGTACCACAGTACTCAGGTAGGAGTTGCTGCTGCCCCGGGAACCGCTAGGCAGAGCTCACGTGCCCTGGCAGGGAGGCCGCCATTCATGGCTACCTGCTGCCCCTCCCCCACCCGCCCTTTGGATGCCTGGCACGGCTGCCACCCCTTCCTCAGATGCCACGGCCGGGCTGCCAGTGCCACCTGACGAGGGCTGAGGTGTCCTGGGAGGAGCAGGACCTTGGGGCCTATGGGAGAGCGGGGAGGGAGGTGGGGGCGCTCTGCCCACCTGTGCGTGTGCACCTGTACAGATGCCTGGGAGGGCTCGCGCTTGCTCAGAGGAGGATTTGGGGGAGGCCCCGACACTGGCCTGCTGGGTGGCGTGAAGCCCCCATTCCTCAGTGGCACCTCCTGTCCACAGCCTCGCCTTCCTCAGGGAAGCAGGAACCAGCCAACAGGGCAGGGGCTGGCAGCTCTGAGTCCTGAGGTCTCTGGTGTGGCTGATCTGACCCCACCCCACTCTCATGGCCACGTGGGGACCGGGCAGGGCAAGACCCAGCCAAATACTGGCTCGTCCTGGCTCGTGCCCGGCTGGGCAGCCAGCCAGCATCCTTCCTCATTCTGTCTGCCCTCAGCCAGACCTCCCCAGTCAGGTCCTGAGCCCTTCAGCACAGGCGCCCGACTTCCTCCCTCCATCCACCCTTCCCCACTCATCCACTTAGGCACTCACTCCTTTATTGGACACCTGCTATATGCCGGGCATCGTGACAGCACCTCAGTGCAGCAGGGAACGAGAGATGAAGTCTTGGTCCTGATAGGCTCACAGTCTGTGGGGACCCCGAGACAGAGGCTAACAGCAGAACCCGCTTCAGGCAGGGTGGCCGGGGAGGACATCTTTGAAGGGGCAGCTTTGAAGCAGAAGGAGCTGGGCAATGAAAGACTGAGGGAACAGCATTGTGGGTGCAGGGAAGGGCATGTACGAAGGCCCTGAGACCATGGAGCTTAGCGTGTTTGAAGAACTGAACGCAGACTCTGGTGGCTGGAGCCAGCCAGGTGGGGCGGGACTGGACAGGGAGGGAGGGAGGGGACCAGCAGAGCCTTAGGGGCCGGGGTCAGGAGGGTGCACTTCTTGAGACTGAAGGGAAGTCATTAGGGGTTTCGGGCAGCGGAGAGACACGGTCCAGTGTGTGCTGTTTTAACTCCATCTCCCTGGCTGCTGTGGGAGCTGGAGCTGGGCCCACCCCTCCCCTCCCCTCAGGACAGTCAGGTCTGCGGTTGTCACTTGAGGGTGGAATTGATCATGGGGGCTGGAGACCATCATGGGCAGCCAGGGCTCAGGCCCGGGTGGGCGTGTGGCGGGAGAGGGCTGCAACCACAGGTGCCAAATATCAACATCCACAGTCCCAGCTGGGTAGAAGGCCCATTGCCAAAGCCGGGGGGAGGAGGAGGTAGGAAGCCAGGTGCTGGGGTGCAGGTGGTGGGATTGGTTACACATGATTCTTTCCTGGTTTCTTTTCCTGTGTGTATAATGCTTGTGCAGCAAGTAAGGATTGGGAGGAAGGAAAAAGAAAAAGCCGGATGGGAAGTCCGGGAGCTTGGTGTTCTCGGTGCTGTGTGTCCTTGGGCAAGCCCCTTGGCCTCTCTGGGCTCTGTTTAATGGGAAGCCTGGCCCACCCTGGTTCCCAGGGCCCTGTCAGCTTTAGCCACTCCTGTCATTCTGAAGTCCCCAGCCCCGACACTGAGGCTTAGCTGGGTTCACACCTGTTATCACCCCACCAGCCCCAAAACTGGGCTTCTCATGGAGATAATTTTCTAGCAGAGGGAACTTGGAAACTCTCTCAATGAGGCATGAAGTTCCTTCAGCACCTTCTAGAAGGCCTGTGCTGTTTGCCTCCCTGGCCACACCCTCTGCACATCTTGACCAGCACAGGGTGCAGGGAAATGGGGTGACCATGGGTGGTCGTTGCCTTCTGTGTCCACCACCCCCACCCCAGCCAAGGATCTGGGGGTCGGCAGTTCTGCAAAATGGGAGGGACCCCAGAGCAGGGCCAGGGGTCGGGGGCAGACACAGCTGGACCAGGGTGAGGCAGGAAAAGTGAGCTGCTCAGTTGGTTAGGGGCAAGACAGGGATGGAGGAAAGAGGGCAGCCCCGGCAGGCAGATGTCCTGCCCTGCACTTAGGGAGTAGGGTGGGGCAGGGTGTCTGGACAGCAGGCCCACCCGACCGCAGGCACCTCCAGACCTCCCCTGCCTCACCAGAGAAGGGCTGGAAACCCCCGCAGCCCAGGAGTGCTGGCAGTCTGTAAACACCCGCAAGAAAGCAATGGGCGATGTCGCGAAGTCCCGGAGGCCGGCACAGTGTCCCAGAGACCGGCGCGGTGTTCCTGGTGTGGGAGGATGGGGCAAGGCCTGGCGCCTGTGCCGAAGCCACTCGGCCTCTCGGCCCTGTCTTCGCCTCTGGTCCTGCCCCCTGCATTATGTGGATGCTGTTTCTGTGCCCCCACAGCTGTGTGTACCCTACTCTCGCTCTCTCACTGGCTGCGGCATTTTTCTTTCCCCTGTTCCGTCTCCTTCTGGGGTCCTTCTGCCTCTCCCAGCTCCCAGAGTCTCTGCCCGCCTGTGCAGCTTGCAGACTTGCCCAGAAGGTTCAGGGCACTTGTGGGGCATTAAACGGGTGAGGAAGCTCACAGAGTGAGTGCCCTCATCCCAACCTTGGGGTGACCCCTGGCCCAGCTGGAAAGCGATGCCCGCACCCTAGTCCCCGCTAAGGAGGTTGCTTCCTTGCCTTGACTGTGGCCCGCATTGCTCCTGGGACCGACTGGCTGGCTCAGCACTCTGATTTCTCTGGAAGGCAGTGTCCGCGTTTGCTGTCCCAAAGCAGCTGCTTCTCAGCCCCACTGAGGATGGGCTGGGGGAGGCGTCCCGAAGTCTCGCCCGGGGCTGGCCCCAGGTGCCGGAGAGCAGCTGGGCCTGGACATGGCTTGAGACCCTGCAGGGACAGAGTCCTCTGGGGCTCCCCTGTGCTCGCCCCTCTCCTGGGACCCCACTCGTCCAACTACGCACAGTCTCAGGCTCTCAGCTAAGACTGGCTCTAGTCCATCAGATATTGGGACTGGCAGGTGGGGGGAGCCCTGAGGCCTCCCAGCCTCCCATCACCCCTCCTGCTTCCCCATTTCTTCGCGTTCTCCCCTGTAGGACAGCGGGCCTTGGGGATGGGGGGATGTGGGAGCTCCCCCTGTACCTCCCTTCTGCCCCTCCCCTCCTCCCTGTGCAGGTCCTCTCCCATCCTTGCTTCCCCTCCTCCCTGTGCAGGTCCCCTTCCATCCTCGCCTCCACTCCTCCCCCTGCAGGTCCCCTTCCATCCTCTCCTCCCCTCCACCCCCTGCAAGTCCCCTCCCATCGCCTCCCCTCCCCATGCAGGTCCCCTCCCAGCCCTGTGTTTTGCTCTCTGCCAGGAAGCCCCTTCCCCTCGTTCCCGTGACACCAAACGTGTCTGGACCCAGAGCCGTCCTGACCGTGTGTCCCGTGGGGCAGCTGACCCAGGGTCCCTTCAGCCCCTGTACTGGATCTCGCTTCTCCCTCTGGACTGTGTGTCTTTTTCTTCTATCCTGTCTCTCTCAGCCCCCCCAGGGCAGGGGGTGGTCGGCGCCCAGGGTCTGATGCCAGCTTTGTTGCTTGCCTTGAGTGGGGGGGAGAGCGCGAGGATCAAACCCAGAATCCACGCCAAGAGCTGCGTTTATTGTGGCTCTGAGAGTCCAGGGCCCAGCGTGGCGGAGGGATGTGTGTGTGCTGAGCACTTGCGGAGCGTGGCCTGGAGAGGTGGCCCTGCCCTGGTGAGAACCGCACAGCAGCAGGGCAGCCGCCAGCACTGCCCAGCCCTCTGTGGCAGACAGCAAGCCAGGCTCGTTGCCCAACCTAGAATCCCTCACAGGCGGCACGAGGCATGAGCAAGCCCTCGTCCTCCCGTTGTGCACACAGGGACACTGAGGCTCGAGCTGAGGTGACACCCCCTGAGGCCCCATGGCCATTCAGAGGCACCACGTGGCCTCTGCAGGTCTTGCCCTCCTCTTTTCTCGGAGGTGCCCATCCCTACCTGCCTCTGCTGTGGTTGAGAATGTGTGGCAGGTGTGGGGTTGCTGGGGAAAGGAGGAGATGGGAGGTGAGTCTGTTGCCCCAGCCCCTGGCAGGCCTGGCCTTGCCCCCAGAGGTGGTCAGGTATCCCCTACTTCAGTGATGGCTCTGGTGGCCCTGCACCTCCCACTGCCTTCCCTGGTTCTCAAAGAAGCTGAGCCAGCGTGGCCACCTGTAGCGTGTCAGGCAGTTCAGCTGCCTCCTGTCTTGAGTGATGGGCAGGCGGGACCAGGGTGAGGTTGAGGCGGTGAAGGAACTGCCTGGGCTGGGGAACAGGGTATGGGGGTTGCAGATGGAGCTGAGTTGCGGGGTTGGCTGCCTGCAGAGCCTGGAGAACGGTCAGGCCACTGTCTGCGTCCCCTAGGCCCACAGCAGCCCCTCTGCCCCTTGGCCCAGAGTGTCCTACCCGGTAGCCCAGGCCTCAGCCAGGACCCCCCACCAGACTTTGTGCCTCGAGGGCCTCAGTCTCCTGGGACGTGGCTGCTGCTCTAGGTCATGGCCCACAGCTGCCGCCCACTGCTGCCCACCACCCTCTTGTCCTGACCTCCAGGGCAGGTCCTGGTTGCCCCTCCCTTACGGATACCTGAGAGTCCCTCCTTGTCTGCCTGCAGCTAGACCCACCCCAAACCCCCACCCACACCCCAGCACTTAGCCTGAGTCCTCAACACAGTCATAGCCGCTGCTTGTAACACCTGTGCCCCTCCTGTCTCCAGGCCCCACAGGAGGAAGCTGGCAGCCATCTCTGTCCCCTCACCCTGGTACTCAGACACGCGCAGTGGAAGCCGAGCTCATGGCGATGCCCAGTGGCCGCCCTGCCCTATCCTCTCGAGACCTGCAGGTCCCATTGCCTGACCCCACTCAGCATCCCAGGGTCCTGGGTCTAACATGGTGGGAGAAGGCCTGAGCAGGCAGGCATGAGCCCCTAGGCCGCCCCCAACCTTCTGCAGTGCGTGGGCATGGTCCAGCTGGCGGGGAAGGCAGCAGTCAAGCAGTCCCGAAGGAGGAATCGTCCGTGGACCACCCCAGGCGCACTTACCACTGCCCCACACACCTTGTTGCCTGAAGCTTCTCCCTGAAGCCCACCAAAGTCCCTCTTACTCCGGGCAGGTCCACCCTCGTGTCCAGCCCTGCTTCTCCCCAGAACAGCACTGCCCGTGTGCCCACCTAACAAGCAGAGGGAGCCACCAGGAGGGGTCAGGGCTGGGCCCTAGCCAAGCCCCAGTTTGTCCTCCCCCGTGACCCCCTCCCTTCCCACTCCCCCGCTGCCTGCGTCTGGGCTCCCCGTGGCTGCACTGGGCAAGGGAGGGGTCCTGAAATGCTGCCTCCCACACTCTACTAATCCCCAGATGCTGCCTTCCCAGGCCTTTGCTAATTTGGAAACACCATCCCCGGTGCGAGTCCGGCAATAATAGTACAGACGTCACATTTTCCTGGCAGGCAACAGGGGTCTCCGCCTGGGTGCTGCGGGAGCCTCCATGCCCTAGAGGGTCTCGTTGTGCTTCTTTTTTTTTTTTTTTTTTTTTTTTTTTTGAGACGGAGTCTCGCTCTGTGGCCCAGGCTGGAGTGCAGTGGCCAGAACTCAGCTCACTGCAAGCTCCGCCTCCCGGGTTTACTCCATTCACCTACCTCAGCCTCCCAAGTAGCTGGGACTACAGGCGCCCGCCACCTCGCCCAGCTAGTTTTTTGTATTTTTTGGTAGAGACAGGGTTTCACCATGTTAGCCAGGATGGTCTCGATCTCCTGACCTCGTGATCCGCCCGTCTCAGCCTCCCAAAGTGCTGGGATTACAGGCTTGAGCCACTGCGCCCGGCTCGTTGTGCTTCTTAAGCTTCAGGGTGCACTGTTGTCAGTGGCGGGGGCTGCACACTGAGTGTCTGAATGCCACCCAGTCCAAGCCCAGAACAGCATGAGGGTTTTATGGTTAGCGTTTCTCGAATGAATTATTCCAGCCCCTTGAAGTTCCTGGAGAAAGCCGCAGGCTGTCCCCCTCCACCCCCTACGACCTTACAAACTCAGGAGCTGATCAGTGCCAACGAAGGTGGTCCCAGCCTTTCCCATCCTCTGGGGACTTTGGCCTTAGCCTACCCCAGCCAGGCCCGCAGAGGTCCTCAGAGGCTGCAGGGAGACCCAGCAGGGTCGGCTCCCTCCCCTGCGTCATCAGACTCTGCAGCCTGTGCTCCTGGGATAGAGTCACCCAACTCTCATCACTTCCGGGTAGCAACTGTCTCATGTTGGGCACCGAGATTAGATCTTGGTCTTATTTTATTCTCAACAACCTGTAAGGTGGCCCCAACTACTGTTAGCCTTTGTTGAAGTCTAGGAAGCGGATACCCAAAGAGGTTCAGTGGCCTTCGGGGGGCACTCAGTGGCCGGGGACAGAGGCAGGATTGGAACCGTGGTCTGTAGGGGTGTGGGGTGCTTCTCCCTCCTTCTATGGCTCAACCTGGGTTTGGCTTCAGTCTGTGGCATGAGCCCTGCCCCTTCCACCCCCAACTCCTGTCACCCAGGCCCCAGCAGTGGGGCACAGGGCATGTTTGAGCTTCTGGAAACGTCTAGACTTGGACCCACCCCAAGCCAGGAAAGAGTTTCTGAGTGAGGCCCGCAGGAGGCAGCCGAGAGGCTTGGGAAGGGACCTTGCAAGGCTGAGGAAGGGACTGTGGGTGGGAAACGGGACCCCAGACCTCCCACTGGAATGGTGACTCCAGGCACAGAACAGAGGTGCCATGACTGCTCCCAAAACCTAGAGAGGCTACCGTGTTCCCGCCTGCCAGACACCTGTCTCTGGGTCTTTAGGGCCGCACCCTGGGGTCCCACGGTGAGGAAATCTCGGTCGCAGGCCAGAGCCTGGCCCTGTGCTTCTGCCTTTCCCCGGGGCCGCATGGCAGCGGCGGCTCTGTATGGATGGTGCAGCATTTTGGGTAATGAAATATTCACAGGTCAGTGATTCCTTGAGAAATGATGGGGATCAGTCAATTCCTTTTCAGGGAGTAATTTTCTTCCCCTTCACAGCCTCTGTTTCATGTTGACAGTCATTAGCATGAGAGAGAGGCTGGATCGAAGGCGCTTGGCAAAGCCTGCACCAGCTACCGCCTCATCGCCCACTGGCAGCCTTGGCCAGGTACTGGGCACCAGGGGTGCAGAGCCTGCCTGGACACACTCGTGGGTGGCGGACAAGTCCCTTGGCCAGCCCAGAACCAGAGGTGTGCAAGGCTGACTGGGCTGCATGTGCTCTGCCTTCTGGGGTCTTGCCAACTACCTGCTTTGGGCTATGCTGAGGGCAGGGGACAGCCCTGGCCCCCAGGAGCCTCTTACCTGCCCTCCCCAATGAGCTCCTCCCAGTCTCTGGACCAGGGCCTGCCTCTCGGGGCAGCAGGGAGCTCCCCAGGTCCCTTCTGGTGCACAGCACGGGCCAGGCTCTCGAGGGAGTGGAGGAAGGCTGGCGGCCTCACTGCCTTTACAGCCTCTTCCAGGCTCAAACCCCAACTCTGATGTTCCCAGGTTAATTGTCTTCTCTACATCTGGGTTTCTGCTTCTGTGAAATGGGCTGCTTAGGGCTGGTGAACTGCAGCTGTCCCTCCCGGCCGCCTGCAGAGGGGAGCACTGAATGGATTTCCTCCTCCAGAAGGCCAGACATGGCCAGCCCCTCCTGTGACCACAGTGTCCTCCTGACTTAGGCCGTGCTATCTCTGAGGACAACACGGACGGGAGGGCAAGGGAGCAGCCTTGGAGTTGGAGGGTCCTGGCTCTGGTGTCCAGACAGCAGCACAGCAGCCTGGAAACCTGACACCGGGGGCTGACGCCGGGACACCTGGAGGCTGGCGCGGTTTCTTATTTTGTCCCCTGTTCTCTGTAAGATCCAAAGTAAGGGATCTGACCCCTGGGTATGTCCAGGAGGCAGGCAAGGGGCCCATTTTGATCGTGTTTGCTAAAGCCAAGAGGGGGCAGCCAAGGAGCTGCCAGACACCCTGCCCAGGGGCTCACAGCAGGGGCACCCGCCCTCCTCGGGCCTTTGCTCCCTCTCCGTGGTGAGGTTGAACCTGCAGAGAGGAGACCCACCAACTTCCCCAGCTTTTGCAGGACTCCCAGCAGCAGACCCACGTGACCAGCAGGCCGCAGGCCCAGGCCCCCATGGAGAAGCTTTTCTGGGCCCTGGGCAGGCACTAGCTCTGCTCCAGAGCCAGGTGGGGCTGGACTCACAGATGGCAGCTGGTCACACACAGACCAGCCCCTCAGCTGCTCCCCAGTTAGGCAGAGGCTTGTCTGGCTGCTCTGCACACACCTGGGAACCGACTGGCTTTTCCCGGCACCAGGACGGCATGTAGGGTTCTTCCAGGTGCATGACGTGGAACCAGACAATTCAGAGAGGGAAAGAACAGGGCTGAGACTTAACCCAGGTCCTGAGTTCAAGTCCAAGCAACACCCATTTAGGACGGCATCAGGTACCCTCTCACAGACTCGGTCTAATGCAGTGGTGAAGCAGGTGCCTGCCTGCCCCTGGGAAGCTCTCCCTCCCGTCATTTGGCCCAGGGCACTGCTGTCAGGGTGGGCTGGGTCAGTCTCTCGTGGGCGTCTGTAGGAGGTGGAGCGGCATCTCTGGCCTCCCTGCATTCGATGCCTGGGGCACCCCATGTTGTGACAACCTACATCAGGGGTCTTCAATCCCTCCATGGCCTGGTGGGAAGCGGGGCACACAGCAGGAGGTGAGCAGCAGGCAGGGGAGTGAAGCTTTGTCTGTATTCACAGCCGCTCCTCATCGCTGCCATGACCACCTGAGCTCTGCCTCCTGTCAGAGCAGCAGCAGCATTAGATTCTCAAAGGAGCACGGTTCACGTGTGAACTGCACGTGCGAGGGGTCCAGGTTGCACGCTCCTCATTAGAATCTAATGCCTGATGATCTGAAGTGGAACAGTTTCATCCCAAAACCATCCCTCCCTAACCACTCCCCTGCCTCCCGCTGAGCTATGGAAAAATTATCTTCTGCGAAACCAGTCCCTGGTACCAAAAAGGTTGGGGACGCTGACCTACACTGTCCCCAGCCACTGTCCCCCAAATGTCCCCTGCAGGGCACCATCGCCCGGCTGAGAGCCCTGTGTGGGCCGCGTGGATCTGCGTGTCGGTGGGTCCAGGTGCTGAGCGGGAACGATGCACTAGGTTTGCCGAACGTGACGCTTCGCCTTGCCTGTGGCAGTGGCAGAGAAAACACAACCACAGAGCGATGAATGCCCCGTTTCCTCCCTGCTGTCACCGCATGCAGGGCCAGTGCTCAGCAGGCCTCTGCGCCCTGAGGAGGAAGGGCAGGGTGGTGGCGGGGGCTCCCTCTCAGTGCCGCCTGGGCCAGCCCGTGGGCTGGTTCCAGAGAACACGGAGAGCAGGTGCTGCCCAAACTCGATTGCACGTTAGAATCACCTCAGGAGCCTTTGAAGTCCCTGTGGCCAGACTTCACCCCAGGCCCGTGGCATCAGACCCTCTCCAGTGAGGGCACCCAGGCACCAGTATTTTTTAAAGCTTCCAAGGTGGTTTCAGGGTGCAGCCGCATTTCAGAACCACCACGCACACAAGGAACTTATTTGAAATATACTCAGCCAGCCCCGTCCCCCTGAATCAGAACCTCTGCAAGACCCCAGGAGACGCAGGTGTACACTCAGATATGACATGGACGGGCTCCTGTGTTGGGGGTCCTGGCCAAGCTCAGTGACAGGACAGAATCTGTGCCCAAACTCGGGCTCTGGGCTTCCTGAGCTGTTTTTCTGGGCAGGTTCTCGGTTTCCCCTGATCTCCTGGGACAGGCACCAGCTAAGCACCCCGCACACCCTGTCCCGCCCCCACCATGCTGAGGTTCAGTGCTGGTCCCTGCCGAGAGCCTCGAGGCATCATTGCAGATTCTTCTCCCTGGGCTCAGGTGGGAACCAGTGTGTGGGAACCAGTGTGTGGGAGCGCAGGTGCGCTCGTCTCCTTTGGACTCAGAACCTGGCGACAGCTCGGAGATGGGCAGGCAGCGGCCCGTCTGCCCGTTTTGTGGGCCAGGAGACATCTGTGACGGGAGGGTGTTTGCCTCTGACCCTCAGCTCCGACACATCTGCACTTCAGGCTGGTCTTTGGCACCTGGGCTCTGCCTTCCTGTGCCCGAGTGGAGGGGCACCTCGTCCTCAGTTTAGGACTAGGAAACAGAAACCCAGAGAGGTTCAGTGGCCTTCGGGAGGCGCTCGGCGGCCAGGGACATAGGCCGGACTGGAACTGTGGTCCCAGGACCGGGAGGAGGATGCTTCTCCCTCGTCCTGTGGCTCAACCCTGGACTTGGCTTCAGGTCTGCGACGTGAGCCCTGCCCCTTCCACCTCCTAACTCCTCTCACCCAGGCCCCAGCAGTGGGGCGCAGGGCGTGTTTAAGCTTCTGGAAACATCTAGACTTGGACTTGCCCCACGCCAGGAAAGAGCTTCTGAGTGAGGCCTGCAGGAGGCAGCTGGGAGGCTTGGGGAGGGACCTTGGGAGGCTGGGGGCCATGTGACGCCTCTGTGATAGGCGTCTCCTGCCTACTCTGCCCACCCCACCCTCTGTAGCCTTCCTGCAAAATCTTGGCACATTTTTAAACAAGGCAGCCACGGGGTGGGGGTAGAACGGGGCAATTCTTCAGGCCTCACCAGTCCTGCCCCAAGAGCAGGCCCATTGGCCACCCACCGACCGCCAGGATGGCTTGGAGGGCCTGGCCTGTCTCAGAGGCAGAGGGAGGCAGGCCACCCTCTCTGGCCAGCTCAGCGCATCCCTCCATCCACACATGACATCCTCTGCAGGGAGATCTCTGGGCCCCTCAACACCAGTGCCGGGCCTGTGGCTTAGATATGTCCTCCTCTGGAGGGTGTCACGGGCAGAGCTGGGCATGGGGACCTGCTACCATCCAGGCACAGGCCAAGCAGGTCAGCCCCCCTTCGTGGCCACCCTTCAGTGGAAAGATGAGGGTGTCTGTCCAGGCCTGCGGTTAAACAGGAACAGGGGTGGCTGTGAAGATCACCCTCCACTGGGGTGTCCTGGCCTGAGCCCAGGCACTGCAGGTCAGGGGTCCTCACAGACTGAAAATGGAGGGGGTCTTCATGAGCCAGTGCTTCTTGCAGGAGGGGCTCTGAGGGCACCACCCACCTTCCAACCCCAAACATGCCCAGCCTCCGATGCAGAGTGGCTTCCAGGTACGGGGCCTGTGCTGGAGGATGATGGTCTGCTACCCCGGTTCCTGTCCCTAGGGGGCTCCTGCACGTGGCATGGGTGCCGGGTGAAGGGGGTCACCTGTGGCCAGAGCAGAGGTGTCCCTGGTGGGGAGAACCCCGGTTCTGGTGGCCAAGGCCCGGCCTCATCAAGGAACCGCTCTGCGCAGGGTAGTGGTGGGCCTGGGAGGAGACCCCCACGCTGTGGGTGGGATGGCTTCAGAGCTGTGGGGGCAGCGGGGAGTGGAGGAAGAGAGGGTCGGGGTGGAGCTGGCTGGGAGAAGGAGAAGTGCCTGAGATGGATTTATAGACCCGCCCCCCTCCCACCAACAAGGACAGCACCATCCACGGAACTGCCCCCAGAATCCAGGTCCCCCAGGAACAGGCTTGGGGAACTCTCCAGGGGGCCTGTGAGGACAGAGGCAGGGTGGGCAGAGAACGGGGTGGACTCGGGTGAGCTGGCACAGCCAACATCCAGTCGGTGCCAGTTGCCACACTCAGATGCAAGGCTGCCCAAAACACAGGCACAGGAACCCACCTTCTTGTGGGGCCCAAGGTACAGTGGGTAGGTGGTCCTGCCCTTCTTACTGTTAGCCCAGCCCATGCAGCCTGCTGTGAGTCCCCCTTACAGATGGGAGGCAGACATGCAGGGACCAGCATCCTTCACACAGCAGCCCACCGTGCACCAGGATGTCCCTGTCCTGGGCCTCCCTCTTTGTCTTCTAGTCGTGGGACCTGGACTCAGTGGGATGCCAGGAAGGGCCATGTGCAGGGGTGGGGGCCTGTGGTCTTCAGGATTATGGGGGCAGTACTCCCAGGGGCCTGGTTCTCCCCTAATCCTTGAACGTGGCTCTTGGTAGAAAAGTATCTTGGGAACCAGAGGACGTTGGGGGCTGTTTCCCCGCCCCTGTGCCTAGAAGCCCAGAGCCATCTTTCAGCAGCTTCATAAGAGCCCCAGACTGGGTCAAGAAGCAGCAGCCCTTGGCCTGTTCAGAGGAGCCCAGGTGCACCCCCAACAACCCCAGCTGGCCAGCCGGTCTGCGTAGAAGACAGACTCTCCACCAGCCAGCCCCTCCCCACCTCCACACACCCACGAGTGGCCTTCTGCCACCGTGCCCCGCTGGTGGAGTTTAGTTGCAACCCCAGTAGGGGCAGATCTGCCGGCCTGGTCAGTCCTGCTGGGGTCAGCAGGCTGGGGAGGGGTCGTCAAGGAGAAGGGGCAGCTTAGGATGGAAATTCCATTAGTGCTCAGCCATGGGCAACAGGGCCTGTTTAAAGAATACATTCAATTAAAAATTGATTTTTCAGTGTAATCTCAATCATAATGAACCACGTTCAGACCCCTCCTGCCTCTCCTTCGACGGGGCTGCTCCCACCCCTGGAGGCTCCGCAGCCACCTCCCCATCCCCGGAGGCAGGTGATACAGTCAGGGGCCAGAGGCCAGGGGCCAGGAGGAAATAATTACAAATGAGGCTCACAGGGAGTTTTGTGAAATGAAAGTGTCACGGTGGTAAATCGTCTTTTTATTTACTGCAAGGTTGTGTTTTCGGTGTGGCTCCAGTTAAAAGCTGCGATATTTAATTTTCCTCCATCCAGACGGTATTTCAAAGCGTCGTAAAAGGATAGCAGCACCAACCTTTCCCCTGTCTCTCCACAAACTCAAGAGGCAGCGGGCAAGGATCCCATCCTGCCCCCTGCCCCGTCTCCTCCTCTTTCTCAGGGTTTCTTTGCTTTCCTGGCTGTGTGTGTCCCTTTCTTCCTGTGAGGTCAGGTAGGGGAGGCCAGGCTGGCTCTCCAGAGCTCCCCGGGGTGCCCAGGCAGCAGGGTTCTTACAGATAACACTCACTTCCGGCATCACTGTCTGTTGCACTTGCGATTTGGGGGCACTGTGCCGTCTGCTCACCTGTGTTAACACCTTTAGTCCTCATACAGCCTGGCTGGGGGCTCTCTTAGGCCTGCTTTACAGATGAGGAAACGGGACCCCGGGGAGGTGAAGGACTTATCGAGGGACCCCCAACTTCTCAGGACTCAAACTCTAGCCTGCCCGACCCAGGCGCATTGGCAAGGGGCTGTGGACATCAGGATACCCAGCCCCACCCCAACCACCTGACCCTCACCTGCTGATGTGCTGTGTAACCTCAGGCCCCATGCTCACCCTCTCTGAGCTGCTGTAAAAAGAGAAATCTAATGCTGGCTTCTTGTGATAGAACTGTGATTTCAGAATCAGATGCCCAGGAGAGACCGTCCCGGAGCCCTCGGCAGGGCCTCTGCCTTCTGCCTGTGTGAACTCTGTAGCCTTCCCTGCTCTCCCGGTAACTCCCAGCAGCGAGGGGGGCTCCCGGCTGGCCCCCAGCAGTGTCCTGCTCATAAGCATTCCTGCCCTGACTCCAGCTCCTGAGTCCAGTCACACTAATCCTAGGTTCAGCCCTTCTCGCTTATTACAGAAAGACCCGTCTTTTGACCCCTCCCAATTCTGTCCCCAGCCACAATGCTCATCACTCCAGGGGCTCTCAGGCCTCTGTTCTCCTGTGTCGACAGCTGCATGAGCCATGGTGTGTGCCCCTGTTTACCAGGCAGCTGCCGCCCCTTCCCCTGCACTCTCCAAGTATAGAGCTTTGTCACCGGGGAGTGCTCAGGAAATCCCAGGGCCATCCCTGGGAAGCCACCCGGGCTGCTTCTGTCACCCAGCAAGGGTCTTCAGTGTTGGTAGGAGAGGACGCTCTGTGAGCACAGTCAGGTGTCCTTTCACGGGACCACCCCCAGCCCTCAGCATGGCATCTGGCTCCGTTTCCCAAATATCTCTACTTCTGATAGGTCTTTGGCAAAAAAAGAATCCCGGGTGGAGAAGTGTGAGGGATGGCATGCCCAGCACAGTTAAACCTGTCTCTATACTGCAGAACTTCTCTGGGCCTTTTCTAGGGACAGCATGGTGGCATTTTCCCCAAGAAGTCTGGCCATGGAGCACTTTTCTAGAACATTCTAGGAGACTAAAGCTCTGTGGCACACGTCTGGGTTGATCTATCGTACTGTGCCTCCGAGTTGTGGGACTATAGCTCGTCCTTCTCTCTCTTTGAGCCTCAGTTTCCTCGTCTGCAAAACCAGGGACTGTCACCACCTGGGCCCTCGAGAGCTTTACAGCTAATGTGGGTGCAGGTGCCAGCCTGCAGCAGGTGCTTGGCATGCACTGTGTCTGGCCCACACATGGCACCTGGAAACAGGTGTGTGGTTGGTGCCCAGGAGACAGTGGCACCTCCGCTCAGAGGCTGGGTGTGGCATTATGCAGGGTTCACCCTCCAGGGCCAGGGCTGGAGATACAGAAATGGAGCTCAGAGTGGAGAGATGGAAACGGTGGCTCTGGGCTCAGAGATGAGCTGGGCTGTTATACGGGAGCTGTGTGACTTGCCTATAGCCGCTAAGCTCTTGCAGCCTCAGTTTCCTCGTCTATACAATGGAGATCACAGCACGTGCCCCTGAGGCATGGTGAAGACTCTGCCAACGGCCGGGCAGGAAGAGTCTGTTCAGTGATATGCGAGGCTGTCATTGCTGGGTGGGAGAGCTACCCATGGAGATGCCAGAACCCTCTTGGGGAAGCCACAGGGCGGGGTGGCCTGGCAAGGCCGTGGGACCAGGAGAGCTGGGCCTGGGAGCAAGACAGAGCTGGGCACCAGGCCTGGCCGTGCCCCTTACCCGCAGGGGAAGCCTGAGACTTATTTGGCTTCTCTTGGCGTCAGTTTCCCCATCAGTAACATGGGGCACCCACGTCGTCTGGCTGGGATGAAGTCAGCAAGGTGTCCTCCCTGGGCATACATGGTGGTTCTGCCCCTCCGGCATGGTCAGTGCGGAGTCGCTCGTCTTGCCCGGGCACAGCCACTCCTGGCTGACCCCTAGTGGCAGAAGGACCCATTTCTGCCTTTGGGGATGATCTCCTCCTTCGCAGTTGTTGGTGGGCAGATCCTGGTAGGAAAGAATCGTCCCATTGGTCCCCCACCCCACCACAGCCACGTGCCCACCTGCAGGAGAGTCTGGCGGGCAGTGCAGCCTCCTCCCTGGCTTGAGAGCTGTGACCCTGGCTGCCCAGTTCCAGCCAGCCTCACGGGGAAGGAGCCCACATCCCAGTCAGCAGGAGAAGATGAATGCTTTTAATTCAAAGAGCTCTTCACGAGCCAATGAGAAGGTGTAAATTGTCCTTCCAGGCCCTGGAGCCCAGAGCTGGCGCCCAGTCACAGTAGGGAGTGCAGCCAGCAGGGCCAAGGTGCGGCTGGGCAGGTCATCTGGATGACAGGTGGACCTGGGGACATAGTCACCTGGCACACAGGCATCCATAGAAAGCTCTTCCTCTACTAGGGTGGGCACGGCCCCACCTGACGCCTGTGTACCTGTGGTCTCCCTGTGTCGGGGGGGACCTTGTGTTTGTGGGGAGGGTGCCTTATGTGTGTGAACTGGAATGTGTGTGGACATGGATGTGAACCCAGGTGTGAGCATGCCAGGGCAGGACCATGAACGTGTCTGCTGTGTGCATTTGTGTGTGGGTGAGGGGGTGTGAACACATCTGCTGTGTGCGTGTGTGTGTGTGTGAGGGGGTGTGAACGCATGTGCTGTGTGTGTGCATGTGTGGGTGGGGGAGTGAACGCATATGCTTTGTGTGTGTGCGTGTGTGGGTGAGGGGGCATGAACACGTGCTGTGTGCATGTGTGTGGGTGAGAGGGGGTGTGAACACATGCGCTGTGTGTGTGCGTGTGTGGGTGAGAGGGGGTGTGAACACATGCACTGTGTGCGTGCATGGATGAGGGGGGTGTGAATGCATGTGCTGTGGGTGAGAGGGTGTGAACGCATGTGCTGGGTGCATGCATGTGTGGGTGATGGGGGGTGTGAATGCATGTGCTGTGTGCGTGTGTGAGTGGGGGGTGTGAATGTATGTGCTATGTGTGTGAGGGTGAAGGAGACATGAACGCATGTGCTGTGTACATGTGTGTTGGTGGGGGTGTGTGAACACATGTGTTGTGTGTGTGCATGTATGGGTGAGGGGGGTGTGAACGCATGTGCTGTGTGCATGCATGTGCAGATGAGGGGGTGTGAATGCATGTGCTGTGTGCATGCATGTGCAGATGAGGGGGTGTGAATGCATGTGCTGTGTGCATGCATGGGTGGGTGAGGAGGGGTGTGAACGCATGTGCTATGTGTGTGCATGTGTGGGTGAGGGAGTGTGAACACTTGTGCTGTGTGTGTGTGCGTGGGTGGATGAGGGGGGTGTGAACCTGTGCCGTGTGTGGGTGGGTGAGGGGGTGAACACGTGCTGTGTGTGTACGTGTGTGGGTGAGGGGGCGTGAATGCATGTGCTGTGTGCATGGGTGGATGGGGGTGTGAATGCATGTGCTGTGTGCGTGTGTGTGTGGGTGAGGGGGTGTGAACATGTTCTGTGTGCATGTGTGTGTGGGTGAGGGGGGTACATCACCACACAGGTTGTGTGTGTGTGCTCAGGAGTAAGCATGCACAGTGTATATGTGTGTGGATGCAGTGTGGGGTGTACATATTACCTGGTCATGAGTGTGACGTGTGTATGTGCATGAGCTTGGGAGGGAGTGTTCACAGTGTGAGAGTGTGCACTGTGTATGTGTGGGGCATGTGCATGTGGCTGTTCACACCTGTGTGTGACATGGCACACACAAGTGTGCTCGGGGTGAGTCTGCACGGTGTGCGAGTGTGTCCTGAGTGCTTGCACATGGGGAATACAGGTATGTGGAGGCACGCACGGTCTGAGTGTGCACGTTGCACACAGGTCTCAGCGTGCAGGCATGCACACATTGCTCCTGTGGGTGGGAGTGTGCCTCGCAGGCTCGGTTACATCCACCCCTCTGGGTGCCTGGGAGGCTCCAGGCTGCAGATCAGACCTGCCCATGAGCGTGCCCTGTGTGAGTGAGTATGTGTGTGCCTGGTGTGTGACAGAGACTGCGTGGTGGGGGGGCGGGGGCTGCCTGGGATGTGCCTCCGCCTGTGCAAGCACACATGTGCACATGGCTTCTGGAGAAGAAAATGTTTAAAAATGGAGTTGTCAGCCCCGAGTTGACAGGCGCAATCAGCAAAGTGCAGCGTCGGCAGGAATGGGCCGCGGCTCCCTCAATTACCCGGGAGGAAATGGCCCCGCTTTGTGCTGAGGAGGCAGAGTGTGGCTGGAATAAAGCAAGTGGAGCAGACCCAAAAACTTCATTAATTAAAGAAACTCATTAATGAGGGACATTTAATCAGCTGAAGATTAGATCCACACTCGCCTCTTCCATGAGCCAGGCGCCTAACGGGAAAAGAAGCCATCCGCCTCCTCCCCCCACACCCTCCCCGCGTGCCCAGGCCAGGCCAGGCGCCAGCAGCTTGGCTGGGAGGAAAGGAGGCGCTCAGGCCCCGGGGGGCAGGGGCTGCTGCCAGGGAGCGGGCAGAGGAGGGCAAGCCCAAGTCCAGGCAGGTGGACTGGGGAGTGGGAAATGTGTGCAGGTGTGCAGGTGCACTGCTGCGTACACAATCACTGCATGCGTGTGTGGAGGGGTCGGGTAAGGCGTGTCCGGGTCAGTGATTCTCAACAGGGAGTGATTTTGCCCCGCCCCCTGCCTGAGGATATTTGATAATTTCACGATGGCCAGGGGGTTGGGGGTGCTCCTGTCATCCGGGGTGCTTGTGTGAGAATGCACTGGGAATGTGTGTGTGTGCGCATGTGTACAGGGACTGCGTGTCTTACGGGTGTGCACGAACAGGGCTGTGTATATGTGTGTGTGTGCACGTGAAGAGGGACCGTGTGAGCACATACCACAAGGCCTGCGTGTGTGCACAGAGGCTGCGTGTGTGTGTGAGTCCATGCGTGTGAGCACATGTGTGTGTCTCTGTCAGGATGCATCCAGGGGCTACCCCGCTGGGGTTCAGAACCCAAACATGAGGTGCCTCTGGTGAAGGGAAGGCCTCGAGCAGGAGGAAGGCCTGGACCTCTGGGAGACCTGGAGGATGCCAGGGTTGTGGAGGTCAGAGGCGTGTGGCTGAGTGCAGAATCCCAGGACCATACAAGGCTGTCCCCACGCCCCTGGGGTGCAGCCTCCTTCTCAAAGCGAGTGTGAATCGTCCGCTCTGGCTTAAGGCTGTGAGAGGGGTGGCTCCTGCTGGGTGGCAGCTATCTCCTGGGAAGTGGCTATCACAGGCCAGGAGGAGCTTGCTACTGATTGATGGGGGCAGAGCAGACTCAGATGAGAGCTGGCCTGGCACCGCTGCCTGCCCCGGGGCAAGCATTTGAGGACTCAGACATCAGGTCAGGGACCCTGGCTGAGAGCTCAGTTCTGGGTGAGGATCGGCAGGTTCTCGGTGCTTCCCAGTACCTTCCCCATCTTCTGGCAGTGTTAGGCCAGGCTGAGCCAACCAACAGAGCTTGGGCAAGAGAGCCAGGGGCCCCAGTGCCTGGAAAGTTGAGTGGCCAGCAGCACAGGATGGACCCATTCAGTGTAGGTTGTCCCACTCTGACCGAGAGGTCTGGCAACCTGGGGCCGGTGGGGGGGTGCTGCTTCACAGCCCGGGGTCCCCTCCCCTCCTGGGCCAGGCATGTCCTCCTTCCTCCCCACACTCCTGCCATGGCCTGCACAAGCATGCTTTTATCCTAAGCAGTTCCTGAGTGCATCTCCCAGTCCAGGCTCCACCACCTTACGTAGGGGTGCAATTGGCTGATCCCATGGCACTCCCTCTGGCTGGGAGAGGTCACGGGGAAGGGGTGGGCCTTGCCCAGGTGTGGGCTGGGCAATGGATGAAGGCAGTGTGGGGTGCACGCATCCTGCAGGGACTGTCAGGGCTGAGCCGGGGAGAGCATGACGGACACAACAGATTCTCCAGGACGAAGGTGTTGTCATGTCTCTGAGGTCGGCACGTGTAGAGAAGGAAAACAGAAGAAATAGGCAGCCCACGGGATGCCAGGGACCTCGGGATGCCAGGGACCTCAGTCTTCACCCGTCCAGATTTACTGGAGGGAGACCCAGACCTCTGCCTAGCTAGAAACAGAACAGAGCCAGAGGAAATAGGTTCAGACTGCAGCGGGGGGACTCAGGTTTGATGCCAAGAACTATGACCCCACCCAGCATGAGTGGCCAAGGAGCTGTGGAATCCACAAGCTCTCAGCTCTCAGCAGCTCATGGTGCAGCCCTGGCTGGCGTCTTAGGGGGGGACTCTGTGACCTCGTGTGTCCCCCAGCCTGAAGCGTCTATCTCTGAGTCCTTGGCTGCTGCCTTAGCCACAGCGGAGGGGGCAGGGAGCCTTGGGATGCCAGGCCGCTTGTGGATTTTAGGGACATGGGTGAGGACAGTTTCTGGTCCTTTCGGGAAAGGTTGGCAAGGAATGGTCCCACAGAGATGCTGTATGGGGGTGGGATGGGACATGCCACAGGGAATCCCTCCCCCGATGCCCCCACTGCACTGGGGAGCACCTGGAAGGAAGGTCGGGCCAGTCATGGGCAGCCCAGGCCTTTGCTCAGACGCCCCTGTTGGAAGCCCTGCTTTTGCTCTTGGGAAGGAGGCCTCCTGTGAGGGGCTCAGGCCTTCCAGGGAGCGTCCTTGTGTCCAGCCCAGAGCAACCCCCTCCAAAGGTGGGGTATGGCTCAGGGCAGGTGCGTCCTGCTGGAGGAGAGGCAGCAAGGGGCAGCGAGGTTTTCCTTGTGAGAGAACAGCACTTAAGGTGGCCTGGCTCCTTCCCCAGGGACCCCACCGCCACCCACCTCACCTCCCCGGGAGCCCACCGCCACCCACCTCACCTCCCCGGGACCCCACCGCCACCCACCTCACCTCCCCGGGAGCCCACCGCCACCCACCTCACCTCCCCGGGACCCCACCGCCACCCACCTCACCTCCCCGGGAGCCCACCGCCACCCACCTCACCTCCCCGGGAGCCCACCGCCACCCACCTCACCTCCCCGGGAGCCCACCGCCACCCACCTCACCTCCCCGGGAGCCCACCGCCACCCACCTCACCTCCCCGGGACCCCACCGCCACCCACCTCACCTCCCCGGGACCCCACCGCCACCCACCTCACCTCCCCGGGAGCCCACCGCCACCCACCTCACCTCCCCGGGAGCCCACCGCCACCCACCTCACCTCCCCGGGACCCCACCGCCACCCACCTCACCTCCCCGGGACCCCACCGCCACCCACCTCACCTCCCCGGGACCCCACCGCCACCCACCTCACCTCCCCGGGACCCCACCGCCACCCACCTCACCTCCCCGGGACCCTGCCACCTCCCCTTGCCTGTCCCATTTTACAAGTGAAACACAGCTCCAAGATGGCCTACGGCACTGACTCAGGCTCCCTGGCTGTGGCCGGGCGGTGGACTGGACAGGTGCTCGGGGGTACAGACAGGTGGAGCAGAAAGCACCTGCTGCCCCTGGGCCTGGGTTCTAGACCAGGTGGTGCCCCTCACCTCGTGACCACGTGTCCTCATCTGGGTGTGTTGAGTGTCCTCAGTCTCACCATCTATGGGATCAGATGGGGTCACACTGTGATTCTCAGAGGATAGCACTCAGAGTCCCCCTCCCTCACCAAGTCTCTGCCCCCTCCTCAATCTGTGCTGTGACTGAGGGTGTCCAGCTGGCCCTTCCCATGGACTCAGAAGCCAGCCCCTCAGTGGTCTTTCTCCAGACCCCTCTTCGAGGCCTGCCAGCTGTTTCAGCACTACTGGTAGGAATGCCAGCGTCCACCGGTGGCTGCTGTCCCTGACTCCCTGAGCAGCGTCCTTTTGGACCCAGGCGTGGGGGGAACTGCCTCCTCCCCCAGGGGGAACTGTGCCCCCTGCATGGTGGCTCCAACACAGGGTGCCAACCGGCTTCAGGACCCCCTCCCCAGGACACCTGTGGTTTGTGATTCTGAGGCTGCAGGTCAAGGTGCAGCCGTGAAATCTGCATTTCTAACAGATGACAGGGTCCTCAGGCCAGACCTTGAGGAGCAGAGTCTCAAAGCTCACCATGCGACACAGACCTCACTGTGTCCCAGCTGCAAGGCTGCAGAGCTGTGTGCACCTGCTGTGCACAGCCACACGTGACCAACCAGGCATGAGCACCCAGGGGCTCTGTCCCCACAGCGTCTCCCAGAGACACTGCCCGGACCACCAACTCCCGAGTGCCCCCATTAAAGAAGGGATCATCAGGGGACTGATCCCAAGTGATGAATAAATCCACTTTTCAAACCACATTCCTCTGGGTGGGTGTTTGGCTGTGGGACGCATTATGTAATCTTCGTTGCCAGGAAATTTACCTTCCTAATTACATTTTGCAAATGTTCATTTGAAGCCGCCTTCTTGGAGCTCACAGTAACTAGGAGGTGGCTGCTGGAAGCCCCAGGGCACCGTGGGAGGGACAGGGGAACGTCCCAGACCTGAGGCTGCTGGGTGCAGAGCACAAGGGTGGGGTCCTGCCTTCCCGCCGTCTCCACCCCCGCCTGCCCACCTCATGTCCTGGGCACTGTGCTTAATATCCTGTTCCATTTGCTAAATGAAGACCATGGGCCATTAATAATGCTAATATTCCTTAATGAATATGCAGAAAACAGAAACGAGGGTGCCTCTGTGGCTGGCGGAGCGAGCGGCCCTGGGACTCTGGAGGGGAGAGGCCCAGGGGCTGCTCCGATATTCTCAGCCAGCACTTCTCTTCTGGTGGGTCACTTGACAGGTGACCTGTTGCGTTGTCCTCACAAGGCCCTGGGAGGGAGCTTTGGCCTGAATGATGTTCTTGCCATCCCACTGAGTAGGAACCTGGTGTCTGCTGATCCACCCTCAGGTGTAGGCCAAATGCTGTGTGTACCGTGTACTCACCTGCTTATAAATTCACAGCAGCATCTCAGCAGGACTTGAGCAAGGATAGAGGAGGAACCGAGTACAGTGGAGATCACAGCTGGGTAGGGGTAGCCTGGAAGGCTTCCCAGAGGAGGTGTTTGGACACCTCAAGGATGTAGAGGAGGATTAGAGGAGGAAAGACCTGAGTCACAGCAGAGAAGCTCTGCACAAAGCCTGTCCGTGACACCACATGGGGTGGTGGCGTTCACCATGGTATCCCAGAGATGGCTGGTAGGTGCTCAGCAAACAGATCTCAGCTGAGTGAGTGGGAAGGTACAGGTGAGACGGGAGCTGCATGGCAGCTGCAGTGAAGCTGTACTAGGAGTTGGTAGTGACCATGGATGGACAAGGCTGGGCCCAGGCCTCCTCAGGCACCTGCTCCTCTGGTTTCTCCTGCAGCCTCCTCTGTCGTCTCCCACTGGCCCCTGCCTTGGTAACTTACAGGGATCTCAGAACCTTTGCTCCCCACCCTGCTCCTGTGGGCAGGGGCAGGGGGCCACCATGAGCGCCCCCTCCTCCCTGGAGGCAGAAGGTCTCCCTGGATGGGAAGGAGGCCTTTGGTCACCCCTCCGCTGGGGTTTGAGTCCCACCCAGCCTTGGCAGCTCCCCCCACCTGTGTGGCTCAGGCCACTTTGCTCGTGTGTGAAATGGAGAGCAGCCTGGTTATAGGGGCCACGATGAGGGCAAGGGGATCATTCTCAGGACCTGGAGCCTCCCCCGGGCCCGCATGCCCCATCCGGGGTGGAGAAGAGGCTCCCACTCCCAGGACAAGGGCTTTGCTTTTCCCAGTGCCTCCCTTACCTCTCAGAGGAGGGGGGTGACCTCTTCCCAGTCCTTGCGGCTTTTCTCACGTCCCCTGCACCCACTCCCTGTCCTCCTCCAGCGTTACTGCTCTCCAGGGTCTCCTCCACCCCAGGGGAGGGCCAGTGAGCAGCAGTGGGAGGCCAGGCCGCTCAAGGGAGAGCCAGGCAGATGCCTGCTGCTCGAGGGCAGAGCAGGAAGAGAGAGAACCGCGGCAGCCTGTGCCCAGGCCCTCTGTCCTCACCCCCAACTCTGCCCCCAGCAGCTCTGGCACCCCTGCCAATCTCACCCGTCAGACCAGCAATGTACACTGTTTCCTGCTGGTCCAGAGGGGAGCCGCCTACTGCTGGGTGCTGATCCCCCGTGGCGCCTGCACCTGCACGAGTACACACACGTGCGCTCTCAGAGCTACAGCGTCAGACCACGGCAGAACCCAAGGGACGTGCATGGAATAGGTCTGTAGGCCGCTGCTCTTCTGGGCCGTGACTGGCCCACATCGCTCAGCTCCTTTGCTTACCCCACGTGCAGTGCTCATCTGCCGCACGCCCTCTGCCCCCCACCCCACCCTGGCGTGCCCCCTGCAGAGACCCCTGCTGGGCTCTGTGACTCAGTCTGACCTCAGCCCCAGCTGGCCAGCAGCCTCAAGCCCCCACACCCCGGGAGCTGGGACCTGTTGGTGTTTCCGTCCGTCTGGTTGGCCATCGAGGTGAAACCCCCTCCCAGCACCCGCTCTGCACCTGCCGACGGAGCCCCATCAGCCAGACACCTGGCTCCTTGCTGATTTTCCCCAGGCAAGAGGCAGAGTAGGTGGAGGTGAAGCTGGTGGGAGAAGAGGATTTATGGAGTCACATTATTTATGATTTGTATGGGGTGACCTTGGAGAGAATTACCGCCTAATCGTGTGAAAATCTGTCCCCTCGCCTGGGGCTTTTCAGCTGAGCTCTGTGCTGACCTGAGTGGGGGGGACTGAGTCTGGGCTGGGGCTGGGGCTGGCGCTGGGCTCTGGCCAGGTGACTGGGCAGGATTTGGGGCCGTCTCTCAGCCATCAGAGCAGGGAGGCCCCTGGCATCACTGGGCAGAGGTTTCTACCAGGTCTTGTGCCTTGAACCCCTCAGTATCTGACCCCTTCTTCCAATAAGGGTCTTAAATGCATAAAACAAAATGGATTATGAAGGAAACCAGGTGTATTGAGATATAGTTACCAAAAGAGAAGATACTCGTGCATGAAGACGTAATCCATGGCCTCCTCACGTGAGAGACCAGGCCCAGGTTTGGAGTTGGAGTGAGCGTGAAGGGCGGCAGATGGCGGAGTAGCGGTGCTCAACAGGAAGGCCTGAGGCTCCTGCGGGTGACGATGGGTCCCGGGCCCGGTGGGCTCACGCCCTGGGGTTTGCAGCCACGTCTGTGGGTGGAGGTGCTACCAACTTTCAGCTGGAAGATGGTAAAGATAGACGTGGGGCTTGTTTTCCTGTCCAGAAGCACAGACGCCCTAGTGCTATTCCCAGCGTGCACAGAGCACAGCACATGCAACACACACAGAGCACATGGAGATTGCACGGAGCACACGTAGGCACGCAGGGCACACATGGGCACAGAACACACAGTACACTCAGCACATACAGTGCACAGAACACACAGAACACACACACAGCATACAGCACACACAGCAGATGGCTCACACGGGGCACACAAGCACACACGGGGCACACACAGCACGCATGGGGCACACAGAGCCCTCTGCCTCAGATGCGGGGCTAATTCTCCTGCACCATGCCCTAGCACCACAGCGGCTCTGGATCTTCACTGATGAGGAATTTGGGCTTGGACTTTGAGGCTTGGGCCAGGTCCCACCTCCAGGCAGGGAGGCCAGAGCTAGAGCATGGCAGGCCCCACCCTGCACCAAGCCTGGGCTGAGGGACAGGGCACTCTGCTTGTTCCAGGAGCTGTGCCAGGAGACTGCTCAGTATCAGGGGCTCTGTGAGACCCAGGCTTGTGCCCCAGGGTTTGGAGAGCAGGCTGCACACTGAGGCCTGGAGGTTGCAGGGAGGTCTGCCCCATGGCCCACCCAGCGCCTCCCTGCTGTACCGCCTGCCCTCACGCCCCTGTGGCAGAGTCCTGAGGCCCTAGGGGAAAATGAGAAGCTGTGGACTTAAGCAAAAGGAGAGAAAGGGTGGTGAGATCCACGCTTCCGGCAGAGGGCGGTGGCAGGGACCACAGCGGCCCAGCCTGTGCCCACCCTCCACTGCCAACAGCAGATGGCAGAGCAGGCGACTTGGTGTCAGGTTGTTGGCTTGCTAAGTGACTGTGGGCCTCGGAGCCCTGCTCACCTGCAGTGTGGCTCTGCCTGTATGATCCCTGAAGCCCCTCTAGGTCTGAGGGGCGGGGACAGGCTCTTGATTTGCCCTGGGCCTTCCGCGAAGTCCTCCTGGAGAAGGCAGGAGGGAAGGGGACCTGAGAGCCGGTGGCTGCGGAACATGGAGACCTAATGGTCCCTGAATGAAGTAATATGCAGTGTGGTGAGGCGTCCAACAGCCCTAATTAATAAAAGATATTAAACCTGCTGTCAGGGGACAGAATGGGTTGGACGGGGTGGGAGCAAGTCACTCAGGTACATTCCTGCCCCAGGCCTGGGCACCTCCTGAGCCTTTCCCCAGCAAGCTGTGCTGCCCAGCCTCCTCCTGGCCCCTGCAGAGCAGCCCCTGCCCTCCTCCTGCAGAGCTCCCATTTGCTCACCAGTCCCCATTCCTGGGCTTCCCCAGACCTCTTGCTGGAGCAAGGAGGGTGAATTGGAGCCCGACTGGGGCAGGTCCTCCCATTCCTCCCCTCCCTGGCGTGGGCTGGGGTCTCATACAAGCTCTGGACTGTAAGTATCTCTTCCCAGCTGCACCTTCAGAGACTTCAGGCTGGTAGCTTAGAATCAGCGATGGTGGGAGTATTTACACCAGAGAAATTGGCAAACGCCACAAGCAGGCTTTTCCCCACGGAGCCAGTTGTGAATGTTACCAGCATACCACTACCTCTCCCCATTGGGCCAGGGGAGGTCCTGAGTCAGCCCCTGCAGAGGCCATGGTGTCCTCTGCACCTTGAGGGACAGCATCAGGCACAGAGGTGGGTGCATACCAGGGGCTCAGGAAACCCTGGTTGGTTGCTAGGTTAGAATGAACTCAGGAAGCCAGGACAACTGGTTCAGCAGGAGCCTGGGGGTCTTGGGGAAGGCGAGAGCATTGCCCTGCTGTCCACCCTTCCTTCCTCCCCTGGGTCTCTAGGGCATACTCACTTCTTACTCCCGATTGGGAAGCAGTCCGTAGCTGTCGGGCAGCAGCAGGTGGTTCCAGGGTCAGACAGGCCTGGGTTCTGATCCCAGATCTGCTACGTCCTGGATGTGTGTGCTTGGGCAAGTAACTGCCCCACTCGGAGTTTCTTTCCTTGTATCAAGAATGCCAGTTCAGCGCATTGAAGATTAAACGAATTAATGTACTTGCAGCGTTTCACCCAGTGCTGGGCATTCGTAAGCCTTCAACCACCGTCCATCACTACTATAATCTTCACCATCGTCGGCATCACTCAGCATTTACCGAGCACCTGCTGTGTGCCTGAACCGTGTCAGCCCCTGGGGACTCAGTGATGGAAGCACAAGCGCTTGTGCTTGGGGGCTCGGGGTCTGGGGTGCTACCCTCCACTGCTGAGGTTCCAGAAAATTCAGCTGGGCTCAGGTGCCGAAGCACCACCAGAGGTTTCTTCACTGTGATCATAGCCTCACTCTGGCCTGAGGCATTTGCAATAGCACCCCGCTGAAGCAGGGCTGTGCACCAAGGTCTCTGGCTTTGAAGTACCTGCAGGGACCCCTCTGTACATCCTGCACCTTGGGGAGGACTCCCGAAGAGCTCCTGATAAAGAGGCATGAGATTGCCCCAGAGTGGGAGGTCTCCGGAGCTGCCCGTCCTGGCACAGCCGGCTGGGGGTCAGGGAGGAGTCCCCACAGGAGCAGGGGCAGCCCTGGCTCCCAGGCCTGTCACCTTGCTGGCTACAACCTGGCTTTTGGGGGTATTCCATGCTGGTCTGGGGCCTCTGCTCTCATCTGGCAGGGATGCTCACTCTCCCAGTCCAGCCGGAGCCACGGGCCTTGGCGTTAGGAGCCCGTGAGCTGTAGAGGTGGCCTGTTTCTGGGTGGACGAAGCAGCTGAGTCTGAAGGCAGGAACCTGGTGCGGGAGAGAGAGCTGTGGCTGCACCGGCCCTCCTATCCCCCTCCCACCTGTGACCTCCATCCTGGGAAAGCCCTGGTGGATCCTGGGTCCACAAAGCACCTGGGGAAAGCCTACTTCTGGGACCTCAGCGGGTTCTAGAAAACGCTCATGACGGTTTATTTCTGCATCTGTGCTTCTGGGAAGCAGAGTCCCCCCTCTCATCCACACATGAGGGAGCCCCTCTAGGAGTCACTGAAGCAAATGCTCAATGCCAGGAGGACTTGCCCAGCCTTCGAGGGTACCTCCAACCCAGCCCCTGCTAGCAGTTGGCCACTCAGGAAACTGGAGGCCAAGTGGGGGACCCCTGAACATGGAATCGTGCATCTCCAGTTTAGTCAGTGCTGGGGACGGCTTCCACCAGGAGTCTGCTCCCTGAGGGTAGGACTCTACCCGCTGCTGTGCCCAGACATCTAGAGCCTGGCGCTGAGCAGTCGCATGGTGTATATTTTGGGGGCAGATTCATGCACGCCATTACTCACTTTCCCGCTGGTGCAGATATGAGGAACAGCAGCGCTCCCTGCCCACACCAGCAGCGTGACGGGGGCACGTCAGCCTCTCTGGTGCCCGTTTTCTCCGTGACAAAGTGGACAGAATGTTCTCTGAGACGCCTTTCAGCTCGAACGTCCTGTGATCAGGGGTCACAGGTCTCTTATGAGTAGGGCCAGCTCCACCCTCCTTAGAGATATCCACATAACTCGTGCTGTTCCAGCCCAGTGCAGCTTTAAGCCTGGCGGGACATCTTTCCCGGAACCAGACCCGACCCCAGCACACGACGTGACGGCAGGAATAGGAACCGGCGTCTGATGCGGGGGCTCAGGGGTGCCGGTCGGGGACACCTGGGCCTTCCCTTGGCATCGTCACGTTTTCCAGCTTAATCTTCATCTGTTTTAGATAATCTTTTATTTTCCCTAAAACTTCCTTGACCTATAATGTGCACATTTGAAAAAGAAAAGAAAATAGGAGTATCACCTCCAAGAACATAGAAGCAAATGCATTGTCTAGAAATGCCTGTTCTCCTGTTCCTCCGCTCTTCCCACCTCCTCTCCTCCCTCACTGCTCCAGACACCTGCTTCTCCCTCGGGTCTCCCTCTCATCGTTCCTGTTCACGCGTTATCTCTGGGTTGTCCTCTGGCTCGTGGAAACTACCCCTCTGCTCCGGAACTGGCCACCTGGGCAGGCACAGCTGGGGAGCCTCCCTTTCTGCACTCGGGTATCAAGAATTGAAGCTGCTCCCAACCCCCGAGGAAGGAAGGGTGCACCCCGACTGGCATGATGATGACATTGGGTGACAATTTGGAAGGCTGGCCCAGATCCAGATCTGACCAGAGCCATTTGCTTGTGACTCTTGACCTGTAAGTTGGGAGTGAATGTGATGTTGGAGTCGTGCTGAGGAGCAGCCAGGACGGACAGGGCTGGCAGCAGTTGGCCACTCAGGAAACCGGAGGGTTCACCCAAGCCAAACATACTAGAGAGGCGGATTCTGTGTGTCCTTGGAGGGCCAGCCTGTGAAGAGGAGGCTGTGGGATGCCTGCAAAGCCCGGCGCCGGGTGGAAGTTTCCGGAGGGCAGATTTCAGCTCAGTGAGTGGCAGGGCTGTTCTGAGATGGACGGAAGGAGCCTCCTTGTCAGTAAAGCCCCTGTCAGGAGGCTTGTTTGAGCAGAGGCCGGGGGTGCTGGTCAGAGAGGGAAAGAGGAGACTTTGTCTGGTGGGCTGGGCTGGGTGTCTCCTGCAGGAACTGCCTGTTGTAAGATTCTGGAACTAAAGGAGTGTTTAGGTTGTTCAATTGCAGCTAGAGACGAGGATGTAGACTCCTGGCATGCAGAGAGATGGGGCCTCGTGTGCACACCCTTGGGTGTATAGAAGGGGAGGAGGGCAGGACCACCCGTGCTTCTAGGCAGGGTAGGTCAGAGTCATGAGGTCACCCGATCCAGCCATCATCAGGGACCCCAGGGACTGGAACTCACACCTCCTGCCTGCCAGAGGTCAGCCCCCGGGTCACCAGCCTCCCCATCCGATACCAGATTCCTCCACCATCTCGGAAGGGCTGTGGGCCAGGCAGGGGTGCTCACATCGGGTACCTGCCTGTGAATCACCACCTGCCGCATGAGGGCACCACACGCTCTGGGTGAGATGGCTCTGGCCCCCAGAGTGGAGACTCCAAAAGTGGACATCCGTCTGTCTTGTTCTCGTCCCCGTCACGGGGATATGTGCGGCTGACAGCCTGAAGCTCCCCGCTCCCACCAGACTTTTACACGTCTGTGTTCCAACCACATTCAAACTGGGAATGTGGCAGATGCATCCAGGAAGTCTGAGGTGTCCCAGACCGTGGGGAGGGGGCGAGGGGTTTTCCCGCTCACAGTCCACGTAGCCGCTGGCCTCGCTGTCCCCTCTGTGAAGCTCAGCTTGTGACATCCACCTCTTCAGGTCAGCAGGAGAATTAAATGTGCAGGGGCGGTGGTGGCTGTGAGGGTGAGGGCAGCACAGATCTGCAGGTGGGTGGACTCATCTCTTGGGCAGGCAGGTGACCTGCACAGGTGGCACAGGCTGTGACACACCTCACAGCTCGGATGGGGCTTGGCGTTCCCCCGCCCTCCCTTCCCCATTTCTGCCTGGAACCGGCTTTGCCCAGAGGTGATGGAGAAGTGGCCCTGTGCCCAGACTCGCCACCAGCCTCACTCCCACTGCAGCCTGCCCTGCCGGCGCAGGGCCACGCGGCACCCTTCCCGCAGGCAGGAGGCATCTGAAGGCAATTAGCTTCATTGTCCTGGAGGGCCGAAAGGAGAGGGAGCCAGGAAGGGCTGTGCCGAGGGAAGGCGGCCAGGCCAAGTGGGAGGGGCTCTGCCCATGGCCAGACCATCGGCCAGCCTGTCTCCTTGCCGCCTGCTCCCTGAGCAACCTGCCGGCCCGTTGTCCCACAGCAGGCTGGGGGCCTTACCCAGAGGGACTGGAGAGCACACTGGCCAAGGGACAGGCCGGGTGGAGAACACACTGGGCCAGTGATGTGGGCAGAGACCTCTGGGGGTCCTCAGCTCTAGGTCTGGAAGATGGAGGGTCCTTCTGCCCGGCGCTGCCTCCAGGCAGATGAGTCACTGTCCCCATCCCGCAAAGTAAGTTGCTGAAAGCCAGTGTGGTGGTGGGACCAGTGCACAGGGTCCTGAGACCAAGGGCATGTGCGCCCAGAGCACAGCCCAGGCGAGGCCGTGTGGCTTGGACAGTCAGCCACAGCCACAACCTGCCCAGGGCCGCACCTGCCCATCCTGGGCTAGGAGAGCCCTCACCCCACAGCGTCATGTCATCAGGATCCAACAGGCAGCAGGTGGCTCACTCATTCCCAGATAATTGGAGACGAGTTTATTTTCAAGGAACTGTCTAGAGGGCAGGGTTGGAGGGACCACCAGGGACAGCACAGGCCCCCAGATCTGGCGACAGCAGAGCCCTCGCCGTACCAGGCCCAGAGAAGCGTGTGGAGGAAGCAGTGACTATAGCCAGGGAGCGGGAAGAGTGTGGACTGGGCTCCCCCCGAGACAAGGTCAGTCCGCCGTGGTCCAGGAAAGAGCCAGCCCAAGACTGCCTCCCAGTGGGGAACCAGGGGACCCAATACATCAGGCCCACGCTCCTCTCCCACCCTGCACTGTCACCAGGAAGCCACAGGGCAAGGGGTCCAGGCAAGGCTGCCAGCCTTATGGAGCAGAAGCCGGGTAAGGGGTGGAGAGCAGGCCTGGCAGGCCAGCCACTCCCAGAGCCCTGGCCCCGCCTACAAGGCCAGCCCCAGCCACCATCCCCGCAACACCTTCCCTCCGCCCCCACACCCGAGCCGCTCCCACCCCTCTCTGTCACGGTCCCTGGTTCACCTTTGCCAGACATGTGGCCATTAGCCTCTCTGGAGCTCACCACCTTCTGGCCCTTGCTGCTGCTGGCTGGGAATGGTCAGTTCCCTGTGGTACCAGAAATCCTCTAGTGTGCGGGGCCGCGTCTTGTTCACCTTTAAATACAGTCCCAGAGGAGGGGCTCCATAACTGTTGCTTGAATTGCATTTAATTTTAAAATGTCGAGTGCAGTCTTCGCAGATAGCCTCATTCAGTATCATTTATCTGCCACAACATCAGGCCTCCAGGGCCACAGCCTTGCTGTGTGATTGAAGGGAGTTGGGCAGTGGTGTGCTGGTAAATGTCTAACAACCCTCTCTCCTGTGACAAATCCCAGTCCAGCCCTTACGTGTGATGTGCAGCCTTTGCTGTGGTGTAAATGCTTTCCTGTGGTGTAAATGCTCCCACCAGGACCGGTTTCAGGCTACCAGCGTGGCCACTAGACCCTGGAGTTGTAAAGAGCATGTCCAGTGGCACTCACATGCTAGGATGAGCCAGCCACCACCTCCACACCAGCTCATCTCGCGCCTGCCCGCCCGCTGTGTTGAAGAGGGCATGTGCAGTAGAGTGTGTGGAAGGGGGCAGCCTATGCAAGAACCTCAGCTCTGTGACCCTGGGCAGGCGCTTTGGCCCCTCTGTAAAAATGGCGTTCGTGGTACTGACCACATGGAGGAATGGTGAGTAAAGATGAGATGACGGCCGCAAGGCAGTGGACACAGAGCAGGCCTGCAGCACAACCGGGTTTCCTGCGTATCCCCACCTGCATCAGTAGCCCTTGAAGGGGTGGACTGGCCAAACTTCACTGCCTGCTGCCTGCCTGCCAGGTGCTATAGGAATGGCTGCCCAGGCCTCATCTGCAGAGCAAGGCCGACACCTGAGTCTGCCTTACAGGCTTGTGGGAATTCGATGAGGTGGCATGTGGGGTACAGTGGAGCTTGGTCAGCGAGCACACCCACGCAGACATCTTTCTTCATTTGCGCATTGATCCATCCATTAGGGACATTGTTAGTGTGTCCCCTCTGTGTGTCTCACACTGCTCTGGATGCCAGAGATTCACCAGCAGGAGGGACAAAGTCCTTGCTCTCCTGGCTAGTTCTGAGGGCAGAGGCAGGCAGTGGGTCGTGGACTCCTGGAGGCACTCAGAGTGGGAAGGGCAGACCTGGGCCGGGGGCAGGGCATGTGGGGAGTGCCAGCTGGGCAGGGAGGCTCTAGTTTTCGTTTTTCTTATTTTTAGTTGTTGTGGGTGCATAGTAGGTGTATATATTTATGGGATACATGAGATGTTTTCATACAGGTATGCAGTGTGTGATAATCACATCAGGGAAGATGGGGTGTCCACCTCCTCAAAAATTTATCCTTTTTGTTACACACAATCCAATTATACTCTTTCAGTGATTTTTAAATGTACAATTAAGTTATTATTGACTATAGTCACCCTGTTATCCTATCAAATAGTAGGTCTTATTCATTCTCTCTGCTTTTCTGTTCCCATTAACCATCCCCACCTTCCCCCCGTCCATCCCCACTCGCCTTCCCAGCCTTCCCAGCCTTCTGCTTTCTGTGTCCATGAGTTCAGTTGTTTTGATTTTTAGATCCCACAAATAAGTGAGAACATGCAATGTTTGTCTTTCTGTGCCTGGCTTATTTCACTTAACATCATGATCTCTAGTTCCATCCATGTCGTTGCAAATGACAGGCCCTCATTTTTTTTGTGGCTGAATAGTCCTCCATTGTGTATCTGTTCCACATTTTATTCATCCATTCATCTGTTGATGGACACTTAGGTTACTTCCAAATCTTAGCAATTGTAAACAGTGCTGCAGTAAACAGCAATGCAGGTATCTCTTGCATGTACTGATTTCCTTTCTTTTGGGTATATACTCAGAGGTGGACCGCTGGATCCTACGGTAGCTGTTTTTAGTTTTTTGAGAAACCTCCAAACTGTTCTCCATAGTGGTTGTTCTAATTTATATTCCCGCCAACAGTGTACGAGGGTTCCCGTTTCTCCACATCCTCGCCAGCATTTGTTACTGCCTGTCTTTTGGATTTAAGCCACTTTGACTAGGGTGAGATGATAACTCAGTATACTTTTGATTTGCATTTCTCTGATGATGAATGATAGTGAGCACCTTTTTATATACCTGTGTGCCAGATTCCTTAGGTGGCAACTAGACGTTCAAGGAACAGCGGGGACATTTGTGGCTGGAGTAGACAAGCAAGAGGAGAGAAGCAGGAGTAGGGGTCATGCTGGTCCCTGGTGGGGGGAGCCATCTCAGGACTTTGGGTTCTACTCTGGAGAGGACAAACTGTAGGAGCCAGGGAGGAAGTAGGAGGACCAGACAGGAGATGATGGTGGCCCGACCAAGGTGGGAGCAGTGGGCGGTTCAAGGCGGCTGGAGGCAGAGCCAGTGGGGTTTGCTACTGGACTGTTTGTGGGGTGTGGACCAAAAGAGACAAGTCAAGGGTGACCCCCAGATTAGGACTATGTGCTGGACTGGGGCAGGTGTTTCCTGAAATGGGGAAGACCTCAGAGATGGGTTTGAGGGCGGTAGTGGGGAGAGGTCAGAGGTCCCTTTGGGGGCACGTCAAACTGCCAAAGTATATCAGATGTCCAAGTGGAGACTGCAAGGGGCAGCTGGGATTCTGGGGAGAAGTGCAGGATGAAGATAAAACTTTGGGATTGTCAACATACAGGTAATTTTTTTAAACTTTTGAGACTAAATCAAAACCTTCAGAAAGTCAGTGTAGACAGGGAAGAAAGAGGTCCAAGTTCTGAGCTTTGGGGCCCATCAGTATCCAGATGTTGGAGAGATATACAGGAACCAGCAATGCAGATGAAGCTTCCGGTAAAATAGAACCAACCGAGAGTGGGGCAGTGCAGCCAAGAGAAGTGTCTCTACACAGAGGAGCCACCAGCTGTGGCCAGTGCTGCTTAGGGCCCAGACCAGACAAGGACTGGACACGTGAGTCACATTGCAGTGGTCACATTGCATTTTCAGTATGGTGGATGTCAAAACCTTGGCAAAGGTGGTTTCAGGGAATGGTGCCTCGGAACGCTGGCTTGGAGTGGGATCAAGAGGGAATGGGGGCCACAGGTATAGACAGCTCATTTGGGAAGTTTTGCTCTCAGGGAGGTGGTGAGGTTGGTTTGTAGGATGAAAGCCATGGTGTCAAGGAGGGTTTTCTTTCCCTATCACGGGAGAGACTGCAGCCTGTCAGGGTGCCGGCAGGAGGAAAACACTGATGGCTCTGGAGTGCAAGGGGTGAACTGCCAGAGATGTGAGCACATGATGGTGAGAAGGGCTGCTCTCTAGTGTACAGGTGACGTGGTTGGTCATGTCTGGGAGCACAGTGCTCATCCCTGGGGACAGGCGGGAAGGCATGGTGTAGGTTACGAGGCAGGGAGGTGGGCAGGTGAATGTGGTTGTTGTCTCCTGTTTCCTAGAAGACAGGAAGCAGGGTCTCACCAAGAGTGAGGATAAAGGAGAACATTTGGAAGATTGAGGAGGAAGGGTGAAATCAACATTCAGGTTGTGAGAGCTGAATGGCAGTACCAGGCCCATGGCAGAGGGTGGTCATGGATTCTGAATGAATCATTCAGGGTGATTTTGTGTTTATCTCCATCAGTGTGGACTGTGGAGTGGAGCAGGAAGAGCTGGGTCTTAGCAGTTTTGCTAGGCACAAGTGATGATAGAAGAGGGGGGCAAGTTTGTAGAGGGAGGGAGGATAACAACTTATCCACGGTCTTTAAACTCATCCATCTATCCATCCACCCATCTATCCATTCATCCATCTGTCCATCCACCCATCCACCCATCCATTCACCCACCCATCAACCCCCCCATCTATCCATCCAACCATCCACCCATCCATTCATCCGTGCATCCGTGCATCCACACACCCACCAATCTTTCATCCACCCTTGTTTCCATCCATTCATCCATCTTTCCATCCACCCTGCCATCCATCAATCCATCCATCCACCCATCCACCCATCCGTTCATCCATCCACCCACCCATCCATCTGCCCTCTCATTCATTCAGCCATCCACCCATTTATCCACCCTTCCATCCATTCATTCACTCATCCATCTACCCACCTTCTGATCCATCCACTTATCTACCCACCCTTTAATCCATCCATCCACCCATCTATCCAACCATCCATTTATCCCTCCACCCACCTGCCCATCCATGTACCCCTCCCATCCATCCATCCATCCATCCATCCATCCATCCATCCGTACATACATACATATATGCATCCACCCGTTCATGTACACTGAGACTCTTCTGAGTACAACAGGGTGCTGTGCTGAGTACAGGGATATGGGGACAAAGGGTGAGTGAAGTGGTCCCCATTCTCTGAGAATGCACAGTCCCCTGGGGAACCAGATCCTTCCACAAGCTGGTCCAACATGAGGTCATCTGAGATAAGCCCTGTAGCCCAGCAGGAACTCCTCCACTCACACCACCCAACCCCAGGCCCTTATTGACTCTGACCCCAGCCGACCTGGGAAGAAGAGAAGCAATGGGACAGATCCTGGCTGCACGTCTTCCGTGTGCTGGGCATTCACGCGCCCTCTCAGGATGGGCCTGATACACTTTGCTTTTCTGGTCTGGGGCTCTCCACCAGGGCTGCATGTCAGAGTCTCCTGGGAAACATTGGTTGTAAGCGGCCTCTGTTGTTCAGGAGCGTGGCCCAGGTGTGGACACTTCTCTAGGTGACTGGGATGTGTAGCCAGTTCTGAAAGCCGCTTGCAGGACCACAGCCACCCCAGCACAGGTGTGGAGGACACACAGGGCAGGGGTGTTGCTGGTCACCCTAAGACCCCCTGAGGGGTCTTAGGCTTTCGTTCTGCATTTCCTCTGCCCAGGCTCCATGGTGACCGTTTGCAGATGGAGAAACCTGTGCAGAGAAGACAGACAGTCACCAGGACCACCTGGTGGCTAAGAGGGGACATTGAAGCCCATCCCCATGCATTGCAGGGTCTAGACCCCGATGCTTGGCTGTGAAACCTCCTCTCCCTTGCAAACCCCCCTGGGCAGGGCTACAATTCCATGTGGAGCTGCAGACGGTGGGTTTGGGATCCCGGCTGCCGGTGCTGCTCTCTGGGGTCCTCCCGTACTAGCCTGGCAATTCACTTTGTCTCTGTACCTCGGTTTTATTAGCTGGGAAAGGGGGAAGTGTCCACTCAATGAGTGAGTGTCTATAAAAGCAGGGAGCACGGTGGGCTCAAATATGCTGCTTTTATTCTAGTGTCACAAATGTCCCTAAAATGTCCCCATCTCCTAGGGACCTCTTGCCCACCACAGACGCCCTCAGATCTGGCACCTACTGCCAGAGCCCCCACCTTTATGTTGGCAGGTTCCCCTGTCACTTGTTAGGGCTCTGGGCTCCAGCCCTGCAGAACCTGAAGTGAGAGTGATTGGCAGCTGTCATTCAGCCCCAAGTTGAATGACAGAGATGAGAGCCCTGCAGAGGGTTGGAGGTAGGGTGAGAAGGAAGCAGACGGGACAGGAGCTGCCCTTTTTTTTTTTCTTTTTTTGAGACAGGGTCGTGCTCTGTCACCCTGGCTGGACCACAGTGGTGTGATCTTGGTTCACTGCAGCCTCAACCTCCAGGTTCAAGGAATTCTCCTACCTCAGCCTCCCACATAACTGGGACTACAGGCATGTACCACCATGCCTGGCTAATTTTTTTTAAATTTTTTGTGGAGAGGGTTTCACTGTGTTGCCCAGGGTGGTCTCAAACTCCTGGACTCAAGCAGTCCTCCCACCTCAGCCTCCCAAAGTGCTGGGATTACAGGCATGAGCCACTGCGCCTGACCAGGAGCCCACTCTTTCTCAGGCCTTAGAGGAGGTGGAGGAGTGGGGGGTGGCTGGGAAGATGGTGCAAGTTGGCGAAGCTTCTAATCAAATATTTATCAGCAAATTCATCTCCCCCATGTCTGCAGGGCCCTCACGCTGCGCCTTCCACTTTCTCTTCACTCTCTTGCTCCTGTTTTCCTGATTTTGCCTCTGGCCATCCCGGGTGCTAGATATTCTCCACCCCTCCTGGGTGCCCCGACTCCCCTTCCCTCTCCTCCTCTCTCATGGATCCACCCCTTCCCACTGGACTCGTCACCGACACGTTTGCTAACAGTGGACGATGGGGCCTCGCCAGCTATTTTGGAGCAATGAGCCGGGAACGTCCCGCGAGTGTGTATGCGCGCACACGTGTGTGCTTCCCTCCCGTGGCTCAGGAGCTTGAATGTCGCCCCAGTTTCAGAGTCAGCAGAGAGAGGGAAGGAACCAGCTGGCTTTGCGGAGGGGTGGGGATGGGAGGAGGACAGCATTTCTGCTCCTTAGGTTCCCACTCAGCGAGTCTGTCGCAGGGTGATGAGCACCGAGACGGCCCCCGCTGCAGAGCCCAGGGACGGCCGGCCCTGGAGGCTTCAGGGAGCAGGGCACAGCTGGGTTGCCCAGGCTCCAGCCTTCCAGCTGGCCACACCCACCCTAGGTTGCTCGGCCCCTGGGCAGAGGGTTTGGGGCCTCTAAATAGAAGGAGGGGTGGCCGGGTCTGAAGCAGAACACCCAGTCTGGGACCATCCCTTGGGGCCACCTCCCTGGTGCAGCCAGGCCCCTTACAGCCCCCAGTGCTGTAACAATGGTTTGGCATCTGGGCCATTGTTTCCTGAAGCTTTCTGTTCCCGCTGGACTGCAAGCCCCACCAGCAGGGAGCAGGGGCTGTCGGGGTTGCTGCCAACACAGCCCCTTCCTTGGCATGGGCCTGGCATACCCCAGGTACCCAATCAACAGTTGTTGGGTGGATCTGTAGGAACTGAATGAAGGATGCAGAGGACAGGCCAGGAGTGGGGGAGGCAGAACAGAGGTGGACATGCCAGGTCCACCCGTGCGGGGAGCATGGGCACATGAGGTCCACCCGTACGGGGAGCATGGGCACATGAGGGGCTGGCCCCTCCTTAGTCGGGGGAGGCACTGCCCGGAGGCTGAGAACACAGGAGCCAGGCAGAGGGGGATGTGTGGGTGTGGAGGGAAGCGGGAGAAAGACCGCCCTGCGAGGGCAGCCCCCAGCCTCTGCCTACACCTGGTAGGTGCTCACTAAAGTGTGTGGTGTGAACAAAGTGTACGTGGCCCCGGGCGATGGGAGTATGGGGTGGAGGCGCAGGTGAAGGAGGTGAGCAGCCACTTCCCTGCTGGGCATTCCTCCTCCCCACAGCAAACCCCACCTTCAAGAAGGGTGTGGACTCCTGGCTGTCCCTGCCGGGGCGGCTGTGAGTGTCAGACCCGTCCACATCTGAGCAGGGGTCCTAACACACAGGTGGGCTGCTCCAGGCAGAGGCGGCATGTGTCCTTCCAGGCAGCGAGGCCTCCTCACCGCAGACTCCTGGGGGGCGAGTGCCTCTCCCGCTCAGGAGATCCTGGGCCCCAGGCTGTGTCTGCAGTGGAGGAGGCCGGAGCCCCTTTCCCTCTGCCGCCTCCGCCTGCGTCTTGCTCTCTGGGGCTGTGAAAGACCCCAGCCCTCCTCTTGGGGTCATAAGGTCTTCCCACCAGGGCTGCTTCTCAGGCCCTGAGTCAGTGGTTCTCAGTGCACGCAGATTGCTGGAGGAGGCCTGGGATGCGCCCTGGAATCTGCATTGCCCACCAAAAAGCTCCCAGGTGCTGCTGATGCTGTGGGCCCAGGCCCTCCACTTTGACAGCCACTGCCCTACATTGCTTCTGGGGTCCTGCCCAAGGGCCTGGGCTTCTAAGAGCCTCTGAGAGTGGCTGCGGGAGCAGTTTTCCCCGCTTGAGACAGCAGGCCTTTGAGGGGGCACAGACAGATCTTCCAGAGCTCCTCAGAGATCCTTGAGACAGAGACTGGAACCCTTCCTGCCCCTCCCCCAGCACACCTCACTGTCATGGACATCACTGGCAGGGGAAGCAGGAGGCCGAGTTCAGCTTCCGCACAGTCACTTCCAGGGATCCAGGTGCGGGCTGGGCAGTGCCCTCTCACTCCTGCTTTCCAATGACAAAACCGAGGCTTAAAATCATTTGAAGACGAAGTTGCGCCCTTGTTGCCCAGGCTGGAGTGCAGTAACGCGATGTTGGCTCACGGCAACCCCTGCCTCCCAGGTTCAAGTGATTCGCCTGCCTCTGCTTCCCGAGTAGCTGGGATTACAGGCGCCCACCACCACGTTCAGCTACTTTTTGTATTTTTAGTAGAGACGGGGTTTCACTCTGTTGACCAGGCTGGTCTTGAACTCCTGACCTCAGGTGATCCACCTGCCAAGGCTTAAAATTCTTAAGGAGGTGGGAAGCAGGTAGGTTGGCACTAAGAGGGGAAGAGCATTAGTCCTCGCGCTGGTGGAACGTTCTGTGTGTTGTGCGAATCCACGTCAGTATCCTGCTGGTGGTGGTTTTACGGATGTTACCGTGAGGACCCTGGGCACAAGCTGTACAGATCACTCTGTTATTTCTTACAGCTGCGTGAGCCTACAGTTATGTTAAAATGGTTAACTTTTTTAAAATCAGGTAGTTTAAAAAAAAACCCTTCCGTTGTTCTTGTACCCAGGTCTGACAAGGGTGAGTCAATGGGCTGAAACCCAGCAGCATCTGACTCCAGAGCCAGACTCCCCGGCACTCCCAGCGCGGCACCCCCTCCTGCTCTGAGCTGGTGCCCATGCCGGGGAGCCCCCCATGGAGGGGCCGGGGAAAGGCTGCTGAAAACACTGCTGGAGAAGCCCTGCTCAGCCACAAGGCCCCATCCTCAGGGGCTCCGGGAAGGGGACAAGATTCTAACCAGGCCTTGCTCTCTCTCCTTCCACAGAGCGATCAGGACGCCACGGCTCCGCCTGAAGCAATGGCCCAGCCCTACCCCCCTGCCCAGTACCCCCCTCCGCCACAGAACGGCATCCCTGCCGAGTATGCCCCGCCCCCGCCGCACCCCACGCAGGACTACTCCGGCCAGACCCCGGTCCCCTCAGAGCATGGCATGACCCTGTACACACCAGCACAGACCCACCCCGAGCAGCCAGGCTCCGAGGCCAGCACACAGCCCATCGCCGGGACCCAGACAGTGCCGGTAAGGGCCCCCACGACCCCAGGCCCAGCCCTGGAGCTTCAGGGAGGAGCGCCCACCCAGCAGAAGGGTGGCCCAGGAGGGCATGAGGTATACCACATGGGTGGGGGACCTGGGCAGGGCCTCTGTGTGTGGAGGATGAGCCTTTTACGGGGCTCCTGGGCCAGAAGTTACCCCCAGCAAAGGCACTTCCAGCCCCTGCTCAACCCCAGCACCAAGGAGCTTTGTGATGAGCAGGCATTTGGAGGGACGGCCGGGCACTGAGGGGTGGGGTGGCAGCCACCCTCCTCCAGCCGCCTGGGCCTGGCTTCCCTGCTTCGAGCAAACACTCACCCAGCTGGGAGGTGTCCTCACTGCCAGAGACCTGTTAGTAGAAAGTGAAGGAGACGGGCGGAGGGCAGAGGCAGAGCCGCGGAGGCGGCCCAGGGCCCTCTGAGCTGTCTCGGGTTGCAGGCCCTCCTATCATTTCTAATCGCTTGTAATCTACCTGCTTGGCTGGCCTCCAATCAGATAGCTTCAATTATGTGGTTGTAATGCAGCTCCCAGGCAAAAGTGCTGAGCCCTCACTTCTCACATTTCCTGAGAGCAAAGAGAGCCGGCAGGGAGTGGCCAAGCCGCCGGCCTGGAGTGGGCTCTGGGTATAAAGACTAGGCCCTGACTCTACCCACCCTGCAGAGCCCCGACCAGTCTATTCCTTTTCTCTGGTCCCTTCCACTGAGATCTCCATGTGCCTCCCCTGCCCCTGCTCTGGGGCTCCAGGTTCATCCAACTGTCCCCGCTGGCCCTGTCCCAGCACTGGATGTGCTAGCTGGTGGGGCTGGGCAGGAGGCCAGAGCTCTCTACACTGCCCAGGAGCGGCACCGCCCTGGCGGCTCCCAATAGGGGTCCCTTCCCAACTGCCTCAGCCCTCCCGCAGTCCAGCCTGGCTCCCAACGTGCTGTGTGGATGCAGATAGGAGCCTTCCCTTGGTGCGTGCCTGGGCAGGGGCTTCCTCCAGCGTCACCCAGGCCCTCTGTGGAGAGAGCCCACCCAGCCAGCCGCCTCCTGGGCTGGACATGACCCTCATCTGGCACCCAGGTGGTGCCCTTCCTCCCTACTTGGAGCCCCGCCCAGCCAGAATCTGCCCCGAGGCCATCAGCCTTTCCAGTGCCCCCCGGCATCCTGATACCCAGGGTTCCTACAGCCACAGGACACACATGGAAAAGGCCAGGCCCTGGGGTGGTAGAAGTGGGGGCCAAGTCATGCTTCCCCGGCTGCTCTGGTTCTGATTCATCAAACCCACACCTTGTGTGTACTTAGAAAAGAAAGAGATGATCCCGGGAGCTAAGCCGGGTTCACCGTAAACAAGTCACGCTAGAGCAGGCTGGGTCTCTTTCTGACTGACTCCAGTAGACACAGCTCATCTGCTCAGACCTCTGACAGCCACCTTGTAGACAAACGAGGGGGTCTCTCATGGTGAGCCTCAGGGGTTCGTCCCAGAAGAAAACCAGAAGCAGGAGGGTCAGATGCACAGATAACACAGAGTGGACCAGGCGCTTTAACTGAACAACAGAACCGAGGCCAGATGCCTCCTGGACACTGGAGCCACCAAACACGGCCTACCCAGGACACACATAAACTCTTCTTTCACTCGGCAGACATTTGCTGGGTACCTGGTATGTGCCTGGCACTGAACTGGCACTGAGGCTACAAAGAAGAAATGACCCAGCCCTGTCCCCTGGTTCCTGCCATGCAAGGACAGGAAAGTCAGAAACAGAGGCTGGCTTCGGTCTGGCTTGCCCGTGAGGGTCCACGGACCATGGAGAGAAGCCCCGAGTAAGCAGCAGCTGCTGAAAAGGCAAACGCTGCATCCGATGAAGAACTCTCCGACTAGGAGGATGGGAGTCTCACCACCCAGTCAGCAGCCTCCAGAGCCTCCCAGGAAGCGTGTCCAGGCGGGAAGCACCCAGAGCCCAGGGGATGGCAGAGAGCCTGGACCTTCCTTTCTTCAGGCTGGGGTCTCTCAGGTCTGGCAGAGGGTTCGTGGTTGTGATCTGCAGATCTTTCATCCGAAGTCCCAGAGGAGAGAGTCATTCTCCATGACCTGCACCCAGGGCGGGGCTGCCGGCAGAAGTCTCAGCATCGGCGTGGTGCCCCAGGAAGAACAAAGACCTGGGCCGCCCCGAAGGCCGCGCGCTCCCCACCTTGGAGTGTGTGTTCACACGGAGCCTTCCCACCTTGGAAGGCAGCTGGAGAGGGTGTTCCAGATTCCAGGAGCTCCTTCCTCCCAGAGGCTGCCCAGCACTCACAACTGAAGGCCGAATGCTCCCTGCTGGCTCAGGTGTCCCCAGGCCCTGTCCCTGGTCATCAGCAGGGCCCTTTCAGCTCACTCGAGCCTCTCCTTGGTCCTGCCCCAAGCAGCCTGGTATTGGGGTCTAGATCTTCGGGATAGGAAGTGGGGTGAGTTCAGAGCTTTGGTCCAGACCTGCCTAGTTCAGAGTATCTCCTTGAGCTCCTGGAGCACTCGAGGGCCCATGTGCAACCACCAAGTACCCTGGTCTCTTCCCTCCCCACCATTCCTGAGGTGCCACCCAGGGAACCCCCCCGAGAGTCTGCTGCCCAGGTTGGCACCAGGTCAGGGCTTGCAACCCCCAGACGTTCCCTGGACCCAGACGCCGCCCAGAGGCCACCAGGGCTTCCCGCCCTCTCCCCCAAGGGGACTTCCTTCTGCTGGTGAGCGTGGGCTGCCCTGGCAGGTGGCGTGGCCAGGGCCAGTGGAAAGGGGGAGCTCGGAGCACCTGTCCGGCCCCCATATCACCCGCCCCACTGGTAGCTGTGGCAGAGCTGGCCCCTAGACAGCAGGGTGCTGTCCAGGCCCGGGGCCCACACAGGCAGCCTGTTCCGTTCTAGGACCTGGGGCTGATGGCGTCAGTGGGAGAGAACAGTGGCCCCTGCAGCCCGTCCCCATGCCTCTACCTCCCCGTCTCCTCCACCCCAGGACCCCCAAAGACAGGCTGGGCCCCAGCTCCGGAAAGACTTCCCTGGAATTTCTGGAACCACGAGGCCTCTTCCTGCTTGTCCTCCCCTCAGGAGGGTTTCCAGCCGGGAATTGGTGGGAAGTCTGTGTTCAGCCAACTCAGGGCCTTTCCCAACACTGCCACCACCCAGGTGGGATGCACCCCTCAACTCCTAGTCACAGAAGCACAGCTGACCCTGCAGAGAGAAACATGGGGCTCCTGGGGGCCCCTCACCGCCACCGAGACTTCCCACAGAAGGCAGAGCGTGCGCTGATTTGTGTGGTCTTGATGCCCTCGGGTGGGTCCTGACCACCTCCAGTGGCTTTCCGGCTACATCATTCCCCAGGGAGGCTCGTCCCCTCTGAGCAAAACACCTCTTTTCGCCGTCCAGATATACGGAGGCTCCTTCCTGGTAGGGCAGGGGCGTCTCTGCTCATCCGTGATGGGAAGAGACATGTGACAAGAACCCACGGGGGGTACGCACACCTGCACACATGCTCCGTTTCTCTCACTCTCACCACGACGTCAGCTGCCTTCTCTGGACAAATGCAGCACAGAGTACAGAGTGCGATGAGGGGCTGCGGAAGGACCGGGGGACCCCATCTCACTACCTTGAGCCACCGCCAAGGTCTGTGTTCCTCAGCGGGGGTCACCGTCTGGAGCATTTATTTATTCACTCAGGGTCAGGCAGGTGCCAGCACTGTGGGCCCTTGGGGGTCACACACTGTCCTTATGCTCAAGGGACCCTCAGCTTGCTAACAGGCCAGGTGCATTGGCTCATGCCTGTCACCCCAGCACTTTGGGAGACAGAGACAGGTGGACCACGAGGTCAGGAGTTCCAGACCAGACTGGCCAAAATGGTGGAACCCAGTATCTACAAAAATACAAAAATTAGTCAGACATGGTGGCGGGCGCCTGTAATCCCAGCTGCTCGGGAGGCCGAGGCAGGAGAATCACTTGAACCCAGGAGGTGGAGGTTGCAGTGAGCCGAGATCACGCCACTGCACTCCAGCCTGGGCGACAGAGCAAAACTCTGAGAAAAAAAGAGAGAGAGAGAGAGATTAGCATGCAGATAGAAAATGCCAAAGCACGGAGGGTCACTGTGGAGGGGCAGCCACGGAGAGGGAGACAGGATGAGACTGGTGTTTTCCAGAGCCCACACGGGCTCCTCCACCTGCCAGAGGGGACCCCACGTGGGCGGCAAGGGTCTGATGCCTGAGGGGCCAGCACCTGCCCCACTGCCCACTGGGGATCTGGGCTCTGCACCCCTGGCTTCACTGCAGGCATAGATGCCTACGGCCAGGTCCCTGGAGGCCTCTGCCGGGTGACCCCAGGATGAGCCTCTGTCCTCTCTGCCATCCGTCGGGCCTGAGCCTCCTCAGAAACTCCCGCACTTGCCCTGATCTTCCATTTGGGCCACCTCGTCTATAACTACAGGCCTTATCGTCTGGCCGAGGCGCTGTCTCCTGCGCCAGGAGCTGCAGCCCTCGGTCACTGTGTTCTTGGCTCTCACGGCTTATGGAAAGGGTGAAGGGTAGCCATGGCTGGCCACTGGCCTGAGAGCGGCAGAAGAGAGGCGATGGTCCCCAAAGCAACACCACAGTGAGGCTCAGCTGAGATGCCCCTACCCAGGCTGGGAGGTGGGAGTGGAAGAGGTGTCAGTCGGCTGCCCGCGCCACAGTGCAGAGGCCAGCAGGGGGCTTGGAATCCTGTGTTCTTCAAATGCCACGTGGGAGCCGACAGTCAGTGCCGCCGGGCTCTGAGGCAGACACTCCCAGTGGACAGGTTGAGACCACACACAGAGAACCTGTCCTCCAAGGCTGACTGGCCGCCCACTGGGGGCCCACCAAGGCGGGTCCTTGCCTGAGTGCCCAGGAGGTCTTTGGAGGAGCGAGGAGAGATGGCACTGTCGAGGAAGGGATTTCCAAAAACCGGTTCATCTTGTGTCGCAGCAGCACAGCTTGGTTCTGTGCCAACAACAGCCGCCGGGTCCCACTTGCTGTCCGGGGTCTGCTTAGGTCCACCAGACCCTGCCCAGGGCTCATTCCCTTTGCCTGTCTCTGGGCCAAGCTTGGGGGGCCCAGGCGAAAGTGGGTGCAGGCTCCTCAGAGGATGTGGAGAGTGGGAGATGCTGTGTGGCATCTAGACCCCCCACCCTGAACTTCAATGGGCTGGGGAGGTGTCCATAATGGCCGGGCCAAGACAGAGCTGGGGAAAGATGCAGAAGCAGGACCCGCAGCTCAATCAGGAGGGAAGGCCGGTCCTGTTCTTCCCTCTTTCCCTGCATTTGAGAATGAGAAGCAAAGATGGTTTGTTTTTTTTTCTCTCTCTCTTTTTAAGTAGGGGAAAGAAAGCCTCTGAAAAAGTTGGAAAGGCAGTGGAGGCTGCTGGACCGCTACAGTCAGCGGTTGGAGGGCCCCCATCCCCCGGCCCAGGGCAGCCCATGTGCAGTCACGCGTAGGGCTTACCTGCACACACGACAGTTTCACAGCCATGGAACCCACTTAGCCTCTGCCCAGGGCTGAGCAGGGATAGAACAGCTTCTTCCTCACCTGTGTCCTGGCCCCACTCATGGCTCCTCCCACTCCCACCCCATCACCCCATTCCTCCTGCCTCATCCTCAGCTGCTTCCCTTTAGGACTTTGGGGTGGATGCCCCAGCTCCCCTGGGTGGGCGCAGGGCCGGTTCCCGCCATCGTGGCGTGCTGACCACCGCCTTCTGCTGCTCAGAGGGCAGAGCTGCGTGCCCCTATCCAGGCTGGATTCCCGAATCTGGGATGACTCAGTCACCTGTACCCAAGAGCAGCAGAGGGCACGGGTGCATCCCTGTCCACTGAGGAGGAAAGACCCACGCCTATCCGGCGGGAGGGTGGGGTTCAGAACCTCTGTAAAGATCGGCGGATGTTGGGACGGTCTCGTCTTGGTTCAGGGGTGAGGTCAGCCCTTCCGGAGGTCTAGCACAGGCTTGCTTTCTGCAAGAAAACTTGGGACCAAGGAGGATGGCAGCAGAACTGGGAAACTGGGCTGCGGGGCATCTCTAGTTCCCTAGGCTTGGATGGAGGAACCCCGTGCCTACCTCCTTGGAGCCAGAGTCAGCTGCCCTGTGTTGCTGGGGACCTGATAGACCTGATACCAGCCAGACCAGGAGTCTCTGGAGGCCTGTCGTCCACCCTCCTGGCCCTGCCAACTGTGCCCACCACGGATGCCTCCATGCCAAAGCCCAGGCCCCACTGATGGGGTGGCACATGTCAGGGAACCCCAAGGAGCAGCCGCCCAACTTGTCCAAGCCTGGGGGCTCGTGCCCTCCTAGAGCCGTGGCCACTGCTCACCTCTTGAGGTCCTGAGGGAGATGCCTCACGCCTTGGGAACACGCAGAGCTCAGGACACATGCCCATCGGAATTGGGTCAGCACACCACATGGCACGTCTGCTGAGACAGGTCCTGCAGCGCACGTCCAGGTGAGCTCCAGGACGGCAGTTCCCACGTTGTCGCCGTCCCACACTATGGGGTGTGTGCTGCATCCTCACTTCTCAACGCAGGGGACAGAGGTGCATCAGGGACATGGACACATGCTCCAGTCGTCGAGACCCCGCTCCCAGCCCGCCCCACTGCCCGCGCTGGGGGCCGTTGCCAGGAAAGAAGCTGCAGTACGGCCAAGGCTGTGTCCTCCACCTCCCTGCGCAGCCCAGGAAGCGGTAACTTCCCCTCTTGGCACCTAGGGGCACCTGCTGCCCTGGAGCCTGGTCGGAGGCTTCCTGACCACATGCAGAAATGCAGGGGAGCGGCCTGTCCTTCCAGAAAGGACAACCAGGGCGGCCGTGCAGGGGGCGGCGCCAGCCGGACAGCCACTCAGACAGGAGTCGAGGGACCAAGCTCTGGCCACTTAGCTGTAGTGTGACCTTGGCACAGCTCTGCCTCTCTGGCTCCATTTCCTCTGCCATGGGCCAAGGCCTCTGGCACTGTGACCCCAGGCTCCCCACTCACCGTCCTGACTCAGCACTCCTTTGGTGGCCCGCGACAGATGCCCTCCAGAAAGTGGCTTCAGCTGCCAGGTGCTTCGCCTGGCTGGAGATGCGTGGGAATGGCTCTCTGGGGCCTCTCGTCTTGGCTTTTCTCTTGCTCCCAGACTGGCTGCCTCTGGTCCGCAGGCCACATGGGAGACCATGCCACCAGCCTTCCATTTGTACTGACTGCAGTGTGGGCCTCTCAGGGACCCCAGTCTCCTCTACTGCCACTCCAGAAAGGATCCAGATGGCTGGAGCCAAGACCCTCCTACCTATGGCTGGCGTCCTGTCCCAGAAGCCAGTTGGCCTCTGAGGAGGGGTTCTCTGTGTGTGGCCTCCAGCTCTCCACCGGGAGTATCAGGAGGCCCAGAGCCAAGGATTCAAATACAAAGGGTGTATTTGGGAGATGATCTCACAAAACCCATAAGGGGCAGTGTGGAATTGAGGCGAGAAGGCGAAGGAAGCCAATAAAAGGTACACTGTCAGCCTGCTGTTCCCATGGGCAGCTGAGCTCAAATTGCTGCAGGAAGTGTGGACAGTGAGAGCCCCTCCAAGGCACCCCGTGGGATCTGGGGTGTGCACCCACCACCTGTGCCCGTCGCCGCCGAGGGCCTCTCCTGCACCCTGGTGCTCCTGTGCCACCCACCCTGCCAGTGGGCTGAGCGGGGAAACAGTCTGCGAGGCTGGCACCTGCGGCTTGGCTGCATCCATGGAACTGGACTGGAGCGCCCCTTGGGCCTGGACCCAGGTCGTGATGAGCTAATGGCCACCTCGGAGAGTCACCCGTGCGTCCACCCGGCCGATGCTGATGAAGCACCCGCCACACGTCCGGAGTTCCTGCTCTGTGGATACAGCCGAGACTCAGCCAGACTGAAGGCCAGGCTTGCCGTGAGCTCGTGGTCGGCCCACTGGAGAAGACCACGCAGGAGAAGCCTCACACAGGCCACACTGCGCTGCCTCGGGCGGCACCCCTGCCTTCTCACAGGGAGCTGAGGGCTGGGTGGCTTTTGTTTCCTGAGACCCAAGTCTTTGGGAGCCCATCTGCCCACCAGCGTTTGGGTCCCAATGGGGACTAACTGTAAAGGACTGGACTCAGCCACCTCTGCCTTGGGAGAGGCTTCTGGAGGTGAACCCCAAAGGTTCTGAGTGGCAGCAGCAGGCTGGAATAAGCAGGAGCATGGCGGGGATGGGGGGACACGAAGAGGCAGCACCTTCGGACAGGCGGACCCTCGGGCCGGGCTGACATCTGTCTCCAGCTCACCACTTCATCATCAGGACTTGAAAACCAGTGGGGTCCTCGGGCTCCCAGAACTGCCTTGAGATGTCAGTGGGGCTAAGAGACCGTGGAGGTTCAGCCTTTGTGGACAGGGCTGGGCTGTGGGGGCAGGGAGCAGAACAGGCCAGGAGGCCTTGCACTGGGATGGCGGGAGGGAGGCGGCCTCACCTGCACAGTTTGGGCAAAGGCCTAGAGGTGGGGCCTCTCCGTGTGAGGTGCCCCTGTGCTGTATCTCATGGAAACCGTCTGCCCAGATTCTGCCAAGGATCCCAGCCCAGGGATGGGAGAGGCCCAGAAGGGTGGGGGAGAATCTGGCCTTTAGACCCTGCCCTCCCTTCAGCAGAGGGGACGGGCAACCCCGCACGCAGAGGCAGCCTCCGCAGCCCAGTCCTCTCCCTGCAGCAGACAGACGAGGCGGCACAGACGGACAGCCAGCCGCTCCACCCCTCCGACCCTACAGAGAAGCAGCAGCCCAAGCGGCTACACGTCTCCAACATCCCCTTCCGGTTCAGGGACCCCGACTTGCGGCAAATGTTCGGGGTGAGTGTGCGTGGCCCTGCCCATCCTGCCCTCCACACCTGCCCCAGCTCCGGGGTGGCACCCACAGGCCCTGCCTTCCTGCCCACACCTGCTCCTCCGGGTTCCCTGCCTCCCACTGCACTGGGAGCCTCCAGGGCCCCAGGATTCCCTCCCTCCTGGGCCCAGCCCCGCCCTGACCTGAACCTGCTGGGAGGGTGGCGGGGAAGAGGAAGGCCTCGAGCTGAGGAGTAGGCGGATCTGTTGTGGCTGCCCTGCAAATCCCACTCCTCCTGCTCCCAGCTAGAAATTTACCCATGGTCCCCAGACCACCTGATCTCAGGGGTTTCCTAGAGTGCCTTGGGGCCTCGCAGCCACTTTGGTTATGACCACCCTATTCCCACATTCTGGCTCCTGTCTCCTCACAAGAGGGTACCTGGAGGGGCACCTCGGCCTCCCACAGAGCAGCAGCCCCAGCCCTGGCCTCTCCTGTGTGCCTTGGGGCCGGGCAGTCAACCTCTCTGGGCCTGTGTCCCCCGGGCCCCCGGTTGGGGAACTTGGAACCGGATGCACGGTCGATGGGAATTGAAGCCCGTCCTGCACTCCGTGGGCCTGTTCCGGGTTTTGCACTGTGGCCTTCAGCCCCGGTGGTGGGGTCACTGAGAACGTGCAGGGCTGCCCCTGGGTCCTGGTCACTTGATTGTTACTGGACTTGAATGCGCCTAGCAGGTGTTGGTGCCTGTGGGGGCTGGGGCTGCTGAGTGGCGGGGGAGCAGCAGCAGCTGGGCGGCTCAGCCGGGCTCCCAGGCCTGCCCTGGCCACAGAGGACCACGCAGCCCAGCCACATTTCTTCCCTCCCTCCAAACTCCTCTTCCCCCTGCCTGCCGCGGTGCCCGCCCCACCTCTGCCGTGCAGGTAGACAGCCTCTGGCTCCGGAATCCCAGCCTCTCTCCTCCTGCCACCCTGACCCAGCTGGGATTTGCCATGCAGACTGGAGGCACCTCTGGCAGCCCCAGGGTGGAGAGGTTCCCCTCCACCTACCCCCTGACGTGACCCCCAGAAGTCCACTCCCTGTCTCAGGATCCCAGCCTGGTTGGATTTGGAGTTCAGACTTACTGGAGGGCTGGCATGACTTAGCATCATCAGATGGCAAGGACTGTGTCCCTTCTTGACCCTGGGTCCTGAGCGAGCGGCCAGAGTTCTCTGGGCCTGGGACTGCCCCTTAATAGCAGCTGACATTTTGGAGCTCTGGCTGGCTGCCCTCAAAGGATGGCATTTTGGAGCTCTGGCTGGATGCCCCCTGCAGGGGACCTGTTTACATACACTCAGTCCTTGCGGGACAGGGGCAGCATCCCGTCGGCTCCATGGGTCCCTGCAGGACAGGGGCACCATCTGCCATCGAATCCCTAGGTCCCTGCAGGATGGGGACACTGTCCCCCATCAGCTTCCTGGCTCTCTGCAGAACGGGGGGTACTGTCCCCTTCTTTTCAGCACCTGGCAGAGTTGAGATTTCATTGTTGTCTGGCCCCACTGGGGCTTGCTGCACCCCCCGCCTCCACGCCTGTGTGGAGGTGACTAGGAAACCCCCATCAGTTGCCTGCACTGCAGGCTTCAGGATGGGCCCTAGGGACCTCAGAACTGTTGTTTGGGGCCGTTCACATACCAGTGAGAGACCAGGCTGCCCCATGGGGACCGTGGCCAACAATGGGAGGGAAGAAGGCAACTGGAGCGTCATGGCCCAGCTGGCCTGAGCGTCCTGCACAGGCCGGGCCTGGGTTCAGGTCACTGTTGCTCAGCACCCCACTCCAGCACAGCCCCACGACAGGCTGTGCAGGGTCCTGGGGGCTTGGGCAGAACACCCTCCGCGTCCCTCTTTCCCTCACACCCTCCCCCCATGTTCCCCCTGCCCAGCCTTCTCCACATCTCAGGGACGCCTGAGGGTCCCATTTCCCAACCAGGGGTCCTGACCTCCAGTGGCCTCAATCTCCATTTCCTGACCCCAGCACTTTCTCTTCTCTGTGGCACTTTGTCCCTAATGGGCACTTATGCCCCTCTGCCTCCCCCGTTCCCCATCCTTTGGAGAAGGGTCTCAGAGCAGACCTTTACCCTTTAGTGTGAATTAGGGGTGGTGGTCATGCCTTGGGTACCCTGTCTCCACTGTAACCCTTTCCAAGTGGTCAAGTCCTAGCAGGGTGAGGAGGGGACGCTAGTGATGTGCCCATCCCCAGCTGGCAGCTGGAGTTAGTGTCCTGGCAGGAAAAGCTCCCCGAGGCAGAAGGGAGACACGGGCCTCCAGGAGAGGCTGGGAGAGCTGTCCCTAACCCCACACCACACCAGGGACCCTCTTGGTGATGCCTTGGGCACCCTATCCCCACCATCGCCCTCTCCAAGTGGCCAAGTCCCAGCTGCTCCATGGCCAGAGGTGGGAGGGGTCCCAGGGCTCCTTTCCCAGTCTGGGAGCCCAGGGCAGAGCACAGGGACCAGCGTCTCAGGAGTGGAGCGGGCGGCCGGGCCAGCGGTCTTAACCCGCACTTTCCTGTCTGCCCACTCCCTCTTTGTCTCTGTCTCTGCAGCAATTCGGAAAAATTTTAGACGTGGAGATCATTTTTAACGAGCGGGGCTCCAAGGTGGGTGCCGCACGGAGCTGCCGCCTTACAGCGCCGGCTGTAGGTCCCGCCAGGCTAACGTGTGAAATGTGCGTTTCCTTCCTGGAGAGCTTCGCGCCCGAGGACCCCTGAGCGACACGGGTGCTTGTATTCCCCGCTCTTCCACCCCCACCCGCCCCGCCCCCACCCCAGCTGTCTGTGCTGTTGCTGCCGCTGCCGCTTTTTCTTTCTGAGCCACCAGGACCTCTTGCCTGCACCCCAGGGCCCTGGGCCCCTGGGCCCGGGCCCCAGCCCACTGAACGCTCACCCCAGGGGACCACTGGCCTGGAGGCTTGAGGGAGGGGCTGCAGAGGGGGCAGGCGGGGGAGGGCGTCCAGCGGAGACAAGCCCTGCTGCCCTTCCAGGAAGGCACGACCCTCTGCCCTGGGCTCCGAGGGTGGAGGTGGGGGGGCTGCCCCTGCAGGTCCTGTAGCCCAGCCTGGGCCCCCCACCCCAAGGTGGGGTTCAGGGGGCCGGCCTGGCCTGTGGTCAGGTATGACGTCTCTCAGGTGGCTTTGGCCTGTCCCTGTGGAGATGCCAGGTGATCAGCTCAGGCTGGGCCAGCAGCTGCCCCCCTGGGGCCCATACCCCTCCTGGCATCCTGCCGGTGGCCCTAGGACAGACCTCTGGGCTGCCTGCGTCTCCGCCTCAACTCACCTGACTCAACCCCTTCTCTCTCTCCCCCCCTCCCCTGCCCCCCCAACTCCTCTTCTTCGTCCTCTTTCTCATCCTGTATCCTCCTCTCCGTGCCTGTCCTTCCCTCTCCTCTGCTCACAGGGTTTTGGGTTTGTAACTTTTGAAACTAGCTCAGATGCTGACCGAGCCCGGGAGAAGCTGAATGGGACGATCGTAGAGGGACGGAAAATTGAGGTGCTCAGATAAGTGTGCTGCGGCAGGGATGCCCTGAGATCGCCCACCTGCCCCCCAGCTCACCCAACCCTGCCACTGCCGCACCCTTCAGAGAGCCTGGCCAGGGTCCCCTGGGGTGGGAGGAAGGGTTGCACTAAGGCCAGAGTAACTGGCTGCAGGCCAAGCCCTGTCACCTGTCACTCCTTCAGGCTCACCTGAGGTCCCCTCCCCCCTGCTTTTCCTAGAAGAGGCCCTGTCCCCAACCAGATAGTGAAAGAGCCCCAGAAATCCTGTATTGGGGGCTTGGCAGCTTCAAGGACCATGGCCAGTACACCCGGGCAAGGAGCCATTAATCCCCAGACCCTGCTCACCGTGGAGCAGCAACTGTCCCCAACCTGTCCCCACGCGGCCCAGTCTGGGCCCTGCAGTTTGCTCCCACCTCGGCCCTACTCCTCCCCTTGTTTGGGTAGAAGCAGAGTCAGCAGTGGCAATGGCCAGGGCAGAGGAAGAGACCAGGCCCCAAGGAGGAGCAGGGAGAGGGAGCTCTGGGTCCCTCCCTGACACCCACCCCGCTCTGTCCCCTGCTTCCCAGAGTGCCAGTGGGCTGTGTTCCCTTGCTGCGGCCTGGGTGTCTGGAGCTGGGTCCCCCAACAGGCAGGGCAGCCAAAGGGTGGCTGGAGGAGGGCTGGGGTGAGCCACCAAGGCAGAGCCCTCAGGCAGGAGGTGAAGGGCGTGAGAGGAGGTTTCCAGACTTCCGAAGGCACTGGCTTGGCCAGGCTGCAGCCCCATGCCCTCAGGGCTCACACTGAGGACACAGGGGAGGTAGAACAGCCCAGACCCCTTCCTGGGGCCCATCACCCCTGCTGTTCTCGACTCTCTTCCACACACGCCTCATCCTCCCCATCCCAGGCTGCCCCTGGACAGCCTCACCCGGGCATATGTGTGGAAAATAGGTAACTTCGTGCCCAGAGCCCCTCCCTGTCAGCCTCGTCCTCCAGGGGCACACGGGCCCCATCAGAGAGCTCTGTGCTCTGCAACATTGAGGACTCTGGCCTCGGGGGAGGGGGGCATCATCCAGGAAGGGTATGAGGGCATCTTGGTGCCCATGCCTAGCTAGGCCTTGGCAGCCTCAGGGAGGAGGGGGCGTCCTGGAGTCCAGCCTCTTAGCTGGTTCTGGTTGGAGAACACTTTGTGGAGAGTCTACCAGGGAGCTTCTCCAGCTGTCCTGGGGTGCCTGGGAGTCTGGGGCTGGGTTTATGGGAACAGTCATGTGAAGAATACAGGCCAGCAGTCCTGGGTCTGGGGTCCTGGGCCAGGCGGGGCTTTAGCCCGTGCTGGGAGCAGTGGGGGCCGAGGCTCCCGGAGGGCAGGCAGCACAGTGGAGAGAGGAGGCCGGGGCGGGAGGCAGGGCGGGGAGGAGTGGCTGGTGGGTCTTCCAGGAGGCTAATCGTCCCTCTTTCTCTCTTTCCTTCCCTCTCCGGACAGGTCAATAATGCCACGGCCCGAGTCATGACCAACAAGAAGACGGGGAACCCCTACACCAACGGTAAGGGGCTAGGCACCCCCACCAGGCTGCCGGGGTCACTGGTCGGGCAGAGGCCCTGGGAGAGCTGAGGCTTCTGGATCCTAGGCAGCCCCCATCCTCAGTGTCCCAGCCCTGGGGCTGCTGCTCTGCTCCCGGTCAGAAGCGGGTGGGGCAGAAGAGGCAGGAGGAGAGCTGGGGGCCACCCACCCCACTCATGGCCCCGTACAATCAGCCGTCGCTGGAGTCTCGCTTTCCCAAGCGTGCCTGGCCCCCAGAGGCCACGCGTGCAGGCTTCTGATACAGTGGGACAGCAGTGCCTTCCTGGGTTAGGACTGACTTTCCCCCAGGGCCTTGAGTTTGAAGGCTTCTGTGCTGAGACCTGCTGTACCAATTCCCGGTGTGAGCAGGCTCACGGAGGGCAGCAGGGGCACGAGGGGCCTTGGGTGAGCTTCTAGACCTGAGTTCCAGTCTCTTCATCTGCAAAACAGAAATAGTGACACCATCCCCCAGAGCTGCTGGATGACAAATGACACCTCTAAGTGCCATGAGCAAGGGCCTGGGGGGAGGTGCTCAGATTTCGTAGAATGTGATTACAGGAACTGCCTTCCTGGGGCTTTTCAAGCACGGCGGGGGCACTGAGGCCCCAGGCTGAGCCCTGCTGTCCACAACATGGGGAGACTGAGGTATCTGGTGTGTGTGCACCACACTGCAAACAGAGGTGGCCGGTCTTCCTTGGAGATGGATCTGCCGACGCTAAGTGCTGGCTCTGGAAGCGGAGGGGACCACTGGTGGCCACTGCGAGTCTTAACTCCATCAGGCGAGGGGGCCTGCTTTGAGCGGAGCAGGTGTGTGTTGGGGGCCTCGGCTCATTCCTGCCAGGGAGCAGCTTCCCACTCGGAGCCCTTAAAAGCCTCAGCGCTGCTCCTGGACAGGATGGGTCTCCCTGTTGCCATGGACTCTCAGACGGTATCACCCCCCCAGCCTCTCATGGCCCCCCATGTGATCGGCCATACGTGGAGTCAGGTGACGACCAGCACGGAAGCCTGGATAGGACTGCCCGATCCGCCACCTCTCTCCCCAGCTCTTCTCCTGGTGTCCGATGCTGGGGTGGGGCCGGGACTCTGGCCTGGCCCAAGTTTGACTTGATTCTCGTGGCCTCATATCTTGCTTTTATGAGGACTTACACATCTCCAATTCTTTTTAAAAATCTGGGAGTCCTCCCGCTTTGCAGGCATCCCGAGTGCTTTCTGGATGTGACTCTTCCGTGATCTGGCACTTGGCACAGGAAGTAAAAGCGGTAGACATTTTTACAGGGTCCAGGTGATCAACCAGCGGGGCGTCCAAATCTCTGGAACCAGCTGCCCACTCTGCACCCAAGAGCCACACTCACCGCTGTCTGGGCAGAAATGAGAATTCAGGGGAACACGGAAATCAGAATGGACCCATCCCTGAATGGCCTTGGACTGTGCGGCCCTTGAGGGGCACAGAACCCACGCCAGTGAAACATCAGGGAATGGAGGGAGGTGGGAACCTTTGCCCACCTTTGCAGCAAGAGCCGTTTCATCTCAATGTCTTCATCAGCCTGGGCACAGAGGACTGCAGTGGGACGGCCCTGGGTTCTCTGCAGGTTGGCACCAAAGCCAATACATGGGCTCTGGGGGCGAATGCCAAGTGACTTGCTTCAACGCTACCCAACACTCTGGAAGTCACCAGCTGGGGGTGGAGGTTTCCACTGTAGAAAACAAACCCACCAGGTTTGCCCAGGTGTTAACTATTTATAGTAGAAACAGGCCATCCAGGCAGTTTCAGGCTGCCTCTGCCATCTGGGGTTCCAGACAGTGAAATGGAGCCAGCAGAGACAGGTGGAGGCTCCCAGAGAGGCAGAATTGACAGGTGAGGGCACCCAGGAAGCCAGAATAACTGGTGGAGGCATCCAGGAAGCCAGAAGTAACAGGTGAAGGTGCCCAGGGCCATCTGAAGCACACATACAGCCTCCAAGTCTCACCCAGTATGAACCAGAAGAGCCACTGGATGGAGCCTGGGGGAGTCTGGGCTTGGGGTCAGGGTCTGCAGGACTCTTCCATCATGGGCCTTCTAGTAAAAAGAGTCAGCTCTTGAGACTGGAGGTTTTCCCAGAAAAAAAAAAAATTATTTCAGCCTGATGCAGTGGCTCGCGCCTGTAATCCCAGCACTTTGGGAGGTTAAGGGGGCAGGATCTCTTGAGCCCAGGACTTCATGACCAGCCTGAGCAACACAGGGAGACCCTGTCTCTACAGATAGTTTTTTAAATTAGCTGGGGGTGTGGTGGCAGGCACCTTTGGCCCAAGCTACTCGAGAGGCTGAAGTACGAGGATCACTTGCGCCCAGGATGTCGAGGCTGCGGTGAGCTGTGACTGTCCACTGCACTCCAGCCTGAGCAACAGAGCAAGACAACCGCCCCCTCCCCCCCCCCCAAAAAAAAAGTTTCTTCCCTCCTAACCTGGGATTTATCTTTTTGGAAGATTCCAAAGTCCCAGCAATGACGTCTAGATACAAGGTTGTGTGATGGTGGGCCAGGGATGCAGGGTGGGGTGAAGAGTTGGCCAGAGGGAGGAGCAAACCCCGACCCTCCGTCCTCACTGCCTCCGGTCTGCCTGCCCTGCAGTGGGGTTGTTAGAATCTGGGTCGGGCTCACACGTGGCCCGGGCCCGTTGCCACTATCTCCAGATGTATCTACCCCGCTGGCCAGTGGGCTCTCATCCCTGCTGTCCCTCCCCGCACATTGCAAAGGGACAAGGAGCCAGGCCCACGGGGCATGCTGTAGAGAGAAGACCTGGGTACACTGAGGAGTGGGGAGGGACTGGGCCTCATCAAGAAACCCTCCTGCCCACCCTGTCAGAATGCCTGGAGCCGGAGCCCACTCCAAGACAACTGGTTTCCCCTGCAGAGGCCTCCCGGTGGAACAGGTCTTTGCCCTGCTCCTGGGCCCCCGGGGGAGAGGAAGACTGGCCCACCTGCAGGAAGGGAGAGGCTGGGAGGCCGATTACAGCCTGGCACCCATGGAATGGCCAGGAACATGGGTGTGGCTGAGGACTGCAGGCCAGGATCCCTGGCTCTGACACTCCCCAGCTGGTGACGGAAGGTTGCTGTGCCTCTCCAGGCCTCTGTTCCTTCATCTGCAAAATGGGGAGGGCATGAGGACCCAGCGAGTTTCAAACAGTCTGTGTGGCTCACACACAGTGTCGAGGAAAAGCAGCCCATCCTTCTTATCATCCCCAGTCCAAATGCCTTTTCCTCCTCAACCTCCCAGGCCACCCTCCCAGACGGCCGCTCTGGGGGACGGTGAGGACGGGAGGAAAGTGAGAGCGGGACTCAGCACTGGGAAGAGGGAGCCGGAGGGGGGCCTTTGGCAGGCAGTGGGGCGAGGTTATGGGCAGAGGCCAAGTGCCTTTCCTGCAGCCTCTGGCCACCTTCAGCTCGGATGGTGGGGCGGTGCCGAGTCTGACTCCAGAAACCCTCATCCCAGCTGTGCTCAGGCGGGTAGATAAGTTCCACTTTCCCTCTCCAATTCTCTTCTGAGAGGTGGGTACCCCAGGCTTCGGGGGATGACGCCCAGGGTGAGGGTTGCTCAGGGGCAGGCTGAGGAGGACAATTGGGGAAGAATCGTAGCAGAGCCCCAGGCAGAAGAGTCAGGAAGGAGCAGACCCTGGTGTTCTGAACCCAGCACTTGGGGCAGTGTGGGCTGGGGCCCGGCGCGGGAGGCGCCCTGGGAGTGTTCCCAAGAGCTCCACCGGTGTCGCTGGGGTTCCCAGGCATAGGTTTTGGTGGGGAAAGGGTCGGGGAAGGCAGTGACTAGGTCTCTGTGCTTTTGTTTTAGGCTGGAAGCTAAATCCAGTGGTCGGCGCAGTCTATGGGCCTGAATTCTATGCAGGTAAAGGCTGGGGCGGGGCGGAGATGGGATGAGACCAGCCACTTGGCCCGTGGAGCTCCGGGGGCGGGGCATGAGGGGCGGGGCCCGGTGGGCCGTCCCCGCCCTCCCGCCGTGTTGACTGAGTAGGGCTCCGGGGGCGGGGCTTGGGGAGGGGTGGGGGGCTAGGTGTTCGGAGGTTTGGAGCGGAGTTGGGGGGAGAGGTGGGCCCCGCTGTGCCTCTCACATGTGTCTCGGGCCCCCTTTCCTGCAGTGACGGGGTTCCCCTACCCCACCACCGGCACAGCTGTTGCCTACCGGGGCGCACATCTTCGGGGCCGGGGCCGGGCCGTGTATAATACGTTTCGGGCTGCGCCACCCCCACCCCCCATCCCGACTTATGGAGCGTGAGTACCTGGGCCGGGGGAGGCGTGGAGGAAGGGGTGGGAGGGCGGGGAGGAGGGAAATGGGGAGGCCTGCGCAGTGCGAGGGACTAGGCAGCCTTTCCAGACCTGGGAGGTCGTGGGAGCCCCAGAACTCAGCCCTGCAGCTGCCTCCATTATCGCCACTCCCATCCCCACCCCGGCGGGCATCGCCGAGGTCACTGGCATTTAGGGGGGACATTCAGAGCCCCAGAACCTTGTCTGCTTTAATGGGGGTGTTGTCCACCCTTGAGGTCAGCGAGGGGCTTCTCTGAGCCCTCTCTGCTCCCATTCCCTGGGGTCCGGTGCCCTCCATCACTAAAGGGGTGGGGGGTGCAGCTGCCTGGGGTCGGGTGGGCCATGGGCCCCGGGGTTTGTGGGAGAAAGGAGCTGATCAGCAAGGGTGTTACTCTATTGTTATACCAAAACAGGGCACTGGAGCAAACGCTTGTTAAAATGCCAGTCCCATGGGCGGGGCTGGCACCGTGCCCCCTCCCTCCTCAGCAGACACCGGAGCCGGCCTACCCCACCTCTCCAGCGTTCCCACCACTTTCTTGTCCGTTTGCTTCCAGGGTCGTGTATCAGGATGGATTTTATGGTGCTGAGATTTATGTAAGTGCAGCCCCGCCGGGAGGGAGGGTGGGATTAGGTGTTCTGTGGGTCTCAGTGAGAAGTCGGTGTCTCCTCCCATCCCATCCCCCCCAAAGCCAGGAGGGCAAGGGCACCATGTCTGCCCAGAGTGTGGCATCCCTAGGAATCCCAGCACAGCACAGTCTGGTTGTCGGCGCCCATCAAGGGAGCAGCCCTGTGAGCTGAAGGCGTCTTCCCATGGGCAAGGCTTCATATAATGGGGGCAGTGGGACTCTGCCACGTCCCTATAACCAAGCTGCGGTCAGTGAGAGCCCCTAAGGCACCCACAGGACGTGCTTCAAGAGGGGCCAGGAGGCAGGGCCCCTGGGTTCCTGTGCTCTGGGGCCTACCCCCCTTGATGGGGTCCTGTGGTCTCTCTCCCCCTTCATGGGGCCACACTTGCTGCTTCCTCTGTCTCAGACTCACTGACGACCCCACCCCATGTACCCAGCCACCCTTCGGTCCTGGGCAGTTGCCCACAATTCAGTCACCTGCTCATGTGAGGCCAGGACATCATCTGAGCTCACGTCCTCTTGTGCCTTTTACCTTTGACCCTTCCTGGTGTCCAGGACACTATCCAGAGTCACTGTGCATTCTCCTAGCCCCTCGGCATCCAAGTCAGGCCTCACTGGCCTGGTGGCAGGTCTGTGGGCACCTCTTTGCCAAGGCCTAGCACCCAGCCAGATGAGTCATGGGTACCCACTAGTGTGTGTGGAGTGCACAGATAGGTTTGTGAATGAATGAATGAAAGGAGGGGACAGGCAGACCTGCCTCGCCCCAAACTGTGCCACCTGGCCATCTGCAGTCCTCGGTCTTGCATTAGACCAGAACTAGGTTCCCAGGCCAGGCATCACCTAATCCTTACCCAGCCAAGGCTAGGAGGCTGGAAAGTTTGCAGTCCCTCCCAGGGCCCCACCCACACAGGGTCTGTCTCTCCCCATGTGTCTCCCCACTCGGCCTTTCCCTGGGGAGCCCCACTAAGTCCTTCTGCTGTCTTTCCTCCCACTTACCCTACAGGGAGGCTACGCAGCCTACAGATACGCTCAGCCCGCTGCAGCGGCAGCCGCCTACAGCGACAGGTGAGGCCAAGGGCCGGTGCTGTTCTGGAGCAGGGTGGGGAGAAGACGGACACCGATTCCTCGGGGGCTGGGCCCAGACAGGCAGGAGGCATAACCCCCCCTTCCAGGCCTGGTGGGAGCAGGGTCGGGACAGGGGAGCAGGTCTGAGTGTGGCCCTTGAGCCAGTGAGCCCCTGAGTTCAGTCACTTCCTGCTTGCCACATGGGGAGGCTGTGGAAACCCGAGGTGGAGACAGCATCTCTGATTCCCAGTCCCCACCCTCCGCCCCGTGCCCACAGGGGCTTTCTGTCTTGGAGGCAGACGCTTGAGTGCTTCCTCCTGGGGCAGCCTAGCCTAGTGCCTTTCTTTCTCCTTGGACATCTGGCCTGTTGGCAGCTGAGCTCCACTGCTCTGGTCTGGGGACCGCTTGCACCCCCTCCCTCCTGGCAGCCCCGGCTCCAACTCCCTGAAGTGTGGTGTACAGGGCACCATGGCCCAGCCCTGCCCTCTAAGGAGCTGAGAGTTCCTGCACAAACTGCTGAAAGTCATGAGGGACACGGTGTCATGTTCTTGGGGGCAGTGTCCCTGGTCCCTCCCCATTGATCCTCCCTCTCTTTTCTTAAAACCCTCCCCAGCACCTACCCGTTCTTTTTGGGGTGGAAGTTTGTTTTCCCTGCAGACGAGCTCCATCAGGATGCCATCCCCCTCCACGTAGCACTGAGTGGAGCACACTCCTCCTGTCAGGGTCAGCACACTGTGGGCATATTGAGAGGGCAGCCTGTTGTGTTCCAGAAGCTTCCTTCCTAACAAGAAGGAAGGGTAGGCCCTACAGGAGGGGAGGGTGCCCACGTAGCCTCTGGGAGGAGGTGAGAGGCCCTTGCCGCCCCTCACCTGCCCCCTCCCCCACCCTCCTCCCACGCTCTTCCCCAGTTACGGCAGAGTCTACGCAGCTGCCGACCCGTACCATCACACCATCGGGCCCGCGGCAACCTACAGCATTGGAACCATGGTAAGGAGCCCGCGCCTGGCCCTGGGTGCCAGTCCTAACAGCTGGGGATGGGTGGCGAGGCCCTTGGGGGAGAGGCCGAGCCCTCTGACCAGTGCCTTGGTCCCGGAGACTTTGGAAGGCCCACGTCCTGGATGTGAGTTAGGATGAGGGGAGGGCCAGCCCCTCACGCCCTCTCTCAGTTGCGGGGAAGCAGGCTGAATGGCTGGTCAGCCCACCGTACCATTTGGTCCTCTGGGGAGCACCCCAGTGTGCCCGATCCGTTTCCCTGAGCTCCATCACTATGATAAAGTCCTGTTGAGGCCCCTCTATTCCCATTTCCACCAGGAAAACCTAAGAAACCAAACCAGGGCCACCTCTCCTTCCCAGCAGAGGCTCCCAAGGCCCCAGGGCTGTTTCTGCCCACGCCACATCCCCATGGCCCACTCGCACTGCTGCAGCCCCCTCACATCCGGGAGGGGAGCGTGGGCTACCGGTTGCTTCTCACCAGGCCCTGGCTCCTGGCTTCCTGGGGGGTCCTGGGGTCCTGGGGAAACAGTGCCTGCTCTGCCCCAGTCTCCTCCCTCAGGCTGTGGGGTAGAAGGGGCGGGGCGGGGAGGTGCGCGGCGTGGCGTGTCTGTGTGTGTGCGTGTGTGTGTGTGTGTGTGTGTGGCCAGCTGTCGACACGTGCAGCCCAGCTCACTCTGCACCCAGAGCTGCTTCCAGCAGACACCTGCCTCCTGTGCCCACTGGCCCCAGCCCCGGGGTGTGAACGCGGGTTTTAGCTAGCTTGGCGTCCAGCATCAAAGATGAAAACATCTTGGGGGAGTAAGGAGGGAGGAGGTTCAGAGGCACCATGGATTTTTCCCATCTTCCTTGGTTTTGATGACTCCCTCCAATTTTTGACTTGCCTTTTCAATTTTTAATGAGCCTCAGACACCCCCAGCAGCCTGTGGTGGCTGCGGGCAGCCACAGGGGCAGATCTGGCATGGCCCCACCCAGATGGAGGTGCCATACCCTGGCTCTTGGGCCCTCCGCGCAGCTGCAAGCTAAAAGCTTTCATGAATGCACGGAGGGTTTCCTCTTGTGTTTTCACTTTTTAAGATTTTCTATTTTTCCCCAATTTTTCTTCTCTTGCACTTGCCGTGTTCATCCCTTTTCTGACAAAACTGGGTGGTAGGAGGGTGGGAGGCCCCTTCAGAGCCCTCCCTGACTGGGGGCAGCCCAGGACATGGGAGAGCTGGAGCATCCAGGACCCGCTCTCCCCAGCAGGACAGGGCTGGGCTCCAGGTGGGCCCAGGAGGACCCAGAGACCCCCCCCAGGGAGCAAGTCTCTAGTGCTGTGCCCAGCAGACTTGCCTCTCCCAGTGTAGCTGGCTTCAGTGGCCCCAGGCTCTTCAGCCAAGGCCCAGGAACCCGCCAGGAGGTCCCTCAGTGCCCTGAAGATGCCCTGTGTCGCCCTGCTGGGGTGCAAGGAGGTGGGGCCCGAGCTGGGACCCCCTCTGCATAAGGACAGTGAGAGGCCAGGCCTGAGCCCAGAGAAGTGACCCAGAAGCGCTGTTGGCCATGACTCCAGAGCGCCCCCTACAGTGGCCCGAGACCACCAAGTCAGAGGCAGGTCCTCGCCCCTCCTGTTGTCATGACAGCCCAACTTCTTCTCCCCAAGGAATACAGAGGGAAAGGAAACGAGACTTAGCTATTTCTCTTTTTGTTTTTCCTTATTTTTTTTTCTTTTTGCTTTTTCCCCTCTTCCAAAAGACGGTACTGATTGGCTGTTTTTCATCTTTGATGTTGCAGGCTAGCCTCTGCCGAGGAGGGTACAGCCGCTTCACCCCCTACTAGCAAGAGACCCAGCCCCTAACAGCATTCACACTGACTGTCTATTACACACCAAACCCAACAGCCCAAAACCAGGCACAGCCACCAGAAGACAGTGCACCCCTCCCGGTCAGCGCCACGCACGGCTGGCCCTCTGCGACGCTAAAATCCATAGATTTTTCTCTCCAGCCAGTTGGTCTCCCCACCCCACCTGTGCTGGTGTGTGTGTCTTTGACCCTGGTTTTTCCTGTATGTCTGAAACTGTGATTTCCTATTTTGACTTTGTTGATGTTGTACTACCCGAGCCATTGCAGGTACGGTATGCACACCGTGGGGTCCAGGCTGGGCCAGGAGACCAGGCAGCCCCCGACCCGGGAGTAGCGGTAGTGCCCTATGAGGGCAAGAGCCACGTTTCCTGGCCTCCTGGGCTGCACAGAACGACAGAAACGCCCGGCAGGGCCTCCCCCAAAGCCACCCCGCCAGCCCCGTGCCACCACCCTAGTATCCAGCACCCTGATGTAGGGAGGGAGGGGCTCCGGGCACCCAGTGTGGGTCTCCCCGGCCCGAGGGTGCTCCCGCGGGCTTTCACCCAGCCAACCACAGGAGTAGCCACGCCCCTCCTTGCCCCATTCAGCTGAAATTAATATTTTTAATTAAATTTTATTGATGATATATCTTGCCGACTAGTCACAAGCACGTCGCGCAGTGTGCAAACTGCCGTGGTCACGCCAGTCTCCGCGACTCCTTAACACGGCCGCAGCAGAAAATGGAAATGTGGAAAGGCGTGTCCTGGCCCCCCCCTCAAGGCGCCCCTTAGCACCGCAGGGCCAAGGCCAGGCCAGCCCTGCAGGGAGGTTGTCCTGGAGGCACAGCCTACTTTCCCTGTCCCCAAGCTCCGAAATGTCTTTATTGGGGTATATTCCGGAAGGAGGGGTCCTCAGCAGGCGAGCCGATGAGGGGCAGAATGCACCCTTCCTCAGGCCCTCCCCTGAGCACAGGCCAGTCAGCCCCCTCCCTGCATTAGGGAGACTGCGGGCAGGGCACTGTGGCCTGCGGGCCGCTCCTTCCTCAGCCCTGGGACTGGCCAGCCCGGCGCATGGCGCTTCTGGGGAGACGCTGGCTGGGACCTCAGTTGAGCAGAGCCCTGGGTAGCTGCTGGCCTGCCTGGGAAAAGCCAGCCAAGACAGGCACAGTCCTTTCCTGGGGCTGGCCTGGGGCACACACATCTGTACCCCCATGACAGGGAAAAGTAGCCTCAGGTTCTGAGTGTGCCATGGCTGGGCTCCTGGGGCTAGAAGGCCAGCTGGAGGGTGTGGGTTCCCCACCAGCCAGGGCTGAAGTCCTGCCACCCACCAGGCCCTCGCTGTGGGGGGCCTGGCTCCCCCACCTCCCGTGGCCAGAGCATCACCTTCTGCTATCTCATCCAGGCCACCTCGAGGCCTGTGTTGGCCCAGCCTCTCCACTCACTCTGCCCTGCTCAGCTCTGTCTCCTCCTCATGGCCCCAGGTGTCTCTTCCCATCCCGGGCTGCCTGGGCCTCAACCTGGTGTCCACCCACACTCACCCCTGGAAGATCAGGGTCCTGGAAGCTGGGGGGCAGGTGTGGCGGCGCCAGGACTCTAGGCCAGGGGCCCCATGCCACGCCGTCCTGTCGCCCTCACACCTGCCACGCCTCCCCCTGGGAAGCTGCAAGTCCTGCCTTTCTGTTTCTGTTGTAGTGAAACCTTCCACCGTTTCCTTCTCGGACCATGAAGGGCAAAAACAAAAAAACAAAAAAAATCACAAAACAAAAAAAACAAAAAAAGATGTTAAGATCCAAGCAACAAAAAAAAAAACAACCAAACCAAGAGGCATCCAACCAAGTCCAAGTCCCGCGTCCTGGCCACACGCCCGCACCGAGGGAGCACGCCGGCAGGGGCGCTGAGGAGCGGCCCCGGGACTGGACGGCCCCACCGCGTCCTGGCTGGCAGCGCAGTGGGAACACGCCCTTCCGTCTCAGGCAGTGGGGGAGTTGGAGGGGAAGGGGCCTCCCTTGCGGGGCCCGTGGGGGGCTCTGTTTTCCATCCAGTCTTCCTTTCCCAGCCCCCAACTCCCAAGGCGGTGTGGAGCCCAGCGGCGGCAGAGCAGGCCCGGGGCCTGAGCAGGGAGGTGCTGCTAGCAAGACTTGATCTTTGTGGCCAGCTGTGCCGGGGGGCCGGCGGGGCTGGGGGGTGCGGGCAGCTTTCATCCCAGGGGCTCCACTGGGCCCCATCACCCTCGTGTCGTGTCCCCTGCGTCCCACCTCCCCCATGCCCGGCAGTCCCGCCCGTGCCCCCAGCCTGGCGAGGAAGCCGTCCAACAGTAGCCCCGGGACCAACTCCTGACAGGAAGGGCTGATGTGGCTCCAGTACTCAGGCGCTCCATGGGAGGACGAAGGAAGTCCAGCCAGCCAGGAGCCACTCCTCACACCTCCGAGTGTGGCCAAGTGGGCCCTGAGGCCAAGGACTTGCTCTTCCTGGCCACCTCTCCCTTTCTGGAGGTGGCCTGGGGCCTGTGCACACCAAGGCTGACCTCATGCTGCCTGCTGGGACCCAGCCCTCCCTGCCGCTCCCCTGCGAGCCCAGTCCACTGTGGGCGGCCAGGGACGGGCCAGTGCCCAGCTGCGCCTCAAGGTTGGGAGTCTCAGTGGCTGTGGGCCTGGACCGGCACAGCCAGAGCAGAGGCCCATGGGAAGGGCAAGGGATGGGGAAGCCTGGGCCGGCCCCTTCGCTGCTCCCAAGGCAGGTGTCCAGGTGGCAGGAGCAGCCAAGCTCACCTGGTGGGAGGAGCAGAGCAGGTGGCAGGGAGGAGCTCCTGGCAAGGCAGGGAGCACAGAAGTAGGGAAGCAGCAAAAAATACAGGCTCCCGACGTGACTCCACTGTCTCATGAAACGTCAAAAATTTAAAAATACACCTCACTTTCTATTCAGCATCAGCTACTGAAGCTATCGAAATGGAATTCTCCTTTTCTATTCCCGTTGTACATAGCCCCACGCCCTGCCTCTGGCTTTGTCCTCTGTACAGAGCCCCCGTCCCCTCTGCTGTTCCGGACCCTTTTCTTGCAGCAGCTCAACCCCCTGACTCAGATCCCCAGGACTGCAGCCGAGCCCCGGGCTTCCTTTCTTACCATTCTGTATGCTTCCAAGGTGTGACCATTCCAACTAACAGTATTATTAAGATGATTAATAAAGATTTCTTTCTTCAAACCAGGACAACTGTGTATGCTGTGGCAGCTCCCGGGCATGGTGGGTGGAGGGCATAGCAGCCCAGGCTGCAGGATCGGGGCCAGGATGGGATGCAGCCCTGCCTTGGCCTGGAGCCAGGTGGCAGTGGCGTCAGAAGGCCCTTCTAGGCAAAAGACTCCAGTCTCAATCCTAGAGTCCAGGCTGGTCCTCTGCATCCTGCCCCAGGACGGGCTGGGTGGGTGGCAGCTCATGGCGGATCTGTGCTGCCTGGCCTGCCTCTCGGACTCAGGTTGAGGCCAGCCCTGGTCCCTTCTTTCCTGGTTACAGTGTGCGCTGGACACAGCGTGACCTCAGAGCAGAATGCACCCCAGGAGGCAGAAGGGTTACACCTGGTGACCACACAGCTGTGCTTGGTCAACCCAATGCAAGAAACAGCACGGAGCTGGGAGGGTGGGGACATGGCACAGAGGCAAACGTGGCTGGTGCTTCAGCCAGTTCTGCACCCCTGGTGTAGCCCGAGCTGGGGACCATGAGAAGCCATGTTGCTTCAAGGTAAACCCACTTCGCCAGCCTGTCACCCCTCCTGGAAGGTGGCCAGGAGCTAGAGCACAGCTGCAAAGGGTCAGCTGAGGAGGGGACGGGAAGGCAAGTGGCAGAACCTGAACCCAGAGCTCAGAAGCCTGGGGCTGGAGCCAGGGCTGTACAGGGAGCCAGCATCCAGCGCTGGGCTGGTGCTGCCTGTGCTCCACCACACCAGGACTTGACTGCACTTTTCACAATGTCAGACCATTTATTTCAGAGCAGTTACACCCAGCAGAGGGGCACAGGCCTAAACGCTGGCATATTAATTTTCCCGCACGCGAGCCCTGCATGGCGGTGGGGCTGGGGAGCCGGGGCGGTGCGATTCTGCCACACGCCACGCTCTGCTAGGCCCCCTTCCTCCTAATTGCCTGCTCACCAGACTGTGAGAAAATAATTGCCACTATAAATTTTCCCTCCTCTGCATAAAATATTCGGGGGAGCCAGCACTTAAAAAATAGACTTCATGAAAGACGAGCAGCAAGGCATGGATGCTGCGCCCCCCACAACCCTCGCTGCAGAGGACACGGGCCAGGAGCCCCTTCCTGGTTCCCCCTAGTTCCAAATGAGAGAGAAGGGCTTAAAGAGCTCCCGGGAATGGTCACAGCTGAAAAATGTCGAGTGAGCGGCTCCACGCGGCAGCAGCTTGTGTTCACCTGCCCTCCACCCAGGACAGTCCCCGGGGTGGCTCCAGGCTGCAGGGGGGTCAGCAGAGGACGCCTCCTGCCCCATATCCTTGGCAAACTCACGTGAGACAGGGAAGAATGTTCCTAATTAGGCAAGAGCATAGAACCCCTAATCCCAGGACTCTCTACTTGGCACAAGTACCCAGGAAGGCAGGGAAGATGGAGAAAGGTGGATTTCAGCCCCTGGAAGGAGCCCCGGCTCAGAGCGGCTGCTGAGCACCCAGCCTTGCCCTCCTCCGGACATGGGAACGGGTGTGGCTGTGCTGCCACCTGGTGGCCTCTTCCCTCACTGCAGGGCGAAATGATTAGGTGTGGGCTCCAGCTGGGGTCACAGAGCATCCCAGCAGCCCTCAGCGCTGCCCAACACCAAGGGAACCCCCACCATTGGCCCTATGTGGCCTGGGGGTGAGAGACCTCCCAAAAGCAAGGGACTTCAGGCCATTGACACCGTGGAAGGACCACAACAGACCCCACCTAGACCAGCCGCAGTATGACCCAAGGCCGTGGGGTCCAGACACCACACCAGGAAGCCTCCCAGGCAGCCCAGGTGTAGCAGGGGCTGTGCAGCTGCAGAGGCCTGGGCAGAGGGGAGGAGGCGACGAGAAGAAAGAGCAGGAAGGACAGAAGAAGGGGCCTGTGGTGAAGACCCTGCCTCCCTCAATCCCCCACGCACCTGTGCTGACTCCTGCTCAAGGGGTAAGCCTGGAGGTCTCCCCGGTGCTTGGACGAGGCTGAGAAGGGAGGACGTGAAGGAACCGAGTAGCTGGAAAAGCCCCCATGGGTCCTGCAGCTCCTGCACACAGGCTGGGGCTGGGCTGGCGTGGGGGGCAGGTGCTGCTTCCTGCCTGGACTGACCCGCTACCCGAGCCTGAAGGGCAGCTTGTCCAGAGCCCACAGCCTCTCGCTGGGCAGAGGCAGGGCCACAGTGCAGACTGCCCCAGAGCCACTTCCCTGCAGCCCACAGCCCGGAAGAAGGCGTAGCAGAGCCAGGGGCTGCTGCAAACGCTCCGGAGATGACCTCACACGCAGCAGCGCGGTAAATTGCCAACACCAGGAAACACGCAGCAGCTGAGGCTGGCCACGTGGAGGCACGAAGCCGGCGCCGGCTGGCCCGGAATGCCCAATCCTCAGGGAAAAGGGCCTTTCCCACCACGAGGAGGGTTCTCCGGGGCATCCTCTCCCGCCATCCCGCAGGCAGCCCCACCCCAGGAGCTGCTGTAGCTCGTCCGCATCCTTGGAAACGTCCTGGGGCCTGCTCCAAAGCCTACCTGCCACAATCTAAGAGCCTTTCTAATAGTTTCATCTGCAGGAAAGAAAATGTCATTCTCAGCATTAGCATCTTGCAGCCTATTAGGAAATACTCTTTATAGAATTTTCTCAACTTCTTCCCCTCCTTTCATTTTCACCTGGGAACCATGTACCGTGGGGAGAGACAAGGCAGAAACAGAGGGCCACTCGCCTCGCAGTAACCAACGCTGCGATCCCACGGCCTGGTTTCCTGTTCCCACCACCCCCAGCCAGAAATCCACAGCATTCAGCCAGGGGTCCTCCCCCAGCCCCGGGACCGGGGTCTCGCCGCCACTGCCGGCACGTAGCAGGTCCAGCGCAGGCCAGGAGCAGAGAGCCGGGAAGAGGCCTCAGCCGGAGGCCAGGAGACCATCCGGCTTTAGCATCCACTCATGCGGGGCCTGAATAAAGCAGAGCCGCCCTGCCCCACTCGGTCTGAGGTACCCGGAACCCTTCCTTCGGGACAGGCTCCACCAGAAACTCCACGCGACGGTCCTGACCGGGCCCAGCGGCTTCCACCAGCAGGTCCACTATCCGGTACTGGGTGGCAAAAGCCAACCCCAGGAACGTGGGCATCTCTGGCCTCGGCAGCTCCCTGCCCGGAGAGTCATCACTCGTCCCTCCCCAGTAGTGGATTCGGAAGCAACGGACTTGTGAGAGGAGGAAAGACCAGTGCAGGGTGCAGCTGAGCTGGAGTAGAGAAGGGGGCCCCTCCTGCTCAGAGGCGGCCGGCTGCCAGCGGACCTGAGAGATGGTGACAGTCTCCACCTGGGGCAGAGGGGCCAGCAGGCTGGCAGCGTCCACCACCTGGCAGGAGAGAAGGCTCAGCACGGTCGGACGCCCAGGGGCAGGGAGAGGGCGCCCCCACCCACACATTTCCCCTCCCTGACTCCTCCACCCCAGTTCCCTACGGAACCTGAGAAGGGAGCGGCCTGGGGGTAGCCTCCACCCCCACTCTAGCTGGACAAACGGCCAGCCCAGCCTGAGCCCCTCTGGGAAGCATTACCTGGATCTCTCCAAGCCGACAGGTGAAGCTCTCCTCCTCCCGACTACCTGGCGGCCGTGAGAAGCACACGAGGAGGTCTAGCAGCAGGCACCCACGCAGGCTCACCTCGTAGCAGCTGCGGGCGAAAGGGCTGATCACAGGCCGGGTTCAGCCCAGCGGCTCCGGGGTGAGCCGTCCAGAGGCCCCAAGCCACAGCAGAAGGGAGATCCGTCCCAGGGTCGGTGGGGACCCTAGGCCGACCGCAGGGCTCCCAGCAGCTGTCCTGGGCTTCCGTCTCAGAGCTGCCCAAAACCTGAAGACCAGCCCAGGGCCCCTCCATCCCTCCAGCTCTGGGGTTTCCCAACAGAGACTTGAGTGGGGTGAGGGACGTGAGGAAGGAGAGGGACTTACTGCTGGACCCAGCCCCTGCTCAGCTGCCGGCCGCAGCGGCCCACCCATCTGGCCAGCTTCGTAGGGGGCACCCGGAGGGGTCGGAGGCTGTGTCTTGAGCTTGTTTCTGCTGGAGAAAGACATGGGACTTGCAAAGGGAGAATCTCAAAGGAAAAGGCATTGAGAAGGACCGCCAAGGGAGCCGCAGGAGTGCAGAGAAGACCGCCCGGTTAGGCCAGAGGCTCACAGGTCCGGAGAAGCCACCAGGAAGGGCTCCAGAGGAGCTCGGTGAATGAAACGCATGTCTGGGCTCAGCCACGCTCTCACTCATCCCGGCATCTTCCAGCCTGCTGTCTCCCCCACCCCGTTCACTCGACCCTCTCCTCGCCATGGTCAGCAGCAAGCCTGTGTGCAGCTCAGGCCTCTGGAAGGGGCCCATGTCCACCCTGCACAGGAGCCTCAGCTGCCGACGAGGCCACAGGGCAGAGGGTGTGGCTGAGAAGTGAATCCTCCCTGTCCAGGCCTCAACCACAAGCTGCCCTGACTCCAGCAAAGGCGGGATTTACCCTCCACTGTCCACACCAGCTCCTCCCCACACCCCAGGAGCCTCTCCACACTTCTCTGCCCTGAGCTCTCCCCGCCGGGCAGAGGCAGGCCTGGGCCCCACTGCCTCACCGTTCAACACTGAGATGCCACCGATGTGGCAGCTGCTGGCATCCCCTGTGGTTAGCTCTAAAGCAACCGTGACGTCTGTGGGCCCCTCAAGCTTATACACCATGGACAGGAAAATCTTGGGTGGCACTGGGGCCTGCAGGGAAAATAACCTGGGAAGAAAGGTCCTGCGGTGAGTGCCGTGGAGAGACCACTGAGAAATTGAAGCCAGCTCCAAATTGCATCCGCCAGCCCCTCCCTCCAGGAACAGAGGACCTGGGTGCCAAACACTCCCACATCATGCTCCTGTCCGTGGCCAGGGGACAAGCCCTACCCCAAGGCCAGATTCTTTTGTGGGTTGAAAGATCTCAGTTCTGAAATACCATATGGGATTCCCTCATATGGGGCATCTAAAGTATCCAAACTCACAAATGCAGAGTAAAGGGGTGGCTTTCGGGGGCTGGGGGAGGATGGGGGGGCTAATGTGCAATGGGGAGAGTCCAGTCCTACAAGATGACACAGTTCTAGGGATCTGTCACATAGCAACGTACGCAGAATAACACTCCCGTACTGTTCACTTAAACATGGTCAAGATGGTAAATTTCATGTTAATGCATTTTTGACCACAATTTTAAAAAACCAAAAACCAGAGGTCTGTCCTCTGTCCTTGTTCTGGCCTCCACTGCCCCATCTGTCCAGTTCCACGGCCACCACGTGTGATGGGAGAAGCTGGTGGACCCACCATCCCCCATCACTCACCCACCTCACGGCCACATTTCCAACCTCCGGTGGGATCACACCCCGGACGAGCAGGGAGCTGCCTCCGTGCCAGGCATCCTCCAGGCAGCAGTGCGTCCTCACCCAGCCCCGGCCATCCCCTCCCAGCCTGTGTTCTCCAAACAAGGGCTGGATCTCCTGGGCACTCAGGTGGTACCAGGGCCCCACCGCCTCCTCCTGAAAAGGGCAGAACAGGGGCACTCAGCAGAGGCCAACAGAGCAGGTGTGCCCGGAGCGGCAGGGAAGGGCAAGACCACCACCACGCCTGCTGGCAAGTCCCAGGCTCCTCCCACCTGTCCCAGCTGAGGCCAGAGAACAGACACGGAGGGAAGACGCCACCCACCTGGCCATAGCAGACCCTCCGTGCACCCAGGCCCAGGCAGAAGGACGTGACGAACGGCAAGGAGCAGATGCTATGTGTGGGCAGATAGCGCTCCAGCCGGCCCCAGAACCTGCCAGAGATGTGGGGGCAACAGCTCGGCCCGGAGGAAGGGAGGGAGCCTCTCAGTGTCCCTCAAACTTGCTGGTGGAAACTCAAGGCCATCCTGCACCCTCCAAGACAGGACTTCTGGGAGGACTGCAGCCTCCCTGGCTACGGATATGCTGCAAACACAAGTCTGCAGGAAGCAGTCGCTGGGTTTGGTCCCTGCCTAGAAGCAGCCAGGGTGCTGGTTTCTTCCCCCATCATCCTGCCTTAACCACCCCCCGACTTAGGAAGGGTCACTAAAGAGCACAAACGTGTCCTGTCAGAGAAACCAGAAACCCTCCCTCCCATCAGCCTGCACTAAGCACCCAGGAGGGCAGGACTCACTTGTCCTGGTTCTGGAAGAAATCCTTCTTCTCGAGACACTCGTACACCCAGCCGGGGGCAAACAGAGCCACGGAGAACCCATGCTTTCGGATCAGCTCCAACGACTGAGGAGACAGAGGGCGACGCTGGGCACATCAGGACCATAGAGTCCAGACAGGCTCCTGGACACCAGTGACGTGGGGTGGGGGCTCTCAGGGCAGCTCGGAAACAGGAGGGGGAAGCTGTCCAACCCCCCTCTCCTAGCTGCACTTGGGGGCTGCTGGGCATCACCCCCATCATTCCACAAGCCGACCAGAAGAGGGCGCCGGAGAGGCGGTCAGCGATGCTGCAAGGGCAGGGGGCAGGAGCTGGACGCTAACTGGCTGTGGCCGCGCGGTCCCATCGTCCTCTGGCACACCTCATTCGATTATCAGAATCACGGGCAGTAAAGAGGCTCTTTAGTTATCGGATTAATTTACTCATTTAAAGCTAAATTAAGGGCTGAGAACATCCCTGGGGCTCTGGGAAGGGGCAGGACTGACAAGCCAGAGGCAGGCAGAGCCCTGTGCATCCCACGCCAGGGGCACCGGCCCAGTCCTGCTCCTTCCTCCGTGCTGGTATGACGCCAAAAAATGCTCCCTTGCCATGACTCCAAAGCCTGGGCGCTTCCCCCTTCCTCACCCCCGAGCGGCTGTGAGAGGCACTGCAGGCCCCTCTGCGTCTGCGCAGGCTTCCCTTGGGGGGAAGGTCAAGGAACGCAGCTGGGACAGGAGGCCTAGGCCCGCCAAGGACCAGACAGTGGAGGAACAGCGCACCTCTGTCTGGTAACACCCACACAAAAATACATTATCCAATTGTAGAAATAGCCAGGAAAGGGGTTTCAGTGGGGACACAGCTTGGCCTGGGCAGGACACCTTGTTTCTCAGTGCCACGGGGTACCCACTCTGGGAAGAAGAGCTGATGTCGTTCCTTTGAGGTGAAGACGGGAATGGAAGGTCCATGAGGAAATGAGGTCCCAGGGGAGGCACTGGGCCACTGGCCCTTGGGCGAAAACCACCACCCACCTTGTCTGTGTCGAATCGGCCTCCGACCACGTTCCCCCGAGCAAACACGTCCACACCCACGTACACGTCAGCCCGGCGCTCGCCAGCCTGCCCCAGCATCCGCTCCAAGTGCTCCTCCCGCCAGTTATAGTTGGTGAAGAAGCCGTCGCAGGAATCAAAGAAGACCCTGAGAAGCAACAAGGACCTGCTGTGAGGCCCAGGCCGAGAAGGACAGGGCCATCCCCCGCCAACCCCGCAGCCTCAGCCCTTCCCCTCCTAGTACTCAGAGGGACGGGGCCACCCCACCCCACCCCACCCACAGCAGGCTTTCCCTCCTAGAGCCCAGAGGGACAGGGCCACCCCCTCCACCTGCGCAGCCTCAGCCTTTGCCCTCCTACAACTCAGAGGCACCTATGACTCACGGGCTGGGAGCTACCTCCAGGACCTAGGACATGGCCTGTCCCCCAGGGGCAGGAAGCAACCCCAGATGGTGACCTGAAACCCTCGCCCACCATCCATGGTGTCTGCTGAGGCTCAGGATGTTAAGAGAACTCTTTGCCTTTTTGAGACGGAGTCTCGCTCTGTCGCCCAGACTGGAGTGCAGTGGCACGATCTTGGCTCACTGCAAGCTCCACCTCCCAGGTTCATGCCATTCTCCTGCTTCAGCCTCCCGAGTAGCTGGGACTACAGGCGCCCGCCACCACGCCCAGCTAATTTTTTTGTATTTTTAGTAGAGATGGGGTTTCACCGTGTTAGCCAGGATGGTCTCGATCTCCTGACCTCGTGATCCGTCCGCCTTGGCCTCCCAAAGTGCTGGGTAGGCCGCCACACCTGGCCTACCTTCTCCCTCTTTTTACCCAATGCAGTCATATATGCGCTGCCTTCATGAGGGAGATTGCGCCAGCCCCTTGCGGCACCCGCCCCTCGCAGCACCCGCCCCCTCATGGCGCCCATCGGCAGGCTCACCTGTTGTGCTGGTTGAGTTCGTCTTGCCATTTGAGCTGCCCACTCTGCACCACACTGTCATACCAGAGCACCAGGCCCCCCGGGACCTGTCGGTGCAGCTGTGTGGTCAGGTACCACAGGAAAGGAGGCGTGTTCCCCACGGCGGCCAGCTGAAAACGAGGTGAGAGCCTCGGTGAGCCCCAGATCCGTCTATCATGAGAAGTATCCGGCGCTGACAGGGGGACGCAGAGCAAACAGATCCACAGGTGAAGCTGCAGTTCTGAAAGGCCCTCCCCGCCACAGCCCCAAAAGTGGAGTCCAGCCAAACAGACGACTCCCCTTTCTTACTGTGGCAGGAAGAACATGAACGCAGAAGTCAGGAAAAGACAGAGCGCACCGAAAGGGGAGGGTGCCCTGAGAAGGAAGCCACACCCCCAGCCCAGAGCAGAGCGCGGAAAAGGAAAGGCGGGCTCACAGACAGCGCGGGAAACGTGAGAGCCGGCCAAGCACGCTTGCTGGAAACAGTCGAAGGAGATTCCGTCTCACTGCGAGTAACTAAGATTTCGGAGTTGGCACTGCCTGGGAGGCGAGAAATGGCTTACTGCTGCAACCTGCAGCCCAGGTGTGGGGCGAGGTGAGGCCAAGGAAGGAAAGAGGTGGAGGTGGGCGGCAACACAGCAAGGGGCGGGGAGGTGGGTGAGGGCTGGGCGCTCACACTCAGAGAGTTCTCGATGTTGATCAGCCAGCCATCGAAACGAAAAAACTGCGCGATCTGGACCAGCCTGTCGGCCACTGCCTGGTACGAGCGCTTGTCCCCGGCCAGGAAGGCTTCACAGAGCCTTCCCCCTTCGTTCCACTCCGTGATGAAAGTCCCTGTGAGGACAGGAGAGAAACAAGGTCGGCCACGGGAATCACCTTCCCTTGACCTGCTGGTTTTCAAAGTGAGGTTCTGGAACCGGCAGCCTCAGTATCACCTGACCACTTGGTAGACATTAAAATCCCCATATATCCATATATCCCGTGAACCAGACACTCTGCCGATGGGGACCAGCAATCCTGGTGATGGAAGCGACTGTGATTGAGGCTAAAGCCTGAGCAGCACTGTTCTGACCCAGGAATCGGCAAACCGTGGCCCCGGGCCAATGCCCGCTACTACCTGTGTTTGTAAATGCAATTTTACTGGAACATGGCCCTGCCTATTTGTTTACCTGCTGTCACTCCAATAATCACCACAGTGACTCACTGGTCTGAAACGCTGAAAATACTGTCTGGTCCTTTCCAGAAAACTCCTGCAGATGGCTGTCCTGACCAACCGAGGCGGCCCCCAGCAAGGGGCTCTGTGCACTGAGAAGCAGGCAAAGCCTGCGCCTCCTAATCACGGGGTCCCCTGGCTGGTTAGCTGAGGAGTCTGGCTGACACAGAGGTGAGTCCTTGGCTCTTACCCAGCACACAGACCCCATGCTTGTGGGCAGCGTTGGTCCAGCCCACCGGGGGGATGGTGACGGTATGGTGGCTGAAGTACACAAAGACGTCGATGCACTGCCAGTGGTAGAAAGCATAGGGAGTCTGCACCACCGAGCCCTGAATGAACCTGGGGAAAGAAACAGAATAGGGCTGGCCACGGCAGCTCATTCATGCCTTTATTCCCAGCACTTTGGGAGGCCAAGGCAGGTGGATCACTTGAGCCCAGGAGTTTAAGACCAGCCTGGGCAACATGGCAAAACCCCGTCTCTCCCCCCAAAAACTGGAAAAATTAGCCAGGTGTGGTGGTGCGCACCTGTAGTCCCAGCTACTTGGGGGGCTAAAGTGGGAGAACCGCTTGAGCCCGGGAGGTCAAGGCTGGAGTGAGCCCAGATTGCACCACTGCACTCCAGCCTGGGTGACAGAGTAAGACCCTGTCTCAAAATATAGAAAAAAAGAAACAGAGTCGGGTCCCAGGAAGCAGAATAAGGACCCAGAGACCGCAGGGTGTCCCCAAAGATTTCTCTTTAGTTCCATTCAGTCAAGACTCCCTGGAAGCCTGCTGTGTCCAAGCAAGGTGCAGGCAGGGAGGGGCAGGAACCAGCGCCACTCCCGCAGCCACAGGCAGAGCATTCTGACTGGGGCATCAGGCATTTGCCATTGCATCTAATGGACGAGCATGGCGAACCCCTGTGGGCAGATGAACAAAGGAGAGAAAGGAGGGGAAGTAGGAAGGCTCATGTCAAAGTCCCGTCTCCGGCTTCCCGCTGTATGTGGAGGGGTAGGCAGTCCCTCAGGACAGTCTCCTGGAACTCGACGGTTGGGGCTGGCAGCCGTGTGAGCTGTGCCCAAGGTTTCACCACCTGCCTCTGTCTCTACCTTGATGGTTGGCTCTGACTCAAGCCTTCCCATCAGTCACAGGGTCCAAGATTGTTTTGTGGACATGTAAAAGCACCACGTGGACTCCAATGCAGCTTTGGATGGGACATCGGCAGCTGGGGTGGGTGGGGCGTGTAACACCTCTGTGCATCAAAGCCAGAACCCAGCGACCCAGAACAGGATGAGAGCTTAAGGGAAGAAGGTGATGAACAAAAAAAACAAGTGAGGGGGTGAGGCTGGGGGCAGGCAGCTGAAGAGGACCCCCTGCCTGCCGTGCCCTGTCCCATCTACCAGCCTCCAAGTTGAGGAGGTTCAAGGAGTCAAATGATTCTAGAGCTGAAAAGGACATAAGACACTGCCTAATCCAATCTTCCCTTTTTTTTTTTTTTTTTTTTTTGAGACAGAGTCTCACTCTGTTGCCCAGGCTGGAGTGTAGTGGTGCAATCTTGGCTCACTGCAATCTCTGCCTCTCTGGTTCAAGCGATTCTCCTGCATTAGCCCCCTAAGTAGCTGGGATTACAGGCACCTACCACCACGCCTGGCTAATTTTTCTATTTTTAGTAGGGGCAGAGTTTCGCCACGTTGGCCAGGCTGGTCTCAAACTCCTGACCTCAGGTGATCCCCCTGCCTTGACTCCCAAAGTGCTGGGCCAAGCCCAGCCCAATCTTCCCTTTTTACGGATGAAACACTGGGGCCTGCCTTCCTCTCGCAGTTAGTTCAGTCCCTCCAATGCCCGTCTCCTGACTCCCCGCCCAGTGCTCTTTCTACACATGGCACTCTCTCCTGCCCCTCCAGCCCCCACCCCAGCAAAGAAAAATAATCAATGTAAGCAACATCAATGTAAGGCCAGGTCCTCACCTGTCGTCCAGATACCCCCCCATCATGTCATGACACAACAAAGTCCGGGGCCTCTGGCTGCTCAGAGGGGGCTGGCGACACGCCAGGGGCTCCAGGGCCACGTTAAAGCCATCCTCCATGCGGGGTGTCCACGCCAAGAGTTCCTCCAGCGATGACAAGTAAAAGCTGACAGGTTTGGTGGTGTCCTTGTCATAGTATCTAACTGGTCCGAGGACAGAAACATTGAGCAATTAATGGAAATTATTATAAGATTAATCGAAATGTTTTGACAATAACAGAGAAGGAACATGAGAGGGGGTGGGGGCTGACCTGCCCCAAAGCCCCAGGCGTGAAGGTGGAGTCAGTATTCAGAGCCTCTGTCTCCTCACCTGGCAGGGGGTCCGGGGAAAAACTGACCACCTCTCGAAAGACTGTCTCTTCCTCATCATCTTTGATCCTAAGCAAAGAAGGAGTTGTACGTTTATAAACAAAAACATAAATAGGCAAGAACACTTAGAAGCAAATGGGTCAGTTTCATCTAAATACAGAGGGACAGACATTCTCTGCCTTACGTTATTTAATATTAACTATAGAAACATTGTATAATGCAAGGAAGTGCCGTGTGATAGTCCTAAGGTTACCTGTATTAGCAACCAGGCCTTGGCTTCTGCAAGGACACACGTGCCAATGATTACTCCTAAGAATAAACCTTACTCTAGGCCAGAGGCAGTGGCTCATGCCTGTAATCCCAACACTTTGGAAAGCCAAGGCAGGAGGATCACCTGAGGTCAGGAGTTCAAGACCAGCCTGGCCAACATGGCAAAACCCCATCTCTACTAATACAGAAATTAGTCGGGTGTGGTGGCGCACACCTGTAATCCCAGCACCTCGGGAGGCTGAGGCAGGCAAAATCACGTGAACCCAAGAGGTGAAGGTTGCAGTAAGCCAGGATTGCGCCACTATACTCCAACTTGGGCAACAGAACGAGACTCCATCTCAAAAAACAAAAAACAAAAAATAGAATAAACCTTACCCTCTAAAGCAGCCACCCAAATACCATACTCCAAAGACCAGACATACATACTTCACAGGGTCTCCAGGATTTTCTATGGCCAAGGTGCAATATCCAAATACCAAAAGTACCAGACAGTTTCAGGTCCTAAGAGCAGAGGCCAGGCTTTCTCTATAGGCCACACTTCCCTAAGTGCCTTCCATGCTGTTCACCGATGTATGCTACAGGGGGAAAGAGTTCCTTTGGTACATTAACATGGAAAGCTCCTAAATACATCTCAAATCGCTTTCTTTTAAAAATTGATTGATTGAGAGTCTTGCTCTGTCACCCAGGCTGGAGTGAGGTGGTGAGATCTCGGCTCACTGCAACCTCCACTTCCCGGGTTCAAGGGAGTCTCCTGCCTCAGCCTCCCGAGTAGCTGGGATTACAGGTGTCTGCCACCACGCCTGACTAATTTTGTACTTTTAGTAGAGACTGAGTTTCACCATGTTGGCCAGGCTGTTCTTAAAATCCTGAACTCAGGTGAACACCCGCGTCAGCCGCCCAAGTGCTGGGATTATAGGCATGAGCCACCACGCCTGACCTAAAAACTTATTATTATTTTAAGAGCAGTAAGAAGACACTGCAGTGGCTATTTATGGGCCACGGCACCAACATTGAGATTCTCTAAATCTACCAACGCCCAAGGCCACTTCTTTGCTCACTGAGCTGACATCTGCCATCACCCCACTGCCATTCAGAGGCCTGTTGCAAAGAGTCCTCTGTAACATCTGCCACCACCAAACACTGACCCAGGGCCTCCAGAATGACATTGGGAGACCCCAACAACTGCAGGGGTGGGGGACAGATTCAAACAGAGATGCCCAGAAGTTGTTCCTCTCCACTTTCCTTTTCCGAAGCCCCCTCCCTTGTCGATGTCCTTATACTTCAGCCGCCCCTCCCAGGCCTTCTCAGAACAATCCCACACCAGGTCACCTTTGTCACCTGTCATTCCCCACTAGGAGGGAAAAAGCCATCTCCACATTCCTCCTGTCCCAAAATACCTTTCCCAGCAGCCAGCCTCCATCCCATCCTCATGAGATCTGAAAAGCTCAGCAGTCTCACTGCTTTGGGTTTAGAAACAGCTACGGCTGCTGTTTCTGGAAGCCATGTCTGTGTTTCTAACTTTTCCCCCCACAACGTACCGAGGGGGAGGTTTACTGGGCGGGCAGGTGCCCCCCAAAGGAAGGAAGCCCAGCCCAGAGGCGCATGTTCCTCCCTTTCTATCTCTGTGCTTTGGCCCTTTCTGTTCCCCCCAGTTGGATACCCTACTCCCCATTCTCCACCTACTGAAGGCTTCCTCCTCCCCAAAGACTCAGTTCTAGTGTCACCCCTGCAGGAGGCCACCCCCTCCACCAGCCGGCATCCACTGAGCCATGAGCACCGCCGCCGGGATCTTCCGCATAGACCAGCGACGTGGGAGGCAGGGGTCTGGCCGGGGCCCCGGGATTCCCGCCGGGCCCCGTGGCCACTCGAGTTTGCACCCGCATTTCTGAGATGGACGGAGGTCAGGCACGGGGGCCGGAGGCCGCTGCCCGGCAGTGGCGCGGGGACGGAAGGACTGACCGAGCGGAGGGGCGCTGCCACCCGCTGTCCCCTGCTGTGCACGGAGCAGACACAGGCGCCGGCCCCTCGCCCCTCGGCGCGCCCGTGCGGGGGAACCTCGGGCCCCAGGGCCACGGACTCTCAGCCCCGCGGATCGGGTCTCACACGGGCCCCACAGCCCCACCTCCTCCCCGGCCGCCGCCGCCGCGGCCGCGGTTCCTGCTCCTCCTGCTCCTCCTGCAGCTGCCGCCCCCGCCGCCGCCGGGCAGCCGACCGGGTGACCGTCACCGCCGCGGCCTCCATGACACCGTCCGCGCCCGCCGAGAGCCAATCGCAGGCCCGGACCCGCCCCCGCGCCGCGCTCGGCCAATGGGAAGTGCGCAGCGCTGACGCCGCCCTGGGACGGGACTCCGGGCCGACTCTGGCCAGCTGCCCCCCGGCGGGGACTTTGTAGCGGCGACAGGCCGGGGGCGGGGCCGAGGACGGGGCGGGGCTGTGAGGGGCGGGGCCTGGGCGAGTTCTGAGCCCGGGGTTCGTCGTCGTCGTTGTTGCTGTTGCCCATTATTGGATTTGAGTCCACGGTTCTAGAAGGCTCTAGAAGGCTTCCGAAGGCCCCAGTCTGCAAGTTCTCTTTTTAGCCTCACCAGCCTCCTTTGCAAGCAAATTGAGGTGTATCCCGGAGAGATTAAGCAATCTCCCAAAGGGCACAAAGTCAGCAAATGGTGGAAATGAGACTTTAACTCATGCGGCTAATCCCTATTAAAAGATAATTTTCAGACCGGGCGCGGTGGCTCTGGTCTGTGATCCCAGCACTTTGGGAGGCCGAGGCGGGCGGATCACCTGAAGTCAAGAGTTCGAGACCAGCCTGGCCAACGTGGTGAAAACCCATCTCTACTAAAAATACAAAAATTAGCCGGGTGTGGTGGTGCATGCCTGTAATCCCAGCTACCCAAGAGGCTGAGACTGGAGAATAGCTGGAACCCGGGAGGCAGAGGCTGCAATGAGCCGAGATGGTGCCATTGCACTCCAGCCTGGGTGGGTGACAGAGGGAGACTCCGTCAAAAAAAAAAAAAAAAAAAAAAATGAAAGGTTAGTAGGTTAGTATCCGGCCACGTGGAAGCTGGTGTCCTATGTAGGATGCATAGTTTTCCAGTGAAACACAGATTTCTTTCTACAGCCCCACGCCTGTGCTTGACGGTAGTAGTTGCTCTGCCCCTAAGCGTGCAGGGCCTGGAGTGGCTCCTCTACAAGAGTGGCACTGCCCAGCATCTTAGGCACAGAAGGAGTTCACAGGAAACATGATAGAACAGAGCCCTGAGAAGCCAGAACTCAAGGCTGGGCCCCACAGGGCAAGCCAAGGCTCTCCTCCCTCCAGGCCCAAACATTCCTCCACAATTAGGAGCTTCCAGTGCTGGGCTGCAGCTGCCGCCCAAGCCAAGTTGACTGGGCCTTTATTATCGTTGCAGACTTTGAACTTTATGAGGCTCCAAGCTTCCATAAATGCCGACGGTGGGAGCTATGACTAAGGTTGTTGAATATGGGCCATGGTGCAGGCCAGCCAGTTAGGCAAGAAGGACGGGCCCATCAGAAGCAGGAGACGCTGACCCATGGGGAGGACAGAGATGGCAAAGGCCTCTTCTCTGGGGCTTCAGCCCTGGGAAGCTTGCAGTGAGCGAGGGCAGTGGATCAGCAGGCTCCCTCCTGCTGTGTTCAGGGTGCACCAGACGTGGACAGTCGTGATTTGGTGTGCATCTAACCGGGTGTTCCCAAGCCCTCACCTCCGGTTTACCAATAAAAATAGATAAACTTTCATCCTACCCAGGTTAGAACAGTTCTAAGGGATACTTTGAACAGCCCTTGGGTAATGTTCAGTCTCTGGGAGAAAATATGCCCAAACCTCCCTTCTCTTCTCTCCTTTCCAAAGAGTAGGCACCTGGTCTAGAAGAGCAAGAAGGCGAAGGCCGCCCTGCACGCCCCTGAGGACAGAGAAGACTCAGATCTTATGGCGTCTTGTTAGCCCCTGTGGCTCGTGGTCTCTTTGGGCGTCAGGCCAAGACTGGAGGGGCCCTGTCTGCCTTGAGGTCACATTGGCTCACGCTGGAGCTCTGGACCCATTTGAGGCCTGAGTGGGTCCTCTAAATCCTAACCTTCTAGGGTTTCCAGATAAAATACGGAGCAATCAGTTAAATATGAATTCCAAATAAATGACACATGGGACATAGGACAAGCTTATATTAAAAAGTGATTGCGGCCGGGCACAGTGGCTGAAGCCTGTAATCCCAGCACTTTGGGAGGCCGAGACGGGTGGATCACGAGGTCAGGAGATCGAGACCATCCTGGCTAACACGGTGAAACCCCGTCTCTACTAAAAAATACAAAAAACTAGCCGGGTGAGTTGGCAGGCGCCTGTAGTTCCAGCTACTTGGGAGGCTGAGGCAGGAGAATGGTGTAAACCCGGGAGGCAGAGCTTGCAGTGAGCTGAGATCTGGCCACTGCACTCCAGCCCGGGTGACAGAGTGAGACTCTCCGTCTCAAAAAAAAAAAAAAAAAAAGTGATTGCATATTTATCTAAAATTCAAACTGAACTAGGATGCTGTCTATGCATTTGCTAAATGTGGCATCCCTACCTGTGAATCTGAACTACAGACTCGGCAGAGCCACCTGCCCTGTTTCAGGGGCCCCTCTGACACCTCCCTGCGGGCTCTCAGCTGTCCTGGGCTCTGCCCACACCCGTACAGGAAGGCTGGTTGGTTTGGGACAGCTGAGCCTCGGGCCTCCGTGCCTGACCATGTGGGGCCGCAGTGCGTGCACTTGCCTCTGCGCCACCCCTCAGCCATGCCCAGAGCACCCAGAGTGGGGAACTAGATTCACATCTGCTTGCTCTGCCTTCCTCTGCCTCCTCCCTCATGGCCTCCGGGGCAGCCAGAAATGAGAATCAGGTGAGTGGACACCACCTGGCGCCCGGGGTTGGTTGCTGATATGCTGAAGAGTGTGGCAGGAACTAATTGTCCCCAATATTCCTTCCGAGCCTGTCCTTTAGGAAAGGAAGACCCACGTTTTTGCTGACTACATGGTAACCCAGATAAAGACAATATTCTCCAGCGGCAGCACTTACTCTTGCCACGTGTACTTACGAGTAAGTTGTGGTTTATGAAACAAGAAACAAAGTGATAAGTACAATTTTGGTTGTGCCTGCAAAACAAAGGGGGCATGCCCTCCACCTTTCCTTCCTCGCTTCTGTTGGTCACCAACTGGGTGCAAGGATGTGAAGGCAGGAACTGCAGCAACCATCTGAGACCATGAGATGGAAGTCACTGGTGGAAAGGGTAGGAGGGGGCCTAGGTCCCCAACAGCAAGACCAGTGTTGCCCTGGGCTGGTTATGTCTGGACTTTTTTTTTTTTTTTTTTTTTTTTGGAGACAGAGTCTGACTCTGTCGTCCGGGCTGGAGCTCAGTGGCGTGATCTTGGCACACTGCAACCTCCAGCTCCTGGGTTCAAGTGATTCTCCTGCCTCAGCCTCCCAAGTACCTGGGATTACAGGCGCCCACCACCACGCCTGGCTGATTTTTTGTATTTTTAGTGGAGACAGGGTTTCACCATGTTGGCCTGGCTGATCTCGAACTCCCACCTCAGCCTCCTGAATAGCTGTAAGTACAGGCGCCCACCACCATGCCAAGCTAATTTTTTTTTTTTTTTTTTTTTTTGAGATGGAGTCTTGCTCTGTCATCAGGCTGATCTGCCCACCTCAGTCTCCCAAAGTGCTGGGATTACAGGCATGAGCCACCACTCCCGGCCAGCCCAGACTCTTAAATGAGAGAAATATCCTTCTGTCTTGTTTAAGCTAGTACTATCTTGGTGTTTTTACAGTAGCTAAATCTAACTAAGATGAGTGGGGTAAATCCTGGAATTTAGACAAACCTCTGAAAACAGCAGCCTGCTTGCAAGGCTGGTATCTTTTTTTTTTTGTTATTCAAAATCTTCTTACCTTGTTCGTTGTCGTTGCATTCCTTCTGCAATAAATCTCACTGTCCCTTCATTCAGATACATGTCTCAGACCAGTTGGAGGAAAAACAAAAAACACATGTAAAACTGTCAAGGCTGGACGCGGTGTCTTACGCCTGTAATTCCAGCACGTTGGGAGGCCAAGGCAGGAGGATTGATTGCTTGAGCAGACTTGGAAACCAGCCTGGGCAACATGGAGAAATCCCATCTCTCCAAAAAATACAAAAAACTAGCCTGGGCCAGGCACGGTGGCTCACACCTGTAATCCTAGCACTTTGGAAGGCAGAGGTGGGCGGATCACTTGAGGTCAGGAGATTGAGACCATCCTGGCCAACATGGTGAAACTCCGTCTCTACTAAAATACAAAAAAGCAGCCAGGCATGGTGGCGTGCAACCAGAGTCCCAGCTACTTGGAAGGCTGAGACACGGGAATCAGCTGAACCCGAGAGGCAGAGGTTGCAGTGAGCTGCGATCATGCCACTGCACTCTAGCCTGATGACAGAGCAAGACTCCATCTCAAAAAAAAAAAAAAAAAAAATTAGCCTGGCGTGGTGGTGTGCACCTGTACTCCTAGCTACGCAGGAGGTTGAGGTGGGAGGATCACTTGAGCCTGGGGAGTCGAGGCTGCAGTGAACCATGATTGTGCCACTGCACTGCAGCCCAGGCAACAGATTGAGATCCTGTCTCAAAAAAAAAAAAAAAGAAAGAAAAAGAAAAAGAAAAGAAAAGGAAGAAAGAAAAAGAACTTTTCAACCATCACTCCCTTTCTCCTTGCTACTCAGTAAAGGCTTAATGAACGAAAGAAAGCTGTGGTTATGGCTGGCCCCTGGCTCCAGCCCCCCAACTCACCTTTATACCCACTGGAGGCTGCGCCCGGGTACCTACTGGAAAGTCCTGTCTGCCTGCACACCTCCACCTGTGAACACACACTCACTCCTCAATAATACAGTGACACTACCTGGGATGCCTGCCCTGGTCATTTTCCCTCGTATTATTATTGCAATTGCACAAATATTTGTTAAACAGAAATTATGGGAGCCCATTATTTTGGACTGAGCTCCTGCACTAGGCTCCAACAGACCACCCCAAACCAAGATGGAGTCACTTGTGCTAAACGCCACGTATCATGAAACCGAAGCCTTGAGGAAGCAGATAGTTCCCAAAACAGACACGTTTTTCCTGAAAACAGGAGATTCCAGTCTACGTAAGTCAGTATAATAAGGAAGTCCCCTCCGCTTTAACCTTTACCAAAGAAACGCAATGGTAACCAACTGACGTTTTTCCTCTGGTTCCGTTTCCTTGTTCCCATCTCACAAAACCCGCTGTCTGCCATTGACCAATGGAAGCTCTTACTCCATGTTGTAGAAGGAAAGCTGCCCCAATTCATGAATCTCAAATAAAAGCCAATTAGATTTATAACTAAATGTGTTATAATTTTGTCTTTTGACACATGGCATTCATTTTCTCCTTTTAAAATTTCAGGCCGGGCGCGGTGGCTCACGCCTGTAATCCCAGCACTTTGGGAGGCCGAGGCGGGCGGATCACAAGGTCAGGAGATCGAGACCACGGTGAAACCCCGTCTCTACTAAAAATACAAAAAATTAGCCGGGTGCGGTTGTGGGCGCCTGTAGTCCCAGCTACTCGGGAGGCTGAGGCAGGAGAATGGCGTGAACCCGGGAGGCGGAGCTTGCAGTGAGCCGAGATCGCGCCACTGCACTCCAGCCTGGGCAACAGAGCGAGACTCCGTCTCAAAAAAAAAAAATAAATAAATAAAATAAAATAAAATAAAACAAAATTTCAAAGCGTTGCAGATGGAATTCATGCTCCTTTTCATCCGCCTACCTCTTGCTTTCCATACTTCCCCCTCAATAGTCCACCCCTCAGCATTCCACCAATATCAGCAATTTGGCCTGTATTTTTACAGATGTTTTAAAATACTTTTCTGGGCCGGGCACAGTGGCTTACACCAGTAATCCCAGCACTTTGGGAGGCTGAGGCAGGCAAATCACTTGAGCTCAGGAGTTTGAGACCTGAGCAACATGGCAAAACCCTGTCTCTACTAAAAATACAAAAAGTTAGCCAGGCATGGTAGCACATACCTGTAATCCCAGCTACTCTGGAGGCTGAGGCAGGAGAATCACTTGAACCCAGGAGGCGGAGATTGCAGTGAGCCGAGATCGTGCCACTGCACTCCAGCCTGGGTGACAGAGCAAGACTCTGTCTCAAAAATAAATAAAACACTTTTCTGTACATTTATAAATATTTAAAACATACATGCTTTAAAATATGTGTATGTACCTGGAACTATATTGGGCTGTTTGTGTTTTATAAAACTGGTATCATATTGTACAGGTTATTCTACATCTTGCTTTTCACACCTAGCAGTATTTTTTAAATCAAGCCATATTGATTTATATAACTCTAATTTGTTCGTTTTGACTGCTGCTTAATATGCCATCATTTCAGTGAATACTTAAATAGCAACATAGCAAACATTTGCTATTTTTTTATGTTAAAATGAGTATCTTTGTATAAACCTTTTTGGATACATATATATGTTTTTTCTTTTTAAGGTAAAAACATGAGTTACTAACAGTAGAGTATGCACACTTTCAGTTGTAACAGTCACTGCCAAATTGTCATTCAAAATGGTTTCACCACTGACATTTTCCCCAGCACTGGATGAGTATGTATTACTCCGCACCCTCTCAAACAGTGATGTTATCAAACTTTAAGATTTTTTTTTTTCTCAACTGATGTGTGAACATTGAGTTTCATTGTTGTTTTAACTTTAAGTTGTAGCAGTCATGGTGGTTCACGCCTGCAATCCCAGCACTTTGGAAGGCCAAGGTGGAAGGATGGCTTGAGTCCAGGAGTTTGAAACAAGCCTGGGCAGCATAATGAGACACCTGCAACTCTACAAAAATATTTAAAAATTAGCCAGGCATTGTGTCACACACCTGTATTCCCTGCTACTCTGGAGGGGCTGAGGTTAGAGGATAGCGTGAACCAGGAGTGAGGCTGCAGTGAGCTATAACTGTATCACTGCACTCCAGCCTGAGTGACAATGCAAGGTCCTGTCTCTTAAAAAATCTGAACCAGTCAGGCATGAGAGGCTCACTCCTGCAATCTCAGCACTTTAGGAGGCCGAGGTGTGTGAATCACTTGAGACCAGGAGTTCAAGACCAGCCTGGGCAACATGGCAAAACCCCATCTCTACAAAAAGTACAAAAAATTAGCCAGGCATAGTGACATACGCCTGTAGTCCCAGCTACTCAGGAAGCTGAAGTGGGAGGATTGCTTGAGCCCTGGAGGTTAAGGCTGCAGTGAGCTGAGACTGCAGCCACTGCACTCCAGCCTGGGCGACAGAGGGAGACTCTGTCTCAAAAAAAGAAAAAAAAGAAAAAAAAAGAAAAAAACAACTCGACACACTCACACACACACAAAAACTTCAAGTTACACAGCTTGTAATGTCAATTAGCCCTTTGGACATGTGTTACATCTTCTATGACAATCCCATTAAGCCCTTTGTTCATTTTAATTATGTTTTTTTCTTACTGGTGTAAACAGGTGTGTTGCATACCCCAGATACGAATATTTTGCCTTTGCTGTATATAGAGGGAGCGAATCTGCGTGCTGCTTGTCTTCGAACTCTTTCAAAGTCTCTGGCACTATCGGTATTTCACACTTCAGTATGGTCCGGTGTATTCATATCATCCTCTGTGACTTTGCTGTTTTCCCCAGTTTAGCAGAGCTGCCCTGCTATAAGCTCATAAAGATATTCTCCTGCCTTTTGGGCTGATAATTCTCTAGCTTAATTGTGTTTGTTTACTTTTTCTTTTTACATCTACAAATTCAGATGCCTTTTGGGAAGTAGGTCTTTAATAGTTCATCTTCCTTTTGGATTATTGACCTACTCGGACTTTCCTTTCTTTCTGGGCCAATTTTGCTGGTTACTGTTTTCCTAGAAAAGAGTCCATTTCATCAAGGTTTTCAAATTTGGGGTATTAAGTTGTTACTAATCATCTTCTTTTGTCTCTTGGTTGTGCCGTCTCTGTGTTTATTTGTGTCTTCTTCCTTTTCTTCTTCATGCTTTTTCACTGAAGGACTGTCCATGTTACTCATCTTTTCAAAAAACAAGCTCTTTATTTTGTTCTATTTTCTGTTTCACTAATTTCTGATTTTACTATTTTCGTGCTTTTTGGATTTATGTTGTTGTTCTTTTTCTGGGTGTTTCTTGTTTGTTTGTTTGTTTTTTGGTGTTTGTTTTGTGTGTGTGTGTGTTTTGTTGTTGTTGTTTTTTGTTTTTGTTTTTGTTTTGTCAGGGTCTCCCTCTGTCACCCAGGCTGGAGTGCAGTGGCAAGATCTCAGCTCACTGTAACCTCTGCAACTCCCTTGCTTAAGCGATTCTCCCACCTCAGCCTTCCCAGTAGCCAGGACTACAGGTGCATACCACCACATTCGGCTAATACTTTTTTGTAGAGACAGGATTTTACCATGTTGCCCAGCTGGTCTCGTGTGATGCTCCTGCCTCAGCCTCCCAAAATGTGGGGATTACAGGCGTGAGCCACCTCACCTGGCCATTTTGTTTTGTTTTAAGACAGTCTCACTCTGTTGACCAGGCTGGAGTGCAGTGGCGCGATTTCGGTTCACTGCAACCTCCGCCTCCTGGGTTCAAGCGATTCTCCTGCTTCAGCCTCCTGAGTAGCTGGAATTACAGGTGCCTGCACCACACCCGGCTAATTTTTACTTTTAGTAGAAACGGGGTTTCACTATGTTAGCCAGGCTGGTCCCGAACTCCTTACATCAGGTGATCCACCCATCTCGGCCTCCTAAAGTGCTGGGATTACAGGCGTGAGCCACTGCGCCCGGCTGCCTGGCCATTTTTCTGGTTTCAAAAGTGGAAAGTTAGGTTCACTTATTTTTTTATTTCTAGTCTTTTTTTTTATTTTTAATTTTTCTATAAGTTATTGGGGTACAGGTGGTATTTGGTTAATGAGTAAGTTCTTTAGTGGCGATTTGTGAGATTTTGGTGCACCCATCACCTGAGCAGTATACACTGTACCCTATTTGTGGTCTTTTATCCCTCACCCCCTCCCACCCTTCCCCCCAAGTCCCCAAAGTCCATTGTGTCATTCTTATGCCTTTGTGTTCTCATAGCTCAGCTCCCACTTACGCGTGAGAACATAAAGTGTTTGGTTTTCCATTCCTGAGTTACTTCACTTAGAATAATGCTCTCCAATCTCATCCAGGTCGCTGTGAATGCCGTTAATTCATTCCTTTTTATGGCCGAGTAGTATTCCATCATGTGTATATCTGTATCTCTCACATATATATCAGTATATCATATATATCACAGTATATATGATATATATCTCACAATTTCTCTCATATCATATGATATATATGATATATATAATATATTAGTATATATTAGTATATATGACATATCATATATAAGTATATATTATATATAATATATAAGCATATATAAGTATATATTATATACAATATATAAGTGATGTATCAGCACATTATACATCACAGTATATATGATATACTGTATATATGTATATATGATATGATTATATCTTATATCACACCATATATGATACCATATATACCATATATGATATACTGTGATATATATTTTATGTATCTATACTGTATATGATATATATACTGTGATATATATGATATATATCTCTCTCTCTCACCTCTCTCACACAGTTTCTTTATCCACTCGTTGATTGATGGGCATTTGGGTTGGTTCCATGATTTTGCAGTTGTGAACTGGGGCTTGCTTATTTTTAAATCTTAAGTTTTCAAATGCATGCAGTCTCAGGGATGCGTGTCCTGCTGAGAATCACTTCTCTTGCTACCCCATAGGTTTTGATGGGGGTAGTACTTACATTTTCATGAAGTTCTAAATAGTCTGTAATTTCTACCTTTAGCTCCTCCTTAACCCATCAGAAAAAAAGTTCTTAATTTTACTGTAGTAAAGTTCATCAGCCTTTTCTCTTACGATTTATAGTTTTGCTGATTTTTCTAAAGATATTTCCTTACTTCAAAGTCATGACCTTATGGGCTATGCCATCCTCTGTTATTTTCTGCAAGCGTTATTGTTTTCCTGTTAACCTTCAAATCTGCAGCTCACCTGGAATTGCTTTTATTTATGACGTGAGGGAAGGGGACACGTTTTATTTTATTTTTTATCGTATGTCCCTCCAGTCGTTGCATGATTTCCAGAAAATCTCTTTCGTGGCTCTGCAGTGCCCCCTTCTGGACAGTCACACATCCATACATGTCTGAGCCCTCTATTCCATTTGTCTTTATCTTTGTGCAAATCCCAAAGTCTTAATGTCGAAGCTTTAAAATAAATCTTTATATTTAGCAGAACAAGTCCTCCGACCTTGATCTCCAAGATTAACGGGGATATTCTTGGCCCTTATATTTCCATATAATTTTTATTTTATTTTATTTTTTATTTTTTATTTTTTTTGAGATGGAGTCTCACTGTGTCTCCCAGGCTAGAGTGCAGTGGTGCAATCTTGGCTCACTGCAACCTCCACCTCCCAGGTTCAAGCGATTCTCCTACTCAGTCTCCTGAGTAGCTGGGATTACAGGTACACATCACCACACTCAGCTAATTTTTGCATTTTTAGTAGAGATAGGGTTTCGCCATTTGGCCAGACTGGTGTTGAACTCCTGACCTCAGGTGATCCACCCACCTCGGCCTCCCACAGTGCTGGGATTGCAGGCGTGAGCCACCGCGCCCGGCCCCATATAACTTTTAGAATCGTACTTTCAATTTATTTCTTCTTTTTTGAGATGGAGTCTCGCTCTGTCGTCCAGGCTGGAGTGCAGGGGCGTGATCTCCACAACCTCTGCCTCCTGGGTTCAAGCAATTCTTCTGCCTCAGCCTCCCAAGTAGCTGGGATTACAGGTGTGGGCCATCATGCCCAGCTGATTTTTGTATTTTTAGTAGAGATGGGGTTTCACCCTGTTGTTCAGGCTGATCTGAAACTCCTGACCTCAAGTCGCCTGCCTGCCCCAGCCTCCCAAAGTGCTGGGATTACGAGTGTGCCACTGAGCCCAGCCCATTCTGTTGATTTCTGTTGGAATTTGGATTGAGATATAATTGTAATCCCGGGCTGGGAAAAAAAAAATTGATATCATTATACAATTGGGTTTGACAGCACATGAGTGTGGCGTATTCTTCTGTGGATACCAAGCGGATGCACCACTCAGATCTCCTGCTGGGCACAGGGGAACAGGTGACCAGAGGGCTGAGCTGCTGTGTTTGGGGATCTCACAAAGCCAGGCTGAGGCCGTGCTGCCTGCAGGCTGCTCCTATCCCATAACTGGGCACAGCAGTATGACAAAGGATCATGTTTGCTCGAGGACTGCCTATCAGCCTGGCCAAACCTTTCTGGGAATTATGCTACACTTTGAGATTCTTCCAACCCAGTCCTCCTGCCTTGCTCTCTTTCCCACGTGGTCTAAGCTCCCCACTGCAGCCTCCTCCCACCTTTATCCTTCACAAGCACTTCCCCAAATAAATTTCATGGGCTTCCAATCCTGTCTTGGCATATCTGCAGAGAATAAGAACCACCGTGCTGTCCGTGGATTTCGATTTTATACTTCTTAACAGTTGTCTGTGTACAGGTCTTACACATCGATTGTTAGATTTGCCTCTGGGGCTGGGCACAGTGGCTCATGCCCATAGTCCTAGCACTTTGGGAGGCGGAGGCGGGCGGACCACTTGAGGTCAGGAGTTTGAGACCAGCCTGGCCAACATGGTGAAACCCCATCTCTACTAAAAATACAAAAATTAGCCGGGTATGGTGGCGGGTGCCTGTAGTCCCAGCTACTTGGCTGAGGCAGGAGAATCATTTGAACTGGGGAGGCAGAGGTTACAGTGAGCCGAGATTGCACCACTGCATTCCAGCCTGGGCGACAGAGCAAGACTCTATCTTGAAAAAAAAAAAAAAAAGATTTGCCTCTGGGTAAACGACATTTTGTAAGTGGCCTCTCTGATAGGTTAAAGACGGCTGCAGATTCTCTGCATGTCCTCCCGTGACATGGTGATGTCTGCTACCCACCACTTCCTTGCGCTGGCTCTGTGACTGGCTGGAGGGGCCACCATGTGGCTCCCAAGGCCTGGTCCCAGTAGGCCTCACATATTCCTGTCCTACCCTCTTGGAGCACTGTGCTGAGATCCCTACGCAAAAGAAGCCTGGGATGAAAGAGGATGCGGGGAGAGACCCAGACACCTCAGCCCTTTCAGCTGAGGCCCTAGACACGTGCGTGAGGCCATCACAGGCCACCCGGTTCCAGCTGAACTACCTGCTGCAGGAAGCCCCATGAACGAGCCAAATAAAGCCAGCAGATCCACCTGCCAACCCCCAGGATCATGATCATGACCGGTGAGGAACTGATGTTTCTTCTTAAGCTACTAGGTAGGTGGTTTGTTATGCAACAGTGTAATTAATTTGGTACAGGCTTGCCTCAAAGATATTGCAGATTCAGCTGAGTCCACCAAAGTAAAGTTGCTATTGCAATAAAGTGATGATATAGTTTGGCTGTGTCCCCACCCAAATCTCATCTTGAATTCCCACGTGTTGTGGGAGGGACCCAGTGGGAGGTAATTGAATCATGGGGGCAGGTCTTTCCCATGCTACTCTCGTGATGGTGAATAAGTCTCACAAGATCTGTTGGTTGTAAAAAGGGGAGTTTCCTTGCATAAGATCTCTTCTACTTCTCTTGTCTGCCACTGTGTGAGATGTAGTTTTCACCTTCTGCCACGATTGTGAGGCCTCCCAGCTACGTGGAACTGTAAGTTCGTTAAACATCTTTCTTTTGTAAATTGCCCAGTGTTGGGTATGTCTTTATCACTAGCGTGAAAACAAACTAATACAACTGAGTTACAATTTTTTGGTTTCCTGGGGCCTATAAAAATTATGTTTATGGGCTGGGCACCTTGGCTCATGCCTGTAATCCCAGCACTTTGAGAAGCTGAGGCAGGAGGACCAAGTGAGCCCAGGAGTTCAAGACCAGTCTGGACAACATAGTGAGACCCTGTCTCTACAAAAAAAAAAAAAAAAAGCCAGGCGTGGTGGTGCATGCCTGTGGTCCTAGCTGTTCGGGAGGCTAGAGCAGGGGTACTGCTTGAGTCTGGGAGTCGGAGGTTGAAGTGAGCTGTGTTGGCACCGCGGCACTGCAGCCTGCACAACCGAGTGAGACCCCCATCTCTAAAATTAAAAAAAGAAATTAATTGTAAAGTTATGTTTATGTTATATGGTAGTTTATTAAGTGTGCAATACCATTATGTCTTAAGAAACAAGGTACACACATTAACTTAAAAATACATTATTGTGGCCGGGCGCGGTGGCCTACGCCTGTAATCCCAGCACTTTGGGAGGCTGAGGTAGGTGGATCACCTGAGGTCAGGAGTTCGAGACCAGCCTGGCCAACATGGTGAAACCCTGTCTCTACTAAAAATACAAAATTAGCCGGGCATAGTGGCAGACACCTGTAATAGAAGGCTAAGGCAGGAGAATCACTGGAACCCAGGAGGCAGAGGTTGCAGTGAGCCGAGATCATGCCACTGCATTCCAGCCTGGGCAACAAGAGTGAAACTCCACCTCAAAAAAAAAAAATATATATATATATATCTCTACACACACACACACACACACACACACACACACATATATATATACACACACACACACATATATATATACACACACACACTAAAAATTGCTAGTGATTAAGCCTTCAAGTCTAGCTGTCATTTTGCTGGTGGAGGATCTTGCCTCAATGTTGGTGGCTGCTGCTGACCGTCCAGGGTGGTGGTTACTGAAGATTAGGGTGGCTGTGGCAATTTCTTTTTTTTTTTTTTTTTTGAAATGGAGTCTCGCTCTGTTGCCAGGCTGGAGTGCAGTGGCATGATCTGGGCTCACTGCAACCTCTGCCTCCAGGATTCAAACGATTCTCCTGCCTCAGCCTCCCGAGCAGCTGGGACTACAGGCATGTGCCACCACACCCAGGTAATTTTTGTATTTTTTAGCAGAGACGGGGTTTCACCATGTTGGCCAGGATGGTCTCGATCTCTTGACCTCATGATCCACTCACCTTGGCCTCCCAAAGTGCTGGGATTACAGGCATGAGATACTGCGCCCAGCTGGCTGTGGCAATTTCTTAAAATATGACAACAGGGCTGGGCACCATGGCTCACGCCTGTAATCCCAGCACTTTGGGAGGTCGGGGCAGGAGGATTGCTTGAGCCCAGGAGTTCAAGACTACCCTGGGCAACATGGCAAAACCCTGTCACTACAAAAAAAAAAAAAAAAAAATTAGTCATGCTGAAACACACCTATAGTCCCAGCTACTGGGGAGGCTGAGGTGAGAGGATCACCTGAGTTTGGGGAGGTCGAGGTTGCAGTGAGCTGTGATTGTGCTACTGCACAACCTGGGCAACAGAGTGAGACCCTGTCTCGAAGAAAAAAAAAAAAAAAGTGATATTTTCCACACCGAGGGACACAAGGAAAGATTTCTCCACAGCATGCAATAACAATTTGATAGCATTTTACCCACAGAAGAACCTCTTTCAAAATTATAATCAGGCCAGGCATGCTGGCTCGGCCTGTAATCCTAGCTCTTTGGGATTCAAAGTGATCAGTTAAGGTCAGAAGTTGGAGCCCAGCCTGGGCAACATGGTGAAACCCTACCTCTACTAAAAATACAAAAATTAGCCAAGCGCGGTGGTGGGCACCTGTAATCCCAGCCACTTGGGAGGCTGAGGCTTGAGCATCGCCTGAACCCGGGAAGCAGAGGTTGCAGTGAGCCAAGATCATGCCATTGCACTCCAGCCTGGGTGACACAGCGAAATTCCATCTAAAAAAAAAAAAAGTAGAATCCTGTCAAGTCCTGCCACTGTTGTATCAATTACATTTATGGAATATTCTAAATCCTGTGTTGTCATTTTAACAATGTCCATGGCATCTTCACCAGGAGTAGATTCCATCTCAAGAAACCACTTTCTTTGCTAGTCCCTAAGAAGCAACTCTCATCCATTTAAGTTTGATCATGAGATTGTGGCAACTCAGTCCCATCTCCAAGCTCCACTTCTCATTCTAGTTCTCTGCTATTTTCCACCAGCTCTACAGTTCCTTCCTCCGCTGGAATTTTGGACCCCTCAAGCCATCCGTGAGGGTTGAAATCAAGCTCTTCCAAACTCCTGTGAATGTTGTTGGCCTCCTCCCATGGATCCTGAATGTTCTTAATGTCATCTGGAATGGGGAATCTCTTCCAGAAGGCTTTCAGTTGACTTTGCCCAGATCCGTCAGAGGAATCTCTAGCTGTGGCAACTAAAGCTTTACTATTTTTTTATATATATATATATATATATATATATGTTTTCTTAATCTGAGAGATACTTTATTTTATTTTTTTATTATTTTATTTTATTTTATTTTATTTTTTGAGACGGAGTCTTGCTCAGTCGCCCAGGCTAGAGTGCAGTGGCACAATCTCGGCTCACTGCAAGCTCCGCCTCCCGGGTTCACGCCATTCTCCTGCCTCAGCCTCCCAAGTAGCTGGGATTACAGGCGCCCGCCACCACGCCCGGCTAATTTTTTGCATTTTTAGTAGAGATGGGGTTTCACCGTTTTAGCCAGGATGGTCTCGATCTCTTGACCTCATGATCCACCCGCCTCGGCCTCCCAAAGTGCTGGGATTACAGGCGTGAGCCACCGCGCCCGGCCTATTTTATTTTTTTGAGACAGTCTTGCTCTGTCACCCAGGCTGGAGTCCAGTGGCCAGGCTGGAGTCCAGTGGCGCAATCTCTGCTCACTGCAACCTCTGCCTCCCAGGTTCAAACGGTTCTCCTGCCTCAACCGCCCAAGTAGCTGGGATTACAGGCATGCGCTGCCACGCCTAGCTAATTTTTTTTTTTTTTTTTTTTTTAGTAGAGACAGGGTTTTCCCATGTTGGCCAGTCTGGTCTCAAACTCCTGACCTCAGGTGATCTGTCCCCCGCCCTCAGCCCCCCTCAGCCTCCCAAAGTGCTGGGATTACAGGTGTGAGCCACCACGCCTGGCCTGATACTTTATTTTAAACTAAAATAACCAGCTTCTATTTGAATATTTATCTATAATAAAGACGTATAGCTTTCTGTGCTAGTTTGGTTTTTTTGTTATTGTTTGTTTGTTTTATTTTGCTTTTCTGGGGCAAGGTCTGGCTCTGTCACCCAGGCTGGAGCACAGCTGGCACGATCGTGGCTCACTGGGACCTCAACCACCTGAGCTCAAGAGAGTGTCTCAAAAAAAAGGGACAACAGTGAAGTTTGCCACACCTCCCCCTTCAGCCTCCTGAGCAGCTGGGACCACAAGCGCATGACACCATGCCCAGCTACTTTTTGCATTTTTTGTAGAGATGGGTTTTCACCATGTTACCCAGGCTGGTCTTGAACTTATCGGCTCAAATGATCCACCTGCCTTGGCCTCCCAGAGTGCTGGGATTACAGGCATGAGCCACCATGCCTGCCTGCTAGCTTGGTTTTTCATACTAAAAAGGTAGCATGTGCACCTCACACAATGCATATTAAGTAGAATTTAAAATACAAATGTGGCCAGGCGTGGTGGCTCACGCCTATAACCCCAGCACTTTGGGAGGCTGAGGCGGGTGGATCATGAGGTCGGGAGTTTGAGACCAGCCTGACCAACATGGTGAAACCCTGTCACTATTAAAAATACAAAAATTAGCCAGGCGTGGTGGCACGCGCCTGTAATCCCAACTACTCAGGAGGCTAAGGTAGAGAATCGCTTCAACCCGGGAGGCAGAGGTTGCAGTGAGCCAAGGTCGCACCACTGCATTCCAGCCTCGGCGACAGAGCGAGACTCCATCACACACACACAAAAAAATACAAATGTACTCATTGCCCAACCCCAACCACCATCCACTTCTCTGCCTCTTGTTTTTTCTTTTTTTTTCTCCAAATTTTTTTATTGTGATAAAACACACATAACGTAAGATTTGCTATCTTACCCTTTTTAAGTGTGCCTCTCAGTGGTGGTATGATTTTCCTCCAATTTGGCCTTCAGGTGTCTCCTGGAGAGTGGCTGCAAACTTGCCCTGACAGGGCTCCAGGGGAAGTGCTGGCGGGTGTTTGCAGTATGCCTTTCACAGGAGGCTGCTTTTTTTTTTTTTTTCTTTTTTCTTTTTTTGAGATAGAGTCTCACTCTGTCACCCAGGCTGGAGTGCAGTGGCATGATCTCAGCTCACTGCAAGCTCCACCTCTTGGGTTGGAGCATTTCTCCTGCCTCAGCCTCCCGAGTAGCTGGGATTACAGGCACGTGCCACCATACCGGGCTAATTTTTGTACTTTTTAGTAGAAATGGGGTTTCACGGTATTAGCCAGACTGGTCTCAAACTCCTGACCTCAGGTGATCTGTCCCACTTGGCCTCCCAAAGTGCTGGGATTACAGGCATGAGCCACTGTGCCCGGCCATAGGAGGCTGCTTTATTCTGGTGGATGGCCTAATGCCTACATGTGACCAGGTGTCCCTCTCCCAGAAAACTTGTTTCCACGGGAAGCCCTTGTGGCTCTTGTGTGACCTATGTCCTTACCAAGACAGCCACTCTCTAGAGGAGCCCTGACCAGGAGGCATTAGCTTAGAGGAAGCACCATTACAGAACATGCGGTGGAAGAGAAATAGTTTATTACTCACAGACCCTGCGGAGAACAAGGTGCCCGAGAAGGCGATGGGCAGTCCAGAGACAGCAGGGAGCTCACCGAGCGGTGGAGAATGTATGTGTGTATGTGGCAGTGGAGGGGTTAGGGAGACCTGTGGGATCAGGCCCTCATTAAGGCCCATGGGTATTATCTTATTCTTTCTTGTGGGGATTGTGGATTGTTAGTTTAAAGAAAACACACAAAAGGGGAACTTACTGCCATGACTCCGGTGTTGGCCATTAGGTTTTTGTCGCAGTCAGCAATGGTGGGGTATGCTGGGTTTGGTATCAGTGAGATGAGGAGTAAGCAGGTGTAACACAAATAACCACATGAGCAGGGGAGTGTTAAGACCAAGGGTGACATGGTATGTTTCAGAAGAAAACTATGCTGCATCCAGTATTAGATTCTAGCCCCGTTCATTTTCTTTGAAGAGTTTTGGCTTTGTTTTTTATTTGTTTTGTTTTGTTTGAGATGGAGTCTGGCTCTGTCACCCAGGCTGAAGTGCAGTGGTACAATCTCAGCTCACTGCAACCTCCGCCTCCCAGGTTCAAGCAATTCTCCTGCCTCAGCCTCCCAAGTAGCTGGGATTACAGGCATGCACCACCACACCCGGCTAATTTTTGTATTTTTAGCAGAGACGGGGTTTCACCATGTTGGCCAGGCTGTTTTCGAATTCCTTACCTCAGGTGACGTCGGCCTCCCGAAGTTGTGTTATTATTATTACTATTTTTTGAGATAGTCTGGCTCTGTCACCCAGGCTGGAGTGCAGAGATGCTATCATGGCTTACTGCAGCCTCAACCTCCCTGGGCTCAGGTGATCCTCCCACCTCAGCCTACCAAATAGCTGGGACCACAGCCGTGTGCCACCCTGCCTGGATGATTTTTTTCTATTTTTTGTAGAGATAAGGGCATTCACTTTGCTGCCCAGGTTGGTCTCAAACTCCTAAGCTCAAGCAATCCTCCTACCTTGACTTTCTAAAGCGTTGAGATTACAGGTGTGAGCCACCGTACCTAGCCAATGAAGTATTTTATTCTTATTATTATTTGAGACACAGTCTCACTCTGTCACCCAGGCTTGAGTGCGGTGGTACAATCTCAGCTCACTGCAGCCTTGACCTCGCTGGGCTCAAGTGGTCCTCCCACCTCAGCCTTCCAAGTAGCTAGGACTACTGGTATGTACCACCACACCCAGCGAACTTTTTGTAGAGATGGTGTTTCATCATGTTGCCCAGGCTGGTCTTGAACTCCTGGGCTCAAGAAATCCACCTGTCTCGGCCTCCCAAAGTGCTGAGATGGCAGGCGTGAGCCACTGTAAATGGGCCAATAAAGTATTTTTTTTAATTAAGACATGTACATTTTTTATAAGAATTAATGCTGTTGCACACTTAATAGACTACAGTATAGCATAAACATAACTTGTATATGCACTGGGAAACAGTGCTGACCCACAGCCCAACACACCCCACAGATGCTGACCACAATAAAAACCTGATTGTTTTAGCCAGAACCCCCTCACCCCAATGTTTCCTCGTAGGAATTTTCCACCCACTGACCCCCACCCTACTCCTCAGCTATAAATCCCCATTTGCCCAAGCTGTATTCCGGGTTGTGTTCAATCCCTTTCCTCCACCGCAAGACCCCATTGCAGTGGTCCCTGTACCTGTTGCAACAGTCCTGATAAGATCTGCCTTACCATGCCTTAATGGGAGTCACTAAATAAGGTCTTCTTTAACAATTTGGCCAGGCGTGGTGGCTCACGCCTGTAATCCCAGCACTATGGGAGGTTGAGGTGGGCGGATCACCTGAGGTCAGGAGTTCAAGACCAGCCTGACCAACATGGTGAAACCCTGTCTCACGAAAAATACAAAAATTAGCCAGGCATGGTGGCGCACGCCTGTAATCCCAGCTACTCAGAGGGCTGAGGCAGGAGAATCACTTGAACCCAGGAGGTGGAGGTTGCAGTGAGCTTAGATCGCACCAGTGTACTCCAGCCTGGGTGACACAGCGAGACTCTGTCTCCAAAAACTAAACAAACAGCAACAACAACAAAACAACAGAGTTGTGCAGCTATCACCACAATCTAATTTTAGAACAGTTTGTCTCAGCCAGGCATGGTGGCTCATGCCTGTAATCCCAGCACTTTGGGAGGCCAAGGCGGGTGAATCACAAGGTCAGGAGTTTGAGACCAGCCTGACCAACATAGTGAAACCCTGTCTCTACTAAAAATACAAAAAAATTAGCCAGGCATGGTGGCATGTACCTGTAATCCCAGCTACTTGGGAGGCTGCGGCAGGAGAATCACTTGAACCTGGGAGGCGGAGGTTGCAGTGAGCCGAGATCACGCCACTGCCTTCCAACCTGGGCAACAGTGCAAGACTCCATCTCAAAAACAAAGCAAAGCAAAACAACAAACAAAAAACAGTTTGTCTCCCCAAAAAGAAACCAAGTAGCAGTCATATTCTAATCCCCCCACCACACACAAGCAGCCTTGGAAACCTCTCGTCTGCTTTCTGTCTCCATGGATGTACCTCCCCCAGAGGTTTCATATAAATGGAATCCCACAATATGTGGTCTTTGTGTCTGGTTTCTCTCACACAGTGTAATGTTTTGAGGTTCATTCCATGCTGTAGCATGCATCACTAATGCATTCCTTTTATAGCCAAATAATATCCCATCATATGGACACACCACATTTTATTTATTCCATTACCCACCGATGGACATTTGGGTTGTTTCCATTTTTTTGGCTATTATGAATACTGCTTGGAACATTGGAGCACAAGCTTTAGTGTGGGAGCTTGTCCTTATTTCTCTGGGGTATACACTTAGTGGAAGTACTGAGTCATGTGGCAACTCTATGTTTAACATTCTGAGAATTTTCCGACTGGTTTCCAAGATTGTTATTTTCTTACTGGCGACATCCGTTGAGAACCGCCACCAAATTCACCAGTGTTCTAGGCCTGGATTCCTCCCTATGTCTCTCACCTTCCCTCTGGGTTCATTTTCTCTCAGCGCAGGTTTTCCAGTGACAGATTCCCCCAATTTTTGTTCGTTTGAAAAAGTATTTTTAAAAATATTTTAATTGGAAATAGAACTGAGATGGACAGTTATTTCTAGCCCTTTAAACATTCCATTCTGCTATCTTGTGGCTTCTGCTCTTTTGCTTGTATTTGTTCGTTCTCTCGTTGCTATAAAGAACTGCCTGAGACTGGGCGATTTATAAAGAAAAGAGGTTTAATTGGCTCACAGTTTTTCAGGCTGTAGAGGAAGCATGATGGCTTCTGGAGAGATCTCAGGAAACTTTCAATCATGGCAGAAGGCAAAGGGAAGCAGGCTGGTCTTGCATGGCCAGAGCAGGATGAAGAGAGATGGAGAAGGTGCCACATATTTTGACACAACTGGATCTCGTGAGAATTCTATCACAAGAACAGGGGGACTCAAGGGGAACCCACCCCCATGACCCAATCACCTCCAACCAGGCCCCACCTCCAACATTGAGAATTACAATTTGACATGCTTGGGAGAGGACACGAATCCAAACCACAGCAGAGCTCAGTTGTCATACTTACTATCACTCCTGTGAAAGAAAATATTTTCCCCTCTCCTTTTAAGACTTTCTCTTGGTCTTTGGTTTTTAGCAGTTGTACCATGATATGCCATGCTGGCTGTGACCTTGGTTTTATTTGTCTTGCTTGGGATTCACCGAGTTTCTTGAATCTGTACCTTAGAGAATGATCAATTGAGTGACTTTTCTCAGCTATTTTATCTTCCAGTATTTCTGTTGCCTTGTCTCTCTCGTGTCGCCTTCTGGGACTCCAGTTGCACATATATTGGGCCTTCTTCTTGTCACTTCTGTACCTTTGTTCTGTGTTTTCATCCCTTTGTCTTTCCATACTTCTTTCTAAATATTTTCTTCTGATTTCTCTTCTAATTCACTGATTTTTCTCTTCAGCTCTGTACAGTATGATGGCATATTTATCCACCAAGTTCTTAGTTCCTTTTTTTTTTTTTTTTTTTTTTTTTTTTTTTTGAGACAGGGTCCCACTCCGTACCCCAGGCTGGAGTGCAGTGGTACAATCTTGGCTCACTGCAGCTTCCACCTCCTAGTTTCAAGTGATCCTCCTGCCTCAGCCGCCCAAGTAGCTGGGACTACAGGCATGTGCCACCATGCCTGGATAGTTTTTGTATTTTTTTGTAAAGATGGGATTTTGCCATGCTGCCCAGGCTCTTAAATTCATTTGTTTTTTACTTCTAGAGTTTCCATTTGCTTCTTTATTATCATCACCACCATTAAAGTTTTCTGCCACAAATATCAATCCTTTTTTTACCTCCCTGAATGTAGCAAGCATAGTTATTTTATATTTTGATTGTGATAACTCTAAATGGTAAGAGTTTTTTCCTCCGTGTGGTAAACATTTAATACATTCTTGTGGAATATCTTAGTAAGCAGGATCTCAAGTTGCATGGAGAACTAACTTAGTGGCTATGTCAATTGATCGGTTGGAACATTTCCTGTCTTTAGGCAAGGAGGTTTCCAAATTTTCCAGAGCATATGGACTTCTAATCCTATCTGTAAAAGTGTCTAAAGCGGAAATTCCTTGTCCTTGCCTGGCCATCTGCATAATGAGATATGGGCTCACTCCATTCTGCCCTAGGAAGGGCTGGATACGGGAGCACTTGAGGTCACCATAGCTTCCCATTCCTGCCCCAGCTGTGGAAGGACTTGAGAGAGGAAGACATGGTCCTCAATTAGTCATTCCTTGTGGAATGCTTCCCCTGGCACCTGCATCAGCCTCCCGCTGACTCTGTGATCTCACCCACCAGTTGATTCAAAAATGCTTGTTTGACATTGTTCTTGGAAAAACTAACCCTGACACTCCCATCCCATCTCACTGGCCCTTGGCCCCTGGCCCCTGTGCCATCATAAGCCAAGCCCAGAACAATAGGACCAACTCTGAAGGTCATGACTCTGGAGCTCCAGGACTTAACCAGCCTTCAATAGAGAAGGCTGAGGCAGCCTGATTTTTTGGTTTTGTGTTGTTTGTTTTTGTAACTGCTGTTTATTGAGATACCATTTACATACCATAAAATCATCCACTTAAAGTGTAGAATTCAATAATTTTTAGTTTGGATTTGCTTATTCTGGACATTTCATATAAATGGGATCATGCAACATATGGTCTTTTTTGTCTGGCTTCTTTCCCTTTGAATAACGTTTCTGAGGTTTACCAATGTTGTAATATGTAACAGCATTTCATTCCTTTTTATTTATTTATTTATTTTTTGAGATGGAGTCTCACTCTGTCGCCTAGGCTGGAGTACAGTGGCGCAATTTTGGCTCACTGCAAGCTCTGCCTCCTGGGTTCACGTCATTCTCCTGCCTCAGCCTTCTGAGTAGCTGGGACTACAGGGGCCCGCCACCACACCTGGCTAATTTTTTGTATTTTTAGTAGAGACGGGGTTTCACCTTGTTAGCCAGGATGGTCTTGATCTCCTGACCTCATGATCCGCCCACCTCAGCCTCCCAAAGTGCTGGGATTACAGGTGTGAGCCACCATGCCCGGCCTCCCGGCTGTCTTCTAAAGAGGTCTCACCATTTTGCATTCCTAACAGCAGTCCCAGTGGTTCCATATCCTCACCAACACATGTTATCATCTGTCTTCTTGACTGCATACTTCCCATTGATTGTAGAGTTGTGTCTCACTGTGGTTTTGACTCACGTTTCCCTGATGATTATACCTGTTCATGTATGTATTGGCTTCTGTATATCTCTTTTGGAGAAGTGTGGGCTGCTTCACCCATTTTTAATTAGATTATTTGTCTTTTTATTATTGAGTTGCAAGAGTTCTTTATATATTCTAGATATAAGTCCCTTATCAGATATATGATTGGCAAATATTTTCTCCCATTCCGTGAGTTGTCTTTTCACTTACTTGATGGTGTCCTTTGAAATACAGAAATGTACGAGTTTGATGATGTGCAGTTGATCTATTTTTTTATTTTGTTGCTTGTACCTTTGGTATCATACCTAAGAAATCATCACCTAATCCAAGGTCATGAAGATGTATGCCTGGGCTTTCTTCTAAGAATTTTGTAGTTTTAGCTCTAATATTTAGGCCTTTGATCCGTGTTTAATTTTTGTATATGTTGTGAGGTAGGGGCCCAACTCCATTCTTTTGCATGTTGGGACATCGACATCTTACGTTATTATTTTCTGTTACATTCTGTTTTTTTAAAATAATCTGGGCAACAATGTCTCATCTTATGGCAGTCATTATGGCCCAATAAAATCAACTTGCCATCACAACACTGCATTCCCACAGTGGACCTTACAGAAAATTATCATTGAGGACTAGTGTGGGTCATGCCCTCCTCATCCCCATGCCTGGCTACAAAAGCTCCTGAAAGTCCTAACATAAGCAGTTCTTTCCCTGGACTGAGTCATCAGTCATTTCTAAGTCCTTTTGCTAAAACACTGATATTTGTATTGCAACTGAGCCTTCCTGACCCTTTACTGAGATGGCTAGCCAATTTCTCATGACCTTGGGACAGGAAACTGGGAGAGGACCCTGTCAAGATCAACTGCTTGGGGAGGGCATCAGGTGGAGCAGATCGCTTGGTACCAAGCATGCAGCTCTTCTGAGAAGGCTGGCCTCTATGTCACACTGCAGTCAAAACCCTGAGAAAGTCCTCAGAAAGGCAAGGACCATATCTTATCTGTCCTTATGCCTCTAGTACCTAGCACACAGTCTGCCACAAAGCAAGAGCAAGGGAAATATTTGGAGGAAGAATGGGTGGAGCATAAATGCCAGCCTGAAAAGATTGGGGGTGGGGGAACCCCAAAGGTAGAGGGGTGTTAAAAGGAGCATGGGGCAGGCCCAGGAGCAGACCCCGCCTCCTTTCCCACGAGAACTTGACCAGCAGGGAAATAGGTATTACACGGTCCACGTGACTTTGTCTTCAGAGAGGGTTGTCATTGGGCACCTGTAAGAAGCTGGCTGGTTCCCTCCAGGCACCTCTGGGAAGGGCACTTAGTCCCTGCTCCCCACTGCCTGGGAAGCGCATCCTCTGCTGAGTGGCCTGAACTCCCCAGAGGTGGGGGCCTGCTCCTTCTCCCACAGAGAGCAGGATTGCAGGGCCCACCTGATCCAATCTGGCCCTAGCCCAGAGCCAAGCATGACCACGTGGCTTCACTCCAGGAGCAGGCAGAAGAAGATCAGCTGTTTGCAGCCTGCTGGCACCAGAGAGAGCAAGGTAGATCCCGTCGGCAGCTGGATCAGGGCCTGGCTTCTAACCCAGTTGGCAAGCAATGGAGAGAAGAATGAACATCTGCTCTGCACCACTGGAGAACAGAGCGGGCTGCTGATGGGTATATTCAAGCTGCAAGCCGTGGTAGTGGTTGAACTGTATCCCCTGAAAAAAGATATGTCCAAGTCCTCATCTCTGGTACCTGTGAATGTCACCTTATTTGGAAATAGTCTTTGCAGATGTAATTACGTTAGGATCTAGAGAGAAGACCGTCCTGGATTTACAGTGGGCCCTAAATATTTACCTGATTCTCTAAATCCTCCAACAAGTGTTATAGTAAGGGAAGGGAGAGGAAGATTTGAGACACTCAGAAGGGAAGGCCACGTGAAGATGGAGGCAGAGCCTAAGGAGATGCAGCCACAAGCCAAGGAGTGCCTGGGGCCACCAAGAGCTGGAAGGGGCAGGAAGGACCCTCCGCTACAGCCTTATGCCACCCATGCCCTAACCCTGGTTTCCACGGCAGCCCTAGGAAAGGAATAGTGTCCAGGCTGCAGAGCCACGGCCAAGCTGCTACCTCCACGGTTTCTCTCCCTCCCGGGGGACAGTATGGTCCTGCTCAGTAGAGCAAGCCCCTGCCTCCCACCCACCTCTCACAAGTGCCCAGACCTACCCAGGCCCCAGGCGTCCGACTTGGGCACACATTCAGCTGCAGTCAACACACGCTCTGGCTGCCCCACCCATGGGAGGCTGCACCCCCAGGAGGAGCGAGGCAACTCAGGGTCCAGCATGTGCCTGCTGGGTGCCAATGTCCCCAGGTATGAAGCTGAGGGCCTCCCAGGCAGGAGTGGACTTTAGGTGGAGAGGAGAAGACGACGACAATTCGGTTTAATGAGCAAACTGACGAGGCAGGATGCTTAAAACACAATTCTGAGTTTAATGTTTTCTGGAAAGAGCTGGGGGAGCTTAAGCAGCAAGTGTGGCACTCTGCTTCCGGGCACGCCCACAGGAACTCGGCTTTCAGAGTCTGACCCGCGGAAGTTCTTTAAAGAGAGACACTTAGGGACCCCAGATCCCGGCAGGCAGGCCCAGAGAGGGAAGCAGGATTAGTCAAAACCAGGTGCGGGATGGGGGAAGGAAGAGCGGCAGTGGAGCTTTGGGGGCCCAGCAAGTAGCAAGAATGACCCTGGGCATCAACGTGGGGTGAGGTGGAGAGGGGTTGTGGGGTTCCTGGAGATCAGAGAACGTGGCGGCCATGGGTAGGGCCAGAGCACCACAGAGACACCGCAGCCCTGCTGCAGGTGGTCCTGAAATTGGCGCAGGGGCTATTGCCTCCCCTGCCACCCAGCTCCTGAGAGAGAATCCTGACCCAGGTGGTTGGGCCGTGCACTTCCTCTTGACTCTGGTCTCAGGACTGAGGCTCACAGAGTCTGAAGAAACAGGCAAGCGTGAGCTTTCCAGCCCCTTCCAGCTCTCCCCTGCTCTGAAGCCTAGAAAAAGCCCCTCTCAGGCTACTGGTCAGAGACCTGGATGAGGGTGGTGGGGGCGGAAAGGGTCTGGATCAGCCTCACTGCCAACCAACACAACACATGTGGAAATGGGGATGCTTAGCCCACGAGCAGACGGGAGACTGCAGTGCTGCATGAGGTGTTTTATAAAAAACAGAAGCCAAGGCCCCAGGGCCTTCTGGGGCTGATTCATGTGGCAGGCGGCACAGAAAGTAGATGCCAGGGTGGCAGTCATGGAGACCCCCGCCAGGGCTCTGGGGTGGCACGGGGGTGGAGCAGAGTCACACATGGATGTACCAGGAGCTCTGCCCCTCATAGAAACATCTGCAGGCCTGGGGGACTCAGGGGTCCCTGGCCGCTGTCAGGAGCCCTTTGGTTGCTTCTACCAGCCTGGAGCCAAGGCAGGGGGCTCAGCTGTCCCTCTGGGAGGCTGACACTTGCGGTCCCAGCCCCGAGCACCCTGCAGCTGTGACTCAGACCAGCTGAGCCCTTGGGCAAGGCCACAGGGATATCAGGGTCCACCTGTCCCTCAAGAAAATTCCCACGTGGCTTAAAAGAATGAAGCCAGAGGTAGTTTCCTGCCCCCAGCCCCTCCCCTGACCCCAGGGCTTTAACTTTGCATCTTCTCTTAAGTGGAGTCTCAACTGAAAAAGTCCCTCTCTTGGGAGCCAGCAGGCTGGCTGGAAAGACAAAAATAACAACGCTTTTCTTTGTCCTCCACGGTTTACTTTGCTCCTTTTGAGACCTTTAGAATTTGCCTAATTATTTCCAAGGACTGGAGCCCCGGGGCTGCACCCTGGGATGCCCTGCCGCCACCCGCGTCTCGCTGTGCGGGCTCCACTTGAGAATGTGTGCCGAGAGGGCAGCGGAAGGTCCCCGAGGGTTCTCGCGGGCCCCCCCGCTCTGGTGATTTCATCTGCCGTCAGCTCTCGCCAGGGGCTGCAGCATCTGGGAGCACCGGTCGCTTTGGCTTTCCGTGCGTGCAGGGCATCTCACTGAATTGGCCAAAGCCAGGGAGGCGGAATCCAGGGATGGGGGAAGAGGCGGTGGGGTCAGCCTGGTGCCGAGCCCTGGGGTCCGCACAGAGCAGGGGTGGAAGGTGGCGAGAGGAAAGGAGGTGGCCGGCCAGCTAGGGCTCAGTGGCGTGCTTGACCAGGTAGCCACTGAAGGTGATGTAGGTGTCCAGCTCCTCGCTGAAGATGGCGTTCTCGCGCTCGCCCTTGTAGAGACGCACCCACACCTGGTCCTGCTCCCGCAGCTCCAGCATCAGGCTCTGGCTTTGCATGATGCTGCGGTCGCCCACCTGCGCGAACAAGATCACCACCTCCTCCTCATTCTTCATGATGTGCAGGTACGTCTCCTTCTGGTTCCAGGTGTGCACGTTGAGGCTAAAGAAGTAGATGCCGGGCACGTAGCAGTAGAACTTGCCAGTGAACATGTTGAAGTGGCTGTAGAGGTTCACAAACTCCGTGTCGAAGATCACCGTCTGGTAGTAGTGGTTGCTGTGCATGGGCTTCTTCCGGCCCACCGAGAAGGCGGCGTAGTGGCTTTTGCACCGCTCCCCAGGGGCCCCCATGGAGCCCTTCTGCCCTTTGGGTCCAGTGTGGCCCCTGGCCCCTGCTGAACCTGTTTTGCCGTATTTCCCTTGGAGGCCTCGATCTCCGCGGTCACCCTTCTCACCTAAAAGGAACGGGAAGACATGTGCTGTTATTGGAGTAATCCGGTGGTGTCCTGAGCCTTGGCTGCTCACGCTCTGGTCCCTAGCGCAGTCCTGATTCGACCTCACAGCCCTGACCTGGCAGAAGCTTCACTCCTGCCCCCAGCCCCCCACCACGGGCAGCTTCCCAGCCTGGCACAGGGGTATTTTGATTCCCAAACTGGCCAAGCAAACAGACTCAACCTCAAGGACGGTTCTATTTTTGCCGAGAAGCAATAATTTTTTTTCCTTCTGGAAAGCCCTGGTTAAAAAAAAAAAAAAAAAAAAGGAACATACAGGTTCGTCCAAAAGCAACGGGCTCTGCGGCCAGACCCACGGCTCGCTCAGCAAATGAACTCCAGATGTCTGGGCCGGCTCAGGATCTAGGCTGCAAGTGTTCCCAGTTCGATTTCACAGTTTGATTTCACGGGGCTGTGCGGGGTTATCTGCCGTGTGCAGGACCGGGGCAAGCGGGTGGCATTTCAGAAAGCAGGCTGGGGCACCAAGCCCCAAATCAAAGGGCCTAGAAGCCTGGCGTCCACATACAACGGGAGGGACGAGGCCCCAAGTAGCCACTGGGCTCGCTCTCCTGCTCTAGGTCCTGCAGGCCCCTTTCCAACCCCTCCTCTTGGGGAGGGGCCAGAGCCTCAAAATCAATCTCCTGTGCCTTCCCCTCTAGATGACAGCCTGCCTGCCTCTGCTCCGTGTCCCGAGGGAGTCCTTCTGCTCTCGCCCAGCCCCACCCTAACGACTCCATCCCTTCCTCCAGATCAGCACAGAGCAGCCCTGGCCACCCCTGCGCTCGTCTTTGCAGCCATCTGACCTTTCAAGATAGTGATGTTGATCTGGGGCACGGCGGTCGCCGGGTACATGGAGGTACCGGGGTCACAGCAGCGCAAGCACCGGGAAACAGGGAGCCCCTCGTCCTGGCTGGGCCTGTATTTTTCATGTTGTTCTTCAGCCCTGAGGGAATAATGCATCACAGTGAAAGTCAGGAACTCTCAGGCCTGGAAACGCTTCTCTCTTCTGCTGCCAGTGGGTCTGGTGTGCCTGACCTGCCTTCTCCCTCTCTCACCTGGGCCCACAAAGCTCTGTGTTCATGCTGGTGGGCTCACGGCCCACTCTGGCATCCTCACTACAGAACAACCCCCTGTGCTTTGTTAAAGGCAATGACGGTCCTGGAAACACGGCAATCAGTTGAGCGCCACGCAAGACGGTGGCTGCTTGGGAAAAATCCACACGTCTAGGAGAGGGTCTTGGGTGACACAAGACAGTGCCAGGACTCCCTATCGTGTATCCATGACGCTAGAATATAACATATGAAGCTGACTCGTCTGTGAATGAGAAGGTTCAACTGGATCTTTAGGATTCCTCTCAGCTGCAGCCGCTGGAGAGATTCTAATGTTTCCAACCTGACATTGGAAGGACCGGCCCACGGGCAGGATGCATGGCGGCGGCTCCTGGCTGCCACCTCGCGGCCCCTCGCGGTATCTTGTGTGCTCTGGCTTGTGGCTCTCCTTGCCCAGGCTGTAGAGCTGCACAGACCCATGGGGGCAGCAAAGTCCCCCTGGATGGGCCAGCCCCTTATCTAACGCTGCTCCCACTTTTACACCCCAGACTATCCAGGAAATGGATCTCTGTGCCCTACATTCAGCTACCCATAAGCCCAGGACTCCCAGACGGACATCTCACCCCCACCTCTCTCCTAAGCCCCAGACCTTGACTTCAAACTTCTCACCAGAAGTCTGCATCTGGAGATGCAACAGGCCCCACAAATGTCATGTGTGCAAAACAAAAACCCCTGTCCCCATCCCTTCGTCTCTGGAATCTTCTCTTTCTGAGATCTGTTCCTGGCATCAGCAGCGGGTGCCCAGGGTGCAGCCTTCAGCGTCACCCCCAACTCCCCCCACCGAAACCTTCAGCAGAGTCCTGGGCCCCCAGCCTCCAGGCACCTCCAGACCTGAGCCCAGGGCCCTCATCGTCTCTGAGGCACCCCTGCCATTTCGACTCTCGCTTGGAATCTGCCTCTCCCCGCACCAGCTCATCTTCTCTGCTGCCTCCCTCCGGCATTCTTCCGAGAACACCGTCCAATTTAAGCTTTCCCATGACCCCTCTTGTTCTTTCTAGGATTTAGTTCAGGTGAGACCCTCCCCAACTAGACCCAGCTGCCTCTAGGCTCAACTGCCCTCCTGTCCTTCAGCCTCCAGCCTCCAGCACTGGGTCTCACCATCCCAAGCCACCCACCAGCTCCGACAAACACTACCAGCCATGCCTCTGCACACCCCATTCCGGCTACCAGGCGGCTTTCTCCTCCTTCGGCACCTGGGAGGCCCCCAGGTGTCTTCAAGGCCTAGTTCACTCCTCTCAGTCTTCCTGGGTCCCGCTCCTCCCTCTCCTGAGCCTGCCTCCAGCATCATGGGTGCACCCCTGCTACAAAGCCCACCACACTGCACTGTCTCTCATGGCTCTGTCTCCCTCTCAGCCTCAGAGCTCCTGGAGTCCAGGACTGTGCCAGTCATGTGTCCCCCGTGCCCGGGGGATGGCCTGACTGATAGGAGGGGCTCAATCAAAGAAAGAGGAGGGAGAGGAAGAAAGAACGGAATGGTGTGACTCAGCCTCAAATCCTGTCCAATCCCATTGTACACTAAAGTTAGCCTGAAGCCTCAAGTATCAAGTCAGCCCAACACTCAAAATAACGAAGAGATTCCAAGCCAGGCCTGAGCTGTCGCTGGGTCTCCAGGACCTCACGCTGGATGCATGGCAGTTGGATAAAGCACTCGGCTTCCCTAGGAAATATCCCAGGTCAGCTGGAGTCTCTCTGTCATTGCAGGTCATAGACACAAAGGTAGATGCCATCCAGAGTCCTTCACAACCTTTCAAGGGAAGCCGACACTTGGCCCGCCCGGTCTCTGCTGTCCTGTCCTGTCCTGCAGTGTGATGAGACACGTGGGTCGTGGACACCAGCTCTTGGTCCAGCATCTCTCCTAAGGCCATGCTCCATCTCTCCCTGCCTCCAAGTGGTGCCTAGAACCCCAGCGGACATTCTCAGCAGACAAAGTGACAATGAAAAGACAAACTGGAGGGTGGATTTGGGAGCTTGGTCTGCTCTTTACTTAAGAAGGCAGCTGCAAAGCCACTTGCAGACCCCGCTCCTTTCGGCTTGTGGTGAGGCTGGACCACTGTCTGCAGTTTCAGGTGAGGTGCCCAAGCCACTGAAAAGAGGAATAGCTCGTCCATCCTGCAGGACCAGCCTCCAGCAGGGCCACGGCTCAGCTTTGGCTTTCTCGCCTTCACATCTCACAGTGAACCAGCTCCCCCGGGGGCCCCGAGCCCCAGGCTCAGCCTGGCCAGAGCCAGAGATCCTGCTATTACACTCTCGTGGCCCCTCACCTCTCAGCATGGTCCGGCGGGGAGGGCAGCTCCTCAGTCCCCTCCCACTCCTGCTGTTCCCCCTGGACATGGGGCACACGGCTCAGGACCGGGCCAGAGGCAAAGGCCAGGAGCAGGCAGTAGTATGCCAGCAAGAGTCCCTGTCCACGGGAGCCCATCTTCCTCCTGGGCCCTGGTGGGAAAGAAACACACAGGGAAGGCACCAAGTTAGGAAGCAGCTGCACAGAGAAACAGCCTGGAAATCAGAGGTGCTTCCCCAGCTTCACGCCACTGGGAAATGCTGCAGTTACACAGCTTCTGGGAGGACAACCACTCTCACACACCCATGCATGCACACACACAACACACATGCATGCACACACAACACACATGCATGCACACACACAACACACATGCATGCACACACACAACACACATGCATGCAACCCACACACATGCATGCACACACAACACATGCATGCAACCCACACACATGCACTCAACACATGCAATCCACACATGCATACTCACATACACTCACATGCAACCCACACATTCACATGCACACAATACACATGATGCCATCCAGAGTCCTTCACAACCTTTCAAGGGAAGCCGACACTTGGCCTGCGCAGTCTCTGCTGTCCTCTCCTGTCCTGCAGTGTGATGAGACACTCACACATATACCATCACATGCACTCACATACAATCCACATGCACACATTCACATCCATGCAATCCACTCACACATGCACATTCACATACATGCAATCCACTCACACATGCACATTCACATACATGCAGCCCACACGCACACATTCACATACATGCAATCCACATACACTCAACACACATGCACACACATGCACAAATTCACATACATGCAATCCACACACAACACACGTGCACACACGCACGCATTCACATACATGCAATCCACATGCTCAACACACGTGCACACACATGCACACATTCACATACATGCAATCCACACACTCAACACACGTGCACACATGCACACATTCACATACATGCAATCCACACACTCAACACACGTGCACACATGCACACATTCACATACATGCAATCCACACACAACACGTGCACACACATGCACACATTCACATGCACGTATACCCACATCACATGCACACTCACATGCACGCATGCATACTCTCAACACGTTCACATGAATGCTCATCCACTCATGCACACATGCGCTCACATGTACACACACCTTCACACGTGCACACACACTCTGCCCCCAGAGCCTCAGCCAGTCAGGCTGGTGTTGAGAGGTTGCTGAGCAAGGTGCTGTCTCTGCCCACCCAGCCTCTCGGGAAGGAGAGTCCATCAGCCGCTGGCCCCACAGACAATTGTTTACCACCCCTTTTAGGACAGTAAGAAAAATCCCAAGTAAGCTTTGAATGATCATCATCCCTTAACTCAAAGCAAAGCTGGCTCAATGACCAGGTCCTTCACCGGTGGGCAGGTGGGTAGGAAGGCAGCTGCAAGCTGCTTTCCAGCCTCCAGGCGGCGCATCAGCGAGTGTCCTTGGCATCTACTTTAGGGACGTGCCAAGCCCAGCCCCGGAGAGCAGTCATCCTTCCAGGAAGCCAACCCCACGTCTCTCACTCCCAGAGTTTTTGGCAAAAGCTTGGGGCAGGACCCTCTTCATCCAGTATTGGGACAGTCCTTCTAGAAAGGGGTGCTCACGGAGGTGGGGAGTCCAGGGAGCCCTCGAGGGTCGGTGCTTGGGCCCACATTAGACGAACGCCCACGTGCCACCCTGTGAGCGGCTCGCTTTCCTCGCCTAGAAATCTGGCATCAGGAGTCACATGCCCAGCCATTTCAGGTGGGCCGAAAACCTCCCCACCGAGGGGCATAGCAACTGTGGTCAACTCTAACCCCTCTTTGTTACCAAAATGTAAAACTCAAGAATGTCTCAGGCCCTATGGGAACACCTCATTCAACACACAGCCACCCAGTGAGAAGATGGGTGAGAAGTGCACGTAATCTCCCAAGGTGCCGGGATTCCAGGTGTGAGCCACCACGCCCAGCCTTTAGTGGGCTCCTGAGTGAGGTCTGAAGGGCTCCCCGCAGAGCCTTCACACCAAGTCAACATTGCAGGGGAAGATCTGGAGCCCAAGGCTCTCGTGATGGAGCCTCCAAGGTGAGAGTGAGGAGAGCAAGGTGGGCCCCCCCGAACCTCTTTCCTCCCGTCACACATACCTACACCCAGTCTTCACCCCACTGCATGACCCCCGCCCATTCCTGCAGTGCCTTAGCTGGAGCCCCCACCTCCAAGTGTCCTACCAACCAGCTGTCCCTCCCATGCGTCAGGGCCCAGAGACCGTCCCCATGACCAAGGGGCTGCTTAGGCCAGCTCCCACCCAAAATCTCTGATACCTCCCACCACTTGCCAAAGAGAGTGTGTATCTGCACATGTTAATTTGTAAAATGCACATCTAAGTTATCTCTCTAGCCATTAGTCTGGTTAGGTTTGAGAACACTTCCTCATTAATAATTTTTATCCCATCACAGATGGCCCCACAATCCTCTAGAGAGACAATATTCATTCATTACTGTACCACATTTGTAAATGAGAAAACAGAGACTTGGAGAAGCTAATTAGCTTAAAATTCTGTTTTGTTTTGTTTTGTTTTTGAGACAGGATCTCACTCTGTCACCCAGGCTGAGTGCAGTGGTGCAATCTCAGCTCACTGCAGCCTCTACCTCCTGGACTCAAGTCATCCTACCTCAGCCTCAAGGAGAAGGGACTGCAGGTGTGCACCACCACACCCAGCTAATTGTTTGTTTTTTATAGAGACAGATTTTCACCATGTTGCCCAGGCTGGTCTCAAACTCCTGGGCTCAAGTGATCTGCCCATCTCGGCCTCCCAAAGTGCCAGGATTACAGGCTTGATCCTCCACGCCAGGCCAAGGCTGATGTTTGAGCAGGGTGGCTGCATTTGAACTCAGACAGGCTGACAACAGATGACAATAAAATCCTGCCCACCATGTCTTCAACACCCAACTCAAGGTCTCATATTCTTCCTGAAGCCTTCCCAGGCCCCTCAACTGGAAAATTTCTCCATCCTCGCTTTTAGGTTTCTTTTTTGACACAGGGTCTCACTCTGCCTCACTGCAGCCTCAACCTTCCAGGCTCAGGCCGTCTGCCCACCTCAACCCCCAAGTAGCTGGGACTACAGGCATACCCCACCAGGCCCAGCTAAATTTTTTTGTTGTTGTTTTTTCGTAAAGACAGGGTTTCACCATGTTGCCCTGGCTGGTCTCACACTCCTGAGCTCAAGCAATCCACCTGCCTTGGCCTCCCAAAGTGCTGGGATCATAGGTGGGCGCCATAATTTTGTTTTTCCTATTGTCTCCTACTGCAGAGAGTTTGTCTAGCCTACGAAAGTCCACTCAGCAGACCGTGGGTAACCTCCTCCAGGGCTGGGACGTCCCCCAGCCAAGCATCCTGCAGCCTCCTGAATGTCACTGGTGCTCAGCAAATACTTGTCAGATTGAATTCTCTAAATTTGTTTATTTCTCTATTTCTGTATTTCCTCTGTTTCTCCTTGGCGCCTTAATAATTACTCTGTTTTTTCCTTTTAAGTGGCAAACTTGTGCCAGTTAAAAGGAAAAGAGATTTTCCTTTCTTTAAACATTTTTTCCTGAACCCCAAATGTTTTATATATATATACACACGTTTACATATATATACACATATACATATACACACACACACACACACACACGTGTTTATTTCAGAGAGGTTGGAAAGTAACTACAAAAGGCATTACAAAGCTACCTTGGCTTATTCTACTCTGTGGTTTCTCAACCCTGGCACCATTGGTGTTTTTTTGTTTCTTTTTTTTTTTTTTTTTTTTTTTTTTGAGATGGAGTCTCGTTGTCACCCAAGCTGGAGTGCAGTGGCATGATCTCGGCTCACTGCAACCTCTGCCTCCCAGGTTCAAGTTATTCTCCTGCCTCAGTCTCCCTAGTAGCTGAGATTACAGGCGTGCGCCACCAAGCCTGGCTAATTTTTGTATTTTTAGTAGAGACAGGGTTTCGCCATGTTGGCCAGGCTGCTCTTGAACTCCTGACCTTAGGTGATCCACCTGCCTTGGCCTCCCAAAGTGCTGGGATTACAAGTGTTTGCCACCCTGATGCCAACCCTGGCACCACTGAGGTTTGGGCCTAGATGATCCCCTGTGATGGGAGGCTAGCCTGTGTGCTGCAGGATGCTTAGCAGTAACCCTGGACTGTCCACACCAGATGCCATTAGCATCACCACCTCTAGTTATGACAATGAAAAATGTCTCCAAACACGGTAATATGCCTGTTCCCCGGGGGCAGAACTGCCCCTAGCTAAGCACCAGCACTTGTTTTTATGTTGGTCTCTCTCTTTCTAATCTAGCAAATGGATTTTCCACACCTTGGTCAGAAGAGATGGGATCCAGGATGCAGCTGGGTTAGGAACAAGGCTGTCACCTGGGCGTGGTAGAGGGGAGGGGGTGGAGCTGGGAAAGCCCAGCAGAGAGCCCCAGGCTCAGGCTGATAGGGAGAAGGCCACTTTGGTGGTGGTAGATCCCCTCAAAAGCCTCCTCTTTGGAGTCAGAGCAAACCTAGACTGAAATCTTTCCTTCTTGAAAAGATCTTAAGAACCATTTTACCAAATCCCACAGCAAAGCCAGCGTCATAACATTATGATCATTTTAGTCACTTTTGGGCAAAAACAGTATTGCCCAACACCTAACCAAACTTGGCTCCAGATCACTATTAGTGATTTCCAGCAAAAATCCCCCTACAGTGGGGAGGCCGTGTCCCAGCAATGTTATCTGGAAGAACGTGTTAGGCAGTTCCAGGAAAGTGCCCCGAGCACATCTTGACCAGTGGTGTGAAACCCACACGAATCCAGATCAACGTGGCCCGGTCTCCAGGCCACATCGCAGTCAAGGCAGCTGAAGACAGTTCCAGCATGACTCAAGCTCTTTACTTGCCTTTCCCAAATCCTGCAAATAAGAGCCAATTTCCATGGTAATTCGGCGACCATTTTCCTCCCCTCCATGTCCCTGAGGACCAGCCACTCTTCAGCGTCCCTTCCCCAACCCCACACCATCCACCTACACCGGACCTTCTCCTGAACAAGAACACATCCCCCTTTACAGGAGGAGGGAGGCCGGAAAAGAGAAACCAGGCTACACACAGGACGGAGAGGAGGACAGGAAGCCTGAGGACACTTCCCTGTTAATTTGTATCCCGGCCAGGCGCCGTGGCTCACGCCTGTAATCCCAACACTTTGGGAGGCCAAGGCGGATGGATCACCTGAGGTCAGGAGTTCGAGACCAGCCTGGCCAACATGGCAAAACCCCGTCTCTACTAAAAATACAAAAATTAGCTGGGCGTGGTGGCGCGGGCCTATAGTCCCAGCTACTCGGGAGGCTGAGGCAGGAGAATTGCTTGAACTCAGGAGGCGGAGGTTGCAGTGAGCTGAGATCACACCACTGCACTCCAGCCTGAGCAACAGAGTGAGACTCTGTCTCAAAAAAAAAAAAAAGAAAGAAAAAAAAATTGTATCCCTTGGTCGTGTGCCGCGGCTCACACCTGTCATCCCAGCACTTTGAGAGGCCAAGGTGGGAGGATTGCTTGAGCCTAGGAGTTCAAGACCAGCCTGGGCAACATGGTAAAGCCCCATCTCTACCAAAAACACAAAAATTAGCCAGGCATGGTGGTGTGCGCCTGTAGTCCCAGTGGCTGATCAAGAGACTGAGGTAAGAGGATCACCTGAGTCCAGGAGGTCAAGGCTGCAGTGAGCCATGATCACACCACTGCACTCCAGCCTGGGTGACAGTGAGACCCTGCAGCAATAATAATAATAATAAATAATAATAAATAATTTTTATCCCTTCACAGGCCTCATGGATCTGTGGTAGATCCTTTAAGGAGACAGTAGTTACACATAAGTTCATGATTCCTTGTATTTGTTTCAAATTGGGCCTATTGGCTGGACGCAGTGGCTCACGCCTGTAATCCCAGCACTTTGGGAGGCTGAGGCGGGTGAATCACGAGGTCAGGAGATCCAGACCATCCTGGCCAACATGGTGAAACCCCGTCTCTACTAAAAATACAAAAATCAGCTGGGCGAGGTGGCGGGCGCCTGTAGTCCCAGCTACTTGGGAGCTTGAGGCAGGAGAATTGCTTGAACTAGGGAGTCAGAGCTTGCAGTGAGCGAGATCATGCCACTGCACTCCAGCCTGGTGACAGAGTGAGACTCCATCTCAAAAAAAAAAAAAAAATTAGCTGGGCGTGGTGAATAAATAAATAAATAAGTGGGTCCTGTTATATTTTTGTCTCACCTCCATGCTCTCATGCTCGTGTGCTGACAGCGGACCCCTGAAGCTCTGGGACCGTGTGCCTGGGTTTTGTCCTGATGCTCCACCCAGTGCAGGGCCTTTTGACAAAAGCATTCTGTAAACACTGTTTTCCTTTTTCTTTAATCCTCATCAGGTGAGCAGCTGTTCTGAGAGGCAAGAAGCCTATAATCTCCTTGAATTGGAAGGAGCCTTGGCAGACAAGTCCAAGCTGCCCTCTCAGCTGACAATCTAACACAGGCTGAGTTTACTGAATGCCCATGATTTGCATGGCATTGTGCAAGGGCTTGGGAGGAAGTGATTCAACCATAAACTAAATCTATTCCCTGACCTCAAGAATATAACAGGCTAGTGAAGGAAACAGACACGTACCCAATTATAGCTCAAGACAGAATAACACATGTTGAATTAAAATGCTAAGTGGGTAACATTCTAGAACTGTAGTGTCCGGTACAGTGGCTGCTATGTGTGGCTATTTAAATTTAAATTAATTAAAATGAAAGAAAATTCAAAATTCCGTTCTTCAGCTACACTAGCCACATTTCAAGCATTCAATAACTATTAATACATGTAGGCCAGGCACCGTGGTTCGTATCTGTAATCCCAGCACCTTGGGAGGCCAAGGTGGGAGGATCGCCTGAGCCCTGGAGTTAAAGACCAGCCTGGGCAATATATCAAGACCCCATCTCTACAAAAAATGCAAAAATTAGCCAGGCATGGTGGTGTGCACCTGTAGTCCCAGCTACTCTGGAGGCTGAGGCAGGAGGATTGATTGATCTCAGGAGGTTGAGGCTGTAGTGAGCCATGACCTTACCACTGTGCCCTAGCCTGGGCAACAGAGCAAGACCCTGTCTCAAAAAATAAAAATAAAAAGCCACATGTAGCTAGTGGTTACCATGTTGGAAAGTATAGAATAGAACATTTCAATCATTGCAGAAAGTTCTGTTGGACAGCTCTGTTCTAGATTAAAATGAAGTCATTGGGGAGGAAGCAGTAACTGTGAACAAACAGCAGGCCAGAAATCTGGGAGGCATTTAGACCCTTTCCTCTCAAGCAACCGCATCTCATCCATCCCCAGCCTGCTTGAATAGCTCCTAAAGGCCAACTCTCCCTCCTACCCTGTGCCTGTATCAGATGCCCTCCAGGGGCTCCGCTGTCCCCCAGACCTCAGTCCACCCAAGACAAGCACCTTCGTCTGCCTTTTCCAGGGTCTGGATATTGCCCGCCCCGCTTCCCCCTAGTTTACATTCATCTCCCAGGGAAGCTTGGCATAAGATAGGACTTTATCCCACACCTAGTGGTTTCCAGTTCAAGAACTGGATTCAGGCCAGGTATGGTGGCTCACGCCTATAATGCCAACACTTTAGAAGGCTGAGGTGGGCAGATCACTCGAGGCCGGGAGCTCGAGACCAGCCTGGCCAACATGATGAAACCCCGTCTCCACTAAAAATACAAAAATTAGCTGGGAGCAGTGGTGTGTGTCTGTAATCCCAGCTACCCAGGAGGCCGAGGCAGGAGAATCGCTTGAACCTGGGAGGCAGAGGTTGCAATGAGCCGAGATCGCATCACCGCACTCCAGCCTGGGCAACAAAGCAAGACTCTGTCTCGAAAAAAGAATACGATTCAGCCCAGCACCCAAACACTCCTGGTTTCTACACAGCCTCAATGGTCCCTCAGCCATCACCACCCCTTCGTGCCACTCCCTCCTGCCACCTTTGGAACATCCCCAGAATCCTCCCAACCAGAAGAGAAGCCCTGAGTCCACTCCCCCTCGGCTCTGACATGAGTCGAATTCTCCTGTTGAGAAGCATAGAGCTCTCCTGTTGTTGCAAGAGGACTCAGGTACTGGGGCGCCAAGAAAGAGGAAGGTGCCACGTTGGGGTGTCCTTCTGACAGGTGACATCTGCTCATAGCCCTTTCCTTCCCGCCAGAAGCCATTCGTCACACTAATTGCCCATTGACCATACTCCTCTGGTGATGGGCAGGAGGCGGGCAGAGTGGCTCCCATTTGATGAGTGACGTGTGTTTACCTCTTCTAGAAGCCCATTTAATAGCTAATGTTCCCTGCTATAATTGCACTGCCCCCACTGATCTCACACTCTCCTTCTTCCCCTCAACCTGGTGGTGGATGGGGGTCCCTTATGGAAGGAATTCTGGCCAGATGGAGGTGAGCAACCCCTTTTCCTGAGAGGCGCCGGGATCCTGGAGCCTATCTCCTCTCTCAATCTCCCTCTCCCATTTCCAGAAAGCTGCCCTCTGTCTTGCAGAAGGAGGGTTTGTGTTTAAGGCTTAGGTGTTTATTTGGTTACTTCCAAAGCCCAAGTCCAGGGATGAATACAGACTCTTCCAGGGCTACTTGCTAGTTCATTAGCAACGGTTTCCTCTTCCCTGGATGGGAATGAAGTCTGGCTTGGGACAAAAAAGTGAAGCGAAGACAGGCCAAGAATTCTCCCATCCTAAAGCATCTCCCTCCCATCTTGGAGCAACTGTACCTTGACCAGGAAGGACTCACCTGGAGCAAAGAGTGGGACTCAGTGTAAATTTTCGCCCAGGCCCTGCAAACAAGGAGGCCGCATGAGCCGCCAGGCATCGGGCCTTCAGGGCGCTTGGCCAGCCCAGCCTCCAGAGCTCCGATTCCGTCCCAGTGGAAACAAAGATTTCCTTGAGTAGAGCAGCTGTCCTCAGCTCACCTCCCAGCTGGAAGGCCTCGGGCGGCAGGCTTGCCCCTGCTTTGAGAACCGTGTGAGAGAGGAGAGGCACCAACAGCTGCCCTTGGCCCACTCTGCAGGTGGCCTGGCCCGTCGCCCACTTCCCCAGAACCAGCAGCGGGGACGCCCTCAGGGGCTGACCGCTCCCAAGACAGAGGGAAGAAAGACCCTGGGAATTCTATGGCCTGGTGCCCCACCACACCCAGCCCTTTACAAGCAGCATGGATGTCTTTGGTTGTCTGGGGCCTGGACAAGCCCCAGCATTTTCCAGGCAGTTCCCGAGGAAGCCTGGCATAAGACAGGGCTTTATCCCCAGCCTGGGGCCTCTAGGTCAGGAATATAATCAGCACAGCATCCCACTGGCCCTCCTCCTGCCGGCCCCGCCCCGACTGTTCGGCTGCGATCACCCACGACCCTCGTGGTACCCAACACCCTTCTGCATTCCTCTTTCGTGTCCCCATAGGCATCTGCCAATGTCGACTGCCCTCTTCTTCAGCCCTGGGATTTGGCCCACACTGTCTCCCAGTGTTTAACCTTCCTGATCAACCCCCAAAGACCCATGCTCTCCAAGGCTGTTCCTCAGTTCTCAGCTCCTCTTGCTCCTAATTCTCCTACATTTATTTATTTATTTATTTATTTAGGAGACAGGGTCTCCTTCTGTCACCCAGGCTGGCGTGCAGTGGTACAATCATGGCTCACTGCAGCTTCAAACCCCTGGACCCCAATGATCCTCCCATCTCAGCCTCCTGGGTAGCTGGAACTACAAGCGCATGCCACCACATCCAGCTAATTAAAAAAAAAAAATTGTTTCAGAGACAGGGTCTCGCTATGTTTCCCAGGCTGGTCTCAAGCAATCCTCCAGCCTTGGCCTCCTAAAGCAAGTAGGATTATCAGCGTGAAGCCACCGCGCCTGACCTCTTTCTGCCTGTCCTGGTCCACACCACATCTTCTGCTGACAATGCCCCAGTCCACGTCCCCACCACTGACCTGGCTGCTGAGACCTGGGCTTGCAAATGTTTAAGTCAACACAGTGGCTGTGAGCCACGTGGGGCTATGTCAGTTAAACAAGGTGAAATGTCCAGTTCTCAGTTACCGGAGCCACATTTTAAGTGCTCACGTGACTAGCAGCTGCCATAGCTGCCATACATACTAGACAGCGCAGCTCTTAGCACCTTGCACCATGGCTGAAGATTCTGCTGGGCAGCCCTGGTCTAGACCCACATAAGCAATCGTCTGCTGAGCGCCTCCTCTTCGCTCTGTGCCAAGCTTTTTTTTTTTTTCTTTTTTGAGATGGAGTTTTGCTCTTGTCGCCCAGGCAGGAGTACAATGGCACAATCTTGGCTCACTGCAACCTCCGCCTTCTGGGTTCAAGCGATTCTCCTGCCTCAGCCTCCCAAGTAGCTGGGATTACAGGCATTTGCCATCACACCCGGCTAATTTTTGTATTTTTAGTAGAGACGGGGTTTTGCCATGTTGGCCAGGTTGGTCTTGAACTCCTGACCTCAGGTGATCCACCCACCTCGGCCTCCCAAAGTGCTGGGATTACAGCTGTGAGCCACCGCACCGGGCTGCTCTGCCCTAAGGCTTTTAAGCCCCCAATTAACTCATCCCCTTCTCCCCCATCCTCACCACACTGGCTTCTCCTCCTGTGGCTCGCAGCTTGGTGAAAGCAATGCACAGCATCACGCAGGGTCCCGGGCCAGAAGCCTGCAAGCCACGTGGATGCCACCTTCCTTGCACCCACCACATTTCATCCATCGCCAACCCCCTGCAGGTCTCCTCTCCTGTCCATCACTTCTTCCCCAGTCCTGGCTGGTTTTCTGCCTCCCGTCTGTCTCCCACACTGCTTCCAGAGGCAGCTTTGAAAAACGCAAATCTGAATGCCACCCCGGCTCCAAGGGCTTCCTATGCCAATAAAGGAAGGAGTAAGCCCTGAGCGTTTCCATCTGGCCCTTCCCCACACCGCACGAGTCCCCTTCACTCCGGCTCCCTGGAGCCACTCAGTCCCTGACAGGTCACACTCGAGGTCTCGTCCTCTGGCACACGCTCTTGCCTCTGTCTGGATGCCCATTTCTCCTCCACCTTCTCCATCGTGTATTCTCCAGAGCTCAGCCTGAGGCCACCTCCTCCAGGAAGTTGCCCAGACCCGGGTGTGCTGTAGGTGCCCCTCCCCCAGCATCCGGAAGAACCGGTCTGCAGTCCTTGGTTTCCTCTTCCTGTCCCCACAACTCCAAGCCCCTGGGAAATGGGGGCCACATCTCATTTCTCAGGCATTACCAGCATCCGGTGTCTAATTCTCAACAGGGCTCGAATGCTCCCCTCACCTTCAATCAATCCCAAGTACAGAGCCAAAGATGACACGCCCCAGCCACAGCTCTGTCCAAATCTCTCTCTAACTCCAGCTGGGGACACAGAGATCCAAGGTACGTCACTGTCACCAGAATGCTGACTGCCACGTAGCCATCTTCCCCAGAAATGCTCCTCTTATCTGCACTCAGAAAGCCTACTCTTTCAAAGAGATGAAACCATTGCCTCCATTCACCAAGGTTACAAACCACCTACATGTCCAGGAAGACGGTCTAATGAAATACATGGCTGGGTGCAGTGGCTCATGCCTATAATCCCAGCACTTTGAGAGGTTGAGGCAGGCAGATCACCTGAGGTCAGGAGTTCAAGACCAGCCTGGCCAACATGGTGAAACCTTGTCTCCACTAAAAATACAAAATTTAGCCAGGTATGGCACATGCCTGTAATCCCAGCTACTCAGGAGGCTGAGGCAGGAGAATTGCTTGAACCTGGGAAGCGAGGATGTAATGAGGTGAAATAGCACCACTGCACTCCAGCCTGGGTGACAGAGTGAAACTCCATCTCAAAAAAAAAAACAAAAAATTTACAGTGCATCCATATGATGGAAACTAGAAAAACCAGGTGGTTGATGAGAGTGGTGAACTCAGCAATAGGGAGGGATGGGGATTGTGGCAGTCCAGGAAACGTGATCTTTCTAAAGACATTTAAATAAGTAATATGGAGGGATCGGGGCGGGGGGAGGCAGAATCAGCCAGCAGCACCAGTTAGGAGTCTCTGTAAACAGGTAAGTATTTACTGACATGGAAAGATGTTTGGGCTGGGCGCAGTGGCTCACGCCTGTAATCCCAGCACTTTGGGAGGCCGAGGCAGGTGGATCACTTGAGGTCAGGAGTTCAATACCAGCCTGGCCAACATGGTAAAACCCCGTCTCTACTAAAAAATACAAAAATTAGCTGGGTGTGGTGGCACGTGCCTATAATCCCAGGTACTCAGGAGGCTGAGGCAGGAGAATTGCTTGAACCCAGGAGATGGAGATTGCAGTGAGCCGAGATCGCGCCACTACACTGCAGCCTGGAAAATGCAGCGAGACTCTGTCTCAAAAAAAAGAAAGAAAGAAAAAGAAAAGAAGGAAGGAAGGAAGGGAAAGAGAGAAAGAAGAAAGAAAGAGAAGAAAAGAAAGAAAGAAAAAGAAAAGAAGGAAGGAAGGAAAAGAGAGAAAGAAGAAAGAAAGAGAAGAAAAGAAAGAAAAAGCAAAGAAGGAAAGAAGGAAAAGAGAGAGAGAAAGAAGAAAGAAAGAGAAGAAAAGAAAGAAAGAAAAAGGAAGGAAGGAAGGAAAAGAGAGAGAAAGAAGAAAGAAAGAGAAGAAAAGAAAGAAAGAAAGAGAGAGAGAGAAGGAAGGAAGGAAGGAAGGAGAAAGAAAGAAAGGAAGAAAGAAAGAAGAAAGAAAGAAAGTTTGTAAAGCAGTAATGAGTTTTGAAAATGCAGGTTGAAAACATGCAGACCCAAACACATGCACACACACACACACACACACACACACAAAAAAAAACCACAAAGACCCAAAGGCCACCCACCGGGCTGCCAACAGCGATTATCTGCAGTGATGAAAATACAGATGCTTACCATTTTCTTATTTTGGCCTCTCTGTTTCTTTCCCCTGTAACAGTCACGTCCTCTTTCACAGTAAGGACACATTATTTTCCACTTAGAAAAATGACAAATAAGCCCCACCCTGGGGACTAAGGGAGCATTTTGTTTATTCCAGGAAACTCGACTAGATGAATAGAAGAGTAGGATGGGGAGAAAAGAGGGCTTGTGATGTTGCGTTGTTTAAGGCTCAAGCGGAACCACGGGGAATATAAGTTGACCTAGTGCTGAAGTGTCATGCTCTTTTGCTCACTTGTTCAACAGGTGTTTATTGAGTGTCTACTACATACCCGGCAGGGAGCTGGATTCTCGGGACAAATGGAACAAGAAACCCCTTCCTTTGGGCAGTAAAGCCCCTAGCAGCTATGGTATGGGATGTGTTAGGACCAGGAATGGCACAGGTGGTAGGGAGCCCAGCAGGGTGGTACTTCATCCAGGCTGGAATTAGGCGAGCCAGAGAGAACCTGTTTCCTAGCAGTGAGGGGCTTTGTCTTTGGCCCTTGCGGTTGAAGGAGGCTGCCTGAGTAGGGCCGGTGGCCTGCAGCATGAAACAAGGAAACGGAGCCCAGTCCTCAGCCCACCCTATGCGTGATGTGCAATGGCTGGCATGTTCCTGGACCTAGGAGTAGCCCAATGCTTATCAGAGGTTGCTTCTGACAAAGCCCTGCTACCCCTGAAAAGCCACCACTGAGAGCCAGGCTGTGGGCGTGGTGCCTTCCTTACACCACTGAGCTTGTTCCTTAGAATACCTGATCCTTAGAATGCGTAAACAGACTCAGAGCAATGGAGCCGCCTGCCCCAGGTTCCACAGTGGGGAGGTGCTGGAGCTCAGATTCGATCTAGGTGTGTCCGACAGCAAAGCACATTACACTTCACCCCGAGGGGTGGCCAGAAAGATGCCAGAGAGCATAGGCTCCTCCTCCCAAGTCATGGTGCAGCAACCGTTCCCACCCACTGGCTCTCTTGGGGCAGCCCAGCAAGCCGCTCTCATGAGTTATGACAGTTGGGTTATGGCACCCACCGATTTGCTTACTGAACGGCTGCAGCAGCCTTTGGCTTTGAGGACTGTATCCAGCGGCTGAGCCCTTGCGTTCATCATTCAACAGAGGATTACTGGGCGCCCACTACTTGCCAGGTATGGTACCAGGCACCAGGGTAACCATCGTCCTTGATGCAAGGTGCTAAGATATCCCTGGTGCCAGCCTGCTGGCATCTTAAAATACACCACTGGAGTTTAATTCCTTTGGATTTAGGCATGGGATAACCAGGAACATACACATGCACACCTTAAAATGTGAGGGGCTTGGGCAGTGTGGCCCATCGGATGTGCATTTTTAGGGCACTGCTTTTATAGAGTGAAGAGAGACCAGCATGCTGGCAAGCTCTGAAGAAGGGACAGAAAGGCCCACGTGCAGGGGTACAGATGCTTTTCTCTCCCGGCCAGTGCCCTCTAATGGGCAGAAGCAGACCCGAGCTCTGGGTTGCAAAGGAATCTGAGTTCATGTACCACACAGGGAGGACCCACAGGACCATGAGTCTTGCCCTCATCGTTATCCTTTCATGGAGGAGGTGGCTCCCCTGAATGCCAGAAGACGCGAGAGACCTGTGGTCACCCCCTAACCCACTCAGATCCTTCCATCTCTCACTTTAGACTCTTTACAAGGAGAAAGGGTCCAAGCATTTTCTGAACACACCTCTGTCCCCAGCTGTGAAGACCAGCCCCAGGAACCTGTGCGCAGAGATGGGGGGCCCTGCCCACCTTCTGACCTGCATCCACCTCGAACCCACCCAGGGCTGGCAGCTCTCCCAGGCGCGGTCCTTTTCCTTCCCTGCTTCCCAGGGCAGAGGGCGGCTGGTATCCAGATGTCTTGCTGAGGGGGATGGGTACAACCCAAAGCATAGGGTTTGGGGCATTCCACCAAGTATGGCTTTAGCCGTGGCCAAGAGCAACATTTGACCCAGCACGGGGCACCAAGAACTTGACTTCCCCATGCCCCACCGGCCCGTCTGCCTCTTCTCCTCCTCCCTCGACTCCTGCCTCCCTGCCTGCCGTCTCCTGCTCTACTCTGTCTCGTGTCAAGGAAAATTCCTACAGGAGCCAGGGAGATGGGCAGACACAGGCCCAGCCACAGCCGTCCCGACGGCTGTCCTGGACAGGATGGGGGCCCAGGGAGGGGCCTGCAGTCTGTGCCAGCCCCGTCTGAGGCTGGAGAAGGGCTTAGCTCCAGGGAGCCTCAGAGGCAAGATAGGGGTGCCCCAGTGTACAGTGGGGACTGTGGGGGTCCCCATGCCCCTGCCAGAGACCATCCCCCTTTGAACCACATTCAGATGCCAAGCCCAGCTCTGGAAATCAAGTGTGGGCAAGAACAGGTAGCTGCAGCGGTGCTGATGTGCCAAAAGCCACTCATATCACCCCAGCACAAGTGTCACACAGCCGTGACCTTGACAAGGACCCAGAGATAAAGATCCTTCCCACATGGCCCCGAAGCCCCTCCCCCCTCCCTTCCTGCTAACACCACATGCCTCACCCGGAGAACCAGAGGCTGCGGCGGCGGCAGTTGGAGTATCTCACTGCGGGGCTCAGGAAGGAGGAAAGGAGTGAGCATGCCCTGCTCCTGCACGTCCCTGTTTAAGCTCAGAACTGACCCTTCCAGGCAAGGACCCCAGCATAGACCCCAGGACAGGACCCCAAGGATCCTCGGCTCATGAGAGCGGCTGCTGGGCTGCCCCAAGAGAGCCTGAAAGAAACCCATTGTTGAGCTGGCATCGCTGTTTCTTCCAGACTGCTCTCTCAAGCGGGCAGGGAGTTCTCACCCTGCATGAAGGGGTCAGCGGGGCAGCGTCCTGTCCAGAGAGCTGCCTTGTGCCCCATGACACCAGCAGGCCATTTTCAGCAGGTTAACAGGGGAAATGGCCTGTGGCCCACGAGGTAGTGCCCCCACTTGAATATCTCTAGAGGCTACTGATTGTCAGGCAGAGGTGGGACTGTCCAGGGGGTGGTGTAACCTGCTCCTTCTTCCTGCCCTTCCTGGTGTCCATCACCTCCGCCCCTTCCCTAAGGTTCTGGAACCTGAGCCACAGCCCCCGATCCCAGGAACTGGAACCCATCAGGACAAGACACAAACGGGAAGCTCCAGGCCCCGCGCACAACTGTATCTACGAAATCCTTTTCATCTTTGTTTTGAGGAGCAAAGTTCAATGCCAGAATATTTGGTTTATGAGTCATGCTAATTACAGCTGGGGGGAGGCACCAGGAAGAAGAACAGAAAGGAGCATGTTCCAAAAACACTCTGTTGTCCTGGTTGCCCTGAACAGGCGGGTCACTTCCTAGGAACAAGGAGGGAACCCACAGCCTTCCTGGGACAGCTTGGGCTTTCTCTGCTCCCACTTGGGAGGACATCCCTCGCCAGCTGGCTGCACCTGCCTGGGAGGGGCAGTGGTGTCCTGTGGCCGCAGAGCACCCATCTAGGGCTTCCTGCCTCCCTGAGCAAGCTCACTGGGGACACCACCCTTGGCGACACAAAAGGAGGAGAGGGAGACAGGAGGAAAAGTCGAGAGTCCCTGGGTAGCAGACCTGTGTCCTTCCTGCCCCTGGGCATTCTCTGTTGGCAGCTGGGAGAGAGTAGTTCCCAGCCTCAGTTTGGCCTGCTGAGCACCATGTTCCAACACCAGATAGGAAGGTTAAAAGTATACGCCCTGGAGGCCAGGCGCTGTGGCTCACTCCTGTAATCCCAGCATTTTGGGAGGTTGAAGCTGGTGGATCACTTGAGGTCAAGAGTTTGAGACCAGCCTGACCAACATGGAGAAACCCCGTCTCTACTAAAAATACAAAATTAGCCAGGCGTGGTGGTACACGCCTCTAATCCAGCTACTTGGGAGGCTGAGGCAGGAGAATCGCTTGAACCTGGGAGGCAGAGGTTGCAGTGAGCCGAGATTTGGCCTTGTACTCCAGCCTGAGTGACAAAAGCAAAACACTGTCTCAAAAAAAAAAAAAAAAAAAGAAGAAGAAGAAGAAACATACAACACACTTGGGATAAAGACACAGATTGGAGTCTGGAGTTCTCCATCCCTGTCTCTAGGACCTCAGGCAAGCCATGAGCCTCTTGAGCTTTGCAGCTCTGCTCTTCCCACAAGTGAGAATTCCCTTGATAGAAGTGTTGAGAATTAACTATTATAATAGCTATTATAATTATTAATATAATGTTCAGCACCTGCCATGTGAGAAGCAGACACACAAACCTGTGGCTAACATCATGATGATGATGATGAAGATGATGATGATGAAGCTGATGAAGATCATGAGTGCCACTGTTGTTGTTGAGTGGTCTCTAGGGGCCTCTCCAGCTCCACAGGTCTAAGAGGGAGGGTGGGGAAGCTTCCACTTGTCCTCAGCCCTCAGCTCCCGTCTCCCTGTCTTGGTTCCCTGCTCCCTGGTTGGCAGGTGCTGGACAGGCCTCCTGGAGCATGTCCTCCCAAGTCCTCCCGCTCCCTGCGGCACACAGAACAGCCAAGTGCGTCTATCTGTGGCTGTTCATGGCTGCACAGCCTGCCAGGCAGCGTGTACTTTCCAGCACTATAAAAAGCAGAGGCCGGGCAGCCTGTAAGGACATCACATGCTCCCCTGGGGCCGTGAAGTGGCCAGCGGAGGAGAAAACAGTTTCTCACGACATTTCTCATGTTCAAAGCTCAGGACCAGAAAGCTCCCAGCACGTCATGTTACCGCCTTTCCTAGAAACTAGGTGGGGTAGAAGAGTCAGGAACACCTCACAGAGGGGGGCGGCTTCCTCCCTCCCTCCCAAGCAGGGATGAGGCGGCCCAAAGGTTCATAGAAGATAATCTGGCTTTCTGGGGCTGGAAGAGTGTGGCCCGGGAATTGGACCCCGCGAGGCCCGGGCTAACGGTGGGGACCACACCTGCACCGGAGGAGAAGCCCTGGCCAGAAGCTCCCGGGCGGCTCAGATGCTCCAGCCCCAGGCCAGGGGCCACTCCCAGTGGCACAGGCAGCTTAGCTTCCCAGGAGGGCCCCGGGGAAGCAGCATTGTTTTTTCCTGCCCAAGCTGGACCCCCTCCAGGACACCAAGGCTGTCAGATGCGAGGGCCAAAGTCAGCGCTTCCTATTCCGTGAAGGATCCAGGTTGGCCACAGACAGGACTGGGCAGACCCGGCGGTCAGGTGGTCCCGGTGACATGGAGTGGGGTGAAGCCATCCCCACCAGGTGCAGCCGCGAGCATTAGTACCATTCGGCTTCCTTCCACACCCTCAGAAAGGCACCAGAGAACAGTGAAGCAAGATAAACACCCCACAAAAAACTGGGGGGAAGGTGCAATTACTCCCGTTAGTATCCATGTGCAGAAGAGCCCGGCTTCTCCAGAGTCAGGGAGATCTGGGACCATCACGACCCCCCTGCGCAGAGGCGCCTATGGCGGGGGCTGAGCCATAGCCGGCCGCCAGGGCTGCCCCGGAAACCCCGGGTCTTTCTGCCCCTGCGCCACCGCCGCCAACCCGGCCCCTCCTACGGCGCTCCCCGTCCGTCCTGGCCCAGGTGTCTGCCATCCCCGCCCTGGCCACCAGGCTGGAGCCACGAGGACAGGGGCGGGGCGGCGCTGGGTCCCCCGGCTGGGCCACCTACCTCCGTCCCGCCGGCCGCTCCTCCCGCGCCGCTCTTAGAGCATCTCCCGGCGGCCAAGCCTCCTCCCGGCCAGGTCCGGGGCGACGCACGGTCTCGCCGAAGGAGACAGAGCAGGGGAGAAGATCCTCCGGGGGACCACGGTGCAGAAGAGGAGAGTGGGGGGCGGTGCGAGCAGCCACGGGTCTCCCCCGCAGCACCTCCGTCTCCCCGGCGCGGTCTCCGAGGTCTCCGCGACCAGAAGCGGAAGCGCGGTTTCTCGAAAGTAAAGGAAGAGACGAAGAAAGTGGGACAGACGCGCAAGGAGCGAAGCCCAGCCAGATGTGAGCAGCGAGGAGCCTCCAACACCCCCAGCGCTTTTCGTCCAAACAGCAGCCGCGGAGGATTAACCGTGTGTGCCCCGCGCCGCGCCGCAGGGAAATCCAGCGGCCGCCTCCTCCTGCCCCCTGGGGAGCCCGCCAGACTGAGAGTGGGGGTGGGGCCGATTCCGTGAGTCTGGAGGTCCGTCCAGAGGTGGAGGGGCTGCGAACCCTGGACGAGGATGCCCCCCACAGAATGGGGGTGCCCAGCAAGGCTGAGCGCTCCTAGTCACTTGGTAGCAGAGGGATGGGCTCCAAGGCCTCAGGGATCCCCTGTAGCCAACCCCGACGGGTCAGGTCTCCAAACAGTGGCAGACCTGAGACACCCCATGCATCATAGGGGACTCAGACAGGTTTGGGGGAATCTGTGAGCCCCCTATAACAAAATGCCAAAGTGTGTGTGTGTGTGTGTGTGTGTGTGTGTGTGTGTGTGTGTGTGTGTTTGTGTGCACGCACGCGCGCACACACATCTTTGGAAGGTGATGGTCCACTGTTTTGTTCAGGGTCTTGAGAGCTCTGTGATCTAAAGGTTAGGAAGGAGCCCCTGCCCGGAAGATTTCCATTTTCCAGAGAATAGCACAGAGTACAGTGGTGGGCCAGGGCTGGCTGGAAGCACTCCTCAATCTCTATCAGGCCTCTCATTCCTTGATACGAAAACTTGACATTTTCTCAATCATACACAAATATTTTTTCTAAACAAGGCCCACAGGCCGCCCTCCCATCCTGATCCCTAATCCAGACTGCTCCAGAGCTGGCCCTGGTTGGGGCCCAGTCTCCATCCTAGACTCTGCGTCAGCCCCGCTTGTTCTGGAAACTTACCATATCACTAGCAGGGGAAGGATTTGGCCAGAGAAGCAGAAGTCTGCTCTGATGATAACAGTGTTCCCCTTTTTTTTGCTTCTTTTCTCCCTGCTCTGCCCTGTTCTCTCCGAGCGGCCCCTCACCTCCATGCTGTAGCTGGATTTTTTGGTTTTGTTATCACTCCTGTGAGGGTCTGTCTCTGGCCAAACAGGAGATGTGAAAACGGGGATGCTGACTGGGACATTCAGAGCAAAACTAAGAGGTCTCACCTTTCCCTGCCTGGAGTGTCCTCCCATCCGCTGCACCAACAACTGGACAGATGAAAAGAATCAAAAGGAAGAGGAAGAAGATGGTGCAAGCTTGATGCCCGCTGCCTTGCTCCAGGCTGGGCAAGGCCAGCACTCGCGTAGAGCTGAGGACGAATGGAGATGAGAACAGAAGGAGAGGCCTCTGGGCAGGTGAGGCACCCAACAGCCACTCCACAGAGGCCCTGACTGGGTACGCCAACCCCTCTTGTGAGTACAGGGAGAAAGGCTGCCCGGCCTCCAGCATCCGGGGGAACTCAGAGGACACGCACAACGAGGATATGAAGTCAACACTACTTAACCAACTAGAGATGCGGCCTCCGCTAGGCTTAGAAGATCAGGATTTGCTTGTGTTCTTGGCATACGTATCTGAGGCTTGGCAAAACCTACATCCCGGGTTGCTTATTGATACAGGAAAAGCCAGAGATAAGCTTGTCTCCATTCCTGTAAGTGACATGAGGAAGTTTCCCAGTCACCAGGAGCAAGGCCTAGCACATGGATTGACCTTTCCTTAGTTACTCTGTCCTCAAATAGCCCTTGGTGCGGGGATACCAGAGAAAACAACAGTATTTTTGCAGCCCTTATGAGACCTTCGTCCATATTTCAGAGAATCTGGGCCTTTCTAGAACTCTTATGAGCTAAGGACTCCCTCAATGCAATGAGAAGGCTCCTTGTTGCCGGGCACAGTGGCTCATGCCTGTAATTCCAGCACTTTGGGAGGCTGAGGTGGGCGGATCACATGGTCAGGAGATCGAGACCATCCTGGCCAATATGGTGAAACCCCATCTCTACTAAAAATACAAAAATTAGCTGGGCATGTGGTGGTGAGCACCTGTAATCCCAGCTACTTGGGAGGCTGAGGCAGGAGAATCACTTGAACCAGGAGTTGGAGGTTGCAAGTGAGCCGAGATCGCACCACTGCACTCCAGCCTGGGCAACAGAGCAAGACTCCATCTCCAAAAAAAAAAAAGTAAAAATAAAAAAAAGAAGGCTCCTTATTGCCCTGCCTGGGAGCCTCAGACTAAGGGAAGTCCTGGACAGAGACCAGAATTCACAAAGCTGGACACACAACTCAAAAGAGAAAGAGATGCGGATGATGGGCTGGGTGTGGTGGCTCACACCTGTAATCCCAGCACTTTGGGAGGCTGAGGTGGGAGGATCACTTGAGCCCAGGAGTTTGAAACCAGCCTGGGTAACATAGTGAGACCCTGTCTCTACAAAATATAAAACAATTAGCTGGGCTTGGCAGCACACACCTGCAGTCCCAGCTACTCAGGAGGCTGAGGTAGGAGGATCCCTTGAGCCCAGGCAGTCAAGGCTGCAGTAAGCCCTGATCGTGGCATTGCACTGCAGCCTGGGCAACAGAGCAAGACCCCCATCTCAAAAAAAATAAAAGCTATGGATGATGGGAGATTTATTCTTTCTCTTTACCCCATCCAAGATGGTTTTGGTGTTGAAGAACTGGAAAACAGTTATCTTTAACATAATTCCAAGACAGAACTCAGAGGCCCAATATAGTGCAAAGTTGTACAAAGACAGCTGAGTTGTAGAAAGAAGGCTGGTCCTCTCTTTCAGCTGCACCTGGCTCATCCTACTAGGAGGCCTTGTCCTGGCTCTGACTTACCTTGAGGCAGTCTGGGGATGCTACCAAACTTCAGCGGGCCTTAGTTTCCTTATCTATGAAGTAGAGATAGGTCCAGGGTCTCTTATCTGGAGCCAAGGAGGTCAGATGTGTTCAGAGTCAGGTGCAAATATCCCACAGAGCATCTTACCCAGTGGGTTTTGGGCGGCACCCCTTCATCAAACACTTGAATATTCTGCAGTGGGATGAAGGCAAACCATCCACAGTCTCAGGACAGTTCAAGTCACATTGTTCTGTCAAATTTGTGTGTGTCAAATTTAGAGGAAAACTAAGTTTTCAGAGCTTTTGCATTTCAGGGATTTGGGAGAAGTGATTGTGAACCTATAGTTTCTCACATGATTAATAAAAAGGTTGGTGGAGCAGACACAGTGTTTATTGCAACTACCATTATTACAAGTATAGTCTTCCTTCCCTCTTGGGAACAGGAGGGAAGGAGGAGATTAGAAAAGAGATTACTCATTTTCCTTGAGGCAGAAACTGGGGATAGGGAGGAGTGGTATCAAACGTAACAAAGAGAGTCTGGGGTTTCCCAAGATATTGTGTGAGACCCAAGGCTCGGAGGCCTGGGAAATTCCAAAGAATAGGAGTTGAGGTCTGAGCACATGTTAGGTGCCGCCATCTTGGCTCACAACTCAAGGCAGCAGGCGATGGGCAAAGACTCACAAGGCCAGCTCCCAGAGAATACAAGCTAGTCCTCAATAAAATGGACCAAAAAAAAAAAAAAATCCCAAATAGAGAGCATGCCAGGTTCCTAATGCTCTTTGTCATCAACTTCACCTCTGCTTTGTAATTGTGAGTAGGAAAGATGGAAACTTTGGCAAGCAAGAGATGTCCTTGTAGAGTGGCTGATTTTCTTCCATCCCAGCCTTAGGCGCCCCCAAGCAACAAGAGGCAGAGTGTTTTCTCTTTGGCAAAATCCTTCCCTGTTGGGCAACAATAACAGATTTCAAAAACAAAAACCAGCCCTGGGGGACTTCATCAGACCTGAGATTGCGGGTCAGAAGTCAAAGCCACCTTCCAGAAAGACTGAGTCCCCTCCCCAAGGTCTCTCTCTTAGCCCCCCAAACCCATCCTAAAACTCCCTAGGAGCTCACATCTACACAAGGGTGTCTGGATCAAAATCCCTAAAGGCTTCCTGAATATTCCCAAATTCCCATATTCTCAGTCACGGGTAGGTCCTAAAACGGGAAGAAGTATTTCCTGGAATGCCTGGCAGGGGAGGCAGCATGTCCTGTGCCCTCCCCGATTTGGTCATTCTTTCTCTCTCCCTGGGCCTGTCACCACCACTCGCTGGGTCTGTTTAGTTATTGCTGGAAAAAGTACTGTGACCTCGGTTAAAGTCTGCAAGACACTCAGTTCCAGATAAGCACAGCATGTCATTAGCAGCACTGTGATTTTTCCCACCGCGGCCCTAACATCCCGCCTTTCCCAGCTATTTTGGGTCGGGCTGCCCAGTCATCCCACAAGGGCAGAGATTGGTATTGCAAACTTTGAATTCTGTTCCCAGGGGTAGCGACCAGCCGGCTCCGATGGTGACGTCCCACTGCCAAGGGGTGGGAGTGGGGAAGAGTCTCCACAGAGCTTCGAAGAAGCTGCGAAGATGGAAAAGTGGAAACTTGGCAGACAGATCCAGCCTCCCTGGCCATTGGCCCATGCTCGTGGCTCCTGGATGGTGCTGCCCACGTTCTGAGCAGCTCGGGACAGGTGGAGATCAGGACTGGCAGCTGCAAGGACAGACCAGGTGAATAGGTTTCTTTATGGTCCTCACACCTGCAGAAAACCAGGAGGGCAAGGGCGTTCCCTCTCCCAGGAAGCCATGCCTTTCCACAGAAGTCTCCCCTGAGGCCATGTACACGTGTGCCTTGCACTCTATCAAGCCAGTTAATTTCCCTATGCCTCAGTTTCCCCAACTCTGAACATTTACTCTCCTGTTTTGGCAATGAATGCTTTCAGTTACATGGAGACAGGCATATACTGAACGATTAGGCAATATTTTACTTGATAAATAAGATGGGAGGGCCCCCTGGTGGACTCCCCAGTTCCAAGCACTTAACTATGAAATGAGTGAGTAAATGCATAAGCCAACACATGAATGAATGGTTTAATAAAGAATGTCTTGTCCTTTATGCAGAGCCACAGAAACTAAAGAGAATTTCCAAAAGGAGGCTATGGTGAAGTCTCTGATGATGCAAAGAAGACAAGGAGAATGGAAATCCAATGAAAGCCTGATTATATTTGTTGACCTTAAGGAGAGTGATTTTATGGCACAGCCTCTCTGGAAGGGAGGGTGCGTTCGCTCACAGTATGCAAATACCCTTTGACCCAGTAATCTTTCTTCTAGGAGTTTCTCCTACAGATAAATTTAGAATGGTGCTCAAATAACTAAGTTCAAGGATATCCTCTGAAGCATTGTTGTAGTATAAAAAGATCATAGATATCCTCAAAGGATATCATTAGGGGCCTGGTAAAATAAATTCCACACATGGAAACACCATGAAGCTCTTTAGAGAATAAACAGCTCTCTATATGTGATCTGGAACAATCTCCAAGCTATATTGTGAAGTGAAAAATTACAAACCCTTAGTGAAAAGCATTAAAGAAAATCCAAAGAAATGGAAAAGCAAAACATGGTCTTAGATAGAAGACTCAATATTATTTTAAAAACAAACAAACAAACAAAAAAAATCCCTCAGTTCTTGCCCAATGAAGCTACAGATTCAAAGCAATTCCATTCAAAATCCTAGAAGGTTGAAGGTGGATAGGGTAGGAGGGGACTTGTCCTACATCATAGGAAGGCTTATTATAAAGACATAATAACGAAGATACTGGTATTGGAACAGATGTGATCAAGTATATTAGTTCAACATGATAGAAGGCCCCCCCGACAAAGATCTATGTGTGTATGAAAACTTGATGTATGACAAAATTGGCATTGCACATATATCAATGGCGATGGGATGGATCAATTCCTAAAAATACACAAAGATGGTGAGGAATCCACAGAAAAAGAAATGTAAATGGCCAAAAAGTATAAGAAAAGATAAACAACCTCACAGTAATCAGGCAAGGAGAAGACATTGATTACCATCAGATTGGCAAAATTAAACCATCTGATGATGTCTGTGGAGCTGTTACTGGAAAGGGTCCCGAACCAGACCCCAAGAGAGGGTTCTCAGATCTTGAGCAAGAAAGAATTTGGGATGAGGCTGGGCGCGGTGGCTCACGCCTGTAATCCCAGCACTTTGGGAGGCCGAGGCGGGTGGATCATAAGGTCAAGAGATCGAGACCATCCTGGCCAACATGGTGAAACCCTGTCTCTATTAAAAATATTTTTAAAAATTAGCTGGGCACGGTGGCCTGCGCCTGGAGTCCCAGCTACTCAGGAGGCTGAGGCGGGAGAATCGCTTGAATCCGGGAGGCAGAGGTTGCAGTGAGCCGAGATCATGCCATTGCACTCCAGCCTGGGTGGCAGAGCAAGACGTTGTCTTAAAAAAAAAAAAGAAAGAAAAGAAAATTTGGGACGAGTCCACAGAGTAAAATGAAAGCAAGTTTATCAAGAGAGTAAAGAGGCTGGACGCAGTGGCTCACGCCCATAATACCAACACTTTGGAAGGCCGAGACAGGCGGATCACCTGAGATCAGGAGTTCGAGACCACCCTGGCCAACATGGTGAACCCCCATCTCTACTAAAAATATAATTACCCCTATTTACCCCTATTCCTGCCAAACCTCTTGGGAATGCAGCCCAGCAGGTCTCAGCCTTATTTTACCCAGCCCCTACTCAAGTAGCACGCCTGTAATCCCAGCTACTCAGGAGGCCGTGGCATGAGAATCACTTGAACCTGGAAAGTGGAGGTTGCAGAGAGCCAAGATTGCGTCACTGCACTCCAGCCTGGGCAATAGAGTGACACTCTGAAAAAAAAAAAAAAAGAAAAAGAAAAGAAAAGAAAAGAAAAAGAAAAAGAAAAAAATGGCTACTCCATAGGCAGAGCACCCCAAGGGCTGCTTCTTGGCTATTTTTATGGTTATGTCTTGATCATATGCTAAACAAGGGGTGGATTATTCATGAGCTTTCTGGGAAAGGGGCAAGAATTTCTTGTAATTGAGGGTTTCTCCCCGGCATAGACCATACAGGATAACTTCCAGACGTTCCCATGGCCTTTGCAAACTGCCATGGCGCTGGTGGGAGTGTTTTTTAGCATGCTAATGTATTATAATTAGTACATAATGTGCAGTTGGGAAAACTAGAGGTCACTGTTGTCGCCATCTTGGTTTTGGCAGGTTTTGGCCGACTTTTATACTGCATCCTGTTATATGAGCAGGGATATTGTGGCCTGTATCTTGTGAACTCCTATCTCATCTCAGATCCCAGGAGCTTAAAATACCTTAACCTCCCAGGAATGCAGCCCAGCAGGTCTCAGCCTCATTTTACTCAGCCCCTATTCAAGTTAACGTTGCTCTGCTTCCAATGCCTCTGATGTATTTCCCCACTCCTTTTTACCAGAGGACCCTTAATCCTAAGGGTTGTAGAGATAGGAAGATTCCTCTTCTGTAGCTTCTTCAGGCTAAATAGCGGTAATGATATTCTCGTCTAACTATTAAGGTCTTTTGTATTCAGGGTAGACAGGAACTCAGTCAGAAAGCATCAGTATAGTGAGGGCCATTCATAACTCTGAGTTCCAACAAAAGGTGGTATCTGGAAGACTGGCAAATGTTCAATTTAAGAAAACGGTGAGTAAGCTTATTCTGCATTCCTACACAAGGAGTATGACAGGAATATATTCCACAATAGTAAAGCAAAATAAGTAAAATTATCTGATATGGTTTGCATCTGTGTCCCCACCAAATCTCATGTCCAGTTGTAATCCCCAAAGTTGGAGGTAGGGCCTGATGGGAGGTGATTGGATCATGGGGGCAGTTTCTCATGAATGGTTTGGCATCATCCTCCTTGGTTGTGATAGTGGGTGAGTTCTCGTGACATCTGGTTGTTTAAAAGTGTGTGGTACCTCTTCCCTCTCTCTCTTTCTCCTCCTCCTGTCATGTAAGATGCCTTTCCCCCTTTACCTTAGACTAAGACTAAAAACTCCCCGAGGCCTCCTCAGAAGCAGATGCTGCCATGCTTCCTGTACAGCTTGCAGAACTGTGAGCCATGAAACCTTGTTGCTTTATAAATTACCTAGTCTTGGGTATTTCTCTATAGCAGTGTGAGAATGGACTAATACTTTATCCCAAATACATAAGGCATTCCATTAACTGGGCAACTATTGGAACTAAGCTGATATAGGGTTGCTAACAGATTCCAATATGTGCCCTGATCCAGATTTTTCTTATGTTACCCATCTCTATTATTTGTTCTGAGCTGTGACCAGAGATCACTGGTTGGATCACTGAAATAAGCAGGGTCAGTCTAGATTGCAGGAAAAAAAAAAAACAAAAAACAAACAAACAAAAATAATGAATGAGACTAGAATCTAATAACAAGTGTACCATAGTTTTTGAAACATAATTTTTCTCTCTCCAGTCCCCATTTTTATTAAAAACAAATAATGGTAGGACTTATTTGTTTGAAAAATAAGCCTTAGTCTTATTATACTTGGCATGATCATTTGCATGAAGTGCAGCAAGAATAATTATTCTCCATATAGGCTCTTTTTACAAAAAAAAAATTGGCTTTGATGGAATCTTGTTCCATAAGGAATCTTATATTTGACTTTTTAAAGCCTTGCCCAGTCATGGGTTTATGTCTTCAATTACCTGTATGAGTTGGGTAAATTTCTCTCCTCTCAAGGTCCCAATATAACTTAGGGCTTCTGGACCTGTCACAAAGTGAGATTCTTTACTTACCACATGGCAGGAACCCTGTACAGGGACTGCATAGACAAGGTATAAAGCCAGATTTTCCAAGAGCCTTTTATTAGCTCTATAAGTCAACTTTGATTCCTTAAGGCAGTTTTTTTTTATATTTGAAAGCAAGCCATTCCATTAAAAGCCTTAGTAAAAACCAATTTCTCCAATTGTGTCCTGTTACAAAAGAAAACAGATCTTTATTGCACTTATGCAAATAACTATTAACATATAGCCATAAGTTAAGAATACTCACAAATAGTTTTTGATTTTTGGAGAAATCAGGTAGAGAAAGAAATATGCTCCAAATTTTGTTTACAGGAGTATATTTTACTCAACTGTTAAAAGTTATAAATAGTTCAAAAGAAAAGTTTGCTTGACTTGGAAAATAAAACAGAAAGGATCAGCAACATTTTATGCAAAAGTCATAAAAAGATTATTTCGGTCTTTCATTAGTGTATGCAATTAATTTCTGTTTTGCTGAATATTTAAGAACACATTAGTTTTCCAAAAGAGTCTTGGAAGCTTTTTTTTCCTCTCTATTTTAATGGCATGCTTTCCAAAGTTATCAGACACTCACATTTAAGAGTAATTGTCAGCATCCTATAGCTGGTTATAAACCTTCTTTTGAAGAGGATTAAAACAAGACAATAATTGTCTCTGAATGACAAAAAATGTCTTAGAAAAGCCACAGTCAAAGACACAATTGACAAGGAAATTTCATTACTTCTGTAGCATACAATTTTACATAACAATTATAATTATTACTGATAACATACACTAAGTCACCGATAACATACACTAAGTCATTATAGGAATTTCCCATAATTTTAGAATGCATACCAATAACATATTTACACAAATATTGTCTAAAGAAAGTCAAACACCATTTCATACTTGACAAGGCTTCCTGTATGATTTTAATATACCAAATAAGCCAAATAAGTCTTTTTTGGACTTTAGCATTTTTACCATCTAAAAGGATTAATCAGGTCAGAAAAAGACATATTTAGAATCTGATTTTGGAAAGTTGGTCAAATATCAAAGGTTTAAAACACTTGATATCATAAAATAAAATTCCAGGTCACTATAAGTCATTTATGTAGCCAAAATGTTAACTCAACAATTTTAAAAAGGCAAAAAGCTTTACTCAGTGATAGAGGGAAGATTTAGCTCTTCAAACAATCTGTCTCTTTCCTTTCCCTTCTTTTTCCTGTAGTTTATTTAAAAGGCAAACAAAAATCTTTCATTATCTTTTAATATTACTTGAAAATCTTGTTCAAGAGAGAAAGCCAAATTTCACCTTTTCGTGAGTGTACTATTGATGTCAAATTCAATTCCTAGTAAAACTTTATAGACAAATTTTTCTTACTTCAATCAGTTTGACCATAATTTAAGGTTTTCATAAACCTTTTATAACCCTTTACATTTTTTTTTTTTGTTAAAGAGTACACCAATGCTCCAAGAGAACCCTGTTGTGCTTTTATTCCAGTGTTCAATTTATGGAAAAACTGAATAATACTCCTTTAACTTTAGCCAATATGTTCACACAGAGAATGGCTTTTACAAGATTAATCTTTCACAAACCTTCCACAACTTGCTTAGACCTTCCGTTTTCTCCTGAAAACAACTCTTTAAACCTCCAAACAAGGCAAAAAACAGACTGCTTTCCCATGCCTTCTTTTTTTTTTTTTTTTTTTTTTTTTGAGACGGAGTCTCGCTGTGTCGCCCAGGCTGGAGTGCAGTGGCCGGATCTCAGCTCACTGCAAGCTCCGCCTCCTGGGTTCACGCCATTCTCCTGCCTCAGCCTCCGGAGTAGCTGGGACTACAGGCGCCCGCCACCTCGCCCGGCTAGTTTTTTGTATTTTTAGTAGAGACGGGGTTTCACCATGTTAGCCAGGATGGTCTCGATCTCCTGACCTTGTGATCCGCCCGTCTCGGCCTCCCAAAGTGCTGGGATTACAGGCTTGAGCCACCGCGCCCGGCCTTCCCATGCCTTCTTATAATCTTTTACCAAATACACATTATACTTTCCTTACACACAGTGCATGTAAAAGTGTTTCTCCAGTAATGTCAGTTACATATGGTGTAATGTTAACTCCTAGCAACTTTTATTTTTGGTGAAGAACCTGGTAAGTGATTTTGTCTACCAGGTGTAGAGCTTAGGGCACCAGAAAAAAGTGCAGATAAGGTCTGACTCCTTCCAGCATAGCTAGGGGCATGGCTAACTCCATATGTTCCCAGGCCTTACGTAGACACTAATGGCTCCAAAGAAAGTAAATTGAACAATTACCAAAAGTCAAAGAAGTAGTTTAGTAAACATAGTATCTGACTTACCTAATTTAGACCAAATGTCTAAATTTCCAAGACATTTTTATTTTACCAATAATCTTTAAAACTGCCTTGCTTTTCCAAAGATGACTAAAGTCATGTGAACAAAAAGGCATTAACATTTTAATTTTTCTGGTGAAATATTTTATTTAAGTGCTTATTTTTCTTTAAGCCAATTAAATAGAGCTCTTTTATATATTTTGGTTGTAAAACATTACTCACAGGGATGGTGGAAACCAAGAGAAAGTACCCCTACATGGTCACAAGATCAAGCTCCCAAGGGTATAAAATAAGACGAGGGGGAATCCTCATCCAGTTTTTGTTTTAGTGACCTGCAGCAAAGTTGTCAACTGATCAGTTTGCTGGGCCAGGTTGAATAGTGGGCTTACAGGGGTCCTAGGGCCACATTCCATCCTACGATACCCGTTTTATGACAGAATGACACAGAAAGACAAATTTACAGCACAAAGTACACAAGATTCGTCACAGCCTAAGACTAGCCTCACAAATCCTTTTTCCCATTCATCAAAACCTTGCAGAGGAGACACTGATTTTTACCATTCACTCAACTGATTTGCATAGAGAGGGAGAGACCAGAAGCCTGACTGGTAAATTCTTACCCTTTTGTCAGCAAGATGGAAGAGTAGATAAGTCACCCAGAGTGACAGAGAAGATAGACAAGGGAAAGGCGAGAAAGAGAGAGAGGAAAGGGAAGGGAGAAGAGCATTGCCTGTGGTGCATTGCAGAGGTGAAGCCCTCACGAAAGCCAGATAAAGACTCATCCATCAGAGCGACACTGAATCAAAAGTTCAGGCAGCTGCTTGTCAAAAAGGGATCTTTTCCAGCAGTCCCATCAGCTCCCAAGCTTCCCCCTTTGGGGGAGGAAAAAAAAAGCTCCCCAGGTCCCATGATCCCGCACATACCTAATCCTGTCACCCACAGCCATCAGCAAAGAGGACATGGCAAATTAATCCAAAGAGAACGCCGGTTAACATCCTGCAGTGCCGAATCCATTTTTAACCAAGAAGGCTCTTACCGAGGGTGGCCTCTAACCTTCCTAAGTTGGGCCTCGAACCCAAGTTTGAACAAGTGTTCTTGTTCTTTACTAAGAGGGGCCTCCAACTCCCTGTGTCTTAGGAGGGACTCTAACTCTCCTAATTTGGGCCTCTAACCCAATTCCATCCATTATCCTGGATAAAATGCCCCACCACTTACCCAAAGTTGGTCAACTGGTGCTGCAGTCTATTTCTCTTGGGTCAGTGGTCTCTCCAGTATTGTCCCTTCATGGTTTCTCAGCAAGATGTTACCAGAAAGGGGTTCTGATCCAGGCCCCAAGAGAGGGTTCTTGGATTTTCCACAAGAAACAATCTGGGGCAAGGCTGCAGAGTAAAGGAAAGCAAGTTTATGAAGAAAGTAAAGGAATAAAAGAATGGCTACTCCATGGGCACAGCAGCCACAAGGGCTGCTGGTTGGCTATTTTTATGGTTATTTCTCGCTCATATGATAAACAAGGGGTAGATTATTCATGAATTTTCTGGGAAAGGGGTGGAGATTTCCTTAAAACTGAGGGCTCCTCCCCTTGTTAGACCATCTAAGGTAACTTCCTGATGTTGACATGGCATTTGTAAACCATCATGGTGCTGGTGAGAGTGTCTTTCGCATGCCAATACATTATAATTAGTGTATAAATAGCAGCAAGGACAGCCAGAGGTCACTTTCATTGCCATCTTGGATTTGGAGGGTTTTGACCGCTTCTTTACTGCATCCTGTTTCATCAGCAGGGTCTTTATAACCCATATCTTGTAACCTCCTATCTCATCCTGTGACGAAGAATGCCTAATCTCCTGGGAATGCAGCCCAGGAGGTCTCAGCCTCATTTACCCAGCCCTTATTCAAGATGGAGTTGCTCTGGTTCAAAGGCCTCTGACAGAGCTACTGGATCCCTCATCCATTGCATACAGTTTTATTTCATTTTATAAAGGTTAAAATAGACAGAATTAAACAATATATTGTTTAGGGACACATACCTATGTGCTAAAATTATAAAGTAAAGCAAGAGAATGATTAACACAACATTCAGGATTGTGGCTACCACCTCTTCGGGGTAGTAGGTTGTTGAGAATAGGAAGAAGAACCTGGAGAATTTAAAGATACAGGAATAATGTGTTATTTCTTAAGCTGGAAGGCATATGTAGATCTTTTAGAAAATAAAAGATTCGAATATAATTGTCACGTGCGTCTGTGTGAAGAGAGTCCACCAACGGGCTTTATGTGAGCAACAAGGCTGTTTATTTCACCTGGGTGCAGGCAACTGAGTCTGAAAAAGGAGTCAGCAAAGGGTAGTGGGATTATCATTAGTTCTTATAGGTTTGGGATAGGTGGTAGAGTTAGGAGCAATTTTTTGTGGGCAGGGGGTGGATCTCACAATGTACATTCTCCAGAGTGGGGAGAATATTACAAAATATCTTCTTGGGTAGGGGGAATATACCAAAGTACATTATCACAAGGGCGGGGAGGGTGTATTGTCATAAGGTCAATCGATCAGTGAGGGTGGGGCAGGAACAGATCACAATGGTGGAATGTCATCCTTTGTGGTTCTTCAGTTGCTTCAGGCCATCTGGATGTATACATGCAGGTCACAGGGGATGTGATGGCTCAGCTTGGGCTCAGAGGCCTAACAATTAGGAGTATTATGTGAGACATGGTTGGGACTCAGTTTAGCATGACAAGAAACATTAATGAATTCAAGAAAAGTTTGCCTCCTCTCCAAAACCAAAAGTGCATAACAGTGTGTTCAGCACATTTCTATTTAAAGTAATTTAAGATTCGTGTTTATGACTTGTTTGAATACCATATAACATCCTTCAGAGGAATCAGAAGAAACTAGAAATAGCGATCGCCTCTGGGCAGGGAATGCAGAACGGCAATGGGAGGCTTTTCACTGCGCACCATTTATATAATTTGAATGCCTCCTCTTGTGTACCTGTTACTGAACAGAAGGCTTTTGAGAGAGCTGGGGGAAGTAGCTGGTGTGGAGCAGGAAAGCTGAGGGTGCAGATGGGCGGGGGGCTGGTGCACCCTCCTGCCAAGTTCTACTGCCAGAGGCTCCACGGCCACCAGGCCTTTCTCAGAACTTTGGGATGGAGGAGAGCGGGGCCCGGGAAGCCTTTTAACAGAGCGCCCTAAAAGATCTCGGGGGCTGAGGCTAGAGAGGGGAAAAGAGAAATCAAAGACCCTTGTTTGGCAGGTTTGACAATTGCAGATTAGTTTCAGGGAAACACCCACCGTCCCCACCCCAGGACACTACATCCTCAGACCTCCCCGATTCGGGCTTTGCAAACTGGTCAGCAGCACTCTGCAGGAGGCTGTTCTGAAGGGCCAAGGAGAGGGGCTGTCTGTCTGAGAATGAGGATGGCAGAAAGGGCACACGCTTTTCAACCTCCCAAAACTACGAGGGTCGGGAGGCCCATGTAAGGGGGCCCTACCGTCTCGCTCGGGGAATGAGACCTTCCCTCCCCAGTAGCCTTCACCCCCGCCCCATGCCTCCCACCACAAAATATCTGCTTGGCCCACATTCCAGCGCAACGCGGTGAAACAGGGCCCTCGTGTGCCAGCGCGGACTCTCGCGCCCCTCCAGCCTGCAGCCAGACAGCCGCTCCTCCAGCGCGCAGGCGCGGGAAACAAAAACCACAGCTCCCAGCAACCCCCGCGCCGTCCCTGCGCAGCCGCAGAGCAGAGGCTGCCGGGAACGTGGGCCCAGAGGCGGGGCGAGCGCGCGCGGGGCGGAAGTCGGTAGCCGTCTTCTGTCCCTGCTGTTAGTGCAGCCGAGCCCCGCCGCCCGCGGGCACTGGAGCCAGCCCCGCAGCGGGTGAGTGACTCTGCGCCCGCGGCCGCCGGCGCCCTGCCCCCGTCACGGGCCCGGGTCCCCGTCCCGGAGCCTCCCGCCGCGTCCCGCCCCGTGACCCCTCAGGCCCCCCTCCCGTCCCACCCGTGCGGGAGCTCTGTCCCCTGACTCGCAGACTGGACTGGGACTCTGCTCTCTGACCTGTGGGAAAGTCCCCTTCTTCCGACAGGCGGTGGACACCACCCCCTCTGACTTTTGGGACACCTCTTCCCTGGGACTAGCGTGGGGACCATTCCCCTCTGATTAGTGTGGCCCATCCCCGCTCAGATTAGTGTGGGACGCCCCCCCCCCGATAACTTTGGGGACCATCCCGCTCTGACTACTATGGGGCACCTCGCCCCTCTGCTTAGTGTGGGGCTCCTCCCCGCTCTGATTAGTGTGGGGACTATCCCCCTCTGATTCATGTGGGACGCCTCCCCGCTCTGGCTCGTTTGGGGCACCCCTCCTGGGAATGACCCCCCTCACCGCCCTCTGACTTCAGTTACCCCTCCTCTGGTCTATGCAGGGTCTCTCTGGACTGATAAGGGAATTTTCTCCCTTTGACTGGCACTTTGTCACACCTGTAGCAGGCTCACCTTCCCCACCCCATCCCAGTCCTTGCTCTCCCTGCCCTCATCCAATTTGGAGTCCTCCTCCAGGCAGCACAACTCACTCTCATCTTTCTGCATGCAAATGATTCGCTCTCCCCACCACACCTGTCTCACACCCCTACTGCCATCCGGTCTGGATTCTCTCATCCTCGAGGATGGCACCTCCTTGCCAGACCATGTTGCCTGGTGCCTTTGCTTCTCCCTCCGAATGGTCTTTCTGTTGCCCTCTGTGTCCCTAGGTTTGGCACAGAGCACCTGTGACCACTCTTCCATCTGCCTCCAGCAGACACAGCCCTCTGCCAGGCACCTTTCCCCCTTAGTGACCCCTGGAAAAGCAGTCTCTTAGTGCCCCAGCTCCGTTTCTCATTTTTTTCTTGGGGTTGTATGCCCTACGGCCTCTCCTACCACATTTCCAACAAAGCGGGGGTTTGGGAATGTGAATCTCTTGGTGTCAAGTGAATCTGGCTAGCTCTCCAGTGTAAGGGCCCAGACTGGAAACAAGTGTCCGGTCATAGAAGGCTCCTAGAAGGAAGCGGGTACGGCAGCCCTTCAGGATCCGCTGTCTCCCAGCTCCTCCTCCCTCTCCCTCTGAGGAGCTTTGCTGAGAAAGGTCCCTCCAGGCCTGGGCCGCAGACCCTCCCTCCAGCCCCACCCCAGGCCTCTCAGCAGGACAGTCTGGCTGGAGCCTGTGGAACAGCAGTGGGGCTCCTCCCAGGTGCTCCTCCCTGCCGGCCTCAATGAGCCCTCTATCCGAGCACAGGCCCCAGCTGAAAGGCACATTGAAGGAGCCAACCCTCTCCCCTCTGGACGTGGCAAGGGTTTCCTGTTGGGGCAGCCCCAAGCATCTTCACGGCCAGGACTCAGGTGAAGCATGGATTTGTCCAGGCACTGTCATGAGGCCACCGCAGCAGTGTGGGGACCAAATTCTAGTGTCACTTTTTCATGTCCAAATTAACCTGATCACAAAAGAGAATGACACGTCACAAGGTGGTAGAGGAAAGCATCCACTCGCAGCGGGATAGGACCCCTGGACCCCGGGATGCCTCACTGGAGGGAGTCTGAGGTTTGACGCTTCTGTTCGCCAGAGGTCTCCTTTCTTCACCTTAGGCTATAACCATATTTTCCTAGCCCGTGGCTGCTTAGTCAATGTGTTGGTGTAAAAGCTCTTGGTACTCCAGAACGTTTTCACTCGCCTCTCACTGTGCACCTGGTCTGCAGGGCCTCCCTGAGCTGCAGAGTGTGTGAGGAGACCCAGGGTGTGGTAGGAGCAGTTCTCCTTGCCCTGTGGGTGTTATCACCCTGCCACCTGGATGTGACTTTCGAGGTGTGTGTGTGTGTGTGTGTGTGTGCCTGTGCAGGCTCCCACAAGTACATATAGCCCGTCATCAGAGTCTTGGTACTTTCTGGCAAACATATAGGTAGATAGGTAGATGTATAAATGCTGTAGTGTTTTCTCTTTCAAAAACAGAAGATCTGAGAGTTGGAACTATTGTCCAGGTCATGAAATGGGTCAGTACTATCACAAGGAGGTCATTTTTCTGTTGTTTGTTGAATGGTACCAGGGATGCTGAGGAGACACAGCGTTGATTCTTTTCACTCAGTGCATTCTGAACTGTCGAGATTTTCTGGAAAGCTCTTATGAAATGCCAATATCAAGGGAATTAAAAACTTTTAGGCCGGGCGCGGTGGCTCAAGCCTGTAATCCCAGCACTTTGGGAGGCCGAGGCGGGTGGATCACGAGGTCAGGAGATCGAGACTATCCTGGCTAACATGGTGAAACCCCGTCTCTACTAAAAATACAAAAAAAAAACTAGCCGGGCGTGGTGGCGGGTGCCTGTAGTCTCAGCTACTTGGGAGGCTGAGGCGGGAGAATGGCGTGAACCCGGGAGGCGGAGCTTGCAGTGAGCCGAGATCACGCCACTGCACTCCAGCCTGGGAGACACAGCGAGACTCCGTCTCAAAAAAAAAAAAAAATAAAAAATAAATAAATAATAAAAACTTTTATATTAATTTTTAAGAATGTTCATGTTGATTTTTCCTTTTACTTTAATCAAGATGGTTAATTAGGAGAAAATCATCCTGGCGATAGAGAAGTCTGGGCAGACGTTCTGTTTTTACTTTTGGACCCTCCTCATCTCTGTCATGCGTGCAGTGGTCAAGTGGAGCACCTAGTTCCCAGGCAACACTGCTCCCCCCGTCCTCTGGGATGGTTCTATGGGAAGTGAAGAAGGCACTGAAATGAGGCTTAAGAGTGTGTGATGCCACCATGTGGGGGTGGGGCAGAGGTGAGACTGGGACCCCCTAGAATGGTTCTGCAGGTCTTGCTGGGTTGAATGAAAGTCCTGGCTATACAGCCTTTGTGTCCCAGGAGCCGGGCCCTGAGGAAGGCGTGAGGTAAGAGGGTGGCAGTAAGCAGGTGGGCTCGCGCAGGTGCTGCTACGGTGTGAAAGCCAACCCTGATCCAGGTCCAGCCCTGATCCAGGTCCACGGGGTAATGATCCCATCCAGTTATTCTCATGCACTCTGGAAAAGGACACCTTCCCAGATGTGTGGTGCTGTTTGGAGTGTGCCTTTCAGCTGAGAAGGTCACTTTTTGGCTAAAATTCCTCCAGGTGTAACATCGATAATACAAATTAAGCAGATGCAGCCTCTTTGCAATGCAGTAATTGCAAACCGGAGAGGGTTCTGAAGCTGTGCGCCCACCCCATAGACAGTGACTGGTCGTGGCCCTTGGAAAAACCTGGAGGCAATTCCCCCTCTTCCTCCTGTGATTGGTGGAGGAACAGCCCCCCGAGATGTCCATGTCCTACCTTCTGAGCCCGTGAATATGTCACATTACATGGCAAAGGGGAACTAAGGTTGCTAATCAGCTGACCTTAAAATAGTGAGGTGATCCTGGATTTTCCCAGGGAGCCCAGTGCAATCACAGGGGCCTTAAGAACAGAAGAGGGAAGCAGAAGAGCCAGAGGGAAATGATGGCCAAGAGGCTTAGGGAAGTGCAGTGGGCGGGCTTTGGAGAGGGAGGAGAGGCCACCAGGCGAGGAATATGGGTGCCTCCGGAAGCTGGAAGAGGCATGGGAATGGGTTGCCCCGAGAGCCTGAGAAAGGAGTACAGCCAGCCCATGGCCCGTGTTAGGCTTCTGTCCCACAGGATGGTGCCCGCTGCCTGCCGTGTGCCAGATACTAGGGGCTAGGGACCGGTGCAGAAGTCAGATCCTGAGCTTGACCTTTAAGGAGGGTGCTGTCTGTGGAGGTGGGATGGCCTAAAGGGCAGACTCCCTGTGACCTCCTTCCTTCCTGGTTTCCTTGTGCTGCCCACGCCCGAGCAGATTTGATGTGGAATTTGCAGGTACAGTAGCTTCACACGTGCCGAAGCAGGGATCAGGTAACGTTTTCAAGGAGTCTGGCCCATAGCAGGCATTAATAAGTGTTTCTTTGAGATGCACCACCCGTGTTCTCTCAGATGCTGTTAGCACGAGTGTTTGAAGGCCTTGGCTCCTGCCTTGGCCGTGCTGAAGAGTCTGTAGGTCAGCAGGGTTTGCCCTGTACTGTGGCAGTGAACACAGTGGGCACTCTGAGGCCTGCTGCCTGCTCTCTGGGTGAGGGAAGGGAAAGGAAGGTAGCTCTTCTCCAGAGATAGGGGGTTGGCGCACCTGCCACCTGCCTACCTGTCCCTTCCGAGGAGGTGGGGACTAGGATGTGGCGGCCTCTTAACAATGCTATGGCTTCCTGCCCTGCCTGGATCCTGAAAGGGAGGAGCCTGGCAGCCCTCAGTAAACCTGCTGGTTCTGCCACCTGTCCTGTTCCACTCCTGCAGGACGCTGGAGAAACAGACCCTCTTGGCTGTCTGCTGTCCAGGGAGCCGCTGCTCCCTTCATCACAGCCTTGCGCAGAGTGCAGCGGCAGGCCTGGGGATGGCCTCAGGAGGTAGGTGGCCCCGGAGCCTGTGGCTTCTCCTGGGAAAGGGCAGCAGCAGGGAGAGGCCTCCTGGGTGTGCACAGAGAAAAGCACACTGTTTCCCTAACTCCCTGCTTCGTAACTCCCCGCTCCCTAACTCCCTGCTCCCTAACTCCTTGTTCCCTAACTCCCCTCTCCCTAACTCCCCACTCTCTAACTCCCCTGTGCCTAATTGCCCTCTCCCTAACTCCCCTCTCCCTAACTCTCCACTCCCTAACTCCCCTCTCCCTAACTCCCCTCTCCCTAACTCCCCTCTCCCTAACTCTCTACTCCCTAACTCCCCTCTCCTTAACTCCCCTCTCCCTAACTCCCCACTCTCTAACTCCCCTCTCCCTAACTCCCCTCTCCCTAACTCCCCTCTCCTTAACTCCCCTCTCCCTAACTCCCCACTCCCTAACTCCCCTCTCCCTAACTCCCCTCTCCCTAACTCCCCACTCCCTAACTCCCCTCTCCCTAACTCCCCTCTCCCTAACTCCCCTCTCCTTAACTCCCCTCTCCCTAACTCCCCACTCTCTAACTCCCCTCTCCTTAACTCCCCTCTCCCTAACTCCCCACTCCCTAACTCCCCTCTCCCTAACTCCCCTCTCCCTAACTCCCCTCTCCTTAACTCCCCCTTCCATAACTCCCCTCTCCCTAACTCCCCACTCTCTAACTCCCCTGTGCCTAATTGCCCTCTCCCTAATTCCCCTCTCCCTAACTCCCCTCTCCCTAACTCCCCTCTCCATAACTCTCCACTCCCTAACTCCCCTCTCCATAACTCTCTACTCCCTAACTCCCCGCTCCTTAACTCCCCTCTCCCTAACTCCCCTCTGCCTAACTCCCCTCTCCATAACTCCCCTCTCCCTAACTCCCCTCTCCCTAACTCCCCTCTGCCTAACTCCCCTCTCCATAACTCCCCTCTCCCTAACTCCCCTCTCCCTAACTCCCCTCTCCCTAACTCCCCTCTCCCTAACTCCCCGCTCCTTAACTCCCCTCTGCCTAACTCCCCTCTCCCTAACTCCCCTCTCCCTAACTCCCCGCTCCTTAACTCCCCTCTGCCTAACTCCCCTCTCCCTAACTCCCCTCTCCCTAACTCCCCGCTGCCTAATTCTGGGAGTGTCCTGTGGGATGGACAGATGCCTCCATGGTGCCTTGAGAGCCTTCCAGAGGGCTGTCACTCCTGTGAGTGCTCTCCAGGCAGCAGCAGGGGTCCTGTTGTAGGCCCCTGAGCCTGGGAGATAACTGATTGCAGCCCCACTGAACAGGAGAGGCTGGCTGGCCACCGAACCTGTGACTTTGCTGTAGTTCCTGAGTCCTCTTGTTGCTGATTATCTAAAACCATTACTCTGCAGGCACTGAGGATGTGAAACTTTTCACAATGAAGCCAGCATTTAAGCTGCTTAAAGCTTTGAGGGGTGTAGGGAGAAGCTTCACATGGGCCCTTTCTGGAAAGGACTTTGTCCATCCTGTGTCTGGTTCATTTCTGTTGTTTCTGGCTGGCAACAAACAAAAGAACTCCCGTATCCCCCACCCCCAAAAAAGAACCCCACTTTTTAAAGAACATGCAAACTCTTGCCTGCAGCAGGCGCCACAGCCCAGCACCCCAGGCAGTCAGTGGTAGCTCATACACCAGCATGGGCTGTGGCAAAGGCATCTGATTTGAAACTTTTGTGCAAAATAAAAGTAATTCCTTGGGGTCCTAAAGGAGAGATGAAGCCCAAGGAAAGGTGTTCTGGTGCTGAAGTTAAAGGAATTTTCTGGAAGGTACACAGAGTTCTCTTGTCACTAGAAGCAGTCAGTCCCTTGTTTAATCAAAGGCGTCTGAGTCCCTGGCATCGCTGCCCCTCTGTTAGCTCTGGGGAATCAGCGTGACCTCGAGGTAGCACTGACCACATGGGACTGTTCAAAGTCTGTCTCCCGCACTGTGCTGAGCTCCTGGAGGAAAGGCCCTGCCTCTGTCACACTGTTCCCCAGAGGGGCAGAGACGCAGGGACTCAGGACACCTCTGGTTCCATGTGGTCAGAGGACATGAGCCTCCCGGGTGGGGAGCATGTGCCGCAGTGTAGACGCCAGGAGTCTGGAATGGGAAGGCGTGCAGGTTGCACAGCGACCTGGGAGGTCCCGCTCCCGGGAGGACAGCCGGAAAAACCCAGTGAGGCTTTCTCTGCAGGCTGAGGCGTTTGTCCTTTATGGAAGGCACTGGGATCTACTAGAGTGTGAATCCAGGTTTGCTTTGGAAAAATCATTCTGTCAGTTTTGTGGAGGGTGATTTGAGATGGTCTTGACCAGGGATCTGTCAAGGGACAGGGAGTCGATATTCTCAGCCTCCACAGTCTGTTGGGACCACTCAACGGTGTAGCCAGAATCAGCATGCCAAGGAGGAGTCCTAGCCGGCTTTAATCAGCCACATCTACACAGCAGGCCGCATCTACACAGCAGGCTGCCTCTACATACCAGGCCGCATCTACACACCAGGCCACACAGGCCGCATCTACACAGCAGGCGGGAGACTGGATTTGGCCCACAGGTGGTAGTTTGCAACCCTCCCAGCAGGCGAGAGGGTACTTGTAGAGTGAGTGAGAAGCAGTAGCGGTCAGCCTCTGTGCAAAGTTCTCTAACCTGAGCATCCGGCATGGCCGTCAGCATGGCTCAGGGAAGTAAACTGAGGCCAAGAGCAGTCCCTTGGCTGAGCCGAGATGGTCTAGATCGGGGTGTCCAATCTTTTGGCTTCCCTGGGCCACACTGGAAGAAGAATTGTCTTGGGCCACACATAAAATCCACTGATAGCTGATGAGCTTAACAAAAAAATCTCATCTCATCATGTTTTAAGAAAGTTTATGAATTTGTATTGGGCCGCATGTTGGGCAAGCTTGGTCTAGATCATTAGACCAAGACTCAGTCATCAGGATGAGACGGAACTGGAGCAAAGGCTGTGTGGATGGGGAGAAGGGAGCCGAGTCTAGAGCTGGGTGGGACACATGGGGCTGGGGAGGAAGGAGGGCTAGGATGAATTGCTTCCCAGGATGGCTCCTGAGGGCTGGGAGCGCTGGAGCCAGGACAGGGAGTTCCTGAGGAGGTCCTGGCGTGCGGTGGATATCAGATGAGGAGGCTGAGAGACTGGGGCAGGCTAGAAAGGCATAGGGGTCTTCACGTTAGAGGGAGGGCAGGCCCTGGGAGAGGTCATTGGGCTGCCAGCACTAGGGGCTGAGAAGACCTGCCTGGGGAGGCCGCAGAGAGCACCTCCCTTCCTTGAGGAGGGACACGCAGGATGTGCTCACTGGATTTGCCGCTGGTGAAGGCTTCCGGCGGCTGCCTCTGAGGATTAGCCGAGAGGGAAGGAGAGGGTGTGGGTGTGGATGCTTTTGCACCATGGTGGGCGAGGGGGCCTGGGCAGGGGTGGGAAGGGACAGAGGTGCCGGGGACTCAGGGAAGGGTGTTCATTCTTTCGCAGATTTGCCATTCAGTAGCAGTTGAGTGTCTGTGGGAGTGTAGGGTCTGGAGGTAAAATGGTGACAAGGTGGGCGACTTGGGTGGCCTATGGATGGAAGGGAGGAACCAGAAGAGCAGGTGCCCGGCAGCCTGGGGAACTGACCTGAGTGGCACGTGTGGGCCCCACCCAGGGGCCTCGGCTGCTGAAGGTGGCCGCAGAGTGGTCTCCTGGGAGAAGTGGGCCGGAGATTTGACAGGAATGGCGAAGGTGAGGACAGTGGCTCTCTGGAGTGCTGGGGGAGTTGAACAGGGAAGAATATGGGGGTTCCAGGGGCTGGTGACGACGACACATCACAATGTCTGACAGCAGTCTATGCCGGTACATACCGTCGTTCCGTGTCGGCAGGCAGCGTCGTTCTGTGTCGGCAGGCACCGTCGTTCTATGCCGGCAGGCAGCGTCTTCCTGAGCCTGCAGCTCAGATGTGGCAGCTGATCAGCTTGATCCAGGCCACAGGTTCACAGTATGACTGAGGTGGGCCCCGGCAGAATGCAGAGGGGCTGTTGAAGAAGTGGCTAATGGCCCACCTGGCATCTCTTTGCCTTCAGCCAGTGTGCGCAGATCATCTGCTTCCTGCCTGGCAGTGCGTTCAGGTGCTGGGGCTCTGACAGTGGCCAGGTTCCTGCCCTGGGAGCAGAAATAATCACCTAGCCAGGCAGGGGCGGTGGGAGAGCCGGAGCCGCATGGGAGGGAGGGTGAGTAGGCGAGTCTTCCCAGGGAGCTGATGCCCTGTAGGAGAGACCGAGCCGCCGGTGGGAAGAGCAGGCCCGACTGTTCCAGGCAGGGGGAACTGCAGGCTCTGCCAGGGCCAGTGTGGTCAGGGGACAGAAGGAGGTACATGTAGCCAGCCGGCAGGCAGAGGAGATGGTGCAGTGTGAGGGCTGAGCGGGAGCAGAGCAGAGTGGGTTCACCCCAGGAGCTGAGGAAGCCGCTGAAGCTGGGAGTGTGCCATCTGATGGATGCCACTTCATGGCAGGTGGCGAGAGGGAGTGTCAGGGGATGTTGGTGGGGGGCAGCTGGCATAGCAACTTCATGGGGGGGGTAGGGGAATGTCAGGGGCGGAGAGGCAGCTGATGGGTGGAGGGAGGCAGCCAGCATGGCATGGTGAGGAAGGGCCATGGAAGAGGACAGAACCTGCCCACGGAGTCAGTGCCGAGGAAGGAAAATGGAGGATGAGGCCAGTCAGGTTTTTCGTGGCAGCAGTGCCTTATGTTTTTATCGAAGTGTAATATCCACACAGAAAAGCACATCTCCCAGGGTCCCGAGAGAGCTTGAACCAGACCACTGTGGACATGGTGGCCACCCATCCCCACTGCCCTTCCCGAGGGGAGATGAGGAGCAGGTAGGCTTGAGGGAAGAGCTGCATGGGACTCGAGTCTTGAAATGTCTAAGACACATGTCAGAAATGCAGGTAGGTGGGAGTGTGAGTGCTCGCACCTGTAATCCCAGCACTCTGGGAGGCTAAGACAGGAGGATCACTTGAGCCCAGCAGTTCAAGACCGGCCTGGACAATATAACGAGGCCTCATCTCTATAAAAAAATTGAAAATTAGCTGTGCACCAGGTGCAGTGGCTCACACCTGTAATCCCAGCACTGTGGGAGGCCAAGGCAGGTGGATCACTTGAGGTCGGGAGTTTGAGACCAGCCTGACCAACATGGAGAAACCCCATCTCTACTAAAAATGCAAAATTAGCCAGGCGTGGTGGTGCATGCCTGTAATCCCAGCTACTAGGGAGTCTGAGGCAGGAGAATCGCTTGAACCTGGGAGGCAGAGGTTGCAGTGAGCCGAGATTGCACCATTGCACTCCAGCCTAGGCAACAAGAGGAAAACTCTGTCTCAAAAGGAAAAAAAAAAAAAAAAAAAAAAGATTAGCTGTGCATAGTGGCACATGCCTGTAGTCCCAGCTACTTGGGAGGCTGAGGTGGGAGGATCGCTTGAGCCTCAGGGGTTGAGGCTGCAGTGAGCATGATCACGCCACTGCAATCCAGCCTGGGCGACAGAGCGAGGCCCTGTCTCAAAAAAAAAAAGAAGAAAGGAATGTAGGTAGGAATTGCATAGGAGGTAAGACGGAGTAATTCAGAGCTCAGCAGAGACTCTTGGGCCTGGCCGGGGTTTCGAAGCCTTGGGGCTAGAAAAGGAACAGGGAGGGGCAGGGCCTGGGCGTGGTCAGAGGAGGATGTCCAGCACTGGGAACTTCAGCCTTGCTGCCAGGAAGGCCCCGGTGACCAGCCCTGTGACCAGCCCTGTGACCCCCTCAGGGGGTCCTGAGAGGCCTGCTCCTTAAAGGGAGCATGGAGTCTTCCCTGCTGGCCCGGAGGAACTGCTGGTGGCGCCCTCTGCTGTTGGGAGGCTCACTCTGAGCAGCAGGCCCCACATATGTGCCTTGTTCACTCCTTGAACCTGACCCTGGGGCTAAAACCTAAGACTGTCTGAAAGTTCCATGTGGAACTGTCACCCTGTTTTTGCATCTTCTCAGCCAAGCAGCCTGCAGCGTGGAGAAGGAGGTGCCTCTGGTGGGGGTGTCTGTCGCTGGCTGCCGTGCACCAGGGCCTCATGGTCCACCTATTTAGGGCCCAGAATTGCACAGAGCCACTGGAGTCCCCCAGCCCTTCCCAGGCACCCTGGCAGGGAGGACAGCGTCTGCCCATAAAGGCACACGTTTGCTGCTTTGTTATTTTCTCAAGGAGGACCCAGCCAGGGAAGCTTCTCAGGCCAGGATTCACTGGGTTATAGTTGGAGGGCCGAGATATGGAACCGGAGCACCGGGAGCCATCTCCCCACGCCCCATTGTGGTACTTGGCGGCTGTCCAGAGACAAGCAGCTCTCACCAAGGCGGCGTAGATGCGGGCCTGGCGCCCTGTGGCTGCACTGAGCCATCATGCTGTATGCCCAGGAAGTGGGGTTGGCGGCAGCAGTGAGGGGCTGCAGTTCCTGGCCGCCACCAGCATCCTGACCCCAGGACTCTGCCACAGAGCCACGCCTGGGGTGGCGGGGGACCTGGGAGAGGCCTGCAGCCTGGCTTGGCTGCACATTGAGCCCAGCAGTTCTTTGGAGCCAAGGCACAGACACACTGGCCTCCAGGCAGCCCGAGCCGCTCAGACTCTGGTCCCTGCAGTCATTTGCATTAATATAAAGGCACCAGCGGACAGACACTGCCTAAAACAATAACAGATACAAAAAAGAAGGAGGGTTTTTATTTGGTCTGGATCTGTTTTGTATTCAAATGCTTCAGGAGCCTAACCCAGAGGAAGTGGAGACTCCTTCACTTTACTGCACATCTGTCTGCTCCAGGCCAGGTAGTGTTCTAGGAGCCAGGATACAGAGGTGGAGACAGAAACAAACAGACCAGTAACTGTATACAATACTCTGACGTCAGGTGGGGACAAGGGCCAAGGACCCAGGGACGGAGGGTGATGTCGGCAGGGCAGTCAGGGAGGGCTTCTTGGATGAGGTGGCATTTGAGTAAAATACAGACCTGTATGTACCCTGTCTGTGATCCTATCCCACCTCAACCCGTCAACCTTCCCCTCCTGCCTGACTCCCCTGCACTTCTCTCTAGAGGGACCACAGAGCACCAGCCTGCATGGAACTTCCTTCTCTCACTCAGCTTCCCACCTTGCCACCTGGGACAGGGGAGGTGGAATAATTTTGCTCTGGAAAGACTTCACGTCTTGCCGAATGAAAGCAAGCAAAGATAAGGGAGTAAGAATGGCCACAAAGTAGGGCAATACTGTTTCTTCCGGAAAAGTCAGCCTCCAGCGCCTGCAGCTTCAGGAACTGAGACGTGACTGTGCTTGTGGGGGCGCTGACTTCTCTCCTCCCTCCCTGGCTGTGCAGGTCCCGCCTGACTGTCACGCTGATGCCCGTGCAGCCGTCTGAGCACTCGGAATGGAATGAGTCTATGCACTCCCTCCGGATAAGTGTGGGGGGCCTTCCTGTGCTGGCGTCCATGACCAAGGCCGCGGACCCCCGCTTCCGCCCCCGCTGGAGGGTGATCCTGCCGTCCTTTGTGAGTGCCGCCATCCTCTGGCTGCTCTGCTCTCACCGCCCGGGCCCCGGCAGGCCCCCCACCCACAATGCACACAACTGGAGGCTCAGCCAGGTGCCCGCCAGCTGGTACAATGACACCTACCCCCTGTCTCCCCCGCAAAGGACACCGGCTGGGATTCGCTACCGAATCGCAGTTATCGCAGACCTGGACACAGAGTCAAGGGCCCAGGAGGAAAACACCTGGTTCAGTTACCTGAAAAAGGGCTACCTGACCCTGTCAGACAGTGGGGACAAGGTGGCCGTGGAGTGGGACAAAGACCATGGGGTCCTGGAGTCCCACCTGGCGGAGAAGGGGAGAGGCATGGAGCTCTCCGACCTGATTGTCTTCAATGGGAAACTCTACTCCGTGGATGACCGGACGGGGGTCGTCTACCAGATCGAAGGCAGCAAAGCCGTGCCCTGGGTGATTCTGTCCGACGGCGACGGCACCGTGGAGAAAGGTAACTGGACCCTGAGGTTTCTATGGAGGTGTGGGTGGGGAGTGGGGCTCAGGGCCTGGCTGGGAAACATAGGCACACACCCAGAAGCCAGCGACGTGGTGAGGGAGCACTTCTCCCTCTTGCTCTGACCTGTGGCCCCCTTACCATGAGCCAGGAGTGTAGCCTACTGTCACTTCACACTGAGCGGTTTCTAGGAGTAAGAGCTGATTGCTAGAGGCCTGCGGGAGACGTGGGGAATCTGTCCAGGATGTTTTAGGCTGTATCCGCTGCTGCTCTGAGAGCCTCTGAGAACACAGCCCTTTTTACACCTTCAAAGGTTCTCAAGATCACACTGGGATGTACCCACCAGGAGCCTTACCTTGAAAGCCATGGGGTCAGATGGTTCTCACTCAAAACCCAGACTTTGGTTTCATGTTACTGAAGGGTAACCTGCTGCCCAGCCCTCCTCTCCCTGAACCCCAGCAGGGGCAGGGCACGCGTGAACTGCAGCAACCCTCCTGGAGTGGAGCCTGCTGCCAGCCTTTTTGTTCACCAGGAAGGAGGTGCTGCTTCCACAGGGCAGGGACAGGCTTTGGGTAGGCACGGTGGCCAGTGTCTTCCTCCAGGGAGGAGCTGGGGAGGCGCCAAGGACGCTGGCAGAGGAGCTGCCAGATCCTCTGAGCTCCGTTTGTCTGAGCTGGCAGTGGATCCCCACCTTCTAGAAAGCTGAATGCCACCGCAGGCTTTCTGAGGTCAAGGAGGAACTGCACTAAACAACGGCCCACGCAGTTCATGGCCGGCCAGGCCCTCGCCACACCCGGTGAGAAAATCTTCAGTGTTTGCCCAGGGCTGGGCAGGGGACCGACCTCACCTGAGGTATCAAAGTGTTGGTCGCCTACTTCTTGCCTTGCACTTGTCAGGGTTTTAGGCAACCCTACTGTAGTTCTGTCCTTCCCTTGGATGGGGAGGAGAGCGGGGTAAAGGGAGCGTTGGGGTTGGGCTGCGCTCAGGTCATCCGGGAGGGACAAAAGACCCGGGGTGGAGAATGTCTCGTTGCACAAGGGGCCCAGGAGATGGCAGGTCCCTCCAGGGCCCTGCAGAGAAGCCGCTGTGGTCTCGGGCAGTTCAGGGGGCACAGCTCCAGCTCTCAGGGGCAAGAAGCTGGCAAAATTTGGGGAAAACAAACAAAAGTTAGAACACCAGGGTGTAGGGATGATAAGAATACATTGGAAGAACACAGGCTCCCACACAGCCTGAACTGTGGCAGCCTTCAAAGTTAGGCTTATTTTAAATAAATCAGTTTAAAAGCAAAAACAGCTTCTGAACAAATCCACTGGAAGGAAGACTGGGAGCCCCAGCACCACGCCCCTCTCCGGCCACTGGCGTTAGAGTGATGCTCCGTGAGAGCTCAGGTGTGGCCGAGGGCAGCACACGCACACCCCTGGGACACGCGCGCCCCTTCAGAGTGCTGCCACTTTTCAGCTTTTCTACCCTGTAAGGATAATCCTGAGGTTGGGGATTACGGCTTGAGGAGCGGGGAGTTGGGGATCAGAGGTGACTTGAGAGTAGTCACTGAACCTTCAGGAGCTGTGGGGAGGGCAGCCGACCGGCCCTGGGCAGGAGCCAGGCGCAGGGCCTAAGGACGCTGCTCTGCTTGACCAGGCTTCAAGGCCGAGTGGCTGGCAGTGAAGGACGAGCATCTGTACGTGGGTGGCCTGGGCAAGGAGTGGACGACCACCACGGGCGACGTGGTGAATGAGAACCCGGAGTGGGTGAAGGTGGTAGGCTACAAGGGCAGCGTGGACCACGAGAACTGGGTGTCCAACTACAATGCTCTGCGGGCCGCCGCTGGCATCCGGCCGCCAGGTGAGAGACGCCTGCCCCAGCCCACAGCATGGGTTCCACAGCCCGCTCACTGGGAACCTGCTTCCTCCTGCATTTGCCTCCAAGATGCTTTTTTATTTTAGACAAAGTCTCGCTCTGTCACGCAGGCTGGAGTGGAGTGGCGCGATCTCAGCTCACTGCAACCTCCACCTCCTGGGTTCAAATGATTCTTCTGCCTCAGCCTCCACAGTAGCTGGGACTACTGGTGTGCACCACCATGCCCGGCTAATTTTTGTCTTTTTAGTGGAGACAGGGTTTCACCATGTTGCCCAGGATGGTCTCGAACTCCTGACTTCAGGTAATCCGGTGATCCACCTGCCTCGGCCTCCCAAAGTGCTGGGATTATGGGCGCGAGCCACTGCACCCAGCCTCCAAGGCCCGTTTCTTGCTTGATTTTAGTGATTTTGGTTGCCTCTGATGGTGGCTCCCCTCAGGCCAGTGGATTCTGGCGGCAAATGAGCCGTTTTCTCTTTCCTGTCCCACTCACCCCAGCAGCTGGCCTCCCCGCATTCCCGCCTGTGGCCTCGTTGTCTGCACTGCTGGATCAGGCCCTGTCCCCACCCCTGGTGCTGGGCCATGGTGCCTCACACCAACATAGGGCCGGCAGCACTTTGGCCTCCCCTTAGTCAGGATGGAGTAGGCCTTAGGTGCCTGAGGTTCAGGAGGAAGTGACTGAGTCTGTGCCTTGGGCCCCAGACGCTGTCTCCTCTTCCTTGCAGCCTCAAGGCAGCCTCCCCATCCGATCCCTCCCCACGTCCAATGGGGGTTTGTTCCCTTTCCTTGGGCTCCTCTGGATCAGCCCCGAGGAGGCGCTGATGAGCTGGAATCCCTGAGATTCCTGATGCAGCTCGCAGGCAGCTCTTGGGGGAACGGGAGGAGGCTTCAGGGGAGGGGGTGCTGCAGGTTCCCTGCGTGGGATAACCGAGAACACAAAACCCTCCAGAAGCCTGCAGAGCAGGGAGGGACGGGTTGCTGTGGGCTGGCGAGCCCTGGTGGTCGCAGCCCCATGCCTGCTGCTGCGCACGGCCTGATGGCATGGGGCTGGGCACGCCAGGCTGCATGCGTGTCTGACCCACAGTCACCCGGTTCCCAGGCTACCTCATCCATGAGTCTGCCTGCTGGAGTGACACGCTGCAGCGCTGGTTCTTCCTGCCGCGCCGTGCCAGCCAGGAGCGCTACAGCGAGAAGGACGACGAGCGTAAGGGCGCCAACCTGCTGCTGAGCTCCTCCCCCGACTTTGGCGACATCGCTGTGAGCCACGTGGGGGCAGTGGTCCCCACTCACGGCTTTTCGTCCTTCAAGTTCATCCCCAACACTGATGACCAGATCATTGTGGCCCTCAAGTCCGAGGAGGACAGTGGCAGAGTGGCCACCTACATCATGGCCTTCACGCTGGACGGGCGCTTCCTCCTGCCGGAGACCAAGATCGGAAGCGTGAAATACGAAGGCATCGAGTTCATTTAACTCAAAACGGAGACGCTGAGCAAGGCCATCAGGACTCAGCTTTTATAAAAACCAGCTTTGTTTTGTTTTGTTCTTTTTGGAACTGTGCCTGGGTTGGAGGCCTGGACAGGGAGCCCGGTCCCAGGCTGGGCAGGGACGTGGGCACTGGACTCCCAGGCCCCACGGAGGCCGCGGTCTGAACGGCTCTCCATGCTGCGATCTGATGGTGAGGTCGGTCACTTCAGGCATTGACTCAAGGCCTGCGGAACGGGCCAGGCCCTTTCTTCCATCCAACCTCCTTTCTTCTCTTTCCTGTGTTCTTTTGTTCAGTAAATATCCCTGGAGCTCCTACCATATGTCAGGCACTATGCCTCACCCTAAGAACGCAGTGAGCATGAGGTGGACCTGTTTGCTGGGAACCCCAGGTCACCCGCTTTTCTTCCTACTCTGAGCCTGGAGCATCATGTCCACCCCTGCAGATCCTTGGAAAAGAAAATGTTTATGTTGTAGGGTATTGCGTGGCCACGAGCGAGGGCAGGCCCCTGGGGACACATCTGCCCACAGCTGCACAGGCCAGGGTGCAGGCCCATCTGTTGGTTCTCAGGCCTCAGATGAAACCATCTCCGCATCATATGGCCAGTGACCACTTTCTCCCTTCAGGAAAATTCTGTGGCTGTGCAGCATTTTGAAGTTTTAATTATTAACCTGCTTTCATTAAAGCAGTTTCCTTTCTTGTAAAATGGAATCACCAAATCTGATCACACAGAGCAAGGTCCTGTAGTTACCCAGCCTGCTGCAGCAGTGGGGGAGATTGTAAGGAAGCAGTGACAGGTGGTGAAGCAAGTGTCAAATTTCAGAGTTCTTGGCCAACGGATACAAAGATAAAGAAAACATTGCCTTTTTCTAGCAACTGTCAGAAATCGTCATGCCTTTCAAGACTTCTATGAATGACTTGAATTTTCTATTCCCTGCCTAGGGTCTGTGATCGAGGCCTGTCACTTCCCTGGGGTTTCTTTCCTTGGCCTTTATTTCTCCTCTTCCAGTGGGAGTTTTGCAGCCTCTTCTCCATGGAAACTTCACATGAGCGTTGGCTGGGCCTCGGCTTCGCTGGAGTGTCTTCTCAGCAGTCCAGGGCGAAGGCAGAGTGGGATCTGAGACCGAGGTTAGGCACGACCCAGGCTGAGAAGGGACATTTCCATCATCACAGTGCCCTCCCCACAGCACTACCTCACCCCGACCCCCACCCTTACTCCCACCCCCACACCTCAATCGTCAGAGGTGCCACGGTGGGCCAGAGGGTGCCGGCTCTGGCTGTCCCTGTGCCGGTCCCTCACAAACCTCTCTCGCCTTTTGAAACTCAAGCACAGCTGCGAGGAGGGCAGCCAGGAGGGACCCCTCTCGCACTGGTGGTCTCTTTCCCCTGCTGTGTCATAGGTAGCGGAGGAAGCGAAGGAAGTGAACGCTGAATGTGACCCATTTCCGAAGAGCTCAGCTGTCACCGGGCACAGCCTGGAAGCCCCAAGTCTGTGCTGACTTTGCCTGGCCGTCTCTCTGGCCCGCCTCCCAGATCGTTGTCCTTGATGTCTAGGCCGGGCCATTTAAAGTAGAGCCGCAGTCAGGAAGGTTGTGAGACTCAGGGCTGTGCTGGATTTTGAGGCCTTGCTGATGTATTCGTGTCAACCCCTGAGCCACAGGCCAGGTGCCCGGAAGCAGCCTCTCACCACACAGGCAGTGATTTGCGATTTGCGATTACTTTAAAGCCCACCTTTCTTCTCTCCCTCGCTGTCTGCTGCTGTCAGCACAATGATTGTGTTCCTTCCCTATGGGATCCTCTGTTTTGTAAACAATAAAGTGTCTGAGGGACTGTAGTTGTCTTCTGTCTCTGGTCTGTTTGCCGACTGTTGGCAGAGGCCCGGCCACGAGAGCTCCTGCGCAGGATGCTGGGCGTACGCACGGGAGTCGCCCGCCAGGGGAGCCCGTCTGGAAACTGCATCTTCGGTCCGCCTTGTCCCACAGTCTCAAGGCGCTCCAAGAGCACGAGCGCCGTGGTCAGAAAGGTGGGATCTGAAGCCACTGCAAGCCCAGTCCTGGCTCTGTCCCCATCCAGCTGCACGTCCTTAGGTAAATAACCTAACTTTGCTGTGCTTCAGTGTCCTTGTCTGCAAAAGGAAGCTAATCGCAGAGCTCATCCCAGGACTGCAGTGAACGGTAAGTGACTGGGTATGCGCAAGGGTCTTAGAACATTACCTGACGTGTGCTGGGCACCCAGGTACCCGTTTTGTTACTGCTCATCCCTGGGGAGCCATCTGGATGACTTGGTAAGGAGGTGCTCAGGTGAGAGGTCAGGGCTGAGCTGGTGTCTTTAGTGTGTCTGGTGAATTCACAGGAACAGAGGAGGTCACTCCAGGGGACACATGGAAGAATCCCCATCACTGAAATCACAGGTGCCAGGGAGGCAGGCACTGGCCAAGAAAGACCTCAACTGGAGACAGGACAGGGGCGGCCAGAGAGGGAGAGAAAACCTGGAGAGCTGAGTCAGAAAGGCCAATTGTGCCCACATCGGCACCTTACCCTTCAGACTCACTCTTCTTCCCTGCCTCCTCTGGGTCCCAGACCCAGTGAACCTCCTCAGTGCCCTCTGGGATGGCCCCTGGGGAGTCCCTGGCTCCCTCTGCCACTCACCTCTCAAGGCAGCCCCCTGGTGCCACTCTCAGTGTCTGGGCCAAGTCCCCCTCCCCTGGTCCCTTCTGGCCTGGAGTATGACAGCTCCACTGTCAGTAGCTCCAGATGCCACAGCGGCCCCTCGTGCCGCCCGCACACCCTGCTCTCACCCCTGGCAAACGGTCCCTTCACTGAAGCCTCCTTAGATGATCCTCATTCGGGTGCCATCTTTTCCTGCTGGGAGCCTGACCAAGACAGCGCTGCAGGGAGGCTGCCTCTCCAGAAGGACACACGTGGCAGCAGGGTCTCCAGAGAGACTCCATGATTGAGCAACAAGGAGAACTGGGTGTTCCTGGCGAGGATCCACGGGAGAGCAGTTCCAGAAAAAGCCAGGGCGCGTCGGGCCAAGGCGGGTTGGGATAAGGAACTGCACGTAAGCTCTTGATCGTCTGTTTAAGAAGCTGTGACATGTGGGATTCGGGGGGCAATGACTGCTGGCTCCGCACTCATGGGTCCAGCATACAACTCATCTGCCAATGGAAGACTCTCCATCGCCTCAACTGGACGAAAACCGAGGTTTACTTTCTTTCATTCCATGTGTTAATCCTGTCTTGCAGTATACTTTTTTTCTTTCCTTTTTTTTATTTTGGGGGGTGGAGTCTTGCTCTGTCTCCCAGGCTGAAGTACAGGGACATGATCTTGGCTCACTGCGACCTCCATCTCCCAGGTTCAAGCGATTCTCCTTGAAAAATTAGAATGTTACCCTTTCCGGTAACATTCTAATTTTTGATTATTGCTGAATTTGGCTTGCTAATCTGTGCTAAGGAGTTCTTTTTTTGGCGGGGGGGGAGGGGATGGGGTCTCACTCTGTCGCCCCGGCTGGAGTGCAGTGGCACAATCTTGGCTCACTGCAGCCTCCGACTCCCAGGTTCAAGGGTTCAAGCGATTCCCCTGCCCCAGCCTCCCGAGTAGCAGGGATTACAGTCATGTGCCACAATGCCCCACTACATTTTATATTTTTAGTAGAGATAGGGTTTCATCATGTTGGCCAGGCTGGTCTCGAACTTCTGACCTCGATTTGCCCACCTCAACCTCCCAAAGTGCTGGGATTACAGGTGTGAGCCACTGCACCCGGTCAGCCCTTTTTATCAGCGAGGTATGACCTGTATCTTGTTCCAAACTTCTGTCTCCAGTGACTAAGAATGCCTAAACCTCCTGGGAATGCACCCCAGCAGGTCTCAGCCGTATTTTACCCAGACCCGGTTCAAGATGGAGCGGCTCTGGTTCAAACGCCTCTGACAAGAATACTTCACGATAGGTGTGGTTTATTCTAGGAATACAGGGTTAGTTCAATATTCTGAAATCAATCAATGAAATTCATATTAACAACTGAAAAGGGGGCAGGGTGTGATGACTCATGCCTGTAATCCCAGCATTTTGGGAGGCTGAGGTGGGCAGATCATTTGAGGTCAGGAGTTTGAGACCAGCCTGGCCAACATGGCGAAACCCCATCTCTACTAAAAACACAAAAATTAGCTGGGCGTGGTGGGGCGCGCCTATAGTCCCAGCTACTTGGGAGGCTGAGGCAGGAGAATCGCTTGAACCTGAGAGGCGGAGGTTGCTGTGAACCGACATCATGCCATTGCTCTCCAGCCTGGGTGACAGAGTGAGACTCCATCTCAAAAAAAAAAAAAAAAAAAAAAAAGTGGGCGGGGAAAGCATGATAATCTCAAAAGATATAGAAAAAGCATTTGACAGAATCTAACACCCATTCACCCAATGCAATTCTAAACAAAAAGCCAAAAAAAACCCTTAGAGAACGTCCTTACCCCGATCAAGGGCACCAGTGAGAAGTTCACAGCTAAGCTTCTACTTCATGGTCAGACACAGAATGCCTGCCCCCTAAGGAACAAGGCAAGAGTGTCTGTTTTCACCACTTTTTTCCCCACCATTTTTTCCTTTGAAATAAAATTTTGAACCACATAGAGGTTGCAAAAATGCAGTAGGTCCTGTGAAAGGAAAATAAAAACCCCAATTCACTCTGCCAATAGGAAAAAACATGAAGCTGAGAGCTGAGTCATGCAAGCAGCCGCCTTTCCTTTTGTTCCTAAGCAGATAGCGACAGAGGAAAGGCTAAAGACTGCAGGTAGCTACTGTGCTCACCTTATCTTATGTGAAGTGCCAGTTTACTGAGCACCAGAGGAATACACCATTGACTGTTCCCCTGCCTGCTCCTCTTCTTTTGCAACCCGTGGAGGTAGCACTAGGACCGGACCTTCCCTCTTCCCCCTCCAGCCTGCATTTCCCCTTTAAATATGGAAGCCCTCAAAGTCACCTCTGGAGACAGGCACAGACCACAAGACTGTTTCAGTGATTCCATATTTTGTCACGTTTTTGTTTTGCCTCCCTGGCCTTGTCCTTAACCTTGGCAAAATTAATTGGTTGAGAACTGTCTCAGACACTTTTTGGTTTACATCCCCCTTATCTGTAGGGGATACATTCCAAGACCCGCAGTGGATGCCTGAAACCCTAGATAGTATGGAATTTCCTGTTCTAAATTCATACCTGCGAGAAAGCTTAATTCATAAATTAGGCACAGTAAGAGATTAACAGTAGCACAGTAAATAGAACAATCAGAACAATAGTCTGAAATAAGAGTTATGTGCATGTGGTCTCTCTAAATATCTTACCGTACTGTACTCGCCCTTGTGATGAAGAAGGGAAGGAGCAGGATGGCACAGTATTTCATCCCAGTAGGAACAGTGTGCAATTTAAAAGTTATGAATTATTTCTGGAATCTTCCATTTAATATTTTCAGACCTCAGATGACCGCAGGTAACCGAAACTGCAGTAAGCGAAACCGCAGATAAGCGGTGCCAGCGGTTGTGTTTCTGTGTAGCATTCATATGGCTCCCTCCAATGTACTGATTACCTAAGAACAGTACGTTTACCTAACCCAGGAAACTGACATTGCTCTCATCACTTTTATTTGTCATCCTATTGGTGCAAAAGAAAAAAAGGAAGTTATTCAGATTTGAAAAGAAGGAATGAAACTGTCTTTATTCACCAGTGACAAGCTTGACTAGCTAGACGAGCCTAAGAAATCTTCAAAAAATAGCTCTGAGGCTAGGTACGGTAGCTCACACCTGTAATCCCAGCACTTTGGGAGGCTGAGACAAGAGAATCACTTGAGCCCAGGAGTTCAAGGCTAGCCTGGGCAACATAGCAAGACCCTCTACAAAAAATTGTAAAGATTAGCTGGATGTGGTCACCCATGCCTGTGGTCCCAGCTACATGGGAGGCTGAGTGGGAGGATCACTTGGGCCCAGGAGGTTGGGGTTGCAGTTAGCAGTATTTGTACCACTGCACTCCAGCCTGGGTAACAGAGCAAAACTCCGTCTCAAACCACAGAACTACACATACTAAATTTAATATATTAATATGTTAAATTTAACATATTAATATATTGATTCCACATACAAAATTTAACTTTATTATAACTGCAGTGAACAACTAGAAATTGAAAAATTTTTAAACATTGTCAATTACAGTAGCACCAAAAATCGGGAAATAGTTAGCTGTAAGTCTAACAAAAGATGTGTGACATCTCCATCCTGAAACTACGAAACACTGATGAAGAAAATCAAAGACCCAAAAGAATAAAACAGTATACATCTTCATGGGTCTAAAGAGTTGATTTTGAGAAAGGAAAGCAAAGTTGAAGGACTTACACTATCTGGCTTCAAGACTTACTATAATGCCACAAGTAATCAAAACAGTGCAGTATTGCCATAAGAAAAACAGACACCGATGAATGAGACAGAAGAGGGTCCAGAAGTAGACCCTTATGGATGTGGCCCCTTGACTTTTGACAAAAGAGCCAGTGTAATTCACCTGAAATCCAAAAGATTGTCTTCCCAAAAAGATTTTTGGTGCTGGGACAACTCTGTGAACCCCGAAAACTTGAGACAGGTCTCAGTGAATTTATTTTATTTTATTTATTTGTTTGGGACAGAATCTCTCTCTGTCGCCAGGCTGGAGTGCAGTGGCGTGATCTTGGCTCACTGCAATCTCTGCCTCCCAGGTTTAAGGGATTCTCCTGCCTCAGCCTTCCGAGTAGCTGGGATTACAGGTGTGCACCACCACACGCGGCTAATTTTTTATATTTTGGTAGAGATGGGGTTTCACCATGTTGGCCAGGCTGGTCTTGAATTCCTGACCTCAAGTGATCTGCCCTCCTTGGCCTCCCAAAGTGCTGGGATTACAGGCATGAGCTACCGTGCTCAGTGGGGCTCAGTTAATTTAGAGTTTATTTTGCCAAGGTTGAGGACGTGGGCGTCCCTGACACAGCCTCAGGAGGGCCTCAGAATGTGGGCCCAAGATGGTGGGAGCACAGCTTGGTTTTATACATTTTAGGGAGATATTAAGACATCAATCAACACATGTAAAATGAACATTGGTTCAGTCTGGAAAGGCAGGACAACTCCAAGTGGGGAGGAGGCTTCCAGGTCACAGGTAGATGAGAGACAAATGGTAGCGTTCTTTTTTTTTTTTTTCTTTTGACAGAGTCTTGCTGTGTTGCCCAGGCTGGAGTGAGTGGCACCATCTCGGCTCACTGCAACCTCCACCTCCCGAGTTCATGCCATTCTCCTGCCTCAGCCTCCCAAGTAGCTGGGACCACAGGCGGGTGCCACCACCTCCAGCTAATTTTTTGTATTTTTAGTAGAGACGGGTTTTCACTGTGTCAGCCAGGATGGTCTCGATCTCCTGACCTCGTGATCCACCCGCCTCGGCCTCCCAAAGTGCTGGGATTCCAGGCGTGGCCACCGTGCCCGGCGAGCAGAGGGTGACTGAATAGAATGGAAGGCAAGTTGGCCCTAAGCAGCCCCAGCTTCACTTTTCCCTTTAGCTGGTGATTTTGGGGCCCAAGATATTTTCCTTTCACAACTCTGTTCTCTATGGGAACAAATGACTTCAACCCTTATCTCCCACCATACTCAAAATTCACTCGGGAAAGACCAGAGACCCAAATATAACAGCTAAAAGTAGCAGACTCCTAGAAGACAGGAGAAAACCTTTGTGACCTAGGGTTAGGCCAAGATTTCATAGATCTGACAGCAGAAGAATGACAAATTGAGCTTCATCCAAATTCAAAACCTTTGCTCTGCCAGGCACGGTGCCTCACACCTCTAATCCCAGCACTTTGGGAGACTGAGGCAGGCAGATCACCTGAGGTCAGGAGTTCAGGACCAGCCTGAACAACATGGTGAAACCCTATCTCTACTAAAAATATAAAAATTAACTAGGTGTAGTGATGCAGCCTCCCAAGTAATCCCAGCTACTCAGGAGGCTGAGCCAGGAGAATCGCTTGAACCGGGAGGCAGAGGTTGCAGTGGGCCGAACTTGTGCCATTGCACTTCAGCCTGGGCAACAAGAGCCAAACTCCATCTCAAAATAAATAAATAAATAAATAAATAAATAAATAATAAATAAATAAAAATAAAACTTTGCTCTTCAGGAAACACTGTTAAGATAATGAAAAGCGGCCGGGCACGGTGGCTCATGCCTGTAATCCCAGCACTTTGGGAGGCCGAGGCGGGTGGATCATGAGGTCAGGAGATGGAGACCATCCTGGCTAACACGCTGAAACCCCGTCTTTACTAAAAATACAAAAGAATTAGCCGGGCGAGGTGGTGGGCACCTGTAGTCCCAGCTACTCAGGAGGCTGAGGCAGGAGAATGGCGTGAACCCGGGAGGCGGAGCTTTCAGAGAGCCGAGATAGAGCCACTGTACTCCAGCCTGGGCGACAGAGCAAGACTCCGTCTCAAAAAAAAAAAAGAAGGCCGGGCATGGTGGTTCACGCCTGTAATCCCAGCACTTTGTGGGGCTGAGGCAGGCGAATCACGAGGTCGGGAGATTGAGACCATCCTGGCCAACACAGTGAAACCCCATCTCCACTAAAAAAAAATACAAAAAATTAGCCGGCGTGGTGGCGGGTGCCTGTAGTCTCAGCTACTCAGGAGGCTGAGGCAGGAGAATGGCATGAACCCAGGAGGCAGAGGTTGCAGTGAGCCAAGATCGCGCCACTGCACTCCAGCCTGGGGGACAGAGCGAGACTCTGTCTCAGGAAAAAAAAAAAAAAAGATAATGAAAAGCAAGCTTTTCGTTTAAAAAAAATGTGTAAATCATACATCTGCTACAGGAACAGAATATATATAAAGAACTTACACAACAAACAAGCCAGTTTTCAAATATGCGTAAGATTTGAACAGATGCTTTGCCAAAGAGATTGTGTGAATGACAGAGAAGCATAAAGATGCTCAACATCATTCGTCATTATAACCACAAAGAAACGTCACTACATGCCCTCCAGAATGGATGAAATTGAAAGACTGACAATAGCAAGTATTGGTGATGATTTAGAGCCACTGGAACACGAAGAAATTACTAGCAAGAACGCAAAATGTTTCAGCAACTTTGGAAAACAGTTTCTTTTCTTTTTTCCTTTTTCTTTCTTTCTTTTTTTTTTTTTTTTTCTGAGAAGGTGTTGCACTCTGTCGCCCAGGCTGGAGTGTAGTGGTGCAATCTCAGCTCACTGCAACCTCTGCCTCCCAGGTTCAAGTGATTCTCCTGCCTCAGCCTCCCGAATAGCTGGGATTACAGGTGCCCCCCACCACGTTTGGCTAATTTTTGTATTTTTTTGTAGACACAGGGTCTCACCATCTTGACCAGACTGGTCTTGAACTCCTGACCTCGTGATCTACCCACCTCAGCCTCCTGAAGTGCTGGGTAGTTTCTTAAAAAGGTAAACATGTATCTACCATATGACCCAGTAATGCTGCTCCTAGGTATTTACACAAAATAAATACTTACATTCACACAAAGACTTGTATCCAAATGTTTCCAGCAGCTTTATGCACAGTAGTAGAAGATGGAATGACCCAATGTCCATCAGTGCAAATATGCATTAGCAGTGCTGTTCTGTCCATACAGTGGGCCGTTACCCGGCAAAACCAGGAGCCAGTTATTGACAGTTGAGATAGCATGGATGGATCTCAAAAGCATTGTGGTAAGTAAAAGAAGCCACATGCAAAATATTAAATGCTGTGTAATTCCATTTAGAGGGAATTCTAGGGGCCAGGAGTGGTGCCTCACGCCTGTAATCCCAGCGATTTGGGAGGCAGAGGCAGGTGGATCACCTGAGGTCAGAAGTTTGAGGCCAGCCTGGCCAATGTGGAGAAACCCCTTCTCTACTAAAAATACAAAAATTAGCTGGGCGTGGTGATGGGCGCACCTGTAATCCCAGCTACTCAGGAGACTGAGGCAGGAGAATCGCGTGAACCTGGGAGGCAGAGGTTGCAGTGAGCCGAGATCATGCCACTGCACTCCAGCCTGGGCAATGGAGGGAGAGTGTGTCTTAGAAAAGAAGACAAAATAGAGGGAATTCTAGAAAAGGCAACCAGCAGTGGCAGAAGCTGAGAAGTGGTTGCTGGGAAGGGGCTGGGGGAGGGGTGGCTGCAGAGAGGCATACGAGAATTCCTGGAGTGATTAAAACGCCCTGGGTAATGATTGTTGTCACAATACCATCGCTACACATTTGCCAAAACTTTGCAGGTAAATTACATGCCAACGAAGCCAATTTTTAAAAAGAAGAAAAGGATGCGTTTGAAATCCCAGGTTTTCCCTTTCCAGCTGCACAATTTTAGCCAATTACGTTGCCTCGTTGAGCCTCTGTTTTCTCGTCTGTAACAGGGAACATAAGAGCAGCTGCTTCCCATCATGGCTGGAAGTATTAAATGCGTTCATTCGTGGCAAGGTTTACAGTAATGCCTGGTGAAATCCATATTAGCTATTTATAGGGAGTGTTCCTCTATTTGCGGAGAGGTTTGGGGTAGAGGCACAAAAGATGATCTTACAGGCCAGTTAACCATTCTCATCTCTGAAACGCCCAGCATTTTCCCCACCATGTCTTGGGAGTGGCTTCCTGATGACAGCAGTTCTGTCCACACGAATCTGAGGCTCTCACCCAGCTGTCTTCTCAGAACTGAGCTGCCTGTCCGCTGCCTGTCCCCTGCCAGCGCTTCCCACCACCCCATGGTCATCGTCTACCGGAAAGGCCTTGTGAGCCCCAGGGGAGCAGATACTGGTGCTCTGATTCCACAAGGAGGCCTCTGGGTCTTCCATTTTACCTGCCTGGATGGCTCAGGACTTTCCCGGGCTCTGGGGCTAAAGATTCGGCATCTGAGTTTTAAAACATTTCCCAGCACTTCTCAGAGGTGCCTTCCTGTCCTCGGCACTCCTGTGCTTCCCTGGCCACTCGGGCAGAAGTCATTAGCGCTGCTGAGAAGGGATGAAGCTGGGGTTTCTGTGCACTGAGGCCCTTAATCCGGATGAGATTTTTTAAACTCCCCACAGCCTGCTATGCCAGTTCTATTTCCAGCTGCATCTGCCCCTGGGTCTTCACAGCTCCTCTGGAGGGGATTAGGCAAACCATGCAGCTGCCTATACCCTCACATCTTGAGGGAAATAGTCATTGAATCTCTGACCTCTGGGCTGGCTGTCTCGGACTCTGAGCTGCCAGGGAACCAGGACTTTCCACCCGGTGGGACTGCCTGGGGGCTTTTGAAATGCCCCTGCCTGTCCCCCACTCCCGGAGATGGTGACTTCCTGGGTCTGGGCATTAGGAGTTTGTAAAACTCCCCGATGATTCTTCTGTCCAGTCCAGGCTGAGAACCACTGGTCAGAGGCCTGGGCACATCCCAAGGCTTGTTCAGAATCACGGAGTGCAAGTGACAGAAACAAAAGAGGCTGCTGATTGCCTCACTGAGCAGGTGAAGCCCAGGCTTGACCACTGATTAGGCCAGTTGGACCCAGGAGCTCAGGCCGGAGGATGCCTGCTTCCCTCTGCTCTGTCCCATGGGCCCCAGCAGCCTGGGCCCACATCCTCTCAGTCGGAAGCCGGCTCTCACCAGCTGGCTGGGCTCACAGCCCCACCCTGAAACCAGTAGTGTGGCCCGGGGGGCCCCGCAGGGCTCAGACACCCAGGCCTTGGGTGGTTGAAGGCCAAGAGCTGGGGGCCGTCTGGGAACCACACAGCCTGGAGTGGGAGGGGGTGCTCCTCAAGGGACAATTGAGGCGCTGGCTTTCAGTGGGAGGAAAGGGAATGGCTATGAGCTGGACAGAGCCATTATGTCACCAAGAGAGGCTCTGTGCCCCGGCACCAGGTGCAGACTGTCTGGGCCCAGAGCCTCTGCTGCTTCCCCTCCCGTCCCCCAAACACCAGCCCCTGGCCAGCCTGGCGGCGTTTCCGACTGAGTGTGGCTGTCAGTCCTCTTGCGGGCCTTGCTCCAGCCAGACTCCCGCCTTGGGCCTCTGCCAGCCCGGCACTGATACCCACGGGCAGAGCTGAGACGAAGGAGAGGGCCCCTGGGGAGTATCCGCAGCAGCCAATCCCAGAAGACATCGATGTCAGGTGGTTTCTAGAAATCGAAAGTAGACTTTTCTGAAGCATTTCCTGGGATCAGCCTGACCACACTCCACCCTGGGAGAGGCTTCTGGGTCAAAGGAACAGTCTGCAGAGGGCTCTTGTGGCTGGAAGTGACGGGGCTGCAGCACAGCCATCGCAGCTGCCCCAGCCAGGTAAGCTGCTGCCTCCAGCTCCCAGGTGGGCACCTCTCTCTCTCTCTCTCTCTCTGTTTTGTTTTTTTTGTTTTTTTTGTTTGTTTGTTTGTTTTTTGTGACAGGGTCTCACTCTGTCACTCAGGCTGGAGTACAGTGATGCTATCTCAGCTCACTGCAGCCTCCACCTCCCGGGTTCAAACGATTCTCCTGCCTCAGCCTCCCAAGTAGCTGGGATTACAGGCACGCACCACCACGTCCAGCTAATTTTTGTATTTTTAGTAGAGACAGGGTTTCGCCATGTTGGCCAGCCTGGTCTCAAACTCCTGACCTCTGGTGATCTACCCGCCTCGGCCTCCCAAAGTGCTGGGATGACGGGCGTGAGCCATCGCGCCCGGCCAGGGCACCCCTCTCTCTACACAGGCAAGTGGGGGTCATGCCTCCCTGTTTGCACATAGGCCTGGAGCTGGGGATCCAGGGCTCCTGAGCCCAGCAACAGTCATTGCTGCTCCCAGGCCCACAGGACCTCTGTGTGCAGTTGGGCAGGTGGCTCACTGCACGAGGATACCAGCCAGAGGGCGAGTGGGTTAGAATCCAGGTTGGCCTCTCTCGGGCCTGTGCATTTGGCCTAGGCCTGCACCCACTCCTAGGAAGAGCACCTTTTTTTCTGATTTGCATGAAGGGGCCAACACAGGCAGCCGGGTCTCAACTCCCCGTATGAAGGAATCAGGCAAAAGTCGCCAGCTGCTGCCACCCAGAGGGCGGAACGCCACCTGCCAGGTGCTTCGTTGCCCGCTTTTTTTTTTGAGACGGAGTCTTGCTCTGTCACCCAGGCTGTAGTGCAATGGCTCACTGCAACCTCTGCCTGCCAGATTCAAGCAATTCTGTTGCCTCAGCCTCCTGAGTAGCTGGGACTACAGATGCGCACCACCACGCCCAGCTTCTTCTCCTTCTTCTCCTTCTCCTTCTCCTTCTTCTTTTGTATTTTTAGTAGAGGTGGGGTTTCACCATGTTGGCCAGGCTGGTCTCGAACTCCTGACCTCAAATGATACACCTGCCCCAGCCTCCCAAAGTTCTAGGATACAGGCGTGAGCCATCGCGCCTGGCCACTTGGCCATTTTTCCAAGGCCCTGAGTTACTCTCCCAGGACGGACAAACCTGGTGGCTGCAGCGGAGTGAAGTGGCTGGGGACAGAAGTGGAGAGGGCGTCCACCCATACCGGCGTGCCTGGGACTGAGGGTTTCCCAGGACACAGGGAAACTTCAGTGCTAAAACAAGCACAGTCCCCAGCACACAGGACAGGCAGTCACACCCTGGTGTCTTTAGCCATCTACTGACATTGACGCAGGGAGGAGAGGTGGGCTCCACCGAGCAGACCCCCTGCCTATGGCTGTGGACGTGGAGCCCATTTACCTCTCTGGGTGTCAGCTTCTTCACTTGTAAGGTGGGGTGTAACTAAGGTGGTTCTCAAGGTCACGGTAAGGCCTCCAGTGGTGCCTGGGGAGCCCTGATAAGGGGTGGCTGCGCAGTGCCAGTGAGCGTGAGTCCCAGAGCAAAGCTCTCACCAGCCAGGGCACCCAGCTCCCAGGGTGCTTGTTCATGCAGACTCCCATGCAGAGGGGCTAGGGCGAGGCCAGCCATGACAGCACTTCCAACAAGCTCTGGCGATGCCATTGCAGCCGTCCACCAGGCCCCCTCTGAGCAGCCTCAAGGTCACCAGGCCCAGACTCCCAGCCGGTGCCCACAGCAGTGCCACCCAGAGGCCTGCCCCTGGCTTGCTGAACTGAGGGGACAGTGTCAGGTGTCACAGGATTCTTACCGAGCCAGAGAAGCCATACCTGTCTCTCCATTGGCAGGGTGTGGGGGAGGGAGGTAGGCGAAGACAAAAGCGTGGAAATTACACGGAGGCAAGAACACCAGGCCAGAAGGCGGAGACCCGGACCTCCCCAACCGCAGCCTGAGTGTCAGTGTCTTGGGGATACTTCAGCATTTCCTCCCCGTTCTTCCCCCAGCATGGCCCACCCTGGGCTGCAGCCCTGACCCTTTTCCCCTATCTTCCCCATCCGAACACCATGGAGCCCCGATGTGTCTCCTTGCTGCTTATCTGTCACCCCGGCCCAGCCTCCGTGGCCTCTCCTGACGAGTCCCCTCCCATCCACTCTGCAGGCTGCCTTTGCCTGCTTAGGCCTCTGGGACAGTCCCTGTGGGGGTCTGTTGCCTGAAGATTAAGGCCCAGATCTTAACCAGGCTCACCCGGCCTCCCGACCTCGGCCTGTGCCCATGGCCTCCTCCCTCTCCACCCTCCCCGCCCATGCCCATGTGGCGGCCTTGCCCGGGGCCTGGTTTTTTGAGATGAGCTCACTTGCCTCTAGTCACCGATTCTTGCTGTCCTTAACTGCCAGGGGGTACCCCCAGCCCACCCCTTCATCTAGCCAAGTCTTACACATCCTTCCAGGAGCATGCTGCAGACCAGGTGAAGGGGCCCCTGTGGGGCGCTTCCATAGCACCCATCACACTTACTGGGACCACAGTGGGCTCTGCAGGAGAGGGATCCCGCCTGCCACACAGCCCAGGTCGGGCTGAAGGGTTAATGGGCAGGCCGGTCCCCGGGCTTCGGGCCACCTGGCTCCCGTGCCTCACTCTGCCGCTTCTGTCTGCAGCAGGATCTGGGCATCCAAGCACCGCCATGGCCCCTCCGAGGCTCTTCTGGGTGTGGTTGCTGGTCGCAGGGACCCAAGGTGAGCTGAGCCCCTGGGAAATGCCAAAAGCAAAAGTCTGTGAGGCTGCTGCAGCCTGGGTCTGTGCAGAGCTTCAAGGAGATGCTCTGCCTGGGGCCCGGGGCCCAGCGGTTAGCCAGGTCTTCTCTCCTGCCTGCGGCACCAGGTATCCCAAGTGATGGTGGCTTGGAGGTTCCAGGGGGCTCACCTGGGCTCAGGTGAGATGCAGGTTATAGATAGGACACTAAGGAGTCCTCCATTCTGTCCAGAGGGAACCAGAGGAGCTGGTCAAACCAGCAGTCACCGGGGCTGTGGTGAAGTCAACGGCCTCGGACGCAGGTCAATCTTCCAGAGGGTCCTGGCTGCTTTTCCTCACATCCTTTGCACTGTGAGCCCCTGGAGGCTCACGCTCATCCTGGGGGCCCCACGGAAGCCAGATGTGCCCCCAGCTAGATTCAGGCACCCAGCTCCTGCCCGGCTCTGTCAGCTCCTATAGGGGCTGGAGTGTCGGCAGGCTGAGTCCCAGAAGGACGTGTGGAGTGGGAATCCCATTCTCTGCCCTGGAAACATTCCGCCTGTGCTCCCAGGGGTCCCTAGGCCTGCGCCCCCACAGGCCAGCACCCCCAAACTGCAGACACCCTCGGGCGGGTCAGCACAGGGCCTCCATTCCCCCACGATCCTTCCCCCGGGGTCTTGCCACCTCCATTCCCAGTGCTTGAGAACCTGGGGCTTCTCTGCCCCTGTTCTGTCTATGGAGTGAAGGGCTGAGACCCCTAAAACAAGGAAAGGCGAGTTTAGCCTCCGTGGGGCAGGGGGCTGTATGTATCTTCCACTCCTCCCTCATGGAGAGGCCAGGGGACCTTGAAACCCTGGAAAAGAAGCTCAGCAGGGGAGACCCAGGACAGCATGGGTCCTGGAGGTGCGGGCGGTGGGTGCCGCAGGCCCCAGCCTGGCCCTCGCTCGTCTCTACCTGCAGGCATGAACGATGGTGACATGCGGCTGGCCGATGGGGGCGCCACCAACCAGGGCCGCGTGGAGATCTTCTACAGAGGCCAGTGGGGCACTGTGTGTGACAACCTGTGGGACCTGACTGATGCCAGCGTCGTCTGCCGGGCCCTGGGCTTTGAGAACGCCACCCAGGCTCTGGGCAGAGCTGCCTTCGGGCAAGGTAGGGCCTGCTGTCCCCGTCCTCCAAAGCCGAGACCCACAGCACAGCCAGCTCCCAGGCAGGGCAAATTCCCGAAGATGAGACAGTCAGGTTTCAAAGACATGCAAATTGGATTACTATTAATTTAGCAAGAGCAAACAAACAATTTTTTTTTTTAAACGGAGTCTTGCTCTGTCACCCAGGCTGGAGTGTAGTGGCACGATCCCGGCTCACTGCAACCTCGGCCTCCTGAGTTCAAGCGATTCTCCTGCCTCAGCCTTCTGAGTAGCTGGGATTGCAGGTACTTGCCACCATGCCCGGCTGACTTTTGTATTTTTTAGTAGAGAAGGGGTTTCACCATGTTGGCCAGGTTGATCTTGAACTTCTGGTGTCAAGTGATCCGCCCGCCTCAGCCTCCCGAAGTGCTGGGATGACCACACCCGGCCTAAGAGCAAACACTTTTGATGGCGCTGAAGCCCTGTGGATCAAGTTCCGGTGGGACTGCGTCACCCACACTTGGCCGGTGACGGTGGCAGGTGCTTGGGCAGGTTCAAGAGCTGGGCTGGGCTTGTTCCCTCCGGCCCAGAAACTCCACTCCAGGAGTTTATCCTCTTGAAACAATTTCCCCTCAAAAGAAAAGTCTGTATGCAGGAAGATTTCCACTAACACAGCAGTTGCAATTCTGGAAAAAAAAGAGAAACAATCCACCAACTATTTTGCAGCAGGGATAGTCACACAAATACAGTATGTGCGCCTGATGTTGCAGGGACAGGCACGCAATTACTGTACATGAACGTGATGTTGCTGCAGGAGCCAGTAAGCTTTGTAAGCATGAAGGCTAAGTTTATGGCCTGACGTTGCAATCACAAACCCAGCCCTTGCTGGAATATCCACCGTGGTTCGCCGGTGAAGGACCTGTACGCAGACGGACCCGCACGGCTGGGGCGCGGAACAAAGGGCTGAGTCTCGCTGTGGGACTCCTAGGTGCAGTCATCACACCCCCAGCCCTGCCATCTGCTGTGTCCACAGGATCAGGCCCCATCATGCTGGACGAGGTCCAGTGCATGGGAACCGAGGCCTCGCTGGCTGACTGCAAGTCCCTGGGCTGGCTGAAGAGCAACTGCAGGCACGAGAGAGACGCTGGTGTGGTCTGCACCAATGGTGAGCACTTCCCTGCGGAGGCCCCAGCGTGCCCTGGGGTCCCGTGGCCCCTGCCCCTCCCGGCACCACCCCCCCACACACGAAGCACACAAAGGTTCCTTCCACTACCACCTGCCCACTCCGCATGGAGAGTCCCGGACGTCCAAAGAGCCCACCAGCTCCCAGTCCCACAGTCCTGGACTCCTCCCCAGCCCCTTCTGGAGAAACGCCCAGAACCACCAAGTCTCCATGCGGAAACCGAGTGTGGGGCAGGGAGCCACAGTCTCAGTGAGCAGGACACCTGGCTGCAGCCCGACCTGAAGTGCCAGCGCCCGCTCGGAAACACACTTCACAGCATGCGACAGGCTCAAGCCCGTCCTGGCGGAGGGAGGCCCGACCACTCGCCGCCCCAGCCAGCTTCCCCCAACCCAGCCCGGTGTGGAGGGAACCCAGGCTGCTCTATGGGTTGGAGCCCCTGGATCTGAGTTTCTTGTGTTTCTTCCGTGCCAAGGTGGTTCTTCCTGGGCTTGCACGGGACAGCCTGGGCACTTCCTGCCTACCGCCCTTTGCCAGGAGCTGGAGGCCCCTAAGGCAGGAGGGGTCGAATCCCAGGGAGCCCCTGTGCCCACATGGGATGGACAAATGACTGGAGCTAAGCCTGGACTCACAGTGCGGGAAGCCCACGAGATGCCATGGGGCTGTCGGGGGCCGGGGGAGGCCAGGCGGAGCATGCGGGGCTGTGGGTGCCGGGCAAAAGCTCCTGGGGCAGGAGAGCTGTGGTGAGGCGTGCAGGTGGGAGGCAGCTGGGGGTCCTGCAGTGGTTCAGGTTTTAGGAGGCCCAGGGCAAGCCCACCTGGTTGAAAGGTCATGGTTACTTCAAATCTATTATATTTGTGACAAAGAAAAAACTATGGGATTTCGTTTTGAGTTAGGCTTTGAGAGGGGCTCAAAGAAGGGGGGAGGGTATACCACACTGACCCCTGACCCGGGAGCCTCCCATGACTTCTGCAGGTCTTGTCCCCCACAGGAGGCTGCTCGAGGACCCCCAGAGTTCTAAAATGGGGTTGCCACAGGACCCTCACTTTTCAGGCCATCTAAGCAGGCAGTGGTTTTGGTTTGAGAAGGGCAGTGTCATTGGTGGTTGATGACTGAGGCTGGGGAGTGGGGCTCCAGAGTCAGCACCACCAAGTCTCCCTGCAGAGCTGCTGCCTGAATCGGGGGAGCAGCACAGAGCAGAGGGCCTAAAGCGGGGGCCTGGACAGGCTTGGCCAGGTCCCAGCTGCTCTTGTTCCCCAGGGCTGGAAGGGGTGGGGCCTCACGGCCCAGGGATCCGACACTTTCGGTCTCTCCTGTCCCTTATCTTCCCAGGAGCCTTCCAGAGTGGATGAGGCAGCCACGAACCCCCCACTTTCAGATGAAGACGCTGCCCCCAGAGAGTGGCAGCGTCCCGGCTCCTAACGTAGCCTGCTTCCCTCCCGCCCCTTCTTAGAAACCAGGAGCACCCACACCCTGGACCTCTCCAGGGAGCTCTCGGAAGTCCTTGGCCAGATTTTTGACAGCCAGCAGGGCTGCGACCTGTCCATCAGTGTGAGTGTGCAGGGCGAGGACGCCCTGGGCTTCTGTGGCCACACGATCATCCTGACTGCCAACCTGGAGGCCCAGGCCCTGTGGAAGGAGCCAGGCAGCAATGTCACCATGAGTGTGGATGCCGAGTGTGTGCCCATGGTCAGGGACTTTCTCAGGTGAGCCGTCTCGTCCTCAGGCTCTGGGGCTGCCAGGGGCTTTGTCCTCCTCCCTGCTTCAAAAGCACACCCACACACACGCACACCTGCACACACTCTTGCATGCACATGTACCGTTGTCACACGTGCGCTCGCGCAGTTGCACACACACGCATGCTCGCTCCCACGCTGTGCACACTCGGGTGGCTGTGTTGGACAGGCAGGCTCAGGGCTCCCCTGCTGTCCTGTGGGGCTGGCATCCACTCTCCCTCTTTCTCCCCAGGTACTTCTACTCCCGAAGGATCGACATCGCCCTGTCGTCGGTCAAGTGCTTCCACAAGCTGGCGTCTGCCTATGGGGCCAAGCAGCTGCAGGGCTACTGTGCAAGCCTCTTTGCCATCCTCCTCCCCCAGGACCCCTCGTTCCAGACGCCCCTGGACCTGTATGCCTATGCACTAGCCACAGGGGACACCCTGCTGGAGAAGCTCTGCCTGCAGTTCCTGGCCTGGAACTTCGAGGCCCTGACACAGGCCGAGGCCTGGCCCAGTGTCCCCACAGACGTGCTCCAGCTGCTGCTGCCCAGGAGCGACCTGGTGGTGCCCAGCGAGCTGGCCGTACTGAAGGCCGTGGACACCTGGAGCTGGGGGGAGCGCGCCTCCCATGAGGAGGTGGAGGGCTTGGTGGAGAAGGTCCGCTTCCCTATGATGCTCCCTGAGGAGCTCTTTGAGCTACAGTTCAACCTGACCCTGTACTGGAGCCACAAGGCCCTGTTCCAGAGGAAGACTCTGCAGGCTCTGGAATTCCACACGGTGCCCTTCCAGTTGCTGGCCCGGTACAAAGGCCTGAACCTCACCGAAGATGCCTACAAGCCCCGGATTTACACCTCGCCCACCTGGAGCGCCTCTGTGACGGACAGTTCCTGGAGTGCACGGAAGTCACAGCTGGTCTATCAGTCCAGACAGGGACCTTTGGTCAAATATTCTAATTACTTCCAAGCCCCCTCTGACTACAGATACTACCCCTACCAGTCCTTCCAGACCCCACAACACCCCAGCTTCCTCTTCCAGGACAAGAGGGTGTCCTGGTCCCTGGTCTACCTCCCCACCATTCAGAGCTGCTGGAACTACGGCTTCTCCTGCTCGTCCGACGAGCTCCCCATCCTGGGCCTCACCAAGTCTGGCGGCTCAGATCGCAGCATTGCCTACGAAAACAAAGCCCTGATGCTCTGCGAAGGGCTCTTTGTGGCAGACGCCACCGATTTCGAGGGCCGGAAGGCTGCGATTCCCAGTGCCCTGGACACCAACAGCTCCAAGAGCACCTCCTTCTTCCCCTGCCCAGCAGGGCACTTCAACAGTTTCCGCACGGTCATCCGCCCCTTCTACCTGACCAATTCCTCGGGTGTGGACTAGATGGCGTGGCCCAAGGGTGGTAAGAACCCGAGAACCCCAGGACGCCCTCACTGCAGGCTCCCCTCCTTGGCTTCCTTCTTCTCTGCAACCACCATCAACAACCGTCCACCAGATGTCCCCCTACTCCCCTGAGCTCTCAGCTTCAAGAAGACTTCCACTCGTGTCCGCCAGGAGTTCTCCCACTGCCTCACCAGGTTCCAGGTGGTAAGCACCAGGGCGTCCTCGAGGTCGCTCTGGGGTCCCCCCACAGCCCCTGGTCAGTCTGCCCTTGTCACTGGTCTGAGGTCATTAAAATGACATTGTGGTTCCTACATTTGTTTGTACAGAAAGTGTTGTTGGGTCTATACCGTGTTTAGACATCAGGTGTGCCAGGCTCTGGGGGGCAGGGAATGAGGCAGAGTCCCTGTCCTTGTGAAGCTACTGGCTAGCGGGGAAGATGGAACAGGAAGCACACCTCCCAGCCCGGAGCAATGACACAGTGGGACACGAGCAGGAGGGTGCGCGTCACTGCACACGTGCACGTGGGTGTGTGATTGTGTGGGCATAGGCGTGTGTGTGTTCATGAAAGTCTGGCTGTGACGGGTGCCCTCACCCCTTATCTGGATGGGTGTGCTTTATTTTATTTTATTTATTTATTTTTGAGACGGAATCTTTTTTTTTTTTTTTTTTTTTGAGACGGAGTCTCGCTCTGTCGCCCAGGCTGGAGTGCAGTGGCCGGATCTCAGCTCACTGCAAGCTCTGCCTCCCGGGTTTACACCATTCTCCTGCCTCAGCCTCCTGAGTAGCTGGGACTACAGGCGCCCGCCACCTCGCCCGGCTAGTTTTTTGTATTTTTTAGTAGAGACGTGGTTTCACTGTGTTAGCCAGGATGGTCTCGATCTCCTGACCTCGTGATCCGCCCATCTTGGCCTCCCAAAGTGCTGGGATTACAGGCTTGAGCCACCACGCCCGGCCAAGACGGAATCTTGTTCTGTCGCCCAGGCTGGGGCGTAGTGGTGCGATCTTGGCTCACTGCAACCTCCACCTCCCGGTTTCAAGCGCTTCTCCCGCCTCAGCCTCCTGAGCATCTGGGACTACAGGCACCCGCCATCATGCCCGGGTAACTTTTGTATTTTTGTAGAGATGGGGTTTCACCATGTGGGCCAGGCTGGTCTTGAACTCTTGACCTCAGGTGATCCACCCACCTCGGCCTCCCAAAGTGTTGGGATTCCAGGCGTGAGCCACCGCACCCAGCCTATAGGTGGGTGTGCTTTTGTGAGCACTACCTCCTGCTCATGTCCGACGGGAAGGGAAGGATGCTGAGGCAGCAAGGTCAGGGCTGCACCTCTGGCGGGGCGATCGGGTCTCTGGAAGACGTGACCGGGCTGGGTCGTGGAGAGCAGCAGACAGCAGACTGTGGAAGCTGGGAGGAGGGAGAATGAACAGCAGGAGTTAGGAAGCTTCGCTCTGGAAATCCTTGACCACGGGGACAGGGGACAGAGATTCTCATCTCAGCCTTGTAAGAGTGAAAAATTGGCAACAATGTCAATACCCACCAACAGGTGCTTGACTACAAATAAAAGACACCTCCCTGGGCTGAGTGAGGTCGCGGAGAGGTGCGCTGGAAGATCCTGGGAACCACAGAGTCTCAGGGGAGGCTGGAGGACCCGCTGGATGCCGGAGAGGCGGGGGCATTCGTGACAATGCCACAGCAGGTTCTGGGCACAGAACGTCGCTCACCACCAGCAGGAATTCGGAACTGCCCCTGCTTCTCCATGGCCTGTTGCAGGCACAGAGTCCCCAGGGAGGCAGCTGCTGGGCCAAGCTCAAGCTGGCACCTGCTGCTGTGCCAGGGTCTGGGAGGACAAGAGTGTGGCCTCTGGAATAGGAGGTGGCACAGGGCTCCCCTAATGGGAGGGAGGTTCAGATGCTGAACAGCTAAGACGGCGGCAGACCCCCCACCCACCCTCTCCCCACGGGTGCTGCAAGGAACAAAAGCAGGCTCACAAAACCTCCTGCCTGCGAAGGCAGCTGCTCCCTGTGCTGGAGGGAGACCCCTGCTCTCCCCACCCCCAACCTCCAGATCCTGCGTCCAACCCAGCTCCACCATCCTGGCAGGACATCCCCTCCTCTTCCACATGTTTTTTGTTTGTTTTGAGGCAGGGTCTTACTCTATTGCCCAGGCTGGAGTGCAGTGATGCGATCTTGGCTCACTGCAAACTCTGCCTCCTGGGCCCAGGCAATTCTCCTGCCTCAGCCTCTGGGACTACAGAGTACCTGGGACTACAGATGTGCACCAGCAGGTCTGGCTAAATGTTTTTCTTCTTTTTTTTCTTTTTTTGTATTTTTAGTAGAGTCGGGGTTTTGCCATGTTGCCCAAGCTGGTCTCGAACTCCTGGGCTCAAGCACTTTGCTCACCTCGGCCTCCCAGAGTTCTGGGATTGCAGGGATGAGCCAGTCTGCCCGACCTACCTCCTCCACTTCTATTTTGATCCTATTGACATTTTAGCAACCAAAGGGCCACGTTGCACCGTGGACCACCGCCAAGATCACTGTTGGGGATGAACCACAAAGAGCTCAGGAAGAAGAAGGAAAAAGCAATGTCAGGGTAGAGGTGTGGCAGACGTGGCAAAGACCAGAATCACAGCCTCGGTTTCTCGAATCAGTCCCAGGACCACAGCAGCTCTCTTCTCTTCCGCTCTGCGCTCCCCGGCATCTCAGGGCCAGGGAAGGTAACTGGAGTCTTCCTGCCAGGGAACTCTGAGCCCCGTGGGTCCTGCCTGCAAGGGAGGCTGTAGCCCTGTGTGAAGCTGCGAGAGGCAGGAATGTGAGAAATTACTTCCGTACTGCTTGCAGTTTTGAGCGGCTGCCCTGTTTCCCTGGGACAGTCAGGACCGACCATCCCAGCCTCCAAAATGCTCCTCCTTTCTTCACCTGTTCACCCACAGGCACAGTGGTCCCAGAGGGGAATCCCCATCTTCACTGCCTATTGGAAGGAATGTGGAGATCTCTCATGGTGGAAACGTTCCTCTCCTGGGTGTAAAACCCCTACAGCGGCTGGGCGCAGTGGCTCACACCTATAATCCCAGCACTTTGGGAGGCCAAGGAGGATGGATCATGAGGTCGAGAGATCGAGACCATCCTGGCCAACATGGTGAAAAACCCCCAATACAAAAATTAGCTGGTTGCGATGGCACGCACCTGTAGTCCCAGCTACTCAAGAGGCTGAGGCAGGAAAATTGCTTGAACCCAGGAGGTGGAGGTTGCAGTGAGCTGAGATCATGCCACTGCACTCCAGCCTGGCGACAGAGCAAGACTCCGTCTCAAAACAAAACAAAACAAAACAAAAAAACAGAACCCAGGTTTCAGAGACTAGAAGCAGAACCTTTGCACTGGGTGATGGGTGCCCTGCTTGGGACCCTATGGCTCACACCTGTGCATTCTGAACAAGGAGAACCGCAGATGGTCTCCGTGAGCTGGTGCATGCACAGGTGGAGGGCAGCATTTTCTTGTCTACAGGGAATAAGGAAAGGATGTGTTAGGGGATCTGGAGGCAGGGACTTCCAGGACTGTCTCATCTGCCAGCACGTCCGCAGAGCCAGGCTCTTGCATTTTTCCCTTCACTGACCTCCTGAGGTTCCATCCACTGAGGTTCCATCCCAGCCTTCCTGTTTCACGAGCCCTTGAATGTGTGATGGGTGGCACATGTGACCATGAGCCCGCAGCCTGGCTGCAGCTCCTGAGTCATCTGCCTGTCTGTGGGTGACCAGCAGGGCGGGAAAGGTGTTCAGTCAGTGAAGGGCTGGTGGCACTGAGGGCCGTATAGGATGGGGGCATTCAGATCCAGAATAAGTATAGATTCCTGGGGAGCGAGCAGCTGCCTCCTCCAATGGAAGGGGTTGGCCACAAGCCGGAGCTCCCCATGGGCATCGAGATGCCGAGAGAGGGGCCAGGAGCACCAGGTCTGCTCCCATCAGCCTTGGTGACATGGCAGTGGTGAGCCCATGCAAAGCCTCCCTCCCCCCAGACCACCTCTCAGCAGACCAGGCCCTGGAGGCTAGAGAGGCGCAGAGTGACACTCGGTGACACCTGTCCCCACACCCCAGGGTAGGTGCCCCCGCATGGGACTGCAGTGGGGCCTTTCAGGGAACAGTCGGGACAGAAGCATCCTCACCTCCATGGCCATTCCAAGACGCCGGTCCCTGCCCTCTTCCCAAAGCTCACGGCTACTTATTCTTCCATCCTCCTCCCTCCAGCCCTGGCATCTCTGACCAAACCCTGAGCTGCTTCCACAGGTCATGTGGCCCCGGGCCGGCTTCCCTCCATCCACAAGGAAACTGAGATTGGCCACTCAGGGCTCTGCCCAAACCGAGGTCCCCTTTCTGCCGGGCAACAGGCCACTCCCACCTGGAATTAGCCTGCAGTGCAATCTGAAACAGGTTTGCGTTTCTCCCACCTCTGTCACAGGTATTAGGGAATGCCCCATCAGGCCCCAGGGGAGGCCCCAGGTGCCCTGGGTGGAGGGGAGGTGGCCTTGGCACAGATGCAAATCACCCATGTCTCCAGGGACTGCTCGCACTCCTGAGGGCCACACCCACCTGTGTCCTTCCAGCTCATGGAGGGCAGCTCATGACCCACGCTCGAATGTTTGGGCCAAAGCTGGTTGTGCTGGAAGGAGTGAATCTCCCTGCCAAAGAGGGCCCTGCTCAGCTCCAAACCGCTGGACGCTCTTGGGTGGTCCTCCAGCGGGCCTGCCGGAGGCCCCTCACGCCCGTCAGCATAGCTTCCTGCATCTCAAGCCCCACACCCTGGCCTAACGGATCTTAAGGCCACAGGCAAGGCAGCTGCACCAGCAGATGGTGGCCTCGTGCTCTGACACCAGACTTGGGTCTCTAGTAAAGGGGCAGGAGCCACTCCCCAAGTAAGGCATGTGGCCCCTCAGAAGTCCACAGAGATTGAGCCAAGATTGGGCCCGTTTCTGAGGGACCAAGGGCCACACACATAGGGCACCCACTGGTGTTCACTTTGGTCCAGTGTGACGACTGTAGCGTGAGGAGTTGGCAGGAAGCAGACAGAACGAGACAGCCGGTGTGCTCCTGAGGCAGGACACGTGTGTGTGCATGTGTGTGCACACGTGTGTGTGTGGACGCAGGAGAGAGAGACAGACGGAGACAGAAGGGGAGGGAACTGCCGTCAGCAACTGCTGCATCCACGTGCGGGGCTGTGCTCATTTACTCCAATCAGCCACATCTGAAACAGCGGCAGCACCATCTTCATCTGGTGTAACTCAGGAGACGCTGCTCACCAAGTCCTCAGGAGAGCCGCCGAACCCCTGCCCTGGAGCTCAGTTGCCGGGTTAATGGCCAAGAGCCTCTTTGGGGAAGGCCAGAGAGCGGATTCTTGGTACTGTAAGTCCTCGTCATATTATTACAGGGTCCTTTCTGTAAGAGATTTGACCACCCTTCCTTCGAAGCGGCTCTGGGTGATCCAGGAATTGGGTGAGAGGCTAGGACTCTATCATGATAGTGCAAGGTGCCTCTGTTCACCGGATCTTGGGCTTTTCTTTCTCTCTCTTTTTTTTTTTTTTTTTTTTTTTTTTTGAGACAGAGTCTCACTCTGTCCCACAGGCTGGAATGCAGAGGCTCACTGCAACCTCCACCTACCAGATTCAAGCGATTCTCCTGCCTCAGCTTCCCGACTAGCTGGGACTACTGGCACACACCACCACACCCGGCTAATTTTTTGAATTTTTAGTAGAGATGGGGTTTCACAATGTTGCCAGGCTGGTCTTGAACTCCTGACCTCAGGTGATCCACCCGCCTCGGCCTCCCAGAGTGTTTGAGATTACAGGCATGAGCCACCGAGCCCGGCCCGGAGCTTGAGTTTTTCTAATGCTACAGATCATGTGAGGGTTTTGCAAGCTGCCTGCCTGTTTTGGTCCCGTTTGCCTCCTCCTTACGGCCATCAGGAAGCACTTTCAATTGCAGCATGTCCAGAGGGCCTCTCTGACCTACACAGAGCAGCCACAGGGAATGTTCTAGGAAACTGGTTCCTCCTTCCCTGCACATTTCCCTGAGCAGGCTTTGGGGGAGGAGAGCTTCCTGGGTCTGTCCAGAGTCGAGGCCAGCAATTGACTGCACACGGCACACACGGCACGGCTTCTGGCTCCTCGGTGCCTTGGATTCCTTTCTCTACAACACACTGAGGAATTCATGGGCCATCCATGACTCCAGTTTTCAGTCAAAGCAATTGAGAAGATAATTAGCACCGCTCCCAGCTGCTCAAGCTAGCGCACAAAGCCGGAATCTCTCATGCATGCACCTGTACTACATATTTTTAGCTTCAGCTTCCTATCATGAAAACCCAACATAGCAAGGGCTCTATATGACATTTTTCTTTATTTTCTGTCACATAAAAGGGAGAAGGCATCCTTTCGGGAGGTAGACTTCCTCCATTATTGTATGCCTGCCACTCTCAAGGCTACCCTCATGATCTATAATGGCTGCTGAGATTCCAGCCATCACTTCTGCCTTTCAGGCAGCAAGAAGAAGGTAGCAGAAAAGGACAAAACTTTTCCCAGTCGTCTCTCCTGAGACTGAGCTCCTCTATTATTTTTATTTTTTTGAGACAGTGTCTCACTCTGTCACTCAGGCTGGAGTGCAATGGACTGATCATAGCTCACTGCAGCCTTGACCTCCTGGGCTCAAGCGATCCTCAGCCTCCACCTCAGCCTCCTGAGTAGCTGGGGCCACAGGTGTGTGCCACTATCCCCAGCTAATTTCTGAGTTTTTCTAGAGATGGGGTCATGCTATTTTGCCCAGGCTGGTCTCAAATGTCTCAGCTCAAGCAGTCCTCCCGCATGGGCCTTCTAAAGTGCTGGGATTACAGGCGTGAGCCACGGTACCCTGCCTGTCAGTGAGATTTTTAAAAACCATGTTATTGGTATATTATGCACACACATGTGGAAGTGTAGAGCTCAGTGAATTGTTGCGTTACACGTAAACACGGCTGGCACCACCCCTCGGATAGAGACACTGAACCTTTCCCTCACCCTAGAAGGTTCTCTAGGTCAGAACCTCCACCTTGTAACCACTGATTCTGATTTCTGTCGACATCCAGTAGTTGTTCCAGCTCTTAAACTTCATGTAAATGAAATTGTACCTAAGTACCCACTCCTTAGTGTCATGTCAGCCTTTTTGGCTTCCACACAATGCCTGTGAGATTCATGCACGTTGTTCTTTGTAGCTGAAGTGAACCCCGTTACCTGACTATGCTACAGGTTATCAACCCAGTCTACAGAGGATGGGCATTGTGTTGTTTTCAGAGGGTGGTTTTTGTTGTTGTTATTTTGAGTGAGCTCCTATGAACTTTTTTTTTTTGAGACAGAATTTTGCCCTTGTTGCCCAGGCTGGAGTGCAGTGGCACAGTCTTGCCTCACAGCAACCTCTGCCTCCTGGGTTCAAGAGATTCTCCTGCCTCAGCCTCCCAAGTAGCTGGGATTACAGGTGTGCACCACCACGCCCAGCTAATTTTTGTATTTTTAGTAGGCGGGGTTTTACCATGTTGGCCAGGCTGGTCTCAAACTCCTGACCTCAGGTGATCCACCCACCTCAGCCTCCCACGGTGCTGCGATTACAGGTGTGAGCCACTGTGCCCAGCCTTGTACTAATTTTTTTTTTTTTTTTTTGAGATGGAGTCTCACTCTATCACCCAGGCTGGAGTGCCGTGGCGCGATCTCGGCTCACTGCAAGCTCTGCCTCCCAGGTTCACACCATTCTCCTGCCTCAGTCTCCCGAGTAGCTGGGACTAGAGGCACCTGCCACCATGCCCAGCTAATTTTTTTTTTTTTTGGTATTTTTAGTAGAGATGGGGTTTCACTGTATTAACCAGGATGGTCCTGATTCCTGACCTCAGCCTCCTAAAGTGCTGGGATTACAGGTGTGAGCCGCCGCGCCCGGCCAGCCTCGCACTAATTTTTACACCAGCCAGTGTTCTTAGTTACAACCAACAGAAACCACCTCTGGTTAACGTAAACAGGATAAAGATTTATGGAAAAAATATAAACTCACAGAATTGATAGGAAGGCTAGGAGTTGAGTGGGAATTAAGTAAGGTGGCCGCGCGGTTAACTTTTGCTAAGTAACAAACTACTCCAAAACTCAGTGGCTGAAAACCATCAAACAATAACCATTCATCCGCCTTGACCCTGTGAGTTGTCATTTCAGCTGGGCTCACCTGGGAGGGCTCGCCTTTGCTCCCCATGGTGTTGGCTGGGCTCACTCATGTCAGAGGCCTCACCCGGGACGGCTGGAAGAGCTGGGAAGGTGGGGACCCTCTCTCCACAGGGTCTCATTCTGGTAGACGCTAACCCACGCCTGGTCCCATGGTGGCAGTGTTCCATGATGTGGAATGCAGAACCTATTTTTTCTCTTTTTTTCTGGTTGGGCGCGGGGCTCACGCCTGTAGTCCCAGCCCTTTGGGAGGCCAAGGTGTGCAGATCACTTGGGGTCAGGAGTTTGAGACCAGCCTGACCAACATGGTAAAACCCTGTCAAAAATTAGCCTCACGTGGTGGCACGTGCCTGTAATCCCAGCTACTGGGGAGGCTGAGACAGGAGAATCACTTGAACCTGGGAGGCAGAGGTTGCAATGAGCTGAGATAGCGCCACTGCACTCCAGCCTAGGCAACAGAGTGAGACTCTGTCTCCAAAAAAAAAAAAAAAAAAAAAAAAATTTTTTTTTTTTAGAGTCTCGCTCTGTTGCCCAGGCTGAAGTGGCGTGATCATGGCTTTGGCCCAAATATGACTCACTGCAGCCTTGACCTCCTGGGCTCAAGCAGTCCTCCCATCTCTGTCCCTCAGCCTCCTGAGTAGCTGGGACTACAGGCACGCTCCACCACACCTGGCTAATTTTTAAATTTTCTGTGGAGACGGGGTCTCGCTATGTTGCCTAGGCTGGTCTTGAACTCCTGAGCTCAAGCAATATGCCTGCCTTGGCCTCCTGAAGTGCTGGGATTACAAGCGTGACCCACCACGCCCAGCCTAACGGGCGAGGCTTCTTGAGGTCCAGGCTTGGACACACACATCACAAGGCCAGCGTAGATCCAAAGGTGGAAAATGAACTCCACCTCCTGATAAGGGGTGCAGTGAAGAATTTATGACCATTTGTAATTGGCCATAACCAGGAAGACGAAGACCTCTGAACTTGGAATAATCCGGCTGGAATTGACACAGACTTGCTCACTGCCCTCCGGGGACACTGGGTTCTGGCTGTGGCTGCTGTCACCACCCACAGCAAGCATTTGAACCACTCCTGCCTTGCTGAGAGCCCTGCTCCAGGCTCAAAGCCCCGCGAGGCCACCTGAGAGCAGTGACCTGGGCCTTGCAGCCCGCATGCAGGCAGGCTTCCCAAAGGCAGAAGGAGATTCCATGCATAGAGGAACAGCTAAGTTCATTCCGGGCATCCAGAGAGTGGAATATTGTAGAGCTACTCAGAAGGATTTTGTGGCCCCTATATGTACTGACATAGAAGATCAATATCAAGTGGGTTTTTTGTTTGTTTTTTGTTTTTTGTTTTGAGTTGGAGTCTCGCTCTGTTGCCCAGGCTGGAGTGCAGTGGTGCAATCTTGACTCACTGCAACCTCCGCCTCCCTGGTTCAAGCAATTTTCCCACCTCAGCCTCCCAAGTAGCTGAGATTACAGGCACCCACCACAACACCTGGCTAATTTTTGTATTTTTAGTAGAGAATGGTTTCACCATGGTGGCTAGTAGTCTGGTCTCAAACTCCTGACCTCAAGCGATCCGCCCACCTCAGCCTCCCAAAGTGCTGGGATTACAGGCGTGAGCCACTGCGCCCGGCCCAAGTTTTTCCAAAGAGCAACATGCAGAACAATCCTGTATAGAATGTCCACTGGGGCCGGGCACGGTGGCTCACTCCTGTAATCCCAGCACTTTGGGAGGCTGGGACGGGTGGATCACGAGGTCAGGAGATCGAGACCATCCTGGCTAACACGGTGAAACCCCGTCTCTACTAAAAAGTACAAAAAAACTACCCGGGCGAGGTGTTGGGCGCCTGTAGTCCCAGCTACTCAGGAGGCTGAGGCAGGAGAATGGCGTAAACTCGGGAGGCGGAGCTTGCAGTGAGCTGAGATCTGGCCACTGCACCCCAGCCTGGGCGACAGAGCGAGACTCCGTCTCAAAAAGAAAAAAGAAAAAAAAAAAAAGAGTGTTCACTGGTTGTCTGTTGAGTCTCCATTCCCCACTCTTCCTCCATCCCCAAATGACCTATATGTTCCTTCAGGGAACCATCCCACTGGGCAGCAGCCTTGGGCGATCTGAGGGAGGGACTTGGGGAAATGCCATCCTCTTTGCTGTGGGAATTGGGATGGATTTGGCTAGGAGGGAGAAGAGCCTGTGACCTGTGTTAGCACCTTTGTTTGGGAGGGGATTCATGGATGACTCTTTCTTTTTTTTTTTTTTGAGACTGAGTTTGACTCTTGTTGCCCAGGCTGGAGTGCAATGGCATGATCTCAGCTCACCACAACCTCCGCCTCCCAGGTACAAGCGATTCTCCTGCCTGAACCTCCCAAGTAGCTGGAATTACAGGCATGTGCCACCACGCCTGGCTAATTTTTGTATTTGTAATAGAGACCGGGTTTCACCATGCTGGTCAGGCTGGTCTCGAACTCCCGACCTCAGGTGATCCACCCACCTTGGCCTCCCAAAGTGCTGGAATTACAGGCATGAGCCACCGCGCCCAGCTGCAGTGAAATATTTCTTAAGAGCAGCCTCCTGGCTCTTCAGGCATTCACACCCCAGGTTCTGACCACACCCTTGCACAAATACACTCACAAACTCCCTGAAAGGGCTGGGCTTCCTCTTGCCCCACTCATGTGGCCCATGGAGGTGGCAGGCCCTGGGCCTGAGTGAGAGCTGGACAGAAATGGTTTGATGTGGCAGCAGCTGGTCTTCTGAAAGAATGTCACTGGGGCAAAGCCAGGAGCTCAGAGCCAAGCCTGTGGCAGTTGCAAAACGGGGAGGAAGAATGCAGCCCTGTCTTCCACGCCTCCCTCCTGCTTACATTAGTGCTCCAAGTGTTACGTGTGTGTTCGGTCTGCACATATGCACACACCATGTGTGTTCATTCACACATGTGCATTCAAAAGTCCAGTGCAGGAGATTCTCACGGAGGCTCCTCCAGGCCGAGCTCAGGGGTACCAGTGACAGGACTGGGGGCTCTGTCTGCAGGGGGCTCAGTCAGGGCTGTGAGAGAATAAGAAATATATATATTCTTGTTTTCTGTTTTTTTTTTTTTTTTTTTTGAGACAGAGTCTCACTGTGTCACCCAGGCTGGAGTGCAGTGGCGCAATTTTGGGTCACTGCAACCTCCGCCTCCTGGGTTCAAGTGATTCTCCTGCCTCAGCCTCCCGAATAGCTGAGATTATAGGCACTCACCACCAAGCCCGGCTAATTTTTTTATTTTTAGTAGAAACGGGGTTTCACCATGTTGGCCAGACTGGTCTTGAACTCCTGATCTCAGGTGATCCATCCACCTCAGCCTCCCAAAGTGCTGGAATTACAGGCATGAGCCACCGTGCCTGGCAAGAAATATATATTCTATTTGGTCTTTGCTCCCGGTTCCTGGGTTCCCAGCACAGAGCTCCTAAAGGCCTTGAAATTTTCTGAGTGAGAGAGGTGAGAGAAGCGCCTTTTTTTATTCATAAGGAACCCCTTTCCACCATCCCTACTTATGCTAATGAGGTGACACGGTGGTCCCTAGCTAGTCTCAAAATGGGGGCTGCTGCCCCAGGAACCAACCATGGGATTAGTGAGTTGAAACTTTCGGCCCCAACCCCTGACTTCCAGGAAGCTGGAAGGGCCAGGGATTGAGTCAGTTGCCAATGGCCAATGGTTTCATCAATCGTGCTCACATAGTGGAACTTCCATAAAAGCTTTAAGAGAAAGGGCTCAGAGAACTTCAGCATGATGAATGAACCCATGAGCCTGGAGGCTGGCACAACGTGTACTCCAGAGGGACAGGAGCGCCTGCTCTGGACCCTTCTGGACCTTGGTCTCTATGTGTCTCCTTCTGGCATCCTTTATCATCAACCGGAGACCCTAAGGAAAGTTCTGTGAGCCCTTCCATAGCAAATCACCAAACGTGAGGAGGAGGCTGTGAGAGCCACCAATAGCAAATCACCAAACGTGAGGAGGAGGCTGTGAGAGCCACCAATAGCAAATCCTCGGCCAGGAGCAGTGGCTCACACCTGCAATCCCAGCACTTTGGGAGGCCGAGGCGGGCGGATCACTTGAGGTTAGGAGTTCGAGACCAGCCTGGCCAACATGGTGAAACCCTCTCTCTACAAAAATACAAAAATTATCTGGACTACATGACTGTAGTCCCACCTACTTAGGAGGCTGAAGCAGGAGAATTGCTTGAACCCAGCAATTTTTCTGAGACTCCGTCTCAAAAAACAAAGTAAAACCAAAAACAAAAGAAACAGCAAATCACCAAACCTGAAGAGGGGGTCATGGGAGCCCCTAATAGCAAATCACCAAACCCAAGAAGAGGGTCATGGAAGCCCCCAATTTGTAGCCAAGTTGGACCGAAATGTGGGCAACCTGAGGGCCCTCTGCTTGTGATCGAGGTGTGATGTTGGGGGCAGTCTTGAGCTCCTAACCTGTGGGGTCTGTGCTAACTCCGGATAGTTTCAGGATTGAATGAACTCATGCCTGTAATCCTAACACTTTGGGAAGCTGAGGCAGGAGAATATCTTGAGCCCAGGAGCTCAAGACCAGCCTGGGCAACATAATGAGACCCGCATCTGTACAAAAAATTAAAAAATAGCAGAGCGTGGTGGCAGGAGGTGGGAGGATCTCATGGCTGTAGTGAGCTATGATCGGACCACTGCACTCCAGCCTGGGCAAAGAGTGAGACACTGTCTCAGGGAAAAAAAAAACAAAACAAAACTGGAGAACTACTCGGTATGGGGGAGGAAAGCCCACACACTGGGTGTCAGAAGTAGAGACAGTTTTCATTTAGAGGCTAATGGGGGGAGAGGAGATAAACAGACCACACCAGAGACGGACAGAAAGATGCAACTGCCAGGAGGTAGGGAAGGTGAGCTGGAGCCTGACTGGAGGGATGCAACCAGGGTATTGACCCAAAGACAAAAGGAGGGAGGTATCCAGAGATGGTCTGGGGAGAATCCAGCATTCCAAGGAGTGGGAGTGGGGTCTCAGGAGGACCAGGTCAGCCCATCCCAAAGGCTGGACTCTGGGCCATCACTGCACTGCCCAGGGCCAGGCAGGGTGAGTGGGGGCCTGAGTCACGCTGCCTGGCCCTGCTTCCTTATCAGAACTGGCTCAAGTTGGGGCAGCCGGGAGCCGGCCTGCAGATCTCTGCTTCACCCGAGCTTGCCAGTGTCTCTGACCCCCTCAGTCCCCCGGAAGCAGGACCCAGTCTCCAGCCTTTCGGGCCCACCTCAGATCCTGGGGTCCACGCAATGTCCAGACCTGACTCCTGGGAAGGGACAGGAATGTGGGGCTTGGTATTAGTTTCCTGCGTCTGCCTAAACAGCAGACATTTCCTGGGTGACTTAAAACAAGAGAAATTTCCTTTTCACAGCTCTGGAGACCAGAAGTCTGAGATCAAGGTGTCTGCAGGGCTGGTTTCTTCTGGGGGTTCTAAAGGAGAATCTGTCCCCGCCCTATCTCCCAGCTTGGGAAACTCCCAGACAGGCTTTCCCCCATGTCAGCCAGGCTGGTCTCGAACTCCTGACCTCAGGTGATCCGCCCGCCTCAGCCTCCCAAAGTACCAGGATTACAGGCGTCTGCCACCACGCCCGGCTAATTTTTATATTTTTAGTAAAGACAGGGTTTCGCCATGTTGGCCAGGCTGGTCTCAAACTCCTGACCTCAAGTGATCCACCTGCCTTGGCCTCCCAAAGTGCTAGGATTACAGGCTTGGGCCACCACACCTGGGCAAGAGCCTTGATTGTATCTGTGAAGACCCTATATCCAAATAAAGTCACGGCCACAGGTGCTGGTGGTCAGGACGCAGATGTATGTTTCTGGGGGACGGAATTCAGCCCACAGGAGGCTGCTCAGGTTTCCAGGAGTACAGTCTGTTTTGCCATCACGTGCGTTCTCTAATTCGAATCCCGCTGGCAGCCAGGTGGATGCTGGGTGTGGGGTGGAGCTCTGGCTCCCGGGGGGACCTTCCCACACCCCCATCCTCCCACTGCAAGCCTCCTGGATGTCAGAGCCCATGGGGGCCTCCTGGGCTGCTTCTCTCACACGCACATGCTGAGATCTCGAGCCCCCCTGCCGCGTGTGGAGTGGATGTTCAGAATCTGAACGTCTCGAGCTGTTTCCCGGGAGACGGCTCACTTTGAGATCCAGGCTCTTCGACATAACTTTGGCAAACCTCCACATTTGGTGAGTCCCTTGGCGGCGGCCACCTCCTTGCTTCGGGGACCAGCGCCAACCTCCGTGGGAGGCATGAGGAAGTGGCTGCAAATCTGACCTTAGAAATAGGCAGCAAATTCAGTCAATTTGAGGATGCTGGTGGTGGGATTGGTGAGAGAGGATGTGAGTGAGTCATTGATCACAGCATCTTAAAACGATCCAAGAGGCCGAATCAAAGAAACTGTGGAAAAGACAGATTTGGGCTTAATATACGGAGGTGTTTTCTAACAGAGTGGGACAGAGATGAGACCCCGTCCTGGAGGGGCCCCTGGTGCTTTAATAAGGAGGTAGCAGCTCCTGAGACTGGGGCTTGGGACCCGAGGTCCAGTCCTTGGTTCCCGAGCTGAGTCCCTTCTCCCCTCCCCCCAGGCGCCCCTCTGAAAAACGGGGAGCCCCGATGACTTCTAGGCTCCTTTCCATCTCTCAGCTCCCCAGCCCTTAACCCAAAGCAACTGGCCCCCGTAAGGTGGGATTTTGACTTGGGGACAGGCCAAGAGACAGTGTTCTGCTGCCTCGCTCACTTCCGGCAACCAGGCAACATCCCTCAGCCATCATCTGTTTCAGGAGCCCACCTGGGCTCCAGGATCCAGGCCAGGCTTCTCGAGGAGCCAGTGCTTTCTAAATGCAGACCTGCTCTTGGAATTTTAGCAATTAACACCCAGTTTTTCCCATCAGGTGAGTCACTCCACCACCCCAGGGCAGAGTCAGAGGTCGAGGGAGCTTGGTGCTTTCGCCTCAGGCGCCCAGACCTTCTCCAGGGCCCCATCTCCGTGCCTCCTTGTGAAATCCAGTTTCTGCCATTCCTGCGAAGTCAGTTTAGCAAGAAGCCCCCATCCTCCACCCTCCACGGTCCCTCAGGCGATGTCTGGTCACTGCTGGTCACCCGCCTGCCTTCAGCAAGAATCCTGTTAGGTCGGTTTAGCTGGAATCCCCCTGACCCCCTGCTTCCTCTTAGTAATTCCCCCACCACCACCCCCCGCCGCTCTGACCCCTATCCTTCTCCCTGGCCATGCTGCATTTGAGTTGACCCTGACCTCAGCCCATGGCAGGCCCCCGCTGCACGGTCCCTGCACCTATCAAGACAGCCCTGAGTCAAGTCAGCCTCAGTGACCTCACACAAGTGTCACCAAATCGTTTTCTGTAACATGACCGACAGAAAACCCTCCATCCTGGGCAAACCGGGAGGGTTGGCTACTCCACGCAAGGGGCCGACAGCAGCCTCTGGTGATCCCTTCACAAAGAAAGATGCTTCCCCATCCCTATCACCCAGCCCCAGAAATCCTGGCTCTGGTCGTCGGAAGGTCTTTTCAGCCGGGCACTGTGGGAGGCCATAGATCACTTGAGCCCAGGAGCTCAAGACCCACCTGGGCAACATCGTGAAACCCCACCTCTACAAAAAAATACAAAGATTAGCCAGGTATGATGTGCACCTGTAGTCCCAGCTACTCGGGAGGCTTAGGCAGGAGGATCACCTTAGTCCAGGGAGGTTGAGGCTGCAGTGAGCTGAGATGGTACCACTGCACCCCAACCTGGGGACAGAGTGAGACCTTGTCTCCAAAAAAAGAAAAAAAAATCATTCTTGTAATGCACACATGACTTCTTTTTCTGGAACATTCCTTTGTTTTGCTTTTGAGATGGAGTCTTGCTCTGTTGCCCAGGCTGGAGTGCAGTGGCTCGATCTCAGCTCACTGCAACCTCTGCCTCCCAGGTTCAAGCGATTCTCCTGCCTCAGCCTCTCAAGTAGCTGGGATTACAGGTGCCCACCACCATGCCTGGCTAATTTTGATATTTTTAGTAGAGACGAGGTTTCACCACGTTGGCCAGGATGGAACTTTCTTTTTCTTCTTTACCAGGTTAATTCCTGTGGGTGCTTCTGGGGCTCTCTCAACCTTTGAGTACCTTCAGGTCACTTGGCTCTTGCTAAATAGGGGCCTGCACCTCTGCAGTTCTAATCAACTCCCGGCAATGCCCACGCTGCTGGTCCTCCGGCCACATTCTGGGACCAGGGGCTTAGCCTTCACAACCTCTGAGAGTGCCTCTTGGGCGTCCGAGTCTCAGCCCCAGCCTGTGACTGAAGCACATTCTGTGTCCCCCACAGCCCTTCCACAGGGTATGGCGGATCTCTGCCGGTGTCTCCACCACTACCAGGCTGAATTCATCTTTCCCACCATCAGCTTCCGGGAAAGCCCGGCACCAGGTGGGAACATGTGTAGCCCTCAAGTCTTTGCTGAATGAATGAATGAACTTCTGCCTTCACACAAAAACTCAGTATAGACCTATGTCCACCTTCACTACATCTGCACCCTAGGAGGAAACCCCCAAAACTCAGAACATGAATCCTAGTTGAGTCACAAGTGGAGGAAATGAAGAAGGTGATAGATGCAGGAGCAGCTCTGCTCACCCTCAGAACAGATGGAACCTGTACTTCTCAAAGTGGGGTTTCAATCAGCAGCCTTGCGGTGCCTAGGAAACCAGTCAGCAATGCAGATTCCTGGGAACACCCCGGTCTGACTGAACCGGAGACCAGGGAATTGGGGTGAGTTTGCATCTGTGTCTTCAGAACCCTCCTGGAATTCTGGTGCCAGGTGAGTGTAAAATCCACTGGGTCTGGGCCAGTGATTCACCTCTGGGGCTGTGTATTGGAATCCCCTGGGAGCTTTGGATGCCGGGGATGCCTTTGCCCCACCGTACACTTCTGATGGGGTGCGCTCTATTTGGGCTGTCTCCCTACTCCCATCCCCTTTTCAACAGAATGGAGGACAAAGTAGGGAGCTTGACACGGAAGTCGGGGAGCCAGCCGGGTGTCTGAGGTCAGGACAGCTCAGCTCCGGGGAGGCTGTCAGAGGTGGAAAGGGTGGGCGGATGGCTTCTCCGGGAGGGGCTGCTCTCTTGCCCCCAGCAGAAGCTGCATGCAGGGAAGGCTGGGCAGGAGAACTCTACCCGCCAGCAGAGCCTTATTCTTCTGTGTGTTTGTAATTTGCTGAGCAGCTGGTCCCCATTAGACAGCCTCAAACCCTTTTTAAGGAGCCTCGTGGAAGCGGCTTTTTGCTTCAGTCACAGCAGACCCCGTGCGGGGATGGGTAGCACAGGAGTAGTGTTGCCGTGGCAACGCAAAGACTTGGGGGCTGGCTAGCGATGGTAACCAGGGCTGCTTTTGACCTTCACCGTCTCCTGGGGCTGCTGGCTTTCTCCTCCGCCGCTTTCACTGGGGCCGTTTCCAAGCCTGCAGTGAGACTAGAGCTCAGGGGAGGCCTCAGTGACCCCGTCCCTCCCACCCACTCATCCTAGAGGATAAATGCCCTGAGACAGGTTTCTCCAGGAGGCTCAAAGGAGTCCTGTGCCCATTTTAAAGCCCCTAACCCAAAGCCGAGGCCTGGCTTGCCCTGGTCTTACCCCGTAGCCTAAGACCACGCCTGCCTCACTCTGCAACTACAGCCCTACGAGCAACGTGACCTCTGGGTTCCAGATGGATCCGTTGCAAAAGGTGGTGAGATGCCGCTCCGAGTCACAAGTCCAGGCTGGCCGCCTGCCTCTTGGCTGTGTGATCTTAGGCAGGAGGCCTCCCTCTCTGAAGCTCAGCTCTGGTCTCTGTAATACGGGCTGCTGACCTCTTCAAGGGTGTTGTAAATACTGAATGAAAGGCATCTGGAGTCTTTGACAGGACTGTTTCTGCGATCAAGATGGTGGGAATGTTTACACATCTTTTCTTCTTCTTCTTTTTTCTTTTTTTGTTGTTGTTGTTGAGGCAGAGTCTTACTCTGTCGCCCAGGCTGGAGTGCAGTGGCACGACCTTGGCCCACTGCAGCCTCCGCCTCCCGGGTTGAAATGATTCTTCTGCTTCAGCGTCCTGAGCAGCTGGGATTACAGGCATGCACAACCACGCCCCGCTAATGTTTTGTATTTTTAGTAGAGACGGGGTTTCACTACGTTAGTGAGGCTGGTCTCAATCTCCTGACCTCAGGTGATCCACCTCAGCCTCCCAAAGTGCTGGGATTACAGGCATGAGCCAACACATCTGGCTGGCGTCTTTTCTTGTCATTAGCTGATGTTCATGGAGGGCCAGCTCCATGTTAAGTCCAGCAGGAATCTCTCCTCTTTTGGAGCCCCAGGTTAGGAATTCTGGTGCTATCCCAGGCCTGGCTACAAGCTCTCTCTCACTCCGTCTGGTTACGGGCAGTGCTCCATGTCTGGGGTTCAGGCTTTGCCACAGTCTGAAGGCTTTGCCTTGGCTGGGGCTCAGGAGGAGGAAAGCAGAGGAGCTGGACCCTGCTGACACCGAGCCCACCGAGGCCTGGGCGGCTGGTCTGCCCTCCTCCCTGGTCTCAGCCTGGGGAGCGACTCGGAGGGCTCACCGCTGACCACACGATGGGCCAAGCCAGCTCCTCCCGCCCTGCTGGACCCGCAGCTCCCTTTGGGTTTGGGGGTGGGGAGTCCGTGGGACATGTCCATAGCCTGCCTGGTGTCTTACGAGTTCAGATAATTTCTTCAAATGCTTAAAACCTTCAGCTTCCTTAAAAAAGGTTTTCTGCATTTCAGCACAGCTCGGTACTTCTGGGGCTGTGGGTTCCTCAAACCCTGGGGTTCCTGTGTTTATTCGCCTGATCAGAGAGGGGGCCTGGCCAGGAAGACCTTGGTAGGAGGGGTCCCCAAAAAGTGGGTCTCAGGAACTTGCCCTGAGCTTCCCCACGGTGGGGGTGAATGTCCTCCCAGCCATGGAAGAAAAGGAGGCCAGTTAGGCAGGCCACCCTGGACAGTCAGGGGGATCTGGGCCCCTGGGGCTGGCCACTGAGGGAGTCATCCAGACTGCTGGCCCTGGCTGTCCACATTCTGGACCTCCTCCCCCACAGAAGGGGGTTTCCCTAGAGACGCCAGGGCCTGGAGGGGACTCCCAGGAAGCGTCCAGAGAGAGGAGGGTCCCCCAGGCCCAGGAGGAGGGAAACCAGCCTGAGCCCTTTAAGAATCTGTGTTGGCAGCAAAGAGCGGAGGCAGGGCAGGCCCTGGGTAAACATCTGAGGGCCTGCAGTAACAACTCCCAGCTGTGTGGGGTGCTGGGGGTGGGGTCCTGAGCTGGTCCTAGCTCAGCTGAGGTCAACTGGGTGGGGACCGACCAAGCACAAATGTAGGGGCGGGCAGCGGCTGAAAGGGGAGAGCCACTTGGGCCTGGAAGCTTCTACTTCCTTTAGAGCCTTTTCCAAAACCCTCCTGGGAGATCTCTGGCCGATCCTCACAGCCAGGCGGTGAGGACGAGGGGAGAGAGAGGCTTCCTCTCTGGGAAGGGAGGAGAGGGAGGGGTTGGTGGAGTTTCCTTTGCTATTCCCCAGTTGCTCAGGGCTCGTTCATCTCTTGAGCAGAGGTGGTGTCTGGTGTGTCCTGTCATGCACAACCCTACACTGTCACTCTGCAATGCTGGCCTCCGGCTCCATGACCTTGACGCCCACCTTCTCCTGCCTAGAAGTTTTGCTGCAGACTCCTGGCTGGTCTTCCTGTCTCCCAGCCCTCTCCAGGACAGCCCTGTGGGGCCACCATAGCTGTTGTTCTAAAGCATCTCATAGAGACATTTCCCTCTGCTTAAACCCATCTGATGATTCCCTGTTAGGGATAGACGGTATATTAGGATGGTTTGGGCTATAAGTAACAAATCTGACTGAGAAATGTTTACCCTTTGGAGGCTGTGTTTTCACTCATATTAACCAGAAAGTATACCTGTCGGGTAGACTTTATGGCTGGTGAAGCCCAGCAGTTTAACCATGTCCAGATTCAGGTCTTCCTCTCTCTTATGCCTTCTGTAGCAGCAGCTCATTCTCATACTAGTTTCCCTCATGGTGGCAAAGTGGCTGCAGTGGCTCCAGGCTCTATACCACAACATTTAAAAGGCAGGAGTGGCATGAGCCTGTAGTCCCAACTACTCAAGAGGTGGAGACAGGAGGATTGTGTGAGCCCAGGAGTCTGAGGTCATGGTGAGCTATGATCACACCCCTGTACTCCAGCCAGGGTAATAGAGTGAGACCCTAAAAAGATAAAACGCAGGAGTGAGCCTCTTTTCCAGAACTTCTATTTTGGTCATCTATTTGTATATAACAAGTTACCCCAAAACTTAAAGGCTAAGAAGGATCTTTTATTTTGCTCATAATCTGCAATTTGGGCAGGGCTCAGCAAGGGTGGCTCATCTCTCCCATGTGGCATCAGCTGGGGCAGCTCACCTGGGAGCTAGGAACTAGAGGAATCCATTTCAAGATGGCTCCCCTACGTGGCTGAAAAATGGTTCTGGCTGTTGTCTGGGAACTCAACCAGGGCTGTGAAATGGGGGCCTCAGCTGCTTTCATAGAGGGCTGCATAGGCTTCCCCACAGCATGGTGGCTGTGTTAGAGAACAAATCAGATGTACATGGCATTTTATAACCCCACCTTGGAAGCCACACAGCACTACTTGTGATAGACTGGTTGTTAAGGAAGTCACAAAGGCCTTCCTGGATTCAAGGGGTAGGGCTGCATATCCCACCACTCTTGGGAGGATTGTCAAGGTGACATCGAGTGTGTGTGGCATGGGAGCTGCTGTGTCCATCTCGGAAAATGCCTTCTGCCACAGTCTCTCAGATGTCTTCTCCATTCTCACCAAGCCTCTTTGGGCCACTTATCTAGCACTAGACCAATAACCAAGACCAGCAGATAGGACATGTGTCACTGACGGAGCTGGGGTAGATTCAGCTCTCCCCAGAGTGTCTAGGGGAGGTGTGGATTCCAAACAAAACCAGCAGGGTCCCTCAGAGAAAGGAGAGGAACAGCTCTCTTTTCATCTCCTGTAGAGGACCCTGATGCAATCATGGGCCTTCTACAGCCAACATCCATACAGTGCTTGCTGCGCCATGGGGGCCATGCTAACTGCTTAATATTTGTTCACCCAATTCTCACCACAACTCAGTGAGACTGGAGTGATCTTTTCTTCCCACTTTATAGAAACTGAGGTTTGTAGCTTGCCCAAGGTCACAGGCCAGAAAACAATGGAGACAAAGTTAAAGGTCAGATCCATATGATTCTGAGCCTATGCTATTAACCACTTCATAGCAAAGCCCAAGACTTCCAGTCTATGGCTGAAGAAAGCAACTTGAATGTGGAGGTGTGTACTCTGGTTGTACTGGCAGCCATTTTGTGACCATGAGGTGATCCACTCTGAGAAAGAAGCAGATGCTCAGAAGCGGGGAGAGCCTTGTTCCGTGTCCACAGCTCCCTCCCTGGGGACTCTTCAGTTAAGTGAGCAAGCAAATCTACTTCACTGTCTAAGACTGTGTGAGTTTGGTACATAGTTACTTATAATTGAGAGTATCTTTCTTTTTTTTTTTTTTTTTAAGATGGAGTTTAGCCCTGTCACCAGGCTGGAGTGCAGTGGTGCAATCTCGGCTCATTGCAACCTCCACCTCCCGGGTTCAAGTGATTCTCATGCCTCATCCTCTCGAGTAGCTGGGACTACAGGCACCTGCCACCACACCCATGTATTTTTGTATTTTTAGTAGAGATGGGGTTTCACCATGTTGGCCAAGATGGTCTCCATCTCTTGACCTTGTGATCTGCCCACCTCGGCTTCCCAAAGTGCTGGGATTTCAGGCGTGAGCCACCGCACCCGGCCAATTGAGAGTATGTTAACCAAGGCTGTTGCATCCCTACCTACTGGACACAGCATGTATTCATATGCAACCAAAACAGGAGCCATCTGTATTCCATGTGATAGACATTGATTTTGTGTGTGTGTGGTGGGGGGTTGTTTGGTTTTTGAGACGGGGTCTCTCTCACCAAGTCAGGGGTGCAGTGACAGGATCACAGCTCACTGCAGCCTCGACTTCCCAGACTCAACCAATCCTCCTAACTCAGCCTCCTGAGTACCTGGGACTACAGGTGCATACCACCATGCCTGGCTAATTTTTTTATTTTTTGTAGAGAAAGAATCTATTATATTGCCTGGGCGGGTCTCAAACTCCTGGGCTGAAGCAATCCTCCCACCTCGGCCTCTCAAAGTGCTAGGATTAAGGCGTCAGATCCATTTTCTTCATCTAATAAGTATTTCTTTTATAAACATTACGAGTCATAACCCACTGTTTGAAAAACACTTTTGTTTTGTTTTGAGACAGAGTTTCTGTTGCCCAGGCTGTAGTGAAGTGCCATAATCTCAGCTCACTGCAGCCTTAACCTTTCAGGCTCAAGTGATCCTCCCACCTGTCTCTATAAAAAAAGTTTTTTGTTTTTTTTTTTTTTAAATCATACTTGGAGAGAAAATAAATGAAGACAAGTATACCTATTCAGCTAGAATTTTTTAGGCGCTTATGTTACAAAACATGTTCTCTGCTTCTGAATATGGCAAGGTTCATTAAGTTGTTTTATTTATTTATTATGGTTTTTTTTTTTAGGAGACAAGGTCCTATGCTGTTGCCCAGGCTGGTGTGTGGTAGCATGATCATAGCTCACTGAAGCCTTGAACACCTGGACTCAAGCGATCCTCCCACCCCAACTTCCCGAGTAGCTGGGACTACAAGTACCACCACACCTGGATAGTTGTTTTATTTTTTTGTAGAGATGGGGTCTTGCTGTGTTGACCAAGCTGGTCTCAAACTCCTGGCCTCAAGCGATCCTCTGGCCTCAGCCTCTCAAAGTGCTGGGGTTACAGGCATGTGCTACCATGCCCAGCCATTCACTTCACTTCTTTTCTTTTCTGTCTCTCTCTTTTTTTTTTTTTTTTTTTTTTTTTTGAGATAGAGCCTTTGCTCTGTCACCCAGGCTGGAGTGTGAAGGCATAATCACAGCTCACTGCAGCCTCAACCTCCCAGGCGCAGGTGATCCTCCCACCTCGGCCTCCTGAGTAGCTGTGACTACAGGTGCACACCGCCACATCCAGATAATGTTTGTATTTTCTGTAGAGATGGGGTTTCATTATGTTTCCCAGGCTGGTCTTGAACTCCTAGCCTCAGGTGATCTGCCCGCCTCGGCCTCCCAAAGTGTTGGGATTACAGGCGTGAGCCGCTATGCCCAGTCACTTGTTTTCAAAACCCAAATGCTACCCCCATGTTGTGGCTGAGTCCTGTAAGATGTGGCTTTGGTGAAAGGTGGGAAGAAAGGCCAGGACCACCCTGCCCTCTGAGCCTGGTGCTTAGCGTCTCTTCAGGCCTCCCACAGCCCAGAGGAGGCACTTTGCTTGGCACCAGGCAGCCACTGCTTTCCCGGGCCATTAGCAGAAATGGGCAATAGAAAGGCTCTGTAGGACCTGTGTGGGACATGGAGGCAGGGCAGGAAGGAGGGGCGCCTCGGTGCTTTTATGTTATCAGCACATTTCATGGCCATGAACTCAGCCTTGTTACTGTAAAAGCCTGCAGCCCAAGACACAGCCGTTCTTGTTTTCTTTGCTCAAGGTTAACTTTCACAAGGCCGATTTCCTCCTACGCACCCAGTCCCATCCCGCAGCGTTGGCACATAAAGCTTTGCTGAGCATGGTCAGGAAAGCCTGCAAGAATAACAGTGTCCTGAGAGCATCTGTGGAAAAAGTGTCATCTCTGGGAAAGGTGTGCCCAGCAGCCCAGCCTCCTGCCTCCCCTCCTCCCCACTCGGCCCTCGACCGCAGGCCCCACCCTCCTCAGTATGTGGGTGCTCAGGGCCTGTCCCCTGAGCACTTCCTTTGGAACCTGCTGGCTGGAGCCGAGTCCAAAGCCGGTCCCAGAAGGGTGGCAGGCCATCTTTACCTGTTCACAAGAAATGGGCAAACTAAGGAAAAGGTCGTCACAGCCTTTTTTCAGAAAACAAAATTTCTTCAGCGGGTGGAAATGCCTCGGGATCTGACACTGTGTCTGTCTGTATGGTTTGCAAATAAAACTCCAATTCAACAGACCTAAGTAAGACTTTTTTTTTTTTTTTTTTGAGATGGAGTCTTGCTCTGTCACCCAGGCTGGAGTGCAGTGGCACAATTTCAGCTCACTATAACCTCTGCCTCCCAGGTTCAAGCAATTCTCCTGCCTCAGCCTCCCGAGAAGCTGGGATTACAGGCGCCTGCCACCACGCCCGGCTAATTTTTGTATTCTTAGTAGAGATGGGGTTTTGCCATGTTGCCCAGGCTGCAAGCTGCTCCTTCTTCCTTCTTCTCTGTGCTCTGTGGCCAGGAGGGTTCCACCATGCAAGATGAACTTGAAAACGAGGAAGGACTGCCACCCACAGGGGAGGGGACAGGGTCCACACGCCGCACACCCAGGGCAGGAGAGGAAGGAGGAAGGCAGGCCTCGGGCTACGAGCTTCCCCCACTGCTTCACTCCTCTGTTTTTGTTTTTGTTTCTGAGCCAGAGTCTCACTCTGTCGCCCAGGCTGCCAGGCTGGAGTGCAATGTTGCAATCTTGGCTCACTGAAACTTCTGCCTCCCGGGTTCAAGCAATTGTCATGCTCAGCGTCCTGAGTAGCTGAGATCACGGGCACGCACCACCACGCCCAGCTAATATTTTGTACTTTAGTAGAGACGGGTTTCACCACGTTGGCCAGTCTGGTCTGGAACTCCTGAGCTCAGGTGACCCGCCCGCCTAGGCCTCCCAAAGTGCTGGGATTACAGATGTGAGTCACTGTGCCCGGCCAAGACACATGTTTTTAAAATCTCACCCAACAGGGATCCCAGAGTTAAGTGTGTTCTTCTGAGACTTGGTGTGGCAGCACGGCCGTTGGAGAGATGACTGCCATTCCCTTGCCCACTGCCTGCTGCTAGAATCCACGTCATCAGACATCTGCCTGTTATCCCAACTACAGCTGCAGGGAAAACCTTCCCATCTTGTCTGTTCTTTAGTTATATTTGGGGTTGGTTCTTCAGGATAGGAATGAGATTGTTGGATCAAACTAGAAATTGCTCAAGATGTTGATGACTTAGACACCTAGTAACTTTCCCTAAGACAGTCACCCTGATATAGATAAATACAGACAAACTGTTGGCAAGAAATTAAGTTTGGCCAGGCAGGGTGGTTCATGCCTGTAATCCCAGCACTTTGGGAGGCTGAGGCAGATGAATTTCTTGAGGTCAGGAGTTTGAGACCAGCCTGGCCAACATGGTGAAACTCCATATCTACTAAAAATACAAAAAATTGGCTGGGCATGGTGGCTCACGCCTGTAATCTCAGCACTATTGGGAGGCCGAGGCAGGTGGATCCCCTGAGGTCGGCAGTTCAAGACCAGCCTGACAAACATGAAGAAACCCTGTCTCTACTATAAATAAATAAATAAGTAAATAAGTCGGGCGTGGTGGCACATGCGTGTAATCCTAGCTACTTTGGAGCCAGAGGCAGGCGAATCGCTTGAACCCAGGAGGCAGAGGTTGCGGTGAGCTGAGATCACGCTATTGCACTCCAGAGCCTGGCCAATAAGAGCGAAACTCCGTCTCAAAAATAAATAAATAAATAAATAAATAAATAAATAAATAAATAAAAAGCCCGGCATGGTGGCACATGCCTATAATTCCAGCTACTTGGGAGGCTGAGGCACAAGAATCGCTTGAACCTGGGAGGTGGAGGTTGCAGTGAGCCAAGATCACACCGCTGCACTCCAGCCTGGGTGACAGAGTGAGACTCCGTCTCAAAAAAAAAAAAAAAAAAAGTTTAATTAAACTAAGCAGCGACTGCGTTTTCTAAATAAATATAATTGTTTTGCAAAAAATAAATAAATAAATAAATGACCAGACGGGGTTTTGGCAAATTGGGAATGTGTTTGGAGTGATCTGACCTAAAGCAGAAGGCTGGCAGAGTGAATCCCAGTGTGCGAAGTCAGGAAAGCAGTTGCCTTAAAGCGGGGATGGTGACTGGGAGGGACTCGAGGGAGGTGGTGTTGGCGGGGCCGGTGACGTTCCATCTCTTGTTCGGCACGGTCGTCACCAGGCCATGACCACGGTGCAGAGATGCACCAAGCTCTACCCTCAACATTTGTGCACTTGAAGAAAAACATGGCTCTGGATATCTGTGGAGGCCAGGGGGTGCCTGATGCTCACCCCAAGGTGATCAGAGATCGTCAGTCTTCCCTCAAGCAGCTGAAGCCAGGACAAGGATGGAGGCAAAGCCTGTGGAGCCACCTGTCGAGAGGGAGGGGGCCACAAAGTTATCACACCTGTCAAGATGCCCCCGCAAAAGGAAATCAGCAGAGGGTTTAGGTCTGAGCTCCAAAGTCACAAGGCCTCCACTCTGATTTGAGGGTGAGCAGTTTGTCTCTCATGAAGATCCACACACAGGAAGGCAAGGGGCATGGGGTGCCCAACCTGGTGGGTGGCCCCCCAGAGCAGCGCTGGGAGGCCGAGTATCTGCCCACACAGATGAGAATGGCTTTGCTGTTTGCCCTCTTCTGGGACTTGGGCTGGCCCTGGAATGGTCCCTGAAGTTCACCTGCCTTTTAGAGGTTGTTGCACCTTGCGTGGGACTTGCCGCCATCATGCCAACCTTCAGTGGGTGCCTTAATGCAGCAGAGTCCCCCAAGATGTCAGGACTGCCCCTTCCTCATGCCCCACACCTCCCCATCAAACACTCCACGATCACAGAGAGCAAAGCGATCACGGTATCTCATGATGTCCGTGAGGATGGAGAAGCTGAGGGAGACCTGGGCCATGGGGCTTGCGAACCAGCCGGCCCCAGCCCTTGCCGTGTGGGGCGGCCCTCAGCAGCTCCCAGCCTGGCTGTTTCTCTGAAGCAGAACCAGGTCTCTGGGAAATGTCAGATTTCAGCAGCATTGAGAGGACAACACAGACCTGGCTTCATGTCTTCCGGGCCGCCTGCTTTTTTTTTTTTTTTTTTTTTTTTGAGACAGGGTCTGGCTCTGTTGCCCAGGCTGGAGTGCAGAGGCATGATCTCAGCTCACTGCAGCCTCCACCTCCCACCTCAGCCTCCCAAGTAGCTGGGAATACAGGCGAGCACCACACCCAGCTAATTTTTAAAAGTGATTGTAGGGATAGAGGTCTTGATATGTTGCCCAGGCTGGTCTTGAACTCCTGGGCTGAAGCAATCCTCCCTCAGTCTCCCAAACCTCAGCCTCCCAAAGTGCTAGGATTGGCACAGGCGTCTAATGAAGGCTTTTAATGAAGGCATTGTTTTCAAAATATCAGCAAAATGCCTCTGTTTCCTCCTTCCCGGATTTTCCTTGCATCAAGCCCATGGCAGCTGTCTCAGAGTCCCCCCACTCCTGCTGTCAGTATCCCCGAAACATCACCCTATCCCAACTAATGTGTTCGACTCCTGTCATTTCTCCCTGCCCTCTGGTCTTCAGGTGGCTTCGTTTAATTTTGTTTGCTCTTTTGCCAGCAAAGCTCTGCCTTCTCCAGCCCATGTGTCAGAACCTCTTCTCACCTCCTCTGGTCCCTCCCTCACCCTCAACTCCCACTCAGACTCCCAGCACCAAAGCAGCAGACCTCACAGCTCTGAGGGCTGGGGTGGGCACCAAATGGCAGAAAATACTCCCATGCTGGGGGATGCCTGTCCAAGAGGAGAGGATGGCGATGGGGGAGCTGGTGGTACCGCCGTTGCCGCTGCTCTGTTCTGCCTTGTTTCTTACTGGCTAGATCACAGCGGATGTGCGTGGTTCGTGTGGTTCCTGGCTCAGAGAGCAGGTGAGTGAGAGATCGTTGGCAGAAAGCATGCAGGGCTGTCAAGGAAAGGAGAGGCTGGCTGCAGAGAGTGGCCTGTGAGCAGGTGGCGTGAAGACACTGTCATCCCCCACAGGCACAGGGCCTCTAGAGTTCACCTTCCTGGGAACTAGTGGGCTGAGCCTTTTCGAAGTTTCTCCTGTTCACAGCATCCTGACAAGGCCATGGAGCGGTCCCTGTCTGTCCTAGCACTCTGAGCTGGACAGAGATAGAAGCACGAGGCCTAGCCCCCGGCTCCTCTTCCGAGGGGCTCTGACGTCCTCCGTGCCTGCCTTACCCTCCCCGGGCACTTTCCAGCACATGCCCTGCACCATCAGCCTCTTCTTGCCAGGGTCACGCCCACGAACCACACTTGGCTCCCCTCGGCCTCAGGCAAGCCCTCCCTGCCACCTGGAAGGTTTCTTTTCTTTGACTTTTTAAACTCAACCCAGCTTTCAAGTCTCAGATTCACATTTCTTTTATCCTTCCTTTAAAAACATAGTTATGCCGGGCATGGTGGCTCACGCCTGTAATCCCAGCACTTTGGGAGGCCGACGCGGGTGGATCACCTGAGGTCAGGAGTTCAAGACCAGCCTAGCTAATATGATGAAACCCGTCTCTACTAAAAATATAAAAAATTAGTCGGGTGTGGTGGTGTGCACCTGTAATCCCAGCTACTCGGGAGGCTGAGGCAGGAGAATCACTTGAACCCAGGAGGCGGACATTGCAGTGAGCTGAGATGGCACCATTGCACCCAAGCTTGGGCAACAAGAGCAAAACTCCATCTCAAAAAAAAAAAAAAAAACACAATTATATGAAGATAGAATTTACTTACTGTATTATTCACCCACTTAAAACAGACAGTTCTGTGGTTTTCTTTTTTTTTTTTTTTTTTTGAGACGGAGTCTTACTCTGTCACCAGGCTGGAGTACAGTGGCCCAATCTCGACTCACTGCAACCTCTGCTAAGTTTCAAGTGATTCTCCTGCCTCAGTCTCCCGAGTAGCTGGGATTACAGGCACACGTCACCACACCTGGCTAATTTTTGTATTTTTAGTAGAGATGGGGTTTCACCATGTTGACCAGGCTGGTCTCGAACTCCTGACCTCAGGTGATCCACCCACCTCAGCCTCCCAAAGTGCTAAGATTACAGGCATGAGACACTGCACCTGGCCTGTGGATTTTACTATCTTCAGAGATGTGGATCCATCAGCACAGTCAATTTCAGAACATTTTCATCACTTCAAAGAGAAACCCTGGACACTGCGAGTATCAAGCCCCTATTTCCCCATCCCCACCTGCACCACTGCCCCAGCTCAAAGTCAACACTAGTCTACTTTCTGTCTCTATGACTTTCATATAAATGGAATCGCACAATATGTGGTCTTTTATGTCTGGCTACTTTTACTTAGCGTAATGTTTCCTAGGTTCAGCCATGTGGTAGCACGTGGGTCAGCACTCTGCTGCTTCTCATGGCCAAATCATAATCCATTGCATGGATGGGCCACCTTGTGCTTATTTCTCAGTTGATGGACACTTGGGTTATTTCCACCTCACGGCTGTGATGAGTCCACCATTCACTTTCCAGCCTTTTCCAATTACCGGGTCTGTGCATCACACTCTCTCCCTTCCCTGAACACTACTGCTACTACTCTATTTATTTATTTATTTATTTTTTGAGATGGTGTCTCACTCTGTCACCCAGGCTGGAGTGCAGTGGCTCGATCTCAGTTCACTGCAACCTCCACTTTCCAGGTTCAAGCAATTCTCCTGTCTCAGCCTCCCGAGTAGCTGGGATTACAGGTGCCCACCACCACGCCCAGCTAATTTTTGTATTTTTAGTAGAGACGGGGTTTTACCACATTGGCCAGGCTGGTCTGGAACTCCTGACCTCAAGTGATCCGCCCACCTTGGCCTCCCAAATTGCTGGGATTGCAGGTGTGAGCCATCTCCATGCCCGGCCTACTATTACTAATTACTACCTATTAAACACCTGCTACGTGCCAGGTTCCAAATTGCTCATGGCAGCAGATCAAATTGTCAACCACTGGTGAGTGTGGCAGGTGTTATTATTCCCACTTTATGCAGAAGGAAGCTCAGCTCCAGAAAAGGAAAGAGACTGGCCAAGGTCATGGTGGAAATGGGACTTAAACCCACGTCTGTCCTGCAGCAAAGTCCTCCTGTAGCGTTGATCTCATGTTTGACATTGAACCCTTTTTAAACTGAGTTTTCCATGTTTTGGGGTCTCCCCAAAATTACAAGCTTCAGGAGAAGGGGCTGGATCTTTAGCCTTAGGCCCAAGACACCATGAGGTATTTTCCCACTCATATTTATGGAGTTCCTTTCGGCTTGCAGCCTGGGGTATCTCTGTTTGTTGTCGCCTCAGCATCCCTTCCACCTGCCTCCTCCTGGCTACAGGATGGGCACATGGCTCAGGCCTGGCCAAAGTCCTCAATCCTGCTGGCCACAGCGATTGGCTCAAGGATGAGTGCAGGATCCAAGCCTGGCCAATCAGAGCCATCCTCAGGTATTTTCCATGGCAACGGCTGAGGACACTTGCTTACTCTTTGGGGCTGGGAGCTATAAGGGCCACCAAGCCTGGAGCTGCCATTGCCAACCACATTCTGCCTCCTGGGGAGGGAGAGAGCTACATCAGAATGCTGTGCAGACATTCCAAGTGGTACTGCACGAAAACGCTTAATGACGTGGGAAGATGTCCATGATAACTTCCTGGGTTAAAAAAAAGAAGCTACAAATCAGCACATGCGATCTCACTAGCTATATATGTGTTCATCTATATGAAAAAATATATAGAATCACATGCAAAGAAAAAGAATGGATAATATGGGCCAGAATACTAAGAGGAATGCTCTCTGTATGAGTATCAGTTGTATTTTTTCTTTTGGTTTATCTGAACTTTCTAAACTCACTATGCATTCTGTATTTTTCAGAAGTGTTTGTTATTATCCTGTTTATTTTTAGCTGGAGCTTCTGCAATCCCCATTGAGAAGTCATTTCTAGCACATGCCTCTTGATGAGTGTTTAGGCTCAGCCTGTCACCTCCTTTGCCTTTTTAGTGCATGCACTTTCCCAACAACCCCATTTTTTTTCTTATTTCTTCTTCTTCTTATTTTTTAGACGGAGTCTTGCCCTGTCACCCAGGCTGGAGTGCAGTGGTGTAATCTCAGCACACTGAAACCTCCACCTCCTGGGTTCAAGTAATTCTCCTGCCTCAGCCTCCCAAGTAGCTGGGACTACAGGCACGTGCCACCACACCCGGCTAATTTTTGTATTTTTCTTAGAGACAGGGTTTCACCTTGTTGGCCAGGCTGGTCTCAAACCCCTGACCTCAGGTCATCCGACCGCCTCAGCCTCCCAAAATGCTGGGATTACAGGCGTGAGCCACCATGCCTGGCCCCAACAACCCCATTTCTGCTGGGGTCCCAGGCCAGCCCCACTCTCGGCTGCTCTGCTCACCCAGCCCCCTCTCAGCCGCCAAGACCTTCAGGCCCTGGTGTGGCTGGAGCACCCTGAACCAAGCCTCCCTCCCCACCCTGTACAACTCATCTTGCTGGGTGTTGAGTTTCATTCTCAGCTCACAGGAAACCTGCAAAAAAATATTTTCTTTGGCAGCCAATATGAGGGTGGCAGCCCCAGACATCTCTCCTGGGCGATGGCCAAGCCTGGAGTGGCCGCTGCCCTCCACAGCTGCCCAGGGGACACAGTGGACAAGGCCAGTATTCTGAACTCATCTGCCTTAAATAGGGTTCTTCCACTCCCCCATCGAGGCCAGAGAGATCACTGCCTGAGGGATGGGGCCCCACAGGAGCCTTCTGGCCAACACAACCTCTCCCAAGCTGATGGGCACCTGGCCGTCGCAGCAAGCAGCGTGGCAGACCCTCCAGAGGCCCAGCCCCCGACTGCCTTCTGTTGCTGAAGGGTTCTGAGGATAGAAGGCTCTCACAGGAGGGCAGTCAAGAGCCCAGCTGTACCTGCCCCGCCATGAGTCTTTTTGTAGGGGTACTGCCCTCCCTTCAAGAGGTGTCCATCCCTCTCCCATCTGGATCCGGCCCTGTCCTTCAAACTCCCAGGCCCTGACCACACGGTTGGTGTCAGTGGCTACAACTGGCCCCTGCGGGCTCAGTCAGGTCCTTACTTCCAAGAGGGGGACCCTGGAGAAGAATGAATGAGATGGGAGTATCTGAACTAAAATGGTGGCAGAGTGGGTGACAGCCATCACACTGGGCCATGGAGATGCAGAGAGCTGGTGGGGGCCAGGCACCGCACGCCTGTAATCCCAGTATCATGGGAGGCTAAAGCAGGCAGATCGCCTGAGATCAGGAGTTTGAGACCAGCCTGGCCAACATGGTGAAAACTCCCCCCATCTCTACCAAAAATACAAAAACTAGCTGGGCATGATGAAGCACATCTGTAATACCAGCTACTCTGGAGGCTGAGGCTCAAGAATCACTTGAACCTGGGAGGCAGACATTGCAGTGAGCAGAGATGGCACCACTGCACTCCAGTCTGGGCAACAGAGCGAGACTCTGTCTCAAAAAAAAAAAAAAAAGAGAGATCAGGTGGGGAGAGTGGAGGCAGAGAGGGCAGCAGTGGAGATGAGGTGCCAGGAGCACAAGGAGCAAGAAGAGGAGGGTGGCCCCCAGGACACTGCAGTCCCCTGCCTGCCAGCTGTGCTTTCTGCCCGTAGGTCACAGGGCATTCCTTGTATCATTTGAATGAAGCCCCTTTGACTGAGCTGTCTCATCTGGGGGTCTATTCCTTACAATCTAAATATATTGGCTGGGTGTGGTGGCTCATGCCTGTAATCCCAGCACTTTGGGAGGCTGAGGCAGGCGGATCACTTGAGATCAGGAGTTCAAAACTAGCCTGGGTAACATAGGGGGACCCCTGTCTCTAGAAAATGTACAAAAATTAGCCGGGTGTGGTGGTGCACACCTGTGGTCCCAGCTACTTGGGAGGCTGAGATGGGAGGATCTCTTGAGCCCTGGAGGCTGAGGCTGCAGTGAGCCAAGATTGTACCACTGCACTCCAGTCTGGGTGACAGAGTGAGACCCTGCCTCAAAAACAAAACAAAAACCCCAAAGATCTGGACTGGGTCACATGAAGGCGACCTGGCCGCAGGTGGGAGAAGTGGCCTCCACCTGCCTCCAGGGGAAAGGAATGGCTGTCTTCTGGTTCCTCTTCACTCCCGAATTGGCTGAGAGGCCCCCCCTTGCTACTGGTTCCCAAGGCTCTTGCTCTCTTAAGGAAAGTGCTTCCCTGGACATCTCCCCTAACCCTGATGTCCATGAGATGGATCCCAGCAGAGAGACTTTTCAGATCAGGACTAAAAGTCCCTGGTCCCGGGGGGCCAGTGGGTGCCATCAAAGGGAGCTCAGGGGCGCCTGCTGCTGGAAGAAGGGGGCAGGGTTCAGGGTCTGACTGCTTTGGGTTTGAATCCTGGCTCCAGCAACTTCCCAGCTGTGTGATCCTGCTTTTGTTTCTTGGCTCCTTCATAGCCAACATCACAGCGACTTGCCATGTGCTAGACCCTGTTCCACGAGCTCCTTCGGACAGGTGCTAGCAGGATCCCATTTTCCAAATAAGGAAGGAGAGGTGGGGGCGATGAAGCACGCACGCTCAGGTCACACAGCTGGCGGCAGGAGGTGAACTCCGGCTTATCTGATTCTCAAGCCCAAGTGAGCTGCTGCATTAAACTGTCCTTCCGCACCGCCCGGTGGGACGAGAATCAGACCAGACCATGGCTGGGAAGTGGCATGTCGTAGGCATTCCAACATGATAAGTAATAATCATATTTCAAATGACCCTTCACCCACCCAGAAACCTCCAGGCTCCTGAGAAATCACAAGCCTTGGCCGGGCATGGTGGCTCAACATCTACAATCCCAGCACTTTGGAAGGCCAAGGCGGGTGGATCACCTGAGGTGAGGAGTTCGAGAGCAACCTGGCCAACATGGTGAAACCCCCGTCTCTACTAAAAATACAAAAATTAGCTGGGCGTGGTAGCACGTGCCTGTAATCCCAGCTAGTCAGGAGACTGAAGCCAGAGAATTGATTGAACCTGGGAGGCAGAGATTGCAGTGAGCCGAGGTCGTGCCATTGCACTCCAGCCTGGCAACAAGAGCAGAACTCCATCTCAAAAAAAAAAAAAAATCACAAGCCTTTACCTATAGCAGACGCCTCAGGCAGAGCCACTCAGAATCCTCAAGAATTAGGAAGGAGAAATACAGCATACTGCTTGGCCACCTGCCAAATTAAAATGTTCAGGCCTGAAGGCATCCCCAGGGCATGTTTGCAAGGATGGGTGAGAAGTTGTGTGTTTTCGCGGAGGGTAAGGATTCTGAGGCAAGGATGCTGGGAAGCTGGTTTTGCCCTTAAGAGAAATGTCTTGTGCTAAGATAAGCCATTGCAGAATAAAGTTGACATGCTTCTCTATCCAGAAAAAGAGAAGGTAATCCTTCATTTAAAAAGAAATAAGAAATAAAATTGTAAAAACAACAAAAAAAGTTCTTCCAATATTTGCCTGCGAACTACGTCTGGGATTTGCTTCAAAATAACCCACTTGGGTGGATGCTGATGAAACAAACCTGGATGAGTCAATCATTTCCCAGCATGGGTATCCGTCCATGGGTCAGCCTGGTACTGGCCTCTCTCCTTGCAATTCTGAAATTTTTCATAATAGGTTTTTTTTTTTGGTTGGTTGGTTGGTTTTTTTTTTTTTTTTTTTTTTAAGTCGGGGGGACAGAGTCTTGCCCTGTTGCTCAGGCTGGAGTGCAGTGGCGTGATCTCAGCTCACTGCAACCTCTGCCTCCCACGTTCAAGTGATTCTCCTGCCTCAGCCTCCCAAGTAGCTGGGATTACAGGCATCCACCACCACGCCCGGCTAATTTTTTGTATTTTTAGTAGAGATGGGATTTCACCATGTTGGTCAGGCTGGCCTCGACCTCCTGGCCTCAGGCGATCTGCCCGCCTCGGCCTCCCAAAGTGCTGGGATTACAGGCATGAGCCATGATGCCTGGCCATAAGTTTCTTTCTTTCTTTCTTTCTTTTTTTTTTAAGTAGAAAGTAGGAATATGGCCAGAGCATCCCACCACAGACTCTAAGTGGCAGAGTCAGTGAGCAGTGATAAGTAAGGGACCCTGGAGCCCCTCCCCACAACCCCACCACCAACCACTCTCCCTCCCCACCCCTCTCCCTGTTGACATCCATGCCGTCCAAGAACCCTCGGCTGTGAGTAATAAGCGCGCCTCTCGGTGGGAACATGTGTTTCCAATCATCAGAGCAGCAGTGAGTCACCACCAACAGCTGCTGCTGTCTCCGTCTCCCTGCACTCACCTTCAGCCCCGTGCCGACAGCCCAGGCTCTGCCCCCACCCAGCTCTGGCTCAGCCAGCCTGACCCCCTGGAGTCCTGGGTGTCCTCCGGCCTATGGGCCTCCCAGCACCACTAGCTCCCTGGTCTGAAGCAGCACTTGCCTCCTCCACCTGGATCACCCCGACTCAACCTCCAGGTCCCACTCGAGACATCCCAGACAGCGCCCCCAGACCACCCCAACCCTGCTGGCACCCGTCCATTGCCCTGGGTTGCACCACAGTCACCGCACTCAGCACACTTTTTACAATGTTCTCTGTCTCTTTCATATTAAAGTTGTGTGTTTTTGCAGAGGGTGAGGATTCCAAGGCAAGGATGCTGGGAAGCTGGTTTTGCCCTTAAGAGAAATGTCTTATGCTAAGATAAGCCATTGCAGAATAAAGTTGACATGCTTCTCTATCCAGAAAAAGAGAAGGTAATATTAAAGGATGGTTTGCACTGCAGGAAGGAGGGGCCACTCCCCATCCATTTCCCTGGTGTCTGCACAGCCCCATGGCTGGTGCCCAGTAAATACCTGTTGAATGAATAAATGAACTATAGCCTTAAGAGGTTACAGTCAGTGGGGGAGACAGACACGAGAATGAGAAATCCATGAGAGAAAATGCAGGGAGTCCAGATGAAGTCAGGGTGATAAGCCACAGAAATGCGGTGTCCACCTCTGCCGGTTGCTAGGACGACTGCACCTCCACCCCGCCCCAGCTGGGCCCCTCCCCGGGGCTGCAGCTCATCGCCTCATTCTCAACTGGCTGTTGCCTGGTGAGCACAGGTTGGAGGCCAGCCTGGTCTTAATGAGGAAGGATGGCTGAATGTGGGGCAGGCAGTGTCTGATGGGGCCGGGAGTGATGTGGGCTCTCTCATTGACGAGGCCACATCCAGGGTGTTCTGCTACCTCCTCCAAGGGGTCAGAACCACAGTCCCACAGGACAGGGAGCACCAACAACGACCCAGAGCACCCTCTACCCCCGCAGGCAGCCCAGCCCAGTGCAGGTGCGGTGGGACACCACCTGTCCAGACCTCGGAGCCTTCCTCATGGGCATCCACGGCAACACGGTTCTGTGGCCGGGTGGCACCTTCGAGGGGAGGCAAGCAGGGGCCGGTGAACGCAGGTGACACTGAGGGGTGACGAGCCGTCGGCCTCATTCCTGGGCCGGAGAGCACCAGGACAGAACCAGGGTGGCCGGGTCATGCTGGAGGCAAGGCTGAGTGTGATGGGCGGCAGGACTGTCACAGGTGTCCACAGAGCCCAGGGGCCCTCTCAAGGCTGAGAGGAAGGGTGGCCATGCCAAAAAATGAGTTAATGACTCAGACCCAAACCTCCAGAAACCAGCTGGGAATGGCAAGAAGGATCTGACTCGCTTTCCAAAAAGCTTGGCTCCTCCTCTCCTTTCTCCTGCCTCGCTGCCTCTGATCTCGGTGGTAGTGACCACAGCCACCCCAAGCCTGCCCTTCCTGCTGTCTGGCTCTGCAGCTCAAGGTTGAATGAGGGCCTTCAGGAACTCTAGCCCTCACCCCAACCCATCCTCCCAGGAGGAAGTCCAGGGACTCAGACCTGCCCCACGCTTCCTGAAGCTGGCTCCAGACACACGAGGCTGGGTTTGAAACTGGAGGTAACGAGAGTCTGGTTCGGGCCTGATGCTGCTGCTGGCCACAGGGTCCATATCACAGAGAAACTGAAGCATCCCCAGAGAAGAGAGAAAGGACCAGAGGGGAGGACAAGGAGGAAAACAGGCGGGACAGGAACCAAGAGAGACAAACAGGCCTGGGGAGAGGGGAGGAGAGAGGGGACATTCTTGGGCACAGACCTAATCACAGCCTTGAAATGAAATTTACTGCTGCACTCAGCATGGGACAGCCGCCAGCTCCACCAAGCCAGTCTCCCTTCTGTTTGTACGAGGTGATGACATCATGGCCATGGGTCGTCACTCACACGGAGGAGGAGGAGGAAGGCCAGCTGGCGGGAAATCTGAGCCTCCCCTGGCCAGGCTTCCAGGCAAGGCGAACCCGAAACCATGCAAGTCAGCCTCCACAAATCCCTGCTGAGCTGGGCAGCCGCTTCCTTCGCCGTCCAGCCCTCCCTCATGGCCAGCTCCGGTCCCCAGAACGCCAGCTGACGCTGCTTCCTGGGAAGAGTCAGTGATGGAGAAGCCCTGGGGACCGTCTCTGCTCGCTGGCCCTGGTCCCCAACCCGCCCATGAAAGGAAGCACATGACGGCATGCCCAGGGCCAAAAGGAAATAGCCCGGGCATGAGGAAACACCAGCCCCAGGCCCCGAGCATCCAATCCCAGCATCTCGCATGTTCCTCCTTGTGCTTATAGGAACCAGTCTACAGGAGGATCCAGGAGAGCCAGCGTCACAGGTGTGGGGGCAGACAGGTGGGGAGAGGCGGCAGAGCTCAGCGGCATAAACTCTCGGGGGTCCACAGCTGCAGGAGCCTCTTGGAAGGAGGGCCCAGGGGCCCTGCTCAAACTGTCCTTGCAGGATAGGAGACGCTTCCGAGTCAAAGAGGAGGCAAAACCCGGCCACAAAGAGGAGAGGCACTGCCATTTCAGCCCACATGAAGCAAGGTCTGCAAAAGCAGGGTGGAACCACTGCTGCATCCCGGTGACCTCCCTGCAGGAAGGGTTCATGTGCTTTCAGCCTGAGTCATCTAGTTCAAGCTGTTTACCTGTGGCAGTCTGTGGAGCCAGTGATGTCGTGGGCTTCTTGCTTACCACCAGGATGACCTCTCTGCCTCTCCTCTCTTTCCAGAGTCACTGGAGACTTGACCAGGGCAACAGGGCTGGCTTTGGGGCTGCGGCCTGAGGCTGTGAAGGCTGGAATCCAAGCAGGTTTGCTAAAGGGAGGTGCCCTGGCTCATGGCTGCTTTTGCCCTGAGGGGTGCCTGTCTGTGGAGGGGCAGCAGGGTGGGGTGACAGTAGATGGAAGTGATGAAGAGAGGCCAAAGTCCCACCTTCTCAAAGATGGCCTGTAGGATGGCATAAAATAGATCAATAGACTTTGCAAAACAAAACCCAAAGGGAAGGCCAGGCGTAGTGGCTCACACCTGTAATCCCAGCACTTTGGGAGGCCAAGGTGGGCGGATCACTTGAGGTAAGGAGTTCAAGACCAGCCTGGCCAACGTGGCGAAACCCCATCTCTACTGAAAATACAAAAAATTAGCCAGGTGTGCTGGTGCATGCTTGTAGTCCCAGCTATTCGGGAGGCTGAGGCAGAATTGCCTGAACTTGGGAGGCAGAGGTTGCAGTGAGCCGAGATTGTGACACTACACTCCAGCCTGGGCAACAGAGCGAGACTCTGTCTCAAAACAAAACAAAACAAAACAAACAAACAAAAACCAAAGGGAGGCACGAACCAAGAGTGGCTGGAAGGTGGAGCAGGATCTTTAAAAAGTGAACCCTGATGGCTGCGGCCAAGAAGGCTTTAACCGTGTTATACAGAAAGGGTGGGGAACATTTGCACTCCCACCCCCAGGGCTGCCCATTTCAGGGCCGGACCCTCATCGAAACGTTACACTACCTGCTCCACACAGAGCAGGACAGAAGATACCCACCTACCTGAGTTCCCATCGCCCAGGCACACCCACTAACCTTTCCGTGAACACCTTTGTATGCTGCTTTTTTTTTATGTTTTATTTTTTTGAGACTGGGTCACACTCTATCACCCAGGCTAGAGTGCACTGGCGCGATCTCAGCTCACTGCAACCTCCACCTCCCGGGTTCAAGTGATCCTCCTGCCTCAGCTTCCCAAGCAGCTGGAACTGCAGGCATGTGCCACCATGCCCGGTTAATTTTTGTATTTTTTGTAGAGATGCGATTTCGCCATGTTGTCCTGGCTGGTCTCAAACTCCTGGGCTCAAGTGATCCTCCTGCCATGGCCTCCAAAAGTGCTAGGATTACAGGCGTGAACCACCATGCCTGGCCTGTATACTTCTTTCTAGATCCACTCACATATTTGACTTCACATAAATGAAATATTATACATGCTATTTTATTATGGAAACTTTTTTTTCTTTTTTCAGAGTCAGTCTTTTGCTCTGTTGCCCAGGCTGGAGTGCAGTGGTTCAATCAGAGCTCACTAAAGCCTTGAACTCCTGGGTTCAAATGATCCTCCTACCTCAGCCTCCCGAAAAGCTGAGACTGCAGGCACAGGCCCCCATGCCCAGCTAATTCATTCCTTCCTTCCTTCCTTCCTTCCTTCCTTCCTTCCTTCCTTCCTTCCTTCCTTCCTTCCTTCCGTCCCTCCCTCCCTCCCTCCTTCCTTCCCTCCCTCCCTCCCTTCCTCCTTCCTTCCTTGTTTTCTTTCTTCTTCTTTCTTTTTTCTTTCTTTCTCTCTCTCTTTCCTTCCTTCTTTCTTTCTTTGTCTTTTTTCTTTTCCTTTTCTTTTTTGGCAGAGTCTCACTCTATCACCCAGGCTGGAGTGCAGAGGCATGATCTCAGCTCACTGCAAACTCTGCCTCCTGAGTTCAAGTGATCCTCCTACCTCAGCCTCCCGAAAAGCTGAGACTACAGGCACGTGCCCCCATGCCCAGCTTCTTTCTTTCTTTCTCTTTCTTTCTTTCTCTCTCTTTCTTCTTTCTTTCTTTCTTCTTTCTCTTTCTTCTTTTTTCTTTCTTTTTTTCCTTCTTTCTTTTTCTTTCTTTCTTTTTTTTCTTTCTCTCTCTCTCTTTCCTTCCTTCCTTCTCTTTGTCTTTTGTCTTTTTCTTTTTCTTTTCCTTTTCTTTTTTGGCAGAGTCTCGCTCTATCACCCAGGCTGGAGTGCAGAGGCACGATCTCAGCTCACTGCAAACTCTGCCTCCTGGGTGCAAGTGATTCTCGCGCCTCAGCCTCTCAGGTAGCTGGGACTACAGGCATGCCACCACGCCCAGCTAACTTTTTGTATTTTTAGTAGAGACAGGGTTTCGCCATGTTGGCCAGGCTGCTCTGGAACTCCTGGCCTCAAGTGATTCACCTGCCTTGGCTTCCCAAAGTGCTGAGATTACAGGCATGAGTCACTGCACCTGGTCTCGGCCACCTAATTTCTTTAATTCTTTGTCAAGATGGGTCTCACTGTGTTTCTCAGGCTGGTCTCAAACTCCTGGCATCAGGTGATCCTCCTGCCTCAGCCTCCCAAAGTTCTGAGATTACAGGCACAAGACACTTTGTCCATACCATGGACACTTAAAAGAAATCTTTTTCGGCCAGGTACGGTGGCTCATGCCTGTAATCCCAGCACTTAGGGAGGCTGAGGTGGGCAGATCACTTGAGGTAGGAGTTCGAGACCAGCCCAACCAGCATAGTAAAACCCCATCTCCACTAAAACCACAAAAATTAGCTGGGCGTGGTGACAGGTGCCTCTAATCCCAGCTACTTGGAAGGCGAGGCAGGAGAATCGCTTGAACCTGGGAGGTAGAGGTTGCAGTGAGCTGAGATCGTGCCACTGTACTCCAGCATGGGTGACAGAACGAGACTCCGTCTCAAAAAAGAAAAAAAATCAATTCTGTGCCTGGCCTCACTCCCCTGACAATCAGTGTCAGCAGCGTGGTGCGTGCCTTGGTCTCCAGGCTGTGGGGACCTTCACTCTCCTATCTGCATTATTGTTCTCTATGAAATAGAACCTTTTTGTTCCTATGTCTCTGCACCTTGCTTTGCTCAGGACCGAAGACTTTTATAAGTTAGTGGTTTCCAACCAGGGCCATTTTGCAATATCTTAAGACATTTTTGATGGTCACAATTGGAGAGGTGCTGGCATCTAGTGGGTCTAGGCCAGGGATGGTGCTGAACACTCTACAGTGCCCAGGACAGCCCCCCACAAAGAGGGATCTGGCCCAAATGTCAACTGTGCCAAGGCTGAGAAGCCCGGCCCCTAATGAAGAATAATACGAATGAAATCCATGTCGAAATGCCCTTCAGCACGTTCGCCACAGAACAGATGAGCAGCTCATGCTGCCTGTGGATCTTTTCTCAAGCACGGTGGGTCCCAGTCACTCTATTATTATTATTTTTTTTTTTGAGATGGAGTCTTGCTCTGTTGCCCAGGCTGGGGTGCAGTGGCATGATCTTGGCTCACTGCAACCTCTGCCTCCCTGGTTCAAGTGAATTCCGGCTAATTTTTGTATTTTTAGTAAAGATGGGGTGTCACCATGTTGGCCAGCCTGGTCTCAAACTCCTGACCTCAAGTGATCTGCCCACCTCGGCCTCCCGAAGTGTTAGGATTACAAGCGTGAGCCACCATGCCCAGCCATCACTCTTGTCTCACCTTCTTGTCATCTTCAGGATGTCCTGTGGCGAACAGCCCCACCAGTGGACGTTGGGGACGGAAACCTGGGCTGGGTGCCCATTGTGACCAAGAGTCTGAGGTCCGGCTGGATGGGGAGGCACAGATGAGCTGCCTGCTCCTCGCTGAGAGCCATGTGTCACCTGACTGATGTGTCAGCTCCCAGACAGCCAGACTCAGACATGGTCCCCATCTTTCCCTACAGCTGCCAGCTCCCTGCCCCCTGAGACTGCCCGGGACACTCCCCTGAGGGCAGAGTTTCAGCTGTCAGCAGGGGGTCAGTTTCCCAGCTGTGTGGGGCCAAAGTCCATGCTGTCTCTGGATGAGAACATCTGGCTCTCTGGGAACCTCCTAGAAAGAGTGGGGGTGCTTCGGGTCCACTCAAGCTGTCTCCAGAAAGAGAACGCGACCTGCTCAGGGGAAGATGGCTCTCATCCAGCCTGGGAGGGCGAGGCCGCCGAGAAGAGCAGTGTCCTCCTGCCAGCCCGGTACCGCAGGGAGGGCATCCTGCCTGGTGGCCTGAGACGGAAGCAACAGGGAGTAGGCCTTGGCACTTCCTCCGGCCCCAGACAGCATTCACCATGTCCAGCCTGGGACGTGTTTGCCGGGTGTGTTTGGGCACGGGTGCACACATGCCTGACAGCTCTGCTGTGCTCTCTGCCGGGAAGGTCTCTTTAAGCGGGTAGGGGAGCCAGGCGATGTTCCTCGTGGGAAGCGGTGGCCCCTGGAGTGTGGTCTGAGGGCCCTGAAATCACCCCCACACTTCACAGGGCTCCCTCATGCTCCTGTCTGTCCTGAGAGGCTGAGAGCCTCTGCTCTTAAACTGGTCCAAGCCAGGGTCCCCCAGGCTGTGGCTGGGCTGGATGTCCCCTATGGTCCCCCGGTAGTCCACCCACCAATATCAAGATGAGAAGTGAAGGGGGCTGAAGCAATGGGCTGGGCGTGGTGGCTCATGCCTGTAATCCCAGCACCGTGGGAGGCCGAGGCGGGCAGATCACCTGAGCGCAGGAGTTCCAGACCAGCCTGGGCAACATGGTGAAACCCTCTCTCTATTTAAAATACAAAAATTAGCAGGGTGTGATGGTGGGCGCCTGTAATTCCTGCTGCTTGGGAGGCTGAGGCACGAGAATTGCCTGAACTTGGGAGGCAGAGATTGCAGTGAGCCGAGATGGCGCCACTGCACTCCAGTGGGAGACAGAGTAAAAATCTGTCTTTAAAAAAAAAAAAAAAAAAAAAAAGGCAGTGAAACAGTGGAGGGAGCTCCCAACCCGGGGTCAGCTTTGCTCTTTCCTCTCTTGCCCTGGGCGTGGGGCATATGTCCCTTCCCCTGTGGGTGGCGGCCCTTCCCCGTGTTCAAGTTTGTCTTGCAAGGTTGAGCCCTCCTGGCCACAGAGCACAGAGAAGGACAAGGAGAAGGAGCGGTTTGCAGAAGCTGCATCTCTACAAAAAATACAAAAAATAGCCAGGTGTGGCCGGGTGCGGTGGCTCACGCCTGTAATCCTAGCACTTTGGGAGGCCGAGACGGGTGGATCACGAGGTCAGGAGATTGAGACCATCCTGGCTAACACGGTGAAACCCCGTCTCTACTAAAAAATACAAAAAAAAAAAAAAAAATAGCCAGGTGTGGTGGCGGGCGCCTGTAGTCCCAGCTACTCGGGAGGCAGAGGCAGAATGGCATGAACCCAGGAGGTGGAGCTTGCAGTGAGCTGAGATCGTGCCACTGCACTCCAGCCTGGGCAACAGAGCGAGACTTTGTCTAAAAAAATAAAAAATAAAAAATAAAAATTGCCAGGTGTGGTGGGGCATACCTGTGGTCCCCGCTACGAAGGAGGCTGAGGTGGGAGGATCACTTGAGCCTGGGAGGCAGAGGTTGCAGTGAGCTGAGATTGAGCCACTGCACTCCAGGTTGGGTGACAGAGCAAGACCCTGTCTCTAAAAAAAAAAAAAAAAAGAGAAAAAAGAAAGAAAAAGTGGGTTTGTGCTGCCATGAGCCAGATTCCAGTCTACTCCCTGTCTTCATTAGGTTCCTAGTGTGAGGCCTCAGTTTCCTTGGTTTTGAGGTGGGAGGACCCTAACTGGAAAAGAAGGTGGAGCGTGGTCAATGGGACAGAAGCTGGCTCAGGAGCCAAGACCCTGAGGGCCCCAAGCAGCAGGGAGATGGCTGGGTCAGCAAGCTGGGAGTTGTGGGCTGTGAGGGAGGCCTGGCTTCTGGGACTGCCCTCTCACTTCCCTGCTGTGCCCTTGGGAGAGTCATTTGGCCCCTCAGACCTCAGTCCTCTCTGCATCTGACTCTACAGCCCCAGGTCAGCCATTCACGGCACTGAACCAGAAAGGGGTTCTGTGCTCACCATTTTGTGGCTCTGGAGTCTCTGCATCTGCAGCACCTGCCCTTTCACTGGGCTCCCTGCCCTCACCTGGGCCACTCACCACAGTCCCATCCTTCCAGAGGATGCGTCCGATCCTGCCCCTCTGCTCAGAACCCTCCAAAGGATCCCACCTCACTCAGAACAAAATGCACATCCTCCCGGTAACGTGGCTGCCTTCCGCTGTGTCCCCTCCCAGCCCCTGCTCCTGGCCTCCTGCCTCAGCCCTCCTTCCTCTCACTCCTCTGCCACACCACGGGCTCCACCAGGTCCAGCACCTTCCAACCTTGGAGCCTTGCGTGCTTCCACCTGCTGTTCCAGGGATGTTCCTCTGTTCTCTAGACACTGAATCTCACTCTTAGGACGGTGTCCAGGCTACAGCAGATGCTCAAATGAGTATTTGTTGATGGACGGAGGAAGGAGGGAGAGAGAGAGAGAGAGAGAGAACCAAGAGAAAAGGGAGGAAAAGAAAGCTGGAAACTTCTGGTTTAGAGACCTGTTTGGAGGAGATAATGGTAGAGGCAGCAGAAAAGTAGGGTACTCTCTGGTGGGGGAATTGAGGGGGAGAGAAGATTTTTGTTTCGTTTTTAGACAGGGTCTCACTCTGTCACCAAGGCTGGAGTGCAGTGGTGCGATCTCTGCTCACCGAAGACTTGACTTCCCTAGGCTCAAGCGATCCTCCCACCACAGCTTCCCTGTAGCTGGGACTACAAGTGTGCGCCATCACGCCCAGCTAATTTTTTTTTTTTTTTTTTTTTTTTTTTTTTTTGTAGAGAAGGGTCTCACTATATTCCTCAGGCTGGTCTCAAATTCCTGGCCTCAAGCGATCCTCCCACCTTAGTTTCCCAAAGTGTTGGGATTACAGGCGTGAGCCACTGCACCTGGCAAGATTTCTGCTTAACTTTTCCTGGGAGCAATTCCAGCCTGTTTGTGTGCTGGTGCGGATGTCTTCGGGGAGGGCAGTCCAGGACGCAGGTGCGAGGCCTTGGGTTGGAAGTTCCAGTCTCATGCCCCCTGACCCTGGAGCCCAGGCCCGCCTTTCCTCCCAGGTACATCCATATTGGCCCCGCCCCCTTGGTTGTAGGCACCACGGCTGCTCTAAGTATTTATCACCCTAACATGTACCTGATCATTTATGTGTAGAGCTTGTCTAAAAGACCGAGAGCCCCTAAGCTACCTGTTTCTATCATGAACTGACAAATTGAAACACAAGCTCAACCGCATTTTGTTCTCCTTGTAACCAAAAAGAAGGAAAGAAAACAATGAAATGGTTGCAGGCAGCCAGCACATAACAATTTTCTGAATTAACTGTACTTTTAAACGTTAGCTTCAAACATCATTTTGTGAACGACACAACTCTATTTCACGCTAACAAAAACTGAAAAAGTGACTTTGGATTTGTCAGGGTGCTAAAAATAACGGCTCTGCTTATTTAACTTTTCTCAGAGCTGTTACAAAGCATACACAAACAGAAAGAAGCTGTTTTTCCATTCTTTCACTATTTTCCAAAATTTCATACCTCAAGTCAGCACTGCACAGTTTAGCGGACAATTCTGCTCTTTTTTTTTAAACGGAGTCTTGCTCTGTCGCCCAGGCTGGAGTGCAGTGGCGCCATCTCCGCTCACTGCAACCTCCGCCTCTTGGGTTCAAGCGATTCTCCTGCCTCAACCTCCTGAGTAGCTGGGACTACAGGCGTGCACCACCACACCAGGCTAATTTTTGTATTTTTAGTAGAGACGGGGTTTCACTGTCTCTACTAAATGTTGGCCAGGCTGGTCTCAAACTCCTGGCCTCAAGTGATCCTCCCGTCTGGGCCTCCCAAAGTGCAGGGATTACAGGCGCAAGCCACCGTGCCCGCCCTGATTCTTCTTGTGTCATTTTCCTAGGCTTCCATCTCCCTAGCTGGACTGTAAACACCCTGGAATGCTGATCTCAGTGCAGCAGTGTCCACGGAGCCCCTCGGGGCACACACCGGATGTGCAGGGTGGGTGCCCGCAGCCGGGCGCAGGCAGGTTCACAGCCAGGAGGCCCGCCTCACCACCCTACACATGTTCATCCCTTCATATGCCTGGGTCTTTCCTGGAACACAAAACTGTTTTGGGAAAAGTCCTTCGGCTCCCACATTTGTGGGCTAAGAGAGGAAACTGTGAGCGGAGCCCAGCCAATGCCTCTGCTGCGATCCTACTGGCTCCTGGGCGCCTGGGCCCACCCCCGTCTCTTGTTGGCTGGTCAAAAATATGGCCAGTTTATATAAAATCCTGTTTTGTTCACAGTAACCACACCCCCACCCCCCAACTAAACTGGCCAGGCGCACTTGAAATTCTAAGGCCTCCATTTGAAAAAGGGATCCTGTCTGTTTCTCAATTGGCCACCCGCCCACAGGAACGGGGAGGCGGCGATAGGGAACGGCCCCTGCTCCAAAGGACACCCCTTGGCTCGCCTCGAGGCTGAGCTCGAAGGGACCCCGGGGTGGCGGGGGACGGAGCAGCGTAGCACTCCAGAGTCGAGCTGGAGGGGAAAGGGTGGCGGGTGGGTGGCCCGGTGCCCTGGAGGGACGGGGCGCGAGTCCCACGCGCTGAGTCAGGGCCCCCGGGCGCAGAAGGCCACCCAGCGGGGACAGGGGTCGGGGGGCTGGGGGCGTCCGGGGACCCCCGCACGGGTGTGGGCCGCGGGCGCCAGGTGGTGCGGGAAGCCCCCGACGTGCCAGGCCGGGCACAACAAAAGCGCGGGCTGGGGGGAGGCGCGGGCGGAGGGGGAGGAGGGGGCTGCTGGGAGCGCCCGGAGCCTGCATTGGCCGCCAGCCACCGGGAGGAGGAGCAGAAAATCCTCCGAGCGCAATAAAACGGCGGCACGGCCCGAGCCCGCAGCAAACACATCCGTAGAAGGCAGCGCGGCCGCCGGGAGCCGCAGCGCCGCTCGCCCGCCGCCCCCCACCCCGCCGCCCCGCCCGGCGAACTGCGCCCCGCGCCCCTCCCCTCGCGCCCCCGAGACAAAGAGGAGAGAAAGTTTGCGCGGCCGAGAGGGGCAGGTGAGGAGGGTGAGCCGCGCGGGAGGGGCCCGCCTCGGCCCCGGCTCAGCCCCCGCCCGCGCCCCCAGCCCGCCGCCGCGAGCAGCGCCCGGACCCCCGGCGGCGGCCCCCGCCCGCCCAGCCCCCCGGCCCGCCATGGGCGCCGCGGCCCGCACCCTGCGGCTGGCGCTCGGCCTCCTGCTGCTGGCGACGCTGCTTCGCCCGGCCGACGCCTGCAGCTGCTCCCCGGTGCACCCGCAACAGGCGTTTTGCAATGCAGATGTAGGTAAGGAGCGGCGACCCCCGCCCCCGCGCGGGGCCCCACCTCCCCCACGACCCCCGTGGGTTCGCGGACGCCCCGCCCGCCCGCCGCTGGCCGAGGGACCACAGCGCCCGCCTCCTGGTCCCTCGGCGTCTTCTCGAATCTTGCAAGTGGACGCCCAGAGCCGACTTTCTTTCACCCCTCCCTCCTCTCCCTTTCTTTCCCTCTCTTTGCCGAGATGCGTCTCAACCTCAAAATTCCACCGAAATTCCGCCGCAGCTCCAGCCCCAGGAAAGGGAGCCAGTTTGGCTTTTGGCAGGCGGCGCACCCTGGGATGCCAGCGCTGGGGGCAGGGAGCGTGGGGGACACGGCGTGGGGGCGGGGGGCTGGAGGACTGGGGACCCCAGGAAGAAACTTTCGCAGATAAGGTGGGAGTTGGGCTTCTTTGGGCTTGGGGCTGGGTGGGGAAGGGCTTCTCTGCGGGGCTTCTCCCACCAGCCCCATTTGGGGGCTCCCCGATCAAGCCAGGATGAGATGGAAGCCCGCCCTACCCGAGGCAGGTTCCACAGGCCCAGAGGGACAGGTGAGAAAAGCCAGTGGCGTCCCCTGGCCTGGCTCCTTTTTCGTGCCCTGCCCAGGAGGCCCTGCAAACTGGCTGGGCAGGGACCGGGACCCCCGAATGTTCCGCTTTTTCGGGACGTCCACAAAAGCTGGAGACTTTGATGACTGGACCCGGCACGTGGGACTGTGTGGCTGAGATTCCCCAGCAAATACCCATGACCTCAGGACTCCTAGCCCCCAAAAGACAGGCGCCATGGAGGGAGGGAGGAGGGGCCCAGTTATTTGTTCTGATCCATGGAGGACCAGCAGAAATGGGAGGAACCCGCTGGCCCGAAGTTTCCACCCTGGTCCTACACCTCAAGCCTCTGCAGCACTGGTGCTGGTCAGCATGGTTTTCCTGGGACAAGTCTGGCTACACAGCAAGTGGTCTCAGAGCCCCCTGCCCTCCTTCCTCCTTATGTCTGAGTCTCAGTCGAGTGGCCTGTCCAGGGCAGATGGAGCAAGGCGGGGGCCCCTCACCTGCCCAGACTGGAGGTGGGAGTTTCTGTTTCTCCTGCTGTCAGCCACGCCCTTCCCATACCCACCCACGGCTTCTTGCCCCACCCCAGTTAGCCCTGGGAGCTGCCTCCCCAGCCGGGGAAGTTTTCAGTTGCGCCAATCTATTGGGATCGCAGGTCTCAGGTGGCTCAGGCCACATGGGTGGAAGGCGTGGCGTGTGCCTGTGTCACAGTTTCCACAAAACCCAGTTTGGGGGAAATGAGGTCTTTTCTCCAGTTTAGCCTTGGTGCTCAGCAAGATTTGGGGGTGAAGGAGAGGCTCCTTTGATGAGGGAGCCATAATGGGCCTTTCTCTGGGGGTCCATGGGGAATGCAGGCCTGTCCAGGCTCTTGGGCTGACCAGCACGTGGTGGGGCAGGATGTAGCCAAGGCCCAGAAGGAGGCTGCGGCAAGAAGGACTTGGGAGGTGGATTCGTAGGAGTTGGGCCTTGGGACCCTCCTCCCCGCTCCCCCCGCACCCACACACACACTCCTCAGCTGTGTGGGAGAATGTCCAGGCAGCCACTCTGTCCTTGCTTGGCATAAGTTAAGGCGGCCACTAAGCTGGGAGCTGTTTCTGCGTGGGGTGTGGATCCAGGATGGCAGAGGGCGGAGGGCTGCAGTTCGTGCCTCCTGCCTCCTTCATGCTTGGCACAACACTCTCCTTTTCCTGGGTTGCCTGGCATTTGTGTCTAAATCTTTGCATCAACATCATCCTTTAGCTAAAACTTTTCACCCCATCCCAGCTCAGAGGCCCAGTCAGATGCCAGAGGTGCACTGCAGAGCTCAGGGCATTCGCTTCCTGTGGCCGCTGTGACAGACGACCACAAACCGGGATTCTTAAAAGAACAGGAATGGATTCTCTGTAGCTCAGGGGGCCAGAAGTCCGAAAAGGCGTCCGCAGAGCTGGTTCCTTCCGAGGCTGAGAGGGAGAATCTCTTTCAGGCCTCTCTCCTTGATGTTCCTTGGTTTGTAGACACATCACTTCCATTTCGGCCTCTGTCTTCACATGGGCTTCTCTCTTGGGTGTCTCTGTGTCCAAATTTCCCTGTTCCTTTTTTCTTTCTTTCTTTCTTTTTTTTTTTTTTTTTTTTTTTTTTTTTTTTTGAGACAGCCAGGCTGGAGTGCAGTAGCAAGATCTCGGCTCATGGCAGCCTCCGCCTCCTGAGTTCAGGCAATTCTCCTGCCTCAGCCTCCCGAGTAGCTGGGATTACAGGCATCTGCCACCACACCCGGCTAATTTTTTGTATTTTTAGTAGAGACAGGGATTCGCCATGTTGGCCAGGCTGGTCTCGAACTCCTGGCCTCAGGTGATCCACCTGCCTCAGCCTCCCAAAGTGCTGGGATTACAGGCGTGAGCTGCCGCGCCCGGCCAAATTTCCGTCTTCTTATAAGGACAGCAGCCATTGGATTTAGGGCCCACCCTAATCCAGTATGACTTCATCTTGATATATCAACAAATACCCTATTTCCAAATAAGGTCATATTCACAGGATCTGAGTAGATGTGCATTTGAGGGGGACACAATTCGACCCAGTACATCCAGGCTGCCGTCTCTTATTCCCAGTCACCCTTTCCGTGCTCAACCAACTTGGGATAAACAACCCAGGACATCCCAGGGTAGGGCCCCGGAACAAATCCCACAGGGAAGACAGTGGTCTGTCTATTCTCCAGTGTTCGATTCTCCTTGAAGCGAGGCAGGTTTGTGACTTTCTCAGCGATGGTTCCCCATTCTGGCTTAGAGCAGAATGCCTGGAAGATTCTTAAAGATTACTCAGGTCTGGATCCCTTTGCAGATACAGAGCATCTGGCTCAGACTTCAGCTTTTGCAGTTTAAAAGGCCCACAGGTGATTTAACCAGGGCTGTGACTCAGGGGTCTCAGAAAGGGGGTACAGTGGGGGTTAATAAAGGCAGGCTTGTTATGTGGCGAGCTGGCTCCTTTTACTCTTGGCTGCATGCAGGCTTGTTAAATGGCTTGGTGTCTACAAGAGGCAACTGGCTTAAGAAACAGTCAGATTTCTGTCTGCCCGGCTAAGGATTTCTGGGAGGTATCTCCCTAGCAGCTCTTGCAGCTGGTAGGACTGGAACTGTGGTCGGCAAAGATAATTCATTATGAGATGGTGATGTTTAGGATAAGGGATGGTAAGAGATGACCTGGTTTCTTCCTGGAAGGCCCCAGGTCCTCGTCCTTTCCAGCAAGACCAGCACAAACAGGAAGCATTTTGTGTCTCAGTTACAGCACTATTCAAACGCGCTGCTGGCCCGGCTCCCTCTCACCCAGTGAAATCCTTCACATCTACTGCCAGCCTGCACAGCTACAGGGATCTGGCTGGAAATTAGCTTTGGGCTCACCATTCAGGCAGTACCATGCCTGGAGCCACTTAGCCAGCTGAGCTACTTGGCAGACTCAGGCTGCTTGGGCTCGTTTCTGGACTCAAGGGTAAAGCCAGGAGCTCTCTGGATGCAGAGAATGAAACCTCTTCTCTGGCTTGGATGGCGGTACCTAAAGCCACATTATCCTAGAAGACCTCTGTGATGACATCTGCCCCACATGTTCCCATCTCCAGAAACTGCCCTCTGCAAAGCCCCCCAAGATCTCCAGCTCCAGCTAGAGAGGGGTCCACAGCCAAGAGGGGAACACCTGTTGTTTCCTGGGGTGAACGGCCAAGGGAGACATGGTTTCTGTGGGACACAGAGACAGGGACCAGACAGAGAGTAGGGGCCACCCCAGAAAACACACAGCACGCAGTCAAAAATGGCTCTGTCTTCAGGACACGTGCTCAGGAAAAGCAACACAGCATCAGATTCACGTGAGCTGGGTCAGGCCTTCCATGTAAGGGGGCAGGGGTGGCGCTTTTTAAAGAAACTGTTGGCGACTTGTTGTGCAAAGTATGTGATTGATCTGTATTGTTAGTTTCGTTCATCTTGATTTTTGTATCGGGCTTGTCTGTGTTTCAACAAGCAATTATGGAGTGGCTGCCTCTGCCCCAGGGTATGTAAGGGAGAAGCAAGACATTAACCCTGTCGTGGGGGACGCAGGGGGTGGAACTGTACATCTCGGCACCAGGCAGTGTGGAAGGGGGTTCCCGCTGCAGGGCGTGGTGAGCAGGCCTCCCCTCCTCAACTGCCGGGCTGTGGTATAAAGTCAGTCCACTCAATGTGGTTTGGGTAAATAATTAACAACAGATAAACTTTCGAAATAACCAAAATTCAGAAGTAATCATGTAACAATGTGAAATGCATTCGCAAGAGGTGATAGAAGGCCCCATGGTAGGTTGAGGAGGGAGCTGCGGGGAGAACTGGGGCTCTTTGGCTTGGTTTTGAACAGTGTCCTTGGAGGGACGGGATCTGCCAGGGGAGTCACTGGCCCCTGAATTTGCTGGCAGCTCCCAAGGCAGGGAGACTGGAAGAGCAGGGAGAGCTGTGCGCGGCCTGGAGGTACGGCAGGTGCTCGAAGGAGCTCTCCCAACAACACACATTTCTCCCAGGGTGGCAATGTCCTCAGATCCCACACAGGGAGAAATGTCTCCCAGGCTGGCAATGTCCTCAGATCCCACACAGGGAGAAATGTCTCCCAGGCTGGCAATGTCCTCAGATCCCACATAGGGAGAAATGTGTGTTGTTGGGAGAGCTCCTTCGAGCACCTGCCGTACCTCCAGGCCGCGCATAGCCAGCCTGGGAGTGTCTCGGGCCTCCGCCATTTGCACGCTTCTGGTGGTGCGGAGCCACTTCCGCAGTCCCAGCCTGTGGTTTGTGAGCTGCAGGTGGGCTTGGGTACCTGCCTCCCTCCTCCCTGCTGTCCCAGCCAGGTTGCTAGGTAGATGCCACTGGTGTGGGCTGAGAGGTTCAGACCCTGTGGTGACATCTGAGCACATGGAGAACAGGGCATAGATGACTCCTGGGAGACCGAGAGGCGCAGGCAGCCACCTCGGTCCTGACGCAGAACCACTGACTCGATGAAGTGGGGGTCGCATGTACGGTTGAATCTCGTGTGTTCCGAAACAACCAAGAGGTCTGCCTAAGGCTTCTCAGGCAGCTGTGAGGATGGATGCAACAGTAGGGAGGAGGAGATAAGAAGGAAGCCAAGACAGGCAGACGTGGCAGTGGCTGGGGCAGGAGGGGAGCGTGCCCTGGACGCTCCCTCTATCCCCCGGTGCATGCACAGGCTCACAAACCAGGGACTGAGGGCAAGTGGTTGCATGGCTACGATGGTCTTTTACTTTTTCTTGAGACGGAGTCTGGCTCTGTCACCCAGGCCAGAGTCCAGTGGTACAATCACAGATCACTGCAGCCTCAACTTCCTGGGCCCAAGCGATCCCGCCACCTCAGTCTCCCAAGCAGCCACCATGCCCAGCTAATTTTTTGAATTTTTTGTAGAGATGGGGTTTCGCCATGTTGCCCAGGCTGGTCTCAAACTCCTGAGCTCAAGTGATCTGCCCACTTTGGCCTCCCAAAGTGCTGGGATTACAGGCGTGAGCCATGGTGCCCGGCCTATGTATAATTTTTTAATGAGTATCTGATATTGTGAGTGCTTGGCCAAGGTTTTGTTTTGTTGCCCATGGGTCTGAACAGAAAGTGTGGAGACTCTGACCACCTCAGTGTCGGGGGGCGGGGTAAGCAAGCAGATGAGCTGCCCTGAGATTGCTGGGAGGAGGGAAGGGGGGCAGACCCAGACTTCCCAATGGGGAGATGGTCAGGAGCATGGATGTCTCAGAGTGGCAGGCAGGATGAAGCTGGTGTCCTCAGGACCTCCCAGGGCCCACCTGCCTGGACCCCTGCAACCTGAGTGGGCTGGAGTCCCCAGTGCCTGTGCCCTGACGCCCTAGTGCCCTTGTGCATTTGTTGGGGCGTGGCTGTCCAGAAGCAGAGGGAAGGGCACAGAGACCCAGCCCCGATGACCCCCACCTTACAACTGAGGGCTGAGCTACTCCCCCGTCAGCCAGGTCACACTGGAGCCCAGGGAAAGCTTCTGGAGCCCCCGCAAGTCAGGTTGAGAGTGTGTTTGCTCTAAGAAGCAAGTTGAGGAACAGTCTTTATAAAAGAGGGGTCTTAACTCAGAGCGTACGAACACCCAGCCGGAGATAGGCCTGGTGGGCTTGGGGGTGGTCACAAGCCCTGAAACTGTAAGTGAAGTTGTGTGTGTGCGTGCGCGCGCACGCATCCATGTTTTTTTGTGGACAGTGGCAGCCGCCAACTTCTCAAAGGGGCATGTGGCCCTCCAAAGGTTAAGTCACTGCCATTTAAAAGGGTCTTATAGGTTTCAAGTCTTCTGTTTGCTATGAGTATCTGCCTGGTCTCAGAGCTGAGCAATGGTAACGATCTTGCCTTTCTCTGCTCTCGCACCCTCATTCTGCACTTGGCCGCCCTGGGTAGCCAGGGCCCGCTCAGACATTACCACCATGGGGGGTGTCTGAGGCAGATCTGTAACCAGCTCTGGGGAAAGGATGCCAACAGTGTCCTTTGGCCTCCTAGCTGGTCTCAGGGATGGCTCCAAAGACCTGGGCGGTTCTGTGGTTGTCTTCCATGGGGAAGGCATCCTTGGTAGACGGCAGCTGCTTTTTCGTCTGAAACTCTGATCAGAGCTGGAGCACACATGGCCTGAAGGAACTCCAGACCTCAACAGTTAGGAAGGGCCTGGTGTCTATGTCTTAAATACCTGCTTCTTATGGAATTTATTCGCTTAAGGGTTTTTATATTTTGTTTTACAGTAGAATTTGGGTGCCCACCACACACAAAAATACTATGGCAAGTGTTTCAAGGAATTTAGTTTTTTTGAGATGGAGTGTCGCTCTGTCACCCAGGCTGGAGTGCAATGGTGTGATCTTGGCTCACTGCAACCTCCGCCTCCTGGGTTCAAGCAATTCTCCTGCCTCAGCCTCCCCAGTAGCTGGGATTACAGGTGCGCACCGCCACGCCACGCCCGGCTAATTTTTGTATTTTTAGTAGAGATGGGGTTTCACCTGTTGGCCAGGCTGGTCTGGAACACCAAAGCCATGGTGCCTGTCTTCAGGGAAATGAGCGCAGGAATGCGAAGATCATCCTGCAGGCTGCACCTCGTGCTAGAGACTCTTATCCTGGTGAAGACAGTGGTGAGATTGTGGGCCCTGAGGGGTGGATCTTATCAGAGCTAAGGAAAGGTCCTGGGGTGGGCAGGGGGGAGCCCAGGGTGGCTGTGGTAGAGAGTGTACCACAGTGGGACAGAGTAATTAGAACAAAGTGTGGCCGGGCTTGAGCCCAGGCGGAGCAGCAAAGCCTGGAGGCCAGGCAGTGGGACCCAGGAGTGGGACCCCGGGGAAGGCTTTATGGCCCCTGCACTGGGGAGAGGGGTGGACAGGAGGGGGATGACACCGAGGAGGAAGGTGGTGTTGAGAGGCTCACAGTCACCAGGGGAGCAGAGTTGGCACCTGCACTGGGGAGGACCCAAGAGATGGAAGGCAGACCCTGAGCAGGGCCACGGGTCGCGGGCGGGCACAGAGGGAGATGCCTCTGGTACCTGACCCAGTGCCCGGGAGCCAGCTGCCCTCTAACCTGGTCTGGAGCTCAGGTGAGTGCAGGTCTCTGTTGAGTTCTGCTGGAATCTGGTGACCAGAAAGTCCAAGCGAGAGGGAATTGAGCTAGAACTTCAGCAGACAGTAGAAACTGTGTAACGGGGCCTTGGAGGGAACAGGAAACGGAGCATTGAGGGGGAAGGGAGCCAGCAGTAGCGACGGGAACTGACATTCATAGCAAACAGGGTGAGCAGGGGTCAAACGCTGGCCCCAGACTGAGTCCAGCAGAGCGATCTGGGACAGGTGGCCTCTCTCTGCCTCCGCTTCCACACTGCCAAAAAGGAGAGGCGAATTTCCTGCCTCCCAGGAAGCTCTTGGAGCTAGTGGGGGACACCGGCTCTTTCTGCATCGAACCCTGTCTCTCCCTGTCTTTGTGTTCTTGTTCCTCCCCACCCAGCCCTGAGGGAGGCCTGGGAGCAGCCAGGGAGGTGAATCATGACACGGTGATAATGACTGTGGCAACAATAACAGCTGGCAGAGGTGCCTGTGGCAATAATAACAGCTGGCAGAGGTGCCGAGGGCTTGGAGGTATGTTCTTGCTCTTCACTAGTGTTAGCCCATTTCCTTCCCTATCCTCATCCCCATTGGACAGACGATCCAACTGAGGCACAGGCCCACTGAGGAACCTGCTCAGGGTCAGCTGGCTAGGAAATAGAGTAGAAGAAGAGATGGCTTTTAGGCCGGGCACGGTGGAATCACGCCTGGAATCCCAGCACTTGGGGAGGCCGAGGCGTGTGGATCGCCTGAGGTCGGGAGTTCAAGACCAGCCTTTCCAACATGGTGAAACTCCATCTCTACTAAAAATAAAAAAAATAGCTGGGCATGGTGGTGCCTGCCTGTAATCCCAGCTACTCAGGAGGCTGAGGCATAAGAATCGCTTGAACCTGGGAAGCAGAGGTTGCAGTGAGCTGACATCGCACCACTGCACTCCTGCCTGGGTGACAGAGTGAGACTCTGTCTCAAAAAAAAGAGAGAGAGAGACGGCTTTTAAAAGGAGGTGCGTCAACAGAATGGTGCTGATTCAGACTGACGTTGGCTTAGGGAAGGATGGTCTAGGCTGTGGAGCTGGGCTGGAGCTCTACGGGTGATGGATGGAGCCACTGAGGAGGGAGAGGAGCTCCTGAGGCTGGCCTTGTTCATGAGGGTAGCCTGTCTGCTGGAGATAAGCTAAATCAATTAAGCTTTCTCCCTGCCGCAACAGAGTGAGCAGACATTTCACATGATATTACAGATTTGTGTTTATGACCTAGAAAAATGTTCAGAGCATAGTACTTTCAAAAGCCCGGACTGGGCTGGGCGCAGTGGCTCACGCCTGTAATCCCAGCACTTTGGGAGGCTGAGGTGGGCGGATCACGAGGTCAGGAGTTCGAGACTAGCCTGGCCAATATGGTGAAACCCCGTCTCTATTAAAAATCCAAAAATTAGCCGGGTATGGTGGCGCACACCTGTAATCCCAGCTACTTGGGAGGCCTAGGCAGGAGAATCACTTGAACCTGGGAGGCAGAGGTTGCAGTGAGCTGAGATCGTGCCACTGCACTCCAGCCTAGGTGACAGAGCAAGACTCTGTCTCAAAAAAAAAAAAAGAAAAAAAAGGCCCAGACTGGCCAGTTGCAGTGGTTCACACCTGTAATCCCAGCACTTTGGGAGGCTGAGGTGGGAGGATCACTTGAGCCCAGAAGTTCCAGATCAGCCTAGGCAACGTAGCAAGACCTCATCTCTATATAAAATAAATTAAAATTTTACAAATTAGCCAGGGGTGGTGGCACATGCCTGTAGTCCTAGCTACTCGAGAGGCTGAAGTGAGAGGATCACTTGAGTCCAGGAGTTTGAGGCTGCAGTGAGCTATGATTGTACCAGCCTGGGGGACAGAGCAAGACTCTGTCTATAAAGAAAAAACAAAACAAAACAGCTTGGCTGGGTGTGGTAACTCATCCCTGTAATCCCAGCACTTTGGGAGGCCGAGGTGGGTGGATCACCTGAGGTCAGGAGTTCGAGAGCAGCCTGGCCAACATCATGAAACACCATCTCTACTAAAGATACAAAAATTAGCTGGGTGTGGTAGCGGGTGCCTGTAATCCCAGCTCTTCAGGAGACTGAGGCAAGAAAATCACTTGAACCCGGGAGGCGGAGGTTGCAGTGAGCCGAGATCGGGCCACTGTACTCCAGCCTGAGAGACACAGCGAGACTCCATCTCAAAAAAAAAAGAAAAAAAAACAGTATAGCCAAAGTTTCGAAGGCAGATGAATGCCAATAATCTTCTCAAGAAGCAATAAAACATTGGGGTATAATCTGTGCCTCTCAGGACTCAAGGGGAAGTCAGGCAGGCCCCAGGGCTAGTAGCAGCTGCCCGCTCTCCCAGGTCAGCCCTTGCACCCTCTCAGAGGAATTCGTCCTTTCCGCCTCTCTCCATCCTAAAGAAAACTTCTGTCTCTCCATTCACGTCCCAAATGCCTTCTAACTTTAAAATAATTACACAACTATACATGTTAATCATAGAAAAGACACTTAAGCAAAAAGAAAGAAAAATCGCCCCTGATTGTATCCATTGCCTAGAAGGCCCCCCCTCCGCCCCCCAGGCCCCAGCCCCGGCCCCGGCCCCGACCCCGACACAGAGTTTCGCTCAGAGTTTCGCTCTTTCGCCCAGGCTGGAGTGCAGTGATGCAGTCTTGGCTCACTGCAACCTCTGCCTCCTGGGTTTAAGCAATTCTCCTGCCTCAGCCTCCAGAGTAGCTGGGATTATAAGTGTGAGCCACCGTGCCCAGTCTTCTTTTTTTTTTTTTCTCCCAAGACAAGTTCTTGCTCTGTCACCCAGGCCAGAGTGCAGTGGCATGATCATGGCTCACTGCAGCCTCAACCTCCTACGTCAGCCTCTCAAGTAGCTGGGACTACAGGAGCATGCCAGCACACCCAGCTAATTTTTACATTTTTTGTCGAGAAGAGGTTTTGCCATGTTGCCCAGTCTGATCTTGAACGCCTGGGCTCAAGCTGTCTTCCCACTTCGGCCTCCCAAAGCACTGGGATTACAAGCGTGAACCACTGCACCCAGCCTGCTTTTGAGCTGCTTTATTGAGATGGAATTCACACACCATGAGGCCCCTCCTCTAAAGTGCACAGTTCAGTGGTTTGAGTACATTCACAGAGCTGTGCAGCCGTCGTCTCTAATTTTGCAGCTTCCAGAGCAGGGCCTCAACGTGGGTTCATCTGACGTTTCCCCAGATAGACTCAGGTCAAACGCTATTGTCAGGGCCCTGCAGAGCTGTGGGTCTTGGCCCTCATTGGTACGGCGAGGTCCTGTAGCCGGCAGTTGGCCTCCCAAAATGTTGCTGGCTTTTTCCAGGGATTGGCAAACTAGACCCACTGCTGGGCTGATGACCTGTTGTTGTAAATATATTTTTTTTCTTTTTGCCACCACACTCAGCTAATTTTTGTATTTTTAGTAGAGACAGGGTTTCACTATGTTGGCCAGGCTGGTCTGGAACTCCCAACCTCAGGTGATCTGCCTGCCTTGGACTCCCAAAGTACTGGGATGACAGGCTTGTGCTACGATGCCTGGCCTGTTGTAAATAAAGTTTTATTGGAACATAGCCACGCCCACTGGTAAGGCCAAACCCACTTGGCTTTTGTGCCATAGCAGCAGAGTTGAATGGCGGTGATCGAGGATTGTATGGGCCTCAAAGTCTAAATTACTTACCAGCTGGCTCTTCATAGAAACCTTTTCTGATCCCCAGCCTAAGTCATCGTGGGCTGATGGCGCAGGTCCGGGCTTCCCAGTCCATGTGTGACTGGCTCCTCTCTCCCCCGATTGCCTGCTCCTGCTTTCCAGAAGCAAGCAGGTGGCCTGGGAAGAAGTGGAACCTGCAGGGTGTCATTCTCCAAGCTGACGCTGAAGATGCGATGACTTCACCTGCCTCTTCTGTGCTCTTGAGCGCATGGGTGGGCTAGAGCGGGGAAGATGGACTTTCAGGCTGAAGCTTGGCTTTCTGCGGTGGGATATTCTGTGGGTACCGAGACTCCCACGCTGTATCTTCGGGGACAGAATCTGGCTTGGGTTGAGAGTTTATTTGGCCCTTTCTGATCTGTAATCGGGAGACATTGGTTGGGCTTTCCTGGCACAGATGTGGCAAAGCAGACTGGCAGGGGGGCAGGCTTCGCCAAGGCCCATCATGGTAGCGGAGGCCCTGGTCAGAGCACCTGCCAACAGCTGCTGCTTAACCAACGACCGAATGAGGAAATGGACATTTCAGAGAAAAGAGACGACACGAAAAGTATTGGAGAAGAGAGCCTGGACTTTGGAGTCAGCTGGGACTGGTTCTGAATCCCGATGGTGGGCCTCTCTGAGCCTCGGTTTCCTCTTCTGTAAAAGCAGGATCAGACCCTTCAGTGTGGTGCCACGGGAGATTTTTTTCCTGTGACACAGAGTCTCCCTCTGTCGCCCAGGCTGGAGTGCAGTGTCGCAGTCTCGGCTCACTGCATCCTCTGTCTCCCGGCTTCAGGCAATTCTCCTGCCTCAGCCTCCCCAGTCGCTGAGATTACAGGCATGTGCCACCATGCCCAGCTAAATTTTTTTTTTTTTTTTTTTTTTGTATTTTTAGTAGAGATAGGGTTTCACCATGTTGGCCTGGCTGGTCTTGAACTCCTGACGTCAAATGATCCGTCTGCCTCGGCCTCCCAAAGTGTTGGGATTATAGGTGTGAGCCACCATGCCTAGCCAATATTGAATTTTCGATGAGTGAGTCAAGTGGAGGCAGGGCATGGTGGCTCACACCTGTAATCTCAGCACTTTTGGAGGCCGTGGTGGGCGGATCACTTGAGGTCAGGAGTTTGAAACAAGCCTGGCCAACATGGCGAAACCCCATCTCTACTAAAAATATTTTTTAAATTAGCTGGGTGTGGTGGCGGGCACCTGTAATCCCAGCTACTCGGGAGGCTGAGGCAGGAGAATCACTTGAACCCAGGTGGAGGTTGCAGTGAGCTGAGCTCACGCCACTGCACTCCAGCCTGGGCGACAGAGTGAGAGTCTGTCTCAAAAACGAACAAACAAACAACAACAACAGCAACAACAACACCACAATAGCACTGGAGGGGCTTGATAGTTAGTTTGTCCCAACCCCTTGTAGAATGTTGAGATCCTGGACAGTGCTTCTGAGAAACCTGCAGTCTCTGCCCAAGAGCCCTTAAGGAAGAAAGGCAGGAGTGTGGGGCAGGAGGATCGGCTTCTCCTTTCCATTCCACATGGCTGGCTCGCGAGGTTCTGTTTCTCCTGTGACAGGCTGGTTCCTCCCTGCTCCCCAGCTCGCCTCTGCCGCCCTTCTTCCCTCAATCCAGATCAAGAGTTCAAGGGACGGGGACAGATGGTCAGAAAGGCCCAGCTCAGGCAAGGAAGGGGAGAAAAGGGAACTCGTATACGCTGTGGGTGGGAATGTAAAGTAGTACAGTCACTATGGTGGAGGTTCCTCAAAAAACTGCAAATAGAACCGCCATATGATCCAGCAGTCCCACGACTGGGCATTTATCCAAAGGAAAGGGAATCAGTGCATCGGAGAGACACCTGCACCCCATGGTCCTGGCAGCACTGTTCACAATAGCTAAGATATGGAATCAACCTCTGTGTCCAACAGCAGATGAATGGCTAAAGAATGAAATAGTATTTCATTGTGGATGTTGGTACATCTACACAATGAAATACTACTCAGCCATAAAACAGAATGAAATCCTGTCATTTGCAGCAACATGAATGGAACTGGAAGACGTTAAGTGAAATAAGCCAGGAACAGAAAGTTAAACATGGCATGTTCTCACTCATATGCAAAAGCTAAAAAAAACAAAAGTTGATCTCATCGAAGTCAAAAGTAGAACAGAGAATACTAGAGTCTGGGAAGGGTTGGGGGAGGAGAGAGGGAGAGATTTGTTAAAAGGATACAAAATTACAGCTAGATAGGAGGAATGAGTTACAGTGTTCCATGTCACTGTTGGATTAATGTAATTCACAATAGGCCAGGCGGTGGCTCACACCTTTAATCCCAACACTTTAGGAGGCCAAGGTGGGTAGATCACCTGAGGCCAGGAGTTCGAGACCAGCCTGGCCAAAATGGTGAAACCCCATCCCTACTAAAAATATAAAAATTAGCCAGGCCAGGCGCGGTGGCTCAAGCCTGTAATCCCAGCACTTTGGGAGGCCGAGACGGGTGGATCACGAGGTCAGGAGATCGAGACCATCCTGGCTAACACGGTGAAACCCCATCTCTACTAAAAAATACAAAAAACTAGCCGGGCGAGGTGGCGGGCGCCTGTAGTCCCAGCTACTCAGGAGGCTGAGGCAGGAGAATGACGTAAACCCGGGAGGTGGAGCTTGCAGTGAGCTGAGATCCGGCCACTGCACCCCAGCCTGGGCGACAGAGCAAGACTCCGTCTCAAAAAAAAAAAAAAAAAAAAAAAAAAAAATTAGCCAGGCATGATGGTGCACACCTGTGATCCCAGCTACTCGGGAGGCTGAGGCAGGAGAATCGCTTGAACCCGGGAGGTGGAGGGTGCAGTGAGCCAAGATCATGCCACTGTACTCTGGCCTGGGCTACAGAGCGAGACTCTGTGTCTCAAAAAAAAAAAAAAAAAAAGAAGTAAAAGAAATTAACAATAGTATATTGTATAGTTTCAAGTAGCTCGGAGGATATTGAATGTTCCTACCATAAAGAAAGAAATGCTCGAGATGATGGCTGTGCTAATTACCCTGATCTGATCACTATATATTGTATGTATCTAAACATCACTACATATACCGTAAATATTACAATTATTATGTGTCCATTAAAAAGAAAGGCACAGCCCGGCTCCCATAAGGACGGCAGGTGTGTTCCTTAAAGCATCACACTGGGTCTCCATACTAGACGGACACTCTACCTCTGGGTGTGTGACTCTGCCCTTTCTGTGCCCTGGTGCCCTGTCTGCTTCAGCTAATTGAGAATCCACACTGCCTGGGTCACAGTGCCCGGCCTGGGTCCCATGATGTCGGGGGTGGGGGTGGGAACAAGGGAGAAAGCCAGGAGTACCAGCAAGGCCGGGTACTTGGAGTGTCGGTAGCATGACGCTGCATGTCTAGAGCGTGTACAGAAACCCCATGAGACCTGAGCCTTACAGTGACCCTAGGTACAGAGGACATTCGTCACCACTGGGTCTCTCTAACACTACGAAGGTGACATAATCCATTTGCCCACGGTCACACAGCAGCTGGGGATCCAGCTACACCATGGCCAGGCCTCTGGTACCGTGTCAGATGGGGTACAGGGTGCTTCAGTGACACATCACCTTATGTGACATTAGGGAGAAAGGACTGGGTGGAGGGGTCATTCATGGGCTTCAGGTCTGGGGGGCGATTATTATGCTCAGAAGGCATATGCTGACACTGTGACAGGAGAGCTCTGGGGACACGTGGGCTCCTTGATTTAGCTTTGTTTTTAAGAAACGAGGGTCTTGCTCTGTCACCCAGGCTGGAGTGCAGTGGCGTGATCCTAGCTCACTGCAGCTTTAACCTCCTGGGCTCAAGCAGTCCTCCCACTTCAGCCTCCCGAGTAACTGGGATTGCAGGTGTGTGCTGCCACGCTTGGCTAATTTGTAAAATTACTTTTGTGTTTAGAAACCAGATCTTACTATGTTGCCCAGTCTGGTCTCGAACTCCTGGGTTCAAGTGATCCTCCCGCCTCAGCCTCCCAAAGTGCTAAGATTTCAGGCATGAGCCACTGCGCCTGACCTGCCTACTCTTTTGGGGCAAGGGCTTAGACGGCCATGCACACAGATGACTCTCCTGGGCTCCTGGTTCAGCACTTTCCCCTCTGGGGGTGCTCTTCTCATTTCATCCTCAATCCTGAGCTGTCCCCAGAAGCCAAGGACCAGCCTGCCCTGGTCCAGACAGAAACTGAGTATCCCAAGAGGAATGGGGTCAGGGTGGAGCTGGGATGAGCGTTGCTGGCCCCTGACTTTCCATTGTGAGGTCTTGTCCACTTGGCCCAGTTGGCTCCAGGGCAGGGAATAAAGGAACGGTCTGTGGTGGTCTTCCCTTCTGTGCCCTAGTCCTGGAAAGCAGGGGCAAAACACCCAGGCAAATGTATAAAGATACTGTTGGCCGGGCGCGGTGGCTCAAGCCTGTAATCCCAGTCCTTTGGGAGGCCGAGACGGGCGGATCACGAGGTCAGGAGATCGAGACCATCCTGGCTAACACAGTGAAACCCCGTCTCTACTAAAAATACAAAAACTTAGCCGGGCGAGGTGGCGGGCGCCTGTAGTCCCAGCTACTCGGGAGGCTGAGGCAGGAGAATGGCGTGAACCCGGGAGACGGAGCTTGCAGTGAGCTGAGATCCGGCCACTGCGCTCCAGCCTGGGTGACAGAGCGAGACTCCGTCTCAAAAAAAATAAAAAAAATAAAAAATAAAGATACTGTTGAGGGCTTTTCAGCACAAAGGACTCCACATCTTCCTTATTCACAATGGTTCTGCGCGGGAGGTGAGGCAGGTGTTGGGATGGGGAGCAGCCGATGACTTGCCCAAGGTCACCTACAGAGTGGCAGTGCCGGGAATCCAAGGGGAATGATCCTGGCTCGAGTCTCCAGGAAGAGGATTAGATTTCACAGCTTTGGAGTTAACATCGCTCTGCTCCTTTGGGCCAAGAGGCGTGTTGTCCTTGGAAGGGCTTGGCGACAGGTATATTTTGCCTTAACTTGAGTAGTTTAGAGGCGTGGAAGGGCATTTTGGCAGCAATGATCAAGGACTTTAAGTCTTCCCTTTGATCAGGCAGCCCTATATCTCGGAGTTTTTCTGAGGGAAATAATTTAGGACACATGGAAGTATTTAGCTGCGAGGATATTCATCTCCATCTTGCTTATCTTAGGGAAATGTTAGAAACACCTATATATACAGTAGCAGGGGCTTGGTTAAATAAATCACAGCATCAGATGCTCTGCAGGCATCACGTGGTATAGTATAGCTTTTCTTTTCTTTCTTTCTTTCTTTTTTTTTTTTTTTTTTTTTTGAGACAGTGCCTCCCTTTGTCACCCAGGCTGGAGTGCAGTGGTGCGATCTCCACTCACTGCAACCTCTGCTCCCTGGGCTGAAGCAATCCTCCCACCTCAGCCTCCTGAGTAGCTGGGACCACAGACACACACCGCCTGGCTAAGTTTTTGTATTTTTAGTAGAGATGGGATCTCACCATGTTGTTCAGGCTGGTCTCAAACTCCTGAGCTCAAGCAATCCTCCCACCTTGGCCTCCCAAAGTACTGGGACTACAGATGTGAGCCACTACACCTGGCCAGGATGTTTGGACACATGAGGAGACATTAGACTTTTTTTGGCAAGTGTGTATTTTCCAGTTGCTCTAGAATGAATGTGAATTCCCTGGGTGCACCTGTTTTACTGGGCTTCGCTATACTGTGCTCTGCAGATCCTGCAGTTTTATGAATTGAATATCGTGACCGGTTCAACTCTGAGTTGAGCGAGTCCGTCGGTGCCATTTTCTTCCCACAGCATGTGTTCACTTTGTGTGTTTGTGTCACATTTTAATAACTCTTGCGCTATTTCAAGGTTTTTCATTATTATTATACCTGTTATGGTGATCTGTGATCAGTGGTCTTTGATGTTACTGTTCTAATTGTTCTGGGGCACCATGAACTGTGCCCACATGAGATGGCAAAGTTAATTGATCTGTGTTGTCTGTGTTCAGATGACTCCACCAACTGGCTGACTGGCGCCTTCTGGTCTCTCTCCCTCTGCTCAGGCCTCCCTCTTTCCCGAGACACAACAATATTGGACTTAGACCAATTAATTACCCCATAATGGGACTGGGCATGGGGACTCATGCCTGTAATTCCAGCACTTTGGGAGGCTGAGGCAGGAGGATCACCTTGAGGCCAGGAGTTCGAGACCAGCCTGGGCAACATGACAAGACCCCATCTCCTCAAAAAATTAAACAACTTAGCTGGGTGTGGTGGCACATGCCTGTAGTCCTAGCTACTCAGGAAGCTGAGGCGGGAGGATCACTGGAGCCTGAGAGTTCCAGGCTGCAGTGAGCCAAGATCACACCATTGCATTCGAGCTTGAGAGACAGAGCAAGATGCCTCTCACTTTAAATCAAAAGCTAGGAATGATTAAGCTTAGGGAGGAAGGTTGAAAGCCAGGATAGGCTGAGAGCCAGGCCTCTTGTGCTAAACAGCCAAGTTGTGAGTGTGAAGGAAATTTAAAAATGCTACTCCCAGTGCACACAAGTAATAAGAAAGTGGAACAGCCAGCCAGACACAGGGTCTCACGCCTGTAATCCCAGCACTTTGGGAGGCTGAGGCGGGAGGATCACCTGAGGTCAGGAGTTGGAGACCAGCCTGGCCAACATGGTGAAACCCCGCCTCCACTAAAAATACAAAAATTAGCCAGGCGTGGTGGCGCATTCCTGTAATCCCAGCTACTCGGGAGGCTGAAGCACAAGAATTGCCTGAACCCGGGAGATGGAGGTTGCAGTGAGCTGAGATCGCACCACTGCATTCCAGCCTGGGCAACAGAGCGAGACTCGTCTCAAAAAAAAAGAAAAAAAGAAATTGCTGCAGCCAACCCCACTCTTCAGCAACCACCACCCTGATCAGTCAGCAGCCATCAGGAGGCAAGAACCTCCACCGGCAAAAGGATTAGGACTCACTGAGGGTCAAGATGATCGTTAGCATTTTCAAGCAGTAAAGTAGTTTTATTTTTATTTCTTCAAGTTTTAGGTTTTTCTTTTTTTTTTTTTTTTGAGACAGGACCTTGCTCTGTCACTCAAGCTGGAGTGCAGTTGCATGATCTTAGCTCACTGCAGCCTCGAACTTCTGGGCTTAAGCCATCCTCCTGCTTCAGCCTGCTGAGTAGCTGGGAGTGCAGGTACATGCCACTATGCCGGGCTATTTTTAGTTTTTGTAGAGGTAGGATCTCACTGTGTTGCCTGGCTGTTCTCAAACTCCTGGGGTCAAGCCGTCCATCTGCCTTGGCTTCCTAAAGTGCTGGGATGCCAGATGTGAGCCACTGCCCCTGGCCAATGTAAATTAAGGTGTATGCGTTGTTTGATAAGACAAAATGTTATTGCATACTTACTGGGCTACTGTACAATGTAAACATAATGTTTATGTGCACTGGGAAACCAAAAGAGTCATATGACTCACTTTATTGCAATATTCGCTTTATTGTGATTCTGCAGGAACTGAACCCACAATATATCTGAGGTCTGCCTGTACCTGTAATTTTTGAAAGTTAGCGTTTGGTAAAATGTGGGTCTAATTGCAGTCAACGATAGTATGGACCCAGACTCTCAAGGCTGAGTTGGCCTTAGGTCAATGGTGAATGCCATGCCAGAGAGACCATTTAGCAGCGCGGATTAATCCAGAGGATGGGACTGCCTTCTAGGGCTTGCCAAGGCAGCATCAGGAGAACCCGGGCTTGAGATAGATGTCCTCAGTCCAGAAAAGACCTGAAGAGCACTTGGGAGTCATGCCGGACATTCCGCAAGGGCCATCGAAGGCCCAGCCTGCCATCCTGTTGGGCCCCGTGCTATTTCCTCCTCACTAGAACCTTTCCCCTTGCTTTAGGGGGGCGTCAAGGCCACGCTGAGAGGATAAAAGATGTAGGGATCTTCTCCAAAGAAGAAGCATATAGAAGATTTTGTATCTATAGGGCCATATTAGGGTTTCCCAGAGAAACAGAACCAACAGGCTCCATCCAGCTGTGTTAGATGGGATTTATGTGGGGATTGGCTCATGCATGTATGAAGGCTGGGAGGTCCTGTAATCCGTTGTCTGCAAGCTGGAGCAGCAGGTTCACTGGTGCTGTAATGCAAAAGCCTGAGAAGCGGGGCAGCCACTGGGGTAAGTCCTAGAGCCCAAAGGCCTGAGGCCCAGGATCTCTGAGGTCCAAGGCAGAAGATGGAAGTCCCAGCTCTCTCTCTTTTTTTTTTTTTTTTGAGATGGAGTCTCACTTTGTTGCCCAGGCTGGAGTTCAGTGGTATGATTTCAGCTCACTGCAACCTCTGCCTTGCTGGTTCAAGTGATTCTCCTGCCTTAGCCTCCTGAGTAGCTGGGACTACAGGTGTGCGCCACCACGCCCGGGTCATTTTTGTATTTTTAGTAGAGATGGGGTTTCACCATGTTGGCCAGGCTGGTCTCGAACTCCTGACCTCGGGTGATCCGCCCATCTCAGCTTCCCAAAGGGCTGGGATTACAGGCGTGAGCCACTGCGCCTGACCTGGATGTCCCAGCTCTTGCAGAGAGAGGATTTGCCTGCCTCTGCCTCTGCCTTTTTGTTCTGTCGGGGCTTTCTACAGATTGAATGGTGGTGCCCACCCTGGCGAGGAGGGATCTTCTTACTCAGTCCCCCGGTTCAGATGCTGGTCTCTTCCCAGGACACCCTCCCAGACCCACCCAGAAATCATGTTTTCCCAGCTATCTGAGCATCCCTTAGCCCATCAAGCTGACATAAAATTAATCCTCAAGGGCTGAGAAGATGGACTCCAAAAATGGTTGGGGGCAGGGGTGCGGCGGTGGACTGTGGTTGAGAACATACCTGTGGGGAGAATGCTTCCCTTCCCTGAGTCAGGGACCAGATGACCTTTCCAGGATCCTTCCAACCCAGGACAAACGGCTTTGTCTCAGGTTCATCTCTCCTGAGAACTCATCCCCCCTGAGATTTGGACGCCTCAGCCAAATTCCTGCTGTTTACCTTCTTCTCTCAAGAAACAACACCCTGAGGATTGTTGCTTTCACTTCTTCGGACCCAAATCATGATTCCCCAGCCACATTTCTCAGTTGTCGAATTTGTGGAGGATGCTAGAAGCTTCTAGTGAGTTGCTTACAGATGATCCAACTGGTGGCTTACTAAAACATATCTTGGGCTGGGTGCAGTGGCTCACACCTGTAATCCTAGCACTTTGGGAGGTTGAGGCAGGGGAATCACTTGAGGTCAGGAGTTCAAGACCAGCCTAGCCAACATGGTAAACCCCATCTCTGCTAAAAAAAAAAAATATATATATATATATATTTATATGCATATATATATGTATGTGTGTATATATATGTGTGTGTGTATATATATAAATTAGCTGGGCATGGTGGCACGCACCTGTAGTCCCAGCTACTCAGAAGGCTGAGGCACTAGAATTACCTGAACCTGGGAGGCAGAGGTTGCAGTGAGCCGAGATTGTGCCACTGTACTCCAGCCTGGGCAACAGAGCAAGACTGTCTAAAAAACAAACAAAAAACATATCTTGACAATGCCAGTCATCACTTTCCCACAAACATTAAGATTCCAGGCACTCAGACTAGGTCGGAGTCCTCAACTCTAGCAGCTACTCCTGCTTCCTGGAGACCACCCCCCGCCCCGACCAGACTCCTCCAGTGCCCCATGTTCATCCCCAGCCTCGCCCTGCCAGCTTCCTCGCCCATCCTTCTGATCACACAGTCTGTGGGGAACTAGCCCTAAAAGCGAGGCCCAGTATGTGTGGCTTCTCCTCCTGTGTGGGCAGGTGGTTGATGGGATTCTTTCTTCCCCCGCCTCCAGTGGGTTTCAGCTTAACGATGGCTGTTCAGAAGCGTGAACAGATGCTGTCCCTACAGGAGAAGGGATGGCAAGTGTTGTCAGGAACCTGACCTTGAAGTGTACCTCTTAATGGCCTGACAGCTCAGAGAGAATGACATCCCAGGGAGGCCTCCATGCTGCCGGCTGGGGACAGGAAGATGTCCTCTGCCTGGTGTGGCCACGAGCATTTGTACATTGCACTGTCCTTGTTCACCCACACCTCCTTAAACAGGCACCTTCAGATGTCCCTGTGGCTCCCGGCTGCTTGAGCCGAATCTTTGTGATTGATCCCCTGACCTACACGCTTGCCCTCTGGCTCGCTCGCAGCTGTCCCTGACCTCACCCCTGCCATGATGTCACAGCTTAACAGCTCTGCTGTTCCCATGGCAACAGCCTGCTATGGGTAGCCAGCCAGGACAGAGGCCGGGCTGCAGGTGGAGGCGGGGAAGCGATTCCAGCCACCTTTGGTCAGTGGGCCCTTGAGACCACCGGTGGGGGGGGTCCAGGCTCTCTATGTCTGCTCCCGTCTGTGGTGAGGGTGGGGCTCTTTCCATGCCCAACTGTTCAGTGAGGCTCCCAAGAGGGCCTCGGAGAGTGGGCCAAGGAGGGGCTCCAAGCCATGTGTTCATAAGACCCGTGGCAAAGTCCTTGCACCGCAGGGTTCCCCACAGGCAGTTTGATTGGGAGGAGGGTGAGGGAAGCTGGTGGGACTGGGTTGGAGATGAATATGGTTATTGGAGGAGTTGTGGGGGGCGGTCTTCAGGAAGCAGGAACAGCTGCTGGGGTTGGGGACCCCTGACCTAGGCTGGGTGCTTGGGATCTTGAGGTTTGCAGGGAAGTGGTAATTGACGCTTCGAGGTATGTTTAATGAGCCACCAGTTGCATCAGCTGTAAGCCCCCCACGTGGGGAGCTGGCGCCTCAGCCGGGAGTTGGAGGTCAGTCTGCCTCAGTGTCTGTCTCTGTGAAGCTGGTCGAGGGGAGGCCTGAGCCCGAGCTTGTCCTCAGAGGCCGCCTGCCCAACCATCTCTGCCCTGGAGAGCTGACCCAGCCCGGGGGATGGGTACACACAGATTCATGAGCTGCGGCCCCAGTATTCGGGTGAAAAAGCCTGCTGTGGGCCTAGCCGGGACTCATTCTAACATGACCCACCCCCGCCCCAGGTGATGCTAACACGGCCAGTCCAAAACCCAGTGCAGGCTGGGCGTGGTGGCTCATGCCTGGAATCCCAACACTTTGGGAGATTGAGGCGGGTGGATCACCTGAGGTCAGGAGTTTGAAACCAGCCTGACCAATATGGTGAAACCCTGTCTCTACTAAAAATACAAAAATTAGCTGGGTGTGGTGGCGTGCGGGTGTAGTCCCAGCTACTCGGCAAGGCTGAGACAGAAGAATTGCTTGAACCCGGAAGGTGGAGGTTGCAGTAAGCTGAGATCGCACTCCAGCCTGGGCAACATAGTGAAACCAAAACCCAGTACAGTGGCTTGGGACCCCCGTCCCCTCGCCGCCACCAGAACTTAGCTAAGAGTTGGGGAGAAGAGGGTGAAAACCAAGGCTCTGGCAGCACACAGGGTGTCATGGAGGGTATTTTTAGAGGCTAGAACTCAGAGAAACAGAGTTAAAAATGTTTCTCATGTTTGTTTTATCTGGGCTTGGCTTGGATGCCTCCAGTGATGGGCGTCTCACTACCTACCAAGTCAGCCCAATGATTTCAAGACAACCCTGGAGACAGTGCTTCCTGCCCCCCTGCCAGCTTCTGCCTCTCTGTAATGTGTTTTGGGTGGTCTAGCTTAGTCATCTGGAGACACACACAGTAAGTACCACCCCTTCCCCAAGCATTTCAGGTGCCTCTCGTGGTGACAAGCGCTGGCATCTCTAGATGGGTGCTGCTGTCGTTATCATCCCCATCCTGAAGAGCAAACTGAGGCACCCAGAGTGAAGCAGCTTGGCCTAGGTCACGCAGTTAGTACCCTTAAGCACCATACTCTGCCATTCTACATTTTTCTATCCTTTGCAAACACCCCTGCCCCACATCACCTCCTTTGGTTTTTCTTCCTAGGACCTGTTTATTTCATTCTCCTCCTGAACTCCAAGCCTGCGGCCTCTTCTCCCCGTCCTTACCGCCCTCCCCCTCTCCCGAGAGCTGTCCAGGAAGACACACCTCTCCCTCATTCAGATTTGCTCCTTGTTCTTCAACCTGTGCATCTCCTTTAGGCCTTGAACATGTCTTCATAGGTTTATTCCTGATTATTTCATCACGGTTTTATTGATTTTGAGACTTTATCCCATGACATGATCAAATTGGCCGTTTCTAGAGCACAGGCACTTCATAGCTGTTTACGGTCATTTAGCTCCACATCTGCCTGTCGGTTCCTTGCGCGTGTAATCCAGCACCACGTGGCTATCTACGCTGAGCTCTGGGCATTTCCTGAGCCTTCCCAGGAGCCAGACTCCGTTCTCGGCGCTTCACACGGGCCGTCTCGTCTGGTGCTGTGGCATCCTGTAGGGTGGGAACAGGCAGTGCCCGTGGATGTGGCGTTGTGCCCGCTGGCATCCTGGGCACCACAGCGTGCCGCTTTCCCACTGCATTCTAGCACGGCCAGGTGAGGTCTGGCCAGCTGGGCTGCACCATTCGTTTGTGTGTTAGAGGCATTTCTGTTCCCGCAGGGGACAGTCACGTTGGCCCTTCTGGTGACCCAGCGTCTTTTGTCCCATGTGCTGCTCCATACACCCCCTCTGTACCTGCATTGTTGGATTTAGGGACCTACATATAAGTTTTAGATGTGTTCCCATTCCCTTTTATTGTGTAAGATTCAGCCAGGTGTGCAAGCTGGTAAAACCTAGGCTAGAGTCTAACAACAATTTTCCACCTTCCCCATGGGTCATCTGTATCTGGTGTTGAATTGATAAGGTCAGGTGTGCAAGCTCAGGCCGTGGTCCTGTGGAAGAGCCCACCACCACCTCGGACTGTTACTTACTTTATTAAAAAACACATTTTTTTTTTTTTGAAGCTGAGTCTTGCTTTGTTGCCTAGGCTAGAGTACAGTGGCACAATCTTGCCTCACTGCAACCTCTGCCTCTTGGGTTCAAGCTATTCTCCTGCCTCAGCCTCCCAAGTAGCTGGGATTACAGGCATACACCACCATGCCTGGCTAATTTTTTGTATTTGGTGGAGACGAGGTTTCACCATGTCGGTCAGGCTGGTCTTGAACTCGTGTCCTCAGGTGATCCGCCCACCTCAGCCTCCCAAGGTGCTGGGATTACAGACATGAGCCACCACACCCGGCCAAAAAAGCACAATTTTAATAGGCTTGTTTGTGTGGCTGCTGTCAGACACACAGTTACGACCAGGGAGGGGAGGACACAGGAAGCTCTAAAAAGGTGACTTAAAAAACCCAAATTGTGTTCCAGGGTCACATAGTTTATGGGACCTCTGTTCTCTACATTTTAAAAGCCCTCAAGGGATTTCCTATGTTATCATTCCAAAGGCAATCCAAAGTTTCCCCCAAAGAAGGTCAAATTACATATTCTACATAGGCTCCGTAGACAGAGAAATGTCTAACTTTCCATATGAAAGGGTAAGCTCTAATTATATGGAAATGTTCTCTCTTTGGCCGATGCCAGCTCATGGGAGCCCTTCTATAGCTATTTTTATGTTTCCAAGACAAAGCGCTCGACTGTGTGTCCCGGGTGCTGGGCTTCTGGAGAAAGGGAAGAGCGTTCTCTTTGTTCCCTTGGAGGGTTGGGGTGTCCTGGGGGAGTGGGAACAAGGCCTGGGCTGGGGACATGTGGGTAGGATGGGGAAGGGGGTGTGTCCGTGTCACGAGGAACCCACATGAGCACGGTCCAGGCGCTGCTGGGTGTGGGGCGTTTGGGGATGGCCAGGAGCCCTGCCAGACCTGCCTGGTGTGCGGCGCTGCAGGCTGGGGTGGGTCCCAGGGGAGTCAGGGCGAGCTGCTTGACCGTTCTCAAGCCTCTGGGCCCAGAGATTGCCAGGCTTTGGCAGGGCAGCTGGTGAACTGGCCGCATTCCTGGGCCCCTTCCGCAGGGGCTGGGATAGGATCTGTCAGGGGCGAGGCCCAGGAATCTACCCTTTCACTAGTAGCTCAGCTGATTGTGATGCACGTGGCTGCGGATTGCACTCAGACTTGCTGGCGTGGACAGCAGGGAATCACACGAGGGCTGCTGAAATGTAACCAGGCCGCTCAGACAGCGCTGGGCTGCAGTGCAGGAGAGGACGGGGTACAGGCCTGGGGGTCGGGGCAGAGAGGCTGACTGGGGAGGCTTTTAAGGGCCTCAGGTGAGAGATGATCAGGGCTGAGCTGCTGGCAGGGGAGGAAGGCAGAGCAAGATGCAGCATCCTGGAAAAGATGGTTTGCCGGGGCCACAGTACTCCAAGTGTGGTCCCCCAGACAGCACAGACAGCAGCAGCAGCATCCCTGGGAGCACTTTAGAGATGCAGAGTCTGGCGGGGCGCAGGGGCTCACGCCTGGAATCCCGGCACTTTAGAGATGCAGTGTCTCGCGGGCGTAGGGGCTCACGCCTGGCATCCCAGCACTTTGGGAGGCCAAGTGGGTGGATCACTTGAGGTCAGGAGTTTGAGACCAGTGTGGCCAGCCTGGTGAAACCCCATCTCTACTAAAAATACAAAAGTTAGCCAGGCGTGGTGGCGCGTGCCTGTAATCCCAGCTACTCGGGAGGCTGAGGCAAGAGAACTGCATGAACCCAGGAGGTGGAGGTTGCAGTGAGCTGAGATTGCACCACTGCACTCCAGCCTGGGCAACAGAGCAAGACTCTGTCTCAAAAACAAACAAACAAAAAAAAACAAAAAAAAAAACAAAAACAAAAAAAGAAGAAGAAATGCAGAGTCTTGGGCCCAGACTATTGAATCAGAGCCTGACTTTCAACAAGACTCAAGCTGCACCATGGCCGGGGCTCAGCCTTCTGTGCATGTTGACCAATCAGGTACTCGAGCAGAAAGATGGGGATGGTCAACGTGATGAACTCAGAGGCACCAACCATGGTGTCCTGGGTCAATGCACACAGAATGCACGCAGGCCCCTTGCAGGCCTTCCCACCCATCAGAGGCTCAGTACACCTGCCAGAGTCCCAGGAGGGCCAGGGAGGTCACAGGTCGTGTGAGGCCAAGCACAGTCTGAGCAGAGTCTCCTTGTGCTGTGGAAGTGGTTTCCAGCTCTGACCTCCCTGGGCGGCAGGCTAGGAGACTGGATCAGGGGCCTGCCTGCTCGGCCTGGAATCCCTGTTGCCCTGATTATGAGCTGTGTGGCCTTAGGCAAGTTACTTAACCTCTCTGAGTCTCAATTTCCCTGTCAGATTGTGCGGATAGGAACAGGCCTCACCACCTATGGTGAGGTGGTGAGATGGCGAGAGATGTGTGTGAAATGCCGGAAGAGTACGAAACCCTGTGGGTCTGCGTGTTGATCAGCGTGATGTCTGGATTCAAACCCAGCTCCTCCGTGTAAGCTGGGAAAGTTATTCAGCCACTCTGAGCTTTTGTTTCTTTTTGTGGGCTCAGAGGGGAAAGCAAGGAGAGCGGGGGGTGGCAGGGACAAGGTTTCATCTGATGGTATCATGGGGGAAGTCACTTCCTGAATGATGGAGCTGTTTGTCAGTTTCTGGAGTTTATCCCAAAGATCTCTGCCCAGATGTTTTAAGTTTGTACCCATTTCCGTGTCTCCAGGAAAACTGACACAGCAGCCCCACTGGCTCCTGTTTTCACACTCACGCCCCGGATCATTTTGTGGTGACTCTAGCCAAGAGTATGGCCTGTGTCGCGTCTGTTACAGGCCGAGGTGGGAAGAAAAGGTCGTCCTTGCATCTGGAGGGGCCAGTTCATGCCTTGAGGAGGAGAGAGGCACTCTGAGTCCTGCCATTGTCCTCAGGGACGGCCAGGCTTGCCGTTGTCCCCTATGTCTGTTGGGGCGCCTTCTCCTGGGGATGTGATGTCTGCGTTGATTTTGGGGTGTCCAAGTGTACCAGGCTAGTATCCCATTGAGAGTCACCCACCATGGGCGGATTCACCCATTCCCGTCATGGTGCCTGGGGCTCCAGCAGCCTCATCACAACACAGCCTGGTAGTTGGAGGGCCTGAGCCTTTGCCATGACTGCCCCTGCTTAGCCGCAGGACTGCGCACCTGTCGGGGACTGGGGTGGGCAGGCCATTCTCTCACAGGCCCACCCCAAGGCTCCAGATGGGCATGTGCATTGTTCAAACACCGTCACACCTTGAGGGTGTGAGGGGGCAGCGTGAGGCAGACGAGAGAGGCGGAGGTCTCACAGTGAACCACAGGACGTGCTATCCTGCAGCTGGGACGCAGGCCTGTCTGACGGTGGAGCCCCCATTCTGGGGGCCTCACACTCCCTACGACTGTGATGCTCATCCCCCACTCTGCCCTGATGCCACAGGAGTGCACGGCAGGCCTGGAGTCGCCTTCGGAGGGGGGTGAGAAGGCCATCGGGGGGCAGGGGGTGCTACCTGGGTAGAGGGTCCCTGGGTGAGGACCGCCTCGGCTGGAAAGCTGTCTGAGCGGCCGCCCAGGGAAAGGTGAGCTGCTTGGACGTCATTCTCAAGCTGTAGGCCAGAGGTTGCCTGACTTTGGTGAGAATCGCTGGGAATCTGGTGGCTGAGCACATTCCTGGGCCCAGGCGCTGGGATTGGATCAGTCTGGGGTGGAGCTGCCATGGACTGGCTCCTGCAGAGAGCAAGAGAGGAGAATGGGCCCAGTGTCCACTCCACTCTGTGGGAGGCCGTGGTGCCGTCCGGAGGCCAGATTGGTGTCCACTCGCCTTCCTGTCTGCTACTCCGAGCGCGGCTTCTGTGGAGCGGGGATCTGTGGTTTCCCCGCGTGGTTGAAGGCAGCCAGCGGAAGGCAGGCTTGTCAGCTCTGGGGGGCAGGACCTGAGGGCATTGGGGGAGTAGAAAACCCCAAAGCAGCCCAAGATGCTCAGAACACTTGGAGGATGTGGAGGACAGAGGCATACCAGGACCCCTGCCCCTTCCAGAATATTCTAAGCAACCAGAGAGGGCAGGTGCCTCTGGGAGGGGAGCTGTAGCGAGGGCCCTGGTTGGAACCATGGCTCTCTTCCTTGGCAAGTATCCTGCCAAGGGCACCCGACGTCCTGTCTGGCAGGGCTGGAGAGACTCTGGGCTGCCTGGAGTTCAGGCCGGGCATCACAGGCAGAGGCAGGCGTCCCAGCAGGCTGTGTAACAGGTGAACAGCTGTTTCTCCTTGGTCATCTTGGGCTCAGCTAACACTCAGTTACCATCCCTGCCAGCGCCTGCACGAGTCCACGTGAGACCCTGCCCTCTGCCTCAAGTTAGTGAGTGGGGAGGGTCTCAGAGGGGAGAGCAAGGAGAGCTGGGGCAGCAGGGACGAGGTTGCATCTGATGGTGTCAGAGTGGGGATCAATTCCTGAATGATGGAGCTGGCTGCAATTTTCTGGACTTATCCCAAAGATCTCTGCCCAGATGTGTTAAGTTTTTACCCGTTTGCGTGTCTCCAGGAAAACTGACGTTGCTTCATTGGGATGCCTGTGCCAGTGGGGCTGGCACAGGGTGCACTGAGGTCATTGAATGGGCTGGGGGCACTTCCAGAGCAGGGGAGACTTGTCCAGGTTTTACTAATTGTTGTTGGTTGACAAGGAGTGTGAGCCAATGGCTCTTGGCACAGAAATAGACTGTGAAGCTCGGGGCCTCCAGGCGCCTTCCGAGGCACACAGAGGGACATTCACCTGCCCTGACCTCACTCCACCTAATCGGACATCCCCATGGCTGTTCCTGGTGGTCTTTGGTGTCTGAGGCCGGCTCCTCCGTGTGAGCTGGGAAAGTTATTCAACCTCTCCAAGCTTTGGTTTCTTTTCGTGGACTCAGGCCTTCTCTTGCTTATAGACCTAGGACTGGAATCTCTGGGTCATAGGCTAAGTCTGTGTTTCCCTTTTTAAGAAACTGCCAGACTGTTTTCCAAAATGGCTGCACCATTTTCCATTCCCACCAGCAGTGTGCACAGGGCTCCAGTTCCTCCCCTTCCTTCCTCACCCACAGTTGCTGTTGTCTGTCTTTTTGACGATCGCCGTTGGAGTGGACGTGAGGTGGCAGGACACTGCAAGGTCAGCATGCATTTCCCTAAAGACCGCTGCCGTTGAACATCTTTTATGTGCTGTATTAGCCATACATCTGTGTTCTTTGGTGAAATATCTATTTAAATCCATTGCTGATTTTTATTTTTATTTATTTTTGAGACAGAGTCTCACTCTGTCGTCCAGGCTGGAGTGCAATGGTGCGATCTCAGCTCGTTGCAACCTCTGCCTCCCGGATTCAAGCAATTCTCCTGCCTTAGCTTCCCGAGTAGCTGGGATTATAGGTGCACGCCACCACACCCGGCTAATTTTTGTATTTTTAGTAGAGACGGGGTTTCACCATGTTGGTTAGGCTGGTTTCGAACTCCTGACCTCAAGTGATCCGCCCGCCTCAGCCTCCAGTGTGCTGGGATTACAGGTGTCAGCTGCCACACCTGGCCTTCTTTTGCTGATTTTCAAATGGGATTATTTGCCATCTTACTGGGTAGTAAGAGTTGTTTATATGTTCTGGATTCAAGTCTTCTGTTGGATATATGATTTGCAAATATTTCCTTCCAGTCCGTACTTTGTATTTTCACTTCACTTTTGGTATCTTTTGAAGCACAAAGGTTTTATTTTATTATTTTTTATTTTGATGATGTTCAGCTTACCAGTTTCTTTTTTTTTTTTTTTTTTTTTTTTTTTTTTTTTTTTTTTTTTTTTTGAGACGGAGTCTCGCTCTGTCACCCAGGCTGGAGTGCAGTGGCCGGATCTCAGCTCACTGCAAGCTCCGCCTCCCGGGTTTACGCCATTCTCCTGCCTCAGCCTCCCGAGTAGCTGGGACTACAGGCGCCCGCCACCTCGCCCGGCTAGTTTTTTTGTATTTTTAGTAGAGACGGGGTTTCACCATGTTAGCCAGGATGGTCTCGATCTCCTGACCTTGTGATCCGCCCGTCTCGGCCTCCCAAAGTGCTGGGATTACAGGCTTGAGCCACCGCGCCCGGCCCCCAGTTTCTTCTTTTATTGGTTGTGCTTTTGGTCTTGTATCCAAGAAATCTTTGCCTAACTCAAGGTCATGAATATACATCTACGTTTTCTTCTAAGCGTTTATAGTTGTAGATGTTACATGAAGGCTATAATCCATTGTGAGTTACTTTTTGTATATAGGGTGAGATAAGGCTGTGAATTCCCATTTTTTGCCTGTGGATATCCAACTATGCCAGCATCATTTGTTGTAAAACAAAAACCCATTCTTTCTCCACATTAAATTGCCATGGCACCTGTGTCAAAAATCTCAATCATTGCATTTAAGGGCCCAGCTTTCTCTCTCCCTCTCTCTCTTGATCATCATGGTGGTTGGCAGACTGGCTCAATATCATATTAACCACTATTCTAAATGTGTGATCTGATTTACCAAGAGGTGCAAGGACCTCCCACTAGAAGACTTAAGTCAAAGCCCGCTGCAATGTGACCACCTGAGGTTGGTCAAAGGTGTTGGGGTTCGTCCGAGCAGCAGAGGGCCTGTCTCTGCCACTTACCAGCTGTGTGATCTGAGTTAAGCATCTTCATCTCTGCCTGCCTCAGTTTCCCTGTCTGTAAACCGGGGGGGGGGGGCGGTAGGAGCTTCATATCTCAAAGGATTACTGTAAAAAAGATGAACAGATACACGGCAAGTGCTCAGAGGGGAGCCTGCACGGTTAATGTTAGCTGTAATACAGATGCAGTATTTTCTGCAACTACGTTTGACTCCAAATGCTTAGCCTGGTTCCACATAGACTAAGATGAAAGAAGGGAAGGGGCAGTGGAGGGGGACTCCATATCGACTGTGACTGTCCCTTAGCCGTTCCTGCAGCTCACAGATCTGGCTGTTTCTGGCATCACCTGCCTGGGGCAACAGACGCAATCCCATACTCTTTATGTAAATGTCCCTCCTTTCCTAGGAAGGCCTGACAAAGCATGGGTCCCTTCCTGATGCCAAAGAGAACTGGAAGAGTCCTTCTCTGATCATTATAAAAGGAAAGAGCTGGGAATCATGAAAACAGAGCTAACACCAGCTTCTCCTCCTCTCTGTTTGGTTTCTACTGGATTCAAGTATCAGACATGCATGCACACATACATACCTGCATGCCCCACACGGACACATACACATACACACACTGACACGCACACATACACATACCTGCACACCCCCCTGTACACACAGTTGTGCAGATATGATCACAGAAACATAAACAGATATGCACATGCACACACCCCTGCACACACACCCTTGCACACACACCCCTGCATACACATGCACACACATCCCTACACACCCCTGCACACACACACTTCTACACACACATCCCTGCACACACACCCCTGCACACACATGCATGGAGACACACCCCTGCACATCCCTGCACACACACCCCTGCACACACACCCCTGCACACACATACTTCTACACACACATGCACACGCACATACACCCCTGCACACACATGCACACACACCCCTGTACATACATGCACACACATCCTTGCACACACCCCTGCACACACATCCCTGCACACACACACTCCTGCACACACGCATTCCTCCACACACCCCTGCTCACACACCCTTACACACACACACTTCCACACACACATGCACACACACCCCTGCACACACATGCACACACATCCTTGCACACACACCTGCACATCCCTGAACACACACCCCTGCGCACACATCCCTGCACACACACCCCTGCACACACATTGCATGCACACACACCCACACATACTCCTGCACATGCATGCACACACGCTCACACACACCCCTGCACATGCATGCACACACACGCAGCCCTGCACACATACATGCTTGGCAGGCTCCTCCCTCCTCCATCTCTTCCTCCTTTCCTTTATGAGCAGTTCTCCCTCCAGAGGCCCAGACTTCCTCTTTCACATCCAGCTGCTCTTCTGAATATTTGTTTCCAAGGGCTGCCCTTTGCACCCCTTCACCCCTACCTGAATCCTAACACTTGCCCCTTAGGGTGGGATTCTCCATCTTGGCACTGCTGACCTCTCTGGCTGGGTTATTCCCTGTCTTGGGCAGCCCTCCTGTGCAGTGTGGGGTGTTTAGCAGCCTCCCTCGCCTCCACTCAACTGCAGGCCAGGAGCACCTCCTCCCTGCATTTGTGACAATAGAAAATGTCTCCAGACATTGCCGATGTCCCCTGGGAAACAAAACCATACTCTGTTCAAAACAGCTGCCCTGCAGGCTCTTGTCAAAAGTGTGCAGGACAGAAATTGGGAGGCTGAGAGTGGGCCCTGGCGGGCACGGGTCAGGAGAACTCGGAGGGGCACATTTTGCAGCCTGTTCCCACAGTGAGAATCCCGTGTGCTTGTCTCCAGGGCTTTGCTCACTCTCCTGGGAGCTCCGGAAAGCTGCACTTGTGCTCCCTTCCTCGTAGGTTTGCTGTGCAACAGTCGTGGCTTCTGTGGCTCCTCAGGCCCGGGGGCGCCCCTCGAACCCTCCACTCTTGCTCCAAGCACCTTCCCTGGGAAGCTGCATCTGCCGGGTTCGCAGACAGGAACGGAAACATGGACGGAGCCACGTGGCTGAGCCTCTGTCCTGATAACGAAGCTCCGCTTTGGAGGAAAAAGCACAAATCGCTACAAGCCCGGGGCACAGGCGACCTCGCTCTGCAGAGAAGAGCGGATGCCAAGCTGTGGAAAAGCTACCAGCTCCAGCGCTTGGCTGAGGAGTTGGGGAGAGGGTGTCGGGAGGCGCGGTACCTGCACGTCGGAGGCCTGGACCGACTGCAGTCAGCGCGTCTGTTAGGCTGGGGAGGAGGACGGGCCAGGGAAAATGAGCCCGCCTCAGAGGGGCCCGTCCAGCGGAGATCAGCCAGGCCCCCAAGGGCCAAGGAGAAGCACAGAGCGGCCCCTAGTGAAGAGAGGAGTTGCAGGGAAGAGTTGGGCCAGCAACACCCCAGGCACTCCAGGCCCCGGAAGACAGCAGCGAGCCCAGAGAAACCACAGACTACAAAAGCCATGGGTCAGACGAATTCTCACCTGGCCCTGCCTGAGAAGAGAAAGGGAAGGCGAGAACCTTCGACCAAGTCCGGGGGTGGCCGCGGTGCCATCCACCCTCGGAGGAGCAGGGGGCCGGACCTAAAAAGGCCAGACCCACTCGTGGCTGCTGTGGGAGAAATCAGGCGTGTGGAGGGAAAAGAGAAAGGAACAGCTCGGGCGGGGAGGAGGCCACTGGGACAGGGGGCAGTTTGCTTTGTTCCAGCCCTGACCAGTCGCTCTCGGGGACAGAGTCCAGAGGGGAAGCTGAGAGACCTCGGGCAGCTGTGGCCAGCTGGTGCCAGCCACAGAAGGGAAGCTGTGTCCCCAGCATCTCAGTGCACGCTCCGGGAGAAGAACAAGTGGCAGAAAGAGCTGGAGTTGGCCTTTGAAGAGTTGTTTAACATAAACAGAAAGCTGAAAAAACACCTGCGCTTGTACCTGGCACTGAAGCCCAGGATGGACCAGAGCCCCGGGGAAGAGCATGCCTTCTCAGAGATGCAAGAATGTGGCGCTGAGACCCCAAGAGGGAAGAAAACAGCAGACGCAGAGATGCTGCCCGCCGGGGAACCCAGGAGCCTAGCAGAGGAGGTGGAGCAGCAGGCAGCGTCCAAGACCAACTTGAAAACGTTAATGGGCAAGGTCAAGCCCACGTTTAGAAATGGAAGTCAAACATTGTCTCCTGAGGCAGGTATATTTATCAGTGAAGGGGACTCATTATCGTATAGCACTGAATCTGGACAAGAGACCCCCAAACTGGGCATGCTGGCAGAGGGCTCCCTTCAGCTCCACCTTCAAGACCAGACAGACAGAGCGGGTTCAACGGCATCCAGGCAAAGGCAGAAAGCAGAGATGGAGCAGAGAAGACAAAAACAACTGGAATCGCTTGAACGAACGGAACACCCAGATATGAGCTTGGAAATCCACTACAAGGCTGAGTTAGAAAAAGAGAGGAGGGAGCAAAGAAGGGCTCGACTGGCGCATCTGAAGTCCTCCTCCACAAGAGCCCGGGAAAGGGAGAGAGGATCTGAGCTCAGCACCAATTCCCCATCGGGCACCAGCCTCGCCGACGACGACTGGCACAGTCAGATGATCCGAGACCAGCAGCAGCAGATTTTAGAGCAAAACAAGTTGCACAAGCAGTTTCTTGAAGAAGCCAGGAAACGCTTGCAAGAGTTCCAGAACATATGCTAAACGCGAGAGGCCCACCCGGGGTAAATACATCATTGATAATGGTGATGCCAGAGCTGATACCCGAGTCTCTAAGATCTGTGTTTGCGTCATTGCCTCAGAGACTATTAGGCCTCTTTAAAATGGGCAGTCTGGGGCCAGTGCAGTGGCTCACGCCTGTAATTCCAGCAGTTTGGGAGGCTGAAGTGGGCAGATCACCTGAGGTCAGGAGTTCGAGACCAGTCTGGCCGACATGGCGAAACCCCGTCTCTACTAAAAATACAAAAATTAGCCGAGCATGGTGGCATGTGCCTATAATCTGAGCTACTCAGGAGGCTGAGGCAGGAGAATCACTCGAACTCAGGAGGCAGAGGTTGCAGTGAGTCGAGATTGCACCACTGCACTCCAGCCTGGGTTACAGAGTGAGACTCGTCTCAAAAAAAAAAAAAAATGGCAATCTGTCATACTGACAGATTGAGATGGAGTCTCACTCTGTTGCCCAGGCTGGAGTGCTATAGTGCAGTCTCAGCTCACTACCCCTGCCTCCTGGGCTCAAGCGATTCTCCTGCCTCAGCTTCCCAAGTAGCTGGGATTACAGGTGCCTGCCACCACGCCTGGCTAGTTTTTTGTATTTTTAGTAGACACGGGGTTTCACCACGTTGGCCAGGCTGGTCTTGAACTCCTAATCTTGTGATCCGCCTGCCTCGGCCTCCCAAAGTGCTGGAATTACAGACTTGAGCCACCGTGCCCGGCCTAGTCTTGCCTTTAAAACGAAGTCCCATTTGGGAAACCACCTATATACAAGAATAGGAACCTGTGTGGGTTTCAGTGGGTGTGTCTAGCCCGTGTACTGTGGATGCATCTCCCAGAGCTGATCATGCCACTGCACTCCGGCCTGGGGGACAGTCTGTTTTCAGGGGCCACAGGCACAGATGGAGATTCCAGGTTATTTAAGCCCTTCAGATGTTTTAGCCAAATAAACACTGGCCTTTCAGGGGCACCCAAGGTCAGACGGGCACAATTTCAGGAAACAGATCACTTGGTGCTTAGCCACGGGCTGAGACATTAACAGAGACTGAACCAAAGCTAAAACCTCTTAGTCTTTCTAAGTGACAGAACCAGCATTGTTTAAATAGCACATCACGTAATACATTCTTATAACTTTAAGAGAAAAGAGAGAGGACAGAAAAGAGAAGATAGGCAACCCTCGCCCCACTGGGTGACTCCCTCTGGGACTGGCAAGGGTGTGGGCACCTGGGTGTTTGATCAGTTTCCTCCCCGCTAGCTTTGCCACCGACCTGGCATCCACCATGGCCACGGAGACCTCACACTGGGTAGCTTCTCTTCTGCCAGTTGCAGTCTTAGGGACAGGGACAGAGATCAACACACTTTTTCTGCAAGGAGCCAGAGAGGAAGTATTTTAGCCTTGGCCAGCAGTGCAGCCCCTGTGGCAATTACCCAGCTCTACTGCAGCTACTCAGAAGCAGCCACAGATGATACAGAAATGAAAGGGCGTGGCCAGGTTCCAATGAGACTCTGCAAAAATAGGTGGTGGGTGGCATCTGCTCCTTGTGCCATAGTTTGCTGATCCCTGGACTAGGATGGTTTCAGAGTCTGTCTCCCTCCCTTCCAAGAACCTCAGATACATTGACTTAGATCAACCAGTCTTCGTTTGTGACATGTTGGTATCATTGGTCCCCGAATGGCCTTACTTATGAATATTTTGTAGATAATATAATGAAGCACTGTGAGCCCACTACCCAGACCCAAGACCCAGAAATTCACTACCTGTGCGCTACCTCCCTTTTCCCTCCCCCTGCTGCCTCCTTGGATGTATACCTGCCGATGGCTCACACCTATAATCCCAACATTTTGGGAAGCCAGCGTAGGAAGTCCTTGAGCCCAGGAATTCGAGACCAGCTTGGGCAACATGGAGAGACCCTATCCTACAAAAAGTTGAGCATGGTGACGTGTGCCTGTAGTCCCAGCTACTTGTGAGGCTGAGGCAAGAGGGTCGCTCGAGCCCCAGAGGCTGAGGCTGCAGGGAGCTGTGATCACACCACTGCCAACCTGGGTGACAGAGCGAGACCCTGTCTCAGCAACACAAAGATGCTGGGCACGGTGGCTCACGCCTGTAACCCCAGCACATTGGGAGACTGAGGCTGGTGGATCGGAGTTTGAGAGTCAGGAGTTTGAACAGCCTGGCCAACATTGTGAAACCCCGTCTCTACTAAAAATACAAAAAATTAGCTGGGCGTGGTGGCAGCACCTGTAATCCCAGCTACTCAGGAGGCTGAGGCAGGAGAATTGCTTGAACCCAGGAGGTGGAGGTTGCAGTGAGCTGAGATTGCGCCACTGCACTCCAGCCTGGGTGACAGAGCGAGACTCCATCTCAAAAAAGAAAAAAAAAAGAAACAAAAGGTATACCTGCTGAATGTGGGGCTTAGCCCTCCCTATCTTTATCCGTACATGTATGCTAAACATAGTGTTTAGTTTTACTTGGTTTTGAACTTTATAAAAAGGATATTATGTGGGGTCTTTTGGAAGCTAGGCTTTTTGGGCTCAGCATGGTTACTGAATTCATCCACATCACACAAACGCCTCTCTTACTCATTTTCACTGCAGCATATCCTCATCGTGTGTATGATCATAGCTTCTCCTGTTTCGTGCTTGTTTCCAAAAAGAGGACTATATCTCTGATGCATTTGAATCAAAAGACTGGGTATCAAAAAGTGCTTTTGGCACAGCTGGGATGTAGGTGTGGGAAAGATCCCATTTATTGCTCTTTTTTTTTTTTTTTTCCTATTTTTACCCTTTTTCCCCAGAAAAGATTGACCTGTTCTTATAAAATATTTAATTTGCAAATATGAGGCCAGGCGCGTTGGCTCATACCTGTAATCCCAGCACTTTGGAAGGCAGAGGTGGGTGGATCACTTGAGGTCAGGAGTTCAAGACCAGCCTGGCCAACATGTGACGAAACCCCTTCTCTATTAAAAATACAAAAATTAGCCGGGCGTGGTGGTGCACGCCTGTAATCCCAGCTATTCGTGAGGCTGAGGCAGGAAAATTGCTTGAACCCAGGAGGCAGAGGTTGCAGTGAGCTGAGATTGTACCACTGCACTCCAGCCTGGGGGCAGAGGGAGGCTCCATCTCAAAATAAATAAATAAATGTACAGATATGAGTCCTAGACACTGTCTTAGTCACTAGAGATGAGCAGTGAGTCATGCACATGGAACCACAGGACTCCTGCTCTGGTGGAGGACGCAGGTGATGAGTGAGTAACAGCTGGAACTCTGGCTGTGTGGGGCGAGGTGCCCAGCGGGACCCCAAGTGCATGCCTCTGAGAAACTTGAGCCGGACTTCCCTGAAGAACATGAAGCTCGTGGAACCAACAAGCGTTACGCTCATTCGGACGGGGTGGGAGCAGCAACCCACAAGACTTTTTGTTTTTGCTTTTGGGTTTTTAAATCACCAGTAGCTTAGGTCTCTGTTGTCTGTGGCTTTCTGCTTGAGGCCAAGTAGAGAAAATTTGGGGCCGGGCATGGTGGTTCACACCTGTAATCCCAGCACTTTGGGAGGTCGAGGCAGGTGGATGGCTTGAGCCCGGGAGTTTGAGACCAGCCTGGGCAACATAGTGAGATTGTGTCTCTATAAAAACAAAAAGTAGCCAGGCACACTGGCCTGCACCTATAGTTCCAGCTACTAGGGAGGCTGAGGTGGGAGGATCCCTCGAGCCTGGGAGGTCCAGGCTGCAGTGAGCTGTGATTGCGCCACTGCATTCCAGCCTGAGTGACAGAGACCCTATCTTAGGGGGAAAAAAAAGCAAATTTTGATCTTAGCCTGGTTTGTATCTATCCTCTGGTTCCGGAATGTCATGGGCTAGGGTTGCAAAGTCTCTCCACAATTTGCTGTAGGCTCAACATGATTAAGAAGGAAGCTGGGGGTCAGGAGGGCTGCTGTTCCTCAAAAGCCACAAGGATTTCTCAGGGCAGGGTGTCACCGTGCTCCTGCTGTTCCTGCACTTGCGTTGTGTCTGGCTATTTTTTGCATATGGAGACCTGGAGCGTAGCCGCCTGTCACTATAACATCACCTCTGTCTGAGAGGGCAGAGAGGATGTTAGGGGATGACTGAGTTAAAAGCCATGGCCACAATGGGGCCCAAACATTGAGTAGCCAAGGTCTTCATGCCTTAGCCTGGAAGCCACAGTCTGATGGAGGGACCAGCCTGCCTTTGAGTGGGTTATTCTTGTTTCTGTTTTCAAAGGTAGTATTTGTGACCCGTGTGTTCTAGGTTAGGAATCGCCCCTTCTTGGCCACACTTGAGCTAAAACTAGGTGTGGAAACAGGCAGTGAGACAGGGTGGAGGGTGACTCATCTCTGCCCGGACGGTCACACCTACACTGTCCCATGGCAGCAGGACCAGACACCCGGCCCTTTCCCACCTGTCCTGCAGAAGGCTAAGGGGACGGGCTGGTTCTTTAACTGGGGCATTGGCGTGGGCACTAAAACAGCTCTCCAGGACGCCCACACCCAAAACCGTGGCCTTCCAGTGATTCTTACGGAAATGTCATGGGTGACTTTCCATCCCAGGGCCTGGCAGCGCCTGTGTTCCCCTCCCCTCTTGGTCACCTTGGCACAGCTGGACTGTAGTGGAAAGGCCCGTGGGGCAGCCTCCAGCCTCCCCTGACTCACCCCGTCCCATGCCTCCACCAGGAGCCGGTGAGAGCCCTACTGCCGGGGTTGGAGCCCTGGCTCTGCCACTTGCCAACAGCTCGGTGACCTGGGCAGAGTGTTAAGGTTTCTGCACTTCCTCCAAGGCCTGGCCCTCCACCTCCTGCCCCTCACACCCAGGTTGCAGCATCTCTCTTCCCACCACCCCTGTTCCAGACACAGGTGCACAGGGCCCGCCCCCTGCCTTGTGAGCCTAAATCCTCCCCGAAGTGCCAGGCACCTCATAAGGCTATGCTGGCGGGCTCAGGGGTGCCCCCTGGACTCACACCCCAGCCCTTGCCCAGCCTCCATTTGACTGTAAAGTAAGGGATGGAGCCACCCGGAAGGGTGTGGGGCTCCTGAGGTTTCCAGAGAGCACTGCCATGCCAGCAGTGGTGAGGACCCCGGATGTGGTGGCCGTGTGCAGCTTCATACTCCTAAAGCACTTCCAGGCACCCCGCACAGTTCTCCTGCTCTGAACACTTCGCACCTTCTAGAGCTCTGCTTTGGTTTGGTGCTTCTGCTCCCACCCTTGGGGCACAGCTTCCGTGTTCCCGCCTCACTCTGCTTTTGCTGGAACCTTCGTCCTCTGGGCTCTTCTTTGCTCCCTGCCTTGTGCGTTCTTCTCCCGAAACCACAGGGACCCAGGAAGGCCCCCGTGGCTGAGCAGTGGTGCGTGGGTTGCCCTGTTTGTCCGCAAGGCTTGGAGGGGGAGCAGCGGCGTTGCTTGTGCTTGCTGCTGAGGTCAGCTGTCCATGGGCTGGGGGAGGCTGACGGGGTCTGGCAGGTGCCCCTTGTTCACCTCCTGACCTGCTCTCCCCCAACCTGCTGGCCAATTGGGTTTTGGATGTGACCCCACACTGGGAACTGCCCTGGGGGATCCATCTTTTCTCCTCACAAATCTCCCTTCCACCCCAAGCCCTGTGTGACCAGGATCTCAGACACATAAGACAAAGGGATATAGGGTTTTTAGAGTGGAGGGGTGGGCAGAGCACCCTCCCTGACCTGCGGTAGTTCTTCCAATGAGTACAAATGGCAAGGAGCTTATATCGAGACCTCCAAGAAGACACGGGGCAGAGGGCTGGGGTGCAGCCTGCACTTGCAACTGCCGTGACAGCCCAGTCCGAATCCTACAGCTGGAGACGGGGCTACACAGTCGCACACCCCCCAGGACAAGCTCAGGGAGGCTGGGGGCCGCTCAGCATGGGGCTCGATTGCCAGGCTGTGCTGAGGAGGAAGGGAAAGAGGAGTGGGGACACCGGCCCCCCGCTTTCATTCTCTCCTGGGTGTGTGGCCCCCGGGATTCCAGCCTTCACGTCCCTGTTTCTGTCTCCTGAGAAATGCAGCAAGTTGCAGCCCCCCAGCAACAGCACGAGGAGAGAATCTGCTGCTGCCCCTGGCTACGGAGCTGTCACCGTGGCCCCCTGCTCAGCCGTTGTTGGGGGGCGGGTTGCAGGGACGGGTGGGGGTTCCCTCGGTGCCTCTCCAAGCTCCCTCTGCTTCCTGCCCTGCACGGTCCTGCTCCTGTCCCTGCTCCGGCTCTGGCTGGGGGTGTGCAGGGCTGAGCTTGGCTCTTCCGTGGGTCTTGGCGGAGAAAATGCAGAGCTGCACTTCCCTCCACAAAGCCGCCCTGTTCTCAGCAAATCCTCCCAGGGTCAGTGCATTTTTTTCGAGTGATTCAGCAGCACGTGAATGGGAAGGGCCGAGCCCAGCCGGAGGCTCTGGCATGAGACCTGCTGGCCCACGAGGGAAAGGGAGGGCAGCAGGACGTGGGCTGGAGGTCCTCCCAGGGCCGCAGAGGGAGGGAGCAGGGCCCTGGGGTGGGGAGGGCAGCAGGAAGGCTGGGCAGAGAGTGCGGCTTAGCTCTGCGTGGCTGAGGTGCTCTGATAGATGCTGTTTCACTCGAGTTCCCCAAGGGGAGCCAAAACGAACGGGCAGGAAGTGAGATGGGAGAGCTGGTCTCCATGGAGACGGGCACTCAGTGGCCAGCAGCTCACGTGCGCTAAAACCTTGGGCAGCTGAGGAGGGAGCGTTCCCTGGCGGGGCGAGGCCTGGAACACCCAGGTGCCCGCTGGCAGGTGGTGTGGCCCAGGGCTGAGGCTGTGCTTCTGTCCCCTGATCTCTGTTGTGTGCCCTGTTATCTTCTCTGCCCAACCCTCCCTCCCACCCCCGCCCCCCGACAACAAAACATCTTTTCTGAGTAGTTGTCATTCCAGGCATTTCTCACCCTGGCCTGAGTCATGCTGGCCAAGTCCTCTGTCCTCACCCTGGATGTCACGGTCCTGCCCTGCTCCAGAGCTGCAAGTCACCACTGAGGGTGGACCTGGGGCTCCTCTGTCCCAGCCACCCACAAACTCTCAAGATCAGAGTCTGGAAAGGGAGGTGGTGCCCCACGTCTTCACTTCTGGTGTCTATACCCTCAGCTGGGGACAGATGCCCAGTGTGCTATGCCGCCCCCTCTGCTGAGGTCTTTCCTGCTCCCCAGAAGGCCCCATTGCTGGCTTCTGGGGACCGAGGAGGTTGGAGGACCTGAGGGTGGGTCTGGCCTCGGCAGCAGCTGCAGGGCGGGAAGAGCTGGGTCCCGCCCAGCACCACGGGGCTGTTTTTAATTACCAAGTCACAGCCCCCTTTTCTGCTCATTTCCCTAAAAGGAGTGAGCTGGGAGGAGGTCTGACGCACTGCTGGCCAGAAGGGGCCGGCATGAAGGGGCCAAGGAAGGGCAGAGCCCAGTGCTCGGGGGAGACCCTCGGACTGTCCACCGAGGGCACCCGGCTGTGTCACTTGAGGCCAGAGGCCGAAGGTGAGCTGGACCAGCTAACCCTCGCTGTCACCTCACAACCCTTGTGACACTTCCTGGCTACTCAGCCTTGCCCTGTGCGCCTGCGCCCCGTGCATTTCCGTAGGGAGAGGCGTAGCCTCCAAACCTAGAGGACTAGAGCAAGTGTGGGGTCCTTGTAAGCACAGCCCCTTCCTGGATCACCGTCTGCCATCCCTGGCAGCGTCTGTGGCCACTTCTGCTGCTCCAGCTGGCGAGGTCAGCCCCATCCTGCTGAAAGAAGGAGGTGCTGCCTGAATGGAGAACTTCCATGTTTCTAAGTGGTCTTTACTATGATCCCAGATTAGTTACACCCAAACATTTAGGGATCCCACAGTGATCTGAGAGCAGGACTATGAGAAATACAGTCATTTATTACAGTAGTCGCAGGGCAGGGCCACAGCTGTGTTACTGGACATCTGTCCCGAGCTGAGGGTGTAGACACCAGAAGTGGGGAAAAGAGGCTTCACCTCCCTTTTCAGACTCTGATCTTGGGGGTGGCTGGGGCAGAGGGGCCCTGGTACACGCTCAACTGGCACTTTAGACATATTAATCAAAATGGTCAGGCCAGGCCAGATGGCTCACGCCTGTAATCCTAGCACTCTGGAAGGCCAAGGTGGGTGGATCATGTGAGGTCAGGAGTTCGAGACCAGCCTGGCCAACATGGTGAAACCCCGTCTCTACTAAAAATACAAAAAAAAAAAAATTAGCTGGTCATTGTGGTGGGCACCTGTAATCCCAGCTACTCCAGAGGCTGAGGCAGGAGAATCGCTTGAACCCAGGAGGCGGAGGTTGCAGTGAGCCGAGGTCATGCCATTGCACTCCAGCCTGGGCAACAAGAGCGAAACTCTATCTCAAAAAAAAAAAAAAAAAAAAAGTCAATGGTCAAGCAGCCCCAGCCAGATTGACCAGCCATATGGTGTCGTCACATCCACCCAAAAGGGACAAGAGACTCTCACCCTGAATGGCAACGCAAGTTATAGTTACAAACATTAGCAAGGGCTTTACTAACTGTGTGATTTGAGGGTGCAGATGTTGGCGCTCATGGTACCCCGCTTTTCTGGAGAGTTTAGACAGGAGGCATGGAACGTCGCAGTGCTTCCCCAGTAAATGAACAGGGCTGAGTCCACCTGCAACTGCCATTGGATCCTGCCCAGGAGTACGTGGAGGTTGGGTTTCATCTGGGAGAGAGAATAATTCCTCTGAAATGATTGGCATGCAATTCCACCTAGAGGCAAATGAACCAAATGACGCTGGAAGACATTGGCAGCTCCGGCCTGCAGACTGTATTTGCATCTACACAGTGCAGAGTCCTCCAGGGCTGGCCCCTGGGATGCAGTGGCCACTGGTCTTCATTGCCACTGTGGGTGCTCCGGGCTGACTCTGACCCAGCTGCAGCATCAGAATGCCCCCCACCCACTAGTGATTGGACCAGTAGGGTCTTTGGCACGTATTTGAAGCCCCCACCTGACTCCCAGGAATGACCGATGTTCAGAGCATGGGGACTCCTTGGCATTCTCCACTGGGCCATGAGCAGAATAGGACAGAGGGGAGGGAGGTGCTTTCCCTGGCAGTGCGGGTCCTGTGGGCGCCCCTCCCCAGGTGGAAGCTGGAGCCTGCAGAAGAGGGTGGACGGCTGGGAGGGCCAGTGCCCTCTGGTGATACGGAGCAAACCCTCCCAGTCCGAGTCAGCGCGCACGCAAGGCGCAGATGATCGGGCCGGGTTTTCACTGTGTGTTTAGCAGCCGAATGTGTTTCTGAGTCCCAGGGATCCCTGCACCTCGTCTGGGCAGACAGGTGACTTTGAGGGACAGTGGGCCACCTTCTCCTGCTGCCTGAGCGCGTCCCTCAGCCAAGATAGGCGCTGTGCTGTTACAGGGTGTGGAGCGCCCTGGGAAGAGGCTGTGAGCGGTCTAAAGGCTGGGTGTTGATGTCCACTGGTTTGCCTGTCCCAAACCGGGGCCTGGGGGCCCGGCAGAGTGGCTCAAGTGGAAATGTTCTGTATGGTATATTTATACATATGGCACGTGGGATCCCTCCAGCGAGCAGTTGGGCCCTGGCAAGATAATAAAGAGAATTCAATGAGTGTGGAATAAATGCATTTCTTAGAGGCAATTTTCTTTTTCTTTCAAAGGCAGGGTCTCCTTCTGTCACCCAGGACCAAGGCGCAGTGGTGCGTTCATAGCTCACTGCAGCCTTGAACATCTAGGTTCATGCAATTCTCCTGAGTAGCTGGGACTATAGGCATATGCCGCCACGCCCAGCTAATTTTTGTGGGTTTTTTGTTTGTTTGTTTTGTTTTGTTTTTTTTGTTTTGTTTTTTAACAGATGAGGTATTGCTATGTTACTCAGGCTGGTCTTGAACTCCTAGCTTTAAGCAACCCACCCGCCTTGGCCTCCCAAGTGCTGGGATTACAAGTGTGAGCCACTGCACCCGGCCTTTTGAGGCAATTTCCTTTTGGGGTCTGGCTCCCTCCCCCAGTTGTGGGCATAGCTTGTTCTTATTTTCCGCAGGAACTTCCGTAGTGCTTTTGTGGACACAGTAGGATTGGAAAGGTGTTGGTGGGTGTGTGAAGGGGACATGAGGATGCAGGACCCACATGTTGATGGCAGCAGAGGGGACACCGAGGAGAGAGAACAAGAGAGGACCGTGCCACAGAAGCCCTGGCGTCTCTGCCTGGGGCTGGCGTGGCTGGAGTCTGGAGGGTGCCGCCCCTCAGGCCAGCCTTTGGCCCTGGCACATGCTGGTGACACCAGGTTCTCCAGTAAGCCGCCTTCACTGTCTGCGGCCGTCCGAGAGTAGCAGCCAGTGCGGCCTCCTGGTTTTCCAGGGGCTGTTGTGATTCTCGAAGGCTGACCGTAGCCCGTCCTCTTTGGATCGTCCGCCGCGACCTTGGTTTTCCGCCCACCCAGTTCTTTTCCGTCCCCACTCGGGCGGGTGCGTGAGGGGTTGTTTTTGCAGGGGGGGAGGTGACATCATGTGGTGTCCTGGGCCGGAGGGGTGGGGGTGGGGACCCCGCGGTTGTGTGTGCTTTGAATTCAGCCGACGGTTGTACATTCCAGTAGCCGGCATCTGGCAGTGAATTCATCAGCCAGTGTATCACCCTTGATCTCAAACCCAGATGTTGTGTTCACAGCAGAAGGGAAAGAAGGAAAAACGAAATCCGAGACGCTCAGGGAGAGGCCGTAGGTTTTGGGCTCAGGGCAGTTAGAACGAGAATCTTTATAAAGACTCCCCCCTCTCGCAGCTTGCCTCTGGCTCCTTGGGGACGGGGCAGAGGAGCAGAGCAGTCCCCTCTTCGGGGCATGGACAGGAGATGGGCTGACGCCAACCCCCCCGCCCCAGTGCCTAACACCAGGCCCAGCACCCAGTAGGTGTTCAATAAACGTGTCTGTGCCCCGATTTTCATTTCTTCCCAGATTCCTTATATCTCTTCGATTTCCCCAGCCCTGTTCTTCACATGGTCTGGACTCAGAGAGGCCCTCCCTTTGGAGTGGCCTTCTTTCCCCTACAGTCCTGGTGGTCCATCCCGGAGCCCAGAGTGCGGACCATTGCTATTGGCATGGAAATGTGTTCTGGAGAGCTCTCCCTCCCTCCTCCTCTGTCCACCACTGGCCGTTGGAAACTCTCCTTCTCTGCGTGCCTGTCCGTCGTCTGTCGCCTTGCCTGGATTGGATGCTCCTCCCAGGCAAGGCTTTCTGCATGCAGGATCCACCCTGTACCCTCTCTTCACCTGCTGTCGCCTCTGGGCAACAACCGCCAACAGGTACCCACCGCTCTGAGCAGGTCAGCGGTGCAGATCCCGCTATGCCGACCGGTGTGCACTGATCAAAGCTGTCAACCAGCCCCTCTCCGTCATATCTGCGGCACGCTGGTGCTTTGGGGAAGGTTGCCGTGGAACTGGTCCTTCTTTGCCTCTCTTGATTCCCATTTTCCTTCTTTCATGTAATTTCTCATTTTGCAAAGTGGGGGAGGAGGTGCCCACCCCCAATTTAAAGAGACCCTGAAGAATCGGAATTCTGTTCCCCAGGAGCAGACTAAAGCAGCCCAGTGGAGATGGGGATACCCTCAGGCTCTGCTCCTCCAGGCCCCTCACCCCCACTTCCCTGCAGGCATCTGGCGGCCTCCTTGCCAGTTCTCTTTCTAGTCCTAACCCTGCATGGCTACCCTGGACCCTTGGTTCAACCAGCCTCCTCTTTTCGGACACTTTAAAGGAGGGAAGTGTATCCTCTGCAGCCCCCAGGCAAAGCTAGCACGTTGGGAGGTTGCATCAAATCGAGACTCTGTGACCTGCTGACCAGGACGAGGTCTCCGTACCTGAGTGGCGTGATGCCACCGTCCCAATGCCTCACCCACAGGAGTGAGAGAATTCGCCTTGCTCATCTCTGTGATGCTCGTGGTCCTGAACCATACGTACATGAGTTCCCGGGCACTGCAGGCTCCACACCAGCCCCTGTAGCCATCACCATGAACTCTCAAGTGTCAGGACTGTTGTCATCGTCTCCGTCTTAGGTGTGAACAACTGTGGCTCAATGAAGTCAAGGAACTTCTCAAAGATCACCCAGCCATCCAAGGGCGAATGCAAGATCTCTGTCTCTTGCTGCCTCCTTCAAACAAGTGCCCAGCTGCCACCTGGGAGCCTTAGGCATTTTTGTAAGAGAACAACATGTGAACCTCAATGCCCAGGGTAGGATGCAACATTTTGGCCGTTTTTAAGTAATCTTTGCTTATTTTCTAAACTCCAGTGACATGCTTATTGAGTGCCTATTGTACGTTAAGCGTTGTGCAGCATAGTGGATCATTGAAAGGCAGCTCCAAGGCCAGGCACTGTGGCTCATGCCTGTAATCCCAGCACATTGGGAGGTGGGCAGATCACGAGGCCAGGAGTTCAAGACCAGCCTGGCCATCATGGTGAAACCCTGTCTCTACTAAAAAAAAATGCAAAAACTTAGCCGGGCATGGTGGTGCGTGCCTGTAATCCCAGCTATTTGGGAGGCTGAGGCAGGAGAATTGCTTGAACCCAGGAGGCAGAGGTTGCAGTGGGCCAAGATTGCACCACTGCACTCCAGCCTGATGACAGAGCAAGACTCCATCTCAAAAAAAAAAAAAAAAAAAAGAAAAAAGAAAAGAAAAACAGCTCCAGAAATTTCCAAAATAACATACAGAATTCAGTAGACTGTAGTAAAGGCCGGCTTGCTACTCCTTCTGGAACTGTTGATTCCTTTGGATTCTGCTGGTTTGCTTTTTTTTTTTTTTGAGACGGAGTCTCGCTGTGTCACCCAGGCTGGAGTGCAGTGGCGCCATCTCGGCTCACTGCAAGCTCTGCCTCCCGGGTTCACACCATTCTGCTTCAGCCTCCTGAGTGGCTGGGACTACAGGCCCCCGCCACCACGCCCGGCTAATTTTTTTGTGTTTTTAGTAGAGATGGGGTTTCACCGTGTTTGCCAGGATGGTCTCGATCTCCTGACCTCGTGATCTGCCCGCCTTGGCCTCCCAAACTGCTGGGATTACAGGCGTGAGCCACTGCGCCCGGCCTTCTTTTTTTTTTTTTTTTTTTTTTTTTTTTTTTTTAAAGACAGCGTCTCACTCTGTTGCTCAGGCTGGAGTGTGGTGGCATGATCTCAGCTCACTGCAGCTTTCACCTCCTGGGTTCAAGCAATTCTCCTGCTTCAGCCTCCCAAGTGGCTGGGATTACAGGCACCTGCCACCACACCTGGCTGATTTTTGTATTTTTAGTAGAGATGGGGTTTCACCGTGTTGGCTAGGCTGGTCTCCAACTCCTGACCTCAAGTGATCTGCCCGCCGTGGCCTCCCGAAGTGCTGGGATTATAGGAGTGAGCTGCCGTGCCCAGCCCTGGTTTGCTTTTGTACTGGTGACTCTGCTACATGAAAAGCAAACTTTGACTAAGTTAATCTGGCACACTGACCGAGTTGCATAAACATTTTTTGGTGCAGCATTGTCATAAGGTATATAGATTAGGCAGGGAGCAAGACAGCCAAGGACAAACCGCACCGGGGCCGCCAGCCCAAAGTTGTCGGCAGCATCTCAGCTCCATCTGGCAAACAGTGAGCACCACCTGTTCTGCAGTCAGAATCTAGCCTCAACCTGTTAGGACCTCCCAGGGCCCTGAGCAGACAGGTGTGCAGGAATTGACAGCAGGATGGAAAAGAGATGGTGAATATACCAAGTGCTGCAGAAGGACAGGATTTCCCAGAGGAAGACAGAAAAGGGCTATTTTAGCTGGGTCTTGAAGGATGAAGAGAAGTTCTCCAGGCAGAGAGAGGGAGATGGCATTTGGGGCAGAAGAAACTTGCCTGTTCAGGCTGGGCACGGTGGCTCACACCTATAATCCCAGCACTTTGGGAGGCCAAGGTGGGTGGATCACTTGAGGTCAGGAGTTCGAGACCAGCCTGGCTAACATGCCAAACCCTGTCTCTACTAAAAAATAAAAATAAAAAAAAATAAGCCTGGCAAGGTGGCAGGTGCCTGTAATCCCAGCTACTCAGGAGGCTGAGGCAGGAGAATTGCTTGAACCTGGGAGGCGGAGGTTGCAGTGAGCCGAGATCGAGCCATTGCACTCCAGCCTGGGCGACAAGAATGAAACTCCGTCTCAAAAAAATATATATGATAATTAGCCAGGCTTGGTGGTGCATGCCTGTAATCCTAGCTACTTGGGAGGCTAAGGCAGGAGAGTCACTTGAACCCGGGAGACGGAGGTTGCAGTGAGCTGAGATCACACCACTGCACTCCAGCCTTGGAGGGTGACAGAGTAAGACTCTGTCTCAAAAAAAAAAAAGAAAAGAAACTTGCCTGTTCAGAGGTATGGATGCACCTGGGCGTGTTCAGGGCAGGGGAGTATTATGAACTGGTAGAATAGCAGGAGCACGGGTAGGGAGTGTTGGGCACAGCAGCCGAGTCGCCTGACTGACTTCAGGTTGCAAAGGCTCTCATATTTTAGGGGGAGTGGCAGGGAGCAGCCAAGGATGATGTTTGAGCAGAAAGGAACGTGAATACAAAAAGACAGCTGGTGTCAGTGGATGAGAGGATGGTTGGGAGGGCACTGGAAATAGGGGGCAGTCAGGGCAAAGCCCTCTGTTCTGGTGTGGCCTGCCGGGAGACATTTCCTAGATGTGGCTTTTCAGGATGAGGCCTGGCTTAGCCTGGGAAACAGGAACCTGTGGCCTTGGCCAGTCATGACTCAGCTCCAACAGAAGACGAAAGAAGAATGGGGTTTGTGCCTAGGCGGGGCAGTGGGGCAATGGCGTGGGACTCTGGTGCGGGACTCTGGTGCGGGACTCTGGTGCGAGCCTGGGATCCAGAGAGCATTGCTGGGGCCCGGGGGCATGGACACAGGTGGAGTCTGTGGGCCTCCATGCCCCGTGGGAAGAGACAGCCCTGCCTAAGGGGTTCCAAGAGATTTGAGCTGACCACGTGGGCCGGGGCTGGGGCTGGGGCTGGGAGGCTGCCTGGAGCCTGGCGTGGTCTGCTCCTTTCCTCTCTGTTTTGCTCATATCCACCCTAACATAGCACTTACCCAGAGTGACCCTGAATAGCTGAGTTTGGGAGGGCAAAGCTTTTAAAGCCATTAAAACAGACCATGTCACCAACTAATGGCCTTGAAATTAAAAAAGGGAGGGTTCTACCCAACCCTGCCCGAGTGACTGCATGAATTACCCATCTGCTTGTCCTCAGGTTACCAGGAGCAGAACAGAGTCCTGGCTTAATTGCTAGGAGAAAGCCGTGTGTTGCATGGCCTGTCAGCAACCTCAGGCTCCAGAATATTCTGGAATTGCCCCAGCCCTGCCTCTTCTCCATCTCCCTCCTCTTTGGTTGTGGCTTAGCTGGGCTCCTCTTTTCTTCTGTTTGTCCTTCCTCAGCATCTGTCCCTTGGGTCTGCCAGTGTGCCTGCTGATGTCTCCTTTTGGCGAAACTTTCTGAGCCTGCCCCTGTTGTGCCCTTGATAGAATCTGTGTTACTGCAAAGAATCACCCAGGCCTGGCGCAGTGGCTCACGCCTGTAATCCCAGCACTTTGGGAGGCCGAGGCAGGTGGATCATTTGAAGTCAAGAGTTTGAGAACAGCCTGGCCAATGTGATGAAACCCTGTCTCTACTAAAAATACAAAACTTAAGGTTGGGCACTGTGGCTCACACCTACAATCCCAGCACTTTGGGAGGCCGAGGCAGGTGGATCACCTGAGGTCAGGGGCTCAAGACCAGCCTGGTCAACATGGCGAAACCCTGTCTCTACTAAAAATACAAAAATTAGCTGGGTGTGGTGGCAGCTGCCTGTAATCCGAGCGACTTGGGAAGCTGAGGCAGAAGAATCTCTTGAACCCAGGAGGCAGAGGTTGCTGTGAGTTGAGATCATGCCACTGCACTCTAGCCTGGAGACTCCATCTGAAAAAAAAAAAAATTAACCAGGTGTGGTGACAAGGTAATCCCAGCTACTGGAGAGGCTGAGGCAGGAGAATCACTTGAACCTGGGAGGCAAAGATTGCAGTGAGCCAAAATTGTGCCACTGCACTCCAGCCTGGGCAACAGAGCGAGATTCCATCTAAAAAAAAAAAAAAAGAATAAAAGATTTACTCATAGAACATTTTCCAGGTCAGAACAGCTGGACAGACCTTTCCAGATGTAAGACCCCCAAACCTAAATATGCCAGGTACTTTTAAGGCCCCTTTAAGGTGGGTAACTCTCACTTTGCCCTCGGCCCAGAAAAGCTTGTTTCCAATAGGCGGTGGCTAGAGGGTGGGGAAATGTCCCATCCTTCATGGAATGTGTGGGATTGCGGGTCAGTTCAGTGGTGTACCTGCTTGCCCCAGCCACCAGTGAGTACCCGCTGGAGAGAAGGAAAAAAAAGCCAAAAGCACTCAAGCGTGATATCAACAGATGAGCTTCAGTCAAATCAATGACTGCCTCCCACTGTTACAGAAACCGCCCTGGTCACAAGGGACTCTGGGCTTCTGGCTTGAGCCCTGTCAACAAAGAAGGGATTCTTGTTGAAGAATCGTGGAAGGAGGAGGAGGCTGGGCATCATCTCTCAGCTTGGAGGAGGGGACACCGTGCTGGGGGCTGGGATCACCATGCCCCTTGCCCGCCTCGCACCTTGCTGCTGTCCGTAACCCCCCAGCGCCTCCTACAGGCCTGGACACCTTATCCCTCTCCTTAGCCCCAGGAGCATGTTTCGGGAACTCTCCTCACCTCTGTGTCTTGTGTTTTGCAGTGATCAGGGCCAAAGCAGTCAGCGAGAAGGAGGTGGACTCTGGAAACGACATTTACGGCAACCCCATCAAGAGGATCCAGTATGAGATCAAGCAGATAAAGGTATTAGTGGCTGCTGGCGTCCCGGGCTGCACTGTGGGCACAGCTGTGGGGTGTTGGGGTGGGCAGAGATCCTGGGTCCCTGGAACACGATCTGGCCACCTGTGGAGCAGAGCAGAGGATGAGGTCCTCAAGCTGCAAATAGATCCGATTTCCCTTCATCCTCGAATGCCTGAAAAGTTGTGTGGAGATGACATGTTCCCCACAAGTTCAATTCCTTCAGAAACCTGTCTGGGCGTCGTGGCTCACGCCTGTAATCCCAGCTCTTCAGGAGGCCAAGGTGGGCGGATCACTTGAGCTCAGGAGTTCAAGACCAGCCTGGGCAACGTGGTGAAAATCCATCTCTACAAAAAAACTAGCCAGGCACGGTAGCGCCCGCGTGTGGTTCCAGCTATTCAGGAAGCTGAGGTGGGAGAATCGCTTGAGCCCAGGAGGCGGAGGCTGCAGTGAGACGACATCTCACCACTGTATTCCAGCCTGGGTGACAGAGTGAGACCCTGTATTTAAAAAAAAAAAAATGTGGCAGGGAGGGCAGGGCCTGACCTGGGGCAGGAGAGGTGATGCTGTTGTCATTGATAGTAACTAACATGGTCTGTAAGAGAGAAGAAAATTCATGTCGCAGGGGGAGGGACAGCCATGTGATATGGTAGTAGTTGTAGTCATCCATATTTAATTTTGTTATTAAAAATAAAAAGTAGGCCGGGCACAGTGTCTCACGCCTATACTTCCAGCATGTTGGGAGGCCGAGGCGGGTGGGTCACCTGAAGTCAGGAGTTCAAGACCAGCCTGACCAACATGGAGAAACCCCATCTCTACTAAAAATGCAAAAATTAGCTGGGCATGGCTGGGCACGGTGGCTCACACCTGTAATCTGGGCACTTTGGGAGTCTGAGATGGGCGGATCACCAGGTCAGGAGATCGAGACCATCCTGGTTAACACGGTGAAACCCCATCTCTACTAAAAATACAAAAAAATTAGCCGGGCATGGTGGCGGGCACCTGTAGTCCCAGCTACTCAGGAGGCTGAGGCAGGAGAATGGCGTGAACCCAGGAGGCAAAGCTTGCAGTGAGCTGAGATTGTGCCACTGTACTCCAGCCTGGGCGACAAAGCAAGACTCCGTCTCAAAAAAAAAAAAAAAAAAAAAAATTAGCTGGGCATGGTGGCGAGCGCCTGTGATCCCAGCTACTTGGGAGGCTGAGGCAAGAGAATCACTTGAACCCAGGAGGTGGAGGTTGCAGTTAGCTGAGATCATGCCACTGCACTCCAGCCTGGGCGATAAGAGCGAAACTCCATTTCAAAAAAAAAAAAAAAAAAGTAGTTGAAAATCAGTGTTATCAGAAGGTCAGTGGAATGCTTTATCATCACATCTATGTCAGTTTAAGGGGATGACCTAGTCTGTCAGTGCCTGAGACTCTTTCTTTATGAAGCAGGAAAGAGGATCTGCTCTTACGACCTCATAAAGGGGTTGTGAAAAGGCCAGTGTCAGTGCCAAGGAAACGCTTTTAGCCTTTTGGCAAATGATGTCATTTAATACAGCATCAACATAACCTTTCTTGGTACAAGTTGGAGTGTCACTCTCAAAAAACCATTTGTCATGACATCAGGCATGCTCCCATTCCATTTGGGTTTGCTTATTGAAACTCTTCAGGGGGGAAAAAAAGCAGCCTCCCCGAGTGCTGGGAAAATGCCATTCTTTGCCTGGGGCAGCAGGCGTGTTCCTGAAAGGCTGTGAGTAAATCAGATGTTGAGAATGCAAACTCCTCTGGCCCGTGGCGTTATGTCCTAATTCCTGAGGTGCCTCTCTGCTCTCATTGCCATCAAGTAGACAATATTTGATTAAAATTCCTGGAAATATGGGTTGGGCGGAGTGGCTTATGCCTGTAATCCCAGCACTTTGGGAGGCCGAGGCAGGAGGATTGCTTGAGCTCAGGAGTTTGAGACCAGCCTGGGTGATAGAGCAAGACCTCGTCTCTACTAATTAAAAAAAAAAAAAAAAAAAGCCGAGCATGGTGGCACGCGCCTGTAGTCCCAGCTACTCAGGAGTCTGAGGTGGGAGGATCACTTGAGCCGGGGAAGTTGAGGTGTAGCCCCAGCCTGGGCAACAGAGTGAGACCCTATCTCAAAAAAATAAAAAATTCCTGGAAATATGCAAAAGTCATGGTCCTTCATGGTGGTCCAGAGTCATGCGGAGGTACAAAAGCCCCTCCCCAGAGATTCAGAAATGACCTCATTGGGGCGGGGGGGTGAGGGGACAGAGGTGTTGTCTAAGGATGTCACGTTCCAGATGACAGTCTCGTGCCCACCTGCTGTGATCTGCCACACTAAAAGTTGAGTGACTCTAAAGAATCACTTTGCTATAAAAAGTCTTTTTCTTTTCTTTTCTTTTTTTTTTTTTTTGAGATGGAATCTCACTCTGTCACCCAGGCAGGAGTGCAGTGGCGCCATCTCAGCTCCTTGCAACCTCTGCCTCGCGGGTTCAAGGGATTCTCCTGCCTCAGCCTCCCAAGTAGCTGGGATTACAGGCGCTTGCCACCACGCTCAGCTAATTTTTGTGTTTTTAGTAGAAACGGGGTTTTGCTACGTTGGCCAGGCTGGTCTCAAACTCCTGACCTCAAGCAATCCGCCCACCTCAGCCCCTCAAAGTGCTGGGATTACAGCCATGAGCCCTGAGCCCAGCTGTAACGGTCCTTTTCTAATCCATGCAATTTGCACTTCCCGGTCCTCTTTGGTGCTGGCTACACCCCGGATACAGATTGTGCCGCCGCGGTGTTCTGGATGGGAATGAAATTCCCTGACTGTGCAGCCTCCCTCTGCTTACATGTCCTCCTCCTTGTCTTTCCAGATGTTCAAAGGGCCTGAGAAGGATATAGAGTTTATCTACACGGCCCCCTCCTCGGCAGTGTGTGGGGTCTCGCTGGACGTTGGAGGAAAGAAGGAATATCTCATTGCAGGTGTGTATGAGTGGGGCCATCAGCCGGAGGCTCACACCGAAGTGGGGCTGTTCCTGGACGCCTTCCAGGGCTCGTTTCCCAGGCTCGAGGAGTGGGGAGGTGGAGTAGCTAAGGAACAGTGAGGCAGGGTACGGAGCCCTGACACTGAACGGTGCCCTCTCGGCCCCTTCCTGTCAGAGAATGCTAGTGAATGTTCACCTACCTGCCAATTTCCTAGGAAATCTGAGATTGGTAGACAAAAAAAGTGAGCATTTTTGCCTTTTGCTCCTAAAAGGGAGGCGTGTGCAGGATGCTGGAGACGTGCAAGGCAGAGAAACCCTTTCTGCCGTCGGGAGGGTGGAAAGCTTGCGTGACATCTGTTGATACTGTGCACAAGACCTGTTTGACTTATTCATTCATCTATCTCCTTTTTTTATTGTGGTAAAATACATGTAACAAAATGTAGCCATGTTAATCATTTTCCTTCCTTCCTTCCTTCCTTCCTTCCTTCCTTCCTTCCTTCCTTCCTTCCTTCCTTCCCTCCCTCCCTCCCTCCCTCCCTCCTTCTTTATTTTCTTTCTTTCTTTCTTTTCTTTTTGAGACAGAGTGTCGCTCTTTCACCCAGGCGGGAGTGCAGTGGCGCAATCTCAGCTAACTGCGACCTCGGCCTCCCGGGTTCAAGAGATTCTCCTGCCTCAGCCTCCCGAGTAGCTGGGATTATAGGCACGTGCCACTACGCCCAGTTAATTTTTCTATTTTTAGTAGAGACAGGGTTTTACTATGTTGGCCAGGCTGGTCTCAAACTCCTGACCTCAGGTGATCCACCCACCTCAACCTCCCAAAGTGGTAGGATTACAGGCGTGAGCCACTGCGCCCGGCCAGCCGTTTTCAAGTGTACACTTCAGTGGCATTAGATATATTCGCTGTTGTGCAACCATCACCACCATCTATTTTACCTCCATTTTACTTTCTGTCTCTGTGGATTTGACTGCTCTAGGGGCTTCACATGGTTGGAACTCTGCAGTGTTTGTCCTCTGTGGCTGGCTTATTTCAGTAGCATGATGTTTTCAAGGTTCATTCACGTTATAGCATATATCAGAATTTCCTTACTCGTTTTTTTTTTTTTTTTTTTTTTTTTTTGAGACAGTGTCTTGCTCTATTGCCCAGACTGGAGTGCAGTGGCGCGATCTAGACTCATTGCAACCTCTGCCTCCTGGGTTTAATTGATTCTCCTGCCTCAGCCTCCTGAGTAACTGGGATTATAGGCACGTGCCACCACACCTAGCTGGTTTTTTTTTGTTGTTGTTTTTTTTTAGTAGAGATGGGGTTTCACCATGTTGGCCAGGCTGATCTCGAACTTCTGACCTCAGTTGATCTGCCCGCCTCAGCCTCCCAAAATGCTGGGATTACAGGCATGAGCCACTGCACATGGCCCCAAATTTCCTTACTTTTTAGGGATGAATCATTGTATGAATGCAGCACATTTTGTTAATTGTTGCATCTCTTTGTTTATACTTTTTTTTTTTTTTTTTTTTTGAGAGAAAGTCTTGCTCTGTTTCCCAGGCTGGAGTGCGATCAGGACTCACTGCAGCCTCAATCTCCTGGGGTCAAGTGATCCTTTCGCCTCAGCCTCCCAAAGTGCTGGGATTGACTACAGGTGTGTGCCACCACACCCAGCTAATTTTTTGATTTTTTGGTAAAGAATAAGTCTCACCGTGTTGCCCAGCCTGGTCTTGAACTCCGAGGTTCAAGCAATCCTCCTGCCTCAGCCTCCTAAAGTGCTGGGATTATAGGCGTGAGCCACTGTGCCCAGCCTATATTTTTATTCCTAAATAAAATGATTTCCCCTTACTTCCTTCTACCACCTCCCCGCTTTCCCAGTGAGGCTGAACCACAGGAGGCCGGGACAGGATTCCGAATCTCAGCACTATTAACATTTGGGGATGGACTGTTCTTTGTTGCGGGGGCCTCTGCCTTGTACATTATAGGATATTCAGCTGCATCCCTGGCCCCCACCCTCTACATGCCATAGCACCCGCTCCAGTTGCGGGGTCTCTGGACATTGCCGCATGTGCCCAGGGGAGGTGGGGGAGGTGGGGTAGGTTGCCCCTGCTTGAGAACCACGGGGCTCAAAGAGCTTCCTGCAGTGATGAAAACGGTCTCTGCACCACCCAGTCCAGCGGCCCCCAGCCCTGTGGCTCGTGAGCACCTGAGATATGGCTCGTGCAGCCGAGGAGCTGAATTTTAAATTGTGTTTCATTTCAAGTAATTTTAGTTTAAATGTAAACAGCCACATGTGGCCAGCAGCCGCAGTCCAGCACGGCACTGACTCAGCCAGTTAAGGAACATTATTCCCCTCCTCCCTGAGGAAGTAGGAATCTGATCACAAACTTAAGAAAAAAAGAATAAACAAGGCCTGGTGCAGTGGCTCACGCCTGTAATCCCAGCACTTTGGGAGGCTGAGGCGGGCAGACTGCTTGAGGTCAGGAGTTCGAGACCAGCCTTGCCAACATGGTAAAACCCTGTCTGTACTAAAAATATAAAAATTAGCTGGGCGTGGTGGCATGTGCCTGTAGTCCCAGCTACTCAGGAGGCTGAGGCATGAGAATCATTTGAACCCGGGAGGCAGAGATTGCAGCAAGCTGAGATCACACCACTGTACTCCAGCCTGGGTGACAGAGCAAGAGCCTGTCTCACAAAAAAAAAAAAAAAAAAGGGAGAAAGAAGAGACAAGACAACGCCCCTAGCCTGGTACTATATTTTGTTCCAAAAGGCAACTGTCATCATAAACATACACTCTGGATCCAAATATCCGTGATTGGGGGATTTTCTTCTGGTTTAGGTGACATGTACTTTCTTTCCCTCCTAAAAATCAACATGTGCTTAGTGGGCACCTTTTAGATGCCCAGCCCCGTGTTAGGGACAATGGAAGATTCCCACAGTGAGATCTTTGGCTCCTGTCATCATGGAGTACACAGATGTTTCGACTGGGGAGCCTAGAAAAGAAAGCAGAGAAAATAGACAGATTTTGCTTATGGGGAATTGTGAATTGTGAATAGTGAGTGAATGCTTGGAAGGTGCAAAAGGAAGAGACTCTCACAGGTCCAAGGGTCTGGACAGACTTACTGCTGGGAGAAGGTGGTGTCCTTGCCTGTGGATGGGGAGGACGTCATTGCAGGGAGGAAGATGCAGGGGTGTGAGTTGGGCAGGGAAGACTCCTGTTATCTCCCCTTTGGTAAGATCTTCCCTCCCTTCCTTAACATGCTCACAGCTCCTGCTTTGCTGGGTATCTCGGTCATCAGGACTTCTGTCCCTCTCCTTGGGGATAATAGGAGACTTTTCCCCCCTTTTAAGATGTATTTCCGGACTTCCTAAAATGTTTAATTATGAGCACTTCTTATTCTTATTCTTATTCCGAGAGAGTCTCCCTCTGTTGCCCAGGCTGGAATGCAGTCGTGCAATCTTGGCTCACAGCAACCTCTGCCTCCTGAGCGATTCTCGTGCGTCAGCCACCCAAGTAGCTGGGATTACAGGTGTGTGCTACCATGCCTGGCTAATTTTTGTGTTTTTGGTAGAGTCGGGATTTCACCATGTTGGCCAGGCTGGTCTCGAACTCCTGGCCTCAAATGACCCGCTTGCCTCAGCCTCCCAAAGTGCTGAGATTACAGGCACGAGCCGCCGTGCTTAGCCATGAGCACTTATTTTTTTTTAACAGCTTTATTGAGATATAAGGCACACTCTATTCAATTTATCCATTAAAAATGTACAATTCGGGCTAGGTATGGTGGCCCATAAAGATCTTACCAGCTAACTAATGCCCTCAGAAAAACACAGAGGAGGCAGAAGAGCTGGGGTGGCTGCACAGCACGCAGAGTGGCGCGTGGCAGAGGGATGGTCTGCAGTGTGGCATTCGGGGGCTGCTGCAGCTGTGCACGGAACAGAGCATGGGAGGAAATTTCCCAGCGTGTTAGCATCTGCTGTCTCCTTTTCAGTTCTTTCCTGTATTTGTTAAACCTTTAAAATTATGGCATTTATTACTTTTGTCATCAGAAAAATAAAATCTAGAGAGACGAGAAAGGAGACAAAATCCCCCGGGGTGCAGGGAACTTACTTCCAGTTGTCTGCATCCTCTTTTTCTTCCTATCCATAGGGAACAGCCCTTAAAGTAAGTCCCAGCAGTCTCAGCTCAGTTTCCTCACACTGCCCTCTAGGGGCTTTCCGGCCAAACTGCAGAGCTGCGGAAGGACGAAGGGTGGGGATCCCATGTACAGATGGCCTCTTGGGTACAAAAGCGACCTTGGTCTGAGCCAGCACCCGTCTCCAAACATACCCAGCTGAACCCTCGCCCATGCTGAGGCTCTCTGTTTGTTTTTGTTTTTGTTTGAGATGGAGTCTCCCTCTGTCGCCCAGGCTGGAGTACAGTGGCACAATCTCGGGTCACTGCAATCTCTGCCTCCTGGGTTCAAGCAATTCTCCTGCCTCCAAGCAATTCTCCTGCCTCAGCCTCTCAAGTAGCTGGGATTACAGGTGCCTAACACCACACCCAGCTAATTTATTTATTTATTTATTTATTTAATTTTTTATTTTTTAGACAGAGTTTCGTTCTTGTTGCCCAGGCTGGAGTGCAATGGCGCGGTTGCAACTCACCACAACCTCCACCTCCTGGGTTCAAGCGATTCTCCTGCCTCAGCCTCCCGAGTAGCCGGGATTACAGGCATGCACCACCATGCCTAGCTAATTTTGTATTTTTAGTAGAGACGGGATTTCTCCATGTTGGCCAGGCTGGTTTCTAACTCCTGACCTCAGGTGATCTGCCCGCCTCAGCCTCCCAAAGTGCTGGGATTCAGGCATGAGCCACTGTGCCTGGCCTAATTTTTAGTATTTTTAGTAGAGGTGGGGTTTCACCACATTAGCCAGGCTGGTCTTGAACTCCTGACCTTGGGTGATCTGCCCACTTCAGCCTCCCAAAGTGCTGGGATTACAGGTGTGAGCTGCCGCACCTGGGCGGCATTAAGTACATTCACAATGTTGTGTAACTATCACTATCTATTTCTAGAAGTTTTTCATCATCCCAAACTGAAACTCTGTCCCCATTAACCAATAATCCCCTATTCCTCTGTTTGCCCAGCCCCTGACACCACCTTTCTACTTCATCTCCATGAATTTGGCCATTCTAGGCACCTCATACAGGTAGAGTCATATACCTCCTTCCATAGATGAAGCGTTGCGCTTAGCATGATGTCCTCAAGTTCATCCATGTTGTAGCATGGATCAGATTTTATTTATTTATTTATTTATTTATTTATTTATTTATTTATGAGACGGAGGCCACAAAGCCCAGGCTGGAGTGCAGTGGTGCGATCTTGGCTCACTGCAACTTCCGCCCCCCAGGTTCAAGCGATTTTCCTGCCTCAGCCTCCCGAGTAGCTGAGGTTACAGGCACACACCACCATGCCCAGCTAATTTTTGTATTTTTTTAGTAGAGATGGGGTTTCATCATGTTGGTCAGGCTGGTCTCAAACTCTTGACCTCAGGTGATCCGCCCACCTCGGCCTCTCAAAGTGCTAAGATTACAGGTGTGAGCCACTGCGCCCGGCTGGCAGATTTTATTTCTTTTTATGTGCATACATTTTAAAGTTTCCAAAATATGTAATACTCTTCTCAGTTGAATTCTATATACGTTTTCAAATTGTTAACATTTCCATTAACTTTAAAACTCAGACACTACTTAGTATCTCAAGGAAGAGGCACGAGGTTTTGATGAGGACACAGAACTAAAGGTGCCAAGTGCGAACAGTTTCTTGCATAAAGAAAATAAATAAATGGGCCAACCATAGTGGCTCACACCTGTAATCCTAGCATTTTGGGAGGCTGAGGCAGGAGGATGGCTTGAGGTTAGGAGTTCAAGATCAGCCTGGATGATATAGCAAGACCCTATCTCTATAAAACAGGGAGGGAGGGAGGGAGGGAGGAAGGAAGGAAGGAAGGAAGGAAGGAAGGAAGGAAGGAAGGAAGGAAGGAAGGAAGGAAGGAAGGCAGGGAGGAAGGGGGAGGGAGGCAGGGAAGAAGGGAGGAAGGGAGGGAGGGAGGAAGGAAGGAAGGAAGGGAAGGAGAGAGGGAGGGAGGGATGAGCTGGGTGTGGTCATGTGCACTTGTAGTCCTAGCTACTTGGGAGGCTGAGGCAGGAAGATCCCTTGAGCTCAGACATTTGAGGCTGCAGTGAGCTAGGACTGCACTACTGCACTCTAGCCTGGGTGGCAGGGCGGGACCCTATCTCTATTTTAGAAGAGAAAAAGACAACAACTAAGCGCCATGAAAAAATGTGAGGAAATACAACGAGATGCCCAAGTGAAGGCTCTGAAAACACACCTGCTCGAGTTCGAATGTGTGCCCTGACACCTGACTCGTTAATGTCCTTGGCCAAGTGACTTTACCTGTCTGTGCCTCCCATGCTGAGCCATACGTGGGGAATGACAACAGTAGTATCTGCCCCACGAGGGGTTGTTGAGAGGGTGAAAGTGGGAGTGGGAGACCAGAAGTGAGGATCACAGAGATGCTGGTTATCTTGTTCAGGCCTTACTCAAGGGTAGCTGATCATTTTATTTCCTACATTGGGGTTGACAGTGACCCATGCATGTAGCACAGCACCGCATGAAAAGCTGGCCAGTCGATACAGAATTACGCTGAAGGTCTAAGGAGAGCTAGGGTAGCCTGTAGCAGAATGAGCGTGAAGGCTCTGTTGAAAGGGCGTTGCTCCCTGGATCTGTGGCAGGATCCTCGGTAGAAAGCTGACATTGAAAGATTTTGAAGAACTTTAGTTAAAAAGTTAAAAACAGCCCAGCGCAGTGGCTGACGCCTGTAATCCCAGCACTTTGGGAGGCTGAGGCGAGTGGATCGCGAGGTCAGGAGATTGAGACCATCCTGGCTAACACAATGAAACCCCGTCTCTACTAAAAATACAAAAAATTAGCCAGACGTGGTGGCGGGTGCCTGTCATCCCAGCTACTCAGGAGGCTGAGGCACGAGAATCGCTTGAACCCGGGAGGCGGAGGTTGCAGTGAGCCGAGATTGTGCCACTGCACTCCAGCCTGGGTGACAGAGCAAGACTCTGTCCCCCCCAAAAAATAAAAAATAAAAAAACCAACGTTGGCAAGGCTGTGGAGTAAAGGGAATGCTTAGAGGCTGTTGGTGGGAATGTAAATGAGTTCACCTACTGTGGGGCACACTTTGGAGATTTCTCAACTGAGAATGCAGCCAGCATTTGAACCAGCAATCCCACTACTGGGTATATACCCAAAGGAAAATAAATCATTTAATGACACTGCACCCATATACTCATTACCACATTATTTGCAATAGCAAAGACATGGAATCAACCCAAGTGCCCATCAGTGGTGACTTAGATAAAGAAAATGTGCATATATACCATGAAATACTACACAGCCATGAAAAAGAAGGAAATCAGGCCGGGCACGGTGGCTCAAGCCTGTAATCCCAGCACTTTGGGAGGCCGAGGCGGGTGGATCACGAGGTCAGGAGATCGAGACTATCCTGGCTAACACGGTGAAACCCCGTCTCTACTAAAAATACAAAAAACTAGCCGGGCGTGGTGGCGGGCGCCTGTAGTCTCAGCTACTCGGGAGGCTGAGGCGGGAGAATGGCATGAACCCGGGAGGCGGAGCTTGCAGTGAGCCGAGATCACGCCACTGCACTCCAGCCTGGGAGACACAGCGAGACTCCGTCTCAAAAAAAAAAAAAAAAAAAAAAAGAAAAGAAGGAAATCATGTCCTTTGCGGCCACACGAGTGCAGCTGGAAACCATTATCCTAAGGGAACTAATGCGAAAACAGAAAACCAAATACCACATGTTCTCACGTATAAGTGGGAGCTAAACATTGGGTACACATGGTCATAAACATGGGAACAAGGGACACTGGGGAATACAAGGAGGTGGGAGGGAGGAAGCCGGGTAAGGGCTGAAAAAATACTACCTATTGGGTACTATACCCACTACCTGGGCGATGGATCCTTTCGTATTCCAAACCTCAGGGGCACACAGTATACCCGTGTAACAAATCTGCACATGGACTTCCTGTTTCTAAAAGTCAAAGTTAAAGATTGTGAGACCTGCCCAGTGGCCAGCTGGCTGTGTATCTTCTCCACCAATGAGGCTGCATTACTTCATCCTCCTCTCCCTGGGAGGGGGAGCAGGGCTGGGGCCATTAATGGCCACAGTGGCTGACTCACCTCGTGGCGAGAGGAGCCTCTCTCATCTGACTTCTTTCCCAGCCTTGGTCAGATGACTCCACACTGAATCTGGCATTTATTTCCTGAGGCAGGAACCTAGATCCAGTTTGCCTCGAGTCAGGATAGGCCCTTGATCCAGGGGCTAACCAGAAATCACAGGGCACAGTGAACCACTCAGTTCGGGCTGACTGTGGCCGGTGAGTGCCCGCATGGCCCGAGCAGGCCACCTCCTCCTGGGCTGATGACTCAGCCTCACGTGTGGCGTCGGGCACCAGGAGACTCATACAGAATTGGCCCTGTAATTTTCTTCCACATTCCTCTTCTCCAAAAGGAAAAATAAACATACAACCCTTCGTTACAAATTTTAATTCCTGGTTTTCTGTAACCAAGACTCATGCCTCGCTTTTCTCCAAGACAGACATAAGCAGAACAGGCAGATGCTCATGATGTGTACGTCCAACCAAGTCTTAATCAGACCAGAGGGGGGCCTCTCTTAACATTGTGTTTTTTTTTTGTTTTTTTTTTTTTTGAGACAGAGTCGCTCTGTTGCCCAGGCTGGAGTGCAGTGGCGCGATCTCGGCTCACTGCAAGCTCCACCTCCCGGGTTCACGCCATTCTCCTGCCTCAGCCTCCTGAGTAGCTGGGACTGCAGGCGCCCACCAGCACGCCTGGCTAATTTTTTGTATTTTTAGTAGAGACAGGGTTTCACCATGTTAGCCAGGATGGTCTCGATCTCCTGACCTCGTGATCTGCCCATCTCGGCCTCCCAAAGTGCTGGGATTACAGGCGTGAGTCACCGCGCCCAGCCCTCTCAATATTTATACATGACAGCCATGTTCACGTTAGCCCAATAACTAGGACTATTGAAAAGATACAATTTTTTGGTTGGACGCGGTGGATCACTTGAGGTCAGGAGTTCAAGACCAGCCCAGCCAACATTGTGAAACCCTGCGTCTACTAAAAAATACAAAGATTTGGCCGGGCGCGGTGGCTCAAGCCTGTAATCCCAGCACTTTGGGAGGCCGAGGCGGGCGGATCACAAGGTCAGGAGATCGAGACCACAGTGAAACCCCGTCTCTATTAAAAATACAAAAAAAAAAAATTAGCCGGGCGCGGTGGCGGGCGCCTGTAGTCCTAGCTACTCAGGAGGCTGAGGCAGGAGAATGGCGTGAACCCAGGAGGCGGAGCTTGCAGTGAGCCGAGATTGCGCCACTGCACTCCAGCCTGGGCAACAGCGTGAGACTCCGTCTCAAAAAAAAAAAAAAAAAAAAATACAAAGATTAGCCACGTGGCCGGGCGCGGTGGCTCACGCCTGTAATCCCAGCACTTTGGGAGGCCGAGGCGGGCGGATCACAAGGTCAGGAGATCGAGACCACGGTGAAACCCCGTCTCTACTAAAAATGCAAAAAATTAGCCGGGCGAGGCGGCGGGCGCCTGTAGTCCCAGCTACTCGGGAGGCTGAGGCAGGAGAATGGCGTGAACCCGGGAGGCGGAGCTTGCAGTGAGCCGAGATCGCGCCACTGCACTCCAGCCTGGGCGACTAAGCGAGACTCTGTCTCAAAAAAAAAAAAAAAGATTTAGCCACGCATGGTGGCGCACACCTGTAATCCCAATTACTTGGGAGGCTGAGGCAGGAGAATTGCTTGAACCTGGGAGGCAGGTTCCAGTGAGCTGAGATGGCACCACTGCACTCCAGCCTGGGTGACAGAGCAAGACTCCGTCTCCAAAAAAAAGAAAAGATGTAATTTTCACTTCATCTCTTCTTCCTGCCATTGCTTATCTTTTGAGGAAGCCAGAATTGGTGGTAAAAGGCCAAAAGAGAAAATGACAGGAAAAGGCAGAATGTGAAGCAAATTATTAGAACAAGCACGGGTGTGTCTCATGAGTAAACTTATTGAGCAATTACTATGTGCAGGGAACTGTGGATTCAAAAGGGTTAAGACACAATCCTTACCCTCTAAATTTACTCTCTGATTAAGGAGTGAGATGCAGAAGAAAGGCAAATCTAATATAAAGTGGGAGTTGATGCTGGTCAAGTGATACATACAGTGCAAATCACCATAGAAGTTGGGAAGCCAGGATAGAGCTTCAGCTGGTCTGTAGTGGTAGGTGTCCAGGTTGGACGAGGAAGGGGCTGCAGTATACCTGTACGGGCACCAAATTCCAGAATCAAGCAGGATACAGGAATGGGTTCCTTCCCATCTGTCTATTTTGCTCCTTCTTGATCTATTCTGAACTCACAGAAAATAGCTATCGGTCTAGTGGGGAAAGTTATATGTCTAGTTTTTATTTATTTATTTATTTTTTCTTTTGAGACGGAGTCCGCACCGTTGCCCAGGCTGGAGTGCAATGGCATGATCTTGGCTCATTGCGACCTCCACCTCCCAAGTTCAAGTGATTCTCCTGCCTCAGCCTCGTGAGTAGCTGGGATGACAGGCATGCACCACCACCCCCAGCTAATTTTTATATTTTTAGTAGAGACGGGGTTTCACCGTGTTGGCCAGGCTGGTCTCAAACTCCTGACCTCAAGTGATTCACCCACCTTGGCCTCCCCAAGTGCTGGGATTACAGGCGTGAGCCACCATGCCCAGCTAGTTTTGAATTGTTTAAGGCCACCCAAACATTTACCTTGTGAAGTTACAGGATTTGGAATAAATGTTACAGGAGTAATTCTGCTTTCTCATCCTGTTCCACACCTGGAATGTCACATAAGTCTGAACGGAGAAAAGGACCTGAAGGTAAAGGAACAGCTAGAACAGGAAGGACGAGCATAAGAATTCAAACCCAGGGAGCTGGTGCAATGAGTGCACCATGCCCAGGACAGTGGAGGCCACTTGTGCCTGCTTGAAGTCCCAGGCAAGCCATCCACATTTCCATGGCATAGGGGTGCAGTCGGCAAGCTGCGTTAGTCCTTCGCTGGGCTGCGTTTCTATTAGCGGACCCTCTGAGGCTGCTGCTGTACTGAGATCATTAAGTCAGATACACTGAAACGTTGTTAAACAGAAGTGCTTAGGGCAGAGCCTGAGGCTCTGCTTCTCAAGGAATTGCCTGTCAGTCTCTGCCAGGGGCAGGTGCTCATCAGTGACACCTGTGTCTCTTCACAAGGTGCTGTTGTAGCAGAAGGAATGAGGTGTTTTTTGTTTTCTGTTTTTTGTTTGTTTGTTTGTTTGTTTTTGAGACAGAGTCTTACTCTGTCACCCAGGCTGGAATGCAGTGGCGTGACCTCAGCTCACTGCAAGCTCCGCCTCCTGGGTTCAAGTGATTCTCCTGCCTCAGCCTCCCGAGTAGTTGGGACTACAGGCAACCACCACCACACCCAGCTAATTTTTTGTATTTTTTTTTAATTTTATGTATTTATTTGAGATGGAGTTTTGCTCTTGTCACCCAGGCTGGAATGTAGTGGCATGACCTCTTCTTGCTGTAACCTCCGTCCCCTGGGTTCAAGTGATTCTCCTGCCTCAGCCTCCCGAGTAACTGGGATTACAGGTACCCACCACCATGCCCAGATAATTTTTGTATGTGTAGTAGAGATGGGGTTTCACCATGTTGGCCAGGCTGGTCTCAAACTCCTGACTTTGAGTGATGTCCCTACCTCAGCCTCCCAAAGTGCTGGGATTACAGGCGTGAGCCACCGTGCCCAGCCTGAAAGATGAGTTTTTATTTTATTTATTTTCTTTTTTGAGACAGAGTCTCACTCTGTCGCCCAGGCTGGAGTGCAGTGTTGCAATCTCGGCTCACTGCACCCTCCACCTCCGGGGTTCAAGCAGTCCTCCTGCCTCAGCCACCTGAGTAGCTGGGACTACAAGCATGCATCACCATGCCTGGCTGTTTTTTGTTGTTGTTGTTGTTGTTGTATTTTTAGTAGAGACGGGGTTTCACCACGTTGGCCAGGCTGGTCTCGAACTCCTGACCTCAAGTGATCCGCCTGCCTTGGCCTCCCAACGTGCTGGGATTACAGGCATGAGCCACCACACCTGGCCTAAGGGATGAGTTTTTTAATGATTTCCATAGCTGTCATTAGGTTCTGTCCGCCACTGGAACACACTCCTTTGTTCTTTTCCTCCTGCTTGGAAAACGCCAAGGCTGTTGCCAATGTAGTATCTTCAGCAAAGGAAGGAGGCAGCTGAGTCAGGAGCCCAAAGTACAGAAAAGAGCCACAGCTCATCATGCCTGATGAAGGGAATTCAGAGCAGATTCCTAATTTTCAAAAATTCCATTCTTTGGCTCTTCGTAATGGAAAAATGCAGAATTATAAGTTTAAACTCAAATGGGAGAAACACCTGTGAATTAATATTTTGTGAAAAACAAAACGGGAAACAATACAATCTACATACTGCATGATGTTTTGTGTGTGAAGATGCATATGTAAGAGAATATTGGCCGGGCGCAGTGGCTCACACCTGTAATCCCAGCACTTTGGGAAGTCAAAGCGGGAGGATCACTTGAGCTCTGGAGTTCAAGACCAGCCTGGGCAACATAGTGAAACATCGTCTCTATCCTTTTTTTAAGAATAAAATTTAATTTAAAAGAATATTGGGGCCAGGCATGGTGGCTCATGCCTGTAATCCTGTAATCCCAACACTTTGGGAGGCCAAGGTGAGGGTGTCACTTGAGCCCAGAAGTTTAAGGCCAGCCTGAGTAACATAGCAAGACCCTGTCTCTACAAAAAAATATATAGAAAAAATTAGCAGGGTGTGTGGTGGTTCACACCTAGCTATTCGGGAGACTGAGACAGGAGGATCACTTGAGCTTGGGAGGTCAAGGCTGCAGTGAGCTATGATCATACCATTGCACTCTGGCCTGAGTGACAGAGCAAGACTGTCTCAAAATCAATACTGGAATATTGGAAGGAAATACATCAAAATGTTTGCTATGGGTAATGAAAGTGGGGAAGTTTTTTCTTGATTGTTTCCTACGTTTAAGTTTCTGTCAGTGAACATGCATTATGGCTTTTTTTTTTTTTTTTCCACTTTTTATTTTTTTGAGATGGAGTCACCCAGGCTGGAGTTCAGTGGCGCGATCTTGGCTCACTGCAACTTCCGCCTCTGGGGTTCAAGAGCGATTCTCCTGCCTCAGCCTCCCAAGTAGCTGTGATTACAGGCATGTGCTACCACACCCGGCTAATTTTTTGTATTTTAGTAGAGAGGGAGTATCATGTTGGCCAGGCTGGTCTTGAACTCCTGACCTCAAGGGATCCACCCACCTCAGCCTCCCAAAGTGCTGGGATTACAGGAGTGAGCCACCGTACCTGGCCACCCATTATGTTTGAACTCAGACTAGACAGTGTGCAGTGTTGTTACAGCAAAATCCCAGCACCCCTGCGCCGGGTGGAGGAGCTGGGCAGGAGGACTTGTCCCTCGCTCTGAGCTTGGTGATCCCGTCTCTCCGCAGGAAAGGCCGAGGGGGATGGCAAGATGCACATCACCCTCTGTGACTTCATCGTGCCCTGGGACACCCTGAGCACCACCCAGAAGAAGAGCCTGAACCACAGGTACCAGATGGGCTGCGAGTGTAAGGTAAGCAGGTCCCGTCTCTGCTGAGGCGTCGCCTCCTCCCACTATCTCCAGATGGACAGCACATGAATTCAGCTCTGTTACTTGCCCCTTCCAGAAAAAGGAGCTGTATGGGGAGTTTTGGTCCCTGGCTTTCCAGAGCCTCTTAATCCCGGGGTTCTGATTTAAGACCAGGCTCTGGGAAGGCAGAGTCATCCCAGGAGTGAGGCTGTCTGGCTGGCGACAAAGCCTTTGGCCCCTGGTCCCTGGAGAGCCCTGAGACACATCTCTGTCAAGGGATGTCTGGAGGCCGGGCGCCATGGCTTATGCCTGTAATCCCAGCATTTTGGGAGGCCAAGATGGGCAGGTTACTTGGGGTCAGAAGTTGGAGATCAGCCTGGCCAACATGGTGAAACCTGTCTCTATAAAAATACAAAAATTAGCCGGGTGCGGTGACGCATGCCTGTGATCCCAGCAACTTGGGAGGCTGAGGCTCGAGAATGGCTTGAACGTGGGAGGTGGAGGTTGCAGTGAGCCAAGATCGCGCCACTGTACCCCAGCCTGGGTTGACAGAGTGAGACTCTGTCTCAAAAAAAAAAAAAAAATGGAGGGGGATGTCTGGAAGGCTAGGAGATTTGAGAGTAAGGCATAAATTCAGCTCTGTTACTTGCCCCTTCCAGAAAAAGGAGCTGTATGGGGAGAATATGGTCCCATGGATCATTTCCTACAAATGCGGATATGCAAACCCTTGTGTGCCTTGTGAGAGGGCACTGCAGGCCTCATGCTTTTTCCAACATTCCCGACATTTTCACACCTGGGTCGGTGTCTACGTGGGGTCTGTGTGTTGAGAACACCTGCTTCTCTTCAAATGAGCCCGGAGGTTGTGCCAGGCACAGTCGTAGCAGCCCGACGCTTGGATGTGACTGTGGAAGGCGAGATCACCACCTCCAGGGCTCCCGGGCTGGCTCCTACCCTGTGGGCTCCTAGCACCCTATCCCCACCCTTCCTGCCGGAAGCATTGCTGAGTGCTGGGCACCTGCCACCCTGGGTCACTCCCAGCGAGTCTGGGACCAGTAGACTCTGGTGAGGCCGTGGGGATTGGCCTTCCTTGGGGAGCTGCCTGGGGCTGCCCTCCCTCCTGACGGCCACCAGCCCCTTCTCAGCATGTTCAAAACAGGAATTCTGAACTCATAGTCTCCAGCCACACATATGTTAAGCAAAACTCCTCTGTGCCCAGCATGAAATCAAAAGCAAGTTCTTCCTTTTTCTTTCCATGGGGCAGTGAAGGCAGTCATCCTCTTGTAGCCTCGGGTTCCTTTGCCAAATTGCTAGTTGCCTATGACCTCAGGGCTCGGCCTTGAGCAGTTCCCAATTCCCGGCCTTTTCACTGGGCTGGAATCTGTCTCCAGGAAACCCAGGCCCTTTTATTGTTGCTATGTCCCCCAGAGGGCAGGGCCAAGCCAGGCCATTCTCTCATGCTCAGGAAGGTAGAAGATGGCCCAAAGGGAAGCACACCTGCAGCAGGAGGGGGGCCCCGGTGGGCGGGGCACAGCTTCCCTGCAGGTAAGACCCCCTCGCAGGCCAGCCGCCTGCCCCTGCAGGAGCTGTGGGTCTCGGGAGAGGCTGCCATCCCTGCACACCGCAGGTAGGCACATTGCCGGGTTCTGGACATGCCCCCAGAGCAGCCTCTGCCCACCCCTTCCTGGGTTCCTGACTCCATCCCCCTCTGTGTGCCCCTCCCCAGATCACACGCTGCCCCATGATCCCGTGCTACATCTCCTCCCCGGACGAGTGCCTCTGGATGGACTGGGTCACAGAGAAGAACATCAACGGGCACCAGGCCAAGTTCTTCGCCTGCATCAAGAGAAGCGACGGCTCCTGTGCGTGGTACCGCGGCGCGGCGCCCCCCAAGCAGGAGTTTCTTGACATCGAGGACCCATAAGCAGGCCTACAACACCCCTGTGGCCAACTGCAAAAATAGCCTCCAAGGGTTTCGACTGGTCCAGCTCTGACATCCCTTCCTGGAAACAGCATGAATAAAACACTCATCCCGTGGGTCCAAATTAGTACAGTTCTGCTCCCCGCTTCTCCTTTTAGACACGGTTGTGGGTCTGGAGGGAGACATGGGTCCAGGGTCCTCATCCCATCCTCCCTCTGCCAGGCACTGTGTGTCTGGGGCTTCGATCCTTGGGTGCAGGCAGGGCTGGGACATGTAGCTTGCCTCCCAGTCCCTGCCTTGGCACCGTCACAGATGCCGAGCAGGCAGCACTTAGGGATCTCCCAGCCGGGTTAGGGCGGGGCCTGGAAATGTGCATTTTGCAGAAACTTTTGAGGGTCATTGCAAGACTGTGTAGCAGGCCTACCAGGTCCCTTTCATCTTGAGAGGGGCATGGCCCTTGTTTTCTGCAGCTTCCACGCCTCTGGCCCTAGTGTAACACTCCCTGCCCCTGGCAAGTACCCCCATCACCCCGGTGCCCACCATGACCTCCCAGCACTTGTGGCTCCCCCCACATCCAGGGACAGCCTGGAACCAGCGGCTTATTCTTGAAGGAGCCCCATCAATCCTATTAATCCTCAGAATTCCAGTGGGAGCCTCCCTCTGAGCCTTGTAGAAATGGGAGCGAGGAACCCCAGCCTCAGCTGAGTCTTTTTGGTCTCCTGCACCCCCCGTCCACATGCTTCCCCAGCCTGCAGGGGGAATTGGTGAGGTCCTGTCCTGAGGCTGCTGTCCGGGGCCGGTGGCTGCCCTCAAGGTCCCTTCCTGAGCTGCTGTGGTTGCCATTGCTTCTTGCCCATTCTGGCACCAGGCACCTGGATTGAGTGGCACGGCTTTGCTTTATCTGGGCTTGTGTGCAGGGCCTGGCTGTGCTCCCCATCTGCACATCCTGAGGACAGAAAAAGCTGGGTCTTGCTGTGCCCTCCTGGGCTTAGTGTTCTCTCCCTCAAAGACTGACAGCCATCGTTCTGCACGGGGCTTTCTGCACATGACGCCAGCTAAGTGTAGTAAGAAGTCCAGCCTAGGAAGGGAAGGATTTTGGAGGTAGGTGGCTTTGGTGACACTCTCACTTCTTTCTGAGCCTCCAGGATACTTGGGCCTGTTTTAAGAGACACCTCCTTTTTCTAACGATGAATTCTCAGATGATGAATTCTCAGATGACAGGTGAACCTGAGTTGCAGATATACCAACTTCTGCTTGTATTTCTCAAATGACAAAGATGACCTAGCTAAGAAACTTCTTAGGGAACTAGGGAACCTATGTGTTCCCTAAACATGGTTTCCTGAAGCCCGTGATATGGGGATCAGAATAGGAAGAACTTTCTCGGTAACGATAAGGAGAATCTCTTTTGCTCCCACCTGTGTTGTGAAGATAAACTGACGATATATAGGCACATTATGTAAACATACACACGCAATGAAACTGAAGCTTTTCGGCCTGGGAGTGGTCCTGCAAAATGCTTCCAAAGCCACCTTAGCCTGTTCTATTCAGTGGCAACCCCAAAGCACCTGTTAAGACTCCTGACCCCCAAGTGGCATGCAGGCCCCATGCCCATCGGGACCTGGTCAGCACAGATCTTGATGACTTCCCTTTCTAGGGCAGACTGGGAGGGTATCCAGGAATCGGCCCCTGCCCCACGGGCGTTTTCATGCTGTACAGTGATCTAAAGTTGGTAAGATGTCATAATGGACCAGTCCATGTGATTTCAGTATATACAACTCCACCAGACCCCTCCAACCCATGTAACACCCCACCCCCGTTTGCTTCCTGTACGGTGATATCATATGTAACATTTACTCCTGTTTCTGCCGATTGTTTTTTTAATGTTTTGGTTTGTTTTTGACATCAACTGTAATCATTCCTGTGCTGTGTTTTTTATTACCCTTGGTAGGTGTTAGACTTGCACTTTTTTTAAAAGAGGTTTCTGCATCGTGGAAGCATTTGACCCGGAGCGGAACGCGTGGCCTATGCAGGTGGATTCCTTCAGGTCTTTCCTTGGGTTCTTTGAGCATCTTTGCTTTCATTCGTCTCCCGTCTTTGGTTCTCCGGTTCAAATTATTACAAAGTAAAGGATCTTTGAGTAGGTTCGGTCTGAAAGGTGTGGCCTTTATAGTCGATCCACACACGTTGGTCTTTTAACCATGCTGAGTAGAAAACAAAACAGGTTAAGAAGAGCCTGGTGGCAGCTGAGAGAGGAAGCCGCTCAAATACCTTCACAGTAAATAATGGCAATATATATATAGTTTAAGAAGGCTCTCCATTTGGCATCGTTTAATTTATATGTTATGTTCTAAGCACAGCTCTTTTCTCCTATTTTCATCCTGCAAGCAACTCAAAATATTTAAAATAAAGTTTACATTGTAGTTATTTTCAAATCTTTGCTTGATAAGTATTAAGAAATATTGGACTTGCTGCCGTAATTTAAAGCTCTGTTGATTTTGTTTTCGTTTGGAGTTTTGGGGGAGGGGAGCACTGTGTTTCTGCTGGAATATGAAGTCTGAGACCTTCCGGTGCTGGGAACACACAAGAGTTGTTGGAAGTTGACAAGCAGACTGCGCATGTCTCTGATGCTTTGTATCATTCTTGAGCAATCGCTCGGTCCGTGGACAATAAACAGTATTATCAAAGAGAACGTGGGCTCTCTCTGTGTGGCTGTATCCTACATTCAGAATGGCCACTTTCTAGCTCAAGAATGGGAATCAGCCCCTGCAAGGAGCCTTTCCTGTCCAGCGGGAGGGGGCGCCCTGTGTCCTCCAGAGAAACAAGGCCAGTGAGCTCTGAGTCAAATGTGGGATGCAGACTAGGTGCAGTGGCTCACGCCTGTCATCCCAGCACTTTGGGAGACTGAGGCGGGTGGATCGTTTGTGTCCAGGAGTTCGAGACTAGCCTGGCCAACTTAGCAAAACCCCGGCTCTACAAAAAATAGGTGTGGTGGCATCTGTCTGTGGTCCCAGCTACCCAAAGGGTGCGATGGGAGGATCACTTGAGCTGTGGTGGCAGAGATGGGACAGGTAAAAGCAAATGTGGTTTTCTTAGGTGGATGAAGAGGCAGAAGCGTAGGACAGGGTCCCCCTCATTCAGCACGTTTTATTATAGAGAAACGCAGAGCCATGCACCTGTCTCACAGCTTCAACACTGAGGGCTTCATGGCCAGCTTTAGACCTACCCTCAGTCTTCACCCACCCTGCCCGAAATTATTTGGAAAAAAAAATTCCAGGCATCAAACAGTCTCATTTATCAATATTCCAGTACGCATGTTTAAAAAATAAAAACTACTTTTTTTTTTTTTTTGAGATAGTCTTGCTCTGTTACCCAGGCTGGAGTGCAATGGCACAATCTTGGCTCACTGCAACCTCCGCCTCCTGGGTTCAAGTGATTCTCCTGCCTCAACCTCCTGAGTAGCTGGGATTACAGGCACCCGCCACAACACCCAACTAATTTTTGTATTTTTAGTAGAGACGGGGTTTCACCATGTTGGTCAGGCTGGTCACGAACTCCTGACCTCATGATCCGCCCGCCTCGGCCTCCCAAAGTGCTGGGATTACAGGCGTGAGCCACCGCGTCTGGCCAAAAATTAAAAACTACTTTTAAAACCTTTTTTCAGGCCGGGTACAGTGGCTCACACCTGTAGTCCCAGCACTTTGGGAGGCCAAGCTGGGCGGATTGCTTGAGCCCAGGAGTTCAAGACCAGCCTGGACAACATGGAGAAACCCCAACTCTACAAAAAATACAAAGATTAGCTGGGCGTGGTGGTGCATGCCTGTAGTCCCAGCTACTCGGGAGGCTGAGGTGGATCACTTGAGCACAGGAGGTGGAGGTTGCAGTGAGCTGAGATCGCACCACTGCACTCCAATCTGGGTGACAGAGTGAGATCCTGTCTCAACAAAAACAAAAAATCCAAAATACCTTTACCACATGTTAAACACTTACTTAGAATTCATCAATGTCATCAAATATCCAGTCAGTTTCTGACATCTCTAACTATCTCATAGATGCTTTTGTGTGGTTTATGGGTTTGAATCAAGACCCAAATAAGATCCATCCATTGCAGTTGATCTGACTTCTAGGTCTCTCTCTCTCTCTCTTTTTTAAATAACTTTTTTTTTTCCTCCAAGTTCACTTTGAACAGTGAGTTTGAAGCTCCCCCTTCTTTTTTTTTTTTTTTTTTTGAGACAGTCTTGCACCATTGCCCAGGCTGGAGTGCAGCGGTGTGATCTCAGCTCAATGCAACCTCTACCTCGAGAGTAGCTGAGATTACACGTGTGCATCACGACACCCGGCAAATTCTTGTATTTTTAGTAGAAGTGGGGGTTTCACCATGTTGGTGAGGCTGGTCTCAAACTCCTGGCCTCAAGCAATCTGCCTGCATCGGCCTCCCGTAAGCCACCGTGCTTGGCCTCCCGGGTCTCTCTTATTCTCCAGGTTGTTTCTCTCTGCTCCCGCTCTATCCTCGTGCTGAGAAAGATGGTCCCATCATAATTCAAGCTTCAAGCAAAAGTCTCATAATGCTTTGCCATAAGGACTTTTTTTTTTTTTTTTTTTTTTTTGGAGACAGAGTCTCATCCTGTCGCCCAGGCTGGAGTGCAGTGGCACAATCTCGGCTCACTGCAACCTCCGCCTCCGGGTTCACGCCGTTCTCCTGCCTCAGCCTCCAGAATAGCTGGGACTACAGGCACCCGCCACTACACCCGGCTAATTTTTTGTATTTTTAGTAGAGACGGGGTTTCACTGTGTTAGCCAGGATGGTCTCGATCTCCTGACCTCATGATCCACCCGCCTCGGCCTCCCAAAGTGCTGGGATTACAGGCGTGAGCCACGGCACCCAGCCACGGACATTCTTTAATGGTGTATTTGAACAGTTGGCTGCCCCCTGGCCCATGTGCACAGTTTGTTATACAGAATCTATTATTCCAGGGGCAGCCAGAAGAATCGTGTTTCCTATTGGATGTAGTTACTGCCTAAAAAGCAAGAACAAACTTACTGACATTTGAAGTTTGCCCCAATGTCACATTAAATGTGATCCACTTAATATCTACTGCAGAAATATTTGGATTGTTTCTTGTGTATGTCCAAATATATAGGGAAAATGGTTGAGTGGTATACTATAATAACAATATCAAAACTTTCCATTTCATACAAATGAACTTACTTGGCATTTGCAGCCTGCATTTGGAGTTTTAGTAAGCAGCACGCCAGGTGACTTATACCCTTTTCATATATTTACACATTTAGGTCAAACTTGACTTAAACTCATTATGGAAATTTTAAAACATATACAAAAATGCAGAGAATGGTATGACCAACTCCATGTGTCTATGATCCGTTTTCAACAATTATCCACATTTTGCTGATCTTTGAAAACAATTTAAAATCAGTTTGTAGGCCGGGCACCATGGCTTACGTTTGTAATCCCAGCACTTTGGGAGGGTGAGGCGTGAGGATCACCTGAGGTCAGGAGTTCGAGACCAGCCTGGCCAACATGGCAAAACCCCGTGTCTACTAAAAATACAAAAATTAGCCAGGTGCAGTGGTGGGTGCCTGTAATGCCAGTTACTCGGGAGGCTGATGCAGAATCACTTGAACCCAGGAGGCGGAGGTTGCAGTGAGCCGAGATTGCACCATTGCACTCCAGCTTGGGCGACAGAGCGAGACTCCATCTCGAAAAACACACAAATAAAACAAAACAAAAAAATTATCTGGGCATGGTGGTGCATGCCTGTAGTCCCAGCTACTCAGGAGGCTGAGGCAGGAGAATCACTTGAACCCAGGCGGCGGAGGTTGCAGTGAGCAAGATCACACCACTGCACTCCAGCCTGGGCAACAGAGCAAGACTCTCTCTCGAAAAAGAAGAAGAAGAAAAAAATCAGTTTGTAGACCCACATATGGGGTAACAACATTGTTAGGGACACAACCAGCCACCATTATTTCCTCTCAGTCTTGTTTATCCTGTGAAAGAAAAATGAATGGGGACAGGTGAGGCCAGCCTTAACCCACCAACACAGATGTGTGCACCCATCATGGAAAAGCAGCAAGAGACCCTGTAAGATCCAACCTGAAGGGACGTGGGGCCTGGTGGTGGAGCTGGGGAGCCACCAGGACAGGTTAAAGAACTTTGGAGCTGGCCAGGTGCGGTGACTCACGCCTGTAATCTCAGCCACTCGGGAGGCCGAGCTGGGAGAATCACTTGAACCCCACAGGTGGAGGTTGCAATGAGCCAAGATGGAGCCTCTGTATTCCAGCCTGGGCAGCAGAGCGACACTCAGTCTCAAAAACATAAATAAATAAAAATAAAGTACTTCGGAGCTGATGGAAGAATTTGAGCCTAGTTATAGGACACATAGTAGCAACATCTTTCCCTCCTAATTTTTAATGGATACTTTTACCTGATGTAACTTTAAAAAATAATTAAACCCAAACAGTGGAATGTGGAATTACAATATTTTACTAGCATCAATTTTATTATAGGCAATTAGCTGTGACCATAGATTTTTTTTCTTTCTTTCTTTTCTTCTTTTTGAGACAGAGTCTCATTCTGTCATCCAGGCTGGAGTGCAGTGGTACAATCTTGGCTTACTGCAATCTTCACCTCCTGGGTTCAAGCAATTCTCATGCCTCAGCCTCCCGAGCAGCTGGGGCTACGGGCGCACCACCATGCCCAGCTAAGTTTTGTATTTTTAGTAGACAGGGTTTCACCATGTTGGCCAGGATGATCTCGATCTCTTGACCTCGTGATCTGCCCCCTCAGCCTCCAAAGTGCTGGGATTACAGGCGTGAGCCACCTCACCTGGCTGCCTTCTAACCATTTTTAAGTGTACAATTCAGTGGTGTTAATTACACTTACAATGTTTTTATGGCCATCACCACTATTTCCAAAACTTTTTCACCACACCCCAGAAACTCTGTCACCATTACTCAATAACCCCCCGTGTCCTCCTCCTTCTAGCCCCTGGTAACCTCTAATCTACTTTGTCTCTATGGATTTGCCTATTCTAAATATTCCATCGTCCTGCATGATTCCACCTATGTTATGTCTGGCTCACTTAGCACATGCCTTCAAGGTCCATTGGTATTATAGCATGGATCCATGCTTCCTTCTTTTTCATGGCTAATATTCCATTGTGTGTATCTATTCCATTTTGTTGATCCATTCATCTATCAGTAGACACTGGGGTTGCTTCTGCCTTTTGGCTATTGTGAATAATATGGCCATGAACATGGGTGTGCAAATATCTGTGTCCCTGCTTTTAATTGGTATATATACACACACACACTTAGTATATGTATATAGATATCTATATACTATAGATATATATAAATACCTACTATAGATATATAGAGCCATATATACATTAACCAACATTAATTCAACATTAATCTTTGAAGGAAATGACATGAAGCTTGTTTCAAATTCAGCTTCTCTGATTCAGCATATATATATCTAAACTATATATATATGCACAGTATATAGGTATATACACAATATTATGTATATGTGTATATACATAGTATTATGTGTAATTATTGCAATACAGACCAGGCATGGTGGCTCACGCCTGTAATCCCACACTTTGGGGAGCCAAGGCGGGTGGATCACCTGAGGTCAGGGGTTCGAGACCAGCCTGGCCAACTTGGTGAAACCCCATCTCTACTAAAAATACAAAAAATCAGCCGCGGTTGGTGGTGCGTGCCTGTAATCTCAGCTACTCGGGAGGCAGAGGCAGAAGAATCGCTTCAACCCGGGAGACAGAGGTTATAGTGAGCTGAGATGGCGCCACTGCACTCCAGACTGGACGACAGAGCAAGACTCTGTCTCAAAAATAAAAAAAATTGCAATATAATAATTATATATAATACTATATAAGTAAAATTGTATTGCAATAATTAAGTCTGGGAGCATAGTATATATAGATAGATAATATCTATACATACATAGTATATACTATGTCTATATATACTGTATACAGAGTGTATATATAGTTTATATAGTATGTGTAGATGGTATATATAGTAGTCCTATGTTTCGCTTTTGGAGGAAGCACCGTTCTGTTTTCTGCAGTGGCTGCACTGTTTTACACACCTACCGGTGGTGTCTGAGGGTTGGTCTGCTCTAAAGTTATTCTTCCTACACCTCCCAAAGTGGAATTCCAAAACTGCCTTGTTAGACCAGCCTGACAATTTACAATATTCATGGAAAGATACTTCCTAGTATGTTCAAAATACCAAGGTTAAGATGCCTGGAAGTTATATTTAAAAAAAAAAAAAAAGAAAGAAAGAAACAGCTGTCTTTGCCGCATCTACTGTGAGAATGAAGATCGTTCCCAGCAACCAACCTGTGGATATTCCAGAAAAGGTCAACATGACTCTAAAGGAACACACAGTTATTGGGAAGTGCCTGAGAGCAACCCTGAGGAGGGACTATATTTATTTATTTTATTTATTTTTTTGAGACAGGATCTTGCCATGTCACCCAGGCTGGAGTGCAGTGGTGCGATCTTGGCTCACTGCAACCTCCGCCTCCCAGGTTCAAGCAATTTTCCTGCCTCAGCCTCCCTACTAGCTGAGACTACAGGAACGTGCCACTACGCCTGGCTAGTTTTTGTATTTTTAGTAGAGACAAGGTTTCACCATGTTGGCCAGGCTGGTCTCAAACTCCTGGCTTCAAGTGATCTGCCTGCCTCTGCCTCCCAAAGTGTTGGGATTACAGGTGTGAGCCACGACACCCAGCCTTGAGGAGGGACTTCAATCATGTCGATGTAGAACTCAGTCTCCTTGGAAAGGAAAAGAGGCTCCGGGTTGACAAATGGTGGGGAAACAGAAGGGAGCCGGGTGCCACTGGGACTGTTCGTGGTCGTGTAGGGAGCATGGTCAAGGGGGCTGCCCTGGGTTTCATTACAAGATGAGCTCTGTGGGTGTTCACTTCCCCACCAACGTCGTTATCCAGGAGAACATGACTCTTGTTGAAATCCGAAACATCTTGGGTGGAAAATCCATCTGCAGGGTTTGGATGAGGCCAGGTGATGTTTATTCAGTATCTCAAGCCCAGAATGTCGAATTAATCTTTGAAGGAAATGACACTGAGCTTGTTTCAGGCTTGTTCAAATTCAGCTGCTCTGATTCAGCAAGCAGCAAGAGTTAAAAACAAGGATATCAGAAAATGTTGGGGTGCTGTCTACGTCTCCTACAAAGGAACAGTTCCGCAGGCTGCTGAGGAAGTTCTAAGAGTTGTCCAGCTACAGAAACATGACGTTGGATGACTCCTCAGACCGATCTGTGATATTTAGATGATGCAATAAAAGACCTATAGATTTGGGGAAAAAAATTAAATGAAAAAAATCACATTGAAAATCACAAAGCGTAAGCCATCTACACCTTTTTTTTTTCTTTTTTGAGACGGAGTTTCACTCTGTCACCCAGGCTGGAGTGCAGTGGCGCAATCTCGGCTCACTGCAAGCCCTGCCTCCTGGGTTCAAGCGATTCTCCTGCCTCTGCCTCCCGAGTAGATGGGATTACAGGGAAGTGCCATCACGCCCGGCTAAGTTTTGTATTCTAGTTGGGACAGGGTTTTACCATGTTGGTCAGGTTGGTCTTGAACTCCTGACCTCAAGGTGATCCACCCGCCTCAACCTCCCAAAGTGTTAGGATTATAGGCGTGAGCTCCTGCACCCAGCCCATCTATACCTTTGCAGGGGACTCTGGAGAATTCCGTGTGGCAGGTTGACCTATGGAGACAAACTTGCCTCTCACCCGAGGCACCGCTCACCTGTCTGCAGCCTGAGTGCTTCATCTATAGTGGGGACCTCTTGCCTGTGGGGCACGTGGTCCACCCCTCCAGCCTCAGCCCACCCAATGGCCTCCTTTTCTTTTTTCTTTTTATTTTGAGATGGAGTCTCACTCTGTCTCACAGGCTGGAGTGCAGTGGCACAATCTTGGCTCACTGCAACCTCCACCTCCCAGGTTCAGTGATTCTCCTCTTTATTTTCTCGAAGGTGCCAAGCTTGCTCCTGTCTCGGGCACTTTGTTCATGCTGTTCTCTCATTCCAGAACCTCCTTCCCTTGCTCCTCTTACAGCCGGCCTCTCCTCATCTTCCCACTTTCAACGGAGGTAGCACATCCTCGCAAGAGTTTTCCCCAGTGCCCCAGGCCAAGGTATTCTCCCTCACCTCATCCTGCTCTTGGCCTGGTCACCCCATTGGTAATAATAATTATGCAAATGTGTTCATTTGTTTATGACCTGCGTGTTCTTAAGTCCTTTGTGGGGAGAGTCCAGGGTTGATTCGCTCACCACCATGTGGAACAGAGTAAATAAGAAATATTTGCGGCCGGGCGCGGTGGCTCAAGCCTGTAATCCCAGCACTTTGGGAGGCCGAGACGGGCGGATCATGATGTAAGGAGATCGAGATCATCCTGGCTAACACAGTGAAACCCCGTCTCTACTAAAAAATACAAAAAATTAGCTGGGCACGGTGGTGGGCGCCTGTAGTCCCAGCTACTTGGGAGGCTGAGGCAGGAGAATGGCGTAAACCCAGGAGGCGGAGCTTGCAGTGAACTGAGATCCGGCCACTGCACTCCAGCCTGGGCGACAGAGCGAGACTCCGTCTCAAAAAAAAAAAAAAAGAAAAAAAAAAGAAAGAAATATTTGCTAGACGAATCAATTTGTTTGGTGCCACAGGGCCACAGGAAGGGGTGCCAGCCCCAAAAGAACAGTGAAGGCTTTGTGTGGCAGAGGCCTGGAGCCTTCTTCCCCAGGAGTCGGGGGCTGGGGCCCTTTAGCAAGTGCTTCCTAGGGAAACTTCAGGTCCCTCTAGGCAGAAAGGAACCCAGAAGGGTGGATATTTGGGGGAGATGGCTGGCACCAAGCGGGCTGGGACCGCAGGAGGCTGCGTGGGGCCGGGACTTGGAGGGAGGTGATGGAGCAAGGGGAAGGGCTGGCGAGTGTGAGTGTGAGAGTCGGTGGGTTTTGAAAGTGTGAGTGTGGTGGGGTGTGTGAGTGTGTGTGAGGATGTGAGTAAAAGAGAATGTATGTGTGTGTGTGTTGGGGAATCCCTGGGACCAAACTTATTATGGAAAGGGTAGCATCCTGCCCAGCTGCATTCAGGGGAAGGGCTCTGCCAGCCTAGGGCACATCTGGCTGAGGTGCCCCTTGAGCTTGAGAGCAGTACCAGGGGACCAATGCAAGGAATCCACAGCCTAGAAGACCAGGGTGCACCTCCCCAAACAGCCGGCTGCCTGGAGTGGCTCTTCGGAGCCTGGGTAAACCCCTGGAGATCTGTCCTATTCAAAGGAGGCAGACAGCCCCCAAAATGATTGAGGTTGGGAATTCCAACCATCGATGGGGGAGAGGTATTAAACTAATACAGTTTACCAAAATAAAACAAGAGAAAAGGTCAGGAGGCCAGGCAGGTTGGCTCACGCCTGTAATCCTAGCACTTTGGGAGGCTGAGGTGAGCAGATCACCTGAGGCCAAGAGTTCAAGACCAAACACGGCGAAACCCCATCTCTACCAAAAATACAAAAATTAGCTGGATGTGGTGGAGTGCGCCTGTAATCCCAGCTACTCTGGAGGCGGAGACACGATAATTGCTTGAACCTGGCAGGTGGAGGTTGCAGTGAGCTGAGATTGCACCGCTGCACTCCAGCCTGGGCGACAGAGTGAGACTCCACCTCAAAAAAATAAAAGACAAGAGAAAACTACAAAATATGTGTTCTGAATTGTGCCAAAGCATCTCGGAGTAGCTGCTGCTCTTGCTAATGCCCTCTGTGGTCCCAGCTCCCTGGCTGCCACCTGCCCGGGCCTGGGCTGCCGCCATGCACAGCCATTCTCCTGGCACGGTCAGATGTGTGAGAATCAACACCATTTAGGAAGGATGACTTTCTCCACCCCTTCTGAGACTAGGAACAAAATGGAAGGGTCGTAAGAATGGTGCCAAGCAGCCAGAAGAGCCACTTCCTTTACCTACCAACAGGTGGCGTGGCGTCATGGCTTCTGTCTTCCGCAAACGCCTGTGCCCAGCAGCTGCCTGTGCCTGTGCATCTTCCGGGGTGATGCTAATTACAGATTTCCTGAGAGCCCTGTCCCATCTGCCCGGATGGGAAGGATGACATGCGTTGCTGTTCTTCCTAAGGAAAGTGGCATCCCTCCCAAACCTGGGAACTCAGGTCTCCGTGGACCCCAGCACAGACACCTGAGAAAAGGTTTTGCATCAGAGGCTGATGGCAGAGGCTCTATCAGTCCAGCAAGTCACCTGACTGATGTGAAGGGTTCCCCTAGAGCAGGAGGGACATCTGGGCTGAAAACCCTCATTCGAAATGGCCTGGGTTCCCCAGGCACTCAGCACCCATGAAATGCAACCCCAGTGGGTGGAAGAGCAAGTCCACGATTGCACTCCCCTGCCAGGCTAGAGAGAAATGCTGCTATTGCAATTCAGGGGCAACATGCCAACCCCCGCAGACCTAAGGGTGGCTGCAACTGTTGGCCACACCAAAAGCATGCTGGGCAGGCTCACTGTGGATAAATGTGTATGAAAGAACCACATGGAAATTGAAATGTTTGAGATGAGACAATTGAACGATCTCTAAATCCTAAGAGAGAAAACTAGAGAAACATTAAAGATGAAAGAATAAAATATTCTGTTACAGAAAGCTGTAACCAAAATGAATCACATTAGAACTTATCTCAAGAAAAAGGTGCATTAACATAATAGTTATATTGTCACCCAAAAATGACCTGATTGGCTCCCTGCCTGGAAGGTCAAGGTAAGACGGACTCAACTCCTCTCCTGGTTTCACAGTCTGTAGAAGATGGCTGAAGATTTGGGCTAATTTCAGGAGAGACCTACGTTGCATTTTTTTTTTTTTTTAGACCAAGTATTGCTCTGTTGCCCAGGCTGGAGTGCAGTGGCGTGATCTCAGCTCACTGCAACCTCTACCATCTGGGTTCAAGCAATTCTCCTGCCTCAACCTCCTGAGTAGCTGGGACTACAGGCATGCACCACATACCCGGCTAATTTTTGTATTTTTAGTAGAGACGGGTTTTCACTATGTTGGCCACGCTGGTCTTGAATTCCTGACCTCAAGTGATTTACCGGCGTTGGCCTCCCAAAGTGTTGGGATTACAGGCGTGAGCCACTGTGCCCAGACCTTTTTTTTTTTTCCTTTTGAGACGGAGTCTCTTTCTGTAGCCCAGGCTGTTGTGCAGAGGCACCATCTCAGCTCACTGCAACCTCCGCCTCCTAGGTTCAAGGGATTCTCGTACCTCAGCCTCCTGAGTAGCTGGAATTGCAGGCGCACACCACCACACCCAGCTAATTTTTGTGTTTTTAATAGAGACGGGGTTTCGCCATGTTGGCCATGCTGGTCTTGAACTTCTGACCTCAGGTGATCCGCCCACCTTGGCCTCCCAAAGTGTTGGGATTACAGGTGTGAGCCACCGCGCCCAGGCCAAGGATTCTTACAGATAGGGCGTAGTTTCAGCATCAGACTAATATGGTTTTCTTGTTTGTTTTTTTCAAAAAACACCAGCGCCCAAGTAATAAATACAAGGCGAATTTTGTTTCAAGTACATCTAGCCTCTCTCCCCATCTCCAGTCCCTGCTTTAGGATCCGTGGGGAGGGCATGGAGATTCGCTTTGGGTTGTTTACCTGTGACTTCACCCTACTCATCATTCCTACTTACGTCAAAAAAGACACAGCAGATAGACTGTATTTACAAAGTTCTGCCTTTTGCATAAAGTAGTTTATGCCCATCCTGTGCTTCTCTGAGTTTCTGAGGTCAGGCCAGAAACCAACGCTCTCTCCACCTGCCCAGGGGAATGGGGAGGAAGCCAGCGAAGTTGCCTCAGATCAAGCGGATTTTTAAAAATACTGCAAAAGCAATACGTGCTTACGAATACTCAGCTAAAACCTTCGCAGAGCTGTCAGAGGACAAAGCTTTTGGAGCGGGTGGGTGGAGCTAGGGATTGCGCAGCGGCCGCCAGACTTCAAAGGTCAAATCTCACTCTCAGATCCCTAATTCCGAAAAGTCATTTCTTCGGCAGCCCCAGGCTTTGGCCGATCGCTCCCAGATCCCTCCCCCTCCAAACTGCAGGTGCTCCGCGTGTGGGAGTCACGGATGGCCCCAGGGCCCGGGAGGTTAAGGCCGAGCGCCCGCGCCTCCGCTTCTCTACAGCCACAGGACGGCCAGGGGACAGGTGGGAGTTCAGCCTTCTCCCTGCCCGGGAGACAGGGCAGAAGCGCTGTTGCAGGGGTGGGCAGAGGGTCTCGAGTCCCCGTTCTGGAGCGGGGGGCGCGCCACTGTCACACCTGAGGCGTCCGCAACGGCGCCAGGTGCGCTCTTCCGACCCGGAAGTAGCGGCACCTCAAATGCGCTGCAGGGACGTCACCGGACCGCGGCACAGGTGCGGGAGCGCCTGTGGCCCTGCGCACTTGCGTCATCACGTAGGCTGGCGGGGGTCCCGTGATGGGGAGGTGACGTAGGCGACACGGAAGCGGCGGTGGGCGGGGACAGGGAGTGAGCCGAATCTAGCCCCGCCTCTTAAAGCCTCCCGACTCTTTCGGTGTTAGCGCAGCGCGGCCGCTGGGTGCGGCGCCTTTAAGCGTCGCCGTGACACGTGTGTGAGGCGCCGGAGGCCCGGATGGTGCGCGTGTAGGGCAGCGGGCCGAAGGAGACGCCAGGGCTGCGCAGGCTTGTGGAGCGCCCGCGGAGAGGCCGGGGTAGGCTGGAGTCGGGTGCGGGCGGCGCGCAGGCCCGGGGACGAGAGCGGGGCTGGGGGTTCCGCGAGGCCTGGGCCGTGGGAAGGGCTGGCGGGGCACAGCCGGGGCGCTCAGGGAGGACGTAGGCGCGCGTCCGCGCAGGGCTCTGGCAGTCCCCGAGGAGGGCCCGGGATGCTCCGCCCGCTCGCGAGCTCGGGGTCTTCCCGAGGGTCCGGGACCGGGCTGTCCTCGCCGCTCTCCGCCGTCCCCCGGGCTCCGGGCCGGGGTGGGGGCCGCCGGTGCCCGCTGTCTACGCAGGATCCAGGTCGACTCCGGAGAGGCTGAGGTCGGAATCAGGGCGAGGGCGTCGCATGCGGCCGCAGAGTTCAGTGGGGCAGGTGCGGCCCCGGGGCGGGCACTTTCCTCGTGGCTGCGGAGGAGGCCGTGGAGGCCTGGGCGGGGTGCGGTTCCGATACCGCTGCTCCTGGCGGGTGGCGTGGGCGTCCTGGGCTTGGGGCGGGAGTGGCGGCCGCCAAACCCAGACACACGCGAGGGGAGACTCCGCGCGCCCGGGTTTACGTAATTCTCGTCACGGAGCCAGGCTCGGGGAGAGGTGCTCAGATCGCTGCGTCCGCGGCCAGGCTCGGGGCAGGCGCTGCGGAGTCGCCCGGGAGGCCCCTGGAGCGCGGCGCTGGGCCCCAGGAGGCCGCTCTTCCGTGGGCTCCTCTCCCCAGCACGTGGCTGACTCTGCGAGCGTCCATTGCAGTTCATCCTGGAAAAGTGACTTTAGATGGAGGTGGGAGAGGGAATGAGCCTAAATGGTGCTGGCTGGGGTTCGCGCAGGTGGAAATGTGGATGAGGCCTGTGCTGTCCCTGGACCAGAGAGAGCATCCTTCCTGAGTTGGGTAGAGTGTTGATGGTGTGTGCGTCGGAGGGCTTTCTAGTGATTATGGGAACACTTGTCTCGGGCTCCTACATCTCAGAGAGCGAGCGAGCTTGTTTAGGTTATTGCTTGATGTTTTAGGTGAAACTGGTGAAATGGAGATTGACCTGTCACACTTGAAAAATTGTGTTCAGAATCTCTACATCTACATTAAGGAGTGGGTTAAGTTTAAAGTTAACTTATCTCGAGTGACATTGGGTTACATCTCCCAAGTTTGGTTTGTTCCCTCCCGTAAGTGGTTCTCAAGCGTTGGTTGTGGTGCATGACAAAGCTCTCACCTTCCAGGGTAGATGTGAGTCCTGATACAAAGCAGCGATATTGTGGGAGTTTTTGATACGACTGGATGTCTTCACTTTATAGATGTCTTTTATTCTGAGATCATTTCCTTACACGTTTTTTGGGAGTTGGCATACTTTTATTTGTGGATGAAATCATAGGTCTGAGATTTGCTGCAGAATTACCTGGGGATGGGAGGTGACTCAGGATGGGTCAGACGTAATTACTGAGGCTGAGTAAGGGGGGCTTATATGCTCCCTGTGCTGTTCTCCGTTTGTGTGTTTGAATGTTTTCACTGTGAACTGTTTTTACGGACCTTAATTTTATGTAATCATAGTAATCGTAGATGGTAATGAAAGAGAAAATCCGCACTTAGCAAAGCAAAATTTTGGTAACTCCTATTACTCCCTCAGGTTTGTTGTTGTTATTGAAGTTTTACTGGTTCATTAAATCCAGAACTTGGGGATTTATTACCTCTTACCTTTTGGAATTGAGATGAGACTGGAGTTGACTGGTGGGTGTTGGGGAGGGTGTTGTTCTCTGGGCTTATCAGGTGTCAAGGTTAAGGTGTTCATGTCGTGTGCATTACAGCAATTGGTGATGAGGTAGCACAGTCCTCCCGCCTCATCCTGAGTGCACGCGTGGATGCTCCTTGAGCCTAGGATGGCTTTTTCAAGGTAGAGGGTTGCCGGTGCGCGCCGCATCCCGGGGAAGTAGCTGAAGAGACGGTGCAGGAAGAGAGTCGCCTCCACTGATGGTCTCCCTGTCCCTCCCGCAGGCTCTGACGCCCGCTCTGTGGCTTTGGTGATGTAACAGGCTACAACCCAGGAGCGCTTACATTCAGGAGCTCCGTGTAGCAGCTGCCCAACCAAACTCAGCCCTCCGTTAAGATCCTGGTTCCATGCTGCAGAAGGACAGCAGGCCCAAGTCTGCACACGCCAGGTGAGTCTGCCAGGTTTCTGTGTATTTTTTGATTCCACTGAACTGTCTGCATGTGACCTAGCAGTAATTGTTCAATTGGTGAGAAGTCTTTGATAATTCTCATGAGAAAGGGCTCTTTTATTTTCTCAGATCAGACAAGTTATAATGCTGGTTTTAAAAAAAAAAAAAAAAAAAAAAGCTGGCCGGGCACAGTGGCTCCCACCTGTAATCCCAGCACTTTGGGAGGCCGAGGCGGGCGGATCACGAGGTCAGGATATCGAGACCATCCTGGCTAACACGGTGAAACCCGTCTCTACTAAAAATACAAAAAATCAGCCGGGCGTGGTGGCGGGCGCCTGTAGTCTTAGCTATTTGGGAGGCTGAGGCAGGAGAATGGCGTGAACCCAGGAGGCAGAGCTTGCAGTGAGCCGAGATCACGCCACTGCACTCCAGCCTGGGTAACAGAGTGAGACTCCATCTCAAAAAAAAAAAAGCTTCTAAAATTTCTTTACAGAAGCGTTTTTTTTTTCCCCCACACAATTCTTACAGGTTTTTTTTTTTTTTGAGACCGAGTCTCGCTCTGTTGCCCAGGCTGGAGCACGGTGGTACGATCTCCGCTCACTCCAACCTTTGCCTCCCGTGTTCAAGCAATTCTCTGCCTCAACCTCCTGAGTAGCTGGGATTACAGGCGCCTGCCACCACGCCCAGCTAATTTTTTTGTATTTTTGTTAGAGACAGGAAACATCTTGGCCAGGCTGGTCTTGAACTCCTACCTCCTGATCCACCTTCCTCGGCCTCCCAAGTGCTGGGATTACAGGCGTGAGCCACAATTTCTTTTTTTGTTTTAAAGATGGAGTCTCACTATATCGCCCAGGCTGGACTGCACTGGCTATTCACAGGCATAATCACAGCTCACTGCAGCCTCAAGCTCCTGCCCTCAAGTTATCCTCCCACCTCAGTCTCCCAAGCATCTGGGACCATAGGTCCAGGCCACTGTACCTGGCTTTCCTTTACAGAAGTTTTTATAGAAAAAGATACTTGATCCATGTATAGAATTAGATGATCCATCGTGATAAATTTGAATGGCTTAATAAGAGGTGCTGGAGGAGGTCCTTACTTTCACTAGAGCAGAATTCTGCGGCACACTTGACTTGTTGATTCTCTAAGGGCAGGCTGGGTGCTGAATACCAGAGGAAGTCGTCATATTTCTGATGCGAGTGAGCAATTTAAGGGACGTATTTTTGAAATGGTGACTCAGATAGTCTGTGCTGTGTTTGAGAAGGTTAAGTTGAGAGGTGGTGGGTAGGGGAAGGCGAGTGGTGGATACAAAGGTAGCGATTGGAGAGGTGCAGGGGTCTCTTCTTGGTTCCAGTTTCTATGCAGCCGCACCAATGGTATGGATCCTCTGTTAGGGACTGTAGTATGTAGCAAGTTCTAAAGCACTTCCCAAGCCTGTTGTTTTTGTTGCTATATTACAGTAGAATAGGAGGTTTGGAGCAGTCACAGTAGTTAGTTGTCCCTGGGTTTCATAGCTAAGGGTGATAGAACCTCTGAGGGCCAGCACATTCCAAAGCCTGTAATCTACCCACTCTCCCACTTTGCTTTTCTTCTTCTCTTTAGATAAGTGTCCTGGGAAGACATTTGCTTAAGTTTAGGTGTCCAATGGATACTGTTCTCTAGGCCTGCTACTTGCTCTTCTTCTCCTTCCTCACTTTTAAAAAGATAATTTGTATAAGCACTGTCTAATAGAAATATAATACAAGCCACAAATATAATTTAAAATTTTATAGTAGCCACGTTAACAAGAAGCAGGTGAAATTCATTTTCGTAATTTATTTAACCCAATATATATAAAATATTACCATTTCAACATGTAACTGATCTAAAAATTACTGGGATGGTTTACATTTTCGTCTTATACTGGTGTGTATTTCTCTTCAAAATCTGGTGTGCATTTTACACTTATAGCACCTTTCAACCTGGACTAGCCTCATTTCACATGCTCAGTAGCCACGTGTGGCCTGTGGCCTTCATATTGGAGAGTGCAGGTCTGTACAGACATGCATGTTTATCTGACCTGCATGCTACTTCGTTTATTGCATGGGGGTGTGTGTGTGTATAACCAGTTTGTATGTGAGAATAGTGTCCCCCTGTTTTGGAGCAGACATTTGGACCACATGATGGCCTTTTGAAGGAAATGGCACCAAGAGTGATATCCAGAGCCACTTGATGAGTATCTGTTGAAGAGATGCACATGGCAGGGGCTGTCTGGCTGCCTCAGGGCCACTGTTGTCTGCTCAGCTTTATTTGTAGCGGCATCTTATCTTTTTGTGGGGAAACGTGAACGAATATGTCCAGGTGATGCGTGCTTGGTCTCCCTGTTTCACAGTTCCTTTGTAGGGCTGGCAGATGATCCAGGGGAGCTTTTGTGGTGGCTAGCATCCATATGACCAAATAGGAGATCTTAAGAGAGATTTTTGTCCTGGGCTTTCATTATCCATGGCTCTGTGTTGCTTCTTGTCCCCACAGTGATGCACCATGCCAATAGTGGATAAGTTGAAGGAGGCCCTGAAGCCCGGCCGCAAGGACTCGGCTGATGATGGAGAGCTGGGGAAGCTTCTTGCCTCCTCTGCCAAGAAGGTCCTTTTACAGAAGATCGAGTTCGAGCCAGCCAGCAAGAGCTTCTCCTACCAGCTGGAGTCCTTAAAGAGCAAATACGTGTTGCTCAACCCCAAAACAGAGGGAGCTAGTCGCCGCAAGAGTGGAGATGACCCACCGGCCAGGAGACAGGGTACAGATGTGCATTGTGCTGGCAGAGAGGCCCTCGCTCCGGGGTGATGAAGTGGATGGACTTAAATGTTGATTAGTTAGTAGGAAAAACAACAGAATGTGGTGAAACAGTTATGAATTTTTGTGTGGGGTCAGTGGATTTCAGTTACAGAAGTAATGATACAGGGTTGGTAGCAAGGAAATCTGTGTACTTGGAGGGTCCTTGGAAGTTGCTGTTCCCCCCATTGCAAGTATAATACAGTCAAAAGTCAGGCTTGGAACTAAGAAAGAGAAATGGGGTGGGCTGCATGTGGGCACAGTGTGGTGCAGAGTGCCAGGACCTGGCTCCCTCCACCGCTCAGTCTCTGAGCCATGCCCTCCATCTATAGTGGGGCCCTAGGATTCTAGAGCCAAGCCGCGTGGGAGGTCCGTGGGATGACTGGGTTTACTCCTGAGCTTTCCAGGAATGTCCTGTAAACCAGAATACCAGTTCTTCTCTGGTGCCATGTACCGAGTCACTACATGCTAAGTGTATGCCTCATGAGTTTCTTTTTGTGGTCGACCTGTATGTGGACTTACGTCTTCCTCTTTTCTTCCCTTGTCCCTTTCTTCCTCAGGCAGTGAGCACACGTACGAGAGCTGTGGTGATGGAGTCCCAGCCCCGCAGAAAGTGCTTTTCCCCATGGAGCGACTCTCTCTGAGGTGGGAGCGGGTCTTCCGCGTGGGCGCAGGACTCCACAACCTTGGCAACACCTGCTTTCTCAATGCCACCATCCAGTGCTTGACCTACACACCACCTCTGGCCAACTACCTGCTGTCCAAGGAGCATGCTCGCAGCTGTGAGTGTGGGTTTGCAGCAGTGGGGTGGCTGCGGGTCTGGATTAGCTAAGCCTGTGCACTTGTGGCACTGCTGCTCTCAGTCTGGATCAGATTTAGGAGGGCAGTTCATAACGTGTAGTAACTGATGAAACCTAAATTTGAATCATGTCTGCTGCAGAATGGGTCATGAAGGTGAATCACTCAGGTGAGGCTGTGTTCGCCAAGCTTTTCTGTAAATAATTACCCAGACAGAAAGATTTTCAAAAGATACTTCCAAAATATATATATTCAATTATTATTTTTTAGAGACAGTGTCTTGCTCTGTCACCCAGGCTGGAATGCAGTGGGTCCATCACAACTCTGTAGTCTTGAACTCCTGGGCTCACGTGATCCTCCCATCTCAGCCTCCCAAAGTGCTGGGATTATAAGTGTGAGCCACCATGCCTGGCCCATTTGTTTTATGGATCTGTTGTTGTATGGATCTGTTGTTGTATCAGTATATCTTATATATATTATAAAACATGCAGCCTGGACAACACAGCAAGATCCCATCTCTACAAAAACAAATCAAGCCTGGGTGTGGTGGCTCACACCTGTGGGAGGCAGAGGCGGGCAGATCACTTGAGGTCAGGAGTTCGAGACCAGCCTGGCCAACATGGTGAAACCCAGTTTCTACTAAAAATATAAAAATTAGGCGTGCTGGGGTGCACCTATAATCCCAACTCCTCGGGAGGCCGAAGCAGGAGAATTGCTTGAACCTGGGAGGCAGAGGTTGCAGTGAGCCGACCAAGATCGCGCCGCTGCACTCTAGCCTGGGCGACAGAGCAAGACTCTTACCTCACGCACACGAAAAAACAAAACAATTAGCTGGATGTGGTGGTGTGCTCTATTTGATTAAAATAGAGGTGAAATAAGATATAACTTACCAAAAACTGAAGGAAATAGAAAGTGAAGAGTCTTTTAACTATTAAAGAAATTAAAGCAGTGGTTAAAAATCTTCCCATGAGAAACCCCAAGCAGGGACAATGTTATTTCTTGTAACTTTTTTTTGTGTGTGTGATGGACTCTGTTGCCCAGGCTGGAGTACAATGGTGTGATCGCGGCTCACTGCAACCGCAGCCTCCTGGGTGCAAGCAGTTCTCCTGTCTCAGCCTTCCGAGTAGCTGGAACTATAGACACACGCTGCCACGCCTGGCTAATTTTTGTATTTTTAGTAGAGACGAGGTTTCCCCATATTGGTCAGGCTGGTCTCGAACTCCTGACCTCAGGTGATCCAACCGCCTCAGCCTCCTGAAGTGCTGGGATTACAGATGTGAGCCACTGTGCCCAGCCAATTTCTGTGTAACTTTTAAGAAACAATTCCAGTCCTTTACACTTTCTTCCAAAGAATAGAGAAGGAGAGAATCCTTCCCAGCTCATTCTGTAAAGTTCCTGTAACTCGGGTGACAATAATAAGGAAAATACGATAAAGAAAATGGATAACCATGACTTCTTCACAAACATAGATATAAGAATTGTAGGAAGAATTGTAGGAAAATACTACCAAATAACACAGTTTCTTTTTTGTTTGTTTGTTTGAGATGGAGTCTTGCTCTGTTGCCCAGGCTGGAGTGCAGTGGTGCAATCTTGGCTTACTGCCAGCTCCGCCTCCTGGGTTCACGCCGTTCTCCTGCCTCAGCCTCCCGAGTAACTAGGACTACAGGTGCACGTCACCACGCCCAGGGGTTTCACCGTGTTAGCCAGGATGGTCTCGATCTCCTAACCTTGTGATCCCCCTGCCTCGGCCTCCCCAAGTGCTGGGATTACAGGTGTGAGCCACCGCACCCGGCCCCAAATGACACAGTTTCTAAAAAACTGTAAGCAACTTATGTTTATCCTAGGAATGCAGGATGTTTTCGTCACAGAAAATCTCCAAGTGGAATTCTGGAGGGAGCAGAGCAGTTGAAAGCACAGCTCAGGAGCCTGGCCTTTAGGGTTTGCTTTCCAGCTTTGCCCTTTAGTAACTGAGTTTTTGAGAATGCCCCTGGTCTGTGGAAGAGCGAGACTATCTTCCTTACAGAGTGTTGGGGGGCTCAGATGAATTCTGAGTGAGTCAAGTGCCTGGAGTAGCAGCCGGCAAACAGGGAGTGCTGTAGAAGTAATTGACTGCTGCTGGCCGGGCGCGGTGGCTCACACCTGTAATCCCAGCACTTGGGGAGGCCGAGGCAGGCGGATCATGAGGTCAGGAGTTCATGATCAGCCTGGCTAACATGGTGAAACCCCTTCTCTACTAAATACAAAAAATTAGCTGGGTGTGGTGGTGTACGCCTGTAGTCCGAGCTACTTGGGAGACTGAGACAGGAGAATCGCTTGTACCTGGGAGGCGGAGGTTGCAGTGAGCCAAGATCTCACCATTGCACTCCAGCCTGGACAACAAGAGCAAAACTCTGTCTCAAACAAAAAAATCAGCTGGGCGTGTTGGCACGCACCTGTAATCCCAGCTACTTGAGATGCTGAGGCAGGAGAATCGCTTGAACCCAAGAGGCAGAGGTTGCAGTGAGCTGAGATCACGCCACTGCACATTAGCCTGGGCGACAGAACAAGATTCCATCTCAGAAAAAACAAATAAAAAGAACACAAAATGGCCATGCAGTGGGAAGTGCTTGTAAATGTCTTGCTAATTGCAATGGCTTCATAACAGCAAAGGTTAATTATCAAGACATAGTGCTCATTGTTGAGATGAAGCAGCGCATTGTGGGGTTTTTTTGGAGACGGAATCTCACTCTGTCACCCAGGCTGGAGTGCAGTGGTGCGACCTCGGCTCACTGCAACCTCCACCTCCTGGGTTCAAGCGAGTCCCCCGCCTCAGCTTCCTGAGTAGCTGGGACTGCAGGTGCGTGCCACCATGCCTGGCTAATTTTGTATTTTTAATAGAGACAGGGTTTCACCATATTGGCCAGGCTAATCTCATACTCCTGACCTCGTGATCCGCCCGCCTTGGCCTCCCAAAGTGCTGGTATTACAGGCGGGCAGATCATGAGGTCAGGAGTTTGAGACCAGCTGGGCCAGCATGGTGAAACTCCGTCTCTATTAAAATACAAAAAATTAGCCTGGCATGGTGGCACGCACTTTTAGTCCCAGCTACTCGGGAGGCTGAGGCAGGAGAAATGCTTAAACCCGGCAGGCAGAGGTTGCAGTGAGCCGAGATTATGCCACTGCACTCCAGCCTGGGTGACAATGAGACTCTGTCTCAAAAAAAAAAAAAAAAAAAAAAAAGGCACTACTGTCTAGCCTAATGCCCAGTGAAGCGTTTTATGTAGAGCAGGGGTGGGCAGACTCACCTGGCCTACTGTCTGTGTGTGTAACTAAAGTTTTATTGAACACGTTCGTACCCCATTGTTCACATATTGTCTATGGCTGCTTTCCCTATAATGCAGGGGCATAGTTGTGACTGGACTGTATAGTCCTCAGATCAGAAAGGATTTGCTATCTGGATCTTCCCAGAAAACATTTTCAACCCCAGATACATCCTAGCGTGGTGTTTACTAGAAGCAGTGGAACAGATGGTCCCATGTCTGAGGAACTAAGGGGCTGTCAGCCCTAAAATATTTTAGCCTATTGACCATGTGATGCAACTTAGAAATTCGAGAAGACATCTTTTAAGCTTCATTTTGAAAACCTGCCTTAGTCTTTTTATAAGTAAATAATACTAACGAAATGTGAAAAGAATCATGCACAGGTCAATGTTAACATGGGGTGATGTTGTGAGGTTGTTAGAGTTTCGGCTTTGGATGGATCATAGCTTCCAAACGCCATCCAGAGAAGAACATTTCCCTGGTGGTCACCCAGGCAGCAGAGGTCTGGGATCTCTGGCTCATCTGTTCTCTCACAGCCTGGTTTGCTCTTACCTGCTTGTGTTTCTGTCTGTGTTATGTTTGGGCTGGGGACCTCACCGTGAGTTTTTTGAAAGCTCTTGTCTTAAAATTGCTCCTCGTTCCGCGCTGGCAGGCCACCAGGGAAGCTTCTGCATGCTGTGCGTCATGCAGAACCACATCGTCCAGGCCTTCGCCAACAGCGGCAACGCCATCAAGCCTGTCTCCTTCATCCGAGACCTGAAAAGTAAGCATCAATCCATGTTAAAATTTTTGTGGTTTATTTATTTTTTAATTTTTTGTAGAGACGGGGTTCTCACTATGTTGCCCAGGCTCGTCTTAAATTCCTGACCTTAAGCTGTCCTTCCACTTTGGCCTCCCAAAGTGTTGGGATTACAGACACAAGCCACTGTGCCATTCTCCCTCTGTTACTGAAGGCCTGCTAAGTGCTCGCCCTGTAGGAGGTGCTGGGGAGTTGGTAGATGGAAGAGAAGAGTGAGTCATGGATGAAGTCTTGGGAATCCCTCTGTGCTAACAGCCCTGCATGTGGTGGCACAGACTCAAAGAATAGCAGTTTAGAGACTTGGGCTGGGGTCAGTGGGGAAGCCTGTCAGTGGGGGCAGGTCAGGACAGGTAGCTTTTCCTCTGGCCAGGTGGTGGGGCTGCTGTGTCTTTGGGGCAGGCAAGTGAGCCTGAGGGAGAAGTGGGAGGAAGAATGGATGAGGAATGTACCAATTCCTTTCTGAATATCAGGAATCAGTTGCCTAGGCTATAAAAAAGTCTCATTCACATTCACTTGGCAGAAAGAAGAGGCCTATTACCGGTTTTTGAAACCTGTGTAAATTGTAGCACTATGAAATACTTATTCACCTGTGTTTTATATTGGCTTTTAGAGAGATACTCAGTGGATTTTACATTCTTTTGTTTGAGACAGGGTTTTGCTTTTTTTTTTTTTTTTTTTTTTTTTTTGAGATGGAGTCTCCCTCTGTTGCCCAGCTTGAGTGCAGCGGCGTGATCTCAGCTCACTGCAACCTCTGCCTCCAGGGTTCAGGCAGTTCTCCTGCCTCAGCCTCCTGAGTAGCTGGGACTACAGGCGCGCGCCACCACGCCCAGCTAAATTTTGTATTTTTGGTAGAGACGGGGTTTCACCATGTTGCCCAGGCTGATCTCGAACTCCTGAGCTCAGGCAGTTCGCCTACCTTGGCCACTCAAAGTGCTGGGATTACAGGTGTGAGCCACCGTGCCCGGCCTAGGGTTTTGCTCTTACACAGGTTGGAGGACAGTGGTGCAATCACAGCTCACTGCAGCCTCAAACTCTTGGGCTCAAGCAGTTGGCCTTGGCCTTCTGAGTAGCTGGGATTGTGGGTGCACAATACTTGGCTGTTTTTTTATTGTTTGTAGAGACGGGGTCTGGCCATGTTGTGCAGGCTGGTCTCCAACTCCCGGCTCCAAGCGATCCTCCTGCGTTGGCCTTCCAAAGTGTTGGGATTACAGGCATAAGCCATTGCACCCAGCCAGATTTTACATTTTTTATTCTTTTTCTTTCTGAGATAAGAGTCTTGCTTTGTTGCCCAAGCTTGAGAGTGCAGTGGTGAAACCATAGCTTACTGCAGCTTTAACCTCCCAGGCTCAACCCATCCTCCTGCCTCAGCCCCCCAAGTAGCTGGGACGACAGGCACATGCCATCATGCCTGGCTAATTTTTTTATTTTTTATTTTTGTAGAGATGAAGTCTCCCTATGTTGCCCAGGCTGCTCTGGAACTCCTGGGCTCAAGTGATCCTCCCACCCCAGCCTCCTGAAGTGTTAGAGTGACAGGCGGGAGCCAGCTCACCCAGCTGGCATTTTTTTTTTTTTTTTTTTTTTTTTTTTTTGAGACGGAGTCTCGCTCTGTCGCCCAGGCTGGGGTGCAGTGGCCAGATCTCAGCTCACTGCAAGCTCCGCCTCCCGGGTTCCCGCCATTCTCCTGCCTCAGCCTCCTGAGTAGCTGGGACTACAGGCGCCCGCCACCTCGCCCGGCTAGTTTTTTGTACTTTTTAGTAGAGACGGGGTTTCACCGTGTTAGCCAGGATGGTCTTGATCTCCTGACCTCGTGATCCGCCCGTCTCGGCCTCCCAAAGTGCTGGGATTACAGGCTTGAGCCACCGCGCCCGGCCCCCAGCTGGCATTTTACATATTTATGGGCTTGGTGTTCTTCCTTGTCTGTGAAGTAGTGAAGGTTCAAGCCTCTGATCTTACTGAGAAAGTAGTTGCCATGATGAATTGTGATTGGGATATAGAAAATCCATGTAGAGCTCTTGTTTTCCTCACTTGTTCTTTTGAAAAGTTGCAGTATTTTCCCCTTGTAACAGCCAGGAATGGATTCTCGGGAAAGCAGCCCCAGGCTGTTTGACGAGAAGACATGAGCTCTTCCCTCCCTGTTTCTTCCTCTTTTAGAGATCGCCCGGCACTTCCGCTTTGGGAACCAGGAGGACGCGCATGAGTTCCTGCGGTACACCATCGATGCCATGCAGAAGGCCTGCCTGAATGGCTGCGCCAAGTGCGTGCTTCCCCACTCGCCTTCCCCGGGCTTTGGACACCTTTTCTACGTGGTGGCAGCAGAACATTCCTATGGCAACAGCCAGCCTGGCTCCTTTCTACCCAGGCTGCCCTCGGGTAGATGTGGCAGAATTTGCCCCTGGGTACTCAGCCTGCTGGAGCCCAAATAGGGGATTGCCCTTGCTTCCTGGGAAAGGGCTGTCTCCGGATACGTCCTGCTGATCCCGGGCGGCTTGGTAGGATTGGGTGGCTGTGGTGGTGGCAGTAGCTGCGTCTCAGCAGCTCAGTTAAGGGGAAATACGTTAGCAGACCTTCTTAGGGGTGTTCCTTTATTACCGTGGACTTTTCCAGTCTCTTAAAAATCATGTTGTTTTTAAAAAGAGGATGGGGTGGTAGGAATTAGTTCTCTGCAGTATAATTTATACATACATGTATATGTACAAACGGAGCTTTAACATGAGGCAGTTTATAACTTAGGATCTGACTGCCTGGCTGCCGTTTCTTACTCACACTGGTGTGGTGCCAGGCGATTGTTTGGTACCGCATATGCCCTTATATGTAATGGTCGCCATCACAAATTGTCTTTGTGGTATTCCTGAGTTCATAGGTTCAGACCAAAGAAAACAGGCAGGAAATGCTCAGGACTTCCTTTTATTGCCTCAGCTTAGGATCTTAGAAATACTGTAAATAGTTTAGGAAGTATACCTAGAATGTTCTTTAGAGAAGTTGAGTTGTAGCAATGAGTGAGTGAAACGGCAAAACCACTGGCCTCAGTGGATGATATTCTTACGTAAATAAGACTTAGAGAATGAAACGTTTTTTGAGACGGGACTCTTGCTCTGTCACCCAGGCTGGAGTGCAGTAGCTGGAATTACAGGCCCACACCACTGTGCCTGGCTAATTTTTGTATTATTAGTAGAGACGGGGTTTTGCCTTGTTGGCCAGGCTGGTCTCCAACTCCTGGCCTCAAGCGATCCGCCCTCCCTGGCCTCTTAATGCTGGGGTTAAAGGCATGAGCCACCATTCCTGGCTTAAGAAAACTTACTTAAATCATTTATATGAAGGCAACTTTCACTGCATTCCTAGGATGCTTTTTGTCTCTTCTGAGGGTTTGGTCATGTGTTCTTCCCTTTCTCCTGAAGGGGCTCAAGCCTCCCTGCTCCCTAGATGATCCTGGGTCTGCCCTTCAGTGAACTGGGTGATTGAACCGCTGTTCCCTGTGTGCTGGGCCCCATATCTAGCACTGGGAACTGAGAGGTAGAAGCCATGGCCCTGGAGTCTGTGAAGCCCATGGTATAATTGGGGAAGACAGGGGACCCCAGCAGCATTTGCAGTGATGTGTGGGAAGTGCTGTGATAGAGGAGATTACCTCACCCAGAGGCGGCTTCCTGGGAGAAGGGACCCCTGAGGGCCTGCAAAGGCAAGTGGGTATCCCCAGGAGGAGGGCTGCGGTGTCCCCAGCACCTGCAGGGGGAGTGCAGTGAGCCTGTAGCAGGGGCCCTGGCTCTGGGCACAGGGTGCAGCCACCTGGAGCACTCTTAGGACGGAAACTGACTCCTGGGCTTCTGTCGGTTCAATTAACCAGAGTCTGCAGCTGGAAGAAATTCGTGAGGAGTGGGATGGGAGGTAGAATGAATGACGGTTTGGATTTGGGGCTGTGGGATGGGAGGAATGCAGGTCTGTGGTCTGGGCATTGGGGTGGGTGGTGGTGAGCCATTCGTTGGTACCAGGATTGGTGGAAAGAAGAGGGAGGCCAGGTGTCAGGTGGCCGTCATTGCCGGGGGAGAGATGAAGGCTCACCATGAGAGAGCTTTCACTGGTCTGCAGTGAAATGTGGAGTGAGAAAAAATAAGCATGACACCAACGGTGAGCTTCTCATAAAGCAAATTATTCCATTGAATTTGCAGGTGGAGGGGCCTTTTCATCTTTTGCTTCCGTAAATGACTTTTGATGCTACTCGCGTTATGATCAGAGTGTGTTGATGATATTTCTACTTCATGGAACTTCCTGTTGTTTTCTCTGTGATGACAGGTGACCAGCGTTTGTGAATGTTTCCTGCATACTTGATGGTGGGTGCTCAGACCGCCGGGGTGTTGGTTTGCTCTCTGTCCGTAGATGGGTCTGTTGATGATGCTGTTTTCATTTTCTCTGTCCATGTGCTCTTGTCTCCTCCATCTGTTTGGAATAGTGTGTTAAGTCCATGATTATTGGAATTCTGGTGGGTGTCTGTCTCCTTGCATCTCCTCTAGTTTTACTCTATACAGGTGATTGTGGTTAGATGTTTGTAACTGTCATGTCTTCATTGAGGATCGTTGCTTTTAGCATTCCGAGTGTCTTCGCTTGTCACATGGAGTGGCTTTGTTCTGAATTCCGCCATGGCCAGCATCATGCTGCAGCCCCTGCTTTGCAGGGTTTCCACTGGCCCCTTGCTGTCACTTTCTGAACCCTTCCTTAGAGGTGTTCTTAAGGTTTGGTCTTGTTTTGTAAGTGAAAGTGACCATCTCTTAATAGGCAGGTTAAGCCCCTTCACATTTCCTGTTATGACTGAAAAGTTTGGTCTGAATTCTGTTGTATTTATGTATTTTATAGTAATTATAGGTAGCATATTTACTGTGCTTATTTCTCAGATTTTTTTTTTTTTGAAACGGAGTCTTACTCTGTCGCCCGGGCTGGAGTGCAGTGGCGCGATCTCGGCTCACTGCAAGCTCCGCCTCCTGGGTTCACGCCATTCTCCTGCCTCAGCCTCCCGAGTAGCTGGGACTACAGGCACCCGCCACCACACCCGGCTAATGTTTGGTATTTTTAGTACAGACGGGGGTTTCACCGTGTTAGGCAGGATGGTCTCGATCTACTGACCTCATGATCTGCCCACCTCGGCCTCCCAAAGTGTTGGGATTACAGGTGTGAGCCACTGTGCCTGGCTGATTTTTCTTTATTCGTCAAATTTCTTCGGATATTAGGAAGATATATGTTTTTGTTTTAATGGCTACCTTTATACATAAGCCATTGTTTTTGAGACAGGGCCTGGCTCTGTCTCTCAGACTGGAGTGCAGTGGTTCAATCTCCGCTCGGCAGGCTCTACCTCTTGGACTCAAGCAATCCTCCCTCCCGGTAACTGGAACTGCAGGCCTGCTCCACCCTACCTGCTGGTTTCATACGCCCTTTTGAAATGCACCTGGTCCCGTTTCCCCACCCCTCACTGTCTGGTTTGGCAGTCCACGTGGTGCCCTTTACTTCCTACCGCTTTTGCTCTCTTCTCTCTTGCCATTTTAGTGTGCATGATTTCTCTTTTGTTGTTGTTGGCACCTATAAGGTGGTATCTTTTTTTTGCCCAGCCTTAGGTTATGGTTACATCTTCCCATTGCTCATTGCCCACCCTCCAGTGGCACCTCTGGCGTGCTCCTGGCTGGGTGAAGCCCGTCCTCTCATAAGTTCCTCCAGGAGGGCAGCTGTGTATGGCATTCTGGTTCCAGAAATGAGGCCACTCTCACTGTGTTGAGGATGTTCAGCTTGGAGTTTTGGTGGCTGTGTCTTCAGTGTCATGCCTGTTTTCTGGAGCTAGTTTGCATTCCATGAGGTGTTTTGATTCTTGTTCATTGCTGCTTTGTGCTTGAAGCACTTTGCGTAGACGGGGCCTGCTTTCATTTATCTTGTGGGTCTGCTGCTTTTCAGGATTTCGTAATCCAGAGTGCCTCCTCTGTCTGCACCGTGCAGGGCACTTTAATGGCTGGCTTTTCCTCTGGCGGCAGAAGGGTTGATAGCCTAGGATAGTTTTGAGTTTTTTTCAGGAACCTGACGTTTCCCCTTTTGCCTCTCTTGCCCTTCACTGCCCTTCTAAGGACGCCTGCCTGCCTTTTTGCCTTCTCCCCCTGATAGCCCATGCCTGTGGAGGCTGCCACTCCAGCTGCATGCCTGTGAGACCCCATATTCAGCGCTCCTCTCCAGGGCACCTCTTGCAGCCGTGATTCGGGGTGGCTCTCGGGCCACCTCCTGCCCCCTCCTCCCTTCTTGCCCAGTTGTTCCCCACTGCCCTTTCTCTCCAGGCCCAGTGGGGTGCCTGTGGGATGGGGTGCCTGTGGGAGCTGCCACTCAGCTTGGCTTTCCTCCTCCTGGGTAAGGTGATGGTTGTGCTTCCTCTGCTTTGGGTTATGCAAGAGGGGATTCCTTGAGGCCCTGCAGGCTCTGGTGCTTGTGGGCTTCTAGACGACGGAGGGGTTGTGGGGGTGGTCTGGATTTTGGCAGCTACCATCACACGCAGCTACCCACAGTTCTCAGTTCACACAGAGATTCCGTCCTTGCTAGTGTTTGCAGTTAAAAGGTCACTTTTGAAGAATGGTGGGACAGTAGGTGGTGGCAGTTGATTTTTCATTTTCTAACTTTGTAGAATAAAAGTTGAGTGATCCTGTATTGGTCCCCCAAATATTTCAGAGCTCCCAGAGTCCAGGAAGTGCGATGGTAAATAGTCACATGGGCCAGATGAGAGGCTGAGGTGTATACGTTCTGTGGGGGAGAGGGGGTGTGGCCTGCCGGTGTGGAATGGTCTGGCCATGGGAAATGTGGAGGGAGCCCTGGAAACAGCCCTGCTTTGTGCCAGTGAGGAGTCGGGGAAGCAACTGGGGAGACGGGGCTGGAGAGCCTGGAGAGAGGGGAAGCTCGTCTGGAGGGAGTGGGTGTACGGGCACACTGCGCAGCCTCCTAGTAAAGGGCCTGCAGACCCAGCTGGCCTCGTGCCTGGAGGCCTTGGGCGACTCTGAGGAAGGCAGTTCCAGAGCAGTGAGTCAGGACCAGATGCAGTGGGTTGCAAGTAGAACCAGGAGTAGAAACTGGATGTGGTGTATTGTTTCAGAATCTTCCCAGCATGAGTAACTACCATATGGCTACGTAGGCGTGGGAGGCACCAGGCAGCCCTGGGGCCGGGTGAGAAGAGGCCCCCCAGCTCGGATTGCCTCACATCCCAGTTTGTGAGCAGTGCGGGGGCATGAGTGAGTGCAGGGCTCCTGACACTGAAGCCCACGGCTGACTCCTCTGTCCTCTCTGAAAAGGGCGCAGAGCCGGGGAGTTTTGGTCCTGTTTGTGCCTCTGTCCCCACCCCCACCCCTCTTCCCAGATTGGGGACCAGCTGTCTGATGGCCAGCAGAGAAATGGAGGGGTGGGCCGGGTGGGCGCCCCAGCTCAGGGGGGTGTTTGGCCTCCTGTCTCACTCCAGATTTGGGTACTTACTTTTTATTGAGACCAAAAAAAGAAAAGCAACAATGGGTGAGGATACACGTACATTTCTCGGGGCTTTTATTTTCTGTGAGGTGGGTGGCGGTGGGTATTGTGAAGGTTTGAAATGGCTACTGTGGGGAGTGGGTCCCTGAGGAGGTCAGAGCTCTGCAGAGACTGCCAGGCCGCTGGGCTGACGATGGAGGTTAAGGGTCTGTGGTGACTCGGGTAGGGGTGGGGTTTCCCAGCCTCACGCTGAGCTGGTGATTGGTGGGCATGGGGGTGCTGGGATGGGGCCATCCCTTGTGTCATCATGCCAAGTCCTTCCCTTAAAGGCTGTGGCCTTCTTTTCAGGTTGGATCGTCAAACGCAGGCTACTACCTTGGTCCATCAAATTTTTGGAGGGTATCTCAGATCACGTGGTAAGTGGAGACATTTGCTCTACTGCTTCTTGCCAGGATTAGAACGTGAACCCAGGAAACCCTAAGTCTTGGAACGCAGGCTGGGGCTCTTTCCTCACTGTGCAGACCTGGGTCAGTCTCTGAGGTCTTGAGCCATGGTTTCCTCTGAGACTCTTGGCCCGCCTGGCCACTGGAGCGGTTGTTAGAATATTCCCATGAGGGCCGCGCGTGGTGGCTCTTGCCTGTAATCCTAGCACTTTGGGAGGCTGAGGCAGGAGGATCACCTGAGGTCAGGAGTTCGAGGCCAGCCTGGCCAACCATGGCCAACATGGTGAAACCCCGTCTCTACTAAAAATACAAAAATTAGCCAGGCGCGGTGTCGCATGCCTGCAATCCCAGCTACTCGGGAGGCTGAGTCAGGAGAATTGCTTGAACCCAGGAGGTGGAGGTTGCAGTGAGCCAAGATTCCACCACTGCACTCCAGCCTGGGAGACAGAACAAGACTCTATCTCAAAAAAAAAAAAAATATATATATATATATATATATATATATATATGTGCGTGTGTGTGTGTATATTCCCATGAGGAAGTCCGAGAGAAGTGCTGTGCACGCACATAGGGAGGAGGCGGTCTTCCCTCCGCTCTCCCTCAGCAGAAGAGTACCGCACGTGGTGGTTGCCAGTCCAGGCAGAGAGGGTCCTGTGAGTGCAAAGGCATTAACATCCATCTTTGTGAACTTCAGTGGGGAAGGAGAGCTCACTGTCCAGACACCAGGATTCTTCAGGGGCTAGTGGGTATCTCATCTTTGGCCAAAGCCCTGCTGAGAGTCTGCCTCCCTGCCGGGTCTCGGTCTTGGGAGCTGGGAGTGCCTCTGCCAGGTCACACCTGCTCCACTGCCTCTGTTCTGTTGCAGTGAAGTGCTCCATGTGCAAGAGCGTCTCGGACACCTACGACCCCTACTTGGACGTCGCGCTGGAGATCCGGGTACAGACTTATGCTGCCCTTCACATTTGCAGTAGGAGAGTGAGGCCAGAGGGTGAAACAGAACCAGCAGAACAGTGAAGGCATCAGATCAAAATAGACAGGGAGAAAACTCCTTTGCTCCCTGCCGCCTTGCAGTACAGACCATTGACTTTACCTGTTTCTTTCTAGAGTTTTTCCTATGCATATCATTTTATTTAAAGAAAAAAAAATGGTAAAATTGAGTTTTGTGTCCTGAAGCATGTACAGGAACAACAGTGTCCCCAGGGCTTGAGGAGAGTCTGTTGTGTGCTGTGGGCAGTGTGCAGCCTTTGGAGCTTGCTGGCTCTGTGGGCCTCACCTGGGAGAGCAGCCTTGGCTTTACGCGCATGCCCTGCTCCAGCTACAGTCTGCGGGAGGCCGGCCTGCCTGCCTGCGCTGGACCAACCCAAGCTCCAGAGCGGGTCCAGCTACAAGACCATCCTGATAAAAGTGACTGATTCGTGGCAGACCTGCAGCTGTCATTTCTTTTCTTTTCTTTTTTTCTTTTTTATGGGGGCTCGAGGGACAGGGTCTTATTCTGTGGCCCAGGCAGGAGTGCAGTGGTGCAATCACAGCTCCCTGTAGTCTTGACCTCTAGGCTTAAGTGATCCTCCCACACCGCTGGTACTACAGGCATGCATCACCACGCCTGCTTAATTTTTAAAATTTATTTGTAGAGATGGGGGTCTTGCTGTGTTGTCCAGGCTGGTCTCAAACTCCTGGCCTCAAGTGATCCTCCTGCCCCGGCCTCCCAGGGTGCTGGGATTATAGGCGTGAGCTGCTGTTCCTGGCTGCTGTCATTTCTTGTCACTGGAGAAGGAGTCCTAGTGTGGCAGCTCGCGGGAAAACTTTTATGCGAGTCAAGTTTTGTGATTTGCTGCCTCAGCCTAAAAAAGACCTTAAATTTGGCATTTCTTGAATCAGCTTTTTTCTTCTACTGTGGATTTGACTCCCTGTTTTTGTCCTCCTCAGCAAGCGGCGAACATTGTGCGTGCTCTGGAACTTTTTGTGAAAGCAGATGTCCTGAGTGGAGAGAATGCCTACATGTGTGCTAAGTAAGTTTCACGTTGCTCGTGGCGGAAGACTGACACAGGATGAGACCTTACCTGACAGTGTTGTGCCCACCCTCTCTCTTCCTTTGCGGTGACGCTGCTCGTATTTCTTGAGGAACCTATGTATGTCCTAAAAACACAAACTTCTAAATAATACAAATGAAGCGATAGCTGTGATTTTTATAGCTGCAGTTTACACCGTACCTGTTCTAAAGATGCTGCATGTATTGTCAGTAGGGGCTGTGGTTTCCCCTTGCTAGGGATGGTGAAACTGAGGCACAGAGAAGTGAAGTGACCAGGCCTGAGGCCACACCGAGAGGACGCGGCAGAGCACGAGCTCACATGAGTTCACACTGGCTCACATTGGGCGGCCACCCAAGGGGCTGTGCCCAGCCAGCTGCTCTCTTGCTTCTTGAGGAGTGTTTTCTGTGGCTTTCATTTTTTACTTAACCGGTTTTGGATGTTTTTCCATTTCTGCAGATAGAACTCTTACTTTGTCATTTGTTGTGTTTTTAGTAGTGATAGGGTTTCACCATGTTGGCCAGGCTGGTCTCGAACTCCTGAACTCAGGTGATCCGCCTGCCTCGGCCTCCCAAAGTGCTGGGATCATGCCACTACAGCCGGCCGAATGTCTTTGTATCGAGGTCGTTGTAAAGCTGTAGGCACTAAAGGATATGTTCTTTATTCTGCTTTACTCCTCTTTATGTCTGTCTCCTGCAGCTCTCCAAGCTGCACGCCTCTGCCTCTGTTTTCTCTCCCTGCGTTTGTGCATCTTCTGGCTTTGCTTACGTTGACTTCCTGCCTGCCCATTTTATCACTCAGCCACATCTGCTTTAATTTGCTCTTTCCTGTGTTGCCCCAAAGCAACTTTTTCCTGTATCTTATTTAATCTTCTGGTGGGTACAGTACTTTTATTTTTTTGCTTTAGGATCTTCCCACTTTCTATAGTCTTGTTTCCCTGTGGTAGCTTTCCTTTACTTGAGGCATGCTTAATGTGATTTTTAGGGGAGCAAAAGGTTTAAATCTAATTGATGAACATTCCATTATTACAGAGCAGTTGTTGCGGTTGTTAACTTAGCGTTAAGACAACATTTTTCAGAGCATGAATCAATCAGTTAATTAATCTTTCTCATCACCACCTTCGTAGATGCAAGAAGAAGGTTCCAGCCAGCAAGCGCTTCACCATCCACAGAACATCCAATGTCTTAACCCTTTCCCTCAAGCGCTTTGCCAACTTCAGTGGGGGGAAGATCACCAAGGTGAGCGCTTGTGACACCATCTCAGGCAGCTCTGTGGGCCACAGTCCGCATCAGAATGACACGATGAAAGTGATAGCCACAAGTTTGATAGCTGCCATTTACATAGTACCTGTCCCTGTTCTAAAGGTTCTACACATATTGTGAAGTAGGGGCTGTAGTTTCACCATTGCCCAGGATGGGAAAATAGGCACAGAGAGGTGAAGAGACCTGCGATGCTTTTTAAAAATAGACACTTCTGGCTGGGCGTGGTGGCTCACTCCTGTAATCCCAGCACTTTGGGAGGCTGAGGCGGGCGGATCACGAGGTCAGGAATTCGAGAATATCCTGGCTAATGTGGTGAAACCTCGTCTCTACTAGAAATACAAAGAATTAGTCAGGTGAGGTGGCAGGCACCTGTAGTCCCAGCTACTCAGGAGGCTGAGGCAGGAGAATGGCGTGAACCCGGAAGGCGGAGGTTGTAGTGAACTGAGACTGTGCCACTGCACTCCAGCCTGGGCGACAGAGCGAGACTCTGTCTCAAAAAAAAAAAAAAAGACATTTCTGGGTCTATCCCAGTGCTAGTGAATTTGAATCTCTGGAGGACAGGGCCCAGGAATCTGCATTTTTGCAAAATCCCTGAATGCTTGTTATACACAGTCAAGTTCCAGGGCCACTGTCTTACTGGATTTACCCTAGCTTCTGGTTGTGCTTGGGCTGGTCCTGGCAGGGACGCTCAGGGTTGTCCAGATGAGTGTGATGAGCACTGGGTGGTGGGACTCGCATCGTCCGTGTCCTGTTGATGTCTAGAACAGGTGCCATTGCATGCTCTGGCTTTTTATGGAATATGGAGTTAAAAAAACTAATTTTGACACGATGGCATTTTATTTTTTTAATTTAATTTTATTTTAAAACAGGGTCTCACTCTGTCACCTGGGCTGGAGTGCAGTGGCATAATCACAGCTCACTGCAGTCTTGACCTCCCAGGCTCAAGCGATCCCCCTGCCTTAGCCTTCTGAGCACCTGGAACTGTGGGCACATGTCACCATGCCTGGTTAATTTTTTTAAAAGTTTTTTGTAGAGACGGGATCTTGCTGTGTTGCCTAAGCTGGTCTCAAACTCCTGGGCTCAAGTGACCTGCCTGCCTTGACCTCTCACAGTGCTGGGATTACAGGTGTGAGCCACCATACCTGGCCTATAGTGGCATTTTAATAAAAGACGTGTTTCTTCTTTTCTTTTCCTTTTTTTTTTTTTTTTTTTTTTTGAGACAGAGTCTTGCTCTGTTGCCCAGGCTGGATTGCAGTGGCGCAATCTCCGCCTTCTGGTTTCAAGTGATTGTCCTGCCTCAGCCTCCAGAGTAGCTGGGATTAAGGCGCCCGCCACCACGCTTGGCCAATTTTTGTATTTTTAGTAGAGACGGGGTTTCGCCATGTTGGCCAGGCTGGTCTCGAACTCGTGAGCTCAGGTCATCCACCTGCCTCAGCCTCCTAAAGTGCTGGGATAGCAGGCCTGAGCCACTGCTCCCAGCTGATGGCTATAGTTCATAACAATCTCAAGTTCTGTTCTGAGAGCCTGGTTATGCGGTTTGGAACGACCCCCTTGGCTGAGCCTCCGTTTCTTCATTGGTAGTGGTAGGGGGCTTGCTTAGGTCAGCATTTCCCAAATGTGTTCACAGATTCTTTCTGTTGTAGACTCGTGTCGTGTAACCATAAGGGCACGTTTTAAGAAATATGTCACCAGGCAGTTCTGTCCCTGTGTGAACATCATAGAGTGCACATACACAGAGGTAGATGACAGAGCCGGCTGTATGGTATAGCCCCTTGCTCCTAGGCCACAAACCTGCACAGCCTGTTCCTGTCCTGAATACTGCAGGCAATTGCAACACAATGGGAAGTATATGTGTATCTCAACACAGAGAAGGTACAGTGAAAATGCCGAACTATAATCTTACGGGATCATTGTTGTATATATGGTCTGTCATTGACCGAAACATGGTTATGTGGCACATGACTGATGGTATGTGACGTTTAAGAACAGGCAAAATTAATGATGACAGAAATCTGAACAGTGGATATTTGAGATGCGGGCAATGACTGGGATGTGGGAATTTTCTAGTTGATGTTCTGCATATCCATCAGTATATACTTGTCAGAACTCTTTGATCTGTATACTGAAGATCTGTGCATTTCTACAAATCCCACAACTCAGTTTAAAAAAATGATTTAGGCTGGGCACAATGGCTCACACCTCTAATCTCAGCACTTGGGGAGGCTGAGGTGGGAGGATTGCTTGAGACTGGGAGTTTAAGACCAGCCTGGGCAACATAGCGAGACCCTGTCTCTACAAAAAAATTTTGGGTTTTTTTTTTGAGACGAAGTCTCACTCTGTCACCCAGGCTCCCAAGTTCAAGTGGTTCTCCTGCCTCAGCCTCCCAAGTAGCTGGGACCACAAGTGCACCACCACGCCTGGCTAAATTTTGTCTTTTTAGTAGAGACGGGGTTCCACCATGTTGGCCAGGCTGGTCTTGAACTCCTGACCTCAAGTGATCCACCCACCTCGGCCTTCCACAGTGTTGGGATTATAGGTGTGAGCCATCACGCCTGGCCTAAACAGTTTTTTTTAATTAGCCAGTCATGGTGGCATGTGCCTATAGTCCCAGCTATTTCGGAGGTAGAGATAGGAGGATTGCTTGAGTCCAGGAGTTCGAAGTTACAGTGAGCTATGATTGTGCCACTGCACTCTAGCCTGGGCGACACAGCGAGACTGTGTTTCCAAAAAAAAAAAATGTACGTCTATATGTTTTAGAGTTCCTAAACACATCTGTATAGACCCACAATGATGGCCATCCTGTTGTGTGGGCTCCGTGCTGTCCTGGTGCACACAGCCTGCAGCTGCCGTGCTGGGCACTATTACTGCCAAGAATATCTGTGTGTGCATGTATATGTATATGTGTACATGTATGGATATGTGTGTGTGTGCACATGTATGTATATATGCATGCATGTGTGTATATGTGTATGCACATGTGTGTGTGCATGTTTGTGTACGTGTATGTATGCATGTATGTGTGTGTGTGTGCATGTATGTATATGTGTGCGTGTATGTATAAGGTCTGTATATATATGTGCATATATGTATATATGTGTGCGTATCTTTTTCTATGAAAAATTGTCAATTTTGGGAACACATTTTGACATGACCTTTCTTCTGATCCACTTCATTAAAAGTCTAACTTGCTGTAGCAGTTGGCTGTGTTAATTCAGCACTTTTATTTCTGAAGAGCTAAAATCCAGCATTCTCTGCCTTTTCTCCCACCAACAATGTTCCTGTAGAGTGGAGGGAAAGAAAAGGAGTGACTCTTCTCATTTGGTCGTTGGGAAGCAGGTGGTGAGAGAACTAATGTAGATGCTTGACAAAGACAAGAACAGATTCTACATCGCTTGATGGGACAATAAAGTTTCCCATAGGCTGACTGGAGAAGACTCACTTCTCAGCATCTTGGTGTTTTGTTGTTGTTGTTGTTGTTTGTTTGTTTTGAGACGGAGTCTCGCTCTGTCGCCAGGCTGGAGTGCAACGGTGCGATCTCAGCTCACTGTAACCTCCACCTCCCAGTTTCAGACAACTCTGCTGCCTCAGCCTCCCGAGTAGCTGGGACTAGAAGGCATGTGCCAACACACCTGGCTAGTTTTTGTATTTTTAGTAGAGACAAGGTTTCGCCATGTTGGCCAGGATGGTCTCAATCTCTTGACCTTGTGATCCACCCGCCTTGGCCTCCGAAAGTGCTGGGATTACAGGCGTGAGCCACTGTGCCTGGCCAGCATCTTGGTTTTTAATCATTGCCTGGGGGAGCTCCTGCACAGTGTTGCTACACACCCAGTCGCCCCAAATTGTTTTTTTTCTTTTTTGTGGCGGGGCAGTTTTGAGACAGAGTCTCACTCTGTTGCATAGGCTGAGTGCAGTGGCTCGATCTCGGCTCACTGCAACGTCTGCCTTCCAGGTTGAAGTGATTCTCATTCCTTAGCCTCCTGAGTAGCTGGGATTACAGGCAGTGCACCACCATGCCCAACTAATTTTTTGTATTTTTATTAGAAGTGGGGTTTTGCTATACTGGTCAGGCAGGTCTTGAACTCCTCAAGTGATCCCCCTGCCTCGGCCTCCCAAAGTGCTGGGATTACAGGCATGAGCCACTGCATCCAGCCCCCAAATTGTTAAAGACCAGCCAAGTTGGGCATTTTGTGTGGTTGTGGATGGAAAGGGCAATTGATCTTTACTTTCAAAGTGAATCTTATTTGCCTTTTCCTTGATTTTTCAAACAGGATGTAGGCTATCCAGAATTCCTCAACATACGTCCGTATATGTCCCAGAATAATGGTGATCCTGTCATGTATGGACTCTATGCTGTCCTGGTGCACTCGGGCTACAGCTGCCATGCCGGGCACTATTACTGCTATGTGAAGGTGAGAGGCTTGTGTCAGTGCAGCTGCCTCCTGGGGCAGGTTTCAGCCCCCATGCACATCCAGATGTGGCCTCTATAGAACACTTTCTTTGTGAAAAGTAGTGATGTTTTGTAGTTGTATTCAAGTCCTCATTGTTGCCTCTGTGCATGGAGTGAAAAGACGCCTCTACGAAAGTGTTGCACCAGAACCTACTGTTCTCAGACTTGCAGTGAGACACGGAAGAGGCAGCCACTTCTGGTGCCGTCCTTAGAACCCTGGCAAAATCTTGGTGAAAGCCACATGGAGGAGGGAGATGGCCATGGTGATGAGACTGCCTGAATGTCCTTTAGAAGGGACAGTTCCTATCTGTTGGGGCACTAGGAAGGAACTGGGACTCAAAGCACGCTTTGGGGTCACATTCTGAGTTATGAAAATGTTACACATTTTAATAGGAAATTGTTATGGTTGATTATTAATAGCATTTGGAAGTGTAGCAAGTAACAGATTTTTCATTCTCTTTTTAAAAAGTGAGGATAATGGGATGCTTGTTGATTGTTTTGTTTTCTGCAAAATCCTTGGCTGCTTCAGGCAAGCAATGGACAGTGGTACCAGATGAATGATTCCTTGGTCCATTCCAGCAACGTCAAGGTGGTTCTGAACCAGCAGGCCTACGTGCTGTTCTATCTGCGGTAATAAACTCACGCCCTCCCCAGATGAGCTCACTCCCTCTGCTCTTTTCTTATACCTATGGGCCTCCCTAACCTTTTTTTGTTTGACGGTAATTGGGAATTCCACTGGAGGGGTTCGTCATGTGTCATGGAGACCGTCCATGGGGAAGGACCCTTTTTAGTAAAAGCTAGAGCCTCGGGGAAGGTCAGGACAGGATTCCGTCTGCCCTCCCATGGATGCTGTTTTGAATGTAAATGGGAAAGTCACCATTTATAGTATTGCCCCAAATTAGAGGTACTGCTCCCTGGATGGTAGCCAGCCGATGCCCCTTCCCCTGTGGGGAAGCTGCCCCTGTAGGGCCAGGCTGGGAAGAACGTGTTTGTGGGGGTGCTGCCGCAGAGCTCCTCTGGAGGGGCCTTCTCCCGGAGCTGGCTGTCACTGACCTGGAGGCCGGAGACCATGGCAACTGAGACATTTTCACTGCTTTGTACATCTCCGCTGAGTGCGACTGAGGTGTTCGAGGGGTCTCTCTTGCTCTCTGGTGCATTTAACTCTGATCTTGGAGGAATTCTGATCTAATTTGCCCTTACTCTGCTTATATTCAGCAGGTACCTGGGGCTGATCTCTCAGCCTCACGGTGGTTGAAAGGCGAAGGGAGATTCCCGAGAAGCAGTTAGGAGTGGCAGAGTGTCCCCAGGCCGTGTTTCTGCCTTGCCCCGCCTTTAAAAATATTATAATTGTGACCTTGACCTTAACTAATTCTGATTCTCTCCATTTCTGTAATGCCTTCTCAGCTTTAATAAGAGAATTCCCGACTTGTTTTCTTCCTTTTACAGAATTCCAGGCTCTAAGAAAAGTCCCGAGGGCCTCATCTCCAGGACAGGCTCCTCCTCTCTTCCCAGCCGCCCAAGTGTGGTTCCAGATCACTCCAAGAAAAACGTCGGCAATGGGATTGTTTCCTCCCCGCTGACTGGAAAGGTATTTGTGAGAATGATGGAGGCCAAAGCAACTGGTCTTGGTGCTCCCCACAGACCTCCTCACACTTGGGAAGTTGGCCGCAGTGGAAGGAGTTTGCAGGCAGTTTTGCACTATTCTAGTTGATGGGTTTTTATTATTATTATTTTTTTTTTTTTTTTTTTATTTTTTTTTTTTTGAGACGGAGTCTTGCTCTGTCACCCAGGCTGGAGTGCAGTGGCCGGATCTCAGCTCACTGCAGCCTCCGCCTCCCGGGTTCACGCCATTCTCCTGCCTCAGCCTCCCGAGTAGCTGGGACTACAGGCGCCCGCCACCTCGCCCGGCTAGTTTTTTGTATTTTTTAGTAGAGATGGGGTTTCACCGTGTTAGCCAGGATGGTCTCGATCTCCTGACCTTGTGATCCGCCTGCCTCGGCCTCCCAAAGTGCTGGGATTACAGGCTTGAGCCACCGCGCCTGGCCTATTATTATTATTATTATTATTAATTTTTATTTTTTTGAGATGGAGTCTTGCTCTGTCGCCCAGACTGGAGTGCAGTGGCGCAATCTCAGCTCACTGCAAGCTCTGCCTCCTGGGTTCACACGCCATTCTCCTGCCTCAGCCTCCCGAGTAGCTGGGACTACAGGCGCCCGCCACCTCGCCCTGCTAATTTTTTTTGTAATTCCAAAGTGCTGGAATTACAGGCGTGAGCCACCGCGCCCAGCTGATGTTATGTCTTAAACTGGTCATCAGCTGACATCGGGTATAGAGAAAGAGGAGACATGAATGAGAAAATCCTGACCTAGCCAATTAGAACTGTCATTCACAGATCTGTTCTACTCATGAGACCAGCACCACTTACAGGTGCCATGACAGGTGTGCCAGGCAAACTTTCTGTGTGTGCTCTTTTTATTTCCTTTATAATGCCAAGTAAACTCTTTTTTTGGAGACAGTGTCTCATACTGTTACCCAGACTGGAGTACAGTGGCACACTTATGGTTCAGGGCAGCCTTGAGCTCCTGGATTCAAGCCATCCTCCTGCCCCAGCCTCCCTAGTATTCGGTACTACCAGTGCACTACCACACCCAGCTAATTTTTAAGTTTTGTGTAGAGACAGGGTCTTACTATGTTGCTTTGGCTGGTCTTAAGCTCCTGAGCCCAAGCAATTCTCCTGCCTTGGCCTCCCAAAGTGCCAGGATTATAGGCACCAAGCAAACTCAACCATAAGCATGTGGGAAAAAATATCCTTTTTTTTTTTTTTTTTTCTTCGAGATGGAGTCTCATTCTGTCACCCAGGCTGGAGTGCAGTGACGCAATCTTGGCTTGCTGCACCCTCCACCTCCCAGGTTTAAGCGATTCTCCTGCCTCAGCCTCCCGAGTAGCTGGGATTACAGGCGCATGCCACCACACCTGGCTAATTTTTTGTATTTTTAGTACAGTCAGGGTTTCACCGTGTTAGCCAGGATGGTCTCGATCTCCTGACCTCGTGATCCGCCCGCCTCTGCCTCCCAAAGTGCTGGGATTACAGGCATGAGCCACCGTGCCCAGCCTATCCTCACATTTTAACAGGGAAAATGTGAATCATTTGTACCAATGTTAATTTCTTGATTTGGGTAATTCTACTGTGGTTATGTAAGAGAATGTCTTTGTTCTTTGGAAATACACATGGACATATTTTGGGGTAAAAGAACATCATGTCTGCAATTTACTCAAATGGATCAGAAATAGAAATATGTGTATGTGCATACATATATAGTCATACATATGTACACACATATATATACATACAGAGAGAGGATGATAAAGGTTACGTGGTTGCAGGTTAACCATTAGGAACTACCCTCTAAGTTACCTTTGTGTGTGTTTGACATTTTCTGCTAGAAGTGTTAAGAATTCAGTTTCACTAGTGAATTCATGAGCATTTTCCTCATTAGAACACAGTGATCATTTGAAGTGGGGTGGACCCTCTCTCGATGATTGTTTCTTCTTTTTTTTTTTGAGACAGAGTCTCGCTCTGTCGCTGCTGAGGCTGGAGTGCAGTCGCGCCATCTCATCTCACTGCAGCCTCTGCCACTCTGCAGCTTCCGCCTCCTGGGTTCAAGCGATTCTCCTGCCTCAGCCTCCTGAGTAGCTGTGATTACGGGTGCCTGCCAGCACACCCTGCTAATTTTTGTAGTTTTAGTAGAGATGGAGTTTCACCATGTTGGCCAGGATGGTCTGGAACTCCTGACCTCAAGTGATTCGCCCAGCTTGGCCTCCCAGAGTCCTGGGATACAGGCATGAGCCACCGTGCCCAGCCTGGATGACTATTTTTGATGGATCATCTTCCTCTCCCTTTAGAATGAAGAGTTGAACCCCACACACAGGCAGTCAGGGCCTTTCACAGTCTGCAGGGGTTTTGGTCATTTACATACGTCTGTATTTCCCTTCACATTAAAGAAAATAGAAGCTGAAATTAGAAGCATGAGAATTGAAGTAGCAGTGAAATACATGATATAATTGCAAAGTTGGTGGCCACTGTAGCCCAGACTAGGAAGTTAGGAAGCAGCCTGGGCCAGGTACTGTGACTCATGTCTTTAATTCCAACACTGTGGGAAGCCGATGTGGGAGGACACTTGATCCTGGGAGTTTGAGACCAACCTGGGCAAAACCCTGTCTCTACTAAAAATGCAAAAGCTAGCGAGGTATAGTGGCATGTGCCTGTAGTCCCAGCTACTCAGGAGGCTGAGGTGGGAGGATCACTTGAGCCATGGAGATTAAGGCTGCAGTGAGTCGTGATCACACCACTCCACACCAGCCTGGGCAACAGAGCAAGACCCTGTCTCAAAACAAATTTAAAAAGCAGCCTGGGCAACAGATCCCCATCGCCATAGAGAATATTCAGTAAGCTGATGTGGGAGGATCACTTGAGCCCGGGAGGTTGAGGCTATATGCAGTGAGCCATGATCACGCCAGTGAACTCCAGGCAAGGTGACAGAGTGAGACCTTGTCTTAAAAAATAAAGGAAAGTGGGGCTGGGCACTTTGGGAGGCTGAGGTGGGTGGACTATTTGAGGTCAGGAGTTCAAGACCAGCTTGGCCAACATGTTGAGACCCTGTCTCTACTAAAAATACAAAAGTTAGCTGGGCTTGGTGGTATGTGCCTGTAATCCCAGCTATTCAAGAGGCCGAGGTAGCAGAATCGCTTGAACCTGGGAGGTAGATGTTGCAGTGAGCTGAGATTGTGCTATTGCACTCCAGCCTGGGCGACAGAGTGGGACTCCATCTCAAAAAAAAAAAAAAAAAAAGAAGCAGCCTGGGCAACATAGACCCCATCTCCAAAAAAAGTGCAAACATTAGCCAGGCGCGGTGTATACGTCTGTTGTCCCAGCTGTTGGCAGGTTGAGGCAGGAGGATCGCTTAAGCACAGGAGGTCGAGGCTGCATTAAGCCATCAGTGTGCCACTGCGCTCCAGCCTGGACAACAGAATGAGACCCTGTCTCAAAAAAAAACCCAAAAATAAAGGAAGCCTCACTTGCCACAGGAACTCCACAGGCAGAGTGATGCCTGAGGGTGGAGGTTGGCTCAAGGAGAGTCCCTGTGTCAGGCACACCTGCGGGGGCGCTTCACTGACCATGAGCATTTTCATTACCAACGTGATTTTCCAAATAACACTGCAAGCAGACAAGAGCCATTTTACTCTGAATGACATGGTGCAAGTTCTAGTGTGTATGGGAATGTTCAACCAGTGAAAAGGCTTTGGGTGCAGTGGAAAGATGAATTCCTTTTAGAAAACAGTATTAACAAAGAATAGAATGTAGGGAGCAAAACAAAACTCAGAAGAAAATAGAGGTAAATTTTTAACCTCTGGTAGAGGGAAGGAGACTTTGTATGCTTAAAATTGAGGGATAAAATATAGAAAAATTATGAATCGACTAAGATGTACATTTTTGTACAGAACTTATTACAAATACAAATGAAACAATAAATATTGTCAACAAATGGTTAACATTTGTAAACATAAGATCTCATTCAAATGGAGATCACTCTAGTGCACATGCAGAGAATATGAATGTTAAAGTGGTAATAGCCCAAACAAGTGTCAAATTAGCAAATGTTTTGAAAAATAGATGTTGCTGGAGTATAGTAAAAGCAGTTTGGCAGTTTGCATTAGATTTCACGAAAATATTTATAGCCTTGTAATTCAATTTCCAGAAAATTAGCATGGCCTACTAAGTACAGGAAAAGGTCAACAAATATTTTTTAAGTATAGGCTATATACCAGACCCTTGAGTTGCCGGTGAGGGCTGCAGTGGGAACAAGAGAGATAAGGGTACAGCCTCATAGTTAAGCAGGGGAAGGCCGACATTCAGCATCTAAATACAGAATAATAAGTTATTTCTATGCAGTTGTAATAAGTGCTCTGAAGGGTAAAGGATACACACACATATACTGTACTGTATTGTTAATTTCAACAATTGGAGACAATATAGCTTATATAAATTAACCGTATAGTTAATATGTGTCAGTAGTATATAGTATATATATAGTAAAATGTCAAAGACGGCCGACAGGCAGGTTGCAGTTGCTCAGGCCTATAATCCCAGCACTTTGAGAGGCCAGGGTGGGAGGATTGCTTGAGCTCAGGAGTTCAAGGCCAGCCAGGGCAACATAGCAAGACCCCCCCCCCTGCATCTCTACAAAATAATAAAAAGTATTCAGGTATGGTGACCTACTCCTATAGTCCTAGCTGCTTGTGCCTCTGAAGTGGGAAGATCTCTTGAGCCCAGAAGGTTGAGTCTGCAGTGAGCTATGATGACATCATTGCACCACTGCACTCCAGCCTGGGCAACAGAGCAAGACCCTGTCTTAAAGACATTTATTGAGAGTTATCGCCCATAAAGATGCTTGAGGTAATAGCATTAAGATAAAACTGGGACACAACTCTTCAGGGCAGAACCATTCGAAAGAAAAGACTTAAAGAAGAAAGCACTAGAATGTTAATGCATGATATGTTTAGGTGACGGGACTTTGCTAAATTTTTTTCCTTTATACTTTTTTCTCTTTCTCAAATCTTGATGAACATGTACTGGTTTTGTAGTAAAGATGGCCATAAAGATATGTATTCAGGCCAGGTGCTGTGGTTCACACCTGTAATCCCAGTACTTCTGGAGGCTGAGGAAGGTGGATTGTTTGAAGTCAGGAGTTTGAGACCATCCTGGCCAACATGGTGAAACCCTGTCTCTGCCAAAAATACAAAAATTAGCGGTGTGTGGTGGTGCACGCCTGTGGTCCCAGTTCCTTGGGATGTCACAAAACATCAGAATTGTTCAAAGAAGCCACAATGTCTTTACCAAGAGTCCACATAAATAATTTGTCTTGAGCATGCTAATCAGAGGCCATGCCCACTACTAAGATGCGTTGTGGCCTTATGAAGGCGTGGCCCGACTGGGACTTGTCGCTTCCTCAGTTGTGTTTTCTGCTTTGCTCTCCTTAGCGACAGGATTCGGGGACAATGAAGAAGCTGCACAGCACTGAAGAGGTTGGCGTGCCCATTTCCAGGAATGGCTCCACCCTGGGCCTGAAATCCCAGAACGGCTATGTTCCTCCAAAGCTGCCCTCAGGATCCCCGTCCCCCAAACTCCCCCAGACACCCACACACATCCCGACTATCCTGGATGACCCTGGAAAGAAGGTGAAGAAGCCAGCTCCTCCACAGCACTTCTCCCCCAGAACTGCTCAGGGGCTGCCTGGGACCAGCAGCTCGAGTAGCAGCAGATCTGGGAGCCAAAGGCAGGGCTCCTGGGACAGCAGGGATGCTGTCCTCTCTACCTCACCTAAGCTCCTGGCTACAGCCACTGCCAACGGGCATGGGTTGAAGAGGAATGACGAGAGCACTGGCCTCGACAGGAGGGGCTCCAGCAGCTCCAGCCCAGAGCACTCGGCCAGCAGCGACTCCACCAAGGCCCCCCAGACCGCCAGGAGTGGAGCGGCCCATCTCTGCGATTCTCAGGAAACAAACTGTTCCACCGCTGGCCACTCCAAAACGCCGCCAAGTGGAGCAGATTCTAAGACGGTGAAGCTGAAGTCCCCTGTCCTGAGCAATGCCACCGCTGAGCCTGCAAGCACCATGTCTCCTCCACCAGCCAAAAAACTGGCCCTTTCTGCCAAGAAGGTGGGTGTGTGGGGGTCTCGCCACTGCTGTGTATCAGGAGAGCTCCAAGAGCTGCTTGGTTGGGGTTTGGAGGGAGTGAGAACATTGTCCAGGGACTTTGGCCTCCCTCATGTCAGAGGAACAAAGTGTCTTTTAGTCATTCCCAACTATTTGCAATTAAAGAACGGCTATCCTGGGGTGAAGGCAATGTGGGGTGTTGAGAGAGCCCTGATGATCTGGTGATACTCATGTGACTCATGGAGGTTTGGGCAAGGTAGCAGTTCCGTTTTCGCAGTAGGCGGAAGATCCTGACTGAACCCGAGGGAGGGTGAGCCCCACCAGCGCACTTCCCTAGCAGGGGTGGGACGGGCAGGAAGCGCAGAGCCGAGTGGGGTGCCCAGCACGGCTGCAGCAGGAAGCTTAGAAGGCAGCCACGGCACGAGGATGTGATTGTTGTGCTGAGATTTTTGTTTAAAATTTCTTCCTTTTTTTTGTTTCTAACCAAAAATACTTTTCTGGTTCTTCTTCTACCATTCCCCTGCCCCTCACCTCCCCTTTTTGTCTTCTTCTGTCCCCTCATCTTTCTTTCTGGGCTCTTTTGTTTTTATTTTCATTTTTTGTTACTTTTGTTTTCCCTCTTCACTCACGGAAACCTTTTTTAGACCACCAAGTTTTTATTTATGTCGATAACTGCAGGCCAGCACCCTGTGGAGGGCGACCGGCAATGACCTCCGTCCACCTCCCCCCTCACCATCCTCCGACCTCACCCACCCCATGAAAACCTCTCACCCCGTCGTTGCCTCCACTTGGCCCGTCCGTAGAGCCAGGTAAGCTTCGGGCCGGGACCTTCGGGGTGCCGACTGGTTCTCCCTGTGGTTGCGTGTGCTTGGCTGGTGAGGAGTTGGACGGATCACCAGCCTCACAGGACTGACAAAGCATTGGGCAGCCAGGAGGTACGGGGGGACGTCACCGACCAAGGTCCCCCTCTTCTGTGTTCCCCTGTGGTAAAGGAGCTTTGGGTGGTGAAGGCAGTTCAGCCTCTGCAGTCCCGATGTCTTAGTTCTGTCTTTGTTGGTGGTCTGTCTGCGACATCCATGTGATGACATGGTGTGCTGGAGACTGACCTGTCCTGTATCCCTACCAGCCCCATGACAGTACTTCCCAGTCGAAGAGAAAGGTGAGGTAAGGCCTTGGCGAGAGGCCTTGAGTGAGCTCGGAGTCCTGTGCATTTTTTCTGGGGTGTCTTGCTTGCTAGCATCATGTGGGTTAAGAACTGTCTCAGGGCTCTCGGGTTCCTCTGCACACACCTGCTGGAGATGCAGTCCCTTTCCTCTGCATATGGGCCTTGGTCCGCAGGGGCTGCCTGCGTCTGTTGGGTGCCTCGAGTGGCAGGAAGTTGAGAGTCACTGGTCAATGGCTGTCTGGAAGCCGGTGGGAGTGGGGAAGGAAGCAGTGAAAGATGGGGTGAGCCATGAGGCGGCCTGTGGGGACTGTACTGGGGACCTTGGCGCTGGGTTCTAGTTCTAGAATCTCCAGTGCTGCATGAGGGTGAGGTATGACTGTACGTCACCCACAGCCTCTGCCTTACTCTCCTCTCACATACACACGCACAAAGACACTTCTACCCTATACCTAGCATAAGATTTGTGTGCGTGGGAGGGCCTTGAGTGTTTGGGTGTTTTTTGTTCCTTGCCTTATAAGCTTTTTTTGAAAAGATTCCAGAAGACAGGGTAATCAAGCGTCGTGCAGCTGTCATGGCCCTTGTAGTTTGTTTAGATGATGATGGGGGTCCCGTTTTCCTCAGGAACCTTGGGAGGTGGGCTTTGTGGTCGCAGCTCATTGACAAAGGAGAACATGGTGGTTCAGAGTGGGAAGTTAATTTTCCTAGGGACACATAGCTGGCAAGAGGGAGCTCAGAGAGCCTCACTGGGTTTGGCGCTAGATCCTGTCCCGGACATGCCTTGCTCATGATTCTGCTCTACACATCTGTGTCCCGGTTTCAGCGTCCTAATGATGCTAATGTGGAGGTGTCATTAGGGCCAACTCAACACTTGCCTGCCTTATGAGGCTCATTTCCTGCTTGGGAACACCCTGAGACTTTCAGAGGTTGGAGAATAAATCTTCACGGGATCTTTTTTTCTTCCTTACCATTTATTGTTTAGTGAAGGCTTCCTCCCTTAACACATTTCTATTAAAGATTTAAAATATTAGCGCTCGCAAAAATATCTGAACTGCTTGGTGACAAGAAACTAAGGCATGGAACTATTCTTATTAACTTTGCCTTATTAAAAGAAAAAAAATGACTTTTAAAATCGTGTTGGCTTGCCTTTTTTTTTTTTTTTTTTTTTTTTTAATCTTAGGGATCAATTATTTTAAGTTCCGGGGTACGTGTGCAGGATGTAAAGGTTTGTTGCAGAGGTGCCATGGTGGTTTGCTGCACCTATTAACCTACCATGTAGGTAACTTTGCTTTTTTTTTTTTTTTTTTTTTTTGAGACGAAATCTTGCTCTGTCGCCCAGGCTGGAGTGCAATTGCGCGATCTCGGCTCACTGCAACCTCTGCCTCCCAGGTTCAGGCGATTCTCCTGCCTCAGCCTCCCAAGTAGCTGAGATTACAGGCGTGTGCCACCATGCCTGGCTAATTTTTGTATTTTTAGTAGAGATGGGATTTTACCTTGTTGGCCAGGCTGGTCTCAAACTCCTGACCTCAGGTGATGCGGCCACCTCGGCTTCCCAAAGTGCTGGAATTACAGGCATGAGCCACTGCGCCCGGCCAACTTTGCATTTAAATAGATGTCGAATTAATTGTTAGCTTTCTTTCAAACTTACGTGTAACTTAATGTGTATCTGAAAACTGCAGGGCAAAAGCCTTTTCAGATTTTTAGGTGAAAGGGAGGGGAGTGAGGGTGAACAGAAGAAACAGCTCTGCTGGGTCTTTCAGAACATCCTCTCCCTGTTTCCTGGCTGTCCCCACAGGGCTGTGTCACCTGCTCCCCAATCATCCAGCCGCCTGCAGCCCCCCTTCAGCCCCCACCCCACATTGCTGTCCAGTACCCCCAAGCCCCCAGGGATGTCAGAACCACAGAGCTGCTCCTCCTTCTCGACGGCCCTGCCTCAGGTCAACGAGGACCTTGTGTCCCTTCCACACCAGCTGCCAGAGGCCAGCGAGCCCCCCCGGAGCCCCTCTGAGAAGAAGAAAAAGACCTTCCTGGGAGAGCTCCAGAGGCTAGGCTCAGAGACGTGCCTCCCACAGCACATCAGGGAGGCCACTGCAGCTCCCCACGGGAAGAGGAAGAGGAAAAAGAAGAAGCACCCAGAGGACACAGCTGCCACCGCCCTGCAGGAGGGGCAGACACAGACACAGCCTGGGAGCCCCACGCACAAGAGGGAGGGCCAGGCCCAGCTGCCCGCTGTCAGACGGCAGGAAGACGGCACACAGCCACGGGTGAACGGGCAGCCGGTGGGATGTGTTACGGACGGCCACCACGCGAGCAGCAGGAAGCGGAGGAGGAAGGGAGCAGAGGGTCTTGGTGAAGAAGGTGGCCTGCACCAGGACCCACCTTGGCACAGGTAAGGGCAGGAGCAAGGTGGCATCTGTGTACCTCTGCCAAGAAACAAAGCAAAACCACAGAATCTACCTCTAACCCCACGTAGGTATGATCTGGAAATGTAGTCTGCTTTTGTGGTTTTCTAAAATGTGAATATGTGAGCAAATGTCTTCTCTGGCCCGTTGTGGTGGCTGACACCTGTAATCCTAGCACTTTGGGAGGCTGAGGCAGGCGGATCACTTGAACCCAAGAGTTTGAGACCAGCCTGGGCAACACGGCAAAGCCCTTTCTCTACCAAAAACAAAAATTGGTTGGGCATGGTGGCACATGCCTGTGGTCCCAGCTACTCAGGAGGCTAAGATGGGAGGATGGTTTGAGCCCAGGAGGCGGAGGTTTCAGTGAGCTGAGATTGCGTCACTGCCCTACAGCCTGGGTGACAGCTAGACCCTGTCTTTAAAAAAAAAAAAAAAAAAAAAAAAACACAAAAGACTCCTCTGATAAATACCAGTGGATTGGTCCTTGAAGTGACAGTGGTATGGACAGTAGTGTCCATCATTGTATGTGCAAAGCCGTCCAAGGATGCTGGATCAGGTGACCCAGGCCAGGCCAGACTCTGCAGTTTCATCAGGTCACAGTAGCCTGCACATTAGCCTCGACGGGCTTGGCTCAGTTAGGATGAGAAACATGACTGGTTTTCCCTCCATTGTCTCCATGGCTGCGTGTGGAGCGTCCGCTAATGCGTGTTGGGGGAAGAATGTTGCAGGGAGCTCCATGCACTGAGTCACAGCTGGGGTGGCACCTTCTCCATGTTGCAGGCGGGAGTCTGTGAGCTCCTGCTCCCCTTCCAGCTTGCTCAGAGCTGACTGCTGCCTCTCACTTCCCAGCAGCTGCTCTCCCATGGGTGATGGTGATCCAGAGACCATGGAAGAGTCTCCAAGGAAAAAGAAAAAGAAAAAAAGAAAGCAGGAGCCACAGCGGGTGGTAGAAGAGGATGGGCATCTCGAAGTCCTGAGGAACGCCAAGCCCCGAGATGCTGCTGTCCCCGAGTCCAGCAGCCACACGCCATCTGTGAATGGCTGGTGTCCTGGAGACCACATGGGTATGCACTGGGCGAGGGGTTGGGGACCGCATGGGTATGCACCAGGGGAGGGGGTGCAGGACCACATGGGTATGCATTGGGCGAGGGGGGTATTAGGGAGTGCACAAGCTGAGAGCAGTGCCTTCTGCATCTGAGCTTGGGAGGGTCTGGGAGAAGATGTGGAGGTCCCCGGGACCCTGCCAACCTTCACTCCCCGCCCACGAGTCTGTTCCCTTGGGTGATGGGGTTGAAGCTTCCTCCTGTGTCAAAAGCATTTGACTGAAAAACCCCATGGGAGAGGTTACAGCGCACATGAGGTTTAAAACATTCTGTGAACGCCAGTGGATCTTCTGATTCAAAGCTGTTCCTGTCTACAGCTTCTCATTGAATGACTCCCTGAACTCCCAGCCTGAGTTTTTTTCTGTGATGGTTGAACTTAGAAGAGTTGGGTTCAATCCTCCTCTCCCTCTATGTAGCTGGGCCTTTCAGAACATAGCATGGTGCGCTTGCTGTTGGGGACCTGTGTGCTGTGGCTGTCCTTGGGGCTGTCCAATTGGAGGGTCTTTTGTTTTCTTTAGGGCTGGCTGGGGCATGCCTTGGCAGGCACCTGCCACAGAACACATTTGTTAAGTGAAGGGAAGAAAGTCTTGGCTGCTTGGTATAGCGGGCCGAGTTTGAGTGAGGCCTCCGCTGCAGTCTGGAAGGTCTGATGGCAGTGCATCCAGGGGCCAGCAAGACCTTAGAGACTGATTTGTATTTATCCAACTCTTAAGAAAGGAATTTATCGATAAAAATGAAATAGTATGAAATAAATTGCAAAATGCAGGTGCTAGCAAGTGCCAACCGTGTTTGCTGGCCAGCATGCTCTCAGAAGTACTGCACTAACATGGTGCCAGAGCCGTGCTCCGTGCCATCCTTGGAGCAAAGCGGAGTTGGCTTGTTAATGCAGGAATTCAAGGGACATCACTTGAGCACTTGTAGTGCGCCAGGGTCCATGCCAGGTGCTAGTTGTGTGTCCTGAGCAGTGCGCCCTGCACTGCGCACTGGGGGCTGCATGGGCTCTGAGGGGGAACACCTGGCCCCATACACTCTCAGTCCTGTGCACCTGAGGAGAATGGCTAAATGAGCAGGGTACCAGGCCCAAGGGCAGGAGGCGCAGCATGTTGGGAGTAGGCAGGCTACTCTGCATGGCCACGTCCCTGGGCTGTGGATGAGATGGGAACTATGGAAGCCACTGTGCAGGGGCAGGGGACACTTAGCCTGGAGCTCACTGAGGAATTGGAGGCAGGGAGAAATGAGGTTAGATTTGTGTGAAGGGAGGTGAGTATATTCCAGGGGCTATGTGGGTAGCTGGCCAGAGGACTAGTTGAGAAAGGGTTTCTAGAACCCGATGAGGGTGGTGAGTGCTCTCCTGGTCCCGACATGCTGGGTGGACCTGTGCAGTGTTGCTGACAGGGACCAGGTTACCCCTGGACAGGGCTTAAGAGGTCGGGGTCCCTGATGGCAGCAGCCAAGCTTGGCCATTCCCCCCACCCCTGTGGTCATCCAGGTGTCAGGCTGGTTCTGGGCCACGGGCCTCTCCCTTAGGTGAAGTGGGTTCCATTTAGATCTAGTTTTCGTCCCTCCCTCTGTCAGACTGAGGACTTACCCTGCTGGTTAAAGGGGTTTTAAGGGTTTTTTTTTGCTTTTTAGCTTTTTGTTATTTTCCATGTTTTCTTTTTCATGCATTGACTTGGACAACCTTCTCTACTGTGTGAGATCATTAGTAAATTAAGCATGTAAGCATTAGTAAATAAACATTTAGGCTGGGCGCCATGGCTCATGCCTGTAATCCCAGCATTTTGGGATTACAGTTTGGGAGCACTTTGGGAGGCCAGTAGGAGTCCCCAGGAGTTTGAGACCAGCCTGGGCAACATAGTGAGACCCTGTCTTTAAAAAAAAAAAAAAAAATGGCATCTACTTACTGTAAGTTCTGCTATAATTTAAGGTGTGTGGTTGCTTCCCCAGTGGGTTATTTTAAACGTTTGTAAATGTTTCTTGGCTCCTCCTTGCAGGGCTGGGCCAGGCCCCTCCTGTGTCTTGGAATGGAGAGCGAGAGTCTGATGTGGTCCAGGAACTGCTCAAATACTCATCTGATAAAGCTTATGGGAGAAAAGGTACTGGTTTGGAGACAGGACTTCTGTTTGCCTTTGATTGGTTGGTTTTGGAGGAGGGAAGGGTGTGGAATGGATCCTGGTGTACTGTGAGTGTGGAGGGCAGGATCGCTCGGCTTTGAGAATAGGAAGAGGAATCTCAACACTGGCTGGAATCCTCTTTAAACCCTCGGCCGTGGCACGAAGGTGGCTTCTGTCCATGGCAGGATCCAGAACAGCTGCTTCTGAGGGTTGGGGCAGGGTGAGGAACCCAGCACATGCTGGGTCTTGGGTAGGGAAGGGGCATAGTGACCAAGCTCTTCCAACCTAGGTAATGTCACTTCTTACTCAGAGCATGTTTTTATTCAGACTTCGAGGCCGAATAGGACATCTTTGTTTCTCAGACGAGGGCGTGGTTTTAGAGAGAACTGAAGTCTGTGGCCGTGGTTTAGCGTTTAGCTAAGAGGGTGGTGTTGGGGGTTCTGTGCTGACGGACCACACACGGACGTCGAGCCGTCCTCCTCTTGTCCTTCTGTTCACCACAAGGTGGCACTCAAAATTGTTGACTAATTATGGGTAGACTAGTTGGTAAATGACACTCTTGAAGTGAAGCCTCAGGGTACCTGGGAACCTGCACTCGTGCTGAGCCCTGTGTCTGCCTGGTAGTTCTGACCTGGGATGGCAAGATGTCGGCGGTCAGTCAGGATTCTATTGAAGACAGCAGACTGGCCCAGACTGAGACCGTGGTTGATGACTGGGATGAAGAGTTTGACCGAGGGAAGGTATGATGTGTGATGCTGACCACAGGCTTGAGGTAGCAGGGCGGTGTGGCTCAGCTTAGGGCCGGGGCAGTTGGAGGTGGCGGCAGTGGCATGAAGTGGCCGAGCGCGAGAAGAGCCAGGCTGCCCAGGCCTGTCTGGGCATGTGGCCATGGACAGGGAATGCATCCTTGCAGCTTCTGCCCCTTCATCAGTAGGGGGACAGCAGGGTGCTGTGCGCAGGGGTCACTGTGAAGAGTGGGTCTCCAGAGAGCTCGCGAGAGCCTGGCCTGTGTGCAGGAAGCTGGTGACCTGCATGTAGTATGGAGCCCCGTGGGCCAGGAAAGAGCCCTTTTTGGGAACTGTGATGCCTGTGATTCTTGGTCTAGGAAAAGAAAATTAAAAAATTTAAGAGAGAGAAGAGGAGAAACTTCAACGCCTTTCAGAAACTTCAGACTCGACGGAACTTCTGGTCTGTGACTCACCCAGCGAAGGCTGCCAGCCTCAGCTATCGCCGTTGACTGTGCCTCTGTGGAAGGAGGTTGGTTCCGAGGGCGTGGGTGTGCGGGTGAGGTGGGGGTGTGTGTGCTGTGTTTGTGTACAGGGGGTGTGGTGGGGTGTGGCATGCATATGTGTGATGCATGTAGGCTATGTATCTGGCACATGTGTGTTGGGTGGTGTGTGTCTGGTGTGGACGCGTCTGTGGTGTGTGTCCTAGTCACTTGAATGGAGAAGGGTGTGTGTGGGATGCGTGTGTATAAGGGGGTGCGTGTAGTGTGTATTGGGTGTGGGGTGTGTACACCTGGCATCTGTGGTGTGTGTCCTGGTCACTTGGAGAAGGGCATATGTGGGGTGTGTGTAGGATGTGGGCAGTGTATATATCTGGCACGTGTCCTAGTCACTTGCAGAAGTGTGTGGGGTTTGCCAGCCGCATCGAGATGCCATGCATTGGGTTCCTGGGTTGGACTCATACCCAAGGATGGCAGTGGGAAGATTGTGGTCCCGTTTCTCTCTGTCAGGACTGCTGTGCTTTGTTCCGCAGCCTCCTGGAGACAAGGCATCCCTTCCTGGGAGCTGTCCGTCTGGACCTGAGGGAGCTCTCTGTGTGGGCTCTGCTGCGCTGTGAGCCTGCAACGGTAGGAGCCCTCCCGGTACCAGTGTCCACAGACCACCCGACGGAGAGGCTTTGAGGCTTCTCTATATCGGAACCTCTTTGGTGACATTCCTGACCAGCCCTGCGAGAGAAACGACAGTGTGTGTGTGAGCAGAGGTGGCTGCACGCCTGCTGGACATCTTCGCCGGGCTGTGCCTTCTTGTGTTCATAGACGGTGGTCTGTGCTGGCAGAGGCTGCTCCCCCCCAGTTGGGGCTATCGAGAGAGTGGGGGACGGTGGCCACACGTCCCCCAGGTGATCTCCTGGTGCATGGCTGGTGGCTCTTGGCGAGCCATCCCTTGCTCCTCAGGGCTGGCGCCACCGTTGTGTCTGAGCCCACCCTCCCCTGCTTCCTCGGTGGGGCCCCTTCCACTGTTGGCCTTACCTGTCCTCAGAAAGGAAGAGCCGACTCCACCCAGCCAGCTCTCCCTTTTATGGAACTCGAGAGGGTGGCCCTACTGTGCAGCCCTTCCTTGTGAGTAACTCTCAACTGTCCTGGAGAGCAGAGGCTGTTTGGGGTCAGAGGAGGCCTCGGTATTACCTGCGAATACATCTGCTTTCCAGGCTGCTATTTATTCTGAGACGACTGTGCTGTAGCTTCCCTTGCAGCTGCAATACCCCACAGGTCTTCACTGAGGTGGAGGCCTTGGGGTAGAATTCTCCATTTATTTTACTACTTAATACAAAACATTTATTTTTGACCAGTCCTGTGGCTTCCATTAGCAATATGTTTCCTTTCCCAAATATGCAAATAGTGGCTTTGTTTGCTCAATTTTGTGAGTGCTTTGGAATTTAAATGATTGTATAACTCAAGAAGATTACTTTTCTATCTTGCTTAAGCTGTGCCTGCCAACTTGTAATTTAATAAATACAGGAAATCCTCAGAGAAGGTGATATTTTCAAGAAAAAGACAAATGCCCTCATAGTAGTGGGAAGTGTGAAGGTGACCGTGAACATCCTTCCTTGTTGGGTCTGTCCCCGTCCTTTCCTCCCGGAGTCGTCGCAGGTGGAGATGGACGTGGTGTTGGACTTACATCTCCTTCAATGTGGCTCTGCTGGGCCAGAGGCGTCCTGCTGTCCTGGGTGGCTGCCTCACTGTCTGCACCTCCTCTCCCTGAGGCAGCTTAGCGTCCTGCCTTCATGCTTGGGGCCTGGGTGGTTACTGCTGTGTAGATGGAATTACTTTTTTCATATGGGAAGATACATTTATTTTTCCTATGTGGGTGAGTGTCTCTTTGGATTTTCTTCTGTGTTTACGTTTCACTTAGAAGGGCGGGAGAGAATCCAGCTCCTGTGGCCACCTCTGTCCCAGCAGCAGTGAGTGGAGGTCCGTCCGCCTTGAGCTGGTCAGGGTGCCCTCTGCTCTCCTGCGGACCGATCTCTGAATGTTGAAAGATGAGGGCCCGGCTTCTGTGCTCTGGCTTCGTAACTTATCTGGGAGGGAAAGCACATGCCTTCACGGGCAGGGTATGTTCCTTTTCTTCTCGGGGTGGTGACTTGCATTCCTGTGTGAACTGTTCCCTCTGCCATGTTTTTCATGTGATGTTCTCCAGTGGAAAATGTTAGTTGTCTGCTAGCACAGAATTTATCTCCTTTTCTTTCTCTTCTCTCCTCCAAATCAGTCTCTTCCCTTCTCCACTAGACAACTGTAAAACTTTTTCCTGAGGAACATACATTCGTTAACTCTTGGGCAGTGGTGAGCACGAGACGACTTTCTGCAGTGTTTATCAGTGTCGGGTAGAGTCACGTCCCTTCCCTCCAAAGAAGTCATCAACCAGACAGGGAAGGGAAAGATGAGGCCCAGAAAAAAGATGAGGCCCAGAAAAAAGATGAGTTCAAATTCTAGGTCACGTGCACGTATGTAAGTAAATATCGATAACCCAAGCCTATGTCGTAGCAGTCACTTGGTTGACTTAGGATCTGGGTCTGTTTAATTTTGTGCTTGGGAATGGAGCTGGAGGGAGTGGGGCCTGCGTACAGCAGCTGCCTCTCCCGGGTCCTCTCACTCACCTGCCCTGTGTCCTGGTTGCATGGCCGTACCTGTCTATATGCAGAGGTCTGTGTCCCGTCCTCTGCACCTCCTCTCTAGGGGCCTGAGAGCCCCACATGTTGCCACGATCTTGGTGCAATAAAATACTCTGTTTTTGTGAGTTCTGGGTCTTTGTTTTTTCATTTGATTTTTTTTTTTTAAAGGTACATCCCCACCAGGGTCTCGCTGATTCTACCTGTCCTGGAAGTTGAGGTTGGGCTAGGAGGGGCAGGTAGGTCCCTGCAGGGAGCCCAGTGTCCAGGAGGTTACATTTGGCAAGAGCAGCCCTAGTGAATGGGTGACCAAGAGGCCGAATGCACCCCGGGGCGCAGGCGGGTTGCAGTGCATCGGGTCCTGTTGAGAATGCTGCTCTGTAGCCCTGTTACCTGATGTGTGTGGCTCCCCACTTCTCCCTTCAGCAACTTGGAAGCAAGCAAGCTTTCTCCACCCCAGGGTGTCCACCAAACACAGGGCATCATGTTTTCACTTCTCTTTAGGGGCTTGGCTGGGCACCCCAAAATGAGGACAGCCAAGTAAGAACAAGTGAGGTGAGGCAGCTCCTGGACCCAAACCAAAGGGGTGGCAGAGTGGGGCACACTGCTGACCCAGAGGCCTTCCTGCCAGCCAGGCTGTATCTGAAGGCATTTGCGTTGTAGTCTGGGCAGCGGTTGAGGGGGTTCTGAAGCTTGGAGAGGTGGTGATCTGACACCAACGCTGGGTGCAGTGGTTACATGGGTGAGGCTGTGGTTTTTCCATTATTTTTTTTTTCATTTTCTTTTTCTTTTTTTTTTTCCAAACAGTGTCTCCCTTTGTCGCCTAGGCTGGAGTGCAGTGGCATGATCTCCGCTCACTGCAACCTCTGCCTCCCCGGTTCAAGCAGTTCTCCTGCCTCAGCCTCTCAAGTAGCTAGGAGTACAGGCACGGATCACCACGCCTAATTTTTGTATTTTTAGTAGAGACAGAGTTTCACCATGTTGGCCAGGCTAGTCTCTAACTCCTGACCTTATGATCTGCTTGCCTCGGCCTCCCAAAGTGCTGGGATTCTAGGCGTGAGCCACTGCACCTGGCTGATCTCCATCTCTTGACCTCGTGATCCACCCGCCTTGGCCTCCTAAAGTGTTGGGATTCCAGGCATGAGCCACCGTGCCCGACAGGCTTTTCCATTCTTAACTGCCGTTTACCAAACACTAGGGCCACTTCTGGGTGAGTGTAAAAGTGAACACACGCAGAGTCCCACCGGCAGGACTGACGGCTCCAGGGCAGGGCGAGCGCTGTTAGGGAGATGCCGGGAGGCCATGAGGAGCCTGTCATGAGCTCTGCCTGATGCACCGTCTGGTGAGGTGACATTCTGAAAGGGGGTTGGAAGTGGAGCCGGCCAGCAGGACTCAGCTGGCTAACCGTAAGTCAGGTGCAAAAGTGCAGGGCAGGTTTTGGTTGACAGTTTGGGCAAGAAGGGTTACCAAGGTCTGATGTACCAAGGTACTCCTGAGGCTGATAGTGGATTCCAGGATGTCTGATGGCCTGAAAGGCGGCCAGTGGAGCGCAGAGGACAGCAGGTGAGGATGACCAGCCACTAGGTTGGCTGAGAAGTGGCTGAGGCTAGAGCTAAGAGATTGGCATTAGTAGCAGAGGCTAGAAGTGAGGTCACTTGGATATTTAGGAGATGGACTGACTCGAGGTGAGGTGGCAGATACGGTGGAAGGTTCTGGGTGGAGTTTAAGATGATTTCTGCTGGGTTGGTTAGTTGGGTTTAGAGGCCAAGTGGTAGCCAGGGAAGCAGGTGGCTCACTGATGGTTTCAGGAAGGCCTTTAGGTGGTGAGATTCAATCTGACACAGTTGATGTGTTGGCATGTTACCAGAATGGAACCCAGGGAGAATCCTAGGCATGGGAAGTAGGCAGTGGGTGGGCTCCGAGTCTTCCAGTTAGGAAAAAGCCCAGGTGTCTGGACACTGGGCAATCAGGTGGGCATCCATTTGTCTCTAACACACTATTAGGGCTCATTTTAACTGTGACAGTGACCTTCAGGCCACTTTAACACTGGATGGTGCTGTGAGAATTGCTGCCTCGAGTCTTGGTAGCTTGGACAACCTCAGTGCAGATGAGGATGTGAGTACACCGAGGGGGTGGTGGTAAAGGAGAACTGTGGGCACACAGGTCACGTGACATGCAGAGGGGCAGCTTTCTGTGTCTTATCACCTGAGCTGACTCCCAGGAGCTCACACTCTTGCCTGCAGGTGGCCCTGCTGCTGCTTCGTGCAGATCCCGGCTTGGCTTGGCCCCCTGCTCCTTCCACATCTGGACTGGGGATGACACTTGGAGAAGATCATCCGGGTGCCATGGATTTGGCTTTCAGGGCTGTCTGGCTGCCCTTCTTCGTTAGGCTCTGCCTGCCTTTTGGGATTTCTGCCCTTGGTCTTCAGGCAACTCCTTCCTCTCTCTCCCATTCTTTTCAGTGATCCCTGCAAACTGTTTTGCTGTCTCATTGTGTATGTGCCCACTACTCTTGGTAAGTGACTTCCGAAGCTACCTCAATAATTCTTATCCCACCCCAGAATTAAACAACATGGGAAAACCAAAGCTAAAGCCAACTCCTCTCCCTCTGTTCCCTTCTCCTTCTTACCTCAGGGTTCTCGGTGTTCATGGGGCAGCAGGAGCACCTGGGGAGAGGCATTCGACACTGACAGAAGTAGAATCAGAATCTAGGGGTGAGGCTTGGGCATCAGCATGTAAAACCTCCTCAGGGGGATCGTAGTGAGCAGCAGAGTTGAGAGTTGCGGTCCTGGTCCCTGGTCTCAAACTCCAGTGAGCACCAGAATTGCCAGGGGCTTCTTAACACACCAGTTTCCGGGCTCCTTCCCCGGCATTCTGATTCAGCAGGTCTGGGATGAGGCGTGAGAATGTGCGTGTCCAATAGTCCCCCGGGCTGCTGCTGGGCAGACCCACTGTTCTGATCTGATGCCTCCCAGAGGGCTGGGTGGTTGGTGTGGGAGAGCGGGAAGGAAGTGTAGTACAGGGGCTGTTCCTCCATCCTCCGGGGACCTCTACTGGAGATGCTGGATGAGGTGCCCCCTCTGTGTATGCTGGCACCCCACCTGTGCCCTTGAGGCCAACCTCTTCCACCCTGGGGACCTTGCTCCATTAATTACCCTGTCTGCTCCCGTGTCTCACTCTTCCCTTCCCTTAGGAACATGTTCAGGCGTCTCCCATCCTAAAAAGCCTGCGTTTCCTTGTGTCCCCTCTCAGCCACCCTCTCTCCCTTAGTCGACATTCAGTTTGCTCTGTGTTGACTCTCCGTGGTTCTTAGTCTAGCTTCTGCCATCATCACTCTTCAGTGACCTAATTCCCACACTTGCCACCGACTTCTTGCCACGATTTGACACTGTTCACCTCCGCACCCCGGAGAGCTCCTCTAAGATGTGAGTCGGTTGCATTTGATGCACACTCTAGATCAAGCCCAGAATCAACTGATCCAGTCAACACATCCCACTGAACAGTCGACCGATCCACCCTGTGTCGGGATCTCTACTGTAGACACTCAAAAGTGGTGCCCCCTCAGTATAGGATCCTGGCCTCAAATAATCCTCTTGCCTTGGCCTCCCAAAGCATTGGGATTACAGGTGTGAGCCACTGTGCCCGGCCCCAAGGACAATCTTTTAAGGCAAGAAACCAGAATCCAATCATTCCCGACATAAAGTTTCCCACTCCTGTTCAGAGAATTAGTCTCCTCTATTTTTCGATCCAGATCCCCCTGCCTCTTCAGCCTTCCACAGCCCCCTGGAGGCCTCTGGGCAGCTGTCCGGCCCGTCGTTCTGGGATCTCAGAAAGCACTCCAGGCACTGAGGAAATTGCCCCATGAGAGGGCCCTGAGATTTAAAATGTGCTTGTTCTTAGCAGAATCTGTCCTGAATTGTTGCTTATGCAAGTTGCTTTCTCAAGGGGAAACTGCTGTATATTTTTCCTGCTTTAAAGGGATTAAAGTAGGGCCAGGCTGGACTCAGGTTTGAATCATGACTTCCTATAGAAAGACGGCCAGGGCCAGGCGCGATGGCTCACGCCTGTAATCCCAGCACTTTGGAAGGCTTAGGCAGGCGGATCACCTGAGGTCAGGAGTTTGAGACCAGCATGACACAACATGGAGAAACCCCGTCTCTACTAAAAATACAAAATTAACCGGGTGTCGTGGGCGCATGCCTGTAATCCCAGCTACTTGGGAGGCTGAGGCAGGAGAATTACTTGAACCCGGGAGGTGGACGTTGTGGTGAGCTGAGATCACACCATTGCACTCCAGCCTGGGCAACAAGAGTGAAACTCCAGCTTAAAAAAAAAAGAAAAGAAAGGCCAGATTGGGAATCAAGACTTGTGTTCTAAGGGGTCTGCCATGAGTTAGCATCATGAATTTGCTTTTCTCCTCTAAAATGCAGATTAGATTCAAATCATGACTGTCAGCTGTCACTCTCATGATATGTGTCCTGCATGTGTGTGTTCATTGGTTTTCTCCCTGTCTGCTTCATTTAGGAGGGTGTTGATTAGAGGAAGCAATAGGACACGGCTGCCAAATATCCATTAGAGATTGAGTGAGAAACTCGTTACAAGATTGCCAGTCCCTTAAGTAGGATCTAGTTATTTAGGTAGCTTCTTACCATCATGAGACCAGATTTTACATGGCAAATACTTGCTGTGAAATGTGTGTAGGGAATTCAAGTTATTTTACATAAACCAATGATTTTTTTTAAGGCCGTTTTAAAATGAATGTGTTGGCCAGGCACAGTGGCTCATGCCTGTAATGCCAGCACTTTAGGAGGCTGAGGTGAGAAGATTGCTTGAGCCCAAGAGTTCGAGACCAGCCTGGGAAACGTAGTGAGAGCCTGTCTCTACAAAATTATTATTATTATTATTTGAGATAGATAGAGTCTCACTTTGTCGCCCAGGCTGGAGTGCAGTGGCGCGAACTCGACTCACTGCAACCTCCGCCTCCCGGGCTCACTTCATTCTCCTGCCTCAGCCTCCCAAGTAGCTGGGACTACAGGCGCCCGCCACCACGCCTGGCTAATTTTTTGTATTTTTAGTAGAGACCGGGTTTCACTGTGTTAGCCAGGATGGTCTCGATCTCCTGACCTCGTGATCCACCCGCTTCGGCCTTCCAAAGTGCTGGGATTACAGGCGTGAGCCACCACGCCTAGCTTCTACAAAAAATTTAAAAGAAATAAAAATAAAATGAACGTGTCAACTGTGTCAACCTTTATTATCCCATGGGAAGAGTTGAGATTGTTAAAATGTACCTCATGTAGTTTTTTGTTGTTACTATGTTACAAATGATCAGTGTTTAATGTACCTCCCCTCCCCCTTTAAAATGTATTATTCTGGCTGGGTGTGGTGGCTCAGGCATGTAATCCTACCACTTTGGGAGGCTGAGGCGGGTGGATCACCTGAGGTCAGGAGTTCAAGACCAGCCTGGCCAACATGGCAAAACCCCATCTCTACTAAAAATACAAAACTTAGCCATGCCTGGTGGCACACACCTGTAATCCCAGCTACTCAGGAGGCTGAGGCAGGGAGAATTGCTTGAACCTTGGAGGCGGAGGTTTCAGTGAGCCAAGATCGTGCCACTGCACTCCAGCCTGGGCGAGAGAATAAGACTCCATCTCAAAAAAAAATAATAATAATGCCAGGCATGGTGGCTCGCACCTGTAATCCCAGCACTTTGGGAGGCTGAGGCAGGCGGATCATGAGGTCAGGCGTTCAAGACCAGCCTGGCCATCATAGTGAAACTCTACTAAAAATACAAAAATTAACCGGGTGTGGTGGTGGGCACCTATAGTCCCAGCTACTCGGGAGGCTAAGGCAGGAGAATCACTTGAACCCGGGAGGTGGAAGTTGCAGTGAGCCGAGACCGCGCCATTACGCTCCAGCCTGGGTGACAGAGTGAGACTCCGTCTTAAAAAAAAAAAGAAAGAAAGAAAAAGAAACCCCACCTCTACTAAAAATACAAAAATTAGCCAAGTGTGGTGGTGGGTGCCTGTAATCCAGCTACACAGGGAGGCTGAGGCAGGGGAGTCACTTGAACCTGGAAAGTGGAGGTTGCAGTGAGCCGAGATCGTGCTGTTGCACTCCAGCCTGGATGACAGAGTGAGACTTTGTCTCAAAAAAAAAAGAAGGTATTATTCTGTCATTTTCTGTCTTATGTGGCTACACAGTTCTTTTGGCAAGGCCCAGCACTTACCAGTCACCCAGTAAATATTTGTTGAATGAGTGAACTGGAGCAGTTGCTGAAGGCAGCACGCTTTGTGACTGTGCATTCGGACCCTGCTCAGAAAACAGCCAGTCCACCCTCCTTCAAAGTCAGTGGCTCCATAGTCTACACTGCACTAATTCCCCTTCACATTGCCTTCCCCGAGCCCTACCCGCACCCCCTTTGTTTTTCTGCGTGAGTGAAAACATTTTGGTGAAGTCTAGCAGGAACTAGAGCACTAGCTCCTCTATTTGAAGTGAACGCCCAAACCATGGCACGTGGCCAGCTGTCTTTTGGGTGGCACAGGAACAGTTGGTGACAGCTGGATACAATCAAGTTCCATTACAAACAGATTTTAAGTGCCATTTACACACAGAAGAAATTGCAAGCTTTAGCAAAATAAAATCTGAGGGTTTTCAAAGCAAGACAATGCCCCAATCCAAGCCTGTATGAGCAGTTCGCTTTGCAGCCTCTTGCAGGGATTAACACCCCTTCTTCACCAGTGCTTCACCTTCCCTGCAAGGTCTGTGCTACAGAATTAGCAAGTCCAGAAGGCTTGCTCCCTGGCAGAGCTGCTGAGTCCTCTGTCTTCTATTTATTCACTTTTTGAAGACACCTAAATTAAAGGCCTGTCTAACCACTGTTCAGCCTACTCCTGGATGGGAGGTGTCAGAGGCTGACTTCTAGAAAAGCTGCTACCTCGAGGTCATCTCTTTCACTTGGTCTCAGGGGGTACAAATCACACAGTGATTGGGCAAGTGAAGGCTGGCATGCCCAGTTGAGCCTCATCTCTCTCTCTTTTTTTTTTTTTTTTTTTTTTTTTGAGACCAAGTTTTGCTCTTGTTGCCCAGGCTGGAGTGTAATGGTGCAATCTCAGCTTACTGCAACCTCCACCTCCCAGATTCAAGCGATTATTCTGCCTCAGCCTCCCAAGTAGCTGGGACTACAGGTGCGTGCCATCACGCCTGGCTAATTTTTGTACTTTTAATAGAGATGGGGTTTCGCCATATAGGCCAGGCTGGTCTCGAACTCCTGACCTTGTGATCCGCCCGCCTCGGCCTCCCAAAGTGCTGGGATTACAGGCATGAGCCACCACACCCAGCTTCACATCTCTTTCATGAAGCCAGTGTTGTCCCCAGACATCTCAGTCCTCAGTGTCCCTCCTGTCCCGATCTCTGGCAATAGGCAGCATTCTGGTCTTGGCAGAGGGGAATGACATCAGGTAGTGGCTGACAATTCTCCCCTTGGTGGAGGGGAGGCCATAGATGATGTCCTAGTGTCTGGTGGTGTTTTTTTGTTTGTTTGTTTTGTTTTGTTTTGTTTTTTTGAGACAGAGTCTTGCACTGTCACCTGGGCAACAGTGGCGCAATCTCGGCTCACTGCAATCTCTGCCTCCCAAGTTCAAGAGATTCTCCTGCCTCAGCCTCCCGAGTAGCTGGGATTACAGGTGCCCGCCACCACGCCCGGCTACTTTTTTGTATTTTTAGTAGAGACGGGATTTTACCATGTTGGCCAGGTTGGTCTCGAACTCCTGACCTCGTGATTTGCCTGCCTCTGTTTCCCAAAGTGCTGGGATTACAGGTGTGAGCCACCATGCCCGACCTGGTGTCTGGTGTTCTGATGGCCTCAGCAATACCTACCCCATGGACGTGAGTCTCTCCACATCTCGTCCTTGGCCCTTCCTTCCTTCATGCCTTCTAGCAGATGGGGGTGAGCTGTCTGTTGTTCCTGTAGCACACAGGGTTGAGGTGGGCATCAGTCCTGCCTTTCTTCTGAGATCCTCCAGTCTGCACTTTCCGGAAGCTGGGCACCCCTACTGCCCCACTCAACCAGCTGGGAGAACATAAAGGTAACGAAATAGAATTACTTGTTTTAGAAAAAGGAACCAGGGCCGGGCGCAGTGTCTCACGCCTGTAATCCCAGCAGTTTGGGAGGCTGAGGCGGGCAGATCATGAGGTCAGGAGATCGAGACTATCCTGGCCAACATGATGAAACTCCGTCTCTGCTAAAAATACAAAAATTAACTGGGTGTGGTGGTGTGCGCCACCTCCAGCTACTCAGGAGGCTGAGGCAGGAGAATCGCTTGAACCTGGGAGGTGGAGGTTGCAGTGAGCCAAGATCGCACCACTGCACTCCGGCCTGGCGACAGAGTGAGACTCTGTCTCAAAAAAAAAAAAAAGAAAAAGGAACCAGATAAAATGTGGGCATTTGGAAGAATTGGAAGGTACAGTGAAGCATAGTATCTATATGGTAAACAGCTCTGAAAGTTTACTGTGAAAATTAAAATAATGAATCTGGTCGGGTGCAGTGGCTCACGCCTGTAATCCCAGCACTTTGGGAGGCTGAGGCGGGTGGATCACGAGGTCAGGAGATGGAGACTAATCCTGGCTAACACGGTGAAACCCCGTCTCTACTAAAAATAGAAAAACTTAGCTGGGTGTGGTGGCGGGAGCCTATAGGTTCCAGCTATTCAGGAGGCTGGGGCAGGAGAATGGCATGAACCTGGAAGGGGGAGCTTGCAGTGAGCTGAGATTGTGCCACTGCACTCCAGCCTGGGTGACAGCAAGACTCCGTCTCAAAAAAAAAAAAAAAAAAAAAAAAAAAGGCCAGGCGTGGTGGCAGGTGCCTGTAATCCCAGCTACTTGGGAAGCTGAGGCAGAAGAATTGCTTGAACCCAGGAGCTAGAGGTTGCAGCGAGCAACATATCTTTTGTTGTGACGTGACTCAACCCATAACAGTATGGAAAGGTTCTCTTCTCAGAGGTAAATGTGGCTCCCAATCTCCTCTACCCCGAGGATGATGAGGCAGTGCTGGTTCACGAGAGTGGAAGCCTCTAGAGCTTGGGGCTTTCCAGCTGCTCTTCATTGCCCTGTGTGTTCCCAACACATGAACAGCACCCCTAACAGAGATTTGTTCAGTGACTGAATATACATCTGTAAACCTATAGCATGTATGCAAGGATTTTGATTACAAATGGTTCTGTATTATATACCACTGTTCTGACTTTTTCACTTACAGCTTGGAAACTGTCTTCTGTTGGTAATACAAAAATCTGCTTCTATCTCTTGAAACCTGGGAATGCTCCCTTGTATGAAAGTATCCTAATGTAGTTAACCTGTTTGCTATTGACGAACTTTGAGGTGGTTCCTGAAGATGTTTTAAAACCATAGTATAGGGCTGGGCGTGGTGACTCACACCTGTAATCCCAGCACTTTGGGAGGCTGAGGTGGGTGGATCACCTGAGGTCAGGAGTTCAAGACCAGCCTAAAATCCCGTCTCTACTAAAAATACAAAAATTAGCCAGACGTGGTAGTGTGTGCCTGTAATCCCAGCTACTCGGGAGGCCGAGGCACGAGAATCACTTGAACCTGGGAGGCAGAGGTTGCAGTGAGCCGAGATCATGCGCCATTGCACTCCAGCCTGGGCGACAGAGCGAGACTCTGTTTCAATTAAAAAAATAAAAAAACAGCTAGGCGCAGTGGCTCACACCTGTAATTCCAGCACTTTGGGAGGCTGAGGCAGGCAGATCACAAGGTCAGGAGATCGAGACCATCCTGGCCAACATGGTGAAACCCCGTCTTTACTAAAAAAATACAAAAAAAAATAGCCGGGCGTGGTGGCGGGCTCCTATAGTCCCAGCTACTCAGGAGGCTGAGGCAGGAGAATGGCATGAACCCAGGAGGTGGAGCTTGCAGTGAGCCGAGATTGAGCCACTGCACTCCAGCCTGGGCAACAGAGCAAGACTCCGTCTCAAAAAATAAATAAATAAAATAAAACTGGTATAAGCATAGGAAAAATGTATTTTGGGTTACCGCTGCTTAAAACCTTTCTAATTCTTTTTGAGATTAGGCAAGGCAGGGAAGCTGAAGGGGGAATGTTTCGGGAAAAACTCTCAAACTATGGTCTGCTCTCACCTCACAACCATCCTCATAGAAGACTGCTCTGCCCAGAGGCATGGGGGTTTATTCCCACATATTAAGCAGTGGACACCACCTGGGGGTCCTCTAATCCAGTGCAATTCAGACTCTATCTGGAGTGAGCTCAGATCTCACAGGTTGAGGGCTCAGTCCCCAAGACTGCACTTGTGACACCAGTCACAAGTCTCCGCACTTGTCACACCAGTCACAAGTCTGGGCCTCTGGAAGTTCTGAGCGACCAGCTTAAACTTGGGATTTCTATGATTCCCCCTCTTTGGGTTTGATTAATTTGCTGGAGCCACTCACAGAACTTAAGGAAACACATTTCGTGGTTTTTTGTTTTTTGTTTTTTTTTGAGACGAAGACTCACTCTTGTCCCCCAGGCTGGAGTGTGATGGTGTGATCTTGGCTCACTGCAACCTCCACATCCCGGGTTCAAGCGATTCTCCTGCCTCAGCCCCCCGAGTAGCTGGGATTACAGGTGCCCGCCACCACGCCAGGCTAGTTTTGGTATTTTTAGTAGAGACGGGTTTCACCATGTTGGCCAGGCTGGTCTCAAACTCCTGACCTCAGGTGATCCACTCGCCTCCCAAAGTGCTGGGATTATAGGTGTGAGCCGCCGCACCCAGCCATTTAGTGGTTTATAATAAAGGATATTGCAAAGGATACAGATGTAGAGATGGGGAAGGGGCACAGGGCTTCCAAGCCCTCCCTAGGCACCACCCTCCAAGAACCTCCACATGTTCAGCTATCCTGGCCCAGTTATTTTGGGTTTTTATGGAAGCTTCCATTCCCCAGGGCACAAAGCAGGACCCTTTCTGGGGAGGGTCTTAAGACCCACAATCAAAAGGTGGGCAAGATTAAAGTCCTGCCTTGGGGCGGGTGAAAGAACAAGAGAAGGTCAGAGAGATTGTTTCCTGAGGCCTAACCCAACATTTTAACAAAAGACTGTAACAAGAGCTTAGGGAGGTACAAGCCAGGAACAGTGGAAAATACCAGAGGGTGGCCAGGAGCAGCAGCTCATGCCTGTAATCCCAGCACTTTGGGAGACCAAGGTGAGTGGATCGCTTGAGCCCAGGATTTCACGACCAGCCTGGACAACGTGGCAAGACCCTGTCTCTAAAAAAAAATAAAAATAAAATATTAGCTGGGTGTGGTGGTGTGCAACTGTAGTCCCAGCTACTCAGGAGGCTGAGGTGGGAAGATCAATGGAGCTTGGGAGGTGGGGGCTGCAGTGAGCCATGAGCCACTGTACTCTAGCCTGGCCAACAGAGCGAGACCCTGTCTCAAAAACGAAACAAAACCAAAAACTGTAAAATACCACAGGAAGGTACCAACTTAAAAAAATTAGTTGTCAAGTGGATCAACCACTAAGGACTTACAAACCACAGCAAAACTTGCAGGGAGCCCAAACCCGTTTTAAAGGTTCTCTGAAGAATCAGTGGATGTGGGGGAAGAGGTCTGGGTTAGAATCCACAGCTGCAGTGGAGTCCCGTGGTTCCTGTCTACCTGCCACCGGCTCCTTCTCATTATGCTCCAGGGGCTGGGGACGCAAATTCAAGATACAAGAGTGAAACTGACTTGACTCCTGCTTGCAGGGACGCTTCCTTTTGAAGCCTGGGCTTCCAAATGTCATGCAAAGATAACAACTAAAGGACCTCTCTGGCTGGGCGTGATGGCTCACGCCTGTAATCCCAGTGCTTTGAGAGGCAGTGGTGGGTCGGCCGGGCGCGGTGGCTCAAGCCTGTAATCCCAGCACTTTGGGAGGCCGAGACGGGCGGATCACGAGGTCAGGAGATCGAGACCATCCTGGCTAATATGGTGAAACCCCGTCTCTACTAAAAATACAAAAAACTAGCCGGGCGAGGTGGTGGGCGCCTGTAGTCCCAGCTACTCGGGAGGCTGAGGCAGGAGAATGGTGTAAACCCGGGAGGCGGAGCTTGCAGTGAGCTGAGATCCGGCCACTGCACTCCAGCCTGGGCGACAAAGCGAGACTCCGTCTCAAAAAAAAAAAAAAAAAAAGAGAGGCAGTGGTGGGCGGATCACCTGAGGTCAGGAGTTAGAGACCAGCCTGACCAACATGGCGAAACCCCGTCTCTACTAAAAACAGAAAAAGTAGCTGGGCGTGGTGGCGCACGGCGGTAATCCCAGCTACGTGGAGGCTGCAGTGAGCCGAGATGTGCAGCTTCACTCCAGCCTGGATGACACAGTGAGACCCTATCTCAAAAAAAAAAAAAAAAAAAAAAATCTCTGATCATGAATGTGATCTAATGGAGCAGCTTCTGTGTTTCTTTGACAGTGATCCATGGTCAGGGACAGCCATACCCAGTGAACACATGCATGCATTCATTTGCAACCAGAACAAACAGTCTCTGTATTACGTGTGATGGACTACAATTTTTTAAAAATTCTATTTTCTTTTCATCTAATAAGTATTTGTTTCATAATCATTAAGAGTCATGACCTGCTGTTTGAAAAACACTTCTTTTTTTTTTTTTTTTTTGGTAACAGGGTCTCACTGTGTGCCCCAGGCTGGAGCACAGTGGTGCAATCATAGCTTACTGCAGCCTCAACCTCTCAGGCTCAAGGAATCCCTCCCACCTCAGCTTCCCAAGTGGCTAGAACTACAGGCATGTGCCACTATGCTCGACAGTTTTTAATTTTTTGTAGAGACAGGGTCGCTCTATGTTACTCGGGCTGGTCTTGAATTCCTGCCCTGAAGCAGTTTTCCTAGCTTGGCCTCCCGAAGTACTGGAGTTGTAGGCATGAACCACTTCACCCAGCTGAAAAACACCAATCTAATGGAACAATGTAAGGGAACAGAATTTGTAAACAGTTATGTTCTCTGCTAATCTGTGACTAGCAGTGATACCAGTATCCCTCCCTCTCCAAATCTATTCAGTTGGTGAATTCAGCTAAGAGGTCTAGAGTGCTGATAGTAAGAATTAACATGCCATCTGAATCGCTTTTCTTCTGGAGTTCTGGTCATTGAGCAAGAGCTGAGGTGGTCTGGGACTTGCATACTGTTAACGGAAGAAACCCAGCTCGAATATACCTTGAACCTTCTGGTGAGTCTGGGGTTAGAAGTGAAGTAGGGAGTGAAACGGAGAGGATGGCACACGCTGGGGGAGAGGCCCAGTGCTCCATTACCCCATGTGATGGACGGTTTGAGAAGATTTGCCAGGTCAATGTGGGGTCAATTCTAAAAGTGTCCTAAGTCTAGGCCAAGAGGAACAAAATGCAGCTGGGTCTCTGACCTAACACGCCTAAGCCCAAGGGCACATTAGGGTCAAAATGTGACTCCCTACTCTAAGGTCACCAGTAAAACTGGACAATCTGGTAAAATCAATGAAGGTTAAGATCATGAATCCAGCCAGGCATGGTGGCTCACACCTGTAATCCCAGTACTTTGGGAAGCCAAGGAGAAAGGATCGCTTGAGCCCAGGAGTTTGAGACCAGCCTGGGAAACCTAGCAACCTCCATCTCTACAAAAAACACAAAAATTAACCTTAGGTGTGGTGGCCTGTGACTGTAGTCCCAGCTACTCAGGAGGCTGAGGTGGGAGAACTGCTTGAGCCCAGGAAGCAGAGGGTGCAGGGAGTCGTCATGGTGCCAACTGTACTCTAGCCTGAGCAACATGAGTGAGACCCTGTCTCAAAAAAAAAAAAAAGAAAAAAGAAAAATAGTAAAACTCAGGACAGGAGGGCCCACAAGGAAAGTGTTCTGTGGCTTTTACTCCCGTTTTTTGGTTGATCCGAAATTTCCCAGCAGTCCAGGGATCTCTGTGGAGTTCTCAGTGAGTGTTCTGTGTAGGGTGCAGGAGCCACAAGTGACTGCAGGGGGAAAGGCAGGTTCTGGGGCTGGCATTCTGCAGCAGTGGATTTCTCCTCTGTCATAAAGAAACAGGAGGCCAAGCGTGGTGGCTCATGCCTGTAATCCCAGCACTTTGGCAGGCCGTGGCGGGCCGATCATTTGAGGTCAGGAGTTCAAGACCAGCCTGGCCAACAAAGCGAAACCCCGTCTCTACTAAAAATACAAAAATTAGTCGGGCGTGGTGGTACATGCCTGTAATCACAGCTACTCAGGAGGCTGGGGCAGGAGAATCTCTTGAACCCGGGAGGCGGAGGCTGCAGTGAGCCGAGATCGCACCACTGCACTCCAGCCTGGGCAACAAGAGCAAAACTCGTCTCCAAAAAGTAAATAAATAAATGAATAAAATCCAAAACGCTGGGACTTGAAGTGCCCTCCTTTCAATCTTGACCCAGGTAACTTCAGGACAAATAAAAGGAAGTAGAAGCAGTAAACTTACGACATTTAATATGTAAAGGTTCTGAACACAAGAGTAAATGAATTCAAATAGCTTTTGTGGCCTTTCGCCAAGGACCGGGCCCTCCCAGGCAAGCTGGGGCCGGGTCTGACCTTCGAGGTTGGCGTCAGCAAGGACCACCCTGCCCTTCAGTGGCCGGACACGACCTTGGGCTTTCGTGCGGCCAGGCCAACTCCGCCACCCCGGATACCTGCACCGCCCTTGCGAAACCGAAACCTGCTCGCCGCCCCGCGGAGGCGGACGGGGAGGGTCCTCGGGTGGGGGCGTGGTCTAGAGGCGGGGCCAGCGGCCGGGCAGGGGAGGTGCCTCGGGTGGGCGCGCGTGCGCAGACTGGAGCCTCGGGAGGCGGCCGGGTACCCGGGGTGCGGCGCGCGCGGGAGGAAGGCGGGGCCTCGGGCGAGGGGCGGGGCCTCGGGCCGGGGGCAGGGGGCGGGCGCAGGCGCAGGCGAGGGCGGGCGGGGCGCGGGGCGCGCGGCGCAGGGGGCGGGGCTCCGAGCCGGGCTGAGGCGGGCGGGGCTTCGAGCCGGGCTGAGGCGAGCGGGGGCGCGGGTGGCGCGGCGGGACACGAGCGGAGAGCCGGGGCTCGGAGCCCGGCGCCCGCACCATGGAGGAGGACGACAGCTACGGTCAGTGCGCCCCGGCGGCGGACGCGTCGCCCTCGCTGCCCCTAGTCTCCTCCGGGCCCGGCCGTCCGGCAGCGCCTGCGGCGGCTGGCGTTTCCCGGGGACACTGGTGCGGGACGGGGAGCCCGGGGCGACCGGCGGGCGAGCGGTGCACGGGGCCCCCACGGGGCAGGGGTCGCAGGGGGGTTTTGAGGGATGAGGGTCGCCGGGACCGGGGTCGCCGGCGGCGCTGAGGGATGTGGGTGGCCGGGGCGGGGGTCACAGGCCGGGCTCGCGGTCTCGCGGGGCCGGGGGTCGCCGCGAGCTCTGAGGAATGAGAGTCGTTGGGGTCTCTGGGCAGGATCGCGGGGGCTCTGAGGGATGAGAGTCGTTGGGGGTCACTGGGGTCCCCGGGGCAGGGGTCGCAGTCTGGGTCCAGGGGCGCCAAGGGGTGGGGGTCACTGACCCTGCCGCCCCTCTGCGGGGCTCGGAGCGGACGCGCGGATGGCCGGGCCCGGTTCCCCGCAGTTTCCGGCCGCTCCCGGCCTCAGCGAGTTGTGCCCGGTCCATGTCTTTGTTCAGAAATGAGAACGGGGAGCGGCGCCGCCGGCGAGGCGCGGGCTCCGGGACGGCCCTGCCCGCGGGTGTCTGGGCCCGGCCGCCGCCGGTCCCGTGCGTCGCCGCCTGCCGAGACGCGGGTGTGGAGCCCGAGGGGGCCCGCGGTGGGGACGCCGCTCCGCCGCCGACTGGAGACTTGACAAGCGGAGCCGCTGTCCCGCTCCCCTCGCTCCCGCGCACTGAGGCTGCTGGCCCCAGCCAGGGGTGCCTCCCTCCAAGAGTTTGAAATTGTAGGGGTTGCAAAAGGTTATTTGACATGCTGTAGTTAATTAATGTTAAGTTTGTTCATAAGGAATTAAAAGAAAGAATGGGAAATAGAACAAGTGGTGAACTTTTGTGGTTTGCTAGCAAAGTACAAATAAAGCAGAACTGTGTGGCCAAATGGAACCCAATTCTAGTTTAATAACTAACGGAACATTTTTCTTTCTTTTTTTTAAGAGACAGGATCTCGCTCTGTCACCCAGGCTGGAGCATAGTAGCGTGATCGTAGCTCAAGTCAGCCTCTTGAGTGGCTGGAACCACACGCACGCCACCATGCCCGGCTAATATTTTATTTTATTTTTATTTTTATTTTATTTTAATTTTTGAGACAGAGTCCTACTCTGTTGCCCAGGCTGGAGTGCAGTGGCGCCATCTCGGCTCACTGCAACCTCTGCCTCCCAGGCAAGCTGAGCTATTCTCCTGCTTCAGGCTCCTGAGTAGCTGGGACTACAGGCGCGTGCCACCACGCCTGGCTAATTGTTGTGTTTTTAGTAGAGACTGGGTTTCGCCATGTTGGCCAGACTGGTCTTGAACTTCTGACCTCAGGTGATCCACCCGCCTCAGCCTTCCAAAGTGCTGGGATTACAGGCGTGAGCCACCGCGCCCAGCCCTAATTTTCTATTTTTTTAAAAGATGGGGTCTTGCCGTGTTACCCAAGCTGGTCTTGAACTCCTAGGCCCAACCAATCCTCCCACCTCTGCCTGCCACAGTGCTGGGATTACAGGCGTGAGCCACTATACCCGGCCCACTTGTTACCTTCTAAGTAAACAAGTAAAAGCAGCGTGTGCGGCTTTTTTGTTGTTGTTTGTTTTGTTTTGTTTTTGAGACAGGGTCTAGCTCTCTTGTGCAGGCTGGAGTGCAGGGGCGCTATCATAGCTCACTGCACGCTCTGCTTCCTGGCCTCAAGCAATCCTCTCACTTCCCTTCTCAGCCCCTCCAGCAACCTGGACTACAGGCCCGGGCTACCACGCCCTGCTAATTATTTTTATTTTTTTTGTAGAGAGAGAGGTCTCCCTGTGTTGCCTAGGCTGGTGTCAACTCCAGTTCCTATCTTGGCCTCCCAAAGTGTTAGGATTACAGGCATGAGCCACTGCTCCCAGCCTCCTTTTGTGATTAAAAGAAAAATCACCCACTGGCTGGCCCCAAAAGATTGTTCAGCCCCTCCAGATTTCACTCCTGCCCACTGCTGAGAAGCCGGCAGCAGTTTTGCCTGCTGCTCTTTTCTCTGCCTCCTCTTGCCATTTAATTTCCCTCAGATCCCAGTGTCCTGCCTACCAGGCGTTCGTGGCCTCTCTTGTGTTCTTGCCTGCTGCAGTGGGCAGGAAGCTCTTGGTCTGGTTGCTTTTCATACAGTGAGTGCTTTGCCACCAGGCATGACATTTTGCTCTTGTACTTGAAAGAGGTGAATGGAAGCAGGGGGTGTTCGTTTCCTAAACCTGTTATATTACCACAAGCCTGGTGGCTCAAAACAACATACATTTGTTTCAGGGTTCCGCAGGTCAGAAGTCCAAAATAGGTCTCACTGTGCTAAAACCAAGGTGTCGACCAGGCTGGTTCTTTCTGGAGGCTCAGGGGAGAACCCGTTTCCTTACCTTTTCCAGCTTCTAGAGGCCACCTGTGTTCCATGGTTCATAGTACCCCTTTCCATCTTCAAAGCCAGCAGGTAGCATCTTCTCATTTCTCTCGACCTCCTACCTCCGTCTTATTAAGATCCTTGTGATTGCAGTGGACCCACCTGGATAATCAAGGATAAGGATTAGCAACCTTAATTCCATCTGTTACCTTAATTCCCCTTCTGCCAAGTGATGTAACCTATTCACAAGTTCTGGGGATTAGGACCTGGACATCTTTAGGGGCTATTATTCTGTCTGCCACACACCAAGATGAGAAAGTTTATAAGTTTATTCTTCTCCTTTTTTTTTTTTTTGAGACGGAGTTTCATTCTTGTTGCCCAGGCTGGAGTGCAATGGCGCAGTCTCGGCTCACTGCAGCCTCTGCCTCCCAGGTTCAAGCGATTCTCCTGCCTCAGCCTTCTGAGTACCTGGGATTACAGGCATGTGCCACCACGCCCGGCTAATGTTGTATTTTTAGTAGAGACAGGGTTTCTCCATGTTGGTCAGGCTGGTCGCAAACTCCTGACCTCAGGTGATCCCCCTGCCTAGGCCTCCCAAAGTGCTGGGATTACAGGCATGAGCCACTACGCCCGGCCTATTCCCCTTTCTAGTTTTAAATATCATCCTTTTATTTTGGAGGAACTAAAAAGATTGAATTAAAGGAGATTCCCCATCCATAGGGTCACCACACAAAAAGTACCTGATGGTGTAAGATGATCATATGAAGAATAAGACTCCCGAGTTCTTTAAGGTTTGTGTTAGTCTCCAGAATTGTCCATTTCCCTCATAGGTTTCACAAAGAATTTACCGTGACCAAATCCCACATTGTAAAAGGAAATGTGTGTGATGGATTTATAAAGCATATAGCATGACGTGTTCAGACGTCACCTCAGAACTTCCATTGTTTTCTTCTAAACAAACTTTTTACTTTTATTTTTTAAAATAGATGCAGAGTCTCACTATGTTGCGCAGGCTGTTCTGAAACCATCCTCCCGCCTCGGCCTCTGAAAGTGTTGGGATTATAGGCATGAACCACTGTGCCAGGCCTAATTAAACTTCTTTTTCTTTTTCTTTCTTTTATTTTTTTGAGATGGAGTCTCACTCTGTTGCCCAGGCTGGAGTGCAGTGATGCAATCTTGGTTCACTGCAACCTCTGCCTCCTGGGTTCAAGTGATTCTCCTCCTCAGCCTCCCAAGTAGCTGGGATTACAGGCACCTGCCACCACACCTGGCTGATTTTTGTGTTTTTAGTAGAAACGGGGTTTCACCATGTTGGCCAGGCTGGTCTTAAACTCCTGACCTCAAGTGATCCGACTGCCTTGGCCTCCCAAAGTGCTGGGATTATAGGTGTGAGCCACCACTCCCGGCCCTAAATAAACTTTTTAAACCTTAATTTTTTTTTCTTTTCTTTTTTTTTTTTTTTTTTTTGAGACAGTCTTGCTCTGTCACCCAGGCTGGAGTGCAGTGGCACAATCTCAGCTCACTGCAGCTTCCACCTCCTGGGTTCAAGCAATTCTCCTTTCTCAGCTTCCTGAGTAAGGGGCACTACAGGCACATGCTATCACATCTGGCTAATTTTTGTATTTTTAGTAAAGATGGGGTTTCCCCATGTTGGCCAGGCCGGTCTTGAACTCCTGACCTCAATTGATCCGCCTGCTTCAACCTTTCAAAGTGATGGGATTACAGGTGTGAGCCACCACACCCAGCCTAAACCTTAATATTTGGTTTTCAGAATAGTGAGAAACATTTCTTATAGTGTTAACTTTGTGTGCTGTTTCAACAGTACTTCCTGTGCTTTTGCCCCTGTTCCTGCCGTGTAAGTTGGTAATGTTTTGTGAATCAGCCTAGGACAGGTACCATTGTTTTTAGAAATCTTTTTCTTTCTTTTTTTTTTTGTATTTTTAGTAGAGATGGGGTTTCACTGTGTTAGCCACGATGGTCTCGATCTTCTGACCACGAGATCTGCCTGCCTCAGCCTTCCAAAGTGCTGGGATTACAGGTGTGAGTCACTGCACCCGGCCTTAGAATTCTTTCTTGAGGGAAATGCATTGTAATTTCCTAGCTACCTTTTAGTATTAAAGAACTTTTGGAACACAGCTCATTGATAATATGCTGTAGAAAGAGAGCCTTAGAGTTTCTCTGTTCAATTAAAGACAATTTCAAAAACCAACAAAAAGGCTTTCTCAACTCCAATACTCTTGTATTCACTAGATAGGGACAGTTTGGTTCAGACTACACCTATGTGGGATATGTTTTTACTGGTTCATTTATTTATTTTTGAGACAGAGTTTCACTCTTGTTGCCCAGGCTGGAGTGCAATGGTGCGATCTTGGCTCACCGCAACCTCTGCCTCCCGGGTTCAAGCAATTCTCCTGCTTTAGCCTCTCAAGTAGCTGGGATTACAGGCATGCGCCACCACACCCCGTTAATTGTGTGTTTTTAGTAGGGACAGGGTTTCTCCATGTTGGTCAGGCTGGTCTTGAACTCCCGACCTCAGGTGATTCGCCTGCCTAGGCCTCCCAAAGTGCTGGGATTACAGGCAAGAGCCACCGCACCCGGCCTACTGGTTTCTTTTAAAAAAAAAAAACAGTTTATGGCCCTGTGGAGTCCCACCAGACAAACCATTAACTTACAGGAAATACTGTGGTGCTCAGGAAAAAGAAAAAAAATTGTAAAAATTAAATTTTGCATACATTCTCTTTATAACATGCATACTGTGTGTCCTTTTTTTTTTTTTTTTTTTTTTTTTTAAGGGAGAGTCTCGCTCTGTTGTCCAGGCTGGAGTCCAGTGGCACGATCTTGACTCACTGCAACCTCTGCCTCCTGGGTTCAAACGATTCTCGTGCCTTAGCCTCCTGAATAGCTGGGACTACAGGCGTGTGCCACCATGCTTGGCTAATTTTTTTGTATTTTTAGTAGAGGTGGGGTTTCACCGTGTTGGCCAGGCTGTTCTCGAACTCCTCGCCTCAAGTGATCTGCCCACCTCAGCCTCCCAAAGTGCCAGGATTACAGGTGTGAGCCACTGCGCCTGGCTTGTATGTGCTGTTACCGGTATATATTTCTGTGTAATAATGTTCAGGGTTGTAAACAGAAAGCCACATATAATGCACTTTAAGGGGGTATTTGAGGGATTTTCCAGAGAGTATGTTCATCCTGCTGCTCTGTAATGGTCATCATTTTGGGGCTAATGACTGCAGTTGCCGTGATTCATTTATGGACTTCCTTTTTAAGCATAATTTCTTTTTTTGTTGTTGTTGAGACAGAGTCTTACTCTGTTGCCCAGGCTGGAGTGCAGTGGCATGATCTCAGCTCACTGCAACTTCTGCCTCCTGGGTTCATGTGATTCTCCTGTCTCAGCTTCCCAAGTGGCTGGGATTACAGGCGTGTGCCACCACACCCGGCTAATTTTTGTATTTTTAGTAGAGACAGGGCCTACATGTTGGCCAGGCTGGTCTGAAACTGCTGACCTCAGATGATCTGCCCACCTCAGCCTCCCAAAGTGCTGGGATTACAGGCATGAGCCACTGCGCCCAGCCTTTAAGCATAATTTCTTTTTTTTTTTTTTTTTTTTTTTGAGATGGAGTCTCACGCTGTTGCCCAGGCTGGAGTGCAGTGGCGCGATCTCGGCTCACTGCAAGCTCCGCCTCCTGGGTTCACGCCATTCTCCTGCCTCAGCCTCCTGAGTAGCTGGGACTACAGGCACCCACCACCGCGCCCGGCTAATTTTTTGTATTTTTAGTAGAGACGGGGTTTCACTGTGGTCTCGATCTCCTGACCTTGTGATCCGCCCGCCTCGGCCTCCCAAAGTGCTGGGATTACAGGCTTGAGCCACCGCGCCCGGCCTAAGCATAATTTCTATATAAACATTTAAAATGAAAGTTGCCGGAGTCTAGCATGTTCATTATAGCAAATGCATGTCTTATTTTTGTTCCTTTCAAGAAGTTAGCTTCAATTAGGGAAGTTGTCAACAAAGAATTTAAAAATAATTTTTAGGTGAGTTTTCAAATGAAAAGGAAGAGAGGTCTGCAAATGTCCTTTACTTATTCAGCTTCTGAAATACCTTACTTTTTATTTGCCTTTGATGTAATTTTTATATTGAGTTCCCAGATTCATCATCTAAAGCAGGAAAGGTGGAACTAATTCATTATCTAAAGCAAGAAAGATAGAACTAATTTTAAGTTAAAATATCAGTGTTTTCAGCAAGAGTTAAAAACAGTAGGTTTCACTTTCTGTGTAGAGGAAGAGTGGTGGGGTAAGACATTCAAGAAAATTGTTCATTCGCATATTTCAGGAAGCATTGAGGTGCAATTGCATAAAAACATATCTACTGTCTCTGGCTTTGGCCTTTGAGGGAAGGATATGAGGGAATACTCAGGGCAGGGGTAAAAAGAAAAAAGACCCCTAGCACCCGAGGCTTTCAAGATCACTTTTAATCAGTAACTTCTGTCCATCTCTCCCCTTCCCCTACCCTCATCGTTCCCCTCAAGCCTCATGGGCCACTGGAGGCTGTCAGGGTGTTCAGCCTGGTTTCTGTGCCAGGTTAGGTGTGGTAGGTGTGGTGTCATAACGCACAGGGGGACCTCAGGAGGACTAACCCTGTGGTCTGTGGATGGTGTGATGCCTCGGGAGCTGGGGTCACTGCAGGGGTGGGTGCCTAGTGGCACAGAGGGAAAAGCAGGAGCAAGTCGAGGGCCGTTACGCCAGCCACAGATGGCGGGCTGTCTGAGGGAGCAGTGCCTCATGGCAGTTCTAACCCGATTTCCCATACCGAATGCTCTGGTAGGTACTTCGGGGGTTTGATAAGAAAAGAGAGTAGTTTCTTCTGTGTTTTAATGGAAAGGAGTTTTATCACAGGCATACTCTTGAGTGTGTACCATGGGAAATTTGGGAACATTTCACATGTATGTATTACAGTTTGTGACCAAAGACTGGATAAAAGGAGGATTTATGTTGGAATTATAGGAAGAGCTATCATACTGTACCATGGAGACCTGTGTGTGGGTGGTGAAAAGATTCAACAAGAAAAATAAAGTCTGGGCAGTGGCATGTCTGGGTGCTGCTGTGGGCTGCGGAGAGGAGCCTGTTGCATTTAAGAAAGATTTGCCTTTTCATCACCATGTCTCCAGAACGGGCATGGTGCCTGGGATGCTACAGAGGCAGCTCAGCAGCTGTGGAGGGAATAATGGATTGAACCAAGTTCCATCTCGTAAAAAGTTAATATATGGTGAGTTTGAGTTTTTTCCTCAACTCTCCATTTCAAACAGAAACCAGAACACTTCTATACATGTTTGACCCCATGCAGAACCCATTTTCTTTGTTTTTGTGTGATATGGATGACTTCCGTTGTTCTCAATCTTAGTTACTAACTTACTGATGTGCCTTTATTGAAAAGAACACAATTATTTGCAGTGAACACTTTCTTAGAAAATCTGGAACATAAGGTTGCCATAATTATACACACTTTGTGGTCTTTAAGATATATTCTCAGGGTGACATGAACATGTCAGAGAGTATAAACATTTTTGGAATTCTTGATGTCTGGTACCAACTTTTTCCAAAAGGGCTGTACCAGTTTACTCTGTTCTTAGCAATGTATCAGTACACGCACTTGGAACAGTGCAAATGTGCCCCCAGTGAGGATCAACAGGTTTCAAGGGTTTTTTTTTTTTAAAAACAAACAAACTGAATTTGGTAGTTACAAATGGTGACTCATTAAATCTACTGATTACTAGCTAGATTGAAATTTTTTTTTTGCATATTTGTGTATTATGAACTGGCTATGTCATAAGGAATGATGATTTATTTACTTAACTGAGGTTAACTCTTTTCTATCAAATAAGGTGATTTACAGGTTTTTGTCATTCTGATGTTTTAAGCATGGGGAAAATGTATATCAGTTTTGACTGGGGTCTAGTTTAGATTTTGGCTAACTCCAACAGTCGTTTACCTTTCTTTTAATTTTTCTTTCAAAGATGGACGATCTCTCAACCCATATATTGTCTTCTGGCCAACTACAAAATGTTTCCTTACGAGGAGAAATTGTGAATTAAATAGATATTTTTAAAATTTAATTTTCTTTTTTTTCTTTTTTTGAGATGGAGTCTTGCTCTGTTGCCCAGGCTGGAGTGCAGTGGCACAATCTCGGCTCACTGCAAGCTCCACCTCCTGGGTTCAAGCAATTCTTGTGCTTCAGCCTCTTGAGTAGCTGGAATTACCCGTGCCCTGCTGATTTTTTTATTTTTAGTAGAGATGTGGTTTCACCATGTTGGTAAGGCTGGCCTCAAACTCCTAACGTCAGGTGATCTGCCTGCCTCCGCCTCCCAAAGTGCTGGGATTACAGGTGTGAGCCACTGCTCCTGGCCGATAGATTTTTTTTTTTTTCGAAACTATAATTTTTCTTTTAATTAAATAGAGCAGGGTCTCACTATGTTCCAGGCTGGTCTTGAACTCCTGGCCTCAAGTGATTCTCCTGCCTTGGCTTCCTAAAGTGCTAGGATTACAGGCATGAGCCACCATACCTTGCTGTGAATTAAATAGATGTTATTGGTCTGGGTTTTAATGATAAACCATTCAGTTTCGGGCTGGGCATGGTGGCTCATGCTTGTAATCCCAGCACTTTGGGAGGTCGAGGTGGGCAGATCGCTTAAGCTCAGGAGTTCAAGAGCAGCTTGGGCAACATGGTGAAACCCCATCTCTACTAAAATACAAAACAAAACAAAAAATTAGCCGGGCATGGTGGTGCTCGCCTGTAATCCCAGCTACTCAGGAGGCTGAGTCACTAGAATCACTTGAACCTGGGAGGCAGAGGTTGCAGTGAGCTGAGATCATGCCACTGCACTCCTGCCTGGGCAACAGAGTGAGACTATGTCTTAAAAACAAAACAGGCCAGATGCAGTGGCTCACACCTGTAATCCCAGCACTTTGGGAGGCCGAGGCGGGCGGATTACGAGGTCAAGAGATCGAGACCATCCTGGCCAACATGGTGAAACCCTGTCTCTAATAAAAGTACAAAAATCAGCTGGGCGTGGTGGTACGTGCCTGTAGTCCCAGCTACTCGGGAGGCTGAGGCAGGAGAATCGCTTGAACCTGGGAGGCGGAGGTCGTAGTGAGCCGAGATCACGCCACTGCACTCCAGCCTGGCGACAGAGTGACACTCCATCTCAAAAAACAAAAATGAAACAAAACAAAACAGTTAAGTTTCTGGAATCTTACGGATCATACCTACTCCTTTCTAAATATTCCGTGGGTTAATCAAAAGAGATTTCGTCGAACAGATTTTTTTCTTCTATATTTCTTGCATTGACAAGTCAGTTAGGACACTTACTCTATAGTAAGAATTAGGAGATTGCCTTCTTATTTCAAGTATGGGGGCACACATCATAGGTCATTTGGAGCAGGAGGGATGAAACATCCCTCTGCGTTTTGTGCTGGATGGTTGGGAGACTTCAGCTTGAGAGCCGTGTAGCCGGTTGAGTCTGCTTTCCTGTTATTGTTCCACCCCTTTCCTGCTCTCTTCTCCAAGATGAAAGTCTTCAGAGTGGGCTTCTAAAGAAAAGTAATTTGCCTGAACCTGTTCATTTGCTCCATTGCCACACTACTTCTTGATTGTCTCTAAGTATTGTTGCAATTTAGTTTCAGTTGCAATAATAGAGGCATGGAGGAGGTGGAAAATTATTTAGAAATGATCAAGAAGTGAATCCCACATCCTCTGAAACTGCTGCTAATGTTGTTTTGCTTCTCTGTTTGCATTAACTTCAGAAAAACACAAAAGCAGTGAAGGGTATGTAGGGGATTTCTATGACTGGTCGTTATCCGGGATAGCGTGACATTGTATATTTCTGCTTTTATGGTAATGAGATGGTTATTAGCTGCTTTCTTTAGTGACTGAATTTTATAACAAGGGCCAGGATAATACCTTCCTTATCCAAGTCTTTTTATATTTTCCACCTTTTCTTTTTTTTTTTTTTTTTGAGACGGAGTCTCGCTATGTCGCCCAGGGTGGAGTGCAGTGGCCAGATCTCAGCTCACTGCAAGCTCCACCTCCCGGGTTTTTACGCCATTCTCCTGCCTCAGCCTCCCGAGTAGCCGGGACTACAGGCGCCCACCACCTCGCCCGGCTAGTTTTTTGTATTTTTTAGTAGAGACGGGGTTTCACCGTGTTAGCCAGGATGGTCTCGATCTCCTGACCTCGTGATCCGCCCGTCTCGGCCTCCCAAAGTGCTGGGATTACAGGCTTGAGCCACCGCGCCTGGCCGCACCTTTTCTTTTCTTTTCTTTTTTTTTTTTTTTTGAGATGGAGTCTTGTTCTGTCGCCAGGCTGGAGTGCAGTGGCGCAATCTTGGCTTACTGCAACCTCCAACTCCCTGGTTCAAGCCATTCTCCTGCCTCAGTCTCCCGAGTAGCTGGGACTACAGGCGCATGCCACCACGCCCAGCTAATTTTTGTATGATTAGTAGGGACAGGGTTTCACCATGTTGGCCGGGATGGTGTCTTATCCCCTGACCTCATGATCTGCCTGCCTTGGCCTCCCAAAGTGCTAGGATTACAGGTGTGAGCCACTGTACCCAGCCATTTTTTTTCTTTGAGACGGTCTTGCTCTGTCATCCCGGTTGGAGGGCAGTGGTGTGATCTCGGCTCACTGCAACCTCTGCCTCCTGGGTTCAGGCATTTCTCATGCTTCATCCACCTGAGTAGCTGGGATTACAGGCATGCGCCACTGCACCTGGCTAATTTTTGTATTTTTATTTTATTTTATTTTTCAGACGGGGCCTTGCTCTGTTGCCCAGGCTGGAGTGCAGTGTCGTGATCTTCGCTAACTGTAACCTGCCTCCCGGGTTCAGGCAGTTCACCTGCCTCAGCCTCCTGAGTAGCTGGAATTATAGGTGGACACCACCACGCCTGGCTAATTTATGTATTTTTAGTAGAGATGGGATTTTGCCATGTTGGGCAGGCTGGTCTCAAACTCCTGGCCTCATGTGATCTGCCCACCTTGGCCTCCCAAAGTGCTGGGATTACTGATGTGAGCTACTGCACCTGGCCAGTTTTTGTATTTTTAGGAGACTCAGTGTTTCACCATGTTGGCCATGCTGGTCTTGAACCTCTGAGCTCAAACAATCTGCCTGCCTTGGCCTCCCAAAGTGCTGGGATTACAGGTGTGAGCTCCTGCTCTTGGCCATTTTCTACCTTTTCTTGAGTCTTCAAGGCTTCTGTTTCAGAAGCATGCCCTTACCTGGCATTGTTAAATCTATGTTGTAATTAGTAGTGTTAGGTATGAATGATGGAATTGGCATAAGGCTATTAAAAAAGCCTATTTTCGGTCGGGCGCTGTGGCTCACGCCTGTAATCCCAGGCCAAGGCAGGAGGATCATGAAGTCAAGAGATGGAGACCATCCAGCCAACATGGTGAAACCCCGTCTCTACTAAAAATATAAAAACTAGCCAGGCGTGGTAGTGCACGTCTGTAGTCTCAGCTACTTGGGAGGCTGAGCCAGGAGAGTCGCTTGAACCCGGGAAGTGGAGATTGCAGTGAGCCGAGGTCGCACCACTGCACTCCAGCCTGGGCAACAGTGAGACTCTGTCTCAAAAAAACAAAAACAAAACAAACACCTATTGTCTAGTAATGTCACAGATTTGTGTTTTTTTTTTCCTTTTTTTTTTTTTTTTGAGATGGAGTTTCGCTCTTGTTGCCCAGGCTGGAGTGCAGTGGCACGATTTCAGCTCACTGCATCCTCCACATCCGGGGTTTAAGCAATTCTCCTGCCTCAGCCTCCCAAGCAGTTGGGACTATAGAAACCCACCACCATGCTTGGCTAATTTTTGTATTTTTCTTTTTTTTCTTTTTTTTTTTTTTTGAGACAAAGTCTTGCTCTGTCGCCAGGTTGGAGTGCAGTGGTGCGATCTCGGCTCACTGCAACCTCTGACTCCCTGGCTCAAACGATTCTCCTGCCTCAGCCTCCCAAGTAACTGGGATTACAGGTACGTGCCACCAAGCCCGGCTAAGTTTTGTATGTTTAGTACAGATGGGGTTTCACCATGTTGGCCAGGATGGTATCTATCTCCTGACCTTGTAATCCGCCCACCTCGGCCCCCCAAAGTGCTGGGATTACAGGCATGAGCCACCGCACCTGGCCAATTTTTGTATTTTTAGTAGAGACGGGGTTTCACCATGTTGGCCACACTGGTTTCGAACTCCTGACCTCGGGATCCACCTGCCTCGGCCTCCCAAAGTGTCGGAATTACAGGTGTGAGCCACCGCATCGGCTCACAGGTTTGTTTCTATGAGCAGTTTGTAATTGTTTATTCAATCAACAAGCATGAGTGATCATTTCATACTATGTAGTCCCTGTTGTCACCGATGCTTTGAGTCTAGAAGGAGGAGACAAATATGGCAGCAAGCTGTGAAGGAGCATGTTACGGTAGATGTGGCAGGTGTGTGCATGAAAAACGTAGGTAAACCAAGGAGAGCAGTGCCAGTTCCACTGGCGTTGGGATGACACTGGACTGGCCAGGGGAGTTTGTAGAGGAGCTGGCCCTTGGGCTGGATTGTGAAAGATGAGTTAGTGCCAAGTAGGAAAACATTGCAGAGAAATATGTATCAAGCAAAGAGAATGAGAGGACAGGAGGTGTGAAGCAGTTTGGCCACTTGGGGAGCTACAAGTGGTTCTTTGTGCCTGGAGAGCAGGCTCTGAGCAGAGGGAGGAGGCCAGAGGCAGGGTTCGAAGAAATGGGGGATAGTTATGGGGGGCTTCAGTATGTGTTGTTACCCGGGACTTATTCTCTGGGACATGGAGCTATGATAGGGTTTAAACCAGGGTATTTTATGATGATTATTTTGCTTTTTGTTTTGAGACATAGTCTTGCTGTGTTGCCCAGGCTGGAGTTCACTGGCGTGATCTCAGCTCACTGCAACTTCCGCCTCCTGGGTTCAAGTGATTTTCGTGCCTCAACCTCCTGAGTAGCTGGGATTACAGGCACATGCCACCACACCCGGCTAATTTTTGTATTTTTAGTAGAAACGGGGTTTTGCCATGTTGGCCAGGCTGGTCTTGATTTCCTGGCCTCAAGTGATTTGACAACCTCCATCTCCCAAGGTGCTGGTGTGAGCCACTGTGCCTGTCTTTTTTTAATTTTTATTTTCTATTTTTGCCAAGAGGGGAAGGGAGGGAGAAAGGAAGCAGGTGGAGGAAAGGAGAGGGAAAAGCAGAGCATTATATTGCATTTTAGAAAGATTCTTCTGACTTAGTGTGGCTCAGATTGGCAGTGGAGAGACCCTTAAGGAACTTATGGAGATAGGTGAGCTAGGTGATGAGGGCTTGAATTCAGGCTGTGGGAGTAGGAGGTAGGAGACAATAAATACAGGACCGGTGAAGGACATGAAATTGATGGATTTGGTTGCCAGTGTTTGCGAGGGACAGCATTGAAAGGAGACAAGGGAGACAGAGCGACGAAAGTGAGTGCCAGGTTTCTGTCTGGATGACTGCTTGGAGAGTTTCCATACTCAGAACAGGCTTCGGTTTTGGGCGTATTCTGTCGAGTTTTGTGGTACTTTTACAGTGTCCACTTTGAGAGACCCATTTCGATAGCTGAATTTGGACCTGGAACTCCAGAGGTGATCAATGCATGAGTGGGAGTGGAACCCAGGGAGTGGGTGATGCTGCAGGCTGATTGAGAAGTGCAAGGATGTTGTCTTGGAATACCACCACTGAAGGGCTGGGTAGAGGAAGAGATCTGAAAGGGAGACTTTGAAGGCAGAAGTATATAACTCTTCGGGTAACTAGATGGTAAATGGAAAGCGAGAAAGGGCAGGAGCTGAAAGTTGATGCAGAGTGGAGAGCTTTTTGTTTTTACCTGGGGGATATTAAGACTATTTATAGACTCTTTTTTATACCTTTGGGCGATGATTCTGAGCGAGTCTTCAATGAAAGCATTCATATGTGCTGTGTTGTAAAGCTCCAGGATGATCGGTCTCACATTTCATTTTGTCTGTTCTGGCTTCTGTACACAGCAGCTGCAGACTATATGTGTTTTTGAAACCTGTTTAACTTAAGTTACTTTCTTTTGTGTTCTCTAATTCCCTGAAATATTATTTCCAACAGCCCTAATGATTGAAATTAAGAGAATTTGAATTTTAGCTCTATTCTGGCATTTTCAGGTGCTTCCTGCTCATTCCCCATGGATATTCCATCGTTGTCCGAGATTCAGCGTGTCCAAGGCTTGCTCCTGGCCCTTTTATTCTGGTGTTTCCTCTAGACCTCCCTGAGTTTTTGAACTTTTATCACCGTTTACTTGTCACTCCAGTCATTCAGGCTTGAAAAAAACACTAGATCCTTTTCTGTTTCTTGCCATTTAAATTGTTTTCCGTCTATCCAACCACCCCTTGGTTCATCTATTCATCCATTTGTTCAGACCTTTTAAATTATTTGTGTCAGGGTATTTGCTTGATGCTCAGGCTGTGAAGAATTTTAAGATACAGGCCCTGCTTTCCAGAAGCTCACAGTGTAGGGCGGTTCACATGGAAATTTGCTATGGTGGAAATACCAACAAATGCTATGGGAGCCTGGGGACTTTCAGCTTTCACTGTGTTCTGAGTGAGACGTACTTAAAAAAAATTGTTTTAAAAAATTTAGACATGGGGTCTTACTATGTTGACCAGGCCGGTATTGAATTCCTGGCCTTAAGCAGTCTTCCCATCTCGGACTCCCAAAGTGCTGGGATTACAGACTACCGGATTACAGACTACATTGACTTTTACTAATTTATTGAAGATGGAGACTTCTTCAACTTGTTCTCTAACTTTGACAAAGACTTCTACGATTTCTCTGTGTCCAGACTGCAGTGACAAAGCATGGAGGAAATTAAATTCTAAAAAGATTTTTAGAATTAGAATTGAAATATTTATTTTATGGGTTTATAACATCCCAAAAGAAGTAGGGATTACAACCTAGACTTTGGGGTCTACCCAGGCAGTTACCTCCTGGGATGAAATGAGATGGGAACATGCCAGAGTAGGTGTCACTGCTTTCACTATTCCCACACTAGGAGTTCACGGCTTGCTGCACATCAAGTTCATTGCTGAACATTTTTCGTAAGTTCTTCTTTAATCCTCACAGTTACCCTGTGGGTGGGAACAAATAATGTACTGATTTTATAGGTGAGGAAATGGAGACGTAGAGAGATTCTAAAGGGACATAGCTGATGAGTGGCTGAGCTGGCACCGCAAGCTGCATTTCTCAGGCTCCATGCAAAGACCGTGCTTTGAATGGGCTTTTTCTATACTGGCTGCTCATTCACACCCCCTCCTCATTTTTATGTCCTTGCACTTTTACATACCTTATATGCTATTTGTGTATTTTCTTTGTTTTTTTTGCTTTTCTCAGACCTCTCAGAGATGAATTTATGTACTTTCTAAACTTTCTTTCTCCTGGGAGTGGGATACAGCGTTTTATATCTTGATATAGTTTGTAGAGAGTTTTGGTTAAGCCTGTGTTGCTGGTTGTTACACACATTTACGTTGAAAGAGCCATTGTTAATCTTAGGGTTGAAATTTGAGGAGTTTGTAGGTTCATGCAGTAAAGGCAGTATTTTTTTCCCTAATCCTCCGGGTAGCATTCATTTTAGGGGCTGCTGTTTCCTCCCAGGGACTGTGGTAAACTGGGTTTGACTTTGTGGCGACAAGAATTACGCAGCCTGGCCTTTGATGATTCCCTGGAACCAGAACATGTTTTGTGGTTGGGCCACTAGAGTTTATGAGAAATCCAGGTAACCAGGTAAAGGTTAACAAATCTTACTGAGCTTGTCTCTCAGCCATTTCCAGGGGCCTTTTCATGGCTTCTCTTTGCCCTTCTGCCCTTTATGACTAAATAAAAAGGCTGCTGAAAGAACTCGTTTAACAGTGAGACAGGAGAACACTAGCAGAATGGCGTTTCTTCCAAGGAGTTACAGAGCATCTCCCAGAGTCTTCCTGCCCGAAGCCTTGACTTGGAAGCTTTGTCTCCTGCTAGAGGAGGGGCTGGCTTTTTTTTTTTTTTTTCCTGTAGAGATGGGGTCTCACTATGTTGCCCAGGCTGGTCTCAAACTCCTGGGCTCCGACGATCCTCCCACCTCCCAAAGTGCTGGGATTACAGGTGTGAGCCACCGTCCACAGCCTAAGGCTGGTTTTTGACAGGGCCTCATTGGAACATGAGTACTGTGGTAGGGTCACCAAGGATCTCAAGACAAGATCCTCTAGCTTTGCAGGTTCAAAAATAGACTTTGGGACTTGGATTTATGCCAGTTTATTCATGCTCTTGCAGGATTTTTAAAAAATCAACTTGTGATCATTTGCCTGCTCTCAGCTCAACTGTGGACTCTGGTTCTTGGGGAGCACATCCAGGGACCCCTGGAAACACTATTGTCTTGTGCTGTGACACCTCTTGGTTTTTGTCTTCTGAGGGACCATCATTCTTTAGTCAGGACAGCAACCTGACAATAGAGTCAGATACAGCTTTTGAGGGCTCGCCAGTTGTCTTGCTTGGCATTGAAACCCTCTTGGACTTCTGAATAGCCCACTTCATGCTTATGTCCTCTAGAATGAGGATTACTTTTTTTTTTTACTTTATCTCCTCCAGAATGGCATTACTTTTTTTTTTTTTTTTTTTTTGGAGATGGAGTCTCACTCTGTCACCCAGGCTGGAATGCAGTGGTACGATCTCAGCTCACTGCAACCTCTACCTCCTAGGTTTAAGCGATTCTCCTGCCTCAGCCTCCCAAGTAGCTGGGATTACAGGCATGTGCCACCATTCCTGGCTAATTTTGTATTTTTAGTAGAGACAGGGTTTCACCACATTGGACAGGCTGGTCTCGAACCCCTGACCTTAGGTGATCCACCCGCCTTTTCCTCCCAAAGTGCTAGGATTATAGGCGTGAGCCACCGTGCCTGGCCAAAGTCTTTTTTTGAAGTTAAAAACATCCAGAAAGCAGCCAGATGGACATTTCCATTGTATTAGTTTCCTGTTGCTGCCATGACAAATTATCACAAATTTAGTGGCTTAAGACAATATACATTATTATCTTATAGTTTGGAGGCCAGAAGTCTGGAATGGGTCTCACTGGGCTAAAATCGTGTTTCAGCAGGGTTATGTTTCTTTCTGGAGGCTCTAGGGAAAGATCTGCCTCCTTACCTTTCCAGCTTCTAGAGGCTGCCCACGCTCCTTGGCTCTTAGCTCCTTCCTGCATCTTCAAAGCCAGCAGTGGCTGGTTGAGTCTCCCCTTTCATCACTCTGACACTGACTGTCCTGCCTCCCTCTTCCATTTGGAAGAATCCATGTGCTCACCTGAATGATCTAGGATAATCTCCCTCTTCTAAGTTGGCTGATTAGGAAATTTAATTCAATCTGCAAACTTAATCCCCTTTTGCCATGGAATTTAACATAGTCACAGGTTCCAGTGATTAGGACATGTGTATCTTTGGGACCATTATTGTGTTGACTACATCTACCTTAGTGCCTTTGCCCATGAAATGTTTCTTGTGAGGATGGGCAGTTTAATCCTTCCTGCATATCATTTTCTTCTTATGGAAGTGTGCCTCATGGGTATTATTGCAGTAATTTGTAGTACTTTGTGGACTTTGTCTGACTTTTTGAAGCATTTCTAGTTTTAAAAGAGTGCTCCTAATTGAAAGGTAGGGGAAGGCATGTGCCAAAAAGCCGCCCCTTCCACTCTATATTCTGCTGATCAGCAACACTATTTGTCATCAAATTACTGGAACAGAGACCATCTTGAGTCAGAAGGTTATGTTGTTGCTCTCTGTTCTTAAGAATGTTTTTGTACTCTGAGAGTAAAGATAATTTTTCCTGTTGTCAGGTAATGGAAATGTCCCTGAATGATGAACCTTGATAGGAAAAAAAAGTTTATTATTCTAGAAGAAGATGTTGGCACAACAGTATTTGGTAATTATTTTCCCAGAAATCTGCTGTTTTCCCCCATGTCAGTCACATGATGGACACCTCATTGTGTGGAGGAAGCAGGCCAGATGCTATTACTCTTTCACACGTTTATGTTAAAGTCTCATTTGATTTAATTTCCACTCGGAATAGATGTTAAGGATACAAAACCAAATGTCTAGCTGACTACTACTGTTCTTTCCTTTTCCAGCTCTTGCTTTAGACTCCTGTTTTCTCAAACGTATAAATGTGTGTGTATAACATTCTAATAAGAGGAATTTAAGCTTTACAAAGTTCTTTAAAGTAACACTTTTTTTTTTTTTTTTTTTGACACGGAGTCTCGCTGTGTCCCCGAGGCTGGAGTGCAGTGGCGATCTCGGCTCACTGCAAGCTCCTCTTCCTAGGTTCACGCCATTTTCCTGCCTCAGCCTCCCGAGTAGCTGGGACTACAGGCACCCGCTGCCATGCCCAGCTAATTTTTTGTATTTTTAGTAGAGACAGGGTTTCACTGTGTTAGCCAGGATGGTCTCGATCTCCCGACCTCGTGATCCGCCTGCCTCGGCCTCCCAAAGTGCTGGGATTACAGGCGTGAGCCACCGCGCCCGGCCAAAATAACACTTTTAATAGTAGAAATTAATGGATGGAGAAAAGCATACAGTTAAAATCTTTTTTTTGAGACGGGGTCCCACTTTATCCCCGAGGCTGGAGTGCAGTGGCGTGATCATGGCTCACTGCAGCCTCAATCTCCTGGGCTTAAATGAGCCTCTTGATCCTTTCAACCGCGGCCTTCTGAACAGCTGGGACTGTGAGGGGTGCGACAGATATCTGAATTACCGCCCAGTCTGCAGCAACCTCAGTTCTTCCTCCTCAGAAGAAAGAATTAGACTGAGGGGCAGAAGGCAGAAAAACAGACCTAGGCAAGTTTTAGCGCAGGAGTATAAGTTTATTAAAAAGCTTTAGAGCAGGAAAGAAAGGAAAGTACACTTGGAAGAGACCTAAGTAGGCAACTTAAAGGACATGCGCCCCATTGAACCTTGATCCTAGGATTTTTTTTTTTTTTTTTTGAGACGGAGTCTTGCTCTGTCGCCCAGGCTGGAGTGCAGTGGCGCGAGCTCGGCTCACTGCAAGCTCCGCCTCCCGGATTTACGCCATTCTCCTGCCTCAGCCTCCTGAGTAGCTGGGACTACAGGCGCCCGCCACCTCGCCCGGCTAGTGTTTTTGTATTTTTTAGTAGAGACGGGGTTTCACTGTTTTAGCCAGGATGGTCTCGATCTCCTGACCTCGTGATCCGCCCGTCTCGGCCTCCCAAAGTGCTGGGATTACAGGTGTGAGCCACCGCGCCCGGCCGATCCTATGATTTTATGTGCTGGCCGTGGCCGGCGTCTTGAGCCGCTTTGCCTTCATGCTTCAGGGTGAGCGGCGCACCAGCGTGGCGCCTGTCTGAGACCGTCTTCCCTTTCCGGTGGAATGCCCCCAGAAGGTCATACTCCACCATTTTGTCTCTTAATGCGCATGCTCGAGCTCTCTCGTCCAATTCCTGTGATTTTATTGGAAGCTGATTACCAATTTCAAGTGTGAGTAATCTATTTGGGAAATTGCTTCTCCCTGGCGCCAGCTGTCAGTTATCACTTTAGTGTAACAACTGTGGACCATCAAGGAATTACCTCTCCTTGGTGCTGGCTGCCAATTATTTATTATTTTATTTATTTATTTATTTATTTATTTATGAGACAGAGTTTCGCTCTTGTTGCCCAGGCTGGCGTGCTGTGGTGCCATCTTGGCTCACTGCAAACTCTGCCTCCCGGGTTCAAGCGATTCTCCCGCCTCAGCCTCCTGAGTAGCTCGGATTACAGGCATGTGGCACCACGCCCGGCTAATTTTTGTAGTTTTAGTAGAGACGGAGTTTCACCATGTTGGTCAGGCTTGTCTCGAACTCCTGATCTCAGGTGATCCACACCCCCCCCCCCCCACCGGCTTCTCAGAGTGCTGGGATTACAGGCCTGAGGCACCGCGCTGGGCGTTATTTTTTATTTTTTGAGGCAGGTTCTGGGTCTGTTGCCCAGGCTGGAGTGCAGTGGCACAATCTTGGCTCACTGGAACCTCTGCCCCGGAGACTCAAGCCATCCTCCCACCTCAGCCTCGTGAGTAGCTGGGACTACAGGTGTGCATCACCATGCCTGGCTAATTTTTGTATTTTTTGTAGAGATGGCGTTTTGCCATGTTGCCCAGACTTGTGAGCTTACGTGATCTGCCCGCCTCATTCTCCCGAAGTGCTGGGATTACAGGCGTGAGCCACCACGCCCAGCCAGTTATCATGTTTAGAGAGGCAGTGTGATAACCGCTGACCTATCACCTGATGATCGCCAGTATTCCTGGTGGGTGGGGGCACGGGGATCCCTCTCCTGACCCGCTCGTGCCTGTACAGGACTACGTGTAACAGGACCATATGTATGCCATCATGCCCGACTAATTGTTTTTTCATTTTTTGTAGAGATAGCGTCTCGCTGTGTTGCTCAGGCTGATCTCAAACCCCTGGCCTCTAGCAGTCCTCCCACCTTGGCATCCCAAAGTGTTGGAATTACAGGCATGAGCCACTAAGCCCAGCCTCTTTTGATTTTTAAAGAGGTTTTAATAAGCTTTGAGTAGTGTGAGTGCTTTTAGTTCCCTATATTATCACATTCCCAAGGTCAATTGATTTTAACACGGAAATAGGTTACACATCACCCCATTCCAGCCTAGAGCAGAAGGACTAGGAAAAAACAGTTCCTGTGAGAATTAGTTCCCCTTGGAGATCTGAACCTTGGAGAAAACAAGAACCTCTTGAGTTTTGACTCAAAAGGTGGGGAACTGCTCATGTGTACCAGAATATGTGCACAAGGGTGTTTATTGTATCATTGTTATGTGACTGAAAACTTGGAAATTGCGAGGCTGGGCGCGGTGGCTCACACTGTTAATCCCAGCATTCTGGGAGGCCGAGACAGGTAGATCATAAGGTCAGGAGTTCAAGACCAGCCTGACCAACATGGTGAAACCCTGTCTCTACTAAAAATACAAAAATTAGCCAGGTGTGGTGATGCATGCCTGTAGTCCCAGCTACTCAGGAGGCTGAGGCAGGAGAATCGCTTGAACCCGGGAGGCGGGTATCCTGTTTATCAAGAAAATATATACAGACCGTCTCTGACTTATGATGGTTGACTTTACGATGGGTTTATTGGAAAGTAACCCCACTGTAAGTTGAGGAGCATCTGGGATATATTTTGGTTTTGAGAAGTGATGTCATCAGACTTACTTGATATCTGTTACTTTTAGAAAGATAAGTATATGATGCTTTTTGTGTAAAATTACTTTTCACTTCTATTTAAAAATCTTGAGGTCTGTTGTAATGGGATTTTTGATTTTCTTGTGTTTAGAAAAGAGGGTTTTAAGATAGTAAAATGTTGTTGCTTTCTTTTGAACATATATAAAAAGAAAAAAACAAAAAACCCTAGCTATTTGGATAGAGGCCAGAATTAAAACATCAGTAGTCAAAAGAGGGAATTCAGTGTTTCTTGAGTTTTTAGCTTTATACGTCTAAATTTGTAAAATTCAACCGTGTATTTTCTGTTCCACATGGGCACCTTTTGCAATTGTGGTAGTCAGATGTCCTCGGCAGATGAACATGCAGAAGTGGTTTGTTTAGCCTACCCTTTTAAAGTTCATAATCTAGTAAATTTAGGTTAGAATGGTGATTCCCATACTTGACTAACCTTCAGAATCCCTGGAGGAATTTTTCAAAACCATTTATTCTGAGTCCTTACTCTAGCCATACCAACTGTACCAGGATCCCCCAGGGTCGGATCCAGGAATGAGTGAATGAATGAATATGTACATACATGCACACTCTTGTACACACACATGCACACAAATACACTTTTAATGCTCCTAAATTTGAGGACCCCAGGTGTGGAAACCCACGCTTCGGAACCTCAAACTGTTCTCATCAAGGTCACATCGCACAGGCAGGCTCTGGCTTGAGTTGGCCCAGCCAGAGATGGTTCCCTTCATTTCCCACGTTGAGTGTATAAAATGATTTCACAAGAATTTGTGCGTCCATGATTGTAGGAAGGGATGGCTGAGTATTGAATGCATTTCCTCAGCTGTAACTATCAAATTTATGTGGTTTTGCTTTAAGCCATTGCGTATTCTGCTTGGAGGGTTTTGAACTTACAGAGGTTTTTAAGAAGAGGCTCAACAGATGAAAGAAGCAAAAATAACCAACCTTGGATTTTTTTTTTTTTACTCCTTTATTATAGCTACCAAGTATATAGCTACCTACCCACTTTAGCTTCCCCACGTGTCTTTGTGTGGTTTTCTCTGTTTTGTTCCTTTTAAGAGATACCTTCTCTTTATGTTGCAGCTGTTGCTAGGCAGCCACTGGCCAGGTGCCAGTTTGAGAGTCCTGATCTGTGCAACAGTGAGGAGGTGACCTAAAAAGATCCCTTTGCCTATCCCTGTTGGATGAAAGAGGGGCTTGGCACTGGGACGTAGAGTGCTAGGCGCACAGGACCTATGGAGAACTGAGGCTGCACCCACTTACCCAAAGCGTCTTTGGAGAGTATCTTTTAGTCCTTCCTCAGGGGCAGTTGGCATATAGTCTGAAAATGAAGCCACCTCAGGCAGTGGGCTTCGATTGGCTAGAATTGTGCCCTTCTTACTTTAGCACTTTGGCAAACATGGAAAAAATTACTATTATGGAAATTTTCTTTCTGTTTTGAGACAGGATCTCACTCTGTTGACCAGGCTGGAGTGCAGTGGTGTCTTAGTCCACTGCAACCTCCATCTCCTGTGCTTAAGCAGTCCACCCACCTCAGCCTCCTGAGTAGCTAGGGCTACAAGCACATGCCATAACTCCATGCATGCCGAAAGCAGATAATGAGACCTACTGGATCAGAATGAGACAGAGTAGTACACATCGCAGGAACATCAGCAGGAGAGTGCTGGTACCCCTGACTTCAAGTCTCACGGGGTGACATGATGGGCCCAGATGATGGCTATGCATGAATTGGGTTTGTCTACAGCGGAGAAACCAAGGACCACCACGTGCTTAGCACTTTCCTTCCTTTCTTTCTCTCTTTCTTTTTTGTTTTTTTGAGATGGAGTTTTGCTTTTGTCGTCCGGGCTGGAGTACAATGGTGCGATCTTGGCCCACTGCAACCTCTGCCTCCAGGGTTCAAAGCAGTTCTCCCGCCTCAGCCTGCCGAGTAGCTGGGATTACAGGCATGCACCACCATGCCCGGCTAATTTTTTAATTTTTAGTAGAGATGCGGTTTTTCCACATTTGTCAGGCTGGTCTTGAACTCCTGACCTCAGGTGATCTGCCCACCTTGGCCTTCCAAAGTGCTGGGATTACAGGCATGAGCCACCGCGCCTGGCCTGGGCTTAGCACTTTTCATAGCAAGTGGTAGACAGGCCAGGCCTCTTCCGCTGGGAGGGAGCATGTCATACTAAAGTCTCCTTGAACCAACTTCATGTCGCCAGCTACAAGAAGACAGACCCGGCAGTTTGGCACTCTCAGCAAGGACATGCAGGGATGCTTGGGGCCTCAGCCAAAGGCAGCATGATATAGATGGACCGTAGTTTAATTAATCATCCTGTCTTGTTATTTAGAAGTTTCCAGTTTGTTCCTATAAGAAAGAATCCTGTAACATTCTTTATTTATTTATTTATTTATTTTGTTGAGACGGAGTCTTGCTCTGTCACCCAGGCTGGAGTGCTGTGGCTGGATCTCAGCTCACTACAAGCTCCGCCTCCCGGGTTTACGCCATTCTCCTGCCTCAGCCTCCCAAGTAGCTGGGACTACAGGCGCCGGCCACCTCGCCCAGCTAGTTTTTTGTATTTTTTTAGTGGAGACGGGGTTTCACTGTGTTCGCCAGGATGGTCTCGATCTCCTGACCTTGTGATCCGCCCGTCTCGGCCTCCCAAAGTGCTGGGATTACAGGCTTGAGCCACCGCGCCCGGCCGTAACATTCTTGTAGATACAGTTTTGCTCACATTTCCAGTGATTTTCTTAGGCTAGATTCCTGTAAGTGGACTTAACTGGGTTAGAGAGTTTAAAGTCTCTTGGTATGTACTGCCAAATGGGTTTTCAGAAAGTGTGAATCAGTTTACACCTCACACCAGTATATGATGATACTTGTTCATTTATCCTTTTTGACATAGAATTATTATTTTTTTAACTTTTTTTTGAAATTTTTTTTAAACTTTTTTTTTTTTTTTTTTTTTTTTAGGCAAAGTCTCGCTCTGTCGCCCAGGTTGGAGTGCAGTGGCACAGTCTTGGCTCACTGCAATCTCCACCTCCCTGGTTCAAGCAATTCCCCTGCCTCAGCCTCACAAGTAGCCACGCCCAGCGAATTTTTTTATATTTTTAGTAGAGAAGGGGTTTCACCATGTTGGCCAGACTGGTCTTGAACTCCTGACCTCAGGCAGTCCACCCACTTCAGCCTCCCAAAGTGCTGGGATTACAGGCGTGAGCCACTGCGCCCGGCTGAATTTTTTTTTTAATCATTTGAGTTGTTGATATAATTACAGTTTTTTCCTGCCTCTGTCAGTGTTGGCAGGATGAACTTTGTTCTAAGAACCTTGGCTAGTGTTTACGTGTATTAGAATGGGAAAATTATAGCAGCTTCTTTCCCAGGTCGTTTTTTATTCATCTATTCAACAGATATTTATTGAATACCTATTATGAGCTGGGCACTCTATGGGCCTTGCAATTTAGACATAAATAGAGTTCTCAGGTACCTTACATTCTAATCAGAAGGAGAACTTTGATCTCTAACCAAGACCTGTTTAATTCATAGTAGGGTTTCTTTTTCTTTTCTTTTTTTTTTTTTTTTTTTTTTTTTGAGACGAAGTCTCGCTTTGTTGCCCAGGCTGGAGTGCAGTGGCGCGATCTTGGCTCACTGCAAGCTCCACCTCCCAGGTTTACGCCATTCTCCTGTCTCAGCCTCCTGAGTAGCTGGGACTGTAGGCACCCACTTCCATGCCAGGCTAATTTTTTATATTTTAGTAGAGACAGGATTTCAATATGTTAGTCAGGATGGTCTCGATCTCCTGACCTCGTGATCCGCCCGCCTCTGGCCTCCCAAAGTGCTGGGATTACAGGAGTGAGCCACCGTGCCCGGCCTCAAGGTTTGAATTTCACCATAACTTAAGAAACCCTCATCCTTTGGGGGAATGACAGTGAATGCAGTTTTAAAAAAAGAGGCCAGGTGCAGTGGCTCACGCCTGTAATCCCAGCACTTTGGGAGGCCAGAGGCAGGTGGATCATGAGGTCAGGAGATCGAGACCATCCTGGCTAACACAGTGAAACCTTGTCTCTACTAAAAATACAAAAAAATTAGCCGGGCATGGTGGCGGGTGCCTGTAGTCCCAGCTGCTGGGGAGGCTGAGGCAGGAGAATGGCATGAACCCAGGAAGCCTGGGCAACAGAGCGAGACTCCATCTCAAAAAAAAAAAAAAAAGAAAATTCAAACCTTGAAATTTCACCTTGTGAAGAATAATCTTAGTCTAATTTTTGCTGTATTTATTGGACTATAGGCAGTGGTTGAACTTTGTGTTCCTAACCTCTCAGCATCCTTGTGTCTCCTGGTGACTGTGAAAGCTTTTTTTTTAAAATGGGATCTTTCTCTGTCACCCAGGCTGGAGTGCAGTGGCATGATCATAGCTCACTGCAGCCTTGACTTCCTTGGCTCAAGTGATCCTCCCACCCCAATGGTATTTTCTAATAGACATGTGTGTCCCCAAAATGTGTTAAAGACTTTTGAAGATGAGTCCACTCAAATAATGATTTAGTTCTGAATAGACAGATTTTTAAATTCCTTTTTTTTTTTTAGATGGGGTGTCACTGTGTCACTCAGTTTTCTGAAGGAATTCAAATAGCCTCAGTAGCACACTACGGGTACTAACTGACATTTTCAGCACCTTTTATTGGTGATGATGAGCACATTCATTTTCATTTATCTATTTGCTGCAGACTGTTTAGGTTCCTTCCCTTTGTTTTAAAAAACTTATTGAGGTGTAATTTACATAGAATAAACTGTATCCATTTAACTTGTACAGTTTGTCTGGGCACTGTGGCTCATGCCTGTAATCCCAGCACTTCGGGAGGCTGAGGCGAGTGGATCACTTGATGTCAGGCGTTCGAGTCCAGCCTGGCCAACATGGTGAAACCCTGTCTCTACTAAAGATACAAAAATTAGCTGGGTGTGGTGGTGGGTGCCTGTAATCCCAGCTACTTGGGTGGCAGTGCCACAAGAATCGCTTGAACCCAGGAGGCAGTGGTTGCAGTGAGCTGAGATCACGCCACTGCACTCCAGCCTAGGTAACAAAGCAAGACTGTCTCAATCAATCAATCAATGGTATATAATTTGATAGGATATATTCAAAGTTTTGTACACTAGTGAAACCACTATCACAATAAAGATACAACATTTTCTTGACCTGAAAAAGATGCTTCATGGCCCTTTTTGTTTTGTTTTTCTTTTCTGTTTTGTTTTTTTGAGACAGTATCTTGCTCTGTCTCCCAGGCTGGAGTGTAGTGGCGTGAACATGGCTCACTGCAACCTCAGCCTCCTGGGCTCAAGCAGTCCTCCCACCTCAGCCTCCCGAGTAGCTGGGACCACAGGCACGCCCCACCACGCCCACCTAATTTTTTATTTATGTTGCCCAGGCTGGCCTTGAGCTTCTGGGCTTAAGCAGTTCCCCTGCCTCAGCCTCCCAAAGTGCTGCCACCGAGCCTGTCCGCTTCATGTCCTTTTGCAGTCCATTCCTCCCTCTACCCCTGGCCCCAGGCAACCACTGATCTGCTTTTTGTGACTACAGATTAGTTTGTATTTCCTAGAATTTTATGTAAGTGAAATCATACAATGTTACAATGTGTATTCTGTGTCTGGTTTTCTTTCCTTTTTTAAAAAAAAAACCAAAACCCATAGCCAACCTCAGACGTGTCTGGCTTTTACTCAGAATGATGTGTGAATCATTTTACAAAAGGGGTGAGGCCGGGCACGGTGGCTCACGCCTGTAATCCTAGCACTTTGGGAGGCCAAGGCAGGTGGATCACGAGGTCAGGAGTTCAAGACCAGCCTGGCCAATATAGTGAAACCCTGTCTCTACTAAAAATACAATAATTAACTGGGCATGGTGGCCCATGCCTGTAGTCCCAGCTACTCAGGAGGCTGAGGCAGAAGAATCGCTTGAACCTGGGAGGCAAAGGTTGCAGTGAGCAGAGATCGCGCCACTGCACTCCAGCCTTGGTGACACAGCGAGACTCCGTCTCAAAAAAAAAAAAAGGGGGGGTGAGATGGGGGACTCCATATATTTTTAAAGGGATTATTTAAAAAATCATTTTAGAACAATTCTGCAAGGGTGTTTTGGTGTTTGAAGTACTAGGCTAGACAACATACTTCGGAACTAAGAATTTAATTAAAGGTTACACTAAAGTATCAGTGATTATGTCCCCATATGAGGTAGATGGCAGGAGTTAAAAGTAATTAAAGTTTGCAGAAGTTGGTGTTTTCATAATTGGAGTATGGCAAATCACCTGTTTAGTCTGTTTACTACCTTACTATATGCTATCTTCTGTCCTAATTGTTATTACTGCTCAGTTAATGTTTATGATCTACTGTTAGATTCCCTAAGGGCAGTGTGCAAAGCCCATGTAATTAGGGATTCAGCAGCCCTCCGACCTTTTGTTGTTATCTTTATTTATTTATTTATTTATTAAGTAGAGACAAGGTCTCACCATGTTGCTCAGGCTGGTCTCGAACTCCTGGGCTCAAGTGATCCTCCCGAAAGTGTTGAGATAACAGGCATGAGCCACTGCCTGGTCAAGAGCATGAGTCTTCTGGGGAGGTTTGGCACTTGCTTGTGGCACCGGCCTTGTGTCTTTTTATTTTTTCTTCCTTTTTTTCCCTTATAATTAAATTAGAGATAGGGTCTCACTATATTGCCCAGGCTGGTCTAGAACTCCGGGCCTCAAGCGATCCTCCCACCTCAGCCTCCCAAAGTGCTAGGATTGAAGGCATGAGCCACCACGCCCAGCCTAGTAACCATTTAGTGACAGTCTGTTAGATGTGCTGGGGTGGCATAAGAAGCTTGCCTCCAATTGTCCTCATGCTCCTGGTGACTCTGGTGCCCCTCTCCCACCCTGCCCTACACTCACTCATACATGTGCCTTAAGACTTTGGGAAAAGGAAGAGTAAACCTTTGGGGGAGATTTGGTAATCCTGAGTGTACTTTTTCTTGCTTTATGTGTTCTTATGTGTCCTGTTTCCCAAGATTATGGAAGTCTTGGCAGGACTAGTTTTGAACTAAACAACAACAACAAAATTCATGTGTTACAGTACTACCTATGGTTTTGTATTTAATTAGGCATTTTAACATTTTCAGTATCATATTTAATATGTATAATCACATTGTGATATGAGGTGTGTGACCTTATATTTACATGGTTAAGATTACAAACTGAAATACGTTGTTGAAGTTCTCTGTCTTGGCCAGGCGCAGTGGCTCACGCCTGTAATCCCAGCACATTGGGAGGCCGAGGCGGGTGGATCATGAGGTCAGGAGTTTGCGACCAGCCTGGCCAACATAGTGAAACCCCGACTCTACTAAAAATACAAAAATTAGCCAGGCATGGTGGCAGGTGCCTGTAGTCCCAAATGCTTGGGAAGCTGAGGCAGGAGAATCATTTGAACCCAGGAGGCAGAGGTTATGGTGAGCTGAGACTGCACCACTGCACTCCAGCCTGGGCAACAGAGCAAGACTCCGTCTCCAAAAAAAAACAAAAAAGAAGAAGTTCTCTGTCCTGTCTGAGATGGTCAGCAGCATTGTTTATCCCTGTAACCCTGGTACTCTTATTGATAGTAGAGATTTTACTCCAATTAGGTACTTTTTAAAGGTAATTTCTGTGAAAATCTCTATAAAAATGCATATTAAAAAACTCCTTTACAGTGGAAAAGAGTAATAAATAACATTTCCTTTTTTTCCTCCCAAGCTCTGAACCTACTAGAAATAGAAAAAGAAATCTGAAAGTGGAGATCATATGATCGGCCTTGTAACTGGTGAAGAGAGGGAGATGGAGGAGTCCTCATTTCAAACATCTAGGAAATATGTTGCAAATTGGTAAAATAGGTTAAATTTCTCTGCAGTAATAGGATCTTTGAACTAGACTATTTGAAATTATCATTTGAGGCCAGATGCGGTGGCTCATGCCTGTAATCCCAGCACTTTGGGAGGCCATGGCGGGCAGATCACTAGAGGTTAGGAGTTCGAAACCAGCCTCGCCAACATGGTGAAACCCTGTCTCTACTAAAAGTACAAAACAATTAGCTGGGCATGGTGGCAGGTGCCTGTAATCCCAGCTACTCAGTAGGCTGAGGCAGGAGAATGGGTTGAACCCAGGAGGCGGAGGTTGCAGTGAGGCAAGATCATGCCACTGCACTCCAGCCTTGGTGACACAGTGAGACTCCGTCTCAAAAAAAAAAAAAAAAAAGATGAAATTATCATTTGATATAACCAATAGCAGAGAGATACCTGTACTCTGATTCCTTCTACATTTATGCAGTCAATCCTTGTTATTTGTGGATTTTATATTCATGAATTTTCCTACTCACTAATGTTTATTTGTAAATCAGTCCAAAGGTGGTGCTTTTGTAGTCATTTCTGGACATTCACAGAGCAGTGAAAAATGCAATTTGCTCCGTGTACACATTTCCAGTCACTGTGAAACACGGTGACTGATTTCTTGTTTCAGCCTTCATACTGTAAACAAATGACCTTTATGTGGTCTATTTAGCATTACATTGTTTATTTTTATTTTTTTCTGTATTTTTGTGCCTTTGCTGGTGACTTTGCTCTTTAAAATGGCCCCTGATCATAATGCTGAATTTCTGTCTAGTGTTCCCAAGTACAAGAGGCCATGATGTGCTTTATGGAGAAAATACAGTATGTTAGCAAAACTTTGCTCAGGAATGAGTTACAGTGCTATTGGCCATGAATTCAACGTTAATGAATTGACCACTGGCTGAGCATGGTGGCTCACATCTGTAATTCCAGCACTGTGGGAGGCTGAGGCAGGTGGATTGCTGGAGTTCGAGACCAGCCTGGACAACACGAGGAAACCTTGTCTCTACTAAAAATTGAAAAAATTAGCTAGGTGTGGTGGTGTGCGCCTGTGGTCCCAGCTACTCAGGTGGCTAAGGTGGGAGGATTGCTTGAGTCTGGGAGGTGGAGGTTGCAGTCAGCTAGGATGCATCACTGGACTCCAGCCTGGGTGACAGAGTGAAACCCTGTCTCAAACAAAACAAAACAATTTGTATTAAATAAGACATCTTTAAACAGAAACATACATAAATAAGGTTATGTATTTTTCAGTTGACAAAAGCATGACCAGAGGCCTGTAGGAACCTAACCTGTATTTCTCCTAGGAGCAACGGTTTAGTCTTTTCCAATTCATTGTTAGCAATGACTTTTTTTTTTTTTTTTTTGAGACGGAGTCTCGCTCCGTCACCCAGGCTGAAGCACAGTGGTATGATCTTGGCTCACTGCAACCTCTGCCTTCTGGGTTCAAGCAATTCTCCTGCCTCAGCCTCCCGAGTAACTAGGACTGTAGGCGCCCACCACTGCGCCTGGCTAATTTTTGTATTTTTCGTAGAGACAGGATTTCATCATGCTGGCCAGGCTGGTCTCGAACTCCTGACCTCGTCATCCACCTGCCTTGGCCTCCCAAATGCTGGGATTACAGGCGTGAGCCACTGTGTGCGGCAACAGCAACAACTTTTTAAACAATAACTACTGTGAATAGCAAGAATCAACTATAGCTTAGCCCTCTTCCTACCCCTAAACTTCAGGCTGTAACATCCCAGTGCCACATTTGACATCTCCCAGGGGATACCTACAGCTGGCATGGTCTCTCACAGCTGGCATGGCCACAGCAGAGCCCCTGGTGCTGTGCCCCTCTCAATTCACCCCACCTAAGAAATAGCATATCCACTCACATAGGTGTTCCCATCAAATATTTTGAATGTTTTGATATCAGCCCTCCCTTTCTCTTGTTTTCCCTATCCAGTTCATTAGTAGTACTGTTTATTCTACTTCCAAAACGCATCTTGAAGTCATCTGTTTTTCTGCATCTCTGCCGCTAAAGTGCTAGCGGAGGCCGCTGAATTACTTGCCTGGATGCCACATGAGCTTCCCATAGTTGATGCCACTGGGTGCACCCATATCATGTTCTCTCCCTTCTGGGCACGTGGAGAACCATATTCTCACCCCCTGGCCATTGATTTGCTGTCCTTTTCAGACCCAGAGGGAGCAGGCTAGGAAACAGTTTGTGGATTCAATATGTGGTATTATTTTAGGAGCACTTGGTATTTCTTTGGGTAATAGTAGCTTCTGCAATTTGAGGACTGCATCTAAACCTGTTAGGATTATTTTTTGAACTGCAAGGGAATTTTTTTTAGGGCAGATAAACATCTGAACAATGTATTAAGTAAAAGCTTGGAGAAATTCTTGGAAAAAAAAACACTTCAAAAATAGATTGTTTTAGAGTTCTTTTTTTCTGAAACCACCTGCCTTCTCAAGCAAGACAATTAGATTTTAAACAATGGTTTCTGCTTCCTTAGGATTTTTTAAATTTTTATTTTTGTTTATTTTTTTGAGACAGGGATCTCAATTTGTCACCCAGGCTGGAATGCAATGGCATGATCATAGCTTACTGCAGCCTCGACCTCCTGGGCTCCGGCGATCCTCCCACCTCAATCTCCTGAGTAGCTGGGACCACAGGCACACCCACCAAACCTGGCTAATTTAAAAAAATTTTTTGTAGGGGTGATTGAGTCCCAATCTGTTGCCCAGACCGGAGTACAATGGCCTGATCTGTGCTCTCTCTGATTCCTGGGTTCAAGCAATTCTCCTGTCTCAGCCTCCCGAGTAGTTGGGATTACAGGTGCCCACCACCACGCCTGGCTAATTTTTGTATTTTTAGTGGAGACGCGGTTTCGCCATGTTGACCAGGCTGGTCTTGAACTCCTGACCTCAGGTGATCTGCCCGCCTTGGCCTACCAAAGTGCTGGCTGGTCTCAGACTTTTGGGCTCAAGTGATCATCCCACCTTGGCCTCCCAAAGTGCTAGGATTACAGGTCTGAGCCACCATGGCTGGCCTAGTTTGTTTTTAAATCAGTAACAGGTATCAAGAAGTTTGGACTGGCTGACCTTGGTGGTCCTATCTGTTGCCACCTTTGCTCTGCCCCACACAGTATGTGGGTGTGCTGGGACCTCCTCGCGAGCTCCTCTGTCATGTGACGGTTCCGTCTTTAGGGCTGTGGCAGGACTGTGCTGGTTCAGTTTGCTCTATGTCAGCTGAGTAAAGGATGGGTGGAGTATACTGATTTTGTAACTTGTAACATTTGGTCTTGTGGTTTTGCAAGGAAGGGGTGATATATAATCAGTAAGGCAGGAGAGCAAAGGAAACAGGAAGGGGATCTGCAGTGCTCCTGTATCAAAGTAGATCTCCAAAGCAAAAAAGGGCAAAGGCAAGCACACTTCTCCCGCCCACCCCGCTTTTTACTTACTCTTATTTGATCAGAGAACTTTGCTTGCGTGAACAATCCTTGAAATAAGGCTGGAATTTTTTGGTAAAAATTCCTAGCTGAATTTGGTTTAGAAGTATACAGAAAACCCAATGAATTAATTGAATAATCTCCCTTACCCCCTTCTCCAGACGGTTCTCCTGTATTCTCCCAAGTAATAAAAGTACTAGAAAGATCAACTGTATTTATCATTAAATGGCTGGTGCTTATAATTTTTATTCCTTTAATCCAGTTAAACAGTGAGCTTTCCTGATAACCTAGGCATTGTTGTCCCCGACAATAACCTGGGCCTGTTGGATGTTTAAACATTTTCTTTGACCTGGGACTGTGTTGAAACCATTTGTTAATCACACAGCAGGATGATCAGTGCTTACACCAGCTGATGGGACACCTGGCATGAATACTCAGTGATCCCATAAAACCACGTCAAGCTGAGGTTCCATGAACAGTTTTCATTTTTGATGATAGGACTCATAGCTCTCAGAATCAGACAATGTTTAGAGGTGAAACTTAACCACAGATGTTGGTCAGCATCTTTAGTTTGTTTCCTTTGTGTGGGGTGCGGTGGCAGACAGAGAGCCATGGGATGGGAGGAAGCTCCGGAGCTGGGCTTTGAATAATGGGTGGGATTCAGAAAAGTAGAAAATATTGTGAAATTTATTGTATTTTATTTTTTTGAATGAAGCAACAAAAACAGAGATTTATTGAAAATGAAAGTATACTCCACAGTGTGAGAGTGGACCCAAGCATAGGGGCTCAAGGGCCAAAATAAATTGTGAAATTTATTTTAATCAAAGTAGAACATAGATATAGTTTTAAAGATCCTATACAGCACAAAAATGGACATGCTTATAGCAGCATTTTTCATAAGAACCCCACAGTGGAGACAGCCAGCTGTCCATCAGCTCATGAGTGGGTAAAGAAGATGAAGTGCGTCGCTACAAGGGAAGATTCTTTAGTCGTAAAAAGGAATGAAGTTCTGACACACACTGCAACATGGCTGAACACAGAAAACATTGTGCCGGCCGGGCGCGGTGGCTCACGCCTGTAATCCCAGCACTTTGGGAGGCCGAGGCGGGCGGATCACAAGGTCAGGAGATCGAGACCACGGTGAAACCCCGTCTCTACTAAAAATACAAAAAAATTAGCCGGGCGCGGTGGCGGGCGCCTGTAGTCCCAGCTACTCAGGAGGCTGAGGCAGGAGAATGGCGTAAACCCGGGAGGCGGAGCTTGCAGTGAGCCGAGATCGCGCCACTGCACTCCAGCCTGGGCGACAGAGCGAGACTCCGTCTCAAAAAAACAAAACAAAACAAAACAAAAAAGAAAACATTGTGCCAAGAGAACGAAGCCAGTCACACAAGGCCATGCATTAGGCAAACCTGTAGAGACAGACAGTAGATTAGTGGTTGTCAGGGGTTTGGGGATGCGGGAATCGGGGTGACCCCTGTGGGGTATGGAGTTTTCTTTTGGGGATGATGAAAATGTTCTAGAATTAGATAGTGGTGGTGGTTGCATAACTTTGTGAATATATGAAAAATCGCTGAGTTGTATTGTCTAAAAATGTCCTCCCTCTCCCAGACAGTGCCTCCTCCCCTCAAATGTTGACCTCTAGATCCTTCAAGATCGGTTCCGCAGTGCAGTATTTGAGTCTCCCCAGATCTCTTACAGAGAATGCTGCTGAGAGTGTGCATTTTCTTAAAAGTCACTCCCCTCGATAGTATACCTGTGCCACTATCTTTCCACCGCTCCCAGGGACTTTTTCTATTCTTCCTCTACCAGCCTGGAATACTCTGGGCCTTCAGAGCCTGATCATCCTTAGCATGCCATGTAATGTAAGGTTTTTTTTGTTTTTGTTTTTGTTTTAGCGCTGCCATTACCTGTGTCCTCCAATGGACTGTTGTGTTTTGAAGGGGGAGATACTTTGTTCTCATGACCTTTGTAGGTCTAGCTCTTGGCTAACATAGTGCTTAGCACAATTCGACAGACATCATTTAGAATGAACACATGGGAAAGATTCAAATCTTTTTTGAATAAATCAGTGTACACTTTTATTATTATTATTAATTAATTTTTTTTTTTTTGAGACAAAGTCTGGTTCTGTCGCCGAGGCTGGAGTGCAGTGAGGTGGTAACAGCTCACTGCAGCCTTGACCTCCTGAGCCCAGGTGGTCATCACCCGCCTCGCCCTCTGAAGTAGCTGAGACCTACAGGCAAGCGCCACCACACCCAGCTAATTTTTTAGTTTTCTGCAGAGACGGAGTCTCTTCATGTTGCCTAGGCTGGTCTCGAACTCCTGGGCTCAAGTGATCCTCCCACCTCGGCCTTCCAAAGTGCTGAGATTATAGGCATGAGCCATCATGCCTGGACTTTTAAATTATTACTCTGATGAGTAAATAAATATGTGAGGAGCAGCTGGAAAATGGGAGTATAGGCATTCTAAATGTGTTAGGCTCTTTCAGATGGAAAGTAAGAGAATCTCAGGTTACCGTGTAGTGATACTTTATCCTAAGAAGACAGAAGAAGTAGGCAACTTGGTTGCTACACTGTCATTGTGGGTCTTGGAGCTCAGGTCTCCTTGTGGGAAAATGGTCTTTATAATCAAATCTTGCAGATGTTGTATAATTTCATTAGTCTACATGGTGAGGAATAGAGGAGGTTCAGAGAAAAATATAAATGTATTTTGTATACCTCAGAATTTTAGAAAAGAGAATCCTGAATATGGTTTTTTGGAGGGGTTGAGGAAGAAGTAACTGAGGTTTAAATTTTATCTTTGCAGGGATACCTGTTCTGACCATCTTATTTAAAACTTAACAATACCTGATCCCACCCCCTGCCACATACTTCTCTTTTCCCCATAGCACCCATCACTTTCTAGCATGTTACTTATTATTTGTTGCGTATATAGTTTTTTGCCTGTATAGTACAAGCCTATTATCACTGTCGCTCAAATTAGCCAGTGTGTGTGGACGAAGGGCAAACCAATGTTGATATTAACAAAGCCCTTTCAGGAAATAAGTACTGGTGAATATGCACATAGGAACTGGCACGTATGCTGGATAGAACATGAATTGCCTCTCCTCTCCCTGTATATGTTTAAAAGGTAATGGAATTTTTTTTTTCTTTTTTTTGAGACGGAGTCTCGCTCTATTGGCAGGCTGGAGTGCAGTGGCACGATCTCGGCTCACTGCAACCTCCACCTCCCAGATTCAAGCAATTCTCCTGCCTCAGCCTCCAGAATAGCTGGGACTACAGGTCCGTGCTGTCACGCCCGGCTAATTTTCATATTTTCAGTAGAGATGGGGTTTCAGCATGTTGGCCAGGATGATCTCGATCTCTTGACCTTGTGATCCACCCGCCTTGGCCTCCCAAAGTGCTGGGATTACAGGGGTGAGCCACCGCACCCGGCCAGGTAATGGAATTTTTTGGTGCTATGTCTGTCAATCTTTTAACAATCTTTTCATGTAGCCAGCAGAGGGCAGCACAGATGGAATTTACCACGTTCAATATTTTTGACTTTATTTTAAAGGACGTTTAAAACTACTGTAGCAACCACTTCTGGGAGTAGTGTGAAGTGTATTTCAATTTCAGGTTTATTCTTATTCTTTCTCACTTGTGAATTGTGCTGTTTCTGCATCGTCTTTATGGAGAAAGATGTTTCTGTTTACTTTATCGTCATGAATATGTCAAATTAATACTTTCCAAAGTCTTTTTGACACATTTCCAAATGCCGCCAAGGGCTGTGGTGAGGTTGGCGATGGTGGGTCCTGAAGGGGCACTGTTCTTTTGCCCCCAGAAAGTGGCAATTACTTGAACCAGAGTTCTTCGAGGTCTTCCCAATGCTCTCAGGCTCCGCGGTGCACAGAAGACCACAGCCCCGGCTCGAGGATCCTCTCTGAGCATCTGACCAAACGCTTTTGACCCCCTTCTCAGAAAGAAAAATCCCCAAACTGTAAATACTCAAAACCACACAGTTTTTCAGTTTTGTGGCAAGTCATGGAACTGATCATGGATTTTCTGGATAGAAACTAAGTAAGATCAGTCTTTGTGATGCATACCTCTCTTATTTTTTTTCTTGCAAGAGTTACTGGTCCTTAGGCAAAAATTGGAGTAAATGCAAATTGTGTACATAAAACAAAGGATATGGTTTAGGTTTTCTTTTTTTTTGACATCTAATCGGTTTTGAGTTTTTCTTTGATAACAAAAGTGCTGACAAGTCTGTTTCATAAAGGTATGTACTAGCAAATATGATCAGAAATCCCGTAGCTTGCTTTGCTAGGTACAAGGTAAGCCTATGTCAAGGAATGGCAAGTTCTTTGAATTCTTGGTGACACATTACATATATCCTTTGTCATCAACTCTTTTTTCCCCCAAGGTCTAACAGTTGCATTTATGTCTATAAACAAAACTAGTATACATCTATGTTTTTTAGGTAACCAAAGTAGAAGGAACCTTTGAAAGAATTGTGCAGTGTGTCCAGGTGTCTGGATTTCTGCCTGCAGAGACTGGACAAGTCTTTGTTATGCTCCACCCCACCTTGCAGATGTTCTTCGGGACTTTGGAGGACACTCGCATGATTGTATGCCCTAAGCTGTCTCCCATTGGCAGCCCGTTAGGAAAGATCTAAGCTGCAGAGAGAGAACACCAGGAAGCAAAATGATTCACCCCCAAATTCCAGAAAGGCTTCAAGGTACCCAGGACCTCTGAGAATGGAGACAGGGAAACGAGGGTGGTTTGAAAGTGTTCATTGTGGCAGTTAAGATTCCCAGGTCTCTACCTCCTGCAGCAAGGCGGTTTCTCTCGCGCTTCTGGTGAAACATGAAGGTTTAATTTCTGAAGAAGGCTGTGAAGATACAGAGAGCGAGTGAAAATCTATATTTATTTAAAAAAATACCAACCAAGAAGCAGCACCGAAAAAGTCTGTATATTTAATTGTGAGATCCCCATCCTTTCTCCCTCAGTGTAGCCCCCCAAATACTGGTGGTCAGTTTTATACTCCATACAACCCAGGTTGGGGATTGGAGAATACTTCTTTGGGTAACTAGTCCAAGCAAAAATAAACTACAGAGCCCTACATGTGGGGTCTCTACACATTACTGCCTTATCATGTTACATTGCCACGCATCCATCTGTAGGCCATGCCTGCCACACAGCTTTTAACCAGGTTATTAGTGTGTCACTCTTAAATGAGGAGAAATAGACTATGCTTGCCTAGAGACTTAAGGAAAACCTTCAGTGTTAGCAAGCAGAAGAGCAAATAGAAGTTTAAGGAAACAGGTCATGGGACATGTAGAAGAAAGCTTTACAAACTATATACTTAAGAGTCTCAGATATTAAATTAATGAAACAAGAATAGGCTGCTATCAAAAAGGACTGTGGGTTGAGTCTTTCTTATCTGAAATGCTGGGAACCAGACATGTTCTAGATTTCAGAACTTTTTGGATTTTGGAGTACCTGCACTGTACTTGCCAGAGCATCCCTAATCTGAAAACTAGAAATCCAAAATGCTCCAGTGAGCATTTCCTTTGAGTGTCGTGTTGGCACTCACAACATTTAGGATTTGGGCACGTTTCAGGGATTTCAGATTTTGGGTTTGTGTTAGGTAGACAGCTTCAGAGGCCATGACACGGGAGCAAAGCTGGAGACCAGTGTGGGGTCTGGTGCACTGTGGACGAGGACAGAGAAGGAGGGGCTGGTGAGTGGACGGAGATGATGGGAGAATTCTCCACAATCCCACAGCCCAGAGATAATGATTGTTAATGTGTTAAGTATATATTCTTCCTGGCTTATTTCCTTTTTCATTTTTATAGTCTATGCATTTTTGTTACATGATTTTTTCATTTAACAGTATAACATAGACATCTTTCTGTCTCTACAAAAATAGTTATGCAACATTTTCCAATTTCTTTTTTTAAGTGCCAAGGAATACTTTTAAGTAACTTGCAGGACAAATGCCCACACTAAATAAATACAACAGAAGCTCTGACATCACCACACCACAGAAGCATAGACATTAAAATACTACATTATGTCTATCTAGTTGGCATGTGTTTTAAATGATAATCCACACTGTGCATTTAGCTGTGGCTAGGCTAGCACTTTATTTTTTATTTTTATTTATTTATTTATTTATTGAGACGGAGTCTTGCTCTGTCTCCCAGGCTGGAGTGCAGTGGCACGATCTCAGCTCACTGCAACCTCTGCCTCCCGGGTTCAAGTGATTCTCCTGCCTCAGCCTCCCGAGTAGCTGGGATTACAGGTGCGCCCATCACCACGCCCAGCTAATGTCTGTATTTTTAGTAGAGACAGGGTTTCACCATGTCGGCTAGGCTGGCCTCGAACTCCTGACTTCAAGTGATCCACCCGTATCGTCCTCTCAAAGTGCTGGAATTACAGGTGTGAGCCACCACGCCTGGCCTATTTATTTTTGAGACAGTGTCTCACTCTTGCCCAGGCTGGAGTGCAGTGGCACAATCATAGCTCACTGTAGCTTCAACCTTGCAGATTCAAGCGATCTTCCTGCGTCACCCTCCCAAGTAGCTGGGACCACAGACATGTGCCACCACGCCCAGCTAATTTTTACATTTTTTATAGAGATAGAGTCTCACCTTCTCTCCCAGGCTGGTCTCAAACTCCTGGGCTCAATCAGTCCTCTCACCCCAGCCTCCCAAAGGGCTGGGATTATAGGCATGAGCCACTGGCCCAGCAGGCCAGCATGTTAGAAGACAGCTGGTAAATGAAAACAGTTATTTTGGAAATCAGTTTTATAGCAGTGTATAGTGAGCCTTAAAGTAGTTCCTATCTTTTGACCAACCCTTAAGCCCACTTATAGAAATTTAGCCCAAGGAACCAGTAGGAGCTGAGGAGGCAAAGGTTACAAGGATGTTGCAGCATTTTACAGGATGTAAGGAAAGAAGAAGATTAATGCCAACAGTAGAACTGGTTAAGTAAGTTACAACATATACATAATGCAACCATTAAACATACCGGCTCCTTCAATTCCCTTCCAGCCTTAGGGTTCTTTCTAGCCTTCCCCCTTTTCATGTTTCCAAATTCCTTTTCCTGACAGTGGGAAACCTGGCCCCCATGATCTGGCTTGAGGGTCGCACCCGACACCTTCCTTTTGCCCCCAGCTCTACTTCCTGTCCGATCCCATCCTGCTCTCTGCCTGAGGCTGTCCTGGAGGGAGTATGTTTTCAGGCTCTTGTACCCTCTGGTTCCTGGTTGGGTTTGACCAGGAGATGGGAGGGTGAGGGAAGAGTGAGGTCAAGGTGAATCTGTCCTGCTGGTGACTAAGGCTTGCTGAATCCTCTGCCAACGCTCTTGCCAGAGAGCTCCCATTTGCCACTTGTAGCAGCAGTATGGTGCCCTCGCATCCCGTCTGACTTAGCAGTGATGGGGGCTGCCCCTGTTGCTAATCTGGGGGGCTTTGTTACTCCTTGATGTTCTCTCTAAACTCTGCCCTCACTCTGCATATCTTACCTTTCTCCACACTCCCACTCTAGGAATGTTTCTGTCTCTGGGATTGTGATTGATATGGGTATTATGCTTTCAAAAAACAAACCTTCCCTAGAATATTACATAAATATTCACGTAATTTTTTTTTCTAGTGTCATTTATTTAATTTCTTTGTAAAAATAGGATCTTGGTCTTGAACTCCTGGCTTCAGGTTGGTCTTGAACTCCTGGCTTCAAGCAGTCCTCCCACCTTGGCCTCCCAAAGTGCTGAGATTACAGACGTGAACCACAACTCCCAGCCTAGTTTTAAAACATTTTAGGCCGGGCACGGTGGCTCAAGCCTGTAATCCCAGCACTTTGGGAGGCCGAGACGGGCGAATCATGAGGTCAGGAGATCGAGACCATCCTGGCTAACATGGTGAAACCCCATCTCCACTAAAAAATACAAAAAACTAGCTGGGCGAGGTGGCAGGCGCCTGTAGTCCCAGCTACTCGGGAGGCTGAGGCAGGAGAATGGCGTAAACCTGGGAGGCGGAGCTTGCAGTGAGCTGAGATCCGGCCACTGCACTCCAGCCTGGGTGACAGAGGGAGACTCCATCTTAAAAAAAAACAGAAAAAAAAAAACATTTTAAACCATTACATGCTTGAGTATTCCCACCTAATCTGTTGCTGGAGGGAGGCTAAAGTCTATTTAAGGGATTTATTAATTAAAAATATAGAATGTCTTGAATCAACAGCGCTTGCATCAGAGTGCTCTATGTGTGATTTGTAATATGAATGGCGACAAGTGTTTTCTTCTACTGTGTTGGTTTATTGCTTTTCTCAGGGCCTGTGCTAGCTCCCGAATGTTTCCGATATCATTTGTTCAGACACTGCTCCGAGGCCCTAGATTATTGTTCTGGTTTTGTAATGCGCCATTATTTTTTTAGTTATTTTAAAGTGTACTTTGAAACTTCTAAAAAGTTTCCATTTAAATAAATACATTGTAATCTAACACTCTGTTTGGGATCGATACCATAGATGTGCCTTATGAGCTGGGTATTGTATGTGTTAATCTCTCAGAGGCAATCCCAGTTTATGCTGACTGGCTGATGTAATTATTAATAGTGCCCATTTGCAACCTCAAAAATATCTCAATATGGATGATAAATTATATGGTCACTTACAAGTGAGTGAAGCATAGTTTGGTGGTGCAGTGGTTAAATGTCTATTTTAAGGAATTGGAGACATGAGATTCATTATTTTCTTTTTTAACAGTGTTAGTTGTTGTACTAGAGATGACAGTGTGATGTCGAGCCAGGTACGCCTTGCCATGCTTCCAGCTTTAAGGGACGCTGCCTGGCCAGGAGCCTATGAGGTGGCCTGCTGTGCCCAGTAGGGATGATGGCTATTACATGAGCCAGTCAGAGTCCCTCTTTTGCGAATGTGAAGTGGAAGTATAACAAGAACGAGGCATTGAATAGTGGGAACAGAAGCTAAAAGTCGCGAGGCCTGGAGGAGCAGGGGACCTGGGAGGCCATGGGTGGGTGGAAGGAATGATGGGGCCTGTGAGGCAGAGGTTGTGGGGAGTGGAGAGGGGGGACCCGGTTGGCAGCCTATCAGAAGATAGTAGCTCCGGGCCTGGTGCAGTGGCTCACGCCTGTAATCCCAGCACTTTGGTAGGCTGAGGAGGGTAGATCATTTGAGGTTAGGAGTTTGAGACCAGCCTGGCTAACATGGTGAAACTCCGTCACTACTAAAAATACAAAAATTAGCTGAGCATGGTGGCAGGCACCTATAATCCCAGCCACTCAGAAGGCTGAGGCAGGAGAATCGCTTGAACCCCAGAGGCAGAGGTTGCAGTGAGCCGAGATCGCGCCGCTGCACTTCAGCCTGGGCGACAGAGCGAGACTTGGTCTCAAAAAAAAAAAAAAAAAAGAAGAAGAAGATAGCAGTTCCATTCTTTCATTTGCCAGGCCGGAAAGCTTGGAATCACCCTTGAATTCTCTCTTTTACACCTCACATGGACTCCATTGGCACATCCTTGGCTGTACCCTGAAAGTAAATATGGCAAGAATATGGCCACTTTTATCAAGTAAGCCGCCAACCCGTCTCACCTGGATGACTATAGCAGCCCCCAGCTGGTCTCCAGCTCCTGTGCTGGCTGTCTGCAGTCTGTTCTTCCCCATAGCCAGAGTGGTCTTGTTACAAAGGAAGCCACAAAATGCTGTGTTGCTCCGAACCCTGGCAGCAGCTATGCATCTCACCCAGAATGGAAACCAGAGTCCTTAAAATAGCCACCAAGGCCCCATGCAGTTCGCCCACTGCCCTCCTCACCTCTGCGACCATATCTTCCACTCCTCCCTACACTGTTCTTCCTGCTCCGGCCACAGTAGCCTCCTGGCCCTTCTCAGCAGAGGCCTTCCCTGACTGCACTTCACTTCCCCCACTCCTCAGTACTTATTACCATCTGACATACTGCATATTTTACTTACTTGTTTCCCCACCTTTCCCATCTCGACAGAGTGGAGACACCATGAGGGCAGGCATTTTTGTCTCTTTGGTCCTCTGATGTCTCACTAGTGGCTGGCACTTAGTGTGCTCAGTGAATGTTGAATGAAACACAAATGATACCACTAGCTTTGTAAAAACTTTTTAAAAACAAGTGACAGGTTATGACAAAATATTTGTAACTTTTAATACAAAGGATTTGTAATCTACAAATGATTTAAAAAACGATAAGCAATAGAAAAGTGGGCAAAGACTTTGAAAAAGCAATTCACGAAAGGGGAAATACCTCAAACTTATGAAAAAGGTAATCAGCATCATCAGTAAAATCAGGTCAGTGCAAGTGACCACCAACAATGAGAAACCATTTCCCACTGTCTGCCTGGCAGGAGTTAGGCTTGGTCCCATCAGGGACGTGGCAAAAGCACTTTGGCAGCATCTGTGAAAGCTTTAAGTACTCAAGCCTCATGACCAGCTTTTCTGCTGGTCTATCTGGGTGTCTATTCCAGAGAAACGCTATACCATTTGACGGTAGGGAGAAAATAGAAGTGACCTGTCCTCTTTTAAGTTGGGATCACTGGCTGTGAATCAGACCTGATACCAGAAGATAGAAATGCTGTTTGGGAATCAATAAACGTAGGTTTTGAAATGGTGCAGGGTGGGACTTAAAACTGTGATTTTGACATACTAAACCAAAAGGTGACATGTTGGGTTTATATTAGTTGCCACTACAAAACAAAGTGTTTTTTTTTTTTTTTTTTTTTTTTTAATACATGCATATGTATTTATTCAACTGTTATTAGGCAAGAAAGAAGAGATTGTGATGAAGTCTCTGCCCTGGAGTCATGTCAGCACCTGTGGTCACCTTCAGAGTCTGACTGGAGACAGCGCCCTGTTGTCTTGCTATAGATGTGTGTGTTTCCAACTCTCCTATGAGAACTGACCAAAGTCTAGCACTTCCTGCAAAGCTGCTGCACGAGTTTGCATTTACAACCAAGACTAATAGGGAGGGGTTTGGGAGTCCAGCAGAGAGCAGGGTGTAGAGGGTGGGCTCTGCAGCCAGGTCTCGTGCTTTGGCAAGCTGTGTAACCTCTCTGGGTGCCAGCATCCTCATCTGTGATCTGGGGATGGCGAGGACACTCACCCCATGGGATGTTTTCAGGATTAGATGAGTTAAGTCACATCAAGCTAGGCACAGAGTAAGCACGCGATAAATGTTAGTTACCTACTGTGACGATGCAGTGGGAAGCTATATCTGGAGCCAGCAGTTCTTCTTGTGAGAAGTTTTTTCTATGAAGATAATTAAAAAGATGTGCCAAAACGTGTGCACACGGGTATTGAGATGCATAGAAAAATTGGAAATCACTTAGAAGTCTAACAATATGGGGCTGGTTAAACATTATGTCTAGACTGAGAAGAAGAATAAATGTGATAGATGTCCATTTACAGTCGTGAAAAAATGTTTGTTATAAGTAAAAGTAGGTGGCTATAAAACAACATAAAATATCGTGTGTGTGTGTGTGTGTGTGTGTGTGTATAAAAGAGAGAGAGAGAATATATATAATACTTATAACAAAAGTCTGGAAAATGTCTACCAAAATGTCATCGATGGTTATCTCTTGGTGATAGTATTAAGGTGGGTTTTTTTCCCTTGTTACTATTTTCTAATTTTCAGCAATGAATCTGTGTCATGAACATAATAGAACTATGCAGGAAAGAATCTTGGGTGCGGCATATTACAAATCATAATGGGGATAAAACTGAACTTAGATTGGGAGTTTGGCCCTTGGATTTTTTTTTTATTATTATTATTTTTTGCCTCTAATATCGGCTTTCTGCTTTTAGCCTGTGACCTCATAACTTGCTGTAATGATTACGATCTCTTAGTCACTGTCTTGGGAAATGGGCTATTATCTCATTGTAAGGGGACCAGGGATTTTAATGATTCCATTTTAAGAAAGTGTAGTCGGCTTTCCATGGGCTCCCCATCCATGGATTTAACCTATTGTGGATGGAAAATATTTGGAAAATAAAAAAAGGTCACACCTGTACTGAACACATACAGACTTTTTTCTTTTCGTTTTCTCTAAACAATATAGCATAACAACTGTTTACATAGCAGTTACATTGTATTTGGTATTAGAAGTAATCTAGAGATGATTTAAAGCATATGAGTAGATGTATGTAGCTTATGTGCAAATAATTAAGGACTCAAGCATCCGTGGGTTTTGGTGTCCATGGGGGTTCCTGGCACCAGTCCCCCTTGGATACCAAGGGACAACGATACTGGAAAGTGAGGAGAAAAACAGCGGCGAGCCCTGGCTATGACTTTGGTTGGGTTTGAGAAAAGACTAGAAGTGTGCTACTAAACTGGTTTGACTCCAGTGTAAGATTGCTTTCAGGGAAGCAGATGGTTAACACACTCGGAAGGTGCTTGAGCTTGACTTCAGGAACTGGGTGGTGGCACTGACTGGGAGTGCCGCTTCTTTGGAGGCTGGAGGCTGATTGGCCCAGGCGTGCAGCCAGCCATTGCCTGTGTTCAGGAAGCAGCTCTGAGCTGTCCTAGTGGCTGGGCAGCTTCACAGGTATCCCCAGCCCCTCCCAGTCAGACCCCACAGGAAAACTTGGCTCTCAGTAAGTTACCGCTCTCCTTAAAGGACAGAGTGGACTTTTCGTGTCCAGCTGTAAGGAAACAAGATGGTCCTTAAAACCGAAGAAGAGGATGGTGAGTCACAGCTGCCGCCCCCAGCCGGGACTACGCAGCTTGGGGTATATGGAGTGGAGTTTTCCGTATCTCTTTTGATTAGTATGTGAAATCCTCTGAGGATAGTTTACTGAGCCTTTTGGGGAGGAGTTAAGGACCAACCTAGAGTCTGGTTTTTATCTTACTGTTTTCAGGAGAAAGACTGCATAGTCTCTTAGTAGTTAGGAAGCTGAGGCTCTCTTGGGGGGGGGGGTGTGGGTGGGTGGGTGGGTGTGTGTGTGTGTGTGTGTGTGTAAGGTAACTCAGTGTTTTTAAACCAAAGAGGTTCCCCTCCAATCTTTGCTTCCGTTAGAGTTCTGCGTTGGGTGTTTCTTGGTAGGTTCCACTTCATACTTGTTGACTGTATCTACTTCCTGTATCGAAATAACAGTTGGTCAGAACTTCTGGGAATTCCACAGATATCCAGAAAGAATCTGATGCTGAAAAGTAAAGACAATAGAGATCAGATTGAAAGAACCAGTGAGATTCGGGATAAATAATACTTGTTTTATTAAATAAAATGTATCTAAGGGAAAAGACAATTAATGTGGTCTTCTCCCTTTGGTTGTTAGGTGAGGACTGTTTGAAGCCTGGGAGGACAGGGTCTGTAGAACTTCCTTCATCTGCTCCACACCCGTACTGTAAACAGTGGAGCTATGAGTAATGGGATGACGAGTTGTGGCTTCTAAATCCCAAGAGATTCTGCTGAAGAGCTGTGTCTTAAAGCCCTGGATCAGCACAGGAGTTGTGTTTGTGGACATGTGTGTGTTTTATTGTATTTTATTGTGCCACGTTTATCAGATGGTGATGTTGTAATGCTGTAAGACAAAATAGTAAAATGTGTACTGCTTTGTAGCTGGTAATGTATGATATATTTAAATTTGGAATAAATATTTGGCTGTGTTTCAAAGTGGATTTTGTGAAAGTTGTAATAAAATTTGGGGGTCCTCTTTAGGCTTTTCCCACTCTGGTTCACTATAAAGCACATATTTTAAAGCCCCACCTCTAAGTGCAAATGATCCTGGACAGTGTCCACGGGCAACACTGAAAACTGCAGCACGCGTCGGGGACGCTGGGAGGGAAGCACGCACAGGTATCCATAACGATACTTCTGTATCTGAAGAGGGGACAATAGCGAGGGGCAGTGCCAGGCCAGGACTGAACTGCCTGATTGGTGCTTTTGTAACTGAAAGGTGAGTCCACACTAGCCAAGGTCTAGTTCCAAAGGGAACACTTTTGAGAGTGGAAGAGGACGCTAGTGACTATGCTGGGACAGCGGGAGTGAGTGGGGCCTGGCCGTGGTCCCTCATGCTTACTGGCTGCTGGTTACTCTGGGTGAGCCTAGCTTCAGACCCACCGGAGGTGCAGTGTAATAGTCACTTTTTATCCTGGAGGCTTTAAAAGTCAACATAAACTACCCTATTCAACAGTGGGAGTGAGGGGGGCGGGGCATGGGGTTAGGGACCGGGAGCTTAGAGGTCGAATTACTGAACAGCTTTGCTTTGACCAAGTAACCTTAAAGAACTGGTGCTTCTCTGCTTCCCTCACCCCCTCCCATGGCATTTCCTTGTGTTGTCACCTGGGACTGAAGGCAGCGTTGCCCTTTAAACCACCGCTAAAATAGATGCCCTTAGACATTGCCATGAGAGACAGAGTGGCATTTAGGTAGGTGTAAAAGGAGGGGAACAAATGGAGTTTCCTCTGGCAGGTCCCTGAAATCCCAGGAGAGGGCAGAAGTTAAGAGTTGGTTATGCTTTCCACAGAGCTGCTTTTAACTAGACTTAATGCCCTAAAGAACACGCCTAAGAAAGGGTATGTGGGGGTTTTTGAAAATATTCTTTAAAGAAGTCAGACTCTTCTGCTATATTAATCTCAAACCCACAATTTTTAGGTTAAAAATATTGCTTTCTGGCTGGGTGCAATGGCTCATGCCAGTAATCCCAGCACTTTGGGAGGCCAAGGCAGGCGGATCACCTGAAGTCAGGAGTTCGAGACCAACCTAGCCAACATGGTGAAACTCTGTCTCTACTAAAAGTACAAAAATTAGCCGAGTGTGGTGACAGGAGCCTGTAATACCAGCTCCTTGGAGGCTGAGGCAGGAGAATAGCTTGAACCCGGGAGGCCGAGGTTACAGTGAGCTAAAATCATACCACTGCACTCCAGCCTGGGTGACAGAGTGAGACTTTGTCTCCAAAAAAAAAAAAAAAAAAAGTGCTTTCTGCCTTTCTTACCTGGTACACTGGTACATACATCAGTTTTCATTCTGTATATGTGTGTTAGTGAGAATTAACCAGTGTAATTAATTGGGCACTATTTTCTTAACTACCATAAATTACTATTATTTTTAACTATTTAATCTTGTTAATGGCTAGTCCCCCTTGATTTGCCTTTTTTTTTTTTTTTTTTTTTTGAGACAAGAGTCTCGCTCTGTGGCCCAGGCTGGAGTGTAGTGGTGCACTCTTGGCTCACTGCAACCTCTGCCTCCCAGGTTCAAGCGATTCTCCTGCCTCAGCCTCCTGAGTAGCTGGGACTGCAGGTGCACGCCACCACACCCGGCTAATTTTTGTATTTTTTGTAGAGACGAGGTTTTGCCATGTTGGCCAGGCTTGTCCTGAACTCCTGACCTCATGTGATCCACCCACCTCGGCCTCCCAAAGTGCTGGGATTATAGGTGTGAGCCACTGTGCCCAGCCTTGATTTGCCTTTGAACCCTCTCTTTGGCATCTCTTTGGGATAGAATCCAAAATCTTTGGTGTGGGACCTGAGACCCTTCATAGGCAGATGCTAAGCCCCTTTCCTGGTGGCAGTTCAGGCCTGCTGTGTCCTGGGCCCTGCCCTGTGGTGTGCCCATTGTTGCTGGCCTCCGTCACTCCCATACGCTTTATCTTGCTTGGTATACACCATTCTCTCTTCCTTCTGGGGAATCCATTGGTCCTTCAAGTTCTGGCTCATAGGCTGGCCCCTCTGAAGCCTCTTGGCATTGCCTGGAATTCTGTGAGTACTTGCCGCACTTGGCCGCTGTGGCGGGGTGTGCTGCTGCTACGGGCTTACATGGCTCTCCCCGCTGGCCTTCGCTTTCTGTGCAGGCCAGGGACTGGAGCTGTTTAAATCCTAGCTCCAAGCACAGGCTGCGTCTATGGCAGACGCTCAGTGAACACTGAGCTGAAGTGAATCTGTGTATTTCAGCAGGAGAAAAATGAGAGCTGAGGATGCAGCCGGTGACCCGAGTGTGAATTGGGCTCTGTGAGTAGTGTACCTGAGGTAGATTATTTGTACTCAGTGAGTCTTTATCTTACCTGTAAACTGATGAGAACAGTTTATTGTCAGGAAATAAGCAGAGTTACAGTTGCACTTTGTTGAAAAGTTTAAAAAAGTGGAAATGAGAAAATGTTTTAAGCTGTAAGATAGCATGTGTGTATAAACTAGTATTATTTGTAGGAAACTATGCCAAATAGAATAAAGTATAGGCTTCCTCAGTGGGACACTGGATTTTCAGATTGCATCTAAAATGTTGTCCTTGATGAACTTTCCACGTTATCCCTTTTTTTTTTTTTTTTTTTTTTTTTAAGATGGAGTCTTACTCTGTTGCCAGGCTGGAGTGCAGTGGTGTGATCTTGGTTCACCGCAACCTCTGCCTCCCAGGTTCAAGCGATTCTCCTGCCTCAGCCTCCCGAGTAGCTGGGACTACAGGAACGTGCCACCACGTCCGGCTAATTTTTGTATTTTTAGTAGAGACAGAGTTTCACCATGTTGGCCAGGATGGCCTCTATCTCTTGACCTCATGGTCCACCCGCCTCGGCCTCCCAAAGTGCTGGGATTACAGGCGTGAGCCACCACACCCAGCAGTTATCCCATGTTTTAATGTGTGCCATGGGATTGTGGTAGTCTCTAGTTGGACAAGTTGCTTAAGTTGAGGTGTTTGCAGGAAGACCTGAGGTGCTATAACTATCAATTCACATCCTTCTAGATATTTCTCACTCCCTTCCTTATGGATTTTGTATTTTGCAGAATCAAAAATGGTTACATCTTTATTTTTAAGCAGGAGCATGTTTGGCATTGTACAAAGCATACATCATAGCAAGAAACCTGTATCACCATCTGCTGTGACAAGTTTTGAAGAGGATTCACTCTGGTTTGAATTTTATAGGCTTTCCTGTTGAGTACACCAGAGATGAATGCTCATGGTATTATACAGAGGATTAGAACTGCACTTTCTTCTTAATGAAGGTGAATAGAAACAAGGGCTTGGATTCTGCCCCTTTGAAGAAAGCTGACCCTTACCCATTGTCTGAGTCTTTCTGTAGCCTCTCAAGTCCTCTCTTCATTATGGAATATGAAAGCACAGGACTGGCTGTGGGGGGTCAAAACCCAAAGTCTGATTAGACAGGAGGGAATGTGGAAGGCAGCAGGTGGAATTTTCTAAGAAGTCAGTATCGGTGGAGAGAAAAGGCAGGTTATCATAGGTCTTGGTAGGCACAGGTCTGGGCACTAAGAGCCTTTGTTAGCCTGCAGTGTGGTCAGCCGAAGGGAGGACAGAGTCAGGGACCGTAGGTGCAGATAGGAGGCAGAGTTGGTGCAGGAGTGGCCCTAGGAAACAGGAGAGATTCCCGTTTTCATCCACCCCTCCCTGTGCTTCAGGAGGGTTCGCGGGAACGTGTGTGGCTGCAGGCTGACAGAACCTGCAAGCAGGTTACTGCTGGTTAAATCAGAGATGGAGGGCTAGACCTTCTGGAAATTTTTAATAGTATCCATCTCTCATTTTTCCCTTGGATCTTGACAATCCTGCAAAGGCAACTTTACTGAATTTACAGTGTTCTTGTCTCTGCCTTTCTTTCTGTTTTCAGCCCAGCTGAGATTTCCTTTTTAGAAAAGGACTCTTTAAAACTGCCACCATCTTCTCCTGTTTACCTTCTGAAGAACTTCAACTTATGGGGAATTCCTGTGGGTTTTGTGTTACATCTGGAGCCATTAAGTAACTAACTGGGACAGAGTCACTAACAGTTGTGTAATCACAGACTCTTAAAGCCATGAGGTGCCTTAGAAGTTACCTAGTCTAGCCCTGGTCAGTTCAGTAAATGAAAGCCATTGCTGTGGCTCCTGGGAAGGACTCTGAAAACTGAGCCCAAATCAGCCAGGATTTTAAGTTTTAACAGCCACTGTTGAGTTTTGATGATCTCATGCCTTCATATATTCCTAGTTACCTTTTTGTTTTTCTCCTGACTACATGATGTGTTTGATTCAGTAGACCTAGGTAATACACTAGGGGAAAAATGGAGACAGAAAAGTCACATTCTGCTGTCCTGTAGATCAGCTGGTATGTGAGGACTCGCCCAGACACATTCATTTCTTCCTTAAGAAAATAATTTCGTGCCGAGCGCAGTGGCTCACACCTGTAATCCCAGCACTTTGGGAGGCCGAGGCGGGCGGATCACAAGGTCAGGAGATCGAGACCTTCCTGGCTAACATGGTGAAACCCATCTCTACTAAAAATACAAAAAATAAGCTGGGCGAGGTGGCGGGCGCCTGTAGTCCCAGCTACTCGGGAGGCTGAGACAGAGAATCACTTAAACCCGGGAGGCGGAGCTTGCAGTGAGCCGAGGTCATGCCACTGCACTCCAGCCTGGGCGACAGCGAGACTCCGTCTCAAAAAAAACAACAAAAAAAGAAAATAATTTCGTAACTTGTATCATGTTCTTCCATCCTCTACAGAGGAATCGTGGAAGCTCAACTTCTGACCTAAAAAAAGATGCAGTGAATTTCTTTTTTTGAGTCAGTGACTGTTTTTTTTTTTTTTGAGATGGAGTCTCGCTCTGTCGCTCAGGCTGGAGTGCAGTGGTGCGATCTTGGCTCACTGAAAGCTCTGCCTCCCGGGTTCACACAATTCTTCTGCCTCAGCCTCCAGAATAACTGGGACTACAGGCGCCCGCCACCACACCCAGCTAATTTTTTTTTTTGTATTTTTGGTAGAGATGAGGTTTCACTGTGTTAGCCAGGATGGTCTCGATGTCCTGACCTCATGATCCGCCCGCCTCGGCCTCCCAAAGAAAGTGCTGGGATTACAGGCGTGAGCCACCGCGCCCGGCCTACTCAGTGACTATTGACGCCTTTCCTTCTGGTGTCTAAAGCCTCTTTCCCTTTGTATTTTCTGTGAAGAGTCAGGATTCTGAGTCGCAGAATTCAAACGAGAGACCACATATGAAATCACAGCAGAATGGGTGTAGTTACGACAGGCACCTCATGGGCGTTAGAACAGCATCCAAGGATGTTTCTTCTATAATAGAAATGTTGGGCCAGTCTGAGCAAATGGTAAGTGGCTGGGGGCATTTCTGTATTTTCTTTGAATAAAAACTTCAACATCAAATTTTGGGTTAGTTGTGGATCCAGATACACAGATAGGCAGAAAAGGAAGAGTCCAAGCCTCCCCCACTCTCCTTCCACAGTCCTTGCTTTGAAAGGTGATTCCTGCTAGCAGTTTCAGGTACGTCCTTCTCAGAAGCTCCCTGTGTATTTAGCAAGCATAGGTGTTACTTGTGAGAAGGTGTTCTGTGCCATCCTGTTTCACCAGATGTGTCTTAGAGATCTTTTCATATTGGCATTTACAAATCACCTCATTCTTTTAAATTACCAAATAGTGCTTAGGTAGTTTAAAATTTTTGGAATTTGGGGCGCATAGCCATTCTTAAATGGAATTTAAGAATCAAATTCCTAAGTTTGATTCAAATCAAATCAAAAGGTATGTGCTGTTTATGTTTTGCTCGTGCCAAAGGTCGCACCAGTTTACACTCTCCCAGCAGCACGGGAGACTTACCTGTGTAGCCCACTCCTCTGACAGTATTTTGTGTCATCTGGCATTCTGATTCCTGCCAGACTAATGGAAAATGGTATGTTATTCGTGTTTTAATTTGCATTAAACACATAGTGACTGTGAGCATCTTTTTCTGTGTGACCATTTGTATTTCTCTTTTTGTAATCTGCCTTTTATATCCTTTGCTCATTGTATTCATCTTTGTTTTACTAATTTTTATGCTGCTTTCTTTGTGACTTAAAGAAGTTAACCCTAGCCAGGTGTGGTGGCACACGCCTATAGTCCCAGCTATTCTGGAGGCTGAGATGGGAGTATCGCTTGAGGCCAGGAGTCTGAGGCTGCAGTGAGCTATGATCACACCACTGCACTCCAGCCTGGGTACAGAGTGAGACCTTCTCTCTAAAAATAATAAGTTAATTAATTTTTTTAAAAGATATTAACCCTTTGTCGTATGTTTTGTGAATTTATTGTCTTAGTTGTTTACCTTTTGGCTTATGGGATATTATTTTTCACTCAGAAGCTTTTCATTTTCATGTCGCAAATGAACAGACTCACCAATATTATGACTATATTAATTCATGCTCTATTCTAGAATTATTCAGGTTTTATTTTACATTAACATCTTTGATTAAGCTAGAATTCATTTCAGCTTAGTTTTGTCCCAAATGGCTGGCTGGCTATTTATTTGCCCAGCACCCTTGACTGAATAATCCTATTTTTCTTTACCGATTCAAAGTGCTACCTGTGTGTTTCACTATTTCTTGAGTTTGTTTTCTGGTCTTTTTCTTCTCCTGCAGTTTCAATTACCGAAGCCTCACATGCTTTAATCTCTGGTAGCTGCACCCTCACATTACCCTTTCTCCCCTTCATGTTTTTCTGACTATCCTCATATATATGTTTTCCCATGTGAAGTTTAATATCCTTTTTATTATACTTCTGTAAACATCATGTTGGTAATGTAAATAATTTTTTTTGAGACAGAGTTTCACTGTCATTGCCCAGGCTGGAGTGCAATGGCACGGTCTTGGCTCACTGCAACCTCTGCGTCCTGGGTTCAAGTGATTCTTCTGCCTCAGCCTCCCAAGTAGCTGGGATTACAGGCATGTGCCACCACACCCGGCTAATTTTGTAGTTTTAGTAGAGATGGGGTTTCACCATGTTGGTCAGGCTGGTCTTGAACTCCTGACCTCAGGTGATCTGCCCACCTCGACCTCCCAAAGTGTTGGAATTACAGGCATGAGCCACCACACCTGGCGTAAATAATATTTTTAAACATCATGGTATATGTACGAGAACTTTCATTATTGGGGTCTTTCTACCTTTGCTCAGGTCCCCTTTGTTTTCCATGTTTCTTTTTCCTGTCTAGGGAGGCTGGCCCTGCTGCAGGAGCCAGCCTGGCCTGGGGAGGAGTTACCAGTGTTTGGGGTAAAATAGAGTTTGTCCAGAGAAACCAACTATATCTTGCCATCTAGAGGTGGGCATCCGTTTGTCATGGAGGGAGGCCATAGGACACCTTCATGATATCAGGGACTCACTGCTCTTTTCACGGGTCAGCACCTCTTGAGCTAGTTCTGGAGCAGGTGTGCTGACCTGGATCTCAAAGGTGCAGAGCTTGGCCTGCCTTCTGCTCCTCCTCTTTGCTCTCCTTGGCTGCCCCTGCCACAGGTCTCGACCTCTTTCTTCCTCCTAAAGTTCTGCCCGCTGCATGGGCAGGAGATAGGGGGCGGTCCAAGAGCAGCCTCATGACAGCAGCCGAGATGGAGAAGAAACCTGCCCTCCTAGCACACTGAGTTGGCACTGGAAGAATGCACTGGCCAGGAGGCTCGGGCCGGCCGTGCCTGTACCAGCCTCGCCCTGCTGGTAGGTGGAGGCAGGGGGCCAGTACCGCGGGGCTGCCCGTGACTTGGAAGGCTGGTGCCCTCATCAGCTCCTTCTTACACTTCTCCCAAACTTTTGCACACCCGGACTCTGGGAAACTCTGATAAGGGTGATGTCTGGAACAGGGAGCCAGTTTGTTCCTATTCTGAGGTGAAGGTAGAAATGACCTCCCTCTCAAGAGATCTTCAGGCCTTTCTCAGAGCAGGAACAGATGCCAGTTTTTGCTTCTTTGAACAAGAATTTTATGCTCTTAGCGTTTACTAAAGAATAATGAGACATTTTTAAGTATAGGGAGTGGAACAGAGTTTAAAGAAAAAAATCAAATAACTCCAGGCCTCTGTTTTCATGGGACACAGAAGGAGGAGAGATTGAGAATCCTGACTCGCCTAAGAGCTTTATGCTTATCATGTCTGTGGTGCTTGGAGCCTGTGGCCCAGGTGATTTGGGGTTTGGGGACGCCTCATGGGCAGAGAGGACCTTTGAGCAGCATTGTGAATTCGTGGGTTTGGGATGCTGATGAAACTGTTGAGATTTGAATGTATTCCTCGTGCCTCATTTTCCGCTTTAGAAATAAAGCGATTGGTGCACATTTCCCTTGCACACTTGTCAGAGGGTCGCTTTCTGGTTCCAGCTGTCCTTGCACCTGAGACACAGAACTGGAGAGAGGATGGGAAGTCAGTAGCGGTTTGGGGAATTAGTGCTGGATAAGGATGGTAGTTGAAGCTGTGAGCTGGAGTAGGGCGAGGAAATACTTCTTTGCTACCATTTCTGAATGGAAGTGCAGACCGCGGTGCAGTGAAGACTACTGCAAAGCTTCCAGTTCCTTTTCTTTCTCATGGCGCCTAGCTGCCGCTTCTTGCTCTTCCAGGAGAATTTCTTTCTTTATCTCTTGTCCCAACTCAACAACAGAATAGAATCCAGCTGTCTCAGTGTCAAATTCAAAGGCACCACAGTCTGCCTGGAGCTTGCTTTTCCAGGCTCTGTCCCTTGTGCCGCCCTTTCCACCTCTGTCTGGACTGCCCTCTCCCAGGCTCTCGCGTGGAGCCGTCTTGGACTAACCGGGGCCCTGCTCTTCTCTGACCCCCACTCTGCATAGCGCCTTGCAGACAGCATTTATTTGGCATTTACGGGCTGCCCGTTTCTTTTTTCTTTAAAAAGAATAGTAACACATGAGCTCTTTGAGGGCCGAAACCATGTCTTTCCAGCATTGTGTCTTCCACAGTAACTGACAGGGGGCCTCGTTTCCATGCAGTGAACTTTTAAAAAAATTGTTGAATTATGAGTCTGAGAAATTATTTTTTAAAACGTTCATTTTCTCTGTTGGGATTCCTGAGATGCCTGTTCTGTGGCCAGTCGTTTCCTGTGATTCTCTCTGATGGCTGTGGTTTGTTTTATAAGCTGGATTGTGCAGAGTATATATTGTGGCATCTGTTTTCTTCAGATATGAGGAGGGCCACACTGCACACTTCTTGGTTGCAGCTTTTTTTGTAACTTCTTTGTGGGCTGACATCCTTTTCTCATGTTGTCTGTGCCTAGAATTAACTGAAAGTGCAGGTTTTTGCCACCTGCAGTCTCTGGCCTGGGTCAAGCTAAAGCCTTTGCCTAGGTTCACACACTGCAGGTAATCCCCGGCTGTGATCCACTCTGTCGGCGTAGTGGAAGCTGGCCGTGTTAAAGGGAGAGCCATAGTGAGCCTGGCACATGATGACTGAGCCTTCTGTAGAGAGTGACGGGTCAGAACTCACCTGCTGGGCTCTTTCAGTCCCCGAAGAGAGTGTGTATGTGTGTATGTGTATCTGTGTAAAAACCAGTGATGTCACCTCAAAATAAGACAGCCCTTAGGACTATGAAAAGTGCTATGAGAATATTTACAGTACAAGATATTACTGAAAAGCAAGAGCTTAATTCCACATACATGTGAAATCCCTGAGAAACATGGTAGTAGATAACCAGCGTGGATAGTCCAGGCTGTCTTCTCCGAGTGTGTTTGTGTCATGTAATTTATCACCTGGTTATTTACCAAGTGATAAAGAAGGTCATCAGGTGATGGTTAATACGTGTGAACTGAGCAGGGAGCATGGCTAGAGGAATCGGAGTTCTCCCTGTAGGAGGTAAGACTCGATGGATGGCGAGGATGAGCTTCTGAACAAGAAGAAGGAAGCAAAGAGACATAACTGAGCACTCTGGTGGATCCAGGGAAAGTGGAGTCTTCCTTGGACCAGGAGGAGAGGTGGGATGGCTTACTAGACAGCGAGCAGGAGGAAGACGGGGGCCCAGGGACATGTTGCACTGGGACTCTCAATCTACATTTTGTAGAATTTTAGAATTTGTTTTTCATGGACTTAGTATGATTCTTTTAAATGAGTACTACTCTCTTGACACTAAAAGAAAATTGTCCACACTATGGCTGTTTCTTAAAAGACAGGCTGCAACGCAGAGCCAGGGTATTTGGGTCAGGCCTGGTGGCACTGCCTGGTGATGAGGACGTCTGTCCGCATTCCCCAGCCAGCCCAACCCCCATGCATGGCAGTGGAGGCAGGGCTTGCAGAGGGGTGGGTGCCTTCCACGACGATTTCCTAATGGCAGGAGACTGGAAAGGAGGGAGGGTATGGGAGTGTTTTTAGGATTCCCACTCCCTCTCCCATTGTTTATCTAGAGCAATGATTCTTAACCAGGGCAGTTTTGCCCCACGGGGGACATTCAGCAATGCCTGGAGACCTTTTTGGTTGTCACACCTGGTTGTGGGGAAGCGGGATGGGGGTGCTGCTGGCACCTAGTGGGTAGAGGCCAGGGACACAGCTAAGCACCCTGCAATGCCCAGGGAAGCCCTGCCACAAAGAGTGACCTGCTCCCTATGCCAGTGACGCCCAGACTGAGGAAGCCCGCTCTAGCACAGTGATTTCCCTTTTACTTTCTAGTTGTTTAAAAAATACCTCCTCCCTTCTTAGTCAAAAGCTGTGTGTGGTCTGCAGTAACCTTGTATTCTGTGTCACTTAGGGGCCTGGGTCTCTGGAGTTCATGGTTTTGGGACTGGGGTCCCAAATCCACATGTTTAACAAACGCCCTTGGTGATTCTCGTGCCCTCTGAGGTTTGAGAGCTGCTATCCTCAGGCTGTAGCCATATTTCTTGTCACCAGCCATCTTGTATTATCATCCCCAAGTTTCACTTGCCTAATATTCCAACTCGATATTAGGCAAGTGTCCTCAAAGGCGACGCAGCAGCCTCTGGTGAAGAAAGAACCATTGGTGGCTGCAAGTGTACTGGGTAGGAGGCGAGTCCTTCTGGGTAAAAAGGCTGGAGTGTCCCTCGTGGAAGTGGAGGGCATGGGATCCCTGGAGGAAGGGAGCAAAGGATACTCCTCCTGAAGCCCCTCCAGGACGGTGCTGGAGCAGTCTGGTCAGTGCCACTGTGCCTGCTGACCTGATGCGGGGCAGTGGGAAGGACTAGGCTTGTGCCTTTAGGGTGACAGAACATCCACCCCCTAATCCAGTCTCTTGTTTATCCGTGCAGTAAGGAGAGGGCATCTGGAGTAAGGCTGGCATTCTTGCAGTGAAAGCAGCATCGGGCTTTTGCTTCTGAGGGAGAGAGGAAAGCAAGTGCAGCCTGTGTGCAAATGCTGGCGGTGCCTCCCCTCCCCCCGGGAGGCCGGGAATGGGGGATAGTAGGAGGGGCTGGCTGTGACTGCATTCATGGAAATGAGCCTGGAGGAGTGGAGCAGCACACACTTGGATCGTCAGCTAGGGCTGCAGCTCTGCGCGTCCATCTCTGCGCTCCGCACCAGCCTTCCCCACCGGGCCCGGCGCCTTTCCACCTGCAGGGCCGGTGCTCTCAGCTTTTGTTTTCTCTGGAAACCTTCTTCTCTGCCCCTGCTGTGCTGGCGCACACATGCTGTCCTTGCTCCGGCTCTCCCTGCACCTACAGCTGTGGGAGCTCCCGGCAGCCTGGGACTGTGGGGTCGCTGCACGGAGCCACCATGGCCTCTGACGCGGAGAGCTGTGACCTGCCGAGGCTTTGATGTTGCTGCCCAGGGCTGGCCAGGACACTGGGGCCGCAGGAGAGGGGACTCACCGTGGGTAAGAGGCTGGTGGATGGCGTGTGGAGCCCCGTCAGCAGATTCCCCATTATGCGTTGCTGCCTGCCTGCCTCTCCCACCCAGCAGCCAGCAGTAGGAGCTGATGTGTGCGTGGCCGTCTCTCTGCATGTCTGTCCTTTGGGTCTGCATTCTGTGCTCTTCTCTGAGGATTTTTCCACTACACCTTTGGATAGGTATCCAGGCATTCAGTGTAGTTTCTTCTAGGCCTGAGACTTAGAAACACGCCAGTAGTCAATTTCCTTGGTCCAGCTTCCATGAGGTTTGAAATAGGGGGGCAGAAAGCAGAGGGACAGATTCAGGGTGATCTCCCCTCTATGCCCGCCGTCCACGGAGTTTCTGTTTTACTCATTAAGGACTTGGGAACCTTTCCTGGGCATGAGTCGCCCTCTTCCCATCGATACACATAGAAAAGGAGTTGGAATTGTACATCGCATTTAATGCTAGGGGTCCTTGCCAGCTGTCAGACTGAGGGAGAATATTTCAATGTACAGAAAAATCCAGAGCATTACAAAGGGCTAGCAAACAAATAGGTTTTAGGCACTGAGGGTGAAGTGAGAGAGAATTGACTTTCAAGCCACTAAGCCTCTATTTTGGACACGGAAGGGGTGTGGTGGCCCAGCTGTGCAAGCTGGCAGTGGTTGCAGCTGGCAGGCACAGGGAGTGGCAGCTTCGCCCAGGGGACAGGAGCCTGCCCCCTTGGGAGGAGGGGCGAGCAAGCTGATTTGGCTTATTTGGAGAAAGAGGGAACTCCAGGCTTTCCCTGGGGAGTGAAGGAGCACGCCGCTCGGCTCAAGGAGGCTGGGGGTAGAAAATGGTTCTTCCTTGTGGAGCTCTGTGTCCGGTCCCTGGGATCCTTTTGAAACAGCAGTGGAGTGCCAGAAAGAAGCTGCTGGGAAACCCCGGCTATATCAGATGTTGTCACTGTGAGCTTTTAGAAAAGGTTAAGTTTCTTAAAATGGTTGTTTTCTAGTTTGTATCTTTTATTGAAAGCTGATGTTAACTTTATTTTTCTAAACCAAATTCTTAGGATAAAATTTTGTCACTTAGGTTCTGTTACTACCTTGAAATGCAAACTAAGTCTTTGAGTTCTAGGATTTATTAAATTAAAAGTTTTGATACCTTTTTTGTTTTTTGAGATGGAGTTTTGCTTTTGTTGCCCAGGCTGGAGTGCAATGGCGCGATCTCGGCTCACTGTAACCTCCGCCTCCCAGGTTCAAGCGATTCTCCTGCCTCAGCCTCCCAGGTAGCTGGGATAACAGGCGTGTGCCACCACGCCTGGCTAATTTTGTCTTTTTAAAGTAGAGACCGAGTTTAAACGTGTTGCAGGCTGGTCTCGAACTCCTTACCTCAAGTGATCCAGCAGCCTCGGCCTCCCAAAGTGCTGGGATTACAGGTGTGAGCCACTGCACCCAGCCAATACCTTCCTTTTATAAGGTAGTTGAGAAGGACATTCTCATTACATAAGTGAGGAAACTGAGGCTGGAAGAGGTCATTGTTTGCTCCAGGTCAAAGCAATGAGTGAAAGCCCAGGCAGCATCCCTGAACGTGGGGAGCTGTTAGGCGAGATGTCTCCAAGACTGAGAATAGGACTGAATGGAGTCTTCCCTAAAAATCCAGAATGTGGTAATAAAAATCTTTTTTTTTTTTTGAGATGGAGTCTTTCTGTCGCCCAGGCTGGAGTGCAGTGGCATGATCTCGGCTCACTGCAGCCTCCACCTCCCGGGTTCACATCATTCTCCTGCCTCAGCCTCCTGAGTAGCTGGGACTACAGGCACTGCCACCACACCTGACTAACTTTTTATATTTTTAGTAGAGGCAGGGTTTCACTGTGTTAGCCAGGATGGTCTCGATCTCCTGACCTCATGATCCACCCGCCTCAGCCTCCCAAAGTGCTGGGATTACAGGCGTGAGCCACCATGCCTGGCCTTTAAAAATCTTTAATAGACTTACTGTTAGTGGGGAAACTGGGTAGTTTTTGCATGGAGGGAATTTAAATTAGAATAGTCTAAATACTCATATCGGCAATTTGCTAGAAGGCACCTCTGCCTTTATGTTGAATACCATTTCTGCTAGCTGCTTGCTAATTTAACTCTTTTTGGTCCTGGGTAGTGTGTATAAATTTTATTTTTATTTATATTTTTTGAGACGGAGTTTTGCTCTGTCACCTGAGCTGGAGTTCAATGGCGCCATCTCGGCTCACTGCAACCTCCGCCTCCCAAAGTCAAGCGATTTTCCTGCCCCAGCCTCCCGAGTAGCTGGAACTACAGGTGCATGCCACCATGCTGGCTAATTTTTGTATTTTTAGTAGAGACAGGGTGTCACCATGTTGGCCAGGCTGGTCTCGAACTCCTGACCTCAGGTGATCCAGCTGCCTCGGCCTCCCACAGTGCTAGGATTCCAGGTGTGAGCCACTGCGCCCAGCTGTAAATTCTTTTAAAAATCTCTTAGGCTGCAAGTTGATGGTGAGATATTTATTGTAAAATACACTACACAAAAGTCAAATCATAGTTTCTTGGGAAAGGGACTAAGGTAAGCAGACAGGGAAGTTAGAATATTGCTGTGAAATTTTTGTTTATTTTATATTTTTATTTTTTTGAGAGAGGGTCTTACTCTGTCACCCAGGCTGGATGCAGTGGTACAATCTGGGCTCACTGCAACCTCCACATTCCAGGGCTTACGCGATCCTTGCACCTCAGCCTCCTAAGTAGCTGGGACTACAAGTGCGTGCCACTATACCTGGCTAACTTTTGTATTTTTTGTAGAGATGGGGTTTTGCCGTGTCACCCAGGCTGGTCTCAAACTCCTGAGCTCAAGCCATCTCCCTCCCTCAGCCTCTCAAAGTGCTGGGGATGGCCAGGCACAATGGCTCACGTCTGTACTTCCAGCACTCTGGGAGGCTGAGGCAGATTGATCCCCTGAGGTCAGGAGTTTGAGACCAGCCTGACCAACATGATGAAACCCCGTCTCTACTAAAAATACAAAAATTAGCTGGGCGTGGTGACGGGGGCCTATAGTCCCAGCTACTGGGGAGGCTGAGGCAAGAAAAGTGTATAAACCTGGGAGGCAGAGGTTGCAGTGAGCTGAGATTGCGCCAGTGCACTCCAGCCTGGACGACAGAGCACGACTCCATCTCAAAAAAAAAAAAAAACAAACCAAAAACCAAAAAATAAAATCAAACTGCTGGGGGTATTATAGGCATGAGCCACCATGCCAGGCCTTTATTTTTAATGGTGGTAAAATACATATAACAAAAAATGTACCATCTTCAGCATGTTAAGTTCAGTAGTACATTCATACGTTCACATTATTGTGCAACCCAATCTCTAGAACTTTATCATCATGCAAAACTGAAACCCAGCATTAAACCCTCACTCTCCCATTCCCCCTCTCCCCAGCCCCAGGCAGTATCCATCCCATTGTCTGTCTCTATGGTAGTTTGACTACTCCAGGGGCCTCTTATCAGTGCAGTCCTTCAGTATTTGCCCTTTTGTGACTGGTTTAATGTCCTCCAGGTTCATCCATGTTGTAGCATACATTAGAATTTCCTTCCTTTTTAAGGTACTGAGTTTGAAAAGTGTTACTGTGTTTCTGACTCAGTGGGTGGGAAACTTAATTGGTTTCCCAAAGTAGATAGACTGTGTGAAGGTGTGAACTCTTCAGTGTATTGTTGGCAGAAAGTGTCACCTGGGCCTCCTGCTCTAGTCACTCCCCTTTGCTACATCCATCTTTCTTCATCCCCTGATTCTAACAGTTATCCTGAGGACTGTCCCGAAATTTCCAGCTTCCAGTAAAACCCTAGTATCATTACAACTGTTACATCCCTCTTCTGTTACATTTTACCTGAAAGATACACTGAATTTTGGTTGCATTCTTATCCCTACTTTAAAGATCTGACCCCACATATTTGTAATGTCAGCATGGAGTTTTGTGAAAGTTGAAAATTGCTTTTCTCAGTGAGGGGAAAAAAATTCCCCTAAACCAACCCTTTCTCCACTTGTAGTAATGATCTGTAAGAACTTTATCTTTGACTCCTCAACTGTTGTTTTTCTTGTTTGCTGCCCTACCTGCAGTTGTTAGCCATGCCTCACAGCACTGTCTTCTTACCCTATAGTTTTTAACGTACCAGATTTTGTATTATTGTGGGTTATTTGTGTGTCCCCATGTGATATAAAAGCTGTAGTTATTTTAAACAGTATCCTGCTCTGGAAGCAACCTCTTAGCTTGCTGTTTGCTTTGAGGCACAGATAGCCAAAGTAACTTGCCCAGGGTCATCCACCTGGTGAGTGTGGCCCCAAGCTAGGTTTAGGACCCAAGGCCACTACCTGTAGAGTGGCAGTCCGCAGATCCATCCCAGAAGTTGGGTGAGGCACCCATGCTGTGGATTCTTACAGCCTTGTGCATAAGCCCTCGTTAACACGCACACCTAAAGTCATCACCTTCTCAGTGGATGCTTCCAGGGACTGCTGCTCCTGCCGGAAGGCACCAGATCTGTCTCTTCAGTGTTGTGCCCCCGCTGCCTTCCACCTAGTAGGCAAGCAGTAAATGTAGGCTGAATGAGTCAATGATGACATTGTTAGAAAGAAGCGAAAGAGGAAGATTAATTGGGTATACAGATAAAGGAAAGACATTTGGCATTTGTTGGGCACCTACTTGTGGTCGCTGTTTTATCTTTTCCATCACGCATTCCTAACAGCAATGCTAACAGTAGCACAACTGTGTTAACTGCAGTGCCATTTTACAGATGGACAAAACCGAGGCCCAAAGAGATTAGCAGTTTGTTGAACATTGGTATGTCTCCAAAGCCTGAGTTCTTTCCAGTAGTTTGAAGTTTTTCAAATTATAAGTCACTGGAATTTTCTGGGAGACAAAGTGACTTACACCCATAGGGTAGTGCAGAGGGAGGTGAACACGCTGTTTTGTTTAGGGTCTAACTAGTAGGATTGACACAGGTATGTGGCGAGTAAGTGCTGAATACTGGAACCAGTGCTCAGGACATTTGGAGTTTCTTACCCCTCACACTGTGATCACTGTATCTTTGGAGGTTGGAGGAACAAGGTGGTTTCCCAGATGTGCGCTTTTGATCCCAAAGCCTGGTTTGTAAATAGCCAGTTGTTCTCCTCTGAGCAGGTGGCAGTTTCTGTAGAGGCTGTAGAAAAGCTGGGTGCTTTATTTCACTACTGCCACTGCTGTTTTAGGCAGAGCTTAAGGTTAAGTAGGGGGGTGGAGAGAGAGAGAGAGAGAGAAAGAGTGTGTGTGTGTGTGTGTGTGTGTGTGTGTGTGTGTGTGTGTGTGTGTTCAGTGTTTATGAAACTTCCAGGTCTGTAAAGTGATGTGGCCGTGATTAGCAGGAGGGCACCTGTTGGCAGCAGGCCAGCGGGAGGGGATGAAAGGGAAATGGCAGTGACTTCCTTGGCCTGGGAGCAGCTCTGACTGAGGTAGTTATCTTTTGTATATTTACCTTCTCCGCAAATGAGGGCTCACTGCTTAATTACTTTATAAAATGTTTCCCTGCATTGTTGGTTTAAATATGGACCTTTTTATCCATTGAAAGGCAGAGGCTATAAGAAGGATGGCGGTTAATAATTATGGTGGAAAAAAAATAAGGCAAGTGAAGTATTTTAAAGCTAGGCAGAGGGATCTGGTGGTAGCTGGATGACCTCAAAGAGAGACGTCTCGGTCCTAAAGCATGCCTTGGACATGTTCGTTTGACGGTGCCCACGGGGATTTAGAACAGTGTGGTCCTGGCAGCTGCTATGTGTCTGCCAAGCAGAACCTGCTGTCAGAGAGCTGCGTTTTCCATGGAACTTTGTGGCGTATCCCCAGGCATCTGCCTGTGGCCGGTGGAGCACGAGTTGCAGGGTTTTAGACTAAAGCCCGCCATGTGCTCATGTATCGTCCTCTGGCTTGGAAAGAGGGCTCTGTCCCTTTAAGATAGTTCTCCTTTGTATGCACTGGCTGGAACCCATTTCAGCTCTGGGTTTCTGCCGACTGTTAAAATCTGCAAAGCAACATTTAAATAAATAAATAAATGAAAGCTTCCCTTGTGTGGCTTTCCTATTCACAGCCAAGCACAATAGCGCCTTGTTGTTTTTGTCACTTTAATCCCCTTCATTAAATTGGAACCCTGGAAAGGAATGGTGATGGGGCTGATGCTGGACCGTCCCCCTGACTGCCAGCGGACACCTTGCGGATTAACCTTTGTGGGCATGGATTCTGGGTGCCCCTCTGGCGATGGGCGAGGAGGGCAAACGAGCGGGTGGTGTGTCAGGGCAACTCCCCCTCTGGTTTGTCTCCATTGTGCTCAGGCTGCTGGCAGGGACAACCTGCTGCCCTCCCCAGTGGCCATTCTTTTAAAGAGCAAGGGGTTCAGCCGCCTCCCTGGCACATAAGCATGGCTGCAGCACGTGGCAGTTGGGGGAGGGAGGAGCTGTTTGTTGTGCTGCCATCTGGCCCATCTGAGCCGTTCTTTTGCAGTTTAACCCTAATGGCTACACAGGAGAGAAGCGGCATGAATACACGGGTTTCCCAGGGTGCAAACGGTGCTTTTGCAGAAACTCCCGGGTGTGAGGTAGACATGGGTATTTCTGACCACCACCTTTCTTGTTGCAGCTGTGGCCTTCACAGCATCCTGAAGACACTAGCCAAGACTGTAGCAATCAATCGCACGTCCAGCTCTCCAGCAGTGGTGCTGATTCTTTATGCTGCTAAATGAAATTAAGCTTTTTGTCTTTGGATGTTTTTTCTCTCTGGGGCAGCATGAGAATGAAGGCTTGAATTAAAGATTTGATGTTGCATTAAGTTTGTGCAGAGGAAAAACACTTTTATTAAAATGTTAGATTTTGCCTCATCTCAGAATAAAATTCCACTAGAAAAATGAGGTCTAGATCAGCTTTTTAAAGTAAAGTTCTTAAATGATTTGTTGAGCCAGAAGGGAAGCAGCATTGTGATTTAAAGTTAGTAAGTATGGAATGGAGAAGGAATTTAGCAGTCATGTGGCAAATGTCAGGAGATTGGATCAAAATAAATGTAGATAAATATCTTATTTATTCTAGCTACAAATTGGCCAGAAGCGTTTTCTGTCTGACTCCAAGCACACAGAAGGGCTATCTTTTCTAGTGACCGTAGTTGAACATTTTTAGTCTTTTGTTTTCAAATTGTCATAGTACATATATGTATGTATTTTAAAGCAAGTATTCAGGGGCTTCTATGTCCCGTCTGTGTATTCCCAGACCCACTCCCCAAAGCAGCCACTATTCATTCACTTTTTTCTGCTTTTAGGTCTTCTAGTGGGTGCTGCAAGTTCTTAAATTGGTGATTATTTTGTCAAAATCAGAGATTATCTCCTGCCTTCCACCTGTGATAGATGAGGATGCAGTTCACACCATTCTCTTCCTTCCTTCTCTCACTGTCCGTTTTCGGTAGTTTATCCCAGTTATACTCCTGGCATGTTTACAGTGTGGGTTTCTTGTTCATGATCCTTGTCCATGCCTCTGGTCACCAGTGTTGTAGGAGGAAGCTGTGGGGACCGTTTGGGACCCTGCTGCTGTCTCCACGTTGCTTCCCTCAAACACTGGTCAGCTCTTCCTTCACCTCCGAAACAGATAGCTTTGCTTCTCCAGCCCGGGTTGGTCTTTCCTGCTTTGTCTACAGGGTGATTCTGAAAGTTCACCACCAGCAATCAGCACCATGACAGGAATGTAGATACCACCCACCCTAGAGCCAGGTGCACACTCAAAGGGAGCTGTTCCTAGCACCCCTGATGGCCCAGAGGACACCACTCAGGGGCTTGTTTCATTTCTTCTGTGATTTCCTGTAGTTTAGTTCTTCCCGTTTCCCAGTCCTTTTTATTTTCTTGAGGGGAAACCGAATGATGCCTGTTGATACCACACACAGTTCTCAGCTGCTTTCTCCTTCATTCTCTGGTTTCGAGTCTGATTTCATTCTCTGTAAGGGCATTCCTCTGGCAGCCCCTTGGCTTCCTGCTCTGGCCCGGTGTGATGGCTATGTGTCCATCACAGGTGATGGCCCTTGCTGTCCTCAGGCTCCTGAGTCAGTCCCGTTCCTTGACCCACGTCTTGCTCCTGAAGTAGCTTCTTCAGAAGGGGTGCACAGGAGGCAAACTTTCTGATCCTTATGTATCTGAAATGAGTCTGTTTTACCCTCCTACTTGACTGAGAATTTGGGGTTCAGATAATTTTCATTTAGAAATTTGAAAGCTCCACTACACTGTCTTTAGTGTGCAGGCTCTTATTCTGACACCAGCGAGATCTTCGCTCGTGGGTGGTCTGATTAATCACTCTCCTTAACCCCCATGGGGGTTTTAGGATCGTCTTTATTCCTGGAACTTCTGAATTTTTCCTATGAGTATTTCTCCGTGGGATTTAAAAATATTTTTATTCGACCGAGTTGATTTTTTTGCTTTTATTTCCAGGTTTGCTTATATTTTCAAGCCTCTTTGTTCTACAAGAATGCCCCAACTTTATCTTTTAATCCTTTGTTGACTTTTTTGATGTGGGGGACAAAAGTATGTTTAATTTGCAAGGCTGTGTTCTTTTCCTGTAATTGTCCCTTTTTCAGAGTTCTCTGTTCTTTTAAAGGTTTTTTTTTCTTTCTTTTTTCCCCCTAATTATCTCTGTTTGCTCTAGGGTGAGTTTTCTGTTCCCTGTCTTGTCCTCTCTCACTCCTGGCGTAGGTGTGGTTATCTCTGTAAGTGTAAGAGTGAAGCAGTAGATGTGTTAAGCGGAAGCTCTGTGCATGGCTGGGCCTTGTGGGCAGAGAGGCTTGGCTTCAGGGCGAGTGGGCAAGAGCCTGCTTGGGGGTAGGGTCCTCTTAGGTCTCCGCCGTCCACGTATGGAGGCTTTACCCTAGACACCAACTCCACGCTTGTCCGCTCATGAGAAAGTCGGCTGTGTTCGCACGCGCGCGCGCGCGTGTGTGTGAAATCCCTAGCGTGCTAGGCCCTGTGCTGGGTGCCACAAACAACAGTGTACAAGGCATGCAGTGTCCCTGCCTTTGTGGAGTTTTTATTCTAGAAGATATTAGCACTTTAGCGCTGTTTCTTTCCTTGCTCTGTTCTGAAAATCTGTTGAAATCTCTTCTGTTGGCCCTTCTCTGTGCACTCTTTGATGTTGTAGGTTTATGGATTTTTTAAAATTCCTTTCCCTTTTTTAAAAAAATTTTTATTTTTTTGAGATGGAGTCCTGCTCTGTCGCCCAGGCTGGAGTGCAGTGTTGCCATCTTGGCTCACTGCAATCTCCGCCTCCCGAGTTGAAGCAATTCTTCTGCCTCAGCCTCCCAAGTAGCTGGGATTACAGGCACGTACCACCATGTCCAGCTAATTTTTGTATTTTAGTAGAGACGGGGTTTCACCTTGTTGGTCAGGCTGGTCTCGAACTGCTGACCTCAGGTGATCCGCCCTTCTCAACCTCCCAAAGTGCTCGGATTACAAGCGTGGGCCACCGCGCCTGGCCTATTCCTTTTCTATTTTAAAATAATATCTTGGAAGGCAGAGGACTAGAAGGGCTTTTTGAATTTATAATACAGAAGCTAGATTGTGTTCTTCCGGAAAACTTGTCATGTGTGAATATTAAACCCAGAAAGGTCGAGTGCTCAGATTCTGAAAAGAAAGCAACGATTAAGAGTTGCCGATTTAGAATGATAAAAGTTGTCTTCTCAGGGTATATAGCAGTCCTGAGAGAGGAATTTTTTTATACGATTGCTCTGTTTTTCATCAGCCTCATTATATGGACCTTGGGTTTAGTCTTCCTTCTGTTGGGTAGAGATATATTGATGATCTGGTTAAGCCAGCTCTGTAGCTTCAAAATCAAATCCCAATTATTGAGCCTCTTGTGGAGCAGCTGTTTTTAAAAAATGAATGTTGCCTTAATTTCAAAACCATGTTATATTGGAATGAATATGTATCTTCTAGAACCTGAGGAGATTAATTTCTTTTTTCTTTTCTTTTTTTTTTTTTTTTTTGAGACAGAGTCTCGCTCTGTCGCCCAGGCTGGAGTGCAGTGGCGCAGTCTCGGCTCACTGCAAGCTCCGCCTCCCGGGTTCACGCCATTCTCCTGCCTCAGCCTCCTGAGTAGCTGGGACTACAGGCGCCTGCCACCTCGCCCGGCTAATTTTTTTTGTATTTTTAGTAGAAACGGGGTTTCACCGTGGTCTCGATCTCCTGACCTTGTGATCCGCCCGCCTCGGCCTCCCAAAGTGCTGGGATTATAGGCGTGAGCCACCGCGCCCGGCCGAGGAGATTAATTTCTTAAAGGGATCTTCTACTTGGACTAGAAATCTTTCTGGTCGGTGAAGCACAGAACAATTGGAATGGACTGCTTTAGGCATGCTTTTCTCTAGAATGGTGTACGTATCAGTAGAGTTGATGTTGTTTTTCAAAACGGCTTTTGTTTTAACCAGAGCTCACTTATTTGTCTAGCTTTTTCCTGAAGCAGCCATTTTAATAATTTTTTTTAAATGTTAGGAGAACTGTTCAGCCTGGGAAGAAACATGTGGGGTGGTGGGTTTGGGGGGAACAGTGCAGAGTTAGAATCTGTATAATGCTGATGGATTGCTGAGCTGAAAACCTGGATCTTGACACAGGAATGGGACTGGAGAGCAGGTGTGTAGGTGATCTTATTTAAGGCTCCATCCTCCAATACACACACCTGAGTGATCACCCTTGAGTTCTCAGGGACGCAGTATAAAGCCCACTCTTGTGAAGGTGACCTGAGTTGGATTTAGTTGGTCTGTTGGGATCTTGAGAGTGGCTGTCTCTTCCAGCCTCTAAAGGAAGTGTTTTTCAAACCACAGGACTCAGTATATTAGGTAATTATACAATTACCTAATTGATTATGAAATAATTTTTTAAAATTTTTAATTATTATTTTTTTGGAGACAGAGTTTTGCTCTTGTTGCCTAGGCTGGAGTGCAATGGCACGATCTTGGCTCACTGCAACCTTCACCTCCCGGCTTCAAGCGATTCTTCTGCTTCAGCCTCCCGAGTAGCTGGGATTACAGGTGTTCACCACCACGCCTGGCTAATTTTTTGTATTTTTAGTAGAGATGCGGTTTCACCATGTTGGCCAGGCTGGTCTCGAACTCCTTACCTCAGGTGATCCACCCACCTCAGCCTCCCAAAGTGTTGGGATTACAGGTGTGAACTACCACACGCAGCCATAAAATCAGTTTCCTGGACTAAGCCACTGTTAATATCAATGCATTTCACATGGTGAGGTATTATTTTTGATACTTTTATGTATGGTGGAGATTGGGTCATGAGACAAAATACATTTCTTTTCTTTTTCTTTCTTTTCTCTCTCTTTTTTTTTTTTTTTTTCTTCAAACCGGGTCTGGCTCTGTTGCCCAGGCTGGAGTGCAGTGGTGCGATCTTGGCTCACCGCAACTTCTGCACCCCAGGCTCAAGCAATCCTACCTCAGCCCCCCTGAGTAGCTGGAACTACAGGCGCGTGCCACCATGCCCAGCTAATTTTTGTGTTTTTTAAGTAAAGACAGGGTTTCACCATGTTGCCCAAGCTGGTCTCAAACTTCTGGGCTCAAGCAGTCTGCCCGCTTTGGCCTCCCAAAGTACTGGGATTACAGGCGTGAGCCACCAGGCCTGGACTAAAATGCATTTCTTCTTTTGGATTTTGAGATGTTTAAAAAACACACTTTTTTAGAGAAGGACTGGGAAAAACTAGGTTAAAAAAAAAAGGAAAAATTTGGCTTTTCTAATGTAGCTAATTAACCCACTCTGTAGGCTTCACTGTAGTCTGTTGCTTCTACCTTCTTATTGTGATTTTTATGAAATATTTGGGGAAAGTAACTGTTCTCTGAATGTAGTAGATTAAGTTTTAATGCCATGGGCAGAAGGAAGTTATGTGTAACCTAACTATGCTCTCAAGTAGAGATGTTATTCCAACTCTGTGCTGTCTAGAAATATAACATGAGCCATAGATGCACATTTATTTCCTACTATTTCCACATTTAGTTCCTTTGAGATCAATTAAAATAATACATTTTATTAAGTTATATCAATGTGCAATCAATATGAAATATTAAAAAGTAATTTGTTTTTATAGAAAGTTTGGGGGGTGTGTGTGTGTGTATATATATGTTTTTTTTTTTTTTTTTTTTTTTTTTTTTTTTTTTTTTTGAGATGGAGTCTTGCACTATTGCCCAGGCTGGAGTGCAGTGGCGCGATCTCAGCTCACTGCAAGCTCCGCCTCCCGGGTTCATGCCATTCTCTTGCCTCAGCCTCCTGAGTAGCTGGGACTACAGGCACCCGCCACCACACCCAAGTAATTTTTTGTATTTTTGGTAGAGACAGGGTTTCACCATGTTAGCCAGGATGGTCTTGATCTCCTGAACTCGTGATCTGCCCACCTTGGCCTCCCAAAGTGCTGGGATTCCAGGCGTGAGCCACCACACCCAGCCTCAGTGTATATTTTATACATACTGCACATCTCAAACTGGGTAGTCACATTTCAAGTGGTTAATGTCACTTGGGGCTCCTGGCCACCATATTGTACAGCGCAGCTCAGGCTCACATAGGCACCCACTGAGGATAGAAGGACACTCACGCCACCCCTACCCTTGGGAGTGTGGATGCCCTTTGCTATGCCACGGAGGGAACAAGAGCTGAGCTTCTGCTCAGCACCAGGCAGGGTTTAAGGCACCTTAATTTACTCTACATCATCCTTATCAAGTGGGTGATGGTGGGGCCACTTTATTGATGATGAAGTATGACCCAAATAGGTTACATGACTTGTCTGAAGTGACCTAATTTGATATTTGGTAGATTGGAGTTAGGATTTGAACCTGGTTTGCTTGATTCTAATGCTTGTTCTTCTCATTGGCCCACATAGCTTCCCACAGTATGCTTGAAGGGTCATTTTAGAGGGTGTCTGTCCAAATCTCCTGTTTGTATAGGTGGGGGAGATTGAGCCATTGGAGGATTGCAGAAGGATATTGTGGTAAGAGCTGTGATCCGGGAATTAAGTAACCTTGTTCTGATGATAAGAGCACATTGTAAAACATCCAAACAATGAAGAAAGGTATGAAGCAGAAAGAGGAAGTCCCATAATCCCTGTTCCCAGAGTTAAGCACGATTTTAGGTATATATTCTAGACTTCTATTAGTTCTCAGTGTATACATAGTCTCTTTCTCCAGACCCCTCCCAGAGATGGCACAAAATTGTTCGTACATGTTGCTTTGCCTCTTGCCTCCCCTCCCCACCTCGGGGTCACGGACATCTTTCCATGTTGGAGCTCAACTCAGCGAGGCGGTCCTGCTCTGTTTTTGACCATGAGGGAGCTGAGGCCCAGAGAGATTAATTAAACATCAGCCTGAAGTCTCCCAGCTGGAAGGGATGAAAATGGCCAGGCACTCAGCTAATATTCATCCTTTTTCATTCATAGCCAACCTAATTTAACCTTCAGTAATCTCTTCTCTCTTGTTTTTCCTTCCAAGAGTTCCTTTCTTAGAGCTTTTCTGTGTGATTTAAGGGCCTTCCTTTCTTTAGAAAATCTGATAAGAATTGGAGCCATAACTATTTCTGTCACTCAGTCTGGCTTCTGAAACTGGCTTCTAGTTTCTTTCTTGGTATCCTTCTCCTTTCGTGGCCTCTGGATCTTCCTTGATTTTTGGCGAGATAAAAGCTTTCTTAGTAACACTGCCCTCCATTTTCGTAGTTCCCAGTGACCTGACCGCAGAGGAGCGTCAAGAACTGGAGAACATCCGACGAAGAAAACAGGAGCTGCTGGCTGACATTCAGGTAGGAGAGTGGCATGGTGGTTTCACCAGCGTAAGAACCGCAGTGACAGTCCCATTTGTATAAAAGGGTGTCCTTTGCAGCGTGTCTCCTCAGGACACTTTTGACCTGCCCTCACTACAGCTCTGCACAAAGTGTAGGTGTTGATAATCACCTTTCCTCTACAGCTCAGGGGATGGAGTGTCAGAGAGCTTGAGTGGCTTGTCCGGGTTCACCCAGCTGGTCGGTTGTCAGAGCTGGAGACACCCTGCAGGACTCCTGTCTCCTGAGTAGTCCTCTCTGCTGTGTTTGCCCTTGTGGAGCAGAGTGGATGGGGAGAGGCAATGAGAACGTGGGCTTCAGGCGAAGCTCGGCCCACACCCCGGCCCTGGCTCTGCCGCTTACTAGCTGAATGATTTGAGACAAGAGAGTTCTGGTTCCTTGAACTTCAGTTTCTTCATCTGTCAGATCATGAAAACACCTACTACACACTTGTAAAGACTTAGCATAAAAGACAGCATAATTTCTGGTCCCTCTAGATGTACTTAGTGATAGCAATTTTACTATTTTTTCCAAGTTCCTTTCCGTAACTATCAAGCTTTGTAGGAAATAAGTCTAGAAGCCAGTAATTGGATTATTTTCACCCTAAGGCAGTAAATGTTATTCTTTTAGAATTCTTTGTAAAACATTAGGAGTGGGGTTAAGGAGGGAATCCTGTTTGCCCAAAGAAGCAAAATGAGGAAAGACTTGACTTGCTCTGGAGTTAAGTATATTTTGATAGTTCTCCCTGATCCTTTGACTCCTGCTTCACTGGTAGATCCTGAGAAAGATGAGCAGCTCTCCACTGAAGCCCGGCTTCCACGGGAGAGCCCATCCATTCTGGCCAAGGGTGTGCTGGAATGAGGAGGGTGGGTGTGGATGCAATCGATTTGATCAGACATTCCCTTTGCCAGCCACTTGGTGGCAGTGTTGCCCTGGCACAGCTACTGCTGGCTCTGCAGCCTGGGATTTGGGTAGGAGACTTTGTCCTCTGAATTTTCTGGCACACTTGTATTTAGTTAGCTGCAGATTTGTTCTGAAAGATTGTGATGAGGCAACCAGTTTCTTTTACATAGCATATATTCTTATAAACTTTCCTAGACCGTAAATTCTTTGAGGTCAGAGGCTGTATCCTTTTCTACCTTGGTATTTTCTGGAATGCTTACTATTTGGTAGGCACTCAATAAATATTTCTGAAACAGATGAATTTTCCTAATTTACTTTTTTGTATTTTTGTGGTATTTTGTTTCATTTTGGTTTATTTTATTTTGTCTTTGGTTGGAGGGAGTTATGTGAGATTTTAGAAGTTTTAATTTGATCTGCATTTCCCTTTCCTGCTAACTCTGGACTGTCTGTTTTACAGAGGCTGAAGGATGAGATAGCAGAAGTAGCTAATGAAATTGAAAACCTGGGATCCACAGAGGAAAGGTGAGTCTGCCCTGCTGCTGGGTGACTTTCGTGGTTGTAGTTTCTGAAGCACCCAGGCCTTAATTACGCTCACGTGGCAGATTGAAGGAAAAAGTCAGCTTTGTGTCTTTCTAGTTCTAGCAAGCACATATACACCCATCGTTTCTGCCTTTCATCCTTCACCGCAAGGCCTCCTGAACATAGGAGGTTCTTCCATTGTTGAAAAATTGAACTGGAGGCCAGGCGCGGTGGCTCACAGCTGTAATCCCAGCACTTTGGGAGGCCGAGGCGGGCGGATCATGAGGTCAAGAGATTGAGACCATCCTGGCCAACATGGTGAAACCTTGTCTCTACTACAAATACAAAAATTAGCTGGGCGTGGTGGTGTGCACCTGTAGTCCCACCTACTTGGGAGGCTGAGGCAGGAGAATCGCTTGAACGTGGGAGGCGGAGGTTGCAGTGAGCTGAGATCACACCACTGCACTCCAGCCTGGCGACAGAGCGAGACTCCGTCTCAAAAAAAAAAAAAAAAAAATTGAACTGGAGAACGTCAAAGGCCCCAGAAAGCCTTAAACTGCTCCTGAATTTTTATGTGCTCTTCTGTTGTCCACTGTGTGTGTACATTTTAAAGTTTCTGTTTTTCCTTTGTGTAAAGGAAAAGCTTAATGAATGCTGCTGATACAATTTCTAAGAGCTGGAGTGCCCAGTCATGTCTGAGTATAATCGCAAGCTTATTTGTATCTTCCTAATGCTTAAGGGAAGAAAATGTAGAAATGCAATTATAGTATAAAAGGACAAGGACTCTTTGCTTTTTTTTTCTTTTATTTACATGAAATGTTAGTGACTTTGAGAGTCTAGTTTTGAATGGGGTTCCCAGACCGTTTTCTGACTGCTTAAGGCAATAAATGGCTGTTTCCAATTCACTACATGTCTGTATTTTTCTAAGCCTAAGTCTTCCTGTCTGGCTTCATAGGACTGTTTGATTTGTTGTTTTAGACTTCTGTGGGCAGTGCCACCAAGGTGTAGTGAGGCTGAGTACTCCACAGAAGGCGGCTAGCTCATCACGGCCAGTCTCTGTATTGTCCATTTGGTATTTTGGATTAGTTTCCCCTCTTTCCATGTTAAATACTAGTAGCTTAAATGAAATGGATACGTTGGAGTTCATAAAAATTTAAAGCTTCTACTTTTATAAAAGATAAAACTATTAAAAGAAATGAACAGGCAACAGATTAGAAGTAAATATTTGCAACAAATATATCTGAAAAGGGACTCATATCTAGAATATGTGATAGAAAGACAGCCCAAATAAAAAAACGGGCAAGACTCTTGGACACTTTACAAAAGAAGCCTTATATATAGTTGACACATGAAAAATGCTTAACATCATTAGTTGTAAGGGGGTGCAATTAAAACCCCAATGAAACGGTATTTCACATCCACTAGGATGGCTAGAATTAAAAAGATGGATGGCACCTCATGTTGGCAAGTGCTAGCGAGAATAAAATATAACCATTTGGGAAAGAAGTTTGGCAGTTTCATCAGCAATTCAACTCCTAGTCACTTAAGAGAAATGAACACATGTCCATACAAAGACTTGTACTAGAATATCTATAGCATTCTTATGTAAAATAACCAAAGCTGGAAGTACCCTGAATGCCTGCCAGCAGGTGACTGGATAAACAGGTCGAGGTAAGAGACTATTACTCAGCAGTGTGAAGGAATGAACTGCTAGCGTGCAGCAGCACAGATAAATCTCACAAACATTGTGATGAGTGAAAGAAACTGTGGGCACCGTGTGCTTCCATGCATGAGCGTCTAGAACACACAAACTAAGCTGTGCTGGCAGAAATCATAGCAGTGGCTGCCTCCGAGGTGGTTGCTGGGGTAGGCTGGGGTGGGGTTGACTAGGAAGGGCCATAGGGAACTTGCAGGGATGACAGGAATATTGTGTATTAATCTGAGTGGTGCTTCAAGGGTATATACACTCATCAAAACAAATTGAACTGTACACTTAAGATGTGCGCATTTTGTTAAATGTAAATTTTACCTCGATCTTAAAAATGTAAAAAAATGGCTTTTTTTCTGGTTATAAAGGTAATATACCTTTATTGCAGAAAATTGGTAAAACACAAAAAAGTATAAAAAACAAATTTCTCATAAACACTTATCCCGGAGATAATCAGGATTCATATTTTGGTATGTTTCCTTTCTGTATATTCTGGTGTCTGCACACACGTACTCAGAATTCAGTGTGCCCTTTGTTTTTTCCTGTTGATTAATTCTCTGTCAGTTACCATAGAACATCAAGGAAATGCAGACACCGGGAATGTGAGTGCATTCAAAGTACTCAGCCAGTGAATTTGGGAAGACTTGTAATCATGAACTGCATCCGAAGTTGTGAGTCAGGGAGTGGTTTTTTAGGTTATTACTGTTTTTTAATCTGGAACTTAAAATGGTTTTCCAGTATTGAAAGCACCAAGCGGGAAGTGATTCTGCAGATCCCCAAGGATCCATCCATACGGGTACTCAGGCTCACCCTGCATTTGTTTCTCAAGCACGCATTACATTTGCTCGGACTTTCCCACAGGAGAGAATTCATGTTTCTCATCAACGACCTGATGCCAGCATTATGTAGAAATTATCCTAAATACTATTTAATCAAGCAAAAATAATATACTCATGGAGTACAAGATTTCACTTTCTGAAATGTATACGCGTCAGTTAACTAAGGCGATCCAGTAGCAGGAACAGCTGTTTTGCTTTGGACACCTTACTAGGGTGTCAGACCTGTGTAGACTGGGGAAGGCCCCTTAGAGAGGTAGCTGCCTAGGGCCTGGAGCTATAGGGGCTCCAAGTGGAGCAGATGGAGAAGTGAGCTGGCTAGCTAGTGAAATGAGGGCGCCATCTTTGGTGTGTGTCCCGGGCAGTCATGTGGCACAGATTGTGGCTGGCAGAGATCTGGGAGTGTGCGTTCTGGTGGCTGCAGGAAAGCCTTTGGTGAAGGACCGGACTGAGGCCCAGGAAGTTGAGTATTCCCAGTAGTTTCACTCCTTGCTTCTGTGGGCACCTCTGACACTGCCTCGCCACTTACACCGGAAACCATGAAACAGGCCTTTCCTTGTGGTATTTGTTTGGAAATACTGATCAAAGTAATCTTACTGGATTTAGAAAAAAATGATTAGATGATCATTTTAGTTAAATAGGAATTTCTAGATATCTGGTCATAACCCTTCATTCTGGCTAAAATTAAATGGTGTTTCCCCTGTGACTTTATTTCTTAAGGCAGCTGTTCACAGGGGATCCCAGATTATCTTACACCTGGAAGTTCTGATACTACTCACAGTTTTCAGGTGTTCCTTTCAAAAGGTCAAAACAGGCTGGATGTGATGGCTCACGCCTATAATACCAGCATTTTGGGAGGCTAAGGTGGGAAGATTGCTTGAGGCCAGGAGTTTAAGACCAGCCTGGGCTACATAGGAAGACCCTGTCTCTACAAAATGTTTTAAGAAGTAGCCAGTTGTGGTGGCACCTGCCTGTAGTCTAGTTACTCAGGAGGCTGGGGCCTGAGGATCACTTGAGCTCAGGAGTTAAAAGTTGCAGTGAGCCACAGTCTCACCACTGTACTCCAGCCTGGGCGACACAGCAAGACCCTGCCTGGAATAAAAACAATAAAAAACACCAACTCTCAAAACACTTAGGAAGATGTTCTTCCCTCCAAGGATTTAGCTAGCGAATACCTGTGTTCTTCAAGGCAATAACATGTTACGATTTTGTTTCTGGGCAACTCTTTTGCTCTCAGAGATTATAAAATTACTATTGACATTGATGGGCAGTGGTTCTTAAATTTGGGTGCACACCAGAATTACTGCAGAAGGTTTTAAAAATTCAAATTCCTAGGTTCTGCCCCTTGTACTTTGAGTGACTCAGCCAGTCCAGAGCCTTGCTACTCAGACTTCACACATGGGATCATGTTAAACGTACAGAAGCACAGGCCCCTTCTCAGACATAGAATCTGTTTTGATGAGGCCCCAGGTGGTACGTATGTATAAACGAGCAGAGCGTCTTCATGTCGGACATGCTCCCAAGGCTGCTGGTTGGTGGATCAGACTGTGAGAAGCATGGTCTGTGAATCTGCATTTTTCATTCTGATACAGTCGAGAAAACCACCTATTATTTAGCAGCTTCTTAAAAAGTTAAATATAGATGTACCATATGACCCAGCAGTGTCCAGCCCTGGATATCTCCCCAGGGGAAATGAAAACATGTTTCCACACAAAGGCCTGTACACAAATGCTCATAGCAGCCTTCTGCATAATCGTCCCAAACTGCAAACAGCCTGAGTGTCCATCATCTGGTAAATGGATAAACAGATGTGGTTTATCCATACCGTGGAAGATGACGCAGCCGCAAGAAGGCATGTGGTACTGGCCCACACTCCAGCACGATGACCTTGATGGCATTATGCTAATGAAAGAAGCCAGATCTGAAAATCCACATATTTTATGACTCTGTTTGTATGATATGTCCAGAATAGGCAAATCTGGAGACAGAAAATAGATTAATAGTTGCCTGGGGATGGAGGCAGAAGTGAGGATTAACTGTAAAAAGATGTGAGGAATTCCGTAGGGAGGATGAAAATGTTCTAAAACTGGATTATGGGCCGGGCGCGGTGGCTCAAGCCTGTAATCCCAGCACTTTGGGAGGCCGAGACGGGCAGATCACAAGGTCAGGAGATCGAAACCATCCTGGCTAACATGGTGAAACCCCGTCTCTATTAAGAAATACAAAAAACTAGCCGGGCGAGGTGGCGGGCGCCTGTAGTCCCAGCTACTCGGGAGGCTGTGGCCGGAGAATGGCGTGAACCCGGGAGGCGGAGCTTGCAGTGAGCTGAGATCCGGCCACTGCACTCCAGCCTTGGTGACAGAGCGAGACTCCATCTCAAAAAAAAAAAAAAAAAACTGGATTATGGTGATGTTGCACAACTTAGTATACTAAAAATTCAGATATGTACCTACAGTAGGAATATTATAAGTAAATTATACCCTGATAAAGTTTTTTTAAAAACCATGTTAAAAAAGAAAACTGGCCAGGTACAGTGGCTCATGCCTGTAATTCCAGCACTTTGGGAGGCCGAGGCGGGCACATCGCTTAAGTGCAAGAGTTTGAGACCAGCCTGGGCAGCACAGTGAGACCCTGTCTCCACCAAAAAAAAAAAAAATTAACAGGGCATGGTGGCATGCGCCTGTGGTCCCAGCTACTTGGGAGGCTGAGGTGGAAGGATCACTTGAGCCCAGGAGACAGAGGTCGCAATGAGCCGAGATAGCGCCACTGCACTCCAGCCTTTGGACAGAGAGAGACCCTGTCTCAAAAAAAAAAAAGAAAACCTCTGATCCAGGGTAGAAGGAGCAAATGAGCTTGAAGCCAGGTTCAGGCTTCAGGTTTCAGTTGGCCTTTCATAGTTCCACCGGATTATGCCTGTTGCTTTCCTGCATAAATCTTTCAAAAATCTGTGTACATCAATGGCCTCATGTGGAAATGATACTAGTCTTTCAAGCCTTTCCAATGGCCTGAAGTACTAAAATGGCTGTGATGGTTGTTTTACAGGAAAAACATGCAGAGGAACAAACAGGTAGCCATGGGCAGGAAAAAATTTAATATGGACCCTAAAAAGGTAAGTGAGAAAGAAGCGGGAAGTGGTCCATATTAGATGGGGTTTTTTTAATAGTGCTCAGATAGACCCTAAAAACGTTTCTTTCCAAGTGTTACAGTTCATGTTGCCGTTTTGTAGAGCAAATGTTATGCGCTAAGCCCTTGTTCCTAAACTGTGACTCTCCGGCTTTTTAGGTCAGCTAGCAACTATTTATTAAATATTCCAGTGCGCCCACACCCATTTCTTCCTGTGCCCTTTCCTCTTCTTTTTAGCTGTTTCCCAGCAAAGCATCATTGGCGTCTTCATTGTCTTTTTCTAGGGGATCCAGTTCTTAATAGAGAACGACCTGCTGAAGAACACTTGTGAAGACATCGCCCAGTTCTTATACAAAGGCGAAGGGCTCAACAAGACAGCCATCGGAGACTACCTAGGGGAGAGGCAAGGCCTTGGGGATGCGCGCGTGCTAGGGAAGGCTGTTCAGGAATGACACAAAGAAACAAACTCCCAAATACGCTTTAGGTTCTTGGAGGGGTTTTTGCCTTAAATCATCTGTAGCCACACTGCTGTTGAGGGGAGGCTTTTCTGGGGAATAGTGGTGGGTCTGTCCGGGAGTCATGGGGACATCGAGCTTGTTTAGCCAGTCAGCAGAGCTAGCCAGTCTTCTTGCTGACAGTGTGCGAGAGTAGCTGTCTGGACAGCCACAGGACGGAGTGTGGGAGACATGGCCTGGCTGGAGATTCTCAGTGTCAGTGTCTGACTCCTGCTTTCTCTCCCATTTTTTGTCTTTTCTCGATAGAGATGAGTTTAATATCCAGGTTCTTCATGCATTTGTGGAGCTGCACGAGTTCACTGATCTTAATCTCGTTCAGGCACTACGGTGAGTATTCTTGAGGTGAGCCGCTTTGGAAGGAGTGGGAGGCCACCCTTTGATCATGAGTCTGTTCTGGGTGCCATTTTATTGGAATTATATCTTTGGGTATGATTTTGAATATTTTGGAGTATTTTGGAGGGAAGAAATCTGTTGGTCTCTGACTGGAAACGACTGGATGGTCAAGGGGAATTCAGTTCTGTTACGTTCCGGAGGCAGATTCTGTAACACTCTTTTTGAGTCTTACATTTGAGGTTTTAGAAATTGATGAATACTTAAATTTTTAAATTTTTAAGTTTAGAAAATCCTTTAGTTTCCTGCCCTGGAATAAGTAGTTATGCATTTCATTTTGGAAAGAAAAAAAGTAAACCTTAATTTTTTATTAAATTTGTTACCTTCTGCCTTTTAAGAAACTGTCATTCTGTATTTTCACTGCTGTAGGTGTAAGTAATGACTTCATCTTTTGTGCTATCATTTAGCTGGATGGAAATAATCCACAATTAAACCTGTTAGCTGTGGGTCTTTCTTTGACCTAAAGGGATCAATTGTTAATTCTTTGATAAGACAGTCTTCTCTTTTTCTGTCACCCATCTCGTTTTCCGGAAATAGAGTTTATTTAAAATGAGCATTATCTGTGTTTCAGTCTTGTATATTATTCTGAGGAGGGAAACCACTCCTCAGTAGGAATGGCTTCCTTCCTAATTTTTCACTTTTTCCTAAGAAAAATTTTACTTTTGATTAAAATAACAGTGGTGTGGATGGCAACTTTGCATCTGTTCAGAGTTATAGGAACAGAAGGCTGAAGCCCAGCAGGGCTCCCTTTGCACTTTGATGTTAAAAAGTCATTGTCCGTGGCCAGGCGTGGTGGCTCACGCCTGTACTCCCAGCATTTTGGGAGGCTGAGGCGGGTGGATCACTTGAGGCCAGGAGTTTGAGACCAGCCTGGCCGGCATGGTGAAACCCTGTTTCTACTAAAAATATAAAAAATTAGCCGGGCATGGCGGCGGGCACCTGTAGTCCCAGCTACTCGGGAGGCTGAGGCAGGAGATTGCTTGAATCCGGCAGGCGGAGGTTGCAGTGAGTCGAGATCATGCCATTGCACTCCAGCCTGGGTAACAGAGTGAGACTCTGTCTCAAAAAGAAAGAAAAAAAAAATCATTGGCAGTTTAACAATTGATAGAGAAGTAAATCGCCTCCCCGAGTTCTGGAGCACTCTGTCTTTACCCACTCAGGCAGTTCCTGTGGAGCTTCCGGCTACCCGGAGAGGCCCAGAAGATTGACCGTATGATGGAGGCGTTTGCCCAGCGATACTGTCAATGCAATAATGGCGTGTTCCAGTCCACGGGTAAATACAATAATTTATCCTAGTTTATGATGGGCATTTTACACTGGATTATTTTCTTGGCACCAGATAATTTCTCAAACAAAAGGGCTGAGATTCATGCCTAGGAACATTTATTTAATGATACTTATAATAGTAAAATGTTGGAAATAATCCAAAAGTCCGACAGTACAGCACTGTGAATTTAAATTGTGGTGCCTCTGAACTATGAAATACACAACTGTTAAAAACCACATTTGAGCTGTGTGCAGTGGCTCACACTTGTAATGTCAGCACCTTGGGTGGAAGGCCGAGGTGAGAGGATTGCTTGAGGCTAGGAGTTTGAGACCAGCCTGGGCAACATTATAAGACGCTGTCTCCAAAAAATTTTTTTTAATTAACCAGGTGTGGTGGCTTGTGCCTGTAGTCCCAGCTGTTTGTGAGGCTGAGGCAGGAGGATCTCTGGAGCCCAGGAGTTTAAGACAGCATGCAGCGAGCTATGATCGCACCACAGCACTCCAGCCGGGGTGACAGAGTCAGATTCTGTCTCAGAACGAAAAACAAAAACTAAAAAAACCCATGTTGTTACAAAGAATTTTTATTGACGTAGGAGAATGATAGTAAGATTAGCAGAAAAGCATATATATGTATTAGTTTGTTTCCAATTTTGTTGCAGTATATGTTGGTGAGATAAATATGTGATGAGTTATACCTAGACACATTTACGTAGAGGAAATAAAGCAAAATAAATTATTGCTAGATAGTGGGATTATGGGTCATTATAGGTCGTATTTTTAAAAAATACCTGTGTTTTTCAGAGTTTCTACAGTGTGTGTATTCTCCTTTCCAATCTGAAAAAATAAACAGCTTTAAGTCTTGAATACTTTATATACTTTTTCATGCCTTGCTCCTTTCAGACAGCAATGTGCCCTAGAGTGTACCCGTTCATCTGGATTCATCCCGTTCTTTGGAGAACATGGTTTTTTTTTTGTTTTTTTTTTCTTTTCTTTTCTTTTCTTTTCTTTTTTTTTTTTTTTGAGATGGAGTCTCGCTCTGTCGCCAAGGCTGGAGTGCAGTGGTGCTGTCTCAGCTCACCGCAACCTCTGCCTCCCAGATTTAAGCAATTCTGCTGCCTCAGCCTCCCGAGTCACTGGGATTGCAGGTGCACACCTCCATGCCTGGCTAATTTTTCTGTTTTAGTAGAGACAGGGTTTCACCATGTTGGTCAGGCTAGGCTTGAACTCCTGACCTTATTATCCACCCGCCTCAGCCTCCCAAAGTGCTGGGATTACAGGCGTGAGCCGCCGCACCCGGCTGAGAACATGGTTTTTTATTCCTGGTTTCATCTGATATCTCTTGCTCTTGTGAGTAGGATGTTTCTGGTCATCTAAGCATACACGGCTCCCCTTTGCTTTTCTCTCATCTTTAGACACTTGTTATGTCCTCTCCTTTGCCATCATCATGTTGAACACCAGTCTGCACAACCCCAATGTCAAAGATAAGCCCACTGTGGAGAGGTTCATTGCCATGAACCGAGGCATCAATGATGGGGGAGACCTGCCGGAGGAGCTACTCCGGGTAAGCAAGCAAGAGTGGCCTTCATTCAAGTCAAAGAGTTCACTGGGAACAGGATCGTCTTTTGTAGGAAGGAAGAAAAGACATACAGTTTATCAAGGGCCTCCTCTTTTAATTTATTTAACCATGTGAATTTCATTAAGAAGTTGGTAGTGAGGCCCAGCTACGGAATCAGGAAGGGGACAGTGGTTTGTAAATATGAAACTAAAAGCTTGAATAGAAGTCAAGCTGCTGTCTTTATTTTCCTAATGGGGAAGTCTTATTTATTTTGTCGCTGTGAGCTGCCTGAAAGCAGAAATGGTCATATTCTTTTAGTCTCAGCACCCAGCAGGCTTGGCTTACTATAGGCATATAATGAATGCTTGTGGAATGAATGAAGAGAAAGGGGAGGAAGAAAAAATATTTCTAGAATCAGAGACATAAATTGTCATCTTTTATCCCAGAATCTCTATGAGAGCATAAAAAATGAACCGTTTAAAATCCCAGAAGATGACGGGAATGACCTCACTCACACTTTCTTCAACCCAGACCGAGAAGGCTGGCTACTGAAACTCGGTAAGTGCGTCTCCGAGTTAGGGCTCCCAAAGCTGAGACTTAGGAAGAAAGGCTGTGTGCGTGCGTGTGTGTGCGTGTGTGTGCATGCGTGTGTGCATGTGTGCGTGCACGTGCATGCATGCTCACGCACATTCATGGGCACACACACCATGTGGGAAAGGGGGTGGCTTATAGGGGACTTCAAAGAGACTTTGGTATGAGTTCTGTTCTAACAAAGGTCCGCTTCCACAAAGGAAGTGACTTCATAGTCATTGCCCCCCGGGACACAGACCGCTGGGGACAGATTTTACTCCACCATAAATACTGCCCACATGTGTTCATGCTCCACGTTTTTACTCTTGAATTGGTTGACCAGGTTTTGTTTCAAGGAAGCTCCCTGAGCACCTGGTCCGTTTGCCTTCCCTGTCCCCATAACCATTGGGAGGGTGGCCAACCTTGTCCATCTTTCTACTTCCCATCACACAGATTTGTACCTGGCGCTCCTGCCCCCGCCCCAGTGCATCGTCACTTCCTTCTGCATCTGGCTCCCCCACAGGCAGTGTGCATGGCAAGCCTAGAGCCCTTGGCTGCAGCTCAATCCACAGCACTCTTACTCATTCTTGGGCAGCGGTTTTTTTTTTTTTCTTTTTTTTCCCCCCCTCCTTTTCAATCTGAATCAGCCACATTAATTATTTTGTTCATTTAGAAAAGCTAAAAATGCATTTCTCTTCCCTCTGCCAGAAGTGATGAGCTTGTACTGCTGAGATTTGTGGTCATGCCTTGCCGTGAAGGGGACAGGATAATCAATAGGAAAAACATTAGTAGGGTTTTCATACACATTCATGTCCACATGTGTTTACTTTATTAATAGTTTCAGAATATAGAGAGAGCTCTAGACTCTCCGGACATAATGATGTCTTTTTTTTTTTTTTTTTTGGTTGGGGGGCCACTAACAGCGTATTTCCTCTGTTGCCTTCTGCCTTAGCCTTTGATGAGTTGGGTTCTCACATTAGCAGGGGCTGTTTCGTCCTCTACCAGCCCAACTACTCGCCCCAGTGATTAGAAGTCAGTACTCTCTTGGTCATTACCAACACATCTGGGAAGGCTAAAATGGAGTCCTTTATTTCTGACTAGGTCAGATAGCAATAGCCTTTATATTTTCTTTTAAAGGCATATCCCAAGTCCTTGTGCTTATACATAATGACTTAATTCATAAATTCCCCTTATGGCACCACTTCACCCATCAGTTGTAAATATCTCTTGAATTGGCCATCATTTTATGTATATTTAAGCCAGCAGAATCTTTGAAGTTAAGGCTCTAAAATTACTAACCCCATAGGCAACCTTCCCTTCCACATTCCTATTGCCAAGTGGATGGAGTTAAAAGAAAACCTACTGGAAATGTTTAAAGTGTGTCCAAGTTTGGATTTACTTTCCCCTCCAGCGAGATTTGTTTAAATGCTAATACTAAGTGTTAGCTTTGACAGCCCAGACACTAAAATTAGAACAGTACAAAGATTATCTTGGTTCTTACACCAGGATGACATGCAAATTCATGAGGCATTTCAGATTTTAAAAAAGAGGAAATTTTACCAAGTGTGGGACTCAGTTTTAGCTCATTGCATTACTTTTTCTAAACCTCCATCAAACCCTTCGAAACTACAAATATTGTGTTTTCATTGTAGCACACTTAGCATCACTCTTTGTGTTTATGTGCTGCAGAAGGCAGGGCTTCCAGCCGACTGGAGCTGTGTGTATATGTCTGTGTATGCAGATAGCCATAAGAATGTGTATTCTTGTGTATACACATATGTACATGTGTATTCATGGGTATATGTGTGTGCATTCTTACACACTTTAAAAAGTGACAGCCATCTAAAGAAGACATTTAATTTTCCCTGAAATAATCTTAGCCTTCTTTGCTCTGATTCCGGACATACTAATAAACGTTGGCTTTGTAAAAGCTGATTTGTGGCATCTTTGGGGCCAGGTTTTCAGTAGTGCCCCAAAACTTGCCTTGCTGAGGTGGGACGTGGCATGTAAGAGCCCCTCGTTCACGTGCCAGACAGTGGTGGGATCATTTGCCCGTTTAGTGTTTTTAGTTCAGCTCTCTCCCCAGGCAGGCATGAATGTGACTGATACATTGCACTTTAAGATTAAGGAATCGGGTTTAATTTATTTGTTTTAATTTTCTTTTCTCCCTCATTTGTATGTTTCCATGATTTTGGCTCTCCTTTTCCTTGCCCCAAACTCCAGGAGGTATGTAACCCCTCAGCCTACTCGCTCGCTCTGCATAGGCCACTGTCATTGCTGCAGCATTTTCTTATTTTGTTATTTTTGGTTATTTTGTTTTTTAATTGCCGGTGGTAGTGTTAATGCTGCTTCTAACTTATTGTACAGTCCCTAGGGAACTGGTCAGGATCAGGGGTTTGGAGCAATTTTTGTTTTTCCTTTTTGGAGGAGTATATGTTATATTCATTACTGAATGCAGTAATGCAAGAAAACATTCTAAGAGTGGGTTTGTAAAAGCAGAGGAAGTTTCCACGACATTTTCACTTGGAATTATTGGCTAAGACATGCACTATGTTTGATATTCAATTTGACATCCATTAATCAGCCTGATTGAAAGTTAATCTCTGACGTGGAGAAGAGGAGAAAGAAGAGAAGGAAGTATTTCTTTTTTCAAGCTGAGACTTTTCCAGAAAGAACAAAGTCTTGGCTTCCCAAAGCTAGGGAAAGCTTCTGATTTACCATGATGGAAAAGCAAACTAGGGAAAGAATTAAATTAGACGATATTTAAGACATTTACCTTTGGACAAAAAGGGGAAATGGCGTGTCCTAAACTCAAAATGACACCGAGTGAAGGTGAAAAAACAACTCCAAACCCAAAAACCCTCCCTGAAGTCCTCGTGTTTAATTTCGTGGGGATGAGAGAAGGGCATTACAGCCTGGGCTCTGTTTTTATGTTTTGTTTCGCTCCCTCGCTTTTTCAGCGAGTCCTCATTAAAGCCCTGAATTGCTCTCCTAGTTATGTTTTTGGTGTCTCCTCTCCATTTGCTGGTTTGGGGAAACATGTTTTCCTAGCCCAAGACACCTCAGATTTGTGCCAAAGCATTCCCTGAGCTGTAGCTACACTTAAAAAGAACAACTCCAAACATGCACACTTCCTCAGATGCTTCAGGAACTTGTCAGGTAGGGGAAGATGGCATGTCAGCTGTAGGGGAAGATGGCATCCGGCCTTGATATCTCGGGGAGGGCACAGGAGGGCTGAGGAGCCGTGCAGTGGGAGGTGGTCCTGTGAGTTCCACAGGGACTGTCCTAGGCACGCATTGATCTGTCTGCTTGTTTCATGTCTGCTTTTCTTTCCACGTGGAAATGTTCTGCGTGGGCCCACAGTGATGCTTTATGGTAGAGGTCTCTGTAATGCAATAAATTGTCCAGGGATAATAACCAAGCTTTTGTGATCAGGCAGAGAATTTCTTCCGGCTTTGCTTTTTCTCCTTGATTTCCTTCCATCGTGTTTCTTTTAGCATCTGACTCGCTTCTTCCATGATCTCCTAAGTCCCAAGGGTTCCCCGGGTACTGTCCTGTGATGGAGCGCATGGGAGGCCAGCATGGGCTGATGTTCCCTTTGTGCCAAGCCTCTGGGGACAACCAATGGCCCGCCAGGCTGGAAGACCAAAGTTCTCAGGCTCTGAATTGGTGGAGGGGGTTCCTTTTTAAGAATAAATTGGCTTTAGTCCTGAATATAGTCCTTGTCTTCTTTATCCTCCTTATTGAATTCTGCCCAGGCTTTCCTGTTTTCCACATGCATGTCATAGTATCCATTTATGGTTTTCTTCTAATTCATGCCATCTAACCTTTAGGGACCAGCGGCAAGGGCTCACATGAAACTTACAAGTCACTGGAGGGAGGGAGTCTCAATTTGCTTGACACAGCCCAGGATGGGCAGGCGGATGGCACGTGCTTGCTTACAGCAAATTCCCCCGCATAACCTAGATCTGTGTCATTTGGAATCTTTGCAATTAATGATCAGTCACGGAAGCCCGCCTAGAGTACAGCGTCCAAGCGGGGTGCTAAAAACTGGCCTGAAAGCCCAGTGATCCTTTTATTTGTCTGCCAGGACCTACACTGGACGTTTTCTTTCCATAACATTGTTTGCAGACTCCCCTTAGGTTTCTCTGGTGTGAGCATGCAGGCCGGTTCTGGCGGTTAGAAAGAGTCCCTGTAAAACCTTTCTCCTCTTTGCTCAGCTATTTGTGATGAGGGCAAGAGAGAAAGCATGATCGGGGGTATGAGATTTATGCCCCATGGTTCTTGCCATTTAGGAAGATTGGAGAAGCAATGTTGTCTGTAGGTTAAGTCTTAGCAAAAGAGCAGGGTGCAAGAAGTGTCTCTAGAATGCCATGCATAGCTTCACAGGTGAAGGCCTTAGGGATAAGTTTTGAGTGGTTCATGTTCAGAAAATGTTCCCTTGATAAGAGGAAGGTGGAGGAAAAGGAAGCCTGTGGTTCCAATTTGACAGCAGGTGTAGCTTCATTCAGATAGGCTTGGGGAAATTTTTCCTTCCTTCATGTCTGTCTCAGCATAACTTCACGACCCCAACCCCAGCTTTTTTTTTTTTTTTTTTTTGAGATGGAGTCTCCCTCTGTTACCCAGGCTGGAGTGCAGTGGCACAATCTTGGCTCATTGCAACGTCCACCTCCCAGTTCAAGCGATTGTCATGCTTCAGCCTCCCAAGTAGCTGGAACTATAGGCATGTGCTACCACCCCTGGCTAATTTTTGTATTTTTAGTAGAGACGGGGATTCACCATGTTGGCCGGCTAGTCTTGAACTCCTAACCTCAAGCGACCCACCCACCTTGACCTCCCAGAGTTCTGGGATTATAGATGTGAGCCCCTGTGCCTGGCCATGACCCCAGTGTTTTGTGCTGAGAAATACTAAAAAGAACCAAGGGAGGCCCTTGCCAGCCTCCCAGCCACCGCCACCAGAGCTTGTTTTGCCGTGGCTATATTTGCCAGCTGTTTCTGTTATAAGCTCTAGGTGAGAAGCCCAGAATGGAAAAGGCTCCTGAGGCAACCTCTCAGTACAAGTTGATTCTTCCTTGATGAAGGAATTCTGCTGTGATTGTCACCCAGGACTCGGGAGATTTTGTTTTCAGGACACTAGCACATAAGGTTAAGAGCCAGTGTAGAAGCTTCCTGTAATCATGAAGGTGAGGAAGAGAGTAGAACCACGGGGATTTACTTCGTGTTCCAGGGAAAGTGTGGATTTGATTGTGAAGGCTCCCAGCATCTCCCCTCCTGCTTCCTCCTTCCTTCACTTCCAGTGAAACACTCCTTATGTGCCGGGCTATTTGTCCGTAGCAGAGTAGCCTGCACTAGGTGCTGACCCTTCCTTCTTTTTCTGTTCTTTGGCGATTTCTACCACATAGGCTTTTTGCTGACTCTGGCAAATTTGCATTGTATGTCATTATTGCCCCTGGGTTTTCCCTCCACAAACCCATGCTCATCCTGCCGTCCTGATTCCATCTCCAGGTGTCACCTAGACGCGCTTGCTCTGCTTGTACCCACAGGCTTTCACTTTGTGAAAGACGCTTCTGTTTCGGCTCTGTGTCTTGTTACTGATGTCAGTGTTGTGGGCTCCACGTTCTCCTGATGCCTCTCCCCCAACTCTCTCTGAGAAGAGAGGGTGTCGTGTGTGTCGTGGAGCCTGCGCTTGTCTGGTTGTCTCTTGTCGAACGTGCATCTCTTTTTGCTCTGCAGGTGGCAGGGTAAAGACTTGGAAGAGGCGCTGGTTCATTCTGACTGACAACTGCCTTTACTACTTTGAGTATACCACGGTGAGTGCCTGCTGCTCGGCCTCCAGACTAGGGATGGACAAGGCCTTCGGTTCCAAGTGGCTCTAATCAGACACGGTTGAGGAGACCATTGGATTTGCACTTCTATATCTGTGGGGGATGGGGGAGAGTTTAAGCAAAGTGGAAGAACTGAGGTAAATCTCGGAATGGGGAACCTCCTGAGAGGATGTGCGTGCCTCCAAGGGCACTGGGGCTCAGAGCCGGCATCCGGTTCCGGTGAGACAGGAGACGCCCGGCCTGGAGGAGGGGGAGCATGGAATAGCAGCACTAGAAATGGGTTTTGGAACCGGGCTAGAAAGAATGAATTTGCATTGGTTGCCAAGAAAGAGTATGTGGCCCTAACTGAAAGGGAGATGAAAAGAAAAAGGAAATAATCATGATTTTAGAAAATTCACCTATTCTGGGTTAGCAGAAATATGATTTCAGAAGAAACAGCCCAAGGGGTAAAATACATAGTGGGGGAAAAAGAAGTGAAGTAAGATGGGAAAAGTTAATTTGAGATTATCTGGAGTTTTAAGAAGTTTTGTTGGTTTTATTCAGTGGGAGAGACTTACAGCTGCAAATTTGTGTTTTAGATATGTATATCCCTTTTGTAATAATAACCAAAGAGAATAAAAACCATAAATTAACTCTTTTCAGAGCTCCCTCTAAGCAAGGTACCCAGAACCCTGGCAAGATAGCACTTGGTGTGGAGACCGTGGCCCACCGGACTGGCGATGGGGTGCTTTTTCATTTCTGCCACCTCTCTTGGTCATTTGTAAGGGCAAAGCGGGCATACTGCCATGGCATTGAACTTTTGTCTGAAGTCAAGGCCGTTGAGTTGAAAATGCTTTGCTTTTGTTCTCCAAGTATATCTTCATGGAGCAAAAGTCATCGATCCCACTGAGAAAATTAAGACTCAGAAGTATTTTTTAAAATAAGTTTAGAGCAAAATGGGGCTTAAAACATTGAAATCCTGACCGTATTCACCAGTCCTGATTTAGGACCAAGAAACAGGTACACGCCTTGGCACTTTCTGCTGTGAGGCGTGAAGATGGGTTTCCGTCGTGTCTGACACTTGGCATTGTTCGCCATCCCCATGGACATCACGCACATGCAGCTTCTCACCCGGGGAATGCACTTCGTAGCCCATCAGGCTGCAGGCCAGAGCCGCTCCTTCTGATGGTTTGGTGACTGAGGATAGTGCATCACTTTGAAGGGGATTCTGGCCGGGATTTTGTGTGTTGTAGGGGCTCAACTCATGCCCTGCAAGTTCTGCACTGGCTTTGCTTTTCTGTTGTTGCAGTCTTTTCATATGAGAGTAATACACTTCAAATATCTGCAGAATTATAAAAAGAAAGCTGCTTTCTGCTTCACCCCCAAAGTACCACCATGAACATCTTGGTACATTTTTTTCTGTTTTGTTCACCCTTCTGCCCCATATTTTGCCTTTTTTCTGAAGACATCTACACTAATGGTGTCTTTAGCATCCTCTCTGAATTTGTCTCTTTATTCTCTGGGTCAAAATGAAACATACATAAGCATCTAAGTGGTGTACTCCTAAGTCCTGGACAATCCTAGAGCAATGCTACGAGAGGCTAGAATCTTGTGGTTTTTCATGATGCCCACCATAGTGGTGTCACCTTAATCCTTATTTCAATTCAGCCACACTTATTCAGCAAAGTGTAGCATTTTATCAAGCAGTGGAAATACAGAGATAAATACATTTCTTTTTTTTTTTTGAGACAGAGTCTCGCTCTGTCTCCCAGGCTGGAGTGCAGTGGTGGTGTGATCTCGGCTCACTGCAACCTCTGCCTCCTGGGTTCAAGCAATTCTCCTGTCTCAGCCTCCCAAGTAGCTGGGAGACTAGAGGCATACGCCACCACATCCAGCTTTTTTTTTTTTTTTAAAGTATAGATGGGGTTTCACCACGTTGACCAGGCTGGTCTTGATCTCCTAACCTCAGGTGATCCGCCTGCCTCAGCCTCCCAAAGTGCTGGGATTACAGGCATGAGCACCCAGCAGTAAATACATTTCTTTTTTTTTTTTTTAATTATATTTTAAGTTCTAGGGTACATGTGCACAACCTGCAGGTTTGTTACATGTGTACACATGTGCCATGTTGGTGTGCTGCACCCATTAACTCATCATTTACATCAGGTATATCTCCTAATGCTATCCCTCCCCCGCCCCTCACCCCATGACAGGCTCTGGTGTGTGATGTTCCCCTTCCTGTGTCCAAGTGTTCTCATTGTTCACTTCCCACCTATGAATGAGAACATGCAGTATTTGGTTTTTTGTCCTTGCGATAGTTTGCTGAGAAAGTAAATAAATTTCTTAAGACACAGAGAGGGAGCTGTCAGAATTAAGACAGTAGATTGAAACTTCCACACAGAATTACCTAACAGAGCAATAGACTAGTAAAAAATAAACAGGGAAAAATAACAACCAAGCAGGGGAAGGGGCATAACGAATTCAGTAAACTTCAGCCCTGGGCAGCAGCGGGCGCAGCAGCGGCGGTGGCAGCAGTCAGAAGCAGTGTGCAAGGTTTCTACCTCACGGCCTGGGATGTGACGAGACCTGGCAGTCTTGCTGGTTTCTCAGGTCTGGGAGGAAGCAAACTGAATGGGACTTGTTATTTTTCCATCCCTGATCAAGGAGTAGTAAAATCTCCTGCTGGGTGGACATTGGGGAAATGGGAAAAGTGAAAAAACCAGCTGTTATAGACATAATTAAAGGCTCAGGGCTGTATATTCAATGGGAAAGACCGTCCATGGAGGGTCTCCCATGAGCATGATATCCATCCCCAAATACAGGGGTCCCCAACCCCAGGCCATAGGACAGTACCAGGCTGTGGCCTGTTACTAGCCAGGCCACACAGCATGAGGTGAGTGGCAGGCGAGCGGCAGAAGCTTCATCTGTATTGACAGCCAGCTGCTGCCCATCACTCACGTCACCTCCTGAGCTCCACCTCCCGTCAGATCAGTGGCAGCATTGGATTATCATAGGAGCGCAAACCCTACTGTGGACTGCGTGGGCCGGAGATCTAGGTTGTGTGCTCCTTCTGAGAATCTAATGCCTGATGATCTGAGATGGAGCTGAGGGGGTGATGCTAGTGCTGGGGAGTGGCTGCAAATACGGATGAATGTTAGCAGAGAGGTTTCACTGCACAGAGACCATAACAATACATCAGTTGCTTGCAGACTCATCAAAACTCTATCAGTGAGTGGCAAGTGACAATTAGGCTGCCTCTGGTGGCAGGCTTTATAGTGGCAAGTGAACAGATGTACTTCAGTTGTACAGCTGTATCTGGTGGCAGGCTTTAAGTCAGAATCCAGCACTTACTTCAGTCTGCGCATGGCCCGCCTGTTATTTTATTTACCACTGCCATCTGCGTCTCTTTCCACATTGTGTACTTGTCTCAGCCACGGTTTTGGTAAGCCCAGCCGCCAACCCTCGCCAAAATGAGTAAAAATCAAACGTCACCGGAGAGCTTCTGTGAAAAGGGAGAGAGACCCATTGATGAGACAGCAGAAGACGCCAAGACTGCCAATGAAAGGAAAGCTGCACTGTGAAGAAAATGCCTAGAGTTCTACTCCAATTCTAGTTTCATTTCCACAGCTGGTCACATTCGCCAAGTCCACTTTGTAGAATATGTGGTGACCAACTACTCAGCAAAGCCATGAAAGCTTCAAAACTGCTTCACCGCATGGAGACCCAGCACCCTGCATTAAAAGACAAGCCTTTGGAGTTTTCAAAAGAAAAAAACGTAAACATCAAGAACAGAAGCAATTATTGAAGGCCACCCCTTCATCAAATGTATCTGCGCTGGAAGCATCACTCTTAGTGTCTAACCGCATTGCCAAAGCCAGGACTGGCTGTTGGTGAACAGTTGATCCTGCCTGCTGCTAAGGACATTTGTCATGAGCTTTTAGGAGAGGCTGTAGTTCAAAAGGTGGCACGTGTTGCTCTTTCAGCCAGCACCATAACTAGACGAATTGATGATGTAGCAGCAGATACTGAGGCACAGTTGTTCGAGAGGATTAATGAGTCACTGTGGTACTCAATTCAGGTTGACGAGTCTCCTGCTGTTGACAACAAGACAACAACGTTTGTTTTTCTGTGACATATTTTTCAGGGGGATGTGCATGAGGATATGTTATGTGTGCTTTAGTTGCCAACCAACACCATGGCAGCTATTCAAGTCTTTGAATGATTACATATCAGGGAAACTGAACTGTTCTGTTTTGTATTGGTCTATGCATGGATAGAGCAGCTGCCGTGACTGGACAGCTTTCTGGTTTCACTACTCAGGTCAAAGAGGTCGCTTCTAAATGTGAGTCTATGCAGTATGTCATCCATAGAGAAGTGCTGGCTAGCCAAAAAGCGTCACCTGAATTTAACAACATTTATGCAGGATGTGATTAAAATTACCAACCACATTAAAGTACGTGCCCTAACTCACGCCTGTTCATGCAGCCCTGTGAGGAGCTGGATGCAGAGCACACATGGCTTCTCTGATACGCAGAGTGAGATGCTTTCTAAAGGCAGATCACTGGCCAGACTTTCTGAGTTACAACAGCCACTTCAGAGATTTCTTTTAGAAAACATCACCACTAGCAGCACATTTCAGTGACACAGAATATAGGTCAGGAAACTTGTGTACTTGTGTGACAGATTAAACCTACTCACAAACTCAATCCGTCACTGCAGGGGAGAGCGGCAACTGTGTTCCAGTCGGCAGATCAAGTGGCTACGTTCAAAGCCAAACTGGAATTACAGGGGTGACGAGTGAACCCTGGGATTCCTGACGTTTCAGACATTAGCGAGATTGTGAAAGAGACGGAGCCGGGGCCTTCTTTCCCGCAGTGGACGCATGATCACCTGCCTCAGCTTTCAGAGGAGCTTGAGCGATACTTCCCAACCACAAAAGACCCCCAAATTGGGAAGGAATGGATCTGTGACCCATTTGAGAGTAAACCAGGTGAATCAACTTTGTCCGTGCTAGAAGAGGATCGACTGCTTGAGATCGCAAATGACAGTGGCCTTAAAAGTATGTTGGAGACAACTTCAAATCTCCATACATTCTGGATGAAAGTCAAGGCGGAATATCCTGAGGTTGCCACAAATGCACTGAAAGCCTGCTTCCATGCCCAGCATCCTGTCTTTGTGAAGCAGTGTTTTCTGCAGTGACAGCGACCACAGAGTGATTACAGAGTAGCCTGGACATCAGCAACACGTTGTGGGTGTCACTGTCTCCCATCACCCCCAGATGGGACTATCTAGTTGCAGGAAAACAAGCTCAGGGCTCCCACTGATTCTACATTATGATGAGTTGTATAATTATTTCATTATATATTACAGTGTAATAATAGAAATAAAGTGTATAATAAATGTAATGTGCTCAAATCATCCCAAACCATCTTCCCTCCCCTGCCCTGGTCCTAAATGCTTGAGCCAATCACAAAGATTATGTCTGAAAAAGACAAGTATTAAAACAGAGAAAAGCTAGCAGATGCAGAGAACAGAAGACGATCCCAACACCAGAGTGATTGGTGCCTGCAAAATCAAAGATATGATGTGGCATGAGATTATTTCCCTGAGAAAGAGGAAAATGCCCTGAATCTACAAATCAGAGTACACTGTATTTCAGGAAACTTTGTTACAGAAAGGCTGGCTCCAAAGCCTGGCCCCTTTAGACCATTACACTTGGAGCCAAGTCTCTGGTCATTCTGTTGGAAAAAGCAGATCATCTCCAGCAGCTTTTTGTCCCAGAAATTAAAGTATCAAGGTCTGCACAGTTTTGAAGAGAAGAATGACCCAAGACCCTTTGTCCAGCCACATTATCATTTAAGTAAAGCACAACTAGCAGCACTCTCATGAAGAAAACATGTGAAATGCAGCACTTTGGAACACTTCTTGAAAAAAAAAAAATCCAGCCAGTAAGAAAATGAATCACAAGAAAGGCCCCGGAAAGTAAAAGACTGGTAGTGAGCATCAAACTATTCACTTAAATACAGAACTAATACTTGAATATACAACTAATACTAAAATAAGCTTAAGTACAGAATACCAAGATATACTTAAGTATGGAACTAATACCAAAATATACTTAAGTATAGAACTAATAGCTAAATATACCTCATATAGAAGTAATAGGCCAGGCGCGGTGGCTCAAGCCTGTAATCCCAGGACTTTGGGAGGCCGAGACGGGTGGATCACGAGGTCAGGAGATCGAGACCATCCTGGCTAACACGGTGAAACCCCGTCTCTAATAAAAAATACAAAAAACTAGCCGGGCGAGGTGGTGGGCACCTGTAGTCCCAGCTGCTCGGGAGGCTGAGGCAGGAGAATGGCGTGAACCCGGGAGGCGGAGCTTGCAGTGAGCTGAGATCCGGCCACTGCACTCCAGCCTGGGCAACAGAGCGAGACTCTGTCTCAAAAAAAAAAAAAAAAAAAGAAGAAGAAGTAATAGCTAAATAAACTTAAATATAGAGCTAATACTAAAATATGCTCAAATATAAAACTAATACTAATTAACTAGAAATTGTGGCTGCAGGACAGACCATGAATGTTATAAACCTGGGCAATGTAAAAGTGAGATAATAAAAATCAGGAGGTAGGAGGAGGAACGATGTGAAGAATTAGAAGATTTTGTACTTTTTAAAATGCAGAGTCAAGAAATGTTGTTAAAATGGAAGCATGTTGTATTTTTTTAAGAGAATGAGTAAAACCTCTTTTTTTTTTTGAGACAGTCTTTTTTTTTTTTTTTGAGACAGTCTTGCTGTGTCACCCAGGCTGGAGTGCAGTGGTGTGATTTCGTCTCACTGCAACCTCCACCTGCCGGGTTCAAGCGAGTCTCCTGCCTCAGCCTCCTGAGTGGCTGGGATTACAGGCATGTGCCACCATACCCAGCTAATTTTTGTATTTTTAGTAGAGACAGGGTTTCACCATGTTGGTCAGGCTGGTCTCGAACTCCTGACCTCGTGATCCGCCCGCCTCGGCCTCCCAAAGTGCTGGGATTATTTTCGTAAACATCTTTGTCTTAACTTGAATAAGGTCATCTTAGGAACTCTTGTGGTAAAGAAACATTTACTTTGAGGTTCAACACTTCTTCAGTTTCTGCTTCCTTTTTCCCCCCTGTTAAATTATAAACAATTAAAATAGAATGTGTTTTATGAAAATACTACTACTTGAAATATCCCATTTTCATAAAACCTATTTCCCTCTCTCTCTGTACACACACAACACGTCTTCACCTAATGTCAGCAATGATAATTTAGGAGTGATTGGATTTGGAGTATTTCTAAACCTTTCACCTGTATTCTTTTCTACAATATTTAGTTATTTATAAAAAGCAATTCTTATTTTTGCAAAAACAATGAGTGTTCTTAAAGACAAATTTAAAAAGCCAAAGACGTTGCCCTCGGGTATTTCCCTCTTCACGGCGGAAGTGGGTGATTATTGGGCACACAGGGGTCATCAGTGAGGGTGCAGCCTGCCTATTCTTAGGCCTGCCAGAGTCCACGTGAAGTTCTAGACAGGGGTCTTTTTAATATTTGGGATTTTTACATTGCTGCCCAGGAGCTTAACATTTAGTTGTTTCCACCAGAGGTTCTCATTCTCTTTCATCCCAGCACTGAGGGATAAGGTGAGCACCAGTCAGCGATGCTGGCTCACTCGAGCCAATTCTCAAGTGGCAGGATAAGTGTGCCGAGAAGAGCGAGGAGGGCCACGCTGTGCAGGATGGAGCAGGGAAGAGGCAGGGCCAGGAAAGAGATCAGAATCCCCAGTGGGTTCTCCCAGTGACCAATCCCAGTGACCAATCACAGTGACCAGGAGGGTGTTCTTATAACCTGGTCCCACTCCAGACTGAAGACCATGGGTGTACATCATCTTGGTTTCAAATCATTTTACATCGAGAACGTGCACCATGCATATTTAACGTGGATGCCGCAGGCCTCACCAGTCAAAGAGCATACTTTATGTCACATACTTACTGAGGTCCGAAGTGTGATTACTCTTAGACCACCCACTTGCTCGCCTGGGGATGCCGCAACCCAGTTAACCCAGCAGAATCCTCAAAAGGTGCCGGCACCAATTAAACCCTAGAAGTGAGAATGGTGCGGGTAAAAACTAGAAGCAGAATTGACTGAGAACTGTTTAGAAAACAGACCAGTTGTCTCCCTCACCTCATGTCCCTGAGGGCCTGTCCCCACCACCCAGGCAGAAGTCTGAGTGCTCGCTCACAGGAGGGACTGACACCAAGCGTTTCTGGATGAGGGATCCTAGGCCTGGTTGAATGTGGGGGCATTTTACCCAGACAAGAGTGTTGGGTAAATTCAGGCTTCTTGAATGCTGAGGACTTTTTCCACCCCCGGCTTCTCCTCGCTCGGCTCTCAGAACCACAGGTAGCCAGGTCTGTAGCTTGCAGACAGAGTGGGAAACTTCTCTGCCCAAGAAGAGATGTGTAAGGATATTTAGTCAGATTCCCCAGCAGACAGCCTAGTGGGAGGGCCCTTGTAGATGGTCACAGTCCACAGGCTTCAGAGTCCCAGTCAGCTGTTAGTCTTCCACTCTTCAAATGGCACAACCAAGGAATCCCAGATACCTGAGGAATTCCTGCAGCCTGAGAGCAAGTAGAGACCAACGCAGCCCAACAGCCAAAGAGCAACTTGGATGAGAGAGGGACTCCAGGAAGAAGAAAGACTTCACCGCTGGCTATAAAGAGACTCTCAGTCATCTCAGGTGACTTTACAGCTGTGAAACAAGAACAGGATCCTGTATGAAGCCAAGGAACAAAAATAATAATTAAACCCTCCTGGAAATTCAAAGCATGGTAGAAGTGAAAACTCAATGGAAAGTTGGAAGAAAAGCATTAAGAAAATCTCCCAGAAAGAAGAAAAAGGCAGAGGGAAAATAATAAAGGAAACACTTTTTTTTCCCCAAAGAAGAACTAGTCCAGGAGGTCTAGTCTAGCATGTTCCAGAGAAGCTGAGAAAACAAAGAGGAGGTAACCCTTGACAGAATAATTTTTAAAAACGTCCCCAAATGACGGATGTGTTTCCAGGTTGGAAGGCTTTCCGAATACCCTGCATGATGACTGAAAATGAATGCACCCCACGGCTGCCTCCTGAGGGGCCTCAGAACACCAAGGACACAGAGAACTGCAGTCGTGTGCAAAGCACCAGCAACCGGAACAGCTTTGTACGGGGTGATATTAAATGGTGAAGGCAGGAATGCTGGGCTTCCCAGTCCTGAAGGAGGGTCACGTCCAGCCTAGACTGTTAGGCCCAGCCAGATAGCAGCCAGGTGTGAGGGTCGAATAGAAACATTCTTAGTCAAGTGAGATCTCAGAAATATTACCGCCCACACACCATTTCTCAGGATGCTGGTGGAGGACAAAAGCCTTGACTGTAGGAAACCAGAGATCTTGAAACCTCTTGTTTCAAGAGAGGAGGGAAGAGTACTCTGGAATGGAGAGTGCTGAGCTTAAGGATGAAGCAATTTACCAGGTATCAAGGCAACTAGTCTAGACTGGAACAGGTTTCAGAGGCTCCAGGAAGAATTACTTCAAGAAATTAAAATTAACAGGATGCCTGATACAAATTAGCATTAGGAAGGAGATTTTGCTAAGAGGTTAACCATTTGCAATTGGTTTTGGTGGTAAGGACACAGAAATATAAATCAAAGGAACAGCCCACTTCTCCACCCTCCTTAATTTTGGTTCCAGTGGGGAAGGAAGCTTTTCAGGAAGGAAAAAATTGGGAAGTTCACTATATATGGCACAGGTTGGAAGAGAAATGTGGTGTTGAATGAAGACACTGTGTATAACCCTAATTCAGATGACCAGATCATTATTTAGGAGGATGGGGAATATGAATATGCCCAGGTAAGAGGAGGAGCTCAGTCTTCTTCTGTAGATAACATCTAAAATCGAGCACTCAAAAGGCAGCAGTTGTAATATGGTATTTTGGAGACGGGTGAGATACAGAGGTAAAGACCAAGCAGGTTGGCTTGAAGAAGTTGGAAATGGTTGCTACTCAGGATGGGAAATGACTGAAAGACTCGTTTTCACTTTTAGAGAACTCATAGAACTGGTCGTTTTTTGTTTGTGTTTTTGTTTTTGTTTTTGTTTTGTTTTTAACAGTTGGTGCATGTGTAACTCTGGCCAAATACAAAGACTTTTAACAGTGCTAGGACTTGGCCATGGGTTGGCTGGATATCAGGGGACTGTGAGGCTGCCATCAGACGTGTGCTAGAAGTGTCTGCGGTGCCGTGCCCTCTGCAGATGAGATGGGACTAGTTGGCGGGTGCAGCTCTGTTCTGGACAGGAGTTGAGGTGCCTTTGGAAATGCAGGTGGAGTTGTCAGGATGGTGGTGTCTCTGAGGATTGTACTGTCTGGCGGTGGGGCGACGGTCAGAGGCAGTGAGTGGTTAATGTTCTGACCCACAGCTGCAGTCCCAGGCACCAGGGGCGCTAAGGTGAACCTAGGAGAGACTTCCTGGAGTTGTTGCCCCAAAACTGAGGCTTCGGAGAAGAGTGGGAGAGCCAGGCAAAGGGAAGAGGGAAAGGGGCCCGCTCTCTGCTTGAGGACCGTGCCCGGGTCACCGCCGGCCACACTCTCAAGGTGTCTGTTGAATCTTCTGGGCTTTCTGCTCGCAGAGGACTTGCAGTTATACTGACAATCCACAGACATTCGTGGCGCTCTTCTTGTTTAGAACAGAAGGAGTTCCCTTGGGCTGATTTGTGAACTTCATGTCCTGGGAGAAGGCAGGAGTGTCGGATGAGTTGCGGGGAGGAATCTGGCAGTGTGTGTCCTTCACCTGTGATCTTAGACTTCCTCTCTTCAACTGTTCTGTAGGATAAGGAGCCCCGTGGAATCATCCCTTTAGAGAACCTGAGTATCCGGGAAGTGGAGGACTCCAAAAAACCAGTGAGTATTTTTGCTGGGATATTTTGAGGGGAGAAAAGGGATGGGCATTCCAAAGATTTTTTTAAAAACTCAAAACCAAAAACCTGAAACACGTGATCAGGCTTTTATTTAGTCTAATTTTTGATTATATTGTTCAAGCCAAAGATGAGACTTGAAATCACTTCTTCCTGTGCCATCGTCCGCTTTATAGTTTCACTCGGTGAATATCACATAAGGTGTGGAAGCTGCCCCTCCTTCAGTGGCAGCGGCAAGCATGCTTGAGTGGGCTGTTTCGCTTGTAACTTTGGGACACCTGCTGTGTATTTTTCCTTTGTTTTGGACTGTCATGATATTACTGGCTTGCCTTTAAAAAGTCTTAAGTAACCTGCAGTTCTCTGCATATTTTACATGCATTGGAAGTGGAGCTAACGTATCAGACTGATATGCTTGCTAACAAGACTTATTTATATACAATTTACAGTCTCCAGAATTCCACGTCTAGGCTTCACTTTTCCACAGGAAAATAGGTATTGCTCGTATTTTGTGAAGGACAGAATAAAGGGGCTTTGGGGAAAGAAATCAGCATGTTTCTCAGTCAGCAGCTTCCTTTGCCTCACTGTCTCCCTCTCTGTTTTCATTCTCAGAACTGCTTTGAGCTTTATATCCCCGACAATAAAGACCAAGTTATCAAGGCCTGCAAGACCGAGGCTGACGGGCGGGTGGTGGAGGGGAACCACACTGTTTATCGGATCTCAGCTCCGACGCCGGAGGAGAAGGAGGAGTGGATTAAGTGCATTAAGTAAGTGACTGCTGAGAAAGGGAAGTGCACGCCTGACGCGGCCCTCACCTCACCAGGTGTCCATCGTCTTCGTGGTTAAACACGCCGCCCGCATCTCTGTGCTGCAAGTGTTACATTCTTAGGGAAGCTTCGTCCTGGTTCCCAGCTGACGACTTCCCAGGAGGCCTTTGGATTCTTGGCTATTACAGCATATGTAAGAGAGCATGTCCCATCTGGGTTCCCCAGGTGTCCTCATAGACCCAAAATAGGAGGAGGCGAGTGAGCTACCGGCACAGATGCCATCTTCTCAACTGGCCTTTCCATGTCTGACAAAGCTGCTCTCATTCTCACAGTGACAGCTCAGAGGAGATAGTAGTCATGTTCTATAATTTGTGAATCCTGTGAGACACCATTTTCCTAGCTACAGATGAGGAAACTGAGGCCCATAGAGGCTAAGAAATTTGCTGGAAGTCACATACCGTGATCCAAGGTCCGGGAGGAGGGAGAAGCTTCCTCAGGGTTCCACAGCTAGGAAATGGAGCTCCCGAGTCCAGGCCTGTGACTCCTGGCTCTCGGCTCTGTCGGCTCCACTGGGCCACGCCATGTAAGGTGTATCACAGGGCTGGAAATTTCCTGATGTGACAAGTATCTGGAAACATGGCTTTCTAAAGCCAGTTGGCTTCTCTTGCTTAATGTTGTTCCCTGGGACTTGGTCCGTCTGGCTGTCCCTCCAGTCCCTGTGCGAGGGTCATCAGTGAGCATTCTGACTGTGCCTTCTCTCAGTGGTCTGTTCTCCTAAGAGCACAACCTTGTCCTCTCCCTCCTGGATGCTTCATCCATGAGCGTACACCCAGCTGTTTTCCTGAGAAAGACTCCTCAGCTGCCTGTAACTTCACCTGGAAAACAGGGAGAATGTACCCACAGGTTCATGCCAAGGCCCCGTAAGTCCTCTGTGTACCGTGTGACGGGCTTTCTCTCGCCCACACTACAGCCCCGTTCCCGAGGGAGTGCAATATCCTCTAGCCTTTGTTTTATCTTGGTATTTCTACTCAGACCAGTGTAGGTTTTGACCCAGGCTAAATACCTAAAAACTGACTGAAGATGAAGATGATGTGATGGAGGGAAAGGAATAGATGATTTATCCCCTCAAAAGTAATCTGAAAATTCATGCAGTGAAAACAGGAACTAGCTGAAGAGAGGAAGGATTTGGCGCCAGGTCACGCTGTGCCGAGTCCTCACTCTGTCTGTCTGAGCGCTTGTGCCTGGTAGGCGGGTAACTTACCTTCCGTGTGATACCGGTCATTTCTGCCTCCCGGGGCTCTTTTGAGGATTAAATGAGATCGTGTAGTGGGCATGGGGTTTGGCAGCTTCCCTGACATGACAGCCATCCCGGGAAGTGTGGCCCTGAGCAGGGGCCAGCCCACCCTCCATTGAGCAGACGCGGCACCACGGTGCTTTCAGAGTCCCCTGCCAGTTATGGCACCAGTCCCGTGTTCTGGGGAAGAAAACAGCAGTGTTGTGGGGGACCTGTATCCTTTTTTTAACATACTGGAAAAAAAAAAAAAAAAACTCTTGAATCATTATGAAATGTGTTTTTTGTGTAAGATTTGAAGTAAGGGTTGTAAGTTTGTTCTCACGAATGAATAGCTGGTGGTGCAGACGCCATTTATGGATTCATCTGCGTCGCTCCCACTGATTTAATGTGCTCTTCTGAGAGTGTACCCAGCTCCCCCGCCACGTGGCATGCACCTGCCGCTCCGCTGCGCCTCCCAGTGTGAGCACCGCCTGCCTCTCCCCCTGCAGCATCATGGTGTGCTTTGACTGTGCTGGCCAGCGGGTTCCCTGTCCTCCCCTCACTGGTCTTTCAAAAAAGTTTTGGCTGGTTTTGTACATGTGTCTTTCATACGGTGTTTACTTCTATAGTCAGAAAAACTAAGCATTTTTCAAAGTCACATTTAGAATCATCACTTAGGATACTGCTTCCCTGGAAAGAAATGAAGTATCAGGACTTTTAGACCATAACTTTCTTGAAAGTCGAGAATGGCAGACATAGGGTTGTGGTGTTGCCAGTCTGCTGCAGGTGCTCCAGCCCGCGGCACGGCCTGTGCTGCTGTCTTTGAGGCTGTAGCACAAGCATGAGCTCGGGCCCCCTCCCTGTGCACTGGAGACCCAGCCAGGTCCAGCCAGTCTGTCCATGGCCCCCCACCAGCAGCATCGTGCCAGGCAGTGCTGCCTGCAGAGTCATAGAGCCTTAGTTATTGAGCAGGTGCACATGGGGGGCTTGGAAGGCCCCACTGCATTTACCACGCCAGCTATCACACACCCCGTGCCGGAGGACCGCATGTGACACAGCTTGATTATGTGGCACTCGCTGCTGCAAAGCAAAACCAGATGTCATCATGGAAACTCAAGCACCAGTTTTTTTCTCTGAATTAGAATATAGCCGCAAGAATGTGGCATGATTCTGTTCCTACATGTAAATTGATTATTATGTTGAAACAGGTAAAAACCCCAAAATTATCTTGTCACATGTTCCTGTGTCTCTTTCAAAGTGTGTCACCTTAGGTCACTGTGTGGACACAGCAAGGGTGGACGACACTAACTTGGCCTTTGCAGTGATGGTGGGGTGGGACAGGGGTTCTGGGGCACAAGGGGCCCCTGAGCAAGCCCCTGCCCGGAGGTGTGTTTCTTCTGATTCTGTCCCTCACGTCTCTGTTTTCTCCCTTTTCTGTGCTCCAGAGCGGCCATCAGCAGGGACCCTTTCTACGAAATGCTCGCAGCACGGAAAAAGAAGGTCTCCTCCACGAAGCGACACTGAGCGTGCAGCCGAGGGCGTGGGTCTGCGTGGGCCTTGGAGCTCCCGCTCTTCTCCCGCCTCTCCATGGGTGCACTGCTGCCGAGCACAGCGTCCTCTGCCAGGCCCCGCCCTGGATTCCTAGAGACTAGCTTCAGCTTTTGCTATTTTTTTTAAGTGGGAGAAGGGTGGGCAATTATCACTGGGGAAGAGAGGACCGGCTGTCTGTCCAGCATGGGCTCCTGAGCCTTCCTCTCTCACAGGGCAGAGCTCTTGTCGGCAGGGCAGCCTCCTGGCCAGTTTCTCTGCTCAGTGTTCTGGTAGCAGAGCTTGGAGCCAACTGTTTACCTCTTGGTTGTCCCGGTGAAGAAGTCTTCAAACCCTGCACCATAAATACGTGTATCCATATATTATTATATGTTAAGAAAAACGGTGGAAAGGAAGAGAAGCCACGTACTATAAAGATCTATTTTTTTTTTTAAGAGAGAACGTAGTGCTGTTCAGGTGCATTCTGCCCTGGCTGCGCTGGGGAGCTTCTCCCTGGAGAAGAGCACCCGGGGCTGTGGCCAAGGGGCATCAGCCTGGGCCCGCGGCAGGGCCTGGCCCGCCTCTCCTGTGCTGTGGGAGCTCGCTGCCTGGTGCTTGTCTGGGCGAGAGAGACAGGTGAGGTCAAGGGCGCAGAGGGCAAAGGCTCAGTGGGCCTTCAGACGACACAGTCAGACTCGGGGGGCCTGCCCTGGCCAGGGGCGCAGCCGGCAGCCGCGTGCGGTCCGGCAGCTCCCGCGGATGCTTTTCCATCCCAAGTGCCTGCGGAGCGCCGAGGAGAGGAGAGAACTGACTGGACGCTTACGTTATTTTCCTCCTTCAGAATCCAAGTTCTTGTTGGGCTTTAAAGTAGAAAGTCAGCATTTTCCTTGAGCTAAATACCTAATAACCAAAACTGTGAGGAAGGTTATCGGGACAGAGGTTCCGGATAATCTGTTTCATTTTGGGTTTTCTTCCTCTTCCCCAGGCTCCAGTCCTCGTTCTAGAGGAAGGAGTAGGACTTCCCCGATCCCCGTAGGGCTTCAGCTTTTTCTGCCTCAAAACCGGCCCTAACTGGACTACTCTGGATGCGTTTTGTGGTGGGCCCCCTAAGGGGAAGATGGGCCTTTATCTGCTCCGTGGGGTGCACTGGAGTGAGGGGGGTGACCGGGCCGCCTCTCGCATCTGTCTTCCCCTGCAGGCACTGTGTGAGCTGGCCCTGCCCCTCCTCATTACAGTATGAAGGGAGCCATGACATGCAGCATTTTCCTGCCGTTCTCTCAGGGACTCTCAGGGCAGCTCCTGCCACTCCGCCAGGGCCAGCATGCCAGTCCAGGCAGAGCAGGTGGCTGGCTGTCTGGCCGTCTCGGCCCGCCTCTCCACAGGACCCTGGACCAGGGCGGTGCGGGGCGCGGCCGCGAGGAGGCAGGTGGAGGAACTGCGGGTTTCCACAGGGCCGTGTCGCCACGGCTCCTCTGATCCTTTAGGGTTGGCGAGCATCTCTGGAAATAGCTTTTGCAGAGGAGTGGTGGGAGGAATGGAGGGGGACAGTCTGTCACCTCCCCGTCCCCGCCACTTTGTGTAGATCCTACCTGGAGGGAATGGCTTTAGGCACTTTTGTGCTAGAGCTTGTGAGGGTGACAGAAGAGGGTCCAGGCTGGAAACCTGAACTTTCTGGTGGGAGGACCAGGCGGTGCCTGCCAAGGTCTGGGCGTGTTTGGGCTGGCGCTGGAGCCTGTCCAGCTGGCCCGGGCCCTGGCCTGGTTCTCACAAGTGTTTCCTAGACGGCGAGGCACATGGGTCAGTATTAGTCTATTTATCAGAGGTGTAAATAATCTATGTATAGTTTTTCTCCTTTTAGATTATTTTGTATTTGTTTAAAAGAAGTTTTGTCAAAATACAAAAATATAAAGAAATGACTGAAAGTTGTTGACAGGGTTTTTAAGAAATTATAATTATTCTAATTGTTTTTGTTTGTTTGTTTTTGCCTTGTAAACTAGCGCCAAGGAACTGCAGCAAATAAACTCCAGATCTGCCCAAGCCATCTTTGTTGTTCGTGGCGTCTCTGGGCTGGGGTGGGCCCTCGAGGTAGGAAAGCAGTGCTGAGCAGACGCTTGTGCACGAGGTGCCACTCCAGCTGCACCTTGAGTTCAGTCGAAACACCTTGAAAGTGGGAGGAGGGTTCTGTCTTCTGTTAAGAAGAGCCTAGTCAGAAAAGATAAGAAACTTAGCCTTTGCACCGCCCCCCCACTCCCGCTTTTTTAGAAGAAGAAACGTGAAACGTCAGTTTTAAATTAAGATCAAGAAATACGCCTTCAGTCAATGCAACACATCTTCAGTGTGATTTCAGTTTCCAGAGATGAGCTCACAATGCCAGGGAACAAACAGGGAAGAGTCTCGGTGGGCTACAGGGAAGGCGCTTGGCGAACTGGCACCAAACAGACAGCAAAGCACCAGGCTGGCCCCGTCTGTGGGTCCGTCTGTCTCCGCGGGCTGGTCCGCGTGCTTCCACACAGTAGTCATGTCTGATGTTTCTTCCTTGCTTCAAGCCCCCATTCTACCCTGACCATTCCCCCAGGTGACCACCCCACTTGACTGAGAAGGGACGACCGTTAGGTGTGAAGAGCGGCATTCCTAGCTTTCCATGTCAGTCGCTCCTGAATTGTTTTTGTTCCCTCCCATCGCTGGAAGAAGTGGCCTCCCTTTTTCCTGTCTCCCCTGGATCCATCTCTTGTCAATTATCCTCTGTCTTGTACATATCCCCAGTTTCTTTCCCCATTAATTTCTTTCCCTCAAACCACAGAAATGCCCATCTCACTTGAAAACTCCCTAAGCTCAGGAAGAAGACAGAGATGTCCACTCTTACCACTTCTATTCAGCATTGTATTGGAGGTTCTAGTCAGGGCAGTTAGGCAAGAAATGAAAGGCATCCAGCTAGGAAAGGAAGAAGGAAGATGACATGTATTTGCTGGTAACATGACTTTGTAATGCCTAGCTGAGCCACGAGAACAGGGCCACTCTCGAGGCTCCAGAACTGGGGCCACCAGCTTGCCGCCCCAGCCGGGAGAGCTGTATGTGGGCACTAGACGCCATCCTCTGAGAGCTGTGGCGTGGGCAGAGCCAGCACAGGGGGTGAGGCTTCTCCTGGCCTTGGGGGACCCCATTAAGATGAGTCAGAGATGATTCTGGAGTCTTACGGTGTCATACTGTCTGCCCTGTTGGGTTTCAGACTTACTTGGGATTGGTTATTCTTTTCTTCTTGCCCTCTTCTCCCATTTGGAATGGGAATATCTACCTTGTGCCTGCCCCACCGCTGTATTTTGGAAGCACACAACTGGTTAAATTTCAGAGGCTCTCAGCTGGAGGGGGATTTGCCTCAGGATGAATCGAGCCTTGAGTCTCACTCGTATCTGATTTAGAGGAGACTCTGGACTTTGGACTTTTGAATTGGTGCTGGAGCAAGTTAAGACTTTCGGGGTGGTTGGGATGGAATGAATGCATTTTATGCTGAGAATGATGAGTTTGGGGGAACCTGCGGCAGAATGCTATAGTGTGAATATTTGTTCCCTCCAAAACTCATGTGGAAATGTAACTGCCGCCAGGTGCCGTGGCTCACGCCTGTAATCCCAGCACTTTGGGAGGCCGAGGCAGGCAGATCACCTGAGGTCACAAGTTCGAGACCAGCCTGACCCACATGGAGAAACCCTGTCTCTACTAAAAATACAAAATAAGCCGGGTGTGGTGGCGCATGCCTGTAATCCCAGCTACTCGGGAGGCCGAGGCGGGAGAATCGCTTGAACCTGGGAGGCAGAGGTTGCGGTGAGCCGAGATCACGCCATTGTACTCCAGCCTGAGCGACAAAAGCTAAACTCTGTCTCAAGAAAAAAAAAGTGTAACTGCCATTGTAACAATATTAAAAGGTAGGATCTTGAAGAGGTGTTTAGCTGAACTAAGGAAAAGTCCAGTAATAGTAATATATTCACAAAGTTATTAAACCACCAATCAAATCCATTTTAGAACAGTGAACAGTTCATCACCCCAAAGTACACCCTGTCTACTCATCGGCAGCCTCTCCTCCTCTTCCCCCAGCCCTAGGCAGTCCTAATGTTTCTGTCTATGCACTTGCCTCTTCTGGGCATTTCATACAAATGGAATCATACACTAAGTGGGCCTTTGTGTCTGGTTTCTTTCACTTAGCGTTATGTTTACGCGACTCATCCGTGGAGCGTGTGTCAGAGCCTCATTCCCTTTTATGCCCAAATAACGTTCCATTGTGTGGAGACAACATTGTTATTCAAACATCAGTGGGCATTTGGGCTGTTCCTGCCTCTTGGCTGTTAGGAGGCCTGCTGCTGCTGCCTTCCTCACAGGCGTTTGTGTGGTGCAGGACTGTAGAAAGTAAAAAGTTGCTCTTCAACGTTTCCCTTCTTATTAAAGAATAAATCCTAAGTCCTAAGTGTTTGAAATAATAGTTTCTTTTAAAGACTAACTTCCTTCAAGCCTCCTTGCTTTGTGCTAGTAACTCTTTGTTAAGCCCTATCCCATGTAGCTGTTAGATATGCTCAAGGCACGTAGTACATTTTATGTCCTTGTACCTTAACCAGGGTATCTGTGTTGGACGTGCTCACAGGCATGTTTCAGCGCACAGCCTATGCCCCTTATTTGAGAATAAATTATTAGCCAGTCGGGTTTTAATTTAGTTTGTGAGGTCTGGCTCCAGTCAGTGGAGACAGGACACAGCAACAGAGACCTCACGCGTATGGAATAAATATTCTGGTGTCTCTTTATTCTGTGTGTGCCCTCCCCATTGTTCCATCTGCAAGAGACACCCTTTCTGCGCAAGTAAAAATTGCCTTGCTGAGAGAACTTTTTGTCTAAATGCTAATTTTTCCTTGTGACACCAGGGAACAAACATTTTGCATTTCTAATAGGGACTCTGACAGTTCCTTGTTGCATCTACGTCCTCACTTTCGTTCACTCCTCAGCCAGGGGCCTCCCTCCTCTCTCCTCTCGGCTCTGGTGGATTAGTCTTCCTGGGCTCCCCTACCTCTCTGACGGCTCCCTGTGCATGCTTTCCCTGGCCTCTCCTCTCTGCCCACCCACCAGCTGCTGGACATCCCCCAGGATTCTAGCCCCCAGTGTTCCTAAGCCCTCTTCCTTGACAGATAATCAGTGCCGTGACTGACCCTGCTGCTACCTGCTGGGGGCCCGTGTGTGTGCTTGTGCAATTCCGACCCCTTCCAGGCTCCCCTCTCCACCTCTGACTGCTTGCGGGACGTCTCCCCCAGAGTGGCTGCCGGGCCTCCCCAGCTCAGCCTGTCCACAGCCGATAGCCCCAAGACTGCCCCTTGTCCTGGGGCCTCTGCTGCCACCCTCAGAGAGCCTGTTTAGGCTTGGAGCCCTTTCTCATGTGTCTACCCCTCTCCCTACACCCAGGCATCCCCAAGCCTTGCCTGTGGACCTCTGGAGTGGCTCTTCATGGCCGCTGTTGCTGCCCTGAGGCAGACCTTCATCACAGGCCCGGCCCGCCGGGGCGGCTTCCCCACTGGTGTGCGGACCTCTAAGCTTTGCCATCTTCTACTCCATGATTGATGCGGCTGTGGAATTTTGATCCACTGATCATGTCATTCCTCCACTTAGCAAAACAAGCAAACAGAACCTGTCCCCTTCCTTGCAGAAGAGAACCTGAATCTGCGTGACGCTCAGGGCCTTCTCCCCCAGGCTCTGTTCTGCCTCATCTCTAGCTGTGTCCATCCTTCACGGCGCCCTCCCTGCCCTGCGTTCCAAGCTGTTGCTCCACAGCCACCGTTTAATAGCTGATAGCTTTGCTCCTGAGACTTCCTTTTGCCATCTCCTCTGCCCGCCTGTTTGTGCAAAACCTTCTCATTCTTCAAAGCCTCACGTTGCCCTGGATTTGCCCAGCTTTCCAGCTTTTTCCTCTATGCTCCTGAGCAGTGAGTCCAGTCAGCTCTGCGGTGGCTCACGTGGACGTGCCTGTCTCCGTGGTTGTGTTGGGAGCAGGAGTCATGAGGCGTTTGTTCCCTGCTTCTAACCTGATGGAACAGGTCCCATGCACCCAGCACTGGGCTTCGTGCCCATCAGACGCGTGGAGCTGCACGTCACAGAGAACTCACCTAGTGGGCACATGACTCGAGGACACAAATAAGAACAGGAAGTCCCAAGTGTGCGCTCCAGGTCGTTCCGTAACCCGGGACCTTTCCTCCTCCCCGCTCTCCTGGAACACTCATGTTGACCCGGTCACAGCACAGTTATAAGGAGGGGACACTACATCCTCACGCAGTGGCACTCAGAGGGAGGAGCAGGGAGCGAGGGGCAGCCGGGGTCCCCCACACTTGCCTTCCTTCATCAAGGAGGAAGCGTCTTCCCCCGGATTCCCTGCAGACGTGTCCTTATGTTTCAGCATCACACTGGGTCTCATCTCCACCTCTCGGCCAACCCTCCGCTTAGGCCTATTTGATGCCTCACTGGGGCTGGGCACACGTCCCACAGACACAGTTGGGGTGCCGTGGGCCGGACGCTGGCAAGCAGAGGGTGGAGAATGGATGCCAGGTCGGGAGAAAGGCTGTGGCCGCCATAAGTGGAGAGTTGGAGCAATGAGGGCCCGTGTCTGGCACTCACAGTCTGGGTAGAGGAGACAGATGAGGAAGTTGAGTGTGGTGATCCCGGGGTGCGGGGGGCTAACCCCAGGAGCAAACAGGTGGGCGGCTATTGGAAAGAGCAAGCGGAGGGGGTAACTTGAACAGGCTGATGAGGGAAGGCCCCACTGAGAAGAGGTTGCTGAGCTGAGGAGGAGGCCACCAGGCAAGGACCTGGGGTGCCACTTAGGGTAGGGTAGCTAGTAGGGGGATGGAGGGGGCCTGAAGAATTGCTGGGATGGGTTGGATGAGGCCTGGGGTGGCAGGGGACGCGGAGGAGAGGTCAGCAGGGGCCAGGTGGAGCAGGGCCAGGGCCAGGGTAGGGGACGTCTGAGGCGGCGTGGAGCATGGAGGCTGGGGAGGGACTCTGGCTGCTGGAGGGAGGATTGTTGGGGGAGGAGGGTGCCAGCACGAGGCTGTGACCTGACTCAGTTGGGGGTGATGGAGATTGCACCAGGACAACTGTGAGAGAGGCAGGGGACAATTAAAAATTCATGGGCAGCAGAACTTGGAGGTAGAAATGGAGGGAAAAGGAGAAATCAGGATGAGTCCTCAGTGTTGGGCCTGGGCAGCCAAGAAGGACAGGTTTGGGCTGGAAATCCAGGTTCTGTTCTGGAGGTGCCAAGATGAGAATGACTATTATAATGGCCAGCAGGTGGGGAGCTGGCTGGTCACGTTGGGAGCTCTGCAGAAAGATGAGTGACCACCTACAGGTCACATGTGGCTTCCCAGTGGCCCACCTGGGGAAGGGTTCGTGGTTCATGGCCTCCATAAAACTTGTTTAATCCTGAACAGGTCATATTAAGAATTCCTTAGTTACTTTGTCATGCTTTAAGGCCCAGGAAAGGCCTGGGCAAAACTCTTGGTGGGCTTTTGTTATATCCCAGCCTTTGTATAAGGGGGCTGGCTCTCTCAGCTTTTTTTATTTTATTTTTTTTTTATTATTATTTTTTTGAGACAGTCTTACTGTGTCGCCAGGCTAGAGTGCAGTGGTATGATCTTGGCTCACTGCAACCTCTGCCTCTCAGGTTCGAGTGATCCTCCTGCCTCAGCCTCCTGAGTAGCTGGGATTACAGGCTCGTGGTACCATGCCTGGCTAATTTTTGTGTTTTTAGTAGAGACTGGGTTTTGCCATGTTGACCAGGCTGGTCTCGATCTCTTGACCTTGTGATCTGCCCGCCTTGGCCTCCCAAAGTGCTGACATTACAGGTGTGAGCCACCGCGCCCGGCCAGCTTTTAATATTTAACTTCACCACTCAGTCAGTGCTGAAACAGTTGTTATGGAGGCCGGCGTTAGTGAGCCTGGCCTGCCACAAACCCACAAACATCTACCAGTGTGATCTACACCGTTACCAGAATGAAGGAGAAAACCGGGTAATCATCTCCATGGATGCAGGAAAAGCGCTGGACGAAATGAAACTCCACTTCACCAGGAAAAACACCCAACAGGGCAGGAGCAGAAGGAACCCTCTCAACACAAGCAAGGCCTACTGCCAGCCACACTTGAGACAGGATCGCCCCCTCCTTCCCCAGCTGGAAGGCACCGAGAGACCGAAGAAGGACTGGGGCAAGTCCAGCCTGGTGAGTAGCAGAGTTGATGAGGACCCACACGCAGGGCACTGCTGGACGGCAGCAGAACAGCTCTAGAGATCCACGTCACCCCATCTCTAGGCTGCTTTTACGCTGATTTTCTGGCTCTTTGCTTATTGTGTGTGTGTGCCGTGGGACTTTTCCTTGGCGGGTTCTCAGATCCTCTCTGGGCTGTGTGGGTTCTCAGGGACACCTGCTCCTTGGCTGGGCACCATGGCATGGGCTCACCACGTAGCCTTCAGGGTTCAGGCAACAGACATATGCCCTTAAGTAACCTGGTGGAGGACCTGTCACAATACAAGGCCATCTATGGAAACCCCCCAGCGAACCTCATACTCAATGGAGAGAGTTTGGAAGCTTTTCCTCTAAGATCAGGATCAAGACAAGGATGCCTGCTTTTGCCACTTCTACTCAACATGGTCCTGGAGGTTCTAGCCAGAGCAATTAGGCAAGAAAAAGAAGGTCTCCAAATTGGAAAGGAAAAAGTAAAATGATCTCCGTTCACCATGCCATGATTTTCTATATATATATAAAACCCTAAAGATTCCACCAAAAAAACCAGGTAGAGGTAATAAGTGGATTTGGCAAAGCTGCAGGATACAAACTCCATGCACGAATCAGTGGCCCAGGGGGAAGAGCTCTGGCTGCCCCTCCCAAGCCCACTCTCTGAGGTTCTCGGGAATCGTTTCTCTGCCTCCCTGTCGAAAGGTCCTGCTCACATCCTGCCCTGGACTGGGCAAGGAGCCCCAGTGCTCAGGGCCTCCCCGGGATGTCTGGTTTCTCAGGGACACCTGCTCTTTGGCTGGTGATATTGTTTGGCTCTGTGTCCACACCAAAACGCATCTTGTAGCTCCCATAATTCCCACGTGTCGTGGGAGGGACTGGGTGGGAAATGATTGAATTATGGGGGCGGGTCTTTCCTGTGCTGTTCTCATGATAATAAATGGGTTTCACCAGATCTGACGGTTTCAAAAGATGGGAGTTGTCCTGCACGAGCTCTTTCTTTGCCTGCGGCCATCCACGAAAGGTGTGACTTGCTCCTCCTTGCCTTTGGCCATGATTGTGAGGCTCTCCAACCACGTGGAAGTGTGAGTCCAATTAAACCTCTTTCTTTTGTAAATGCCCAGCTTCGGGTATGTTTTTATCAGCAGAGTGAAAAAGAACGAATACAGCTGGGCACCATGGCCTGGGCTCACCACCTGGCCTTCAGGGTTCAGGCAGCAGACATACCCTTAAGTTACCTGGCCCTGGGGCCCGGCTGCTCTGGGGCCACACACATTCTCTGGGGTGTTCAACCAGCAACGGGCCCTTGAGGGCTGTCTCTGGCAGCTCTGACCTGAGTGCAGCAGCGAACTGCTGGCGCTAATCAAGCCACCAGCCCGTCTCTCCACCCTCACTCCCAGACCAGCGTCCAGCGTCACATCCAGAGGATCAAGCTCAACCCCGCTCCACGGTAACACCTGACACCACCCTAAACATGCCCCCAGCTATCCCACTGCAGCCTCCTGCTGACCAAAATCAAGACTCTTGAGGCAGAAATCGTATTTTTGTTATAATATTGTTTTTCCAATGTTTTTTCTTTTTTGACTGCTCTGGCAGAGTAGGGTTACCCCGGAGGCAGAGAGTAGCCGAGGCAGAAATACTGAGATCTGGTTTATTGGAAACCAGAAGTGAGGATGAACCACACCAAACATGCCAGCAAAGCTGACTGTGTCCTGGGGTCTGCTCCAAGCTGGAAGGCTTTTAGAGGAGAGTGTAGAGGGGGACTCCTCACACTGGAATTGTCCTTGTCATTGGAGGGTGCAATACAGAGGTTACAGTCACTGGCTGCAGATGACAACTGCCAGGCTAAAATGCCTGCGAACAAGACAGTCAGTAAAACTTCCTGGTTTCAGACTCTGTCCTCATCCTTTTTGATGTCTGTGGACCGCACACTAATCAGAATGTCAACAACCTGAGGAAGTCATGATAAGATTCTCTACTGGGGGACGGGATGCCGCCAGCAACGACAAGAGCTTCCCCACCGGGCAGGTTCATTTGGAAGCCCCTTTGCCTTTAAAGTAAACTGCCACATGTGACCTGATAGGTTATCAGCACACTGCAGGGACGGCTTTGAGCAATAATTATTCAGAATGATGCCTTTTTTCTCTTCTCCTTTTAAATCTCCTTGCGAGGTCTGGTCGAGATTTAGCTTCTATGCTTGTTGATACTTGAAGGGAACGGAATCAAGCCTTCCCACCAGGGTGGTGCAGGATGATATGCCCAGCCGGGCATGGGCCAGCCCTCTTCTAACACCCGTTCTCTAACTCAAGTCCTCACAGCAGCCCCGAGAGGAAAGCAGCACTGCTAGGGCTTTGCTACCACGATCGCTGCCGCCCACAGCTCTCCCCGGCCCCTTCCCTGCCCAACGGCACATCACGACACTCCTCCGTCTCCCTGTCGGAGGATGTAAAGTCAGGGCGGGAGCTTTTTTTCACACCTGTATTCCCCGTACTTGGAACAGTGCCTGGTAGATAGTAGGCGCTCAATACACATTTGTTGAGTGAATGATGATGTCATGAATGAATGCACGAATGATAAAGACAAGAAAACCGAGGTCCAGAGACATTTAGAAACGTACGTATCCAGGGACTTGCAGAAGCAGGGAAGTCAGAATTGGGCCCCAGGTGGGCCGGATCCCCAAACCCACCCTGTTCCCGGTGTCCAGGTTTCTCCACCACAGACTCAGAGACGGGAACTACGTTGACATCATCGTTGGTCCTGTTCCAAACATCTTGAACTTCCGAGCTAACAAATAATTATTGGTACAGTTGAAGCTGAGGGTGGATCTCATGTTTCCCGGTTCATGCCCTACGTGATTTAACACGTCTGACAGCTGCCGTGTCGGAACCAGCCGCCAGGAGCTAGAGGTGCCCCTTCTGTAGCCTTGTCCCTGGTGCCTTGGACACCACAGACAGCCCCAAACACCCCAGAGAGGCTCTGCTGTCCTGCCCCGGACCACAGTAAGCTCCACACTGGTTTCCGTCCAGCCAGTCTCCCGTGGTGTTCAATGGTCTTTTCAGGACTCAGATAAAGTGACTGTGTCCCACCAGCCACCTCCTGGAAACCCCTCAAAATATCTTCCCGATAATGGGGTAGCCCCAAACTCCTTAGGAGGGGGAGACTGCACCTCCCAGGCTGGAGTCCCTTTTGGCCTCCCCATTTCATCTCTGCAGCCTCCACTGACAGCCCCGCCCCAGCTATGGGACTGAGGGGACCTGGGATGCCGCTGCCTTAGCCCTGCCCATTCCCAGCTCTGGGTCTCACCCACCCTCTCCCAGCCAGGGGAGCACCTGCTAATTCTTCAAAGTGCCTTCTCCTTTGTTGGTGGAACTCTGCTGTAGTGCACACCCGCTCCGTGGGTACAGAGATAAGGACGGCCCGTGGGAGGGTTCAAGGGGCTCTACACAGCCCGCAGACAGACAAGCGTGCATGTGTGAGGATGGCGGCCGCCTTAGGGAATCACCAGGGCCTTAGGAACCCCGCCTAGGGCCCTCCCTCCTAAGCCAGGGCTGGGTGGCAAAGAGAGACGCCGGCAGGGCTCCTGGAGGAGGAATCCCCCTGAAACCGGGACCCCAGCTTCCTTCACCCAAGAGCCCCTGATGTCATCAGCTTTGTCCAGGTGCTTGTGTGACACGATGCGATTAACTCATGCTGAACCGAATCCACTCACGCCTGTCAGGTATTTCCCCGTTCATGCTGATGATGTCTCAGAGCAGCACCCCCGCCCCAAGCTTGTGCTACTGGTTTCTAAATTTTGCACGCTGCCTTGTTCAAGGGTAACTTTTGTGTGTCTGCTCCATAGCATCTGCTGCACCCTTTTGGTCACAGGAAAAGGGGTAGAGACCTCTAAGTTCTCACCTTGTGCTGGGCACCGTCGGTGACAGCAGACATCACACATCACAGCCCGAGCCCACTGGCCTCACGCAAGGTGCAGACAAGTTAGCCCCCTGTTCCGGGCCCAGGGGACACCATGGAGACTTGAGTGGGCGCCTCCCTGAAATACCAGCTCACTGCAACCTCCGCCTCCCAGGTTCAAGCGATTCTCCTGCCTCAGCCTCCCGAGTAGCTGGGATTACAGGCATCTGCCACCATGCCCAGCTAATTTTTGTATTTTCAGTAGAGACGGGGTTTCTCACATTGGCCAGGCTGGTCTCATACTCCTGACTTCAAGTGATCCGTCTGCTTCCGCCTCCCAAAACGCTGGGATTACGGACGTGAGCCACCTCACCCGGCCTCTTTCTAATTTTAAAAAATACATAGAATAGATGTTCCAGCTTCCACTTAGGATACAGAAAGCTAGAAGGAGCAAAGTCCCCACCACATCTAGAAGAAAGACCCAGACAATCTGCAAATTTTCTTTATCCATTCATCTGTTGATGGACACTTAGATTGCTTCCAATTTCTGGCTATTGTGGACAGAGCTGCAACAAACATGTGAGTGCAGACATCTCTTTGATCTACCGATTTCCTTTCTTTGGGGTACACACTCAGCAGTGGGATTGCTGGATCCTATGGTAGCTCTATTTTTAGTTTTTTGAGGAACCTCCATGCCATTCTCCATACTGGCTGTATGGACTCTCTGCTCTGTTTCACCCATCTCTGTCTGTACCTACACTGATGCCAGTACCACATTGCCTTGACTGTTGTAGCTTTATAGCAAGTTTGGCAGTCAGAGATAGCAAAAAGTCCTCCAACTTGGTTCTTTTTCAAAATCGTTTTGCCCATTTTAAGTCTTTTTCATTTTCGTATAAATTTAAAGTCAGCTTATCAATTTCCGTAAAATGCTTGCAGGAATTTTGATTGGGAATACATTGAAACTGTAGATCAATCACGGGAGAACTGACATCTAACAATATTCCAGCTTCTGCTGCATAAACAGGGCTTATTTCTTCATGTATTTAGGTCTGGTTTAATTTCTCTCAGCGATGTTTTATAGTTTTTACCTTGTAGGTCTTGCATATATTTTGTTAAATTTGTCCCTAAGTTTCTCATCCATGTCGATGCTATTATAAATACTATTACTTTTTTTTTTTTTTTGAGACAGAGTCTTGCTCTGCCACCCAGGCTGGAGTGCAGTGGTGCGATCTCGGCTCACTGCAACCTCCACCTCCCGGATTCAAGCGATTCAAGCCTCCCAAGTAGCTGGGATTACAGATACTCGCCACCACGCCCGGCCAATTTTTGTATTTTTAGTAGAGACGGGGTTTCGCCATGTTGGCCAGCCTGGTCTCCAACTCCTGACCTGAAGTGATCTGCCTGCCTTGGCCTCCCAAAGTGCTGGGATTACAGGCGTGCGCCACTGCACCCGGCCACCAGCTGTAGGTTTTTCGGAGATGCGTTTAATTGGGCTGGAGATGCTCCACCTGCTATTGTCCTAGTTTCCTGAGAGTTTTAATCAGGACTGAGTGTTGTCACATGGCTTTCCCGCACAGATGCAGATGCTCATGATTTTTCTGTTTAGTGCATTAGTGTGGTGAATCAAGTGGCTTGTGTGTGTGTGTGTGTGGTTAATCAACTTTGCATTCCTGAAATAAAGCCCACTTGGTCATGATTTTTTAAATGTTTTTTTGGCTTTGACTTGTTAATATTTTGTGAAGGGTATTTTGCATCCACATTCATGAAGGACGGGGTAATATGGTCCTTTCAACCATGACACTGACTAGATGGTCCGCTCTGTGGGAAACGGGATTTCGCCTCTTCAGTTCGTCTCTGTGTTCCCAGCTCCTAAACGATGCTTGGCATGTTGTGGGCCCTCGAGGCGTGTCTGCTGAATAAACGATGCGTGGGAGTAAACCACCGCTGCTTCATGTCAGGCAGAATCATGTGAATCATTTATCAGAACCCGTCTCCTGCACCGAAGAGGATGTGGTTCAGGTGTGTTCACAGGGTGTCAGGATGGTTGTTCTAACTCTTAAAGGGTGGAGGTGACCTGAAGCTGGGAGAGGAGAGAGAGAAGGAGCCTGCTTTTGGTAGCGTCACTGCTGTCTTCTAACTCTGGACCCACTTCTCTCCACCGATGGCTCCATAAACTCCCCTCCTGACTGCGGTTTGGGCAGCTCCAATGCCTCTCCTTACACGCCTGGTGGGTCCTGGCATCCCTGCGCCACCTTTCTGCACAATCGAACCACCCCGAAGGCAGTGTGGCATTTCTCCTGTTACACACAAACCCTGAACTCACCCTTCACGCTCCCATTTTCATCACCACTGTGATCCTTAAGTATTCACCGGGCAAATGGCCATGTGGCCACCACTCTGCTATGCATGGCACCCCTCATTTCTCTGGCATTTCATATAAGAAATCGTGCTTATGGTTCACCAGCTCCCTGCGGCGTACTGGGTGCTCATATGCTATTTCTTTAGATTAAGTAAACTATGATGCTTCACAGAGGCAGATGTTTTCACAGTCTGGAAACCGAGGCGAGCTCACTGGCCAAAGCGTGCAGTGGACAGGATCTGGGCTGTTCCTCTTGTTTGTGCTGCTCCTCCTCAGAAGGGCCAAACCCTGCAGCTGTGTCCTGTGCTCTGGGCATTGGCCTGTCTGGCCGCCCTCAGTAACATCACCATTGATATGGTTTGACTGTGTCCCCACCCAAATCTCATCTTGAATTATAGCTCCCATAATTCCCTCGTGCTGTGGGAGGACCCAGTGGGAGATAATTGAATCGTGGGGGCGGTTTCCCCTGTGCTGTTCTCATGGTAGTGAGTAAGTCTCACGAGATCTGATGGTTTTATAAGGGGAAACCCTGTTAGCCTGATTCTCGTTCTTTCTTGCCTGCTGTCATGTGAGACATGCTCTTTGCCTTCTGCCATGATTGTGAGGCTCCCCACCCCGCACCGGCCATGTGGAAGAGTGAGTCCATTAAACATCTTTTTCTTTACAAATTACCAGTCTTGGGTATGTCTTTACGAATTCTTGGAAACAAGAATTATCAGTCTTGCGTATGTCTTTACGAGCAGTGTGAAAATGGACTAACACAACCACCAAGGCTCAGTCCCCATTCCCGCCCCCTGTCAGGCCTCCGGCAGGCATCTGTCATTGTCCCACCTGAGCGGCTCCCCGTCAGCAGCTCCTGGGCTGGGATGCTCTCTCGCCGGCAGCCAGGGCAACGTTCCTCTCAGCCCCCCACGCCGTTCACAAGAAAATCCTCAGCACTTCTAAAATCTGTTATTTCAAGGTATTTTCAAACTGGCATAAAGGTTGCAAGAATGGTACAGAGACGCTTCACATACCTTTCCCCTGATCACCCATTTTAAAGCCTTCTCCCACATTTCACTTTTGCCATTCCTGTTCTTAGGGTTTGAATTTCTGATTCTAACTGTTTCTTTTTATGTATCTCCAAGTGCCTGTGTTCAGATATTTAATTAGTCTGAAGGGCTGAATTACAGCTTTCTTCTGCTGCATGGTTGATTTTGGGGTGAGGGCTAGGGTGGGGTTGGGGGGATCCGAAGTGCTTTATTTCAGGTTTTCTTTTCTTTTCTTTTCTTTTCTTTTTTTTCTCTTTCAATGCTTCTTTATTCTGTTATATTTTATTTTATTTTTTCTCTTCCTTGGGATTTTTTTTTTTAATTATACTTTAAGATCTAGGGTACATGTGCACAACGTGCAGGTTTGTTACATATGTATACATGTGTCATGTTGGTGTGCTGCACCCATTAACTCGTCATTGACATTAGGTGTACCTCCTAATGCTATCCCTCCCCCCTCCCCCTCCCCACAATAGGACCTGGTGTGTGATGTTCCCCTTCCTGTGTCCAAGTGATCTCATTGTTCATTTCCCACCTATGAGTGAGAATATGCAGTATTTGGTTTTCTGTTCTTGCGATAGTTTGCTGAGAATGATGGTTTCCAGCTGCATCCATGTCCCTACAAAGGACACGAACTCATCCTTTTTTATGGCTGCATAGTATTCCATGGTGTATATGTGCCACATTTTCTTAATCCAGTCTGTCACTGGTGGACATTTGGGTTGATTGCAAGTCTTTGCTATTGTGAATAGTGCCACAATAAACATACTTGTGCATGTGTCTTTATAGCAGCATGACTTATAATCCTTTGGGTATATACCTAGTAAGGGGATGGCTGGGTCAAATGGTATTTCTAGTTCTAGATCCTTGAGGAATCGCCACACTGTTTTCCACAATGGTTGAACTAGTTTACAGTCCCACCAACAGTGTAAAAGTGTTCCTATTTGTCCACATCCTCTCCAGCACCTGTTGTTTCCTGATTTTTTAATGATTGCCATTCTAACTGGTATGAGATGGTATCTCATTGTGGTTTTGATTTGCATTTCTCTGATGGTGAGTGATGATGAGCATTTTTTCATGTGTCTGTTGGCTGTATGAATGTCTTCTTTTGAGAAGTGTCTGTTCATATCCTTTGCCCACTTTTTGATAGGGTTATTTGTTTTTTTCTTGTAAATTTGTTTGAGTTCTTTGGAGGTTCTGGATATTAGCCCTTTGTCAGATGAGTAGATTGCAAAAATTTTCTCCCATTCTGTAGGTTGCCTGTTCACTCTGATGGTAGTTTCTTTTGCTGTGCAGAAGCTCTTTAGTTTAATTAGATCCCATTTGTCAATTTTGGCTTTTGTTGCTGTTGCTTTTGGTGTTTTAGACATGAAGTCCTTGCCCATGCCTATGTCCTGAATGGTATTACCTAGGTTTTCTTCTAGGGTTTTTATGGTTTTAGGTCTAACATTTAAGTCTCTAATCCATCTTAAATTAATTTTCGTATAAGGAGTGAGGAAAGGATCCAGTTTCAGCCTTCTACTTATGGCTAGCCAATTTTCCCAGCACTATTTATTAAATAGGGAATCCTTTCCCCATTTCTTGTTTTTGTCAGGTTTGTCAAAGATCAAATGGCTGTAGATGTGTGGTATTATTTCTGAGGGCTCTGTTCTGTTCCATTGGTCTGTATCTCTGTTTTGGTACCAGTACCATGCTGTTTTGGTTACTGTGGCCTTGTAGTATAGTTTGAAGTCAGGTAGTGTGATGCCTCCAGCTTTGTTCTTTTGACTTAGGATTGTCTTGGCAATGCGGGGTCCTTTTTGGTTCCATTAGAACTTTAAAGCAATTTTTTCCAATTCTGTGAAGAAAGTCATTGGTAGCTTAATGGGGATGGCATTGAATCTATAAACTACCTTGGGCAGTATGGCCATTTTCACAATATTGATTCTTCCTATCCATGAGCATGGTATGTTCTTCCATTTGTTTTTGTCCTCTTTTATTTCACTGAGCAGTGGTTTGTAGTTCTCCTTGAAGAGGTCCTTTACATCCCTTGTAAGTTGGATTCCTAGGTATTTTATTCTCTTTGAAGCTATTGTGAATGGGAGTTCATTCGTGATTTGGCTCTCTGTTTGTCTGTTACTGCTGTTTAAGAATGCTTGTGATTTTTGCACATTGATTTTGTATTTCAGGTTTTCTATTTTCTTTTTCTTCTTCTTCTTTGAGATGGAGTTCCACTCTTGTTGGCCAGACTGGAGTGCAATGGTGCAATCTCAGCTTACTGCAACATCCACCTCCCGGGTTCAAGCAATTCTCCTGGCTCAGCCTCCCGAGTAGCTGGGACTCCAGGCATACACCACCACACCTGGCTAATTTTGTATTTTCAGTAGATATGGGGTTTCTCCATGTTGGCCAGGCTGGTCTTGAACTCCCGACTTCCTCAGCTTTTCAAAGTGCTGGGATTACAGGCGTGAACCACCACACGTGGCCTTCTATTTTCTTCTTAAAGTCATTCTGTATAGAGTTGCTACTGACCACTCTTGGCCACCCCCTTTATCACTCATTCATTCAACAAATATTGACTGGGAGGAACATTGAGTCTCCTAGACCCAGAAGCCAAAAACACTGTCAGGCTTGAATCTCTTGAGTCTTCCTCTCCTCTGCTGCGCTGTCTCCACAATCCCCATCAGGAGGAACACGGCAGCCTGTGGCCTGTGAGCAGCTGCACTTGGGGGCTGGGGCCACTCCGGGGCAGCCAGATCGGGTGACTGCATAGGAGGCTCGTGAATCTCATGTTTTCCTAAACTTTCCAAAATTAACAACAGGTGCCAGCCAGAAGGACGTTACCTGAATGAACAGACTACCATTGGTGAACAAATACAAAAGCATATTTTCCACGTTATTCTAATGGCATGACGCAGAGTCTTAAATACAGAGAAGCAAAGTGCTCTGGAGGGACAGTGTGGCGGGGGCCGGGCCTCCTCGCCTGCCCTCCGCGAGCTGTGCTGAACAAGTAGGGTGACCTGCCACCCTCGGCAGGACCATGTTCTCTCCCTGGCTGGTTCTCCTAGTTCTGGCCCTTGGGCAGGGCTAGCCTCGGCCCTCACCCCTGGGTGACTGTGTTGCCGGCTTTGGCCCTCGCTACCCCTACACAGACCTTGACCATCACACCCCGGAGGGCAGCAACTTCACCCTTTACTACCTGAACATGGCCTCGCTCAAGTGGCTGGACAGTAAGAGGCTCCCAGGGTCACACCAGAGGCCTGTGCAAAGGTGTCCTCACCAGAACTCTGCTTCCTGTAAAAGCAGCCCCCTGGGAGCTGGATAAAAGTGGCAAGTGTGGGAAGATACCAGATGCCAGGGCCAGGACTGGCCCCAGGCTCAATTTTTTTTTTTTTTTTTTTTTTTTTTTTTTTGAGACGGAGTCTGGCTCTGTCGCCCAGGCTGGAGTGCAGTGGTGTGATCTCAGCTCACTGCAAGCTCCGCCTCCCAGGTTCATGCCATTCTCCTGCCTCAGCCCCCCAAGTAGCTGGGACTACAGGCGCCTGCCACCTCGCCTGGCTAATTATTTTGTATTTTTAGTAGAGACGGGGGTTTCACTGTGTTAGCCAAGATGGTCTCGATCTCCTGACCTCGTGATCTGCCCGCCTCGGCCTCCCAAAGTGCTGGGATTACAGGCGTCAGCTGCCGTGCCTGGCCCGGGCTCAGTTTTAAATTTTGATATTCACTATTTGTCTCCGCCATGGTTTTGGTTCTTCTGGTTGGAGACATCCTTGGTGAAGGAAGTGGTGAGTGTTGGCCCTCAAGTTAGGAAACCTCAAATCTGTTTCCTCTCGTGGCCTTCAGAGGCCCCCTGCACACATCCACCTGGTGCCTTCCTGATTCTCAGGGCGCCTGGGGCAGAGCTTTGGCTTCCGCTACCTGAGCTGGCTCACGGTGGTGGTGGAAAGGAGGACCCCTTTCCTCCACTTGAGATCAGATCACAGCATTAGTGTTATAGTAAGGGCTCAAAAAATGCGACACAGTAAACATTCAGACCAGGAAGGGGGAGATCCAGATACATTTAGAAAGCAGGGACTCCAGCTAACATGCATCAGAGCCAGGCGCGTTATAGAAAACTTGGTCTCTCTCCTTCTTCTTCTTCTACCAGCTCCCCTCTGCCCTAACACATGCACACACACCCGCTCCAAACTCCGCATCCGCCAAGACTTGACTCCTCTTTTCAGTGCACTTTTTTCTAACTAAGAATCTAATTTTAAGAGTTGGCCGGGCACGGTGGCTCATGCCTGTAATCCCAGCACTTTGGGAGGCCGAGGGGGATGGATCACCTGAGATTAGGAGTTTGAGACCAGCCTGGCCAACATGGTGAAACCCCTTCTCTACTAAAAATACAAAAAATTAGCCGGGCATGGTGGCAGGCACAAGTAATCCCAGCTACTCGGGAGGCTGAGGCAAGGAGAATCGCTTGAACCCTGGAGACAGAGGTTGCAGTGAGCCGAGATCACACCACTGCACTCCATCCTGGGCAACAACAGTGAAATTCCATCTCATATATATATATATAAAATCTAGGACAGAATAGTCTTTTCTGAATTATGGATTATAAAATCATCTTGGCCAGGCACAGGGGCTCATGCCTGTTATTCCCAGCACTTTAGGAGGCAGAGGGAGGAGGATTGCTTGAGGCCAGGAGTTCAAGACCAGTCTGGGCAACATAGTGAGACCCGCCCCCAAATCTCTAATTTTAAAATATTAAAATAATCCTCTTATTAGCAAATGCCAGTCAGAAGGAAAATCTGCACCAGAATGCAAAAGGCTCAAATATGTGTGTAAAATTTGTCTGGTTAGTGGTCACAGGAAGTGGCAATAGCACCAGGTACTGGGCAATGGCCCGTGCATGGCACTCGCTGGAACAGGGTATGCTGGGCTAGGAGTCTGGGGGCAACATCTCAGTCCACAAGACGTCACACTTGGAGGAAATAGGGTCTTGGTGGCTGTAGGTTTTCACATTTGGGAGAATGGAACACGGGACAAATGACGGGGACACGAGAGAGTCAGGCCGAAACCAGGTCAGGCTGCGCAGTCAGCCCTCCTGCTTCTATGTTTTAATTTTATTATTTTATTTTTTCTGAGACAGGGTCTCACTCTGTTGCCCAGGCTGGAGTCAATTGGCACGGTCTTGGCTCACTGCAACCTCTGCCTTCCAGGCTCAAGCGATTCTCATGCCTCAACCTCCTGAGTAACTGGGTCTACAGGTGTGTGCCACCATGCCTGGCTAATTTTTTTGTATTTTTAGTAAAGACGGCATTTCACTATGTTGGCCAGGTTGCTCTTGAGCTCCTGGCCTCAAGTGATCCTCCCACCTCAGCCTCCCAAGGTGCTGTGATTACAGGTGTGAACCACTGCACCCGGCCAGCCTGCCTGCTTTTAGAGTCCTCCTGGTGTTAGGTGTTTAGGAGAGCAGGTGCACCTAAAAGGGATGCATGGGGAGTGGGGGAACATGGGGCCATGGGTGGATGGAAGAGTGGGGAGCGGTAGGGAAGGGCTGGGATGGAAACTTGCAAGGAAATACAGCACGTGACTCTTAGAGGTGGCTCACAATGGGGGAGCTCCAGCACTGATGACATGAGTGTACACGGGCTGTTGCTGACCACCCCCCAACCCCTCCCACATTTGCCTCCCCTCCGTGGAAGGGACTTAGCCAACGAGAAGGCAGGCTTTTCTGAGTTGGTTGAGATTTCTGCTAAGGGTCAACCTACCCAGAGGATGCAGGTTAGAGGCGACACCACCTGCTGAGATCCTTGAACAGCTCACAACATAGAGACTTCTGTGGGGTTGATACTGACACGTTAGGCCCCGATGTAAATTTACAGGAACGTTCACCTGGCGGAGGCTGGTGTAGCTGGAGCATCCCATGCCGTATGGATTTTATCAGATCACACGAATGCACATGCATACAACATTTTGCCCACAAGGTTAGTGATCGACAGGCCCCTCACGCCAGTCTATGGACTGCAGGTTGTGTGACAAAGTCACACTCTTCACATGTATTTGGAAAGTGGGGGGTTTTAGAACAACAGCATCTAACATGGCAGTGTGAAATTGATCTTATCTCTTTCTACACAGATTTCCTTAGAAAGTCTAATTCAAGGCTGGGCGTGGTGGCTCATGCCTGTAATCCCAGCACTTTGGGAGGCTGAGGCAGGTGGATCACCTGATGTCAGGAGTTTGAGACCAGCCTGACCAACATGGTGAAACCCTGTCTCTACTAAAAATACAAAAATTTGCCAGGCTTGGTGGCATGCACCTGTAATACCCGCTACTCAGGAAGCTGAAGTGGGAGAATTGCTTGAACCCGGGAGGCGGAGGTTGGAGTGAGCCGAGATGGTGCCACTGCACTCCAGCCTGGGGGACAGAGCAAGACTCCATCTTTATTTATTTATTTATTTATTTTTTGAGACGGAGTCTCGCTCTGTCGCCCAGGCTGGAGTGCAGTGGCCGGATCTCAGCTCACTGCAAGCTCCGCCTCCCGGGTTCCCGCCATTCTCCTGCCTCAGCCTCCCGAGTAGCCGGGACTACAGGCGCCCGCCACCTCGCCCGGCTAGTTTTTTTTTTTGTATTTTTTAGTAGAGACGGGGTTTCACCGTGTTAGCCAGGATGGTCTCGATCTCCTGACCTCGTGATCCGCCCGTCTCGGCCTCCCAAAGTGCTGGGATTACAGGCTTGAGCCACCGCGCCCGGCCTCCATCTTTAAAAAAAAAAAAAAAAGTCTAATTCAAGTGGGAGTTTAGGGGAAACCCCATTGCTACAATAATATCTGCTGGTGAAGAACTTTGTCTGAATAAATGGATTGATTATGGAAATGCAGAAAGAAGTCATTTTCCCTGTGGTTCAAATGATAACCTGATCAAGAGTCCTAAACAGAGAGAAACCTCTAAAGAGCTGTTAAAAGACAGTGAGGGGTAGAACAAGAACGCACGTTTTCCCATTTCCCCCCAGGAGACCCTCATTCGTTTAGTTATGAAAGCTGCATCTGACGCAGCATTTTGGTCATGAAGAGTTCATTGTCTTAGGTTCCTGCTATTGGCTACTCGGCTGGGCATGCTGACTAAGTCAGTCTTGGATGCTTGCAAGTTGGTTCAGGTTCATGAAGATGTGGACATTGCATAATTGTCCTGTGGAAATATTGCAAATGTCTAAGAAGTTATCTCTGCCAACTTTGCCAATGAACACATGACTCCAAGATTGAGTGAGGAAGTGCCCTCAGAATGGGGGGAAGAACAACCTTGTGTGTGTGTATGTGTGTATCTGTGTGTATGTGTATCTGTGTGTATGTGTGTGTATATCTGTGTGTGTGTGTCCGTATGTGTGTGTGCCCGTATGTGTATGTGTGTGTGTGCGTGTGTATCTGTGTGTGTGTATATCTGTATGTGTGTGTATGTGTGTATCTGTGTATTTGTGTGTATGTATGTGTATAAGTGTGTGTATTTCTGTGTATGTGTGTATCTGTGTATGTGTGTATCTGTGTGTGTATCTGTATGTGTGCATATGTGTGTATATCTGTGTGTATGTGTGTATATGTGTGTGCACGTGTGTGTATGTGTGTGTATCTGTGTGTGTGTGTGTGTATGTGTGTGTGTGTGCGCGCCTTCCCAAGACTTATGCCTTTACTAGAGAATGAAACACAGTAAAGTTCACATAAATTTGTAGCTAGCCTTGAGGAGGACTCAAATATAACAGAAGAGACAAGTGAATCTATTTGGTCCAATTCAACAAATACTTATGCACCCATGAGATTTGAGGGTAGCGTGCGGGATGCTGGGTGTACAGGGAGGGACGGCACGTGCCCCTGCCTCAGGGAGCACACATGGAGCTAGAGGAAACAAGACATAGAAAAGTAGTTTCTTCAGGGCCAGTTTCAAATCAGCATAGATGTCTTAGTCTATTTCAGTTGCCGGTATATGTGTATTTTTAAAATCAACCGTTTATGGTTCCCGTCACATGATCATTCACTGCACAAATAAAATTATCCTTAAGGTTGAGCAGAGTCCTGAAATCTGTATGAATACAATGGTCTAATTCACCTGCAAATCCTTTCTTGATTGAGGATGGAGAGACGGTCGTTTTGAAAGAGTGTGGAGTAATTCGTGCAGGTGGAGCCCAAGGGAGCTAGGGGCATCCCTAATGTGTGGGGTCCTGCCTTGTCTGAATGTCCTCCTAATGCAGGATGACAGGCTGGGTGGTAGCCATAGTGTGACTGAAAGGCGTGTGTCCCAAGGCTAGCTGTTGACAGAGTCAATCCAGTGGCAACAGGTTGTCCTAACCCAGCTTAACTCCAAGGTAGCCTGTGCTGAAAGCTGAATAGAAGCCTTAGCTCTTCTACTTCCAGCCTCAAGACAGTGAGTCAATGAGCTTGACTTTCTGCGGAATTAAACTGGACAATTAGGCCGGGCACCGTGGCTCACGCCTGTAATCCCAGCACTTTGGGAGGCGAGGCGGGCGGATTACTTGAGCTCAGGAGTTCAAGACCAGCCTAGTCACCATGGTGAAACCCCGTTTCTACTAAAAAATACAAAAATTAGCCAGACATGGTGGTGCATGCCTGTGATCCCAGCTACTCGGGAGGCTGAGGCAGGAGAATCACTTGAATCCGGGAGGCGGAAGTGGCAGTGATGGAGATCGCGGCACTCTACTCCAGCCTGGGTGACAGAGCGAGACCGTCTCAAACAAACAAACACACTGGACAAATTTAAGAGGTAAATGTTTTCAGGTATTGGACAACAGACAGCACGGGACCGTGATTTTTGACAGCAGAGAATCACATGAGCTGAAGCTCCCGTGACTGCCTCTGACTTGCAGCCACTTTCGTGTCACGGTGGAGGAGGCAGAGACCAAGCAGAGTGGTGTGATTGCTGAGCTAAGAGGGAAGAGGCCGGAGTGCTGGGCTGTGAAAGTGGCTGAAGTTTACAAATGAGAATCCCAGAGAAAAACGGGTAGCTCCAAAAGTCTACAGCAACACTCGTCACAGGTCTTTGTTCAAGAGCTGAGCTGTATGGGGTAGGGCAAGACTCCATGAGGCCCAGCAGAGATGGCCTGTTCCAGGGCTGAGGGCCAAACGTGGTACTGGAGGTCCTGATGTACTGGGGAAGAAGCAGCGTTTTACTTTCAGCCCAGCCAGCGTGAAGAGACCTCGCATTCAGGTGTAACCCCAGAAAGGTCTGGTCTTAGAGGAACTATTTCCTAGGGCTGTGTTCAAGACCAAAATAGCTCTGCCCTAACGAAGAATAAAGCAAACCAGATGGGACCAAAGGGGTTTCCAGTAATCAAACTACCTGCCAGAAAAATCTCACAACACTTTAAAGGAGGACAACCTACTTCAGACTGGCTACAATATATTATCCATACTTTCCAACATATAATACAAAATAACTAGATGTGCAGAAACACAAATAATCAAGAAAAAATAGCAAGTAAAAACAGAGCCTAAGATGACCCAATGTAAAGATTGGCAGACAAGAACTGTCATGCAGATTATATGAATATACGACCTGTCTTTTGATTGCGTTTGTTATGTTTTCCAAAGTTTTAATTTCGTAGGATCAAATATGTTCATTTTTCCTGTGTAGTTTTTGTGGGTTTTTTGTTGTTTGTTTTCCGAGATGAAGTTTCCCTCTGTCGCGCAGGCTGGAGGGCAGCGGTGCAATCTCAGCCCACTGCAACATCCACCACCCAAGTTTAAGAGATTCTCCTGCCTCTCAGCCTCCCAAGTAGCTGGGATGACAGGCGCCCGCCACCATTTCCAGTTAATTTTTGTATTTTTAGTAGACATGGAGTTTTGCCATGTTGGCCAGGCTGGTCCTGACCTCAGGTGATCCGTCTGCGTCAGCCTCCCAAAGTGCTTGGATTCCAGACATGAGCCACCATGCCTGGCCTAGTTTTGTGTCTTATTTAAGGAGATTGTCTTTATTCCAGTATTAGTAATTCCCTGAATTTTCCTCTAATTTTAATTTTTTTAACCTTTAGACTTTTAGTTTATCTAAAGTTTATTTTTAGATGGAAGGGATTTAAGTTTATTTTGTTCCAGGAAGGTAATTGATAATGCCAACACAATTCATCAATTAAAACATCCTTTTTTCATTCAGTTGAGATACCACTTTTATCATGGATTAAATTCCCATACATTTTTGAAATTACTTCTTTTCCTGTGCCAAGAATACTCTTTTCATTACAGTAGCTTCTAAAGGAGCTATTAATAGCTGGTGAATCAAACCTCCTTTGCCATTCCTCAATTTCTAAATGTTCTTAGCTATTCTAAGACATTTATTCTTTCTGATAAGCGTTAAACATATTTTGTCCTGTTTAAAAAGCATAGTCAGGGAGCATGGGGCCTGAGCCCACTGTGCATCTGGTGCTTCCTTGGAGGAACAAGAATAAATTAATGAGAGGTGCTCCTCGCCTCCAGGGCACTCCCAGTGCCTGGCACGCAGCACGCTGGGTAAGGGTTTGTTGAATGAATGCACAGTTGACAGCTGCATCCACCCCACGACCTTAACACACACCATCAGCCTCGGAAGCAGGACTCCGGGACAGATCTGATGTGGCCACTGCCAATAGTCTTGAAAGCAGGAATGTTTGTCTCCGGTAAGTAGAGAACTGGCATCAGAGGGACAGGCCCCTCCGAAGTGTCAGGTGATTTCCCAAAGGAATCTTTGTGGGGAAATATTTAGGGAGCTCTAATTTGGAAGTCCTGTTCCCCCCCAAAACCGGGACTCCTCCCCATGCCCAGGGGAAAAGTCTACTGCAAGACCTCCCGTTTCCAGCTGACCAGCAGCCCGGAGAGTCTCCTCCCAGCATAGGAGGGCTCAGGGCACAGTTCTCTTTCCCGTCACTGGTTGCAACGCACTGAGGAGGACCCCAAGGCGGGGCCTGCGCGTCTGAACTGCCTTGGACTCTGGGGCGCCCTCGCTGGAGCGCATTTCCTCCAGGAGAAACCTCGAGAATGGAGATGGGGTCTAAGGCGCGTGAGTCCGGGGGGCCCCTTGCTACCTCAAACTGAGAAGTAAAATCTCAAACCAAATACGTGACCAGCTTAGTTATGTTTGTCACCTGCACAAATGTCTCTTGAAAGAAATCGTATGTCTTTGCAGTCTATAAAGGTGTTCTTGTCTGTCTGGAACAAGAAAAGAAGATAAAATTCCCTTCCATCAAGGGAAACTTGATTGAAGCACTAGTGCATCTTAACTTTGGTGACTTTTTGCAAAGCCAGATCTGGGAAAAAAAAAAAAAAAAAAAAAAAAAGTCCTACTCATGGTGGGTCCCCCCTAGAGCTCCCTTTCTTCCCCATCAACCAATAGTTGTTTTTTCACAATGTGTATAAAGAGAATTTAAGAAACTCTTCTGTCATTTAAGACTTGACGGCCAGAAGGAATTCCACTATCTCCCTGAAAACAATTTATCTTCGTCTGTCAATGACATCACGATTAACCTAATTTCCCAAGTGAAGTCATTTCTTCCTTTCTTCCACAAAGATTTATGAAGTGCCTTCTAGGTATCGGGGATTGTTCTGAGAATGGCAGCAAAGCCGTGAATAAAATAAATCCCTCGGCCGGGCGCGGTGGCTCAAGCCTGTAATCCCAGCACTTTGGGAGGCCGAGACGGGCGGATCACGAGGTCAGGAGATCGAGACCATCCTGGCTAACGCAGTGAAACCCCGTCTCTACTAAAAAATACAAAAAAAAAAAATAGCCGGGCGAGGTGGCGGGCGCCTGTAGTCCCAGCTACTCGGGAGGCTGAGGCAGGAGAATGGCGTAAACCCGGGAGGCGGAGCTTGCAGTGAGCTGAGATCCGGCCACTACACTCCAGCCCGGGCGACAGCGAGAGACTCCGTCTCAAAAAAAAAAAAGAAAAAAATAAATAAATAAATAAATCCCTCCATTCATGGAGTGTATAGACTAGAACGGGAGAGAAGGAAATGCACAAATTGATATGGTTTGACCGTGTCCCCACCCAAATCTCATCTGGAATTACAGTTCCCGTAATCCCCATGTGTCGTAGAGGGACCCAGTGGGAGGTAATTGAATCACGGGGGCCATTACCCCCACGCTGTTCTTGTGATAGTTCTTGTGAGATCTGATGGGTTTTATTTTTATTTTTTATTACTGTTTTTGAGACAGAGTCTCACGCTGTTGCCGAGGCTGGAGTGCAATGGTGCAATCTCAGCTCACTGTAACCTCCATCTCCCATGTTCAAGTGATTCTCCTGCCCTAGCCTCCCGAATAGCTGGGACTACAGGCGCCCGCCACCACGCCCGGCTAATTTTTTGTATTTTTAGTAGAGATGCAGTTTCACCGTGTTAGCCAGGATGGTCTCGGTCTCCTGACCTCATGATCTGCCCATCTCAGCCTCCCGAAGTGCTGGGATTACAGGCGTGAGCCACCACACCTGGCCAAAAGTTTGTGTCTTCTAAATGGTTATTGCTGATATGTATGTATAAATACGCATCCATTTGATAAATTTTTTAGGTACGTAGGCTAGATTTCCTCCTTAATCATGTCACTGGCCAACAGGAACATGTTTGTTCCTTCTTCTTCTGCATTTACACCCTCTGGCCCCTGCCTTGGGCGTGGGATGCAGGACTTCGAGTCTGCAGTGCTTCCTCCAGGAAGGCCTCTGGAATTTCATCCCTCAAGATGATAGTGCCTTTGGCTTTTGGTCTCAATATGTACATACATTGTATGACATTAAGCAAGTGTCATTGTTTTTCTGGTTTGCTAAGATATTTATTGAGAAAATTTTCTAAATGTTATCAAGTGCCTTTCAGTATCTATTGGAACATTCATATGGTCTCCCACTTTTAATGTATTCATATACCAATTTACATGAGTAAATATCTTAATCTGAACCAAACTTACATTCTGGAATCAAGCCTACTAGGTCATGGGATCTTTTTTTTTTTTTTTTTAAATTATACAGGGATCATTTTTTTTAATTTTTATTTTTTCAAGATAGAGTCTCACTCTGTCTCCCAGGCTGGAGTGCAGTGGCGTGATCTCGGCTCACTGCAAGCTCCACCTCCCGGATTCACGCCATTCTCCTGCCTCAGCCTCCCAAGTAGCTGGGACTACAGGCGCCTGCCACCACCCCCGGCTAATTTTTTTGTATTTTTAGTAGAGATGAGGTTTCACCGTGTTAGCCAGGATGGTCTCGATCTCCTGACCTCGTGATCTGCCTGCCTCGGCCTTCCAAAGTACTGAGATTACAGGTGTGAGCCACCATACCTGGCTGGGATCATTTTAATTTTTTTTAAATGGCGGGTGGATCACGAGGTCAGGAGATCGAGACCATCCTGGCTAACACGGTGAAACCCCGTCTCTACTAAAAATACAAAAAAATTAGCCAGGCATGATGGTGGGTGCCTGTAGTCCCAGCTACTCGGGAGGCTGAGGCAGGAGAATGGCGTGAACCTGGCAGGCAGAGCTTGCAGCGAGCCGAGATCGCGCCACTGTACTCCAGCCTGGGAGACAGAGCCAGACTCTGTCTCAAAAAAAAAAAAAAAAGCCCACAACCTAGATCCCTCGTATGTGCAGTTCACAATACCGTTCATACTCCTCTGAGAATCAAATGCCACCACTGATCTGACAGGAGGCAGAGCGATGAGAAGTGACTGCAGATACAGATGAAGCTTCGTTTGCTCACTTCTTGTTGTGTGGCGCAGACAAGGCACCGTCTGTGGCCCCGGGGGTTGAGGACCCCTGGCTTCAACAACAGAAATGTACCGTCTTACAGTTCTGGAGGCCGAAGCCTGAGATCCAGTTGTCTGCAGGGTTGATCCCTTCTGAGGCTGTGAGCGGGACCCTCTTCCAGGCTCTCCTCAGGCCTTTGGTTTCCTTCCTTCCTTCCTTCCCTCCCTCCTCCCTCCTTTTCGCTCTCTCTTTCTTTCCTTCCCTTTCTTTCTTTCCTTCCCCCTCTCCTCCTTTCCCCTCCCCTCCTCTCCCCTCCCCTCTTCTCTCCTCCTCTCCCCTCCCCTCCCCTCCCCTCCCCTCCTCTCCTCTTCTCTTCTCACTCTGTTGCCTGGGCTGGAATGGTTTCTGTTTGTGGTTTTTCTTGATTTATCTTGCCAGACACTTGCATGTTTTGATGAACTTTTCAAACAGCCACTTCTTTGCTTTATATTCAGTTGTAGACTGAGTTTTCCTGGGGGGATTTTGGGGTTGGGGAGGAAGGATCTTTTTTTTTTTTTTTTGAGATGGAGTCTCACTCTGTCACCCAGGCTGGAGTCCAGTGGCGTAATCTCCACTCACTGCTACCTCTGCCTCCCAGGCTCAAGTGATTCTCCTGCCTCAGCCTCCTGAGTAGCTGAGATTACAGGCATGTGCCACCACATCCAGCTAATTTTTTTTTTTTTTTTTTGGTAGAGATGGGATTTCACCATGTTGGTCAGGCTGGTCTTGAACTCCTGACCTCAAATGATCCGCCTGCTTCAACCTCCCAAAGTGCTGGGATTACAGGCGTGAGCCACCGTGCCCGGCTGTGATCATTTGTCTTTGCTTCTTTCTTAACCCTTCTTCTGTTTCCGTTCTGCAGTGTGTGGTGGCTCCTGTGTGTGAGTTCAGTGCTCAGCTGTGCATTGTTTATCTCTTAGAGCAGGTGTGAATTTTCTGTTTTCAACCAGCTATGTGCAAACATGAACTCCTATTTTTATAACTGCTCAGACATTCCTGTGACAGGGCCTCTCACTTCTGCTTGGCAACGAGAAAACGGAATTTAATTTCATTTAATCCAGTAACCAGTTCTGTCGGGTAGTTTTCTCTAGCGGAGTCTGGGTGAAAGCTTCATTGCTCACAGGGGAACATTCCAGCGTTGGTGTCATGGCCTCCGGCCGGGGCAAGGCTTTCTCAGAGCCCAGGTGGCTCCCTGCAGGGAGGAGAATTCGACGCTCCGTCCCCTTCCTCTGCCAGGGACCCACTTACTAGTCTTCTGGGGCTGCTGTAATAGAGGACCACAAACTGGGTGGCATCAAACAACATAACATTTATTTTCTCACAGTTCTGGAGGCCAAAAGTGCAACATCAAGATATTAACAGATGCTGACCTGCTCCCTCCGCAGGCTGTAGGGGAGGAGCCTCCCGTCTTTCCCGGCTTCCGGGGCTGCTGGCCATCCTGGGCATCCTTTGTCTTGTGGCTGCCTGGCTGCCATCCCCGTCCCTGTTGTCACTTGACCTTCCGTTCATGTGCCTCTGTTTTCTCTCCTTATACAGACCCCAGTTATTGGACTGGGATCCACCCTAGCTCAGTATGGCCTCAGCTTAACGAATGACATCTGCAGAGACCCTAGTTCTACTAAAAGCCACATTCTGAGGCTTCTCATGGACACGAGTCTTTGAGAGACACTGTTCTGCTCCACGCAGGGAGGGAACCGGGAACTGAAGGCGTTGCATTTGAGGTCTCGGGTTTCCTCTTCGGATGAGCAGCCTCGTCCGGGCCCTGAGGCAGGGGTGATGTCTGCGACTCAGGGTCTACACCCTGCCTGCTGTGGAATCTCCGTCACAACCGCAGGTGCTTTGGAGGCCGGCGTACAGGCCCTGCACACACTGAACGTCACTGGGAACACGGACACACCCCCCTTCTAGGAGAAGATAGAACACATCGACCCCCGTTGTGAGTACAATTTTTTGAAGTCCCCAAAGCAACGGGACTGCCCTGGGGAAGACGGAGGCTGTGATGGGAGTGTTGACCCCCGTGGGAGGTGAACCAAACGGCAAACAGTGTCTCTTTCATGCAGGCTGGAGTGCAGCGGCGCGATCTCGGCTCATTGCAACCTCCACCTCCCAGGTTCAAGCAATTCTTCTGCCTCAGCCTCCCAAGTAGCTGGGATTACAGGCACCCACCACCGTGCCCGGCTAATTTTTGTATTTTTAGTAGAGACAGGGTTTCGTCATGTTGGCCAGGCTGGTCTTGAACTCCTGACCTTGAGTGACCTGCCTACCTTGGCCTCCCAAAGTGCTGGGATTACAGGCATGAGCCACCATGCCCGGCCAGTGCTACACACTTTTGAACAACCAGATCTCACAAGAACTCACTCACTATTGGGAGAACAGCACCCAGGGGGATGGTGCTAACCCACTCATGAGAACTCTGGCCCCAATCACCTCCAAACACCTCCCACCAGGCCCTACCTCCAACCCCAGGGATTACAATTTGACATGAGATTTGGTGGAGACACAGATCCAAACCATATCAAGGGCGCATGCTATCCTCCCTTCTCCAGCAGCGAGAACCTCAGTCACACCTGACTCAGAATGTGGAATCTGTATGGGTCTGTTCTCACGCTACTCATAAAGACATACCTGAGACTGGGTAATTTATAAGGAGAAAGAGGCTTGATGGACTCACAGTTCCACGTGACTGGGGAAGGCTCACAATCATGGCGGAAGGTGAAAGTCACGTCTCACATGGTGGAAGACAAGAGAGAATGAGAGCCAAGCAAAAGAGGAAACCCCTTATCAAACCATCAGATCTTGTGAGACTTAGTCAGTACCATGGGGGAAACCGCCCCCATGATTCAATGATCAAACCAGCAGATCTCATGAGACTTATTCAGTACCGTGGGGGAAACCGCCCCCATGATTCAATGATCAAACCATCAGATCTCATGAGACTTAGTCAGTACCATGGGGGAAACCGCCCCCATGATTCAATGATCAAACCATCAGATCTCATGAGACTTATTCAGTACCGTGGAGGAAACTGCCCCCATGATTCAATGATCAAACCATCAGATCTTGTGAGACTTAGTCAGTACCATGGGGGAAACCGCCCCCATGATTCAATGATCAAACCATCAGATCTCATGAGACTGTCAGTACCATGGGGGAAAATGCTCCCATGATTCAATGATCAAACTATCAGATCTCATGAGACTTAGTCAGTACCATGGGGGAAACCGCCCCCATGATTCAATGATCAAACCATCAGATCTCGTGAGACTTAGTCAGTACCATGGGGGAAACCGCCCCCATGATTCAATGATCAAACCATCAGATCTCGTGAGACTTAGTCAGTACCATGGGGGAACCGCCCCCATGATTCAATGATCAAACCATCAGATCTCGTGAGACTTATTCAGTACCATGGGGGAATCTACTCCCATGATTCAATGATCAAATCATCAGATCTCGTGAGACTTAGTCAGTACCACGGGGGAAACCGCCCCATGATTCAATGATCAAACCGTCAGATCTCGTGAGACTTATTCAGTACCACGGGGGAAACCGCCCCCATGATTCAATGATCAAACTGTCAGATCTCATGAGACTTAGTACCGTGGGGGAAACCGCTCCCATGATTCAATGATCAAACCATCAGATCTCTTGACACTTATTCACTACCATGAGAACAATATGGGGGAAACTGCACCCATGATTCAGTGATTGCCCACCAGGTCCCTCCCACAATATGTGAGAATTATGACAGCTACAGTTCAAAATGAGATTTGGGTGGGGACACAGTCAAACCGTATCAGAATCCCAGCCACATCACACAGAAGCCACTGCTGGCAACCCGCATGGCTGACGAGACCCCCTCAGTGTGCTTGTTCACCTGGCTATGATTCCTCCAGGATACGTTGTTGTTCAGCTCATGTTTCTCTTTTGATTAAAAGCCTCCCTGAAATCTAGTTACTGTACCTTCAAAAGTGCTGTCAAAAAAGGAGATGAGGTGGGGCCCGCTAGTGAGGTTATCTGACTTTCACCAATGGGGATTCCATCTCCAACTTGCTGAGCACAATGGAGAGATCCCAGCAATGACGTGGTCTGGCTTTCAGAGGCTGCTTAGCCTAAACCACCAAATACGTAAGTCATGCATTGTACAGATTCTTGGCACACACAGAAAAGACGACATAAATACATCAGGCAAGTGTACATCGTGACATTGTGAAATGTACTCGCTAAAGGTTATAAAACTCAAAGACATCTTTTTTTGCATGTGACGCAAGATGGGCATGTTCTCCAGAGGAGGAGCAGTTTCCCTTCTCGTGACACCCTGCAAGAGGTATTTGCATGTGATTATCTACTCATTGCAGAACAGAGCCTGAGAAAGCCACATGGAGGGTGTGGCTGGCACATGCGATTGTTTGCCTGATCCAGGAGAGGAAAAGTGCTGGTTACTGAGATCTCTCAGTCCTACATGCAAATGGAGACCAGATGGATTGAGGGTTTCTCTGTAGTTCTGGACCTAGCCCTGCTTGAAAATCTTGACAATCACCAAAACTATCTTAAGGCTGGGCATGGTGATGCATGCCTGTAATCCCAGCACTTCAGGAGGCCAAAGTGGGAGGATTGCTTGAGTCCAGGAGTTCGAGACCAGCCTGAGCAACATGGCAAAACCCCATCTCTACAAATAGTACAAAACATTAGCTGGGCCTAGTGGTGTGCTCCTGTAGTCCCAGCTACTGGGGAGGCTGAGGTGGGAGGATCACTTGAGCCCAGGAGGTCGAGGCTGCAGTGAGCTGTGGTCACACCACTGCACTCCAGCCTGGGTAACAGAGTGAGACCCTGTCTAAAAAAAGAAAAAAAAAAAAACGATCTTAAGCAACATGAAACTCAAAGCCACCACAGCATCCCAATTCTGTGTGTCTCTAGGATAATAGATAATGGCCTAATGCACGCATCTGCAAGATTGTGTGATGTTCCATAGCATGGAGGCACTATCGTTTATTTCCCCCATTTTATTGTCTTTGTAACTACTGTAATTGGGATATTTTTCCCCATTTATAACAGTTTTTTTCCTAATATAAGGGAAGGCTGCCGGGTGTGGTGGCGGGTGCCTGTAATCCCAGCTACTCAGTAGGTCGAGGCACGAGAATCGCTTGAACCCAGGAGGTGGAGGTTGCACTGAGCTGAGATTGTGCCACTGCACTCTAGCCTGGGTAACAGCATGAGTCTCTGATTCAAAAAAATAAAAATTAAAAAAAGGGGGATCACCAGCGCCTCCCCTAAAATGAGGATTACCAGTGCCCCCCTTAAATGGGGATCGCCATGCCTCTCTGGTGGGTGGTTGGAAGATTAGAAATAGTCACAAGAAGAAGGCTCCTGCCCAGTACCTGGCTTGTGGCAGGCACTGGCACACAAAGCTCGGCCACAGATGCATGAGAAGCCACATTGGGAGTCACCCATGTTCGCTGCCCAGCTTCCTTTAAAGCCCACGGTGAGTGATCCAGAGCTGGCCAAAGAACTCAGATTTTGCGCTTGAAGAAGAGTGAAAATCCTGATGCCACCAGCTGCCATCGTGGCCTGCCACGTTCGAGGTGTCACAGGTAAACTCACCACTGCAAAACCCAGAGGTCCCTCCTCCACCCGGGCTGCGACAGAACAGCCAAGGTGTTTCTGCTCCAGTTTTCCCCGTCATCACGTCCCTCCCCAGTGAAGCGGTGGGACTTTGTGAGACTCAGAGGAGCCCTCCTCAAAGCACAAAGTCCTAGAGGTGTGAAGTGAACCGACCAATCCGGGTAAAGCCACAGAGCAGAAATTACAATTCTAGATCTTGGTTTGAGTTTTTCCCCCGGATCCCTTGGCTCAAAGAAGCATGACCTCCCTGCAGCTGGGAGAGTCCACTTTTGTGCTTTGGGCCCAAGAGTGGGCTGCGTCTGCCATTCTTTCAGCCCTAGTTTCATCAACACCTGCGGTTTTCTGCCCCTGAGAGTGACTCACACATGGAGATAAAACCGGGAAGTGTCTCCAGCCTCTGTGACAAGATCCAGCTCCGTCTGTAAGGGAAAGCTCTGCCCTCCCATCCCATTCTAGCATTGTTTTGGTTTTCAAGAGGTCCCTAGGGCATTTGGTTTTCATCATTTTCCAACGTCTTCCGGTGGAAAGACCCAGCCAGCTCCCCGTGGAGGGTGCATATGCTCATGCTCTTGCTCCTGTCCTTGGAGTCTCGTTCCTTAGGTTTGGAAAGCTGGAGATTTCCTCTGCATTGCATGGTTTATGTCAAATATCTGTGTACATTCAAAGCAAATGGACAGTTCCATCCATTTTAAGGTTCCTCGGTGTAACTTGAATGACCCAACTCTTGGTCACTGGCGTGGCTGTTGTTTTGGTAAATCGTGAGAGGCAGAAGCAGGTTCTCAATAAAAAAGGCTGGGTGAAGAGCCTGGCCTCAGGCACCTCCTACCACACGTAGATGATCGAATCGTTGCCCTAAGTGGACTTTGGGTGCCGGAAGAGCACCATGCTGGTTTTTAAAAAGCTGTTTCCCTGTTCCCGGCGTGCAATTGATTTCCATGTCGAAGAAACCCTACGGGCCATCGACAGCTTTTTCCCAAGACTTCTGATGGGGCAAATATTTCCCAGTGTTTCTCGGGCAAAGATAGAGGTAAAGTGCCAGGTACTGAGGTTGCATGTGAGTTACACAAACCCAGGGAAAGCCTGTGGAAGGGGCCTCAAGTCTGACAGGCAGTGCCAGGTGGGTCAAAGCGGAAACTCATCCTGACAGCTCTTGCAGGGAGCAGGGAGCTCTGGGAGAGTTAAACTCATTCTGCTCATGTCTAGAGGTGGCATTTGTAACCTGGCCAGATGTCCGCAGGAAGATGGGCACAGGCCAGTCATGGGCTAGAGACTCGCAGGTCCTCAGAGCTTGTTCAGCAATTCCAGAGGAGGCCAGGTGCAGTGGCTCACGCCTATAATCTCAGCACTCTGGGAGGCCAAGGTGGGCGGAACACCTGAGGTCAGGAGTTCAAGACCAGTCTAGCCAACATGGTGAAACCCCGTCTCTACTGAAAACACAAAAATTAGCCAGGCGTGGTGGCGCACGCCTGTAATCCCAGCTACTCGGGAGGCTGAGTCACACCATTGCACTCCAGCCTGGGCAACAAGAGCAAAATTCCACCTCAAAAAAAAAAAAAAAAAAAAAACACCAAACAAAAACAAAAAAACAATTCCAGAGGAGAGCACGACACAACTGGAATAAGGCTCCTGTGACGACAGCAGAGGTGTCCACCCTGGATGGCTGTCATGTGCTGCAGAGTTTGGTGTCTCATGGATTCAACTGCAGGATACTGGAGGAGGAGCTTGGAGATAATCCGGCCAACTTATCTCACAAACAAGGACACCAAGACACAGAGTGATGGGGTCCCTTTCCAGGCACACTGAGCTAGCCTGTAGTAGGGCAGGTTTGAGAGCTGAGTCAATTGCCATGGTCCTGTCCCTGGCTTTCCCACAGGGCCCGGCTGGTGCTGGGATGTGTTGCATCTTCTCTCCAGCTTGCCACATTGGTCTCTTCGTTGTTAATGTGAAGAAAAGGGCATTTGTCTTAAGAGGAAGAGAAAGGCTACAAAGTCCCTTTCCTTTTTTTTTTTTTTAGATCTGAGTCTCGCTCTATGGCCCAGGCTGGGGTGCAATGGTGGATCTCAGCTCTCTGCAGCCTCCGCCTCCCAGGTTCAAGAGATTCCCCTGCCTCAGCTTCCCAAGTAGCTGGGACTATAGGCACCACCACGCCTGGCGAAGTTTTTATATTTTTAATAGAGACGGGGTTTTGCCGTGTTGCTCTTTCCTTTTTTCTTGTGTCTTGGCATTCCTTTTCACAAGGATGCTGAGACGTGGGTTCTGGTCCTTTGCAGGGTCCACAGCCCACACGCAGGCCCGATTGCTGTTACTGGCATCAACTTCGCTGGGCTCTGAACCTGTCTTTGGCCGTCGGCTGCCGAGGGCCAGCAGAAGACATGTTCTGGGTACATGCGGAGGACCATGCTGGGCTGCCAAGGATTTGGAAAATAGGAAATGGAGCTTCTGATGCCACTGTGTAAGAGTTCTGCTGGCAGTTGTATTTGGATAAACAGAAGTTCGAGATTTGGATGGTTTTCTGGTAGTCTGACCAAGTCAAACATTGGCCCACGTTACTAATACAATCAGTATCTGTCAGGATTTAACCAGAGAAACAGAACCAGCAGGAGACACAGGATATATATGCAGATTTATTGCAGGGAACTGGCTTCTGTGGTTGTAGGAGCTGGCTAGACACATCAGAATCCATGGGCCTGGCCGTCAGGAAGGGCAGCCTGGAACTCCTGGGCACGAGCTGAAGCTGCTGGATGAGGTTTCCCCATAGAAGACAAAAATTCCGTCTGAAGCCAGCAGCTTTGGTCAGTGGTAGATGCCCCGTCCACAAAGGGCAGGGGGTGGTGTGTCAGGCACCCTTCCCGGGGACACAGTGTGGTGACTGTCCCGTTTCCCCAGGCAAGCACATGCAGGGTCATGAGGATGGGGCAGATTCCAAGAAGGCCTTGGCCCCCATCCTCCCTGGCCCTTCTGCCTGGGGCTTCTTTGTGGCTGAACCCTGCCTGGCCACACACAGCATCCTGCACTCCCCAATTTTCTTGGTTTGGAAATCTTAGAAGTGTGGTTTTCCTGTGTCCCAGTTCTTTCAACTTCTTTTGTTTGCTGGCCTGGTACTTCTCTAACTATCTGGTAAGGACACATTTTTGTTTTGTTTTTAATTTCTAGTCCATTATGGTACCCACACTTTTGTAAACCACGATAAAGATGAACGACCAGAAAAATGATGAAGCACTTAGACGACATGGCAAAGTAAAGTGGCCGCCAGAGTTTCTAAACACTCGCTCTCCATTTCTGCCCTCAACAAGGCCCAGAACAGTCAGTTCCCAGACTGCCCCTGGAGCACAGGCCAGGCACCCTAGGTGATTAACTGAGGGGTTCCATGAGTATTTCCTGAGCACTGTAGGCTGAGCACTGTTGTAGCCCACGGAACTAAACCTCGTACCCAATAGTTACTTTTTCTAATCCTCTCTCTCCTTCCACCTTCCACCTTCAAGTAGGCCCCAGTGTCTGTTGTCGCCTCGTTGTGTCGACGTGCCCTCATTTGGCTCCCACTTACAAGTGAAAATGTGCAGCATTTGGTTTTCTGTTCCTGAGTTAGTTTACTAAGGATAATGACCTCCAGCTCCACCCATGTTTCTGTAAGGAACATGATCTCATTCTTTTTCATGGCTGCACAGTATTCCATAGTGTATATGTAGCACATGTTCTTTATCCAGTCTACCACTGATGGGCATTTAGGTTGATTCCGTGTCTTTGCTATTGTGAATAGTGCTGCAGTGAACATATGTGTGTATGTGTCTTTATGGTAGAACGATTTATATTCCTTTGGGTATATACCCAGTAATGGGCTTGCTGGGTTGAATGGTAGTTCTGTTTTTAGCTCTTCGAGGAATTGCCACGCTGCTTTCCATAATGACTGAACTAATTTACATTCCCATCAACAGTGTATAAGCGTTCCCCTTTCTCCACAACCTCACCAGCACCTGTTATTTTTGGCCTTTTCAATAACGGCCATTCTGACTGGTGTGAGATGGTATCTCATTGTGGCTTTGATTTGCATTTCTGTAATGATCAGTGATATTGAGCTTTTTTTCATATGCTTGTTGGCCACATGTATGTCTTCTTTTGAAAAGTGTCTGGAACTTTGCTTTTAATGAGGGATACAGACAAATTAACAGAATAAATAAGTAAATTAAACAATACTTTAGAGGGCGGTGCATCCTAAGGAAACACTAAAGCAGAGAAGAGGGATACCAGTGATGAATTGTTTTCTTTTTTTCCTGTTGGATGGGGGTGTTGCCATCAAGGATGAAAACAAATGAAATAAACCCATCTATTGACAGGAATTCATAGTTGTCCTTACCAGTGAATTTTTTTTTTTTTTTGAGACAAGGTCTTACTCTGTCTCAGGCTGGAGTGCAGTGGCACGATCTCAGCTCACTGCAAACTGCCTCCCGGGTTCAAGTGATTCTCCTGCCTCAGCCTCCCTACTAGCTGGGATTACAGGTGCCTGCCATGACACCTGGCTACTTTTTGTATTTTCAGGAGAGACAGCGTTTCACCATGTTGGCCAGGCTGGTCTAGAACTCCTGACCTCAAGTGATCTGCCCATCTTGACCTCCCAAAGTGCTGGGATGACAGGCAGGAGCCACCGCGCCCGGCCACATTTTTATTTTAACAAGATTTTCTTATCAATAAACACACAAAGATGCACGCAAGATGAGAATTTCTGAACCAAACCTTTGATCCACACAGGGAAGACTTCAGGGCAGGTTGACATCTGGGGCTAGGGGAAATCTCTCTGCATTTGCAGGGGAGAGCTTGGGCAGGTCCAGGAGGAATTTCTGAAAGGAGCCAGGAGGAGAGAACAAGAGGATGAGACAAAAGATAATGGAAAAGACGAACAGTTTTTCGAAAGCCATGTACCCACCACCCATGAAGCTTCACAGGAGGAAGAGGTTGCTCACTGGGCTCATGTTCCCAGTTCCCTCGGCAGGAGGAGGCGTGGAGGGAGGGCACCGAGTCTCATACTCTTCACACAATGCAAACAAGCTGGGAAATCAGTGATCTGGTCACAATTAGCAACTCTTTCGCAACAATAACGTGCTCACTGGTTTCACTCAGTGGACTCGGTGTTCAACAGTGAAAGAGAAGAACAAAATTAAGGAATGCGCACAAAAGGCTGGAAAGAGTGTCAAGGCTGTCTAAAAGCTGCAGTGAAATTAGTGCTTTTTCTAGCTTGCGGGGTGAACAAGATTCCACGAGACCATGTGAGTTTATTGTTCTACTTGGCAGTACATAACATGGAGGCAGGTGATCATAATAGGCGAGGCTGACTCAGCACTCACTGTGTCCACCAGGACTGTTCTAAGAGCTTTATATATATGTACACACACACACACACACACACACACACACACACAGATATATATATATTTTTTTTGAGACAAGGTCTTGCTCTGTCACTCAGGCTGGAGTGCAGTGGTATGATCTTGGCCCATTGCAACCTTCGCTTCCCAGGTTCAAGGAATTCTTGTGCCTTAGCCTCCCGAGTAGCTGGGACTACAGGCATATACCACCATGCCCAGCTAGTTTTCATATTTTAGTAGAGACGAGGTTTCACCATGTTGCCCAGGCTGGTCTTGAACTCCTGACTTCAGGTGATCTGCCTGCCTTGGCCTCCCAAAGTACTGGGATTACAGGCGTGAGCCACCATGTCTGGCCAGAGCTTTATAAATATTAACTCACTCAATCCTCATAACCACCCTGGGAGCTAGGTACGTCTCTTATACCCCACTCAGAGATGAGGAGACTGAGGCCGCTCTGCATGAGCCTGCACTGTAAGAAGTGGGCACGCCAGTACACAAACCCTGCTGTCATACTTTCTTCTAACTTGGCCTTGAGATGTCTGTCTGGAGAGTATCCATTGGCCGAGACAGCCACTTTCTAGGAGAGCCCTGACCAGGAGCAGAGTTAGGTTTGGGGGTGCCGGTCAGGTGTGATGGGTAGGGGGACAGCTCAGTGGAAGACAGGAAGACACAGAAGTGGTTCATTATTCACAGGTCCTGGAGTAATAATACCCAATAAACCTCCTGGGTGCCCAGGAGGACCGATGGGCAGTCCAGAGACAGCAGAGAACTCAATCAGTGGGTGGGGGCAGGGGAGAGAGGGATCTGTGGACCAAAGCCTTTACTGGGGTCCTGGGCATTACCCGGCAAGTTTCCCACAGGGGGTTCCAATTGGTGAGTTTGGAGCAAGCATCACGAGCCCTGTGGGGTCACCCTGTGACTGAAGGGTGGTCACCGCAGCAGAGCTGCACAGTCCGTGTTCGGTGTGGGGTCCGTGGGGTGAGTTCAGTAGGCTGCGTATAGCTATCCCAGCTCAGCTGATAAATACTAACTCGTTCAATCCTCACAACCACCCTAGGGGCTAGGTGCTACTGTTATGCCTCAGTTTCCTCGTTTCTGAATGGGGCATGAGAGACGTACTAGCTCCTCGGGTGGTTGTGAGGATTGAGTGAGCTAATATTTAGAAAGCTCTTAGAACAGTCCTGGTGGACACAGTGGGTGTGAACCAGCCTCACCTATTTTTTTCACCTGTCTCCATTGTATTTACTGCCAAGTAGAACAATAAACTCACATGGTCTCGTGGAATTTTTTTTTCATCCTGCAAGCTAGAAAGTACTACTCATTTCACTGCAGCTTTTAGACAGCCTTGACACTCTCTTTCCAGCCTTTTGTGTGCATTCCTTAATTTTGTTCTTCTCTTTCACAGTTGAACACCGAGTCCACTGAGCTAAACCAGTGAGCACATTATCGTTGTTAAAGAATTGCTTCGGGAGGCTGAGGCAGGAGAATCGCTGGAACCCGGGCGGCAGAGGTTGCAGTGAGCTGAGATGGTGCCATTGCACTCCAGGCTGGGCAACAAGAGTGAAACTCCATCTCAAAAATAAAAAAAGAATTGCTAATTCCAGCTGGGCGTGGCAGCCCATGCCTGTAATCCCAGCACTTTGGGAGGCCGAGGCAGGGGGGATCACAAGGTCAGGAGTTTGAAACCAGCCTGGCCAATATAGTGAAACCCCCATCTCTACTAAAAATACAAAAATTAACTGGGCTTAGTGGCACATGCCTGTAATCCCAGCTACTCGGGAGGCTGAGGCAGAAGAATCGCTTGAACCCGGGAGGTGGAGGTTGTAGTGAGCCAAGATCGCACCACTACACTCCAGCCTGGGTGACAGAGCGAGACTGTCTCAAAAAAAAAAAAAAAAAGAAAAGAAAAAAAAAGAATTGCTAATCCCAGCTACACGCAGCCCGTTGACCCCACCGGCAGGTAGTCACCAGGAGGTGGTGGTATAAGGCAGGTCTCTGGATCAGCTGCCTTGAGGAACTGGGAGGAAGAGGAGAACTGGAAGCTGGGTTGAAGGTGACTGTGCCCTGCTTCTGGCCTGAGAATGTATATTCAGAATGGATGCAGAGGCAACTCATTACACCCGGCTATTTGGCTCCATGTCTGGGCTCCTGCCCACGATGCCATCCTGCCTCTCGGCAAGTACCTATCATCCTTCTTGGTGAGGTGGGAGATGCTGTCCCAGGTGGAGGGAACACCCCTGCTTCCCACCCAGGGCCCTGGCACCCAGGACCCCCAGGGCACTGCCATTTCAGCCCACTCAGAGAGGGAGTGCCTAGACATCATCTGTCCCTCAGCAAGGCTCCTTATGCCCAGGACATGAAGCTGGAAGGTTTTGGAAAGCCTCTTGCTGGCTTTGCCAGGAAGGTCTGAGACCAACCAACCAGAATGAACAACGACAAAATGTCTGCGTTGTCTTGACTTTAAGAAGAGAACAAATAGGTCCAAACCCACCGTAGCTAAGCCTGCCCTGTCTGAGGGTGGCCTCTCCCCAGCAGCTCCATCTTCTCCTGGAAATGGATGACGACTTCCCAGACGACAACAAGCAGAGGCCGTTTACTCAGAGCTCGCTGGGGCAAGGAGTCAGCCACCAGGCTGGCGTTGGGGCAAGGAGTCAGCCACTCAGGCAGGTGGAGGGGGAGGCTCCAGAGAGCCCTGATTGGAGGCTGTTGGCACAGGGAGGCTGGCATGCGGCTGGCTACAAGCAGGCCTTGATTGGTCAGGAGGACATAGTTACTATTTTCTGGTTGGTCCTGAGTTGGAAACAAGGACAAAAATTAGGGAAGCTGGGGGTCCCTACCCAAGTCCTGGCCAGTTTGGCAGGATGGCTGCAGAGGTGGTGGGCCAGAGTTCTATCGTCCTGTAGGGTTTGGCTGTGGCCCGACTGTGTGCTCAACCTCTTTTTCTTTCCTTTTTTTTTTTTTTCGAGACAGAGTTTCGCTCTTGTCACCCAAGGCTGGAATGCAGTGGGGTGATCTAGGCTCACTGCAACCTCTGCCTCCTGGGTTCAAGTGATTCTCCAGCCTCAGCCTCCACAGTAGCTGGGATTATAGGCATGCGCCACCATGCCTGGCTAATTTTTGTATTTTTAGTAGAGACAGGGTTTGCCATATTGGCCAGGCTGGTCTCGAACTCCTGACCTCAGGTGACCCACCCGTGTTGGCCTCCCAAAGCGCTGGAATTACAGGCGTGAGCCACCGCACCTGGCCTTGATCTCTTGTGCTAAGTGAGAAGGTTCTCCAGGATCCTGGGACTTGGGGTTCCCACAAATTCCATGGCATTGTGCTCTGATGGACAGCAGTTCTCAAGAACGCCAAAGACCATGGTGCCAATGGGAGGTGCTGGGAGGTGCTACACCCTCAGGTGAGAACAGAGTGTCACATCGTGGATTTCCCGAGTGGCCTCCATAGTGACTGCCAGAGCCCTGTGTCATCCTCTCTACGGGGACTAAAGTGACCCCCAGGATCTCCCTGCCCCCATGGTTTGGGACAGCCAAGCAGCCTAGAAAAGCCAGGGAGCTTGGAGGTGGGGGTACTGAGAGTGGAGGGAGGCCCACTCAGGGTCCCTGGTTCCTGGCATCCTCTGCCCAAGCATCTTCCTACCCACCTCTCCGGGGCTACACTGTGATACAGCATGGGAACTGTCCCACGGGTCCGGCGATGGCTCAGCTATCAGAGCCGATGGGTCTCACTGCGTAGAGGGCCCCAGTGCCTCCCGTGACCTGAAATTTGAAATGCACCCCAAACACCCCTAACAGCCCAGTTCTAAACCTATCCTGGCCTCTGCTGAACCCCTGTGGGTCCCTGTTTTTAGCCAGCGCCACCTTTGGGGTTAAGAAGCCCCTTATGTCTCAAGGGAGGTTTGGGGTTCTCTTTTCTTCTTTGCCCTCCTGGTGTCTTTTTCTAGCAGTGCCAAGACTAGGTGGCTGCAATTTTTCCTTGGGCAGAAAATTAGCAGGAAGTCAGCGGGGAGGGCCAGAGTCACCGATTCTTCCTTTTGCCTCTGGTTCCAACATCGGCCACAGCACTGTGGCTAATCCCGTCTGTAGGGCAAATGTGGATATTTTGTTATGAATGTGTGCATTAGATTTGGTTTTCTTCAAACATTGCATTCAAATATGAGTTATCTCTGTCACTGAACCTTGGGGACCCCCTTCAGTTGTGCACCCCAGGCAAGGGCCTCGCTGGCTTCTGTGCTCCCTCCCTGCTGTGGAGCTCTGAGAGCCCCTCCACGTGGCGCGTTCCTGGGCGGGTGAGTAGACCCTTCACACTGTAAATGGATTTTTAGGTTTCAGTCATGATTTCTGCATAACCTTTTGTTAATTAATAATTAACTCATCGTACAAATATTTCTTGAGCCAGCTCTGGTCCAAGAACTGTGGCAGGTGCCAGGATTCAAGAGGGAGCAAAGCCTTTGCCCTGATGAAGCTCATGTGTGTCTTCCTCGCCCGGAGACCCTGCGGCTCTACAAATCCCCAGCTGCTCAGCCTTGTCGGGGTGGACGAGAAGGGGTCCTGGGAGGGGCCTGGTAGCCAGCATCACCTCTACTCAGATTTTGGAGTCCCTGGTGGGCAACATGCATGTTGGGAGAGGGAGCTGAGCCAAATGCCTCGGGCCCTCGGGACAGGCTTAGACGTCTCCAAGGAGGAGAAGCTTCCTTCGTCCCAGGCGTTCCTTCTATCATGCAAACAACTGTCAGAACCAGCGTGCGAGACACCTGCGTGGACAAAGAGCAGACAGAGCTGGATGACTTTGGGGAGCCCCATCCTCTCCCACTCTGGGCAGGCACATTCCTGCTCTTTTGTAAACACACTTAGGGTTTCAGAAACAAGTTCCCACAGACCCCAGCCCAGGACCTCACAAGCAGTTGGCGGTGTGTTGAAGAAACAGTGATGAATGAAGGCACCCCATAAACAATCCGTCTTTAAAACCCCCAGGTGTCGTCTGTCTTGCAAATCCAGAGATGCAGATGCTATTAGATCAGCCTTGCTGCTGACAGCAGTCATTTCTATTTGCCTTGTAGGGGAGACTTTTAGCTGTTTGCAAGTCAGAGTTCATGAACACTCAGTACTTTTCCTTACTAGGAATCAGAGAAAGGTGGGCCCCTGAGTGTCCTTCAGCACCAAGGCTGGTCATGACACTGGAATCTCCCCTGACCTGGACCTTCGCAGGTTCTCGCTGTGATGCCATTTCACTAAAGCTGTGTGTGACCTTGGGCAGGTTCCCAGCTATACGGGTTTCTTCTCAGGGTTTCTCATTTTCCGGCATTAAAAGGACCAAAGGTCAGCTGGACGAAGTGGCTCACGCCTCTAATCACAGAACTTTGGGAGGCTGAGGTGGGAGGATTGCTTGAGCTCAGGAGTTTGAGACCAGCCTAGGCAACATAATGAGACCTCATCTCTATAAAAATTTTTTAAAACTATAGCCGGGCATGGTGGTGGTGCATGCCTGCAGTCCTAGCTACTCAGGTGGCTAAGGTGGGAGGATCGCTTAAGCCCAGCAGGTCACCGCTGCAGTGAGCTGTGATCATGCCACTGCACTCCAGCCTGGGTGACAGAATGAGACCCTGTCTCAATAATAATAATAATGATTTTTAAAAGACCCACAGGTCAAAATCGCAACTTCAGTCTTTCACCCGCTAAAGAGCTCCTCCCTCATCCTCGTTCCCATCCCCATCTCTCCTCCCCGACCCCCACCTTCACCCCCACCCCCAGCCTCACCCCCACCTCCACCCCCACCTTCACTCTCACCTCAGGCCTGGCTGTGTAATGTAATCATTGATAGGATTGGATGCAAACCTACCATCTTGCTATTTGTTTTCAACTTGTTCCATCCATCTGTCATTCTCTTCCCCTGTTTTTCTGCTTGCTTTCAGACTAGGTTTTTGTTTTGTTTTGTTTTGTTTTGTTTGAGACAGAGTTTCATTCTTGTTGCCTAGAATGGAGTGCAATGGCACAATCTCGGCTCACCACAACCTCCGCCTCCCGGGTTCAAGCAATTCTCCTGCCTCAGCCTCCCAAGTAGATGGGATTACAGGCATGTGCCACCATGGCCGGCTAATTTTGTATTTTTAGTAGAGACGAGGTTTCTTCATGTTGATCAGGCTGGTCTGGAGCTCCTGACCTCAGGTGATTCGCCTGCCTCGGCCTCCCAAAGTGCTGGGATTACAGGTGTGAGGCACCACGCCCAGACCAGACTAGGTATTTTATGATTTAATTTCATCTCCATGGTTGTCTCCAGGGCTATACTTTTGTGTTTCTTGGCAGTCATTCTAAAATTTACAGTAGATTTGCTTTCTGGCTTGAATAGCTGGCACAGGAGGAAAGTGACTAAGAAATTAAATGTGTCAATTACAATATCTGTAGTTCACTCGAAAACACCCCACCATCATTAGTGTGATGTCATGTATGTGAGAAGGTTGAAGCTTTAACTTGACGAATTGGTCATTGACTTACTTGCACTCTCATAGGCACAGGCCAGGTGGTCAGCCGGCGTTTTATCAGAAAGAGCCACCCTCTCAAGGTGGTGACTACAAGTCCTGCTATTGGCATTCCCATTTGCAACCGACACTTTACAAAAAGGGTGTCAAAAATAGCTTATTTTCTATTGTTGAAGTTAGACACCTGCTAATGAGCACCTTGGGTATGTGAGTCCGCTGTGGTTTGGAGACTTCCCTGCCCCTGCACAGACAGGGTGGAAGAATCCCCCCAGGCCTGCACCCTTCACCCCCTAGGGGTGGCTGCAGCAGGAGCCCTAGGAGGTCCTTTGTCCAGCCAGGAGTACTGGGGGATTCCCACAGCACAAAGCTGACCAGAGGCAGTGAGATTACAGTAGAATCCCAGCACTTTGGGAGGCCAAGGCAGGAGGATCACCTGAGGTGAGGAGTTCAAGACCAGCCTGACCAACATGGTGAAATCCCATCTCTACAAAATTACAAAAAATTAACCAGGTATGGTGGCGGGCACCTGTAATCCCAGCTACTTGGGAGGCTGAGGCAGGAGAATCGCTTGAACCCAGGAGGTAGAGGTTGCAGTGAGCCGAGATCGTGCCATTGCACTCCAGCCTGGGTGACAGAGCGAGGCTCCGTCTCAAAAAAAAAAAAAAAAAGATACTGCTGGGTGCCCAGGTGCACTTTCAGAGCACCTATGGGACAGACTTTAGATGTCAGTCATGCTTGCAGGACATATGAGCACTTGGTGCCTGCTTTGGTGATTACTGGTGATTACTGTTTGTACAATAAATGCCATTTTGCGTGGTAGACTCTGCTCCGACACTTGCTTCTATGATCACCTGGCTGTGAGATTGGGGTTGGGGGGCCAGCTCTCCCCTCTTGGATATTTTGGTAGCTGCTGTCATGAACAAAAAGAGCTTTCTAGTTGTGCACCATATGGTCATATCACAGCTTGCTGAATCCCAATAAGACCCCATGGATAGAGTTACATCATTTGCTCTGTTGATTACATCATGGTATTCACCGTTCATTTGCAGCTACCAATAATGCAGTTATTCCCCTGAAATTTGACTAGGAAATTTCCATTTCTCTTCACGTCAGTCAGGTTTTCTTGTAAACAAAGGGTACTTAGCCCTTGAGGATTTCTAAAGAAGTCACAAAATGATTTAAAGTATACCAATATGAGAGTTTTTAATAAGTGAAAGAGTTATATCATATTCAGCAACAGAAACAGTATAGCCATAGAGATACTTCCCAACATCTATTTTCAAAAGAGTGTGATCTATAAGAAGAATTTACTTCAAAAGTGGTTATTTCCTCATTCATTGTTAAGACGTTATCTTTGCATTACAGAAGTGGAGTGTGTATGTGTGTGTGTGTTTAAATATCTGCTGGGTAGCAATTTGTTGACTAAAAGCTGCAAACATTTGTTAAGAGAAAATTTCAAGGACCTAAATATATGGAGAGCTACACCATGCTCACACGCTCACACGCTTACACGCTCACACACTCACACGCTCACACGCTCATGGATCAGAAGACTCAATATTGTAAAGATGTCAGTTCTCCCCAAGTTGATCTACACAGATTTACTGCAGTCCCGACAGATATGCCAGTAGATAATTTTTTAAAAATAGGAACTCACGGTCTGATTCTAAGATTGCTATGGAAATGCGAAGGACATAGGCTAACCAAAACGCCTTTGATAAGAAGAACCTGGCTGGGCGCGGTGGCTCAAGCCTGTAATCCCAGCACTTTGGGAGGCCGAGGCGGGCGGATCACGAGGTCAGGAGATTGAGACCATCCTGGCTAACACGGTGAAACCCCATGTCTACTAAAAATGCAAAAAATTAGCCGGGCGTGGTGGTGGGCACCTGTAGTCCGAGCTACTTGTGAGGCTGAGGCAGGAGAATCGCTTGAACCCAGGAAGTTCAATTGAAATCGATTCAAAATGGATCATAGACTTAAATGTAAGCCTTAACGCTGTAAAACCTCCAGAAGAAAACATCAAAGAAAGTTTTTGTGCCCTTGGGTTAGACCAAGACTTTATAGCTGTAACACCAAAATCACAACCCATAAAAGATTAATACATTGCACTTTATCAGAATTAAGAACTTCTTTTGAGAGAGGAAAACACAAACTCCTCATCAGGCTGCAAACTCTCTGTGTCTGGAAATTTGTAAACTCTGAGTTCTCTGAGTTTGCCACAGGAGTCTCTTCTGCCGGCCTTCTGATCTCTATTTTAACCTTAGTGCTGGTCAGCTGTGCCTAAACTCCAAAAGAGAGGGGATCGAGACCATCCTGACTAACACGGTGAAATCCCGTCTCTATAAAAATTCAAAAAATTAGCCAGGTATGATGGCGGGCGCCTGTAATCCCAGCTACTCGGGAGGCTGAGGCAGGAGAATTGCTTGAACCTGTGAGGTGGAGGTTGCAGTGATCCAAGATCGTGCCACTGCACTCCAGCCTGGGTGACAGAGCAAGACTCTGTCTAAAAAAAAAAAAAAAAAAAAAACAACAGAGAGAGGAGATATAACCAGGTGGGCCTCACCTCCCTGGAAGGTCGGGCTGGGAATTCAATGTTTCAGGTATCTCTGTGGCCAACTTGGCCAAAAGGGGGTACTTTCAGTTGGTGGTGGGGCTCAGGATTTTATTTTTCATTTTTAATAATTATTCTATAATCTGTAACCAGATATACCCTCATACCCAAGCTTTAGTATAATTTTACACCTACTAAATCCCCACTACCTGTATATAAACTGTAAATTAAAATATTATTTCAAAACAGTCCAACAAACCCCCTCTAAAAGACTTCTCCCAGGCTGTGGTCAGTCTCTAGTCCTCAATAAAACTCTAAATAAAACTAACGTGAAATCGTTAAAAATATATTTTTTTCTTTCATCAACATACTTTAGTACCAGCCAGGCAAGACAAGAAAGGCAATAAGGACTATTGCGATTCCTTGTTTCCGTCTGTAATTTTTTGTTGTTGTTGTTGAGAGAGAGTCTCGCTCTGTCACCCAGGCTGGAGTGCAGTGGTGTGATCTCAGCTCTCTGCAATCTCCGCCTCCCGGGTTCAAGCGATTCTCCTGCCTCAGCCTCCCCAGTAGCTGGGATTACAGGCGCCTGCCACCACGGGGCCCAGCTAATTTTTGTATTCTTAGTAGAGACCACCATGTTGGCCAGGCTGGTCTCAAGCTCTTGACCTCAAGTGATCCGCCTGCCTCGGCCTCCCAAATTGCTAAGATTACAGGCTCGATCCACCGCGCCCGGCCCCCATCTGTATTTTTAATAGAGATGGGGTTTCAGCACGTTTGCCAGGCTGGTCTCCAACTCCTGCTCGTACCCTATTGCTTAAGAAGCCTTCGGGGAGAGAGGCCAGACTGCACGGAGACGCGCCTTGGGTAATTAATTCCCAATCTGGGTTGAGCCATCCAGCAGCGGTGGCTGACGCGGGGTCGGGAGGCGGCCTCCGCAGGCGTCTCTGCAGCGCCGACGGCCTTCCCTCCCCACCGCCGAAGTCCGGTGCTCCGCAGAGATGAGCCCTGTCACAGTGGAATGAATGTCCTTGGGGCAGATTTCCAGACAGACAGACGTGAGTCAAACCACAGGCAGGAAATTTCATTTCCAGACTGCGCTCAAATTCTTTTTTCCTGACCCATGACATTCAAAGCACATTTCATTTTACAGACCGAGCTGAGCGCCCTTCCGGCCAGAGGCCCGGACCCCAGGGCCATGTGGTTCACTCCCTTCCTTCCCCTCAAGTTCAGAGTTAAACTTGAGGGTTTCCTGCGAACAGCACCAAAGGTCAACAGAAGCACGGGGCAGGAAGTGGAGGGTGCTATCTGAATGGGGGAGGCCTGGTGCCTTGCTGCTTTTTGACATTATTTGGACTCAGATATTTAACTTAGAGCACTTGATTTTCGTCATAGAGTTTTGTTTGTTTGTTTTTCCAGTATGAGATATTATAAACCGAGTCACTGAGGAAGAGATTATTCTATAATACAGTTTAGGGTTTAAAAAAATATATTCCAGGGTCAGGCACAGTGGCTCATGCCTGTAATCCCAGCACTTTGGGAGGCCGAGGCAGATGGGTTACCTGAGGTCAGGAGTTCCAGACCAGCCTGGCCAACATGGTGAAACCCCCATCTCTACAAAAATTACAAAATTAGCTGGGCGTGATGGTGCACACCTGTAATTCCAGGTACTCTGGAGACTGAGACAGGAGAATTGCTTGAACCCGGCAGGCAGAGAGTTCAGTGAGCCAAGATTGTGCCATTGCACTCCAGCCTGCGCAACAAGAGTGAAACTCCGTCTCAAAAAAACATATATATATATATATTTTTAAATATATATAAAAATATTATTAAAAATATATAAAATATACATTTATAATATATATTATAATATATATATATTCCAAAGAAAAAGGGTCTTTGTCCTTTTAAGAAAATAAATTTTATATTTTCAGGTGTCTGGTAGAAGTTGAGCTATAACATGCTGGAAGCCCAGGGAGGGACCATTGACCTCCTAGAGCCCAGCCTGTCCTTGAATCCCCACCCCGCGGACATGTGAAGTGAGCTGGGGCAAGGGGTGTAATGAGCGGACGGACAGCCCAGAAAAGGCCAGGTAGGCGCCGGGCACTCCCTCTCTCCCTACAACAGCAGGAGGCACAGGCTGCAGGCTCACAGCCACGGTCTCTCCTGCTAGGGAAACAGTCACCGTGAGTGAGCCCAGCCGCCATGGCTGAGGTGACAGGTACTCTGAGGTCAGAGTGCCCCTCTATCGTTCTGCTGTGCGCCTGGCTGCTCACTGGAAAGCGTTTGTCTCTGAGTCCAGTCTGCCCCGATTTCTCATTTGTTTGGCTGGCATTGGTTCTGCTGAAACAGACCCAGGGCAGCAAGGGTCACTTCTAAGGACCAGGGACCCCTGGAGCAAAGATTGCCTGCCCTGTCTGTACTTGAACCCAAACAGGTGGTTTGAAAGCCTCCACGCTTGGCCCCGACCCTCCAGTTCTCGAAGCTTCCCAGGTGATTCTGCCTGTGGCTAAGCAGAGAACCTCAGCCTTAAGTTACACCTGCCACTCAGGTAACCCGTGGGGCTTGTTGAAGGCAACTCAGGCCTCAGGTGTGAATGACTATAAAGCAGGGAAGGCTAGGCGTGGTGGCTCACGCTTGCACTCCCAGCACTTCAGGAGGCCGAGACAGGAGGATTGCCTGTGACCGGGAGTTTAAGACCAGCCTGGGCAACAAAGTGAGTCTTATTTTTTGTCTCTACAAAAAATAAAATCAGCCAGGAGTGGGCCTATAGTCTCAGCTACTCGGGAAGCTGAGGTGGGAGGATAGCTTGAGTTCAGGATTTCAAGGCCAGCCTGGGCAATATAGAGATACCCTTTCTTTCAACAACAACAACAAAAATAAAATAAAAAAAGCCAGGCATGGTGGTGTGCCCCTGTAGTCCCAGCTACTCGGGAGCTGAGGTGGGAGGATGGCTTGAGCCCCACAGGTCAAGATTACAGCAAGATATGATTGTGCCACTGCTCTCCAGCCTGGGCAGCACAGCAAGAGTCCTAAAAAGAGAAGAAAAGAAAAGAAAGAAACACTGAGGGCCTTTTTAGTGAGGATAACTGGCTACTTTCAGTGAATTTACTTAAAACAGAAACCAAAATTTTACTCTTAAATCAGAGACTCTCAAACCTTAGCCTGCATCAGAGTCCCTTGGTGGCTTGTGAACTACAGATTGCTGCCCCTCCCCCCACCGAGTTTTCTGCCTCTGTGGCTCTGGGGTGGCCCTGGAGTGGCCACGGGCTCTGTGATCCCAACGAATATCCACCTGATGCAGAGGCTGCTGGTCCAGGGGCCCCACTCTGAGAACCACTGCTCTAAGGGGGTGGGGGGGAAATAAAAAGGGAAATTATAGAAGACTTGTCTTATCTAATTAATAAAAATGCAGATTGCAGGTGCATTCTTGGCATAATCACGGCATGAGCTGAGTGGGTGTGACTGAGCAGGGAGGAAGGTCAGGGAGGGGCAGCTCCCCGCCCGCGGGCTGGACCGCCTTCTCACCACGCATCGAATGGACCGATGCCACCTGCAGCTGCTTGCGATGGACACAGAACTTGCAGATGGGGAGATGGCAGGAGGGACGGGGCTCAGTGATGCTCATGTCGCGGGCACCCCGTGTGAAGTGGAAGGGTTCCTACTGAACACTGTTCCTACTGAGAACACAGATGCCAGCCCCCAGGAGCCAGACTACGCTCCAGGGGAGGGACACCCCCTGCCTGAAGTCCTGAGAATCAACCTTTCCTCCTCCCGCACATTCAGAACCCCCTCGTGATGCTGAGGCTTGACGAAAGGTTCTCTCCTTGACCCAACTTCAGGCAGACTCTGCTGAGCCCTTTTTTTTTTTTTTTTTTTTTTGTTGAGATGGAACCTCGCTCTATCGCCCAGGCGGGAGTGCAGTGATGCGATCTCGGCTCACTGCAACCTCTGCCTCTCTGGTTCAAGCGATTCTCCTGCCTCAGCCTCCCAAGTAGCTGGGATTACAGGCGCCCACCACCACGCCTAGCTAATTTTTGTGTTTTAGTAGGGATGAGGTTTCATCATGTTGGCTAGGCTGGTCTCAAACTCCTGACCTCAGGCAATTCACCTGCCTCGGCCTTCCAAAGTGCTGGGATTATAGATGTGAGCCACCATGTCTGGCCCACTGAACCCTCTTTGGATGAGGCCTCTGTTCTCCAGCCCTGTCCTCAGCCTGCCCAAGCCAGTCTCGGAGAATCCTACTGAGTCACCCTGACCCTTGAAATCTGATTGAGTTCCTCAGCACTCCTGCTTTCCCCCCGCCACGTCCAGGTCCTTGGCCTGCCTTTAGCAAGAACCCCTTCCCCTTGAAGTTCTCCTCTTAACAATTTTCCATCCGCTGACCCCTCGCTGCTCATGGCTATAAGTCCCCGTCTGCCAGGTGGTGTTGGGATCAAGTTCAGCTCTTTCCCCTGCAACATCCCGTATATGGTCTGTCCCTGTCTCTTTGAATCTACATGAGGCGCGTCTGTGACCCCTGCCTGTGCCCCAGGTACGTCTCCCTGTGTGGGCAGAGACAAACTCCAGAGACCCCACGCTGTTTCCCAGCCTGGATGGCTTGGAATCCACGCGTTTCTGTGCTTTGTGGGGGGCCTCACCCCCAGGACCTGCGTGCAGAGACTCCAAAAGAGAAAAGGTTCCCAGGCCTCCAGTGTGTGCCCTTGCTGTGACCTCTGGAAACCTGGCTGGCAGGGACTTGTCTCTGGCCACGGTATCCTGCCCCTGAAGGGAAGGGTCGTCTGCCTGGCCAGCCTGACTGCTCGGGGCTCGGCCCTCCCTTTCCACCCAACTTCAAGGGTAAGGACACGCCTGGGCAGGAGGACAAAGGCCACCTCCTGTTCCTCGGCTGGGAACGTAGCAGGAGGACACGTGGCAGGGCCCCAGTAGACAGAGGGAGGTGGGGAGCCTGATGAGACCCGGATGGCCTGGCCTCTCGTGTCTGCAGATATCCCTGGCGGGGGGAAAGGGACCCGCGATTTTCTTTAATGATGGGTAATGTCTTCATAAAATTGACTTTCCAAGTTCATTCAGCTGGGAGGAAGTGTTGCCCCGGGGGACGACTGCGTTCTCTCAGCTCATCCCTGCCCTATCTCGACGTGGGCTGTGACTGATAGAAGCAAAAAAAAGAGTGAAGGGGGTCCTCAGCTGGTGGCCCTGGCAGAGAGGACTGAAGCCAGACACCAACTCCCCTGCCCCCCAATCCAACACCCAGCCAGGAAGAGAAACACGAGACAAGCGCTTGTCCATTGAGGAAAATGACCCAGGTGAGTCTCAATCGTTTCAGGAGGTTTAAATATTGAAGCCCTCAAACTCATCTTCAAAGAAAGGTGTTTATTTAAAGGAAAAAGGGCAGGCTATTGAGAAATACACAATTTCCTTTCTTTTCTTTTGTTTTTTTTTTTCTTTTTCTTTTTTTTTGAGACAGAGTCTTACTCTGCTGCCCAGGCTGGAGTGCAGTGGTGCAATCTCGGCTCACTGCAACCTCCAACTCCTGGGTTCAAGTGATTCTCCTCCCTTAGCCTCCCTAGTAGCTGGGACTACAGGTGTACACCACCACGCTCAGCAAATTTTTTTGTATTCATAGTGGAGACGGGGTTTCACCATGTTAGCCAGGCTGGTCTTGAACTCCTGACCTCAAGTGATCCACCTACCTCGGCCTCCCAAAGTGCTGGGATTACAGGTGTGAGCCACTGTGCCCAGCTAGAAATACAAAATTTTCATGTGAGAGGGAGGTAGGGGAAAATAGTCATTCATGCCTTTGTCTGGCTTGGTGAATCTGCATTTTTACCTAAGGTAGACAATAGGGCAGTGGAAGCAATCAGCTATGCACTTGTCTCAGGGGGGCGGAGGGATGTCTGAGTCGGTGCGGTGTCTCCCCGACACCTGTGAAGGTAAGCTGTCAATTGACATTGCCATGGTGAAATTTAACAGAAACCCTTTAGGGGCCCACAAGGGATTTCACTCAAAAAAATGAGTGAAGGGAGTCCTTGGCTGGTGGCCCTAGCAGGGCGGACAGAAGCCAGACACCCACTCTGCCGCCCCCAGTCCAACCACCAGACAGGAAGAGAAACACAGCAAGCTCCTGTCAATCGAGGAAAATGAGATAATTTCAGGAGGTTTATTTGCAAAATTAAGGACGTGTGCCTGGGAGGCAGGTCTATGCCTTTCTCTGAAGATGATTTTGAGAGCTTCAGTATTTGAAGGGGAATTTCCTTGTGGGCGCAATGTAAGGGAGGTGTGTGGCCTTATCTTGTAGCCATCTCACTTAGGAACAAAAATGGGAGCACATGGTCCAGTTCCCAGCTTGAATTTTCCCTTCGGCTTAGTGAGTTTGGGGTTCCCAAGATTTATCTTCCTTTCGTACTCCGTCCCCACTGCTCTGGCCACTTCCTGAGGGCCTGGTGTTTGTGCTGCCCCGTGGAAAGCGTGGTGCATCCACCCCAAAAGGCTGACTGTGCTTCTGGAAAGTGAGGGTCCTTCTCTATCTTTGCTCAAGGTCCTCAGATGTGATGTCAGGGCAGCTGTAAGCTGTTTCTCCACATCCCTCAAGCCTCCTGCAATGCCTGGCAGAGCCCTAGTGCTGCAGTTTGAGGCTCAAGGGGCCACGTCCCCAACTCCCTTCAGGTCACCATGTCACCAGGAGATGTCCCTGTCTTGGTGTCTTGGTGTTGCAGGACTCAGCTCCTCTATTCAGCGAAAACCAGGCTCTTGTCACTCGGCCATGAAAAATTGGGCATACACACACACTGAAGCAGGAGGGGAACAGAATTTATTGGGCGAAAATGAAAAGAAATGAGCACTTAGGTTGACGCATGGCAGCTGGGATGGGTGCTACAGGGGAGCACAAGGAGCTCAAATAAAAAGAGCCTAGCAGGGAGATTGACAGGGGAGACAATAGGGAATGATACTGAAGCTTGGCTCTCAGGGCTGAGTAGGAGCTGGTGGGGTGGGTGTGTGCGCACATGTAAGTGTGCATGCGTGTGTGGGTGTACGTGTGTGCGCACACAGGACTCTTGGCCAGGATGATGAGCAGGTGTCTTGGAGGACCTGAAAGAGACAGACGTGACTATAGCAGGAGCTGGGATTGCGCCCCGGGAGAGTGGACAAGGCAGGGATCAAATCTTACAGGGCCCATGGAGGGCGTTTGAATTGTATCCTAGAAGCAATAGTTCTTGGGTTTTTTAAGCAAGGTGTTGACATTGAGAGTTGCCTTTTTCTTTTTTTTTTAATTAAAATGTTTTATATTTTGAGACAGAGTCTCTGTTGCCCAGACCGGAGTGCAGTGGCACAATCTCAGCCCACTGCGACCTCCACCTCCTGAGTTCAAACCATTCTCCTGCCTCAGACTCCCGAGAAGCTGGGACTACAGGCACCCGCCACCACACCTGGCTAATTTTTGTATTTTTGTTTAGTAGAGATGGAGTGTTGCCATGTTGGCCAGGCTGATCTTGAACTCCTGGCCTCAAGTGACCCACCTGCCTTGGCCTCCCAAAGTGCTGGAATTACAGGTGTGAGATGTGGTGCCTGGCCTGAGAGATGGCCTTTTTAAAGATGGCCTTTTAAAGACGCTGGAGAATGGGCTACCTGGGGACAAAAGGTGTTAAGAAAGGAATGAGGGTATACATAGGCCTAGAGAGGGTGAGAGTGGCTTAGACCAGGAGCATTAGCCTTGGAGGGAGGTGGCCAGAGCTCAGAGATATTAAGGAGGTAAGACTGAATGGTGCCACAGTGAGGGCCAGGGTCCTCTGGGTGCCTAAGCAGGGAACCTGAAAGACCAGGAGTATGGGGATGGCAGGACTGGGGGGGTGGGCATGGGCAGAAGTCAGTTTTGTACATGTCAAGTTTTGAGGGTCCTGTGAGGCTTCTAGGGAGTTGCCTGGAGCTCTGAGGATGAACCTACGCCCATGTGTGGAGATTAGCTGTGGCCAATCCTTCCATGGACACCTCGTCCATTTAGTAACTCGACTCTCCAAGTCTAGGGTGGACAGCTGGATGCCAGCCTTAGTCCATTGTGCATTGCTATAAAGGAATATCTAAGACTGGGTAATTTATAAAGAAAATAGGTTTATTATTTGGCTCACCGTTCTACAGGCTGTACAAGCATGGCACTGGCATCTGCTCAACTTCTGGGAGGCTTCAGGAAGCTTCCAATCATGGTGGAAGATAAAGGGGGAGCTGGAGTATCACATGGTGAGAGAAGGACTGAGAGAGTGAGTTCTAGGATCTTTTTTTTAATTATTATTTTTACATGGAGTCTCACTCTGTCACCCAGGCTGGAGTGCAGTGGCATGATTTGACTCACTGCAACCTCTGCCTCCTAGGTTCCAGCGATTCTCATATCTCAGCTTCCCTAGCAGCTGGGACTACAGGCATGTGTCACCACGCCCTGCTAATTTTTGTATTTTTAGCAGTGATGCAGTTTCACCATGTTGGCCAGGCTGGTCTTGAACTCTTGGCCTCAAGCAATCCACCCATCTCGGCCTCCCAACATGCTGGGATTACAGGCGTGAGCCACCACTCCCAGCCACAGTTCCAAGCTCTTTTAAACAACTGGATCTCACATGAACTCACAGAGCAAGAAGGCACTCATTACTGCATGGAGGGTACCAAACCATTCATGAGGGATCTTCCTCCATGACCCAACACTTCACACTAGGCCCCACCTCCAACATTGGGGATCACATTTCAATGAGATTTGGATGGGACAAGCATCCAAACCATATCATAGTCAAAGACTACATTTCCCAGCCTCCTGTGCAGTAAAGTATGGCCATGTGACCTGGTGTGACCAATATGCGGTGAACTGACGAGCTGTGAGCAGCCTCTGTTAAGCTATTCAGGATACATCACTTCCCTCCAGTTCAGTTCTTCTGGCTTCCCAGAGCTGGTGCAGTGGGCAGAGAGGAAGCCACATGGGAGTGGTGGTGTGGTGAGAAAGAAGTGAGAAAGTAGAAATACATGTTCCAGGCCTTTTTTTTTTTTTTTGAGACAGAGTCTCGCCCAGGCTGGAATGCAGTGGTGTGATCTCGGCTCACTGCAACCTCCACCTCCCAGGTTCTGCCTCAGTCTCCCAAGTAGCTGGGACTACAGGCATGTGTCACCATGCCTGACTAATTTTTTGTATTTTTAGTAGAGATGGGGTTTCACCATATTGGCCAGGCTGGTCTCGAACTCCTGACCTGGTGATCCACCTGCCTTGGCCTCCCAAAGTGCCAGGATTACAGGCGTGAGCCTTCGCGCCCAGCCAGGCCATTATTTAGAGAAATGTGTCAGTGAAGAGGCGTAGAGATGGAGAGGACAAAGAGTTTGAGCAGGATGGCTTTTTCTAAGACGGTAGTGACTTGAGGTGTTTGAAAGATGATAGAAGATGTTGGAGACAGGCGAGGAAAGGATTGGACTGCTTGTGCTTCGTATCATATACGTGTATCAGTGCCCTCCAGTGAAACAGAACCAACAGGCAAGACGGAGGGAGAGGAGTTTCATGAGGATTGGCTCACGTGATCATGAAAGCTGAGAAGTCCCACTCTGCTGTCTGCAAACTGGAGACCCAGGAAAGCCCACGGTGTAGTTTAGTCCAAGTCTGAAGGCCTGAGAAGCAGGGGCGCCGATGGTGTCCACAGAAGCCCAAGGGCAAGAGAAGATGAGACGTCCCAGCTCAAAAAGCAGGCGGGCGGGAGCAGAGGGCTGGATTTCTCTTTCTGCTTTTGGTTCTATTCAAGACTTCGAAGGATTAGGGGATGCCTGCCCATGGGGAGGGCAATCTACCGAGTTCACCATCAAATGCCAGGCTCATCCAGAAACCCCATCACAGACACACCCAGAATCAATGCTTAATCTGGGCACCATGGCCCACTCCAGCTGACGGATAAAATGAACCATGTGCTGGCACAGACTGGGAGGCTTGAAGAACACAGATTCATGTGCTCACAGTTCTTGAGGCTGAAAGTTGGAGATCAGGGACCAGCATGGTTGGGTTCTGGTGAGGACCCTCACCTGGGTTGTAGACTCTGACTTCTTGCTGTTCCTCGAAGGGTGGGGAGAGAAAGAGATCCTCCTCCACCTTCTTCTTCTTCTTCTTTTTTTTTTTTTTTTTTTTTTTTTTTTTTCAAGACGGAGTTTGGCTCTGTGGCCCAAGCTGGAGTACAATGGCGCGATCTCAGCTCGCTGCAACCTCTGCCTCCCAGGTTCAAGTGATTCTCCTGCCTCAGCCTCCCCAGTAGCTGGGATTGCAGGCACCCACCACCACACCCAGCTGATTTTTTTTTGTATTTTCAGTAGAGACGGGGTTTCACCATGTTGGTCAGGCTGGTCTCAAACTCCCAACATCAGGTGATCCACCTGCCTCGGCCTCCCAAAGTGCTGGGATTGCAGGCGTGAGCCACCACACCCGGCTGCTCTCTTTCTCTTCTTAAAGTCCTATTGGATTATAACCCCACTCTTACGACCTCATTTGACTTTATCTCCTAAAGACCCCATCTCAGATACGGCCATGTTGGCGGTTAAGGCTTCAGCATGTGGATGCTACCCTATGGAGAAAGGACCTTTGCAGATGTGATTAAGAATCTTGAGATGAGGAGGTAATCCTGGATTATGTGGGGGGAACCTAAATGCCCTCCCAGGGGTCAGTGTAAGAGAGAGGCAGAGGGAGATTTCTCCCATGCACGCAGAGCCTGCAACGGGACAGACACGATGAGGGGAGGGATACAGCCACAGGCCAGGAATGCCAAGGACTGCTTTCTAGCGGCCACCAAAAGCTGGAAGAGGCTAGGAAGGCTCCCAGAACTGCGGAGGGAGCACAGCCCTGCTCCACACCTTGATTCAGACCTCAGCCCCTGGCAGAGAGAACTTTCTGTTGCCTTAGCTGCCCAAGGTTGTGGTGCTTTGTTATAGCAGCCACAAGAAACTGCGACCGTATCTAAGCGGAACACAGAGAACCATGTGGGTCCTCAAGCCGGAGAGGCTGACTGTGTTGCACGCGACAGGAGAGCTGAGGAGCCCAGCGGGACCGGGAGGTGACCCAGAGATCAGCAGCAGGAAGCTTCTACCTCTCCAGGGGGAAGGAGGTGACATCCCAGGGTCTAGGGCAGGGCCACCAGCAGAAGCTAAAGAAGCTTGGAGCTCCTGTGCCATCCAGGAGGCTCATGAAGTACAGAACCTGCCACCCGGTGATCACTCAGAAAACGGTAGCCAGGACTCTTCTTAGGCCAATGTGGGCGTGAGCTGGCCAGCCCTCCTTTGCAATAAGCACTGTGTGTTTCTGGAACCAGAAATGCCCTTCTTGCCCCTAACGCCCCATGGATCCGGGGATACTCATCCTCAGACCTGTGGCTGAGGAAGCCGACATCTCCAGAGGGGCCTGCGTTACTGGCTCAAGTGACAGACAGCTGGAATTTGGGGAGGCTTCCTGAATCCCCCCCCTGTGTCTGGGAGCTCTGGGGTGATATATTATGCAGAACTGAAGTGATGGTTTAGTGGCACTGGTTTTGCTCCTGGATGTTGGTGCGGGACAGTGCCAACTTCTACAGGGGACACACCCTAAGACTGTACCAAGTCTGTTCCGTTCATTGCCCTTCCCTGGTAGCTTCTGGAGAGCCCAGCGGTGGCCTTCCTATCCTCACATGGCAGAAATGCTGCTGGGCACCCTGCTGCCAATGTGGCTGCCCTCAGCCCACCGGGGGCAGGACCCTGCCAACCCTCCCATGTCCCTCTGAGCTGGGACAGAGGTCTTCCTTCACCTCCACTTTTTATTATGAATAATGCTGCTGTGAACACGAGTGTGTTTTGATTTCTCCCTGATGTATCCCTAGGAGGAGTAGCTAATTGGTAGCCCCATGTTTAACCTGTTGAGGAACTGTCACACTTTTCCAAAGTGGCTGCAGTGTTTACACTGTATCCGCCGTGGATGAGAGTGCCAGTTCCTCCACATCCTTGCCTGTGCCTGGTTTTTTGTTCTGTTTTTTTTGTCTTCTCAATTTTGTCCATTCTAGTGGGAATGAATTGGGGGGTTTTTGTGTGGTAAAATACACATAGCATAACATTTACCATTTTAAGTGTATGGTTCAGTGGCACTGAGTACGCTTAACATTGTTGTAAAAACACCACCACCACCCATCTCCAGAACTTCTTCACTATCCCAAACTGAAACTCTGACCCTGTTACCAGAAACAGGTCCAGATCCAGACCCTAAGAGAGGGTTTTTGGATCTCGTGCAAGAAAGAATCCAGGGCGAGTCCATAGAGTAAAGTGAAACAAGTTTATTAGGAAAGTAAAGGAATGAAAGAATGGCAACTCCATAGGCAGAGCAGTCTGAGGGCCGCTGGTTGTCCCTTTTTATGGTTTTTTCCTGAGGATATGCTAAACAAGGGGTGGATTATTCATGCCTCCTCTTTTTAGACCATCTGGGGTAACTTCCTGACATCGTCGTGGCATTTGTAAACTGTTACGGTGCCGGTGGGAATGTAGCAGTGAGGATGACCATAGGTCACTCTCGTCACCATCTGGGTTTTAGTGGGTTTTAGCCGCTGCTTTACTGCAATCTGTTTTATCAGCAAGGTCTTGATGACCTGTATGTTGTGCTGACCTCCTGTCTCACCCTGTGACTAAGAATGCCTTAACCTCCTGGGAATGCAGCCCAGTGGGTCTCAGCCTCATTTTACCCAGACCCTGTTCAAAATGGAGTGGCTCTGGTTCAAATGCCTCTAACAGCCCCACTAAAAAATAAATTCCTATTATCCCTCCCTAGCCCTTGGCAATCTCCATTCTATTTAATGAATTTGACTACTCTAGGGACCTCACTGACGTTCATTTTACTTTGATTTGCATTTTCCTAATGGCTAAAGATATTAAGCTGCTTTCCGTGTGCATATTGGTCATTTGTGTATCTTTCTTGAAGAAATATCTATATCCTTTACTCCTTAAAATTAGGTTGTTTTATTGTATTTTGACAAGTCCCTTGTCAGATATGATTTGCAAATATTTTCTCCTGTTCTATGGCTCATCTTTTCTCTTTTTGGAGTGCCTTTCAAAGCACAAAAGTTTTTAGTTTTGATGAAGTTAAACTTTTTTCCTTTGGTCACTTATGCTTTTGGTGTCATATATAAGACATCATTGCCTTATCTGAGGTCACATTGACTCCTGTGTTTTCTTCTAAGAGTTTTATAGTTTTAGCTCTAACATTTGGCTCTTGTATTCTGTTAATCTATGCTGAGTTAATTCGTGTAGATGGTGTGAGGTAAGGGCTCAGCTTTGTTCTTCCACATGTGGATATTCTCTTGTTCAAATACCATTTGTTGAAAAGGTGATTCTTTTCCCATTGAATTGTCTTGGCACCTTTGCTAACTCAGTTGTGCACAGATGTATGCATTTATTTCTGGAACCTCTATTCTAGTGATCTCTGTCTATTGTTATGCTGGTAGCACTGTCTTGGTCACTGTAGCTTTATAGTGAGTTTTGAAATCAGGAAGTGTGAGTCCTCAAACTTTGTTCTTTTTCAAAGTTGTTTTGACTGTTTTTGTTCCCTCATACTTCCCTAGAAAATCGAGGGTCATTTCTACAAAAAAGGCAGCTGAGAGTTTGATAGAGATTGTGTTGAATCTGTAGGTCAACTTGAGAATTGTCAATCTTATAACCCATGAACACAGCATGTCTCCACTGATTTAGGTCATCTTTATTTCGATGATGTTTTGCAGTTTTCAGTGTACACGTCTTAACGCTTCTTTTAAAAGTTTATTCCTAAGTATTTTATTGTTTTTGATGCTATTGTAAATGGGAATTGTTTTCTAAATTTCATCATCAGATTTTCCTAATATAATTATAGAGAGATATAATTAATTTTCAAATATCTCATGTACTGCAAACTTGCTGAACTCCTTTATTAGCTCTACGATTCTATGGATTTCTTAGGATTTTCTACGTACAAGATCACCTCATTGTGAACAGAGATAATGTCTTCCTTTCCACTTTGGGAGGATTGCTTGAGGCCAGGAGTTTGAGACCAGCCTAGGCAACAGAGTGAGACCTCGTCTCGACAAAAAGTACAAAAATTAGCCGGGTGTGGTGGTGTGCATCTGTTGTCCCAGCTTCTCGGGAGGCCGAGGTGGGGGGAATCACATAAGCCCAGGAGTTTGAGGCTGCAGTGAGCTATGGTCATACCACTGCACTCCAGCCTGAGTGACAGAGCATGACCCTGTCCCCCTCCAACCTTCCCTCAAAATGATCATCTAAGAGCCTTTCCACTGTGGGGTGACGGTTGGTTCCTCATTTGCTGCATGATCATTGGTTACTTGGGTCCCAAGGGGAAGGTTCTAGAAGCCCCAGGTACCCTGAGGAGACTTCCAGAAGTTCTGTGGCAGTTGAAGCTCCTCGAGGGAAGGGAGCCATTTTCTTTCCTGGTTTGGGAAAGAGTTGCTCATCAGTTTGTGGGAGAAGCTGTTTGCCTTAAGCTGGTGAGCAGCCTTCAACCATGCTGGGGGTTCGGAAGCCAAGCTGGAGGGAGCAGGGAGGCCTTCAGAGGATGGAGGTGGGACCCAGGCCCTGGCAGACGGCAGACCCTCCACTTACCCTGGAAGTGACTCTGCTTGCCACCGGGAGCGGTCATGGCTCTGGGACCCCAGGGCTGGCTGCCCCCTACCAGCCTGGCCACTTCCAGGGCTCCAGACTCTTCCCTGCTCCTGGGAAAGCCTTGCCTCAGCCCCCTGGCTTCTCCTGGAAGCCTCCAGCCCCAGCTCCTCCTGTGGAGTCCTGCGGGCCTGGGGCAGGGGCCACCTCCCAGAGAAGCCATCTATGCCCCTCCAGAAGCATGATGTGGGACAACCCTATTGTTAACTGGGACCTCCTGGCCTTCACCCCGGGAAACGGCTGGGTGGGAGCCTGAGATGAGACTGCCTGATCGTGCGAGAGACTTGCGGGGTATAGGGGCCCCTCAGCCCACACACACTATGGGTTGGGAGGCAGCCCACCCCATGCCGTTCTTAGAAGAAAAGATGATTTTGTGAAAGCCCAAATTCACCAAATCAGTAAAACCAGAGGACGTTTCCCTCCAGTCCAGTCGCCTGACCAGCTTGGCAAGGCTTCCAATCAGGAACCTTCCAGGACTCGGGCTCCCCTGAGTTCCTGATCCCCGTAGGAAGTGAGGACGTGACACCTCCCCGGGTCTCGGAGATCCGGATGGAGATTAATGCAGCAGCATGCTGTACCCTGTGGGAACCTGGTGAATGAGTCATCTCCATGAATGCCACGTGGTGCTCCTCCTACTTGCCTAGTGGTGTCCCCTTTTCCTTTCACAGATATGCCTGAATCGGGCAGCTTTGCTCATGGACCGCCATGTTTCTGCCACTTGCTGGCCAAATATTCCCCACGTCCTCTCACAGAGATGTTTGGTGCCCTGAATAACTCCTAGACCATTTGAATAGCATGCTGCCCACTACTGCTTCCCATCGTATAGTTGTTTTGCCGATGTATAGTGGCCAGGGTGAAATACAAACTCTTCCATGGTATCAGTGTCTTTTGGGGAACTGTAGGCTGTTAGAAACTTAAAAGCAATAGCTTGGGTCAAACCAAAAGGTAGAATTTGTGAGTGCTTCCAACGTCATCTGTCCACGCTGATGCTTTTCAGCAGCTGCCAGGTCTGGAGCAGGCCAGCGCCAGCCCACGGACCCCCAGAGCAGCCAAGTACCCCAGGGTTCCCCCAGAAATTCAGGAGCTCCCTACCTCGCAGACTAATGAAAACACTGCATCAGGCGACCCTTTGCATTCAACCCTGCCCTTGGAGAACTCGCCTCCAAGGCCCCCACCCCAGGCCTCTTGCCAGAGCCTGTCTTTATATTTGAAACTTTGATATTTTGTTCGTCATGAATTTGTCTGCACTCATTTTGATTTTTAAAAATATTGACACGCCTTCTCTCTTGATAACTGTTTGGGTGTGCCTTTAAATTCCGTGCCTACAGTGAGGACCTCACTTGCCTAACCTTTGAGACTTCAGGGTGTTCTTTAAGGGGATCCCTTCCCTCCAACTCTCTAGTTAACCCTGCCCCTGAGCATCTGAGAAGCTTGTGAGGGGTCTGTCAGGAATCTGCAGCTTGAGTCCTTTAGGGGCTCACGCTGGGGGCTGGAGGGAGAAGGGGGGTGCAGAGCAGGGTAAAAGTTAAGGTGTACCACGGCTGGGGCTAAAACAGCACTGAGTCTCACTGCCTGCACATGGGCTCTGCTTCCTTCTTGCGTTTTCCATATACTCTGAGACTGCGACGTCTTTTATTGCTTTCCCGGGACATTTCAATCTGACCCTCCAGCCTCTCGTTTTGCCTTTTCCTATCCCATCCCCTTCACACTGTCTGGCAGTGATCATTTCCTTTTCTCTTTTTTCTTCAGTGTTGATCTCTATCTTTCCCATCCTCTGAACTTTATGGTCACAGGAGCATAAGCACACACCACTTTTGGGCAGCCTCACTCCTGGGAGACCCCCCATGGTGGGGCCGGGGCAGGTGCCAGCACCGGCTAAAGCACACAGACAGCACCCTTCCCCATCTGTCTCCACCCCAACCCATCCACAACTAAAAACTGCACACTGACGACCAACTCTTTTGTTCCTGCTCTGGTAGAACAGATTTCCTGCGGTCCCAGGGATGGGTGGGAAATTAGGGAGCCCGGGAGACGGTTCGCACCTGCTTCTTGCACTCTTAACAGATACCACTGTGTAAGGAAAGGCCAAGATGACAATGACCCCGGACGTCAGACTAGAGTATCTGGAGGAAGTTGCCTCCTCCGTCCTAAAGTTCAAGCCGGACAAGTGGAGCAAGCTGATAGGCGCCGAGGAGAACGTGGCCCTGTTCACAGAGTTCTTTGAAAAGCCTGACGTCCGGGTGCTGGTGCTGACGCTCAATGCAGCCGGCATGATCGTACCCTGCCTGGGCTTCCCCGAGTCCCTCAAGTCCAAAGGGGTTTACTTTATCAAGACAAAGCCCGATAACATCAACAAGGACAACTACAAGGCCCGGCTCCTTTACGGTGACATCAGCCCCACGCCCGTGGACCAGCTGATCGCAGTGGTGGAGGAGGTGAGCGCGTCCAGGCTGGCATCGGAGGTCTCGAGCACGGCTGACTTCTTGGGAGTGGCCTTCAGTCCTGCTGCTCAACCTGTGGTCCCTGGGCCAGCAGCAGCCACAGAGCTGGGGAGGGATTGGAAATGCAGGTGCTTGGGCCCCATCCACCCTGACCTGCTGAGACAGACCTGCTTGCTTTTGGTTTTTTAATCTTTTTTTTGAGACAGGGTCTCACTCTGCTGCCCAGGCTGGTGTGCAATGGTGGGAGCACAGCTTACTGCAGCCTCAACCTCCTAAGTTCAACCAGTCCTCCAGCCTCAGCCTCCTAGGCTGGGACCACAGGCGTGCATCACCACGCCTGGCTAATTTTTGTAGTTTTTGGTAGTGATGAGGTCTCACCAAAAAATAGCCTGTTGCCCAAGATGGTCTCAGACTCCTGGGCTCAAGCGATCCTCCTGCCTCAGCCTCCCAAACTGTTGGGATTACAGGCGTAAGCCACCATGCCCAGGCACAGACCTGCTATCTAACAAGACCTCCAGGTGGTGCTCGTGCCCTTGAAATCTGAGAAGCCCCGTGCATCCCCTTGTTCTTTCCGGACAGCACTGGGACTGCCGTGCTGTGCCGGGTGCGGTTGCCGCCCGTGGCCTGGGAAGGCATGGACTGAGTACCGGCAGATAGATTTCCCCAATTTTGAGACTTCGAGTTAAAAAAAGGTGAAAAAGGCCGGGCGCTGTGGCTCGAGCATGTAATCCCAGCACTTTGGGAGGCCGAGATGGGCAGATCATGAGGTCAGGAGATCGAGACCATCCTGGCTAACACGGTGCACGGTGAAACCCCGTCCCTACTGAAAAATACAAAAAACTACCCGGGCAAGGTGGCGGGTGCCTGTAGTCCCAGCTACTCGGGAGGCTGAGGCAGGAGAATGGCGTAAACCCGGGAGGTGGAGCTTGCAGTGAGCTGAGATCCGGCCACTGCACTCCAGCCTGGGAGACAGAGCCAGACTCCGTCTCAAAAAAAAAAAAAAAGTGAAAAAATGGAATGTCATGTTATGTGTCCCTCTGCTGTCACCCTTGGCAGGTACTGTGTCGGCCGGGGGAGGGACACAGTTTGGGGAGTCGGACCTCCAGAATGGGAGTATCTGAGCCTTTCTGGTCATCACCCTTCTTGTCTGTAGCACAGGGGCCTGCGTGCTCGGCTTGTGCACCCGACACTCGCACAGTTCTGGAGGCTGGAGGTTGAAGATGAAGGTGTCGGCTGAGTTGGTTTTCCCCAAGGCCTCTCTCATTGACTTGCAGATGGCCATCTTCTCCCTGTGTCCTCATGTGGTTGACCTTCTGTGCGTGTCTAATCTCCCCTCCTCGTAAGGACACCTGTCAGACTAGGGCCCACCCTAGTAACCTCATTTTAACTACTCACCTCTTTATTTATTTATTTATTTATTTTTTGAGATGGAGTTTTTGCTCTGTTGCCCAGTCTGGAGTGCAATGGCGCGATCTTGGCTCACTGCGAGCTCCGCCTCCCGGGTTCAAATGATCCTCCTGCCTCAGCCTCCCAAGTAGCTGGGATTACAGGCATGTGTCACCATGCCCGGCTACTTCTTGTATTTTTAGTAGAGACGAGGTTTCCCCATGCTGGCCAGGCTGGTCTCAAACTCTTGACGTCAGGTAATCCACCCGCCTCGGCCTTCCAAAGTGCTAGGATTACAGGCATGAGCCACTGCCCCCAGCGCTTACTCACCTCTTTAAAGAACCTGTCTCCAAATAGTCACATTTTGAGGTGCTGGGAGTCAGGGCTTCAGCAGATGGATTTGGGGGATACAGTTTGACCCACCACAGTCCTCCTAGGCCTTTAGCAAAGAGTGTGTGCTAGGGGTGAAAGAACTTGGGAATGGCTTTGGCACCACCAGGACAGGGCAGCTGGTATAAACTCCATGACCAGTTCCATCTCCTTCTGGAAGAAGGACCCAGTTTTCCCAGGACTCCAGATGCCGGGTCTTTGGAATTCCCCTGGGGACCCAGCTCTGCAGTTGCCGAGCTGGTGAAGGCACAGGAGGCGGAACCACAGAAGTGTTTCCTTTTAGGTCCTCTATTCTCTGTTAAACCAACGCGAGAACATGGCTGGATGGCCCCAGGTGGTCTCGGAAGACATTGTGAAGCAGGTCCACAGGCTGAAGAACGAAATGTTTGTGATGAGTGGCAAGATCAAAGGCAAAACCCTGCTGCCCATCCCGGAGCACCTGGGCAGCCTGGATGGCACGCTGGAGTCCATGGAGAGGTATGTGGGCCCAGCTGCTCCCGGCCGCCGCTGGGTGGGAAAGTGGCGTGTGCTTGACACTCCTACACCTGTTGTTTCCCTGCAGAGTGGCTTCATGTGTTAAATCCAGGGAAAAGCAGGGTAAGGTGTGGTGCATTAGGTGGCGCTGAGACTGAGGAAGATGGAAGCAGGGAAGGGAGGGAGCAGGCTCTGCAGCCCCTGGGGCTTTGGCACCTGCACCCGCCACCCCACCCGGGTCACACGTGTGTGCTGGTCCAGTCACCACCGGGCATGCAGAAGGTGTCCCACCTGTTAGCATGGCCAGGAAACAGGAGGCACAGCTTTAAGATGCGGGACAGGGTCAGTGAGTGGGAGTGGGAGGGACTCTCGGCAGTCTGTGTAGGGGCTGCGGTGCCCCAGCGGACCTGGGAAGCCCAAGGGACTCCAAGGTGTCCCCTCGCATCTGCGTCGCCACAATTTGCAACCTCCCTGATATGTGAGACCCTCGTGACAATTTGTTCCATGCTTGCCTCACGTGGGCAAGTCCTCCACTGATCATTCACAAAGCCTCAAGCACCATGCCCGGTGGTGGCGCCAGAGGAGCCATCTTGAATAGGGTTTAAATAGGGTTTGCTTAATGCTCTCCCTCTTCCTTGGAGGTGAGCACCTCCAGGCACTGGCATCTCTGACCACACCCGTTGTTTCCCTGGGGTCTCTTCCTAGCTGGGAGTCTTGGGAACTTCTTTAGCCTCCCCGAGGTGGCTGGAGGCACCAAGGACATGAGACCAGACAGTGCTGCTGCTGGTGGTTTGGGATTGGTGGGCAGAAGGCTTCAGGGGAGAGCTTGGGGGGACCCATGTGTGTGTCGCCATGAGAGCAACGCCCCAACCTTCTATCGTGTAGGATCCCCTCTTCGCTGGACAACTCGCTCCTGCACGCCATCGAGACCATCATCATCGACTGGTCCCACCAGATCCGGGATGTGCTGAGCAAAGACTCAGCCCAGGCACTGCTGGACGGGCTGCACCCCCTGCCCCGGGTGGAGTTTGAGTTCTGGGATGCCCGGCTGCTGAACCTCAAGTGTATCCATGAGCAGGTACGGCCTCCTCTGTCCTGTGAGGCTGCAGCATCGTCCCAGCTGGGTGACCTGGCTGAGCTCTCAGCCTCCCAGTGCCTACCTCCCAGGAGTCCTGAGGGCTCTGATGACCTGCGGAAATTCGGCAGCCCCAGCCAGCCACAAGGTCAGGTTGGCCTCACCTTAGGGTCTTCCAGGTCAATGAAAGGTGGATCTTTTCTCCCCTTCTCAGCTAAACAGACCCAAAGTGAACAAGATTGTTGAGATCCTAGAGAAAGCCAAAAGCTGCTACTGGCCAGCGCTGCAAAACGTTTACACCAACGTCACGGAAGGTGAGCCTGTGACCCCGCCATGACTTCTGCATGAAGCTGTCCGTGCCTCCCGGGAGGGCTGGGTCAGGCCTGTCGCCAACCCTAGGACGTTGGCCTCCCTCTGCAAGCAGCTTTCTCAGCCCCCTCTACTTGAGAAAGGCCCGTTTCCTGAAGGGAGCGGGTCTCGGCACAGGGAGCCGCATCCGCGTCGTTTCTGAGCAATTTCCGCTCCTTACCGGTGGGAGCTTGTTCTTGTTCTGTGCAGGGCTGAAGGAAGCCAACGACATTGTGCTCTATTTGAAGCCCCTACGGATACTGCTGGAGGAGATGGAGCAAGCTGACTTCACAATGGTGTGCTGGCAAGGCAGAGCTGACTTTGATGGGGAGGGTCTTGTTTCTTCAAGGCACGTGGGGCCATGGGGTTCTTGGCTGTCATCAGATGTGTGGACCTAGGGAGTTGCCTCTCCCCTCCTCCTTGGGGACCCTCTCCTGGGTGCCCAGTGACAGCCATGGGAAGGGGAGGGCTGGGACGCTGGGATAAGACGCAGAGGCCGGTCCCCTCCAGTGTGCCGGGCCTATCTCCCCCCAGCTCCCCACCTTCATCGCCAAGGTGCTGGACACCATCTGCTTCATCTGGGCCACCTCTGAGTACTATAACACACCCGTTAGGATCATCGTCATCCTGCAGGAGTTCTGCAACCAAATCATCGAGATGGTAACCCTCCCCTGGCCCCCCGGGTCCCCTCCCTCCCCTCCTGGCTGGGACCCCTCCCCGGTTCACTGTTTTCCTGCTGCCCGTGTTCCCCAGCAGTTTGAGAGCAGGCCAAGATGTCGGCACAAGCCTTTTCAGGCCCCGAGCCGAGATGGAGCCCTCCTCGAGGCTGCCTAAGTTCTAGGGAGAGCACTGAGGGAGAAGAAAGGGAAGACGGGGACGGAGCAGGAGGTCTGCCCCGAGAGTCCCAGCACCCCGAGACCCGTCCAGTGCTTTGTGGGTCTCTCTAACCCCACATCGAGCCACCCTCTGTCTCCCTTAGCAGAGACTTTCTTTCCTTCCTCCCATTCATAAGCACGTGTTTGAGCTGAACGGCTGTATCCCCTGGGCCACCTCTGTATATTAAAACCGTGCTGTGACCCCATCTTCACGACCAGAAGGGCACTGGGGTCCCCTGTCCCTGGAGGGCCTGTCATCATCTGTGACCCCCGTCCATGATGCTGCAGCCTTGGCAAAGGAGGAGGGGCTGAGGAGGGGAAGGCAGCTCGGTCCCCTAAGAACGGCCCAGCAGTGGGCAGCTGGGAGGGGTTACTTCGGACATCCACACATAAGAACAGATCGCGGCTCCTGCAGGCGGCATGCCTGGACATCACCCCAAATGGCTTGTCAGAGCTTTCGATGTCTGTCTTCTCTTTTGCCCAGACACGAACCTTCCTGAGCCCAGAAGAGGTGCTGAAGGGCCTGCAAGGCGAAATCGAGGAAGTCCTGAGCGGCATCTCCCTGGCCGTGAACGTGCTGAAGGAGCTCTACCAGACGTACGACTTCTGCTGCACGAACATGAAGCTTTTCTTTAAGGTAGCCTTTCCGTGCAGGGCGAGGGCCGAGGCGAGGCACGAGCGAGTTCACATGGGCCCCGACATTTGAGAAAGTGGGGACAGTTGAAGCAAACGCCGCATCGTCTCTTTCTCTCCTCTAAGGACAAAGAGCCCGTGCCTTGGGAGTTCCCTTCTTCTCTTGCCTTTTCCAGGATGAATTCCTTCTCCCACCGCATCCAGACCATTGAGGTAAAAACAGAACTGGGTGCATCTTGACCTCCACTTCTCAGACTGCTCCTACCCTAGGACACCCGCAGCGTCCATCCCTACCCCCCTTGACAATAATCCCCCAGGCAGAAAATAAGTCAGGCCCAAACATCTGTTATGGGGAAACCAAGGCTTTGCAGCAGCCTCCACCATGCCCAGAGCTGTTAGCCAAGAGTAAAAATGACCCACTTTGGGTGCTTCACCCCTTGTCTCGTGCCTTCTGTCACGAGCAGGTTACCGATAAGTTTAAACCACTGCGTTCAGGATGCCTGGGGGCCAACAGCAGTCACTTAGTGGGACTCGATTATTACAAATGGAGACTTATGAAGGCCCCGGTGTAAGCACCATGTGGATACACAGAGTGACACACAGCAGATAAAACCTTAAAAATGGTGCATGGCCCAGCCCCGTGACTCACACCTGTAATCCCCTCTGGCGGGCTGAGGACGGAGGATCACTTGAGCTCAGAACTTTGAGGCTGCAGTGAGCCATGATCGCGCCGCTGCACTCCAGCCTTGGTGCCAAAGTGAGACCCTGTTTCAACAAAAAAGCTTCAAGGCGGTTTTCTCTGGGGGCTCTGGAGAGAAGAGATGAGAGGGATCAAGACAGGGTAGGGCAAGAAAGTTTTGTCTTCTGTATCTTCTGCATGGTGTAATTTTTCAAAACTTTGTGCACATATAACTGTATAACTCACATCCTTAAAAAAGGAGAAAATCATCCTGGAACCGTAAAGCATTGACTTTAGAGTGGACACCATTGTCGGCAGCTTGGGGGAGGCTCGTCCAGTTCTCATCTACACCTCCTGGGGGACAGGGGAGGGAGGCCCGCTCAGGAGTTCAGAATTGCAGTCCAAGTGCGGGCTCATGCCTGAAATCTCCCAGACTGAGAACGCGGAGGGTTACAGTCACATTTCTGGACAAGGAGCTGTGATTCCCACATGACAGATTCCTGAATCAGAAGGAAGATTCTGGGCAGGAGGGGACTTTGGAGGTGGAGGAAATGGCTTTGCTGTCCACCCCCTGACAACAGGGCATGTCAGCCTCATCTGTATCCTCCGCGTCGGGTGGAAAAGCTAAGAGCTCCTGGCCCTCAGTGCCTGTGCTTCTCCTTGGGGTGGTGGTGGTGGTGTGTGGCCTGATGCTTCTGGACCTGGGAGAATGGCACCCACCTCAGCACCGGTTTAGGGGAGTGATGTCAAGTTCACAGGAAGATTTCCAGTCTAAACTCTGCCTGCACTGTGCCTGGTATGTGCAGGGGCACAGAAGAGCATCCGTGGAGCCTTGGAGACCTCGTTTGGGAAACAAGAACCGCACACACAGAAACAGCTAACGGGATGGGCCTGCACGTGACTAAAGTAAATGCAAGCCATGCAGATGGGAGACCAGGCCTCTGGGAAGGAATGCATTGCTATGGGGCAAAATAGTCAGGGAGCACTTCAGGGAGAGGGGGCATGAGCCACACCTGTGAGGAAGCAGAATTTCTACACATGTGTCCATCCAGGCATCCCAGCCACTTTCCTCTTGGATCACCTTCAGGACATGGCGCTCTGCATAGGATGGTCTTCCAGGTAGCAGGGAACTTAAAGCTTAGCAAGAGCATAGAAATCTTCACCATTCCAACCGCTTCCCACAGCAGAGAGAACGGAGGTCCCAGTGGAGTGTGATTTATTTAGAGATGCGGTTTGGCCAGTCTAGGGTCAGGACAGGATCCCAGACTTGACCCTGTCCAGCTCCTCCTCATTCACACCTCATAGACAATTGAGAGCCCTTCCTTCCATCCCCTCTTTCTGCAGGCAGTGGGACATCTGCTTAAAGAACAGCACAGTCACAGAGGGTGTCCTCCCACCCCCACGGTGGTGTCTCCTGGGGACAATTCGCTCTCCAGCTCCTCCTGCCTGGGGTCAGAGCTAGCTTTGTAACTGGACCCGTGAGTTTGGTTGTGAAGATGAATTGACTGTGTTTTTCTCCTCCACTAGGAACTCTATAAAACAGCGATTGAGTTTCTGAAGCTGGAGAAAATCGAGCTTGGGGGTGTGCGTGGGAACCTCCTCGGGAACCTGGTGACCCAGATCTATGACGAGGTCTTTGAGCTGGTGAAGGTTTTTGCCGACTGCAAATATGATCCCTTGGACCCTGGAGACTCGGTAGGTCCTCCGGCAGGGTTGGATGAAGCGAACTCGGTGACAACAGCAGCAGCCTCAGTACCAGCTTAGGGGAGTGAAGGGACGGCACACGGAGGAAGCAGGTGCCGGGCGATCCCAACACTTTGAAAACTGTAGAGCAGTCCCCGCAACAGTGAGCACATTGAGCTGCGCCCCAGTCCCAAGTCCTCTCAGCAGGGGTGGGGGCTGGAGAGGGTGCCCTTGGCTGGCTTTGCACGCTGATTACGAGGTTGACATTTCCATTTGCCTTTAGAATTTTGACCGTGATTATGCTGATTTTGAGATCAAAATCCAAGACCTGGATAGGAGGCTGGCCACGATCTTTTGCCAAGGATTTGAGGACTGCAGCTCTATTGAGTCCTCTGCAAAGGTAAGCATGCAGGGGGCACTCAGGCTGATCTGGAGCCGGGTGCCTTGGCACTGGATTCATGTTGAGAACGATCTTGGAGACCATTTCATCCTCTCCACGTAGAGCTGATGCCCAGGGAGGGAGGGCCCTTTCTCCTGTGCCTCGGAGTCAGTCAGCAGTAAACACCCAGTGTAGCTCCTAATGGTTCTTACTGCCATATCTTAGAGGAAGAGGAGCACGTGAGCGTGAGATGACATTATTTTACTGATACTTCTTAACGCTCACTAAGAAAAAAGGGGACCGTTTATTCTTGATTCGGTTTTCCCACTACTCGAAAGGAGTGAAAGTTACAGAGGTAAAGTGGGTGTAAAAATAAAATTCATGCAGATTTTGGCCCACTGAGTTGAATTTATACAATGCCTTCGTCCATGCAGGCCACTGTAACAAATTGCTGTAGGCCGAGTGGCTTAAACCACACACATTTCATTTCTGTCAGTTCTGGAGGCTGGGAGGTCCAGCAGACTCAGTGTCTGGTGAGGATCTACTTCTGTTCCTAGATGGCCATCTTTTCATTTGGTCCTTACGTGGCAGAAGGGGTAAGGGAGGTCTCTGGGTCTCTCTTTATTTTTAGTTTTAAGGGGTTTTTGTTTGTTTGTTTTTTAAGATGGAGTCTTGCTCTGTTGCCCAGGCTGGAGTGCAGTGGTGCAATCCCAGCTCACTGCAACCTCCGCCTCCCGGGTTCAAGTGATTTTCCTGTCTCAGCCTCCCTAGTAGCTGCAATTATAGGCACATGCCACCACACCTGGCTAATTTTTGTGTTTTTACTAGAGAAGGGGTTTTGCCATGCCGGGCTGGTCTTGAACCCCTGACCTCAGGTGATCCACCCACCTTGGCCTCCCAAAGTGATGGGATGATAGGCATGAGCTACCACGCCTGGCCTAGTTTTTATTTCTGTAGTGACAAGGTTTTGCTGTGTTGCCCAGGCCCATGAGTTCTGGGCTTGACTGCTTCCAGGGCCCCTGATTTGAATCGCTGGGCCAGACCAGCTCCCATGACTGTGAAGGCAATCGGGTTGGCTTGGGCAACCTGGGCTGGTGGTCATCTTTCAGGGGATGTCAAGGCTGAGATTCCTGAGGACAAAGATCTCTCCCCTACAAATGTCAGGATGTTCCTTTGCCCTTTTGAACACTCTTGCAAAAATGCAAATATATGGGAATTTGAAGCTCCGCAAATTAAGGATCAAGTAAGTCTTGGATCAAGTTGGTGTTCTAGGCGAAATATCAATGAATGCAAATTAATACAGCACTGCCTTGCTGTGGTTGAAAAAATTATTCAATTATACTTGTTGAAGCAAGATGAGGCTGACTTGATTCAGACCTTATTCACGATTTATACCGTTGCAGTAGATACAGGCATAGGGAGAGCGATGGAGCTCCACTTTGAATACACTGCAGGTAAGTAAGAATTTCCAGCAAAGGAGCAGGGTGGGGGTCAGTGGATAGAAAAATATTTAGAGGTGACATCAGGGGTTGGGGGATTCTGGCTAAACCAACTTCAAGATTCTAGTTGGAGGCAGGTTAGGATAATAAGACATCCCCTGGGAGATGGTAGAGGATGGAGACCCTGATGAGAATCTTTGGCCAAGCAAAGAATCTTTGTCAATGTTCCCTTCCTCAGAAGGCTCTTTCCCAGGTAGCTGTATCCCTGGTTTGCAGGGTCCTCACTTCCTTCCTTCTACTCCAATGCCCCCCAGGCTGGTGCCTTCAGCAGCAGCCTGCCTTCCCTTCTTAGCAACGGCCCTCCCTCATCTCATATTCAATTAGGTACTAATGTCTGTGTGTTCCTTGTCTTCCCAACTAGAAGGTAACCTCCCTGAGGGCAGGCACTGGATTTGAGTTCCCTTAGAACTTAGCCTAGCCCAGGGCAGGCGCTTTTGAGTATTTCCTGCAGTGCAGAACTGGCTCTTGCCAAGGGAGGCTGGCTGGTCTGGATGTTGTTGGGAGGTAGTTTCACTCTAGCGTAAGCTCCACGTGGAGCCCCTGAAGGATAACACAAAAGCATTAGGGCTGCCCCAGCTCAGAAGGGTCCCAATGGAGCCAATTCTTTCGTTTGGAAACCTCACTTTTGGGTCTCTAAAATTAAAGATGGGGCACAGGCGCACGGGCTGGGTGGGCGGGCAGGCAGCTGACTTCTGCAGCTCTTGCACCCCTAATGCCGGCTCCACAGGGGAGTGCTATGACCCCCCGCTTCTGTGCCAATGAGAAAAATCAGAAAAATTAAGTAACTGGTCACCCGGCCAGGGCCAGACGAGTCCCCAGAGTCTCACTGGCCCCGACATGGAGATTCCGCCCCCTACATCTAGTTTGGAACAAGGGAAAGAGCAGATAAGGACCAGCGTATGGGTCTGGGCTGAACCTCCACTAGAGTTCACTGGGGGATCCAGCAATGGGGAGGGAGCTGGGTTGGCGAGTCTGCTTTGGGAGCCCTCGGGAGCCCTACCTAGGCCCCTACCCTGTGAGGAGCAGGAGGTACTGGAAGAAACCCAACCCCGCCTCTGCAGAACAGAGCCAGCCAGGAACAAATGCAGTCATCCCGCCCCAGGCTTTCCCCTCCAAATCCCCAGCCACTGTTAGGGTCAAGACGGGCTTTTGTGCTCTAAAAGAAAGAGTCTCTTTTAAAAAAGTTTTCACGGTATGTTTATGCTCGATTTAAAACAAAGGGGAGAGTGGGGAGAAATAACTCTTGTAACCCATTTCCGACGCCATCTGTTCGCCTTTCTCTTTGACCTGAGAACATTCCCCCCTGGTTTGACCGCCCTGTGTCTAATTACAGTAGGCCCCTGGGGTTTCTCTCCCTCCTGTCCCTTCCATCCCCTGCCTCTTCCGGACTTAGTTCTCATTATCAGCAACTCACACACAGCCAGGAACGTTCTAGAGCAATTTTCCACATGATCTCCTCTTGGCAGAAAATAGAATTCGCTTCCTTTCCAAAAGTCATTAAGCCAAAAACTATATAAACATGAAAAGGAGGAGAGAGAAATGGGAAGAGAGAGAGAGAAAAAAAAAAATGCTGGGACAGGATGGTCATAAACTATTAAGAGGAACATTTTTTTTTTTTTTCCAACTGCCCCATGTCAATGCTTTGAACAAGTGAAACTGGTGACCTCATACGTCAGCAGGCAACTGTGGAGGAAGCGGGTAGCTGGCAGGACACCAGCATTTCCGTGTCTGCTTGAGAGTCCACAGCTGCTCCATTTGTACAACCCACAGTACAAATAGGTCCGAGGGTGACAATTTTTTTTCTAAGCCCAGGAGAAATCAGAATTTGTGTCAGGAAGATTTGAACAATTTTGAAAAATACAATTATTTTGAAAATAGCTGCAGTCTTGCATTTGGGAAATCTGTACTTTTTGGGGGCCTGAAAAATCTCCCTTTCTTTGCGGTCATGTTTTAGTCTTTCCTCCAGCGGCCATTTCTAGGGACAGTGGTCACATTTCTCAGACCCAAGTCTGGGGCGAGTCTGAGACTCAGGCTCCCCGCAGCAGGTCTGGCCCCACCCGGCGCAAAGGATGGTAGCCCCAGGAAACTCTCACGATTTCCTACTCACACCCAGCGCTTGGGGACCCTGTTTCATGTGAGTCTGTCTTGCCTGTCTCTCGCCCCCACCCACTTGGTCTGACCCCCAGAGCTTTCTCAGAGCAAAACACATTTCCTGATGGTGGTTTTCTTGCCTGAGCTGCCCCTGAGAGCGGCAGTGCTCTTCCTAAGAGGAATAATCCTTGTGACTAAAACATTTCCCCATTTATCCTTATCATAGTAGAAGCCCGGGTGTATACATGCAACATTATGGCTGTTTTTAAATTGTTTACTTGGAGTTGTTTTGGGTTTGTTGTTTCTGGAGACAGGGGCTCACTCTGTTGTCCAAGCTGGGGTGCAGTGGTGCAATCTTGGCTCACTGCAGCCTTGACCTCTGGGGCTCAAGTGATCCTCCCATCTCAGCCTCCTGAGTAGCTGGAACTCTAAGGGTACACCCAAAAGAATACAAAAACTGGACCCAGCTAGTTTCATGTATTCTTTGTATTTTTTTTTTTTTGTAGAAACAGGATTTTGCTATGTCACCCAGGCTGGTCTCAAACTCCTGGGCTCAAGTGATCCTCCCATCTCGGCCTCCTGAGTAGCTGGAACTCTAAGGGTGCACCCAAAAGAATACAAAAACTGGACCCAGCTAGTTTCATGTATTCTTTGTTTTTTGTTTGTTTGTTTGTTTGTTTTGTTTGTTTGTTTGTTTTTGTAGAAACAGGATTTTGCTATGTCACCCAGGCTGGTCTCGAACTCCTGGGCTCAAGTGATCCTGCTGCCTCGGCCCCCCAAAGTGTTGAGATTACAGGCGTGAGCCATGGTACTCAGCCTATTCTTTCATTGCTTGAATCTTCCTTACCAGAATTCTGATTTTTCCTGGGCTTAGAAAAAACTCTCGTAGGTCTTGGATTTATTTGTCCTGTGGGATTACAAGTCAAGTATTTGCAGACTCGGCCTAAGTCAATGGGAAAAGCATAGAGGCACCCACTGAGTCAGTTGACACACACAGAAAGGTTCCGATGGATTCTTTTGTTTTGGCAAGGTGCACATTCTCGCGCTTCTGAAGGCTGGCCCTGCTCGTTCTGTCCACAGCCACAGGCTGGGGAAGGGGAGCGGACTCAGGCGAAGAGGCCCCCTTCTCCTTTCTCCCCAGCTCCTGTACATGTGTGGGGGCCTCCTGGAGCGGCCCCTGATTCTTGCCGAGGTGGTGCCCAGGTATTCAGTCATGCTGGAGCTGTTCGACGCTGAGCTGGACAACGCCAAGATCTTGTATGATGCCCAGATGGCAGCCTCCGAGGAGGGCAAAATTCCCCTGATCCACAAAAACATGCCTCCCGTGGCCGGGCAGCTCAAGTGGAGCCTGGAGCTGCAGGAGAGGCTGGAGGTGTCCATGAAACACCTGAAGCACATCGAACACCCGTGAGTCACAGCCCTGGCCGGGGGCAGGCAGGGGCAGGCACCCCAACTCCATGGCGCTGGGAGAGCGAGAGGGACTTTCCCAGCCCTGAGCCGGACCACCCTGCTGTCGACCAGACCATCACCTCCCAGAGCAAAAGCCCAGAAGAGACCCTGTCGGGTCCTCCCTCCTCCCCTGAATGTCTTCTCGGTGGGAGTGCTCAGGGGGAAGCTGGCTGGTCCCCACCCTTGCCCACCAGCCTGGTAGACATGAAGACCACCCGGCAGGAACAGGCAGAGGCTGTGTGTGCAGTCGGCTGAGCCACTGTTGCATGAACTTGGCCGAGGCTCCCAGACAGCCAGGGCCAGTAGAGGCTTCATGGTGGACGCAGGGACTGCTGCAGGGGAGGCCCGGCTGGAGGTCTTGGCCTGGGGAGGCCGATGCAGCTGACCGGGCAGGGGGGAGGCTTTTATGCAGTCGTGTGGGGGGCATATTTGCTTTCATCTGTTTGACCCCAGGTTGGAAGGGAGAATGAAAGTTGGAGAGGGGCTGGCAGTCGGGAGCTGGTTGCTGCATGGGTTCTCTTTTGGCCTCCTGGGCCAGTGGCTGCAGACTGCAGGTCCGAGTTCCGTTTGAACATTTGGTCTGGCCACTGCTTGTTTGCATATTCAGTCTGTGAGCCTTGAGTAAACGGGTGGCTGGCCACTTCGGCACCCCGGATCAGGCAACAGCAATGGGACACATCGAAGAGACCCCACAGGAGATGTCCATGGGGCCTCACCTTCCCACTCTGATTCCAGGGTCATGTCTGGAGCAGAGGCCAAGTTGATTTATCAGAAGTATGACGAGATGATGGAGCTGCTGGGGTCCCACCGCGAGAAGATCTACCAGCAGTGGGTGGCGGGCGTGGACCAGGACTGCCACTTCAACCTGGGGCAGCCGCTAATTCTGCGGGACGCCTCCAACAACCTCATCCACGTCAACTTCAGCAAAGCGGTGGGTGCCAGGAGTGGGGACCCGTCAAAGGCTCCTTGGGAGCTGGGGGCAGGGCCTGCCAAGGTTCCCTCAGCGCGGATTCCTGGAGGTCGATGTTTATATCACAGTTAGCCTAAAGCTTCACTTGTTAAGTATGTCCAAGGTATATTTAAGACATGAGGCAAAGCAGAAGCAATTTTGAGAGTAGCTTCAACGAGTATCTTCTTGAAAGCGTTCGTGTGATCCCAAGAAGAAACATCAATCTGAAATTGGAAGGAAGAAAAGTATTTGCCGAATCTATACAAATGCGCTGGCTGGTCGAGGCAGGCACACTGGGGAGAATTCACACTCGTGGGCTTTGGGATGTGGGTTCCATGGCTAAAACCCAGGAAGTTCAGAAGAACAGAGACGGAACCCAATTCCTACAGTCACAGCCCCAGAGCTGCCCAACCTACACGCAGCAAGGCAGGGAAACCAGAGATGCGGCTCTTCCTTGGAAATCTTCCCATTCACTAACATTGATTCTTTCATTCACTGAATGCTTACTGAGTACCTACTATGTGTGTGTGCTTGGGATAAATGAGTGAGCCAGAGATTCAGAGATCTGTCTGTCCTGCCCTCCTGGAGCCGACTCCCGGCAGGAGGGCGGGGAGGATGATCAGTTAGCATTCACGAGGGAGTCAAGCATGTGATACTGTAGAAGGTGCAATAGGTTCCACAGAAGGAAGAGCAGGAAGGGCAGGTTAAGAAGATCAATAGAGCTGGTGGAAGGGGCAGGTGCAAGTTTAGATGTGAGCAGAGACTTGTGGGAGGTCAGAGTGCCACTGAGCAGAGATGGAAGGGACAGCCTTGCAGCAGAGCACACAGCTAAAGGCCAGGGGGCATGAGAGCCTGGTGAGGTCCAGGAGCAGCAAGGCGGCCAGTGGGGCAGGGGAGTGGGCAAAGGGGAGGTCGTAGGAGAAGAGGTGAGAGTGATGAGGAAGGGCCCCATGGGCCACAGAGGGACTTGGGGCTTGGTTTGAGCAAGATGGCAGCCCCTGCAGGGTTTCAGGCAGAGGAGTGCTGTGATTAGATTTCTACTTGTAAAGGACCCTTCTCCACGCTGTGAGGTGTGTAGATTGAAGGGAGCTGGGGCTGGGGGAAATTGTAGGAAAATCAGGAGCCTGTTGCCACAATCCAGGCAAGAGATGACAGCTGGGAGGTGGTGGCTGGAACCAGAGTGGCAGCAGTGAAGGTGGTGGTGAGCTTCTGGACTTGATCATAGTGCCATGGAGACTCCTAGTGGGTTGGAAATGGGGCACGATTGGAAGAGGGGAGTCAATCCCAGTGTTTTGGGGTCAGGTGAGTAGACGGGTAAAATTGCCATCAGCCAAGAGGGCAGGTGGGGCAGGCCACAGGGGAAGATGGGCTGCTCTGCTTTGGCCTTGTTGGGTGTGAGATGTCACCTGGACATCCAAACAGAGGAGCTGAGTAGGCGGGTGGATACAGAAGTCTGGAAGTCACGAGAGAGGCTGGGGTTGGAGATATAAATGTGGGAGCCACCCACACAGAGATGGTACTTGTAGCCGTGACACTGGATGGCATCACACCTCATTCAGTGGAGATGACAAACAAATGAGCTGGCTGGTCAAGGCAGCTATGATGTTGGATGAAATCACACCTCATTCAACTGAGAGTAAATTGAGAAGGACCAAGCTCTATGGCTCCCCATCATGGACATCTTGAGATTATCAAAAAAGACTAATAATGGTGACCAGGAATATGTGGTGTCCTGGAAACCAGGAGGACACTGTGTGCCCAGGAGGAAAGAGTGCCAGCTGCTGGGGATCCCATGAGATGAGGCCTGTGATGTGACCAGGGGTTTCAGCAACATGGAGCTTATCTCAACTTTGAGAATAGCTTTGTGGCCAGAAGCACTGTTGGAAGGGAGGTCCCTGTTGTTGATCTCTTGGGTCATAACCAGGTGAAAGGAGAGAGAAAAGGGAAGGTTAGATCCTAGGGAGGACACAAGTGAAGACCCGAAGTCTTACCCCAAACCTCCTGGGGGTAGTAGGTTGGAGAAGACAGAGATAAGAAAATTAGGATGATGTCAGCCTCCCATGGTGATGATGAGGTCATCCACCCATGGTGACAACGATGATGTCATCCACCTGCGACGATGGTGTCATCCACCTGTGAGGATGATGTCATCCACGAGGGTGACCTCATCCACCCATGAGGATGATGTCAGTGCTTTCTGTCTCAGGATCAGCCAACAGGGTGAAAACGTCCTGGTCCTGCCAGCAACCACTGCCTCTCACCAACTTTGAGATCCCCCAGGCTGTCAAAACATCCCAGGACAGATGCTCATTTCTGTTGCTTGAACACGGCACTGTTGACATGACCTGCTGACATATTCTTTGATCTTCACTTGTCATTCAGTTGGTGGCAGTTCTGAGAGAGGTCAAGTATTTGAATTTCCAGCAACAGAAAGATATTCCAGACAGTGCAGAGAGTCTGTTCTCAGAGAACGAAACTTTCCGGAAGTTTGTGGGCAACCTGGAGCTGATCGTTGGCTGGTATAATGAGGTGAGCTGGTGCTCCCGATGCAGCTTGGTTTTCTTCTGGTTTTTTGTCAAGTTTCCGTTTTTGTGTTTCAGAGATGTGGCTCTTCCTGGGAAATCTTCCCATTCACTCAAATTCATTCTTTCATTCACTGCATACTTACTGAATACCTGCTATGTGTATGTGCTTGGGATAAATGAGTGAGCCAGAGAGTCAGAGATCTCTGTCCTGCCCTCCTGTTCTGTTCCACTTGGAGATCTTACACCAGCATTTGTCATCACCCAACAACTGCTGATGTAAGATCTCCAAGTGGAACAGAATTAAATGAGTGTGTTTTAATATTCAAACATGGTTCAAGCCAGTCTTCATTATTCATGCAAATAGCAGCAGCAAAGATAGTGGTGACTCAGAACAGCTGGTGATGGATATCTTATTCCCACTGGGCTTTGGTTTATGTTACATGATTTTTATTTATTTGGAGACAGTCTCACACTGTCACCCAGGCTGGAGTGCAGTGGCGTAATCTCGGCTCACTACAACCTCTGCCTCCCAAGTTCAAGCGATGCTCCTGGCTCAGCCTCCTGAGTAGCTGGGACTACAGGCATGTACCATCACTCCTAGCTATTTTTTTCTATTTAAATAGAAAAAAAGATTTTGAGCTTTAGATTTATGACCAAGGGAAAAGGTCTGAGCCCAGAAATGCTCAGTGATCCACATATATTTCTTTGGCTTAGAATCATAAAAAGATACCAAATATAGAAACTTTGGGATTATATACCGAGGATTTATATATTAAAAGTAATGGCAAAGACGGCAGTTACTTTTGAACCAACATATACACGGTTGATTCTCAACTAGCTATGGTATGGGCTAGAAAGAGGAATACTATAACATAAAAACAGTAGCTGTGTACATAAATCCTCAGTGATAAAAGTCATTCTAAAAGTTGGAGTGTACTGAAATATGATTTCCAAACAGAAACATGAATCATCATTGGCTCGGTTAGGGTAGTAGGCTGTTATGATATTGCTATAAAGAAATACTTGATACCTGTAATCCTAGCACTTGGGGAGGCCAAGGCGGGTGGATCACCTGAGGTCAGGAGTTCAAGACCAGCCTGGCCAACACAGTGGAACCCCCGTGTCTACTAAAAATGCAAATATTAGCTGGGTGTGGTGGTGGGTGCCTGTAGTCCCAGCTACTGGGGAGACTGAGGCAGGAGAATCGCTTGAGCCCGGGAGGTGGAGGTTGCAGTGAGCCAAGATCACGCCACTGTACTCCAGCCTGGGCAACAGAGCAAGACTCCATCTCAAAAAAAAACCCAAAGCCTGAGACTGGGCAATTTGTGAAGAAAACAGGTTGAATTGGTTCATGGCTCTGCAGGCTGTACAGGAAGCATAGTGGCTTCTGCTTCCGGGGGGGAACCTCAGGAAACTTGGAATCATGGTGGAAGGTAAAGGGGAAGCAGCCACGTCACCTGGCAGGAGGTGGGATAAAGAGAGAAGTGGGGGAGGTGCTATACCTGTTTAAAAACCAGATTGCACGAGAATTCATTCACTGTCCCAAGAACGGCATCGAGGGGATGGTGCTAAACCATTCATGAGATCATCGTCCCCATGATCCAGTCTTCTCCCACTAGGCCCCACCTCCAACACTGGGGATTATAATTCAACATGAGGCCTGAGTGGCAACACAGATCCAAACACAGATCCAAACCGTATTGGTGTTGAGGAATAAAAGTCCTTCCCAGAGAACAATTTAAAATCTGGTTGGACTGGGAACAAAACCTGTAACCTCTGTTTTGCAGATAAAAACTACAGTGAAGGCAGTAGAATTTCTACTAATAAAGTCAGAATTGGAAGCAATCGATGTCAAATTACTGAGTGCTGAAACGACATTATTCTGGAACGGCGAAGGTACGGAGGCCACATTCCTCCCACCTTGGGTTAAACTTGGGGGTCCAACCTGCCCAGCATCTGTCCTCAAACACCACTGGAGTGGCCACTTCTGCCTCCTGGCTGCATGGATCTGCTTTAACTGCAAGGGGGCTAGAAGATAGTCACCTCCACCTGCTTGCCCAGGCCAAAAATAACAAAAAAAACAAACAAACCAAAAAAAAAAAAAAAAAGAAAAAGCCTATCTGTGTCCCTTACAAATGGAATCCAGTGAAGAGTCCCTGGGAACTGCCAAGGGGTTCCAAGGTTCCCAAACTGGGTTTGCTGGAGGCCCGGTTTCTACTGTTAGTTTATCAAGCATGCACAGAGCATGCACAGCTGGTGAGCAAAGCCAGTGCACATCTTGGTTAACTCAGGGCAGACGTCAAGAAAGTAGAAAGAAGTGTAGTCACAAGTCCCCTCCTTCCCTTCATTCTACCACTGGACGAGGCAGGAGGCCCCCGACCCCCTGGCCCCATCTCTGACGCTCCCAGAGGTGGAAGCTTTTAACGTGAGGAGTCTGGGGCTCCTACGTGGGGTGAAGGCTCCACATATTCTCCAAACCCTGTGTCTAAAGGGACACTATATTCGTGATTCCTTGGCATTTCATTTCAGAGAACACGCAACGATTTCTTCTGGGAATCACGTTCCAGAATAGGAGGAGTGTTTTCCCAGGGCTATCTCGTAGTGATGAGTGTTAAGCCAACCCAAGAAAAGTTTTCATCCTGCTGAATTGCTCTTTTCTTTTTTTTTCTGAGACGGAGTCTCACTCTGTCACCAGGCTGGAGTGCGGTGACACGATCTCGGCTCACTGCAACCTCTGCCTCCCGGGTTCAAGCGATTCTCCTGCCTCAGCCTCCCAAGTAGCTGGGATTACAGACACCTGCCACCACGCCCGGCTAATTTTTTGTATTTTTAGTAAAGACAGCATTTCACCATGCTGGCCAGGCTAGTCTCGAATTCCTGACCTCGTGATTTGCCCGTCTTGGCCTCCCAAAGTGCTGAGATCACAGGCGTGAGCCACCGCGCCCAGCCTGAATCGTTCATTTCGTAAGATTCCTTTACACTTCCATTTTAGGTGTGTTTCAATACATTCAAGAGGTACGAGAAATTCTGCACAACTTGCAGAACAGGATGCAAAAGGCAAAACAAAATATAGAAGGAATTTCACAGGCTATGAAGGTAAGCAAGGGGCAGAGCACAGAGCGGGGCTTTGTGGGGGCCTGGGGCTGCCCTGGGGCAAACCAGCCTGCATAGAGGCCCATGGAAAATGCTGTGATGTGCGGGGGGCAGTGGGAGCTGCCATGCAGTGCTCTCCACCGGTAGGATGATATCAGAGTGGTCCCAGGGCAGAAAGAGCCCAGTTGCTCAGTGGAATTCAGTTCTCCATTCTGCCCTGAGCTCTGCAAGGCCCCCACTGTGTGCCAGGCCAGCGCCAGTAGCAAGGGGTGGAAAGAGATCTGCCAAGACTCACGCCAGTGGGAGGAAGCCCATTGCCCAGTACAGAAGCAGTACCGTTCTAACTCAAGTTCCTTCCAGAGCACTGGGGGAAATCCTTCATTAGTCTTCTGGGTGGTCCGGTCGGTCAGTGATGCTCTAATGTGCAAAAACACTTACAGCAATATATCCAAAAGGAAGTTTTAAGGAACGTCTCCTCTTGTTAATTTGCAGTGTCTACTCTGCAACTCTATTTCTTTTCTTTTTTGTTTTTTCTTTGAGACAGAGTTTCACTCTGTTGCAGCTGGAGTGCAGTGGCATGATCTTGGCTCACTGCAACTCTGCCTCCTGGGTTCTAGTGACTCTTAGTGTCTCAGCTTCCCCAGTAGCTAGGACTACAAGTGTGTGCCACCACGCTCAGCTAATTTTTTGCATTTTTAGTAGAGATGCGGTTCCGCCATGTAGCCCAGGCTGATCTTGAACTCCTGAGCTCAGGCAATTTGTCTGCCTTGGCCTCCCAAAGTGCTAAGATTACAGGTGTGAGCTTCTGCACCTGGTTAACCCTATTTTATTTTTAAATGATCATGTTTAAGCTATATTTCTCTATCAACATATCAAAACTACATCATCATGATGCCCCACCCACCCTGCTCCGTTTAACCAGCCGCTACAACTGGACTTCAGATTACATAGCATTCCACCATTTCCCTCCCCAACCTCTCCACAAACCCTTGAGTAGAGATCATTTAGAATTTCTGAGAAAAACAAGCCATTGGAAAAGAAAATGGTTCAAACTCAGTCCATCAGACCTGGAATAAATAATTTCTTTTGGAGTTTATACATTGTCAGGCTGTGCCCTTAGCACTCAGGTGAACAGCAAAGGGGTGAGGACCAAAAGGAGGTTGTTCAAAGATTATGCAGCATTTGAGAGGAGGAAGTCATTTGGTATCTCAGAAAAACACAGACCTATTGAAGCCATTCAGTTAGTAAACCTAAGACTTTTTTTCTTAAATTAAAAAGGCCGTGACATCTATGAAATAACAACAGAATGAGAAGAACAGAATGAGAGGAAAGCAGAGAAGTGAAAGGACATGGCTAAGAAAATCAAAACTGCAAAAGAATTAAAATATACTGAAGCACCAGTTAGACTAGAACTGGTGCTGTGTGACAGTAGATATATTAAATAGAGGACAATTTTAGGAAATTGCTAATATGCAAAGGGAAATAACAATAGATAATGTGTAAGATGGAGAGGAATAACATAAAAATCATAGTTGTGACTAAAGAAATAATAGGCTGGGCATGGTGGCTCACACCTGTAATCCCAGCACTGTGGGAGGCCAAGGTGGGCGGATCACTTGAGGTCAGGAGTTCTAGACCAACCTGGCCAACATGGTGAAACCCTGTCTCTACTAAAAATACAAAAAGGAGCCAGGTGTGGTGGTGTGCACCTATGATCCCAGCTACTAGAGAGGTTGAGGCAGGAGAATTGCTTGAACCTGGGAGGCGGAGGTTGCGGTGAGCTGAGGTCATACCACTGTACTCCAGCCTGGGCGACAGAGCGAGACTCTGTCTCAAAAAAAAAAAAAAAAAAAAAAAGGTAGACATATTCTGACCATAATTTTAAATCTCAAGGGTACAGAACAATCTTCTGTATGTTTCTACCAAGCAGGTAGCCTTTTGACTTTACATAGATTTCCAGAACATGACGAAAATAGCCAGTCTTGAGAAAGGCTCCTGACAATTATCTGTGAATGCAATAGTAAAGTCATCCTCACACGTGCAGGGGCTTGGAAAATTACCATTTAGGTACCCTTCCTGAGAAACCTATTCCAGAATGTATTCCAGGACACCAATAGATCAACCATATTCTAGAGTACCAAGGAGAGAATTAACATTTAAATAAGACTAGCAATGAGCTTGGAACCAATTAAATATAAAGAGAGAAGTATATAAAGAGATAAATATGGTTGTGAAAGGTTACATTCCAAAGTCAAAAACAATACTTGTAGAAAAATATAAATGGTAGAAACCATATCCATGGTGATAAATGTGATCAATAATTGGAAGTTAGGAGGACGAAAAAAGGTAGGACAGGGAAGTTAACCATATCCTAAATTCCTAAACATGGGTAATGGGAATCAAAAGCAATTTTTCCTTTTTTTTTTTTTTGAGATGCAGTCTTGCTCCGTCACCTGGGCTGGAGTGCAATGGCACAATCTCGGCTCACTGCAACCTCTGCCTCCCAGGTTCAAGCGATTCTCCTGCCTCAGCCACCCGAGTAGCTGGGATTACAGGCATGCGCCACCACACCTGGCTAATTTTTGTATTTTTAGTAGAGATGGGGCTTCACCATGTTGGTGAGGCAGGTCTCAAATTCCTGGCCTCAGATGATCCATCCGCCTTGGTCTGCCAAAGTGCTGAGATTACAGGCGTGAGTCAGCACTCCCAGCTGCAATTTTTATTTCCAAAATTAGAGAAATATTTAAAAGATAGCTTTAATAAACTTAATGGCAAGTACTAGTGGAATTATAAAGAGGATTTCTCCTATCCAAATCACTAAAGAATATAAAAGCAAATAAGCTATAGTTTTTAAAGCAAAATACCACAACAAACGGAAACAGAAAGCAGAAAGGATAAGACATGATAACAAAGGGCAAACATTAGTTATAGTATATATAAATTATTTAAAAGCAAAATGTTTAGATTCGATTGTTTAAAAATGTAATTATATGCCACTTCCAAGAGATACCTAAAGCAAAATGGAAAGGTTGAAGACAAAATGATTGACAAGTAGGTGAAACCATATGAAACTTCCAATAATTGACCATTTTTGACCTTTAAAAGATGGCAGTTCTCACAGCTAAGCACAATGGCTTATCCCTCCAGTCCAAGCACAATGGCTCATGCCTGTAGTCCAAGCACTTTGGGAAGCCGAAGCAGGAGGATTGCTTGAACCCAGGGCCTTCCTATGTTGCTCAGGCTGGGCAATGCCTGTGGTCCCAGCTATTCTGGAGGCTGAGGTGGGAGGATCACTTGAGCCTGGGAGGTTGAGGCTGTATGAGCTGACATTGTGCCACTGCACTCCAGCCTGAGTGACAGAGCAAGACCTTGTTTCTAAGAAAGAAAAAAGCAATTTCAAATGACAGTCTTATTCACAGACATATATAGATCCTTGCATACATACATACACATATACAACAAAATATTAATCAGCAAAGAGCAACTCGGGGCAAAAATACATAGTTAGCTAAACATATATGATCAAGTAAAATTTATATAAAAGTTATAGTTGTCCTAAAATATTGTGTTCCCAATGAGAGTATGGTTAATATATCTAGGCCGGGCGTGGTGGCTCAAGCCTGTAGTCCCAGCACTTTGGGAGGCCGAGACGGGCGGATCACGAGGTCAGGAGATCAAGACCATCCTGGCTAACCCGGTGAAACCCCGTCCCTACTAAAAAATACAAAAAACTAGCCGGGCAAGGTGGCGGGCGCCTGTAGTCCCAGCTACTCGGGTGGCTGAGGCAGGAGAATGGCGTGAACCCGGGAGGCGGAGCTTGCAGTGAGCTGAGATCCAGCCATTGCACTCCAGCCTGGGCAACAGAGCGAGACTCCGTCTCAAAAAAAAAAAAAAAAAAAAAAATATATATATATATATATATATATATATATATATCTGTGTGTGTGTGTGTGTATATATAAATAAAGGCAAAATCTATTAGAAGAACTGAAAAATGGGCAGAATGCAAATGTAATGGGAAGCCTAACACAGTGTTATTATACTGCCATGGACTGCACGTTTGTGACTCCCAAACATTCCTCTGTGGAAGCCCTAATCCCACTGTGGTGGGTCTTGGAGACATGGCCCTGGGGAAGCAGTTAGAACATGAGAATAGAGACATCATGAAGGCGATTGTGCCCTTATAGCAACAGGCACGAGAGAACTCACTCTGCCCCTCCGCCATGTGAGGACACAGCAAGAAGGCGGCCGTCGCCATCTGCACACCAGGAAGAGAGCCCTCAGCTGGAACCAAACATGCCAGCACCTTGATCTCAGACTTCTAACCTCCAAACCTGAGAGAAATGTCTGTTGCTTAAGCCCCCTAGGATATGGTATTTTGGTTATAGTAATCCAAGCCGACTAAAACATACACAATACGTGTTTTTTCTGACCATGAAGCAATAAAACTGCTAATGAAAAAACGGAAATCCTTCTAACAAGGTAAACACAGAGGCTTAATCATATCATTTACGTTCACACAAAAGCGTCAGTAGAAAAACTAAAAGTAGTCACATAAATAGCAAATACTGGACAGAGGAGGGACGTGGGTAATCTAGTCTTCATTGTTCGGAGTCACAGAAACAGTTAGAAATGGCTGAATCGATGTAGAGTCTGTAAATGATCAGAGTGACAGAGGCAGCCGTGAGAAGAAGGAAAGCTGAGGTTCCCTCATGTTTCCAGCTGGGAGATGGGATGGAGGATAGGGAGACATGGGTCAAAGACCTTTTTTTTTTTTTTTGTCAAAAACTTTTATTAGGTGTTTTGTTACCATATATGTATCACTGTAATGCAGATGTATAGGGAAAACAAAATCTTTTTTTTTTTTTTGAGACGGAGTCTCGCTGTGTCTCCCAGGCTGGAGTGCAGTGGCGTGATCTCGGCTCACTGCAAGCTCCGCCTCCCGGGTTCACGCCATTCTCCTGCCTCAGCCTCCCAAGTAGCTGAGACTACAGGCGCCCGCCACCACGCCTGGCTAGTTTTTTGTATTTTTAGTAGAGACAGGGTTTCACCATGTTAGCCAGGATAGTCTCGATCTCCTGACCTCGTGATCCACCCGCCTCGGCCTCCCAAAGTGCTGGGATTACAGGCTTGAGCCACCGCGCCCGGCCGGGAAAACAAAATCTAATGACAGATAACAGTAAAGTCCAAATCATAATTACAGGTGGCCACCACCTTTTTTTTTTTTTTTTTTTTTTTGAGACAGAGTCTCTGTCACCCAGGCTGGAGTACAGTGGCGTGATCTTGGCTCACTGCAAGCTCCGCCTCCCAGGCTCACGCCATTCTCCTGCCTCAGCCTCACAAGTAGCTGGGACTACAGGCGCCCGCCACCACGCCTGGCTAATTTTTTGTATTTTTAGTAGAGACGGGGTTTCACTGTGTTAGCCAGGATGGTCTCGATCTCCTGACCTCGTGATCCTCCTGCCTCGGCCTCCCAAAGTGCTGGGATTACAGGCGTGAGCCGCTGCGCCCGGCCAAGTGGCCACCACCCTTGTGGTAGAACTCCTACTTGCAGGGGAGCCAGGGTCCTGACCCTACTCTCTACCCTTTCCCACCCCTGTCGGCAGGTCAGTGGCCCCCACAAAAGGGACTTACTCCCACCTGGCCCTCCATTTGCAGCTGTGGACGATCCACCCAGCATTGACCACACTTTCCTTGACCCTCAGGTCCTTCCGAAAAAAGAGAATTAGATGAATTTAGATGCTCCTTTCCTGAGAGTGACCCCATTCTGGCCCAGTTGAGTGAAACATCTCAATGGTCTCTCTCTGGTTCCCCTAGGCCCTGGTTTTGGTTTTGAGCTAAATTATTTAAGGCTCTCTGGTCAACAGTCAATGAGGCACAGGTCCTTAGTGGCCCCTAATGGGCGTGGATCATGGAGAAATAGACTCCAATCCAAGATTAGGTAGCAGTGAGGAAACACACCAAAAGCAATGCAGCAAAAGAGTGTAACCGAAAGTGGTTTCTCCAGAACAGCTTTTCTCCTGTGCTTTCCTTCCAGGACTGGTCGGCCAACCTGCTGTTTGAAAGAAAGGACAATAAGAAAGAGGCCCTGTTAGACTTGGATGGAAGAATTGCCAACCTCAGCAAGCGCTACACAGCAGTCAGGGATGCTGGCGTGAAGATCCAAGCCATGGTTGCAGTAAGGAAACACCCAGGAGGTTTTTTAAGAACCCACTTGCTTTTAGCAGGGAGGAGAGAGTAAAGGCAGAGCTGGAGATTTCATAAAAATGATTAGTGACACATTTTTAGTCGTCACTGAAGTCCGTGATCTGGCTGGATGCAGTGGCTCTCACCTGTAATCCCAGCACTTCGGGAGGCCGAATTGGGCAGATCACCTGATGTCAGGAGTTTGAGACCAGGCTGGGTAACATGGCAAAACCCCGCCTCTACTACAAATACAAAAATTAGCCAGGCATGGTGGCACATGCCTGTAATCCCAGCTACTCGGGAGGCTGAGGCAGGAGAATCGCTTGACCCTGGGAGGCAGAGGTGGCAGTGAACCAAGATCGCACCTCTGCACCCCAGCCTGGGTGAAAGAGTGAGACTCCATCTCAAAAAAAAGAAAAAGAAAAAAAATCTATGATCTTTAATCCAAGCGAGCCTTATCTTTAAGTAGCAGAGCACCCTCACTGTCTACTTCCAAGCCTGGTTCCTCTTGTGATGGGCCTGCCCTCCGCTAAGGGCACCAGAGCCCTCACCCTGCACAATGTGGGTATGGCCAAGTGACATCTTCATACTAGGTCAACAAATCTTGTCTTCCCAGGATGAGCTGCTGAGGGCGGGTACCGTGTGTTTATCGGTATCCCCCAGGGATTTCCCATCCATGGGTGGTGTGGGCAGGGAACAGTAACCTGGGAAGAGCGAGCACCATTCCAGTGTGCACAGGGTGTATCACTACCCGCACATGTGAGTGGATAGAATGTGATAATGCGTGTCTGTTTTGCTACCTAGGTTGCCGGCTGTTCCTTCTTGCCAATAGTCCCAACAGTGCATGACTCTGTGTCCCTGCCAGCCTCTTGGGAGCCCTCATAGTTGGCACATTCAGTGGGCGAATGCAAAACAGTAGACTGGCATTCCTGGGTGCTCCGTCTGGAGTCCTGACATCGTAGGGGTTTTCATGCTCTCCTCACTTGGCAGTTATTTCATCCAGCTTGCATTTTTGTTTGTCTCTGAGGAGAATGTGAAAGGTGGATCTTTGCATTGGCCTATAAAAGAGAATATTCTGCCTTGAGCTTAAAATATGGCTGGGCATAGTGGCTGACGTCAGTAATCCCAACACTTTGGGAGGCTGAGGTGGGTGAATCACTTGAGGTCAGGAGTTTGAGACCAGCCTGGCCAACATGGAGAAACCACGTCTCTACTAAAAATACAAAAATTAGCCAAGTATAGTGGCAGGCACCTGTAATCCAAGCTACTTGGGAGGCTGAGGCAGGATAATTGCTTGAACCTGGGAGGCAGAGGTTGCAGTGAACCAAGATTGCACCACTGCACTCCAGCCTGGGCGAAAAGAGTGAGACTCCATCTCAGAAAAAAAGTATTTTAGAGCAGTTTTTTGGGGGGTTTCCAGTGGATGGTGCAAATCAGTAGTGTGGACTTTAATAATGAGTCATCCCATCCAGACAGACCAGCAGGCCCCACCCAGGGGATGGGCCATTATTGGCTGTTCCTGTTGTCACATCATTGCTCTAAAGATCATCACTCCAGGAAGTGACTTGACCTAACCAGAATCGGTTTTGCCTCATTCCCATTTCCCATCCCTCCCCTCCCTGCCATGGTGCCAGAAGCTCCCTGTAAATTAAAATGCTAAACTGCAAAAATGTTACTTGTAAGAGTTAACTGATTAGCTTCTTAACTCTCTCAGAATGGTTGGAAACAGAGCATAGGAGAGAAATTTGACTTAGGATTAGGAAAGGTTCAGAGGGCAGGCGCATAGCAAGAGGGCAGGTGAGGAGGCAGGACTGGGCTGAGGCTGAGGCCAAGCACCAGGGACAGGAGCCTAAGAGGGGCAGAAGCCAGCAAACCAGCCTCTCCTGTTCCCCAACTGGGATGAGACGGCATTGCCTCTTGTGCACGACTTTGTCGCCACATATGTTTACTCTCATGACAGTCATTAGAGCCATTTCTTTTTATCTTATGCTGAAGTTATTTGAGCCCAAGTCTTCTCTCCCTTATTAGAATAGACCTGCCTGAGGGCATAGACTGAGGGAATTAATCTTTGAGTTTCCCTATAGCATTTAGTATCCTAGAGATCCATCCATCCATCCATCCATCCATCCATCCATCCATCCATCCACCCACCCACTCACACATCTATCCACCCCCTTAATCTGTCTACTCATCCACCCACCCCACCCACCCAGCCAGCCACTCACCCACCAACCCACCCCACTTATCCACCCACCATCCACTCATCCGTCTACTCACACATCTACCCACGGCATTCATCTGTCCGCCCATCCATCCACCCATCCATGCATCCATCCATCTGTCCATCTACTCACATATCTATGCACCCCATTCATCCATCTATGGACTCACACACCTACCCACCCCATTCATCTGTCTGTTCACCTACCCCACTCACTCACCCACCCAGTCACCCACCCACTCACCCATCCACCCACCCACTCACCCACCCACCCACCCACTCACCCACCCATCCACCCACTCACCCATCCACCCATCCATTCACATACCCACCCACCCACCCACTCACCCACTCACCCATCTACGAACCCCATCCATCCATCTGTCCATCCACCCACCTGACTCATCAACCCACCCCACCCACTAATCCACCCATACAACCAACCACCCACCCACCAACCCCTGCTCTGTGCCAGGCATACTGCTGAGTGCTGGGGTACAGTGTTGGAGGGGATGGTCAACCTTTGGCCTCATGAATTTGGGCATCAAAAGGGCATGCAGACCAAAGACAAAGATGGGTAAATAAAATAATTCTGAGTGGCCCTCTGAGCCATGGTGAGCATAAATAACAGGTTGCTAGAGGAAACCCAACTAGAGATGGAGGTATTCCTTTGGGAGGAAGGGACATTTGAGCTGAAATCAAAAAGATTGGAGGCCAGATCCAGCAAGAAAGTGAGGGAGCAGCCGTGCAAAGCCTTGTGTAGGAAGGAGGCCAGCACCTGCAGGATGCTCAAAGCAGCCCCGTGTGTCCGGCGTGTGAACATGAACGGGTGGTCCAGAGAGGCACTAAACAGTGTGATCGAAGAGCAGACACACCCAGTGAAGCGAGGCCCAACTGTGTGCTTCTGTTTGCAGGAAAATGCAGAACTGTTCAGGGCAGACACACTGAGTCTGCCCTGGAAGGATTATGTCATCTACATTGACGACATGGTCTTAGACGAATTTGACCAGTTCATTCGCAGATCTCTGAATTTCCTGATGGACAACATGGTTACAGATGTAAGTTATAAACATAAGGTAATATATATATATGTATATGTATTCTTATGTGTTAGAATCTATAGTTTCTAATTTCCTGATGAAAGAACAGGCTATCATTTTATAGACTTATTAAAATATACCTCAGGTGATCCACTTGACCTGGTTTTAAACCTGGAAGTCCTGCATCTCAGAATCCCCTCAGTCCCAGGCACTCAGGACCACTGGTCGCCTTAAATCTGCCATAACTTAAGTTGGCTGCAGAAAACCTCAGGAGACCTAAGAGGATGGTCCTACCTCACTGCCAGGTGAGGGAAAGTGGACACCACTGCCCCCTACTCATGTGGATTGGGGGGAGGGTCTCATGTCAGCAGCAACAGCCATTCACCTACTCAATTCTAGACTGCTGAGGAGAAGGTAAACCAGGCAGCAAAGAGGTTGTGCTGGTTAATCCCATGGAGGCATTCTCTTCATGGCAATGGCCCCTTTCCTACCTGTGTCGTCTTTTTTTTTTCTTTTTTTTTTTTTTTTTTTAAGAGACAGTCCTCTGTCATCCAGGCTGGAGTGCAGTCGCGCGATCTCAGCTCACTGCAACCTCCACCTCCTGGGTTCAAGCAATTCTTTGCCTCAGCCTCCCAAGTAGCTGGGCTTATAGGCACCTGCCACCATGCCCGGCTAATTTTTGTATTTTTAGTAGAGACGAGGTTTCACCATCTTAGCCAGGCTGGTCTTGAACTCCTTACCTCATAATCCACCAACCCCGGCCTCCCAAAGTGCTGGGATTACAGGCAGGAGCCACCACGCCAGATCCTGTCTTTTTTGTTGTGATGGCTTCTAAATGATTTTGAGTACCACCAGGAGGCCAAGATCAAAGACTCCTCCAGGCCACCAACAGCGAAGGAACGCGGCAGTGGCGTGCCTCGTACCGGCCAGGGAGGGTGGATGGTGTTGGAGCCTGGCACATGGGTCTCAGAGGCCAGCTGGTAACCAGTTACAGACCCAAAATTCAGTTGGTGAAAGTAATCATCTCTACAACTGTCCCAGTGAAAGCGTCTCAGTGAAAACCATAAAGAAGTCCTGGTAGCAAGTTGTCCTCCTCAAAGAGTTCCAAGGGGTCCTCCTACCATCTGGGGGCAGGAGCCGACCTGAGTCTTTAGAAAAGTCTGATCACCCAAGTCCATGACAATTGACCGTTTGTCCCAATTAGCACCTCACTCAGATACTGATACAGCCCCTCCTGCTCATAGACAAATTGGGGGGCTCAAAAGCCCACCACCCACAGGTCCAATGGGGACTCTCTTGGGGACAGATCAGTGGCCACAGTGTGATCTCACAGCCTGGTGGATCCTGGCCCACATCTGGAGAATCGTTGGTTTGGCATGAGAAGCACTAGGGTTGACCTCAATCCCATCACTGTAAACCAGACCAGCACCTGCAGCCCTGCAGCCTCCCAGGGGCCTCCAGAGCTCTGTAAACGGGACTTCCGAGGGAGAGGGACAGGCAGGCTTGGCCAGCCCCTGCAGTACCTGCTTTGTGTGTTAGTGATTCATTTAGTCCCTGCAGTAACCCAGAACAATGGAAACAATGTCTCCATTTTTTTTTTTTTTTTTTTTTTTTGAGGCAGCGTTTTGCTCTTGTCACCCAGGCTAGAGTGTAATGGCGCGATCTCGGCTCGTTGCAACCTCTGCCTCCTGGGTTCAAGCGATTCTCCTACCTCCGCCTCCCGAGTAGCTGGGGTTACAGGCACCCACCACCAGGCCGGGCTAATTTTTTTTTTTTTTTTTGTATTTTTAGTAGAGACGGGGTTTTGTCATGTCGGCCAGGCTGGTCTCAAACTCCTGACTTCAGGTGATCCACCCGCCTCGGCCTCCCAAAGTGCTGGGATTACAGGCGTGAGCCACCGCACCCGGTCAACAATGTCTCCATTCTATAAAATGTTTAGCCTCATTTTATATATTTGGGGAAGCTGGGAGTTAAGTGACTCCCCAAGGCCTCACAGCTGGCAAGTAGCAGGTGCAGGCTTTGAACTGAGGTCTGAGGTCTACCTGATCCTGCCCCTCCCCTTGCCCCAACCTGCACCTGCCTGCTTTTGGCCTTGTGGCTGTGCATATTTGTCTCCGTAGCGATTGCTCAAGGAGCAGAGTGCGCTGAGACATGAGCTCTCAGAAGCTTCCCAGGCTACTGGAAGGCAGTGGCACATTGATGGTGCAGAGCGGACGATCAGGGCACTGAGAATCGTCCGATGGAGGACAGACGTGTTGACCACTGCCAACCCTGCCCCTGTTTCAGGAGAGCATCGCTCCCCTGTTTGAGATCCGCATGGAGCTGGACGAGGATGGGCTGACCTTCCGCCCGTCCCTGGAGGTGGGTTCGGAGCACGGCTTCCTGGCGCTGATCGAGGGCCTGGTCAACGACATCTACAACGTAGCCAGGCTCATCCCTCGGTTGGCCAAGGGCAGGATGAACTACAAGGTCAGTCCTGGCCTCTTCTGGCCATACCTGGGGCCATCCATTGCTTTCCCCATTTGGTGTTGCCGCCCTAACTCGACAAGGCCGGGCTGTTTACCTTTTAAATGACATCGTGTGACCTCTAGGACGACATGGCCACTTCTCTCCCCACTCCCACATCTGTCCTTCTGCCCAAAGTGGCTTCTTCTCAGTCAACCTGCCTGGGTTTCATTCCCTCATCATTCCTCCGACCCCCCAACATGATGCCAAGAGGGTAACCTCTCCCAACTTCCTGACTGTTCACTCAGTCCTGTAATTTTTTTGAGACAGGGTCTCACTCTGTCACCCAGGCTAGAGTGCAATGGTGCAATCTTGGCTCACTGTACCCTCTGCCTTCCGGGCTCAATTGATTCTCCCGCCTCAGTCCCCCAAGTAGCTGGGACTACAAGCATGCGTCACCAAGCCCAGCTTGATGATGTATTTTTTGTAGAGATGGGGTTTTGCCATGTTGCCCAGGGTGGTCTTAAACTTCTTTATTTTTTTATTTTTTTGTTTTTTTGAGACAGAGTCTTGCTCTGTCACCCAGGCTGGAGTACAGTAGCACAGTCTCAGCTGACTGCAACCTCTGCCTCCTGGGTTCAAGCAATTCTCCTGCCTCAATCTCCCAAAGTGCTGAGACTACAGGTGCATGCCACCACACCTGGCTAATTTTATTTATTTATTTATTTATTTGTATATTTAGTAGAGACAGGGTTTCACCATGGTTTTGCCAGGATGGTCTCAATCTCCTGACCTCGTGATCCGCCTGCCTCGGCCTCCCAAAGTGCTGGGATTACAGGGGTGAGCCACTGCACCCTGCCTAAACTTCTGAACTCAAGCGATCCACCTGCCTAGGCACCCCAAAGTGGTGGGATTACAGGTGTGAGCTACCGTGCCCAGTCTCAGTCCTGTAATGTAAACACTGATTCTCCCAGTACTCAGGCAATTTTACAAATGCGCCTTCCACTGCCTTCCTAAATCGTCCCTTCTAAACGCATCAAACAAGACACACACAGACCTGGCCAGGCTCTGGGGGAGGAAGGACAAAAGTCATGGGAAATTTAGCTCCCGCTTAAGGGAGGTTGGAGGTGGTGTGTTTGTTGAAGCATCTATTTGTATAGCAGTAAAAAAAAAAAAAATCAGAAAAAACTTAAATGACCTACGTGTTTGTGGAAGAGGGGAGTGGCTTGACCAGTTCTGGCCCAAACACAGATTCTGTGAGTTGTCCCAGCGAGCCAGGGATGGAAAGGTGTTGTGACAGGTTATTAGAATGTTTATCAAATTACGGAACAATGTTTAGAATATGGTTTCATTTGCTTAAACAAGCAAAAATCTGGGTGAGTGCTCACCAGGATGGGAGGAAGGAGGGAGGGGGGAGGGGTGTGGCCGCAGGCTTTTTCTCTCATGCATTTCTGCATTGCTTGAATTGTAAAATAATGGACACGTATGATTTGTTATAACCAATATTTACAGCGAGATGAGCTGTCCTGTCCGGGAGGGGGGATATGTGTGTGCTTGTGTGTGTACGCGTGTGCTTGTGTGTGTACGCGTGTGCTTGTGTGTGTACGCGTGTGCTTGGATGCATATGTGCCCGTGTGCATATTTACATGTGTAGGGGGGAGGCATGCGTGTACCGAGGTGAAGTGAGGACACGAGGGAATAGCTAACGACCTGAGAAGGTCAAGGGCAGCTCCCGAGAGGAGTGGGCGTGTGAGCGGTTTCTGGGAGGGCGGGAGGAGGTTTCCATGCTGAGAAGATGGCTGTGATTTTAGGCGCAAGTGCAGGCAGCAAGCTGTTCCAGAGTTGAGAATAGAATCTGCCCCAGTTACACAGACGCTAGGTTAGCACACATCCTCAGAATCAGTGTGTCCCGGGTGTGCCCCCTCCCACTGTCCCCAAAGCAGGCTGCTCTCAGGCACCCACGGTTGCTGCAGTCAGAGCTGCTCCACCCCTGGGCTCTGCCAGCACACACACTCGGGCTGTCTTGCAGACACCCTGGGACGTTCAGGCAGAACATTCCAGAGCTGAAGGGCCTGTTGCCCGGGAGAAGGGTCCCTCAAAAGCCTGCTGGTCTAGCAGACTCTTACGTGGTGCCAAGCTGTGGAAGACAATGACAGGGTCAGGCATCTAGACTGCTGGGTCCCAGGACCACTTCCCAGAGACCCAGGTACCCTAGCTTGGTGGCAGAGAGTACCCAAGGGATGCTTCCCATGGGTACCAGGGTGGCCAGCCCAGAGGAATTGGGGTCAGGACAAGGAGGAGACAGAATGTGGGCCTCAGGCTACCTACAGGGGAGACCAGCGAGGGCAAAGCCCCCAGGCAGTGGGCCCTGCCTGCCCCTGGCATGCCAGGCTACCACCAGCCCAGCCCAGGTGGAACTTGGATCCCACCTGGGGAGATCCAAAGAAGTGCGGGGGACAATCTCGGCTGGAGCAGGGGGATGCCTGGAAGTTACCACACTGAAATCCTGAAGCACCTGCTCGTGCTCTGAACACTGCACTCCCCACCCTGGGCAGAAAGAGGGTCCTGAGGGGCGAGAGCCACGTGTCAGGCACAGGTGAGCCCGTGACTGAATTCCGAAGCACACCCCAAATGCTTTCGGGCAGCCACAAGGAGCTTCAGGCTTCTCTCCCCTGTGGCTTCTTTTCATCCACAGCTTACATGCAGGGTGGCCCAGCCCAGCCCTAGGACCAACCTTCCCCTTCCATCCCAGGCCCACTGACTTCACCTCCTCAATCACAGCGTTTCCTTGTCCTAACCCTTACCAATGAGGTCCCCTGCGCAGACAAGATCCCCATGCACATCTGGGCCCGGATGGGGCCTCTCTGCAGCTGTGAGGTGGGCTCTGGGCTACAGGGGCAGTCTCCAGTTGTCTGGTACCTGAGCCTGGGTGATTTAGGGCGGGGAAATACTGGCTTGGTGTGAGAGTTGGGTAAAGGGAGTGGCTGAGGGTCGGCTGGTTTGCATATGGACGGCATGCCCCCAGCTGAGAGCCCTTTGCCATCTCCAAGAATTGCCCAGCCCTGGGAAGGGCAGGCTCTTCCTGGCCCCATAAAGTTTTTTTGTTTGTTTGTTTTTTAAGATGTCAAAATTGGGCCGGGCACATTGGCTCACATCTGTAATCCCAGCACTTTGGGAGATTGAGGCGGGTAGATCACCTGAGGTCAGGAGTTGGAGACCAGCCTGACCAAAATGGCAAAACCCCGCCTTTACTAAAAATGCAAAAAATTGGCCGGGCACAGTGGCTCACGCCTGTAATCCCAGCACTGGGACGCCGAGGTGGGCAGATCACAAGGTCAGGAGATGGAGACTGTCCTGGCTAACATGGTGAAACCCCATCTGTACTAAAAGTACAAAAAATTAGCCGGGCGTGGTGGTGGGCGCCTGTAGTCCCAGCTACTCAGAAGGCTGAGGCAGGAGAATGGCATGAACCTAGGAGGCGGAGCTTGCAGTGAGCCGAGATGGTGCCACTGTACTCCAGCCTAGACAACAGTGCAAGACTCCATCTCAAAAAAAAAAAGTAAAAAATTAGCCAGGCATGGTGGTGGGAGCCTGTAATCCCAGCTACTAGGGAGGCTGAGGCAGGACAATCACTTGAACCTGGGAGGCAGAAGTTGTAGTGAGCTGAGATCAGGCCACTGCACTCTGGCCTGGGCGACAGAGTGAAACTGTCTCAAAAAAAATAAGATGTCAAAATTTCATACGATACAGACAATAAAAACGTGATTAATAAACACACCCACCACCTAGGATTCGCCAGTCCTGTGTATAAGCCAATATGTTCTCTTTTTTCTTACACCAGTTTAGGTTGGGTTTTCTGTCACTTGCAACTAAAAAGATCCTGTCTAGCACTGGCCCCTCATGCTCTCTGCTCTCTGCTCTAGCCATTGATGGTAGACGTCTTTTAGTTCCCCTAACTCCCTTCCTCCTCCCACCACAGGGCCTTTGCACCGGCTTTGCTGTTGCCAGGAAAGCTGCTTCTCTTGCTCTTTGTCTACCCATCCATCAGCTCTCAGACCAATGGCCATTTCCTCAGGGCCATTCCCTGACCTGCTCTCCGTTTCACCTGAAGCAAGAGGGTGGAGATGTTTTGTGTCTGTGATTCTTTGATGAATGTCGGACCCCATTCCTGGGCTGCACACTCCCTGCCTGTGTCCCCAGTATCTATCCCAGCGTGTGGTACACAGCGAGGGTGAGCTATTGAGTGAATCAATGTGTGAGTCATCTCGGGGTTCCCCAGACAAACGTCACACTTGGCATATCTTCCCATGGCAGAATATTGCAAATCGGTAAAGCTTCCTATTTCCCATGGTGAGAGCTTGGGCCAGGCACAGTGGCACGTGCCTGTGGTCCCAGCTACTTGGGAGGCTGAGGCAGGAGGATCGCTTGAGCTCAGGAGTTCTGGGCTGTAGTGTGCTGTGCACTAAGTTTGGCATCAATATGGTGACCTCCCAGGAGCGGGGGGACCACCAGTTTTGCCTAAAGAGGGGTGAACCAGCCCAGGCTGGAAACAGAGCGGGTCATCATGAGAGACTGGAAGCCCTTTCGCCAACAGAGAGGCACTTCTCAAGACCGAGAGGACAACCCCTAACTTATGAACCAGGCAACATACCTCCCCTTTTTTCTTCTCCCCTGCCCCTTTCAGATGGACCTGGAAGATAACACAGAACTCATAGAGATGAGGGAGGAGGTGTCCAGCCTGGTCATCAGTGCCATGAAGGAAGCCGAGGAGTACCAGGATTCCTTTGAGAGGTACTCCTACCTCTGGACGGACGACCTCCAGGAGTTTATGAATAATTTCCTGATATATGGGTGCGCAGTCACTGCGGAGGACTTGGAGACCCGGACAGATGACACCATCCCCAAGACACCACCCACCCTGGCTCAGTTCCAGCAGCAGGTGCGTGCGGACCTCACCCACCAGCCTCCTTGTCTCCAGAGTTTTCCAGGAGAGGATCACCAGGCTTGCTTTAAAACTTGGGTGAATTGTTTTAAGATGCAGGTTCTCTTGTTACCAGGTTGGGCAAGGCAAACAGATCAGGAGGTGACCGCCATTGGAAAGGTGGTTTGTTACTCACAGTTCCCAAGAAGCAGACATGGCACACCACACAGGCCTGCATGGGGGAGCATCAGGGTCAGTCAGGAGGCAGAGGGATCTGGGGGAAATAGGGAGAGTAAAGAGCCTTTATTGTGGCTTCCAGGGAAGGAATGGGCAGAGGTCACAGGCTTAGGGTTGGTGAGTTTGAATAACTTCAGCAGGCTCTAGGCTGTAGGGGCTGTCTGGTACCTGACTTTGGGGTGATGAGAGCTGAGGGCGAGTGGGTAGCAGCCCAGAAGGTAAAACCCTGTGAGAGCCCAATCAAGGGGATGGTTGGTTGGAGGCGTGGGCTCTGGGTTGGCTCATTTGCATATAAAACCACGCCCCCGAGTGAATTGTTTGTTGTCTCTCGAAATCGACTAGGTGTGGGAGGGGCCGTCCCTGGGCAAGTCCCCAGATGTCAGAGCATGAAGAACACAGAAAATCACATCTGTCAGTAATAACCTCAAATGTAAATGGATTCAATTCTCCACTTAAAAGATACAGACTGTCTGAGTGGATTAAGGTGACCCCAATATATGCTGCTTACAAGAAACTCACTTCGCCTGTAAAGACAGACTGAATGCAAAAGGATAGAAAAAGAGATTCCACACAAACAGAAACCAAGAACAAGCAGGAATGACTATAGTTACGTCGGATAAGACAGACTTTATGTTGTCCGGGCACAGTGGCTCATGCCTGTAATCCCAGCACTTTGGGAGGCCAAGGTGGGCAGGAGATCAAGACCATCCTGGCTAACACGGTGAAACCTCGTTTCTACCGAAAATACAAAAAATTGGCCGGGCGCGGTGGCTCAAGCCTGTAATCCCAGCACTTTGGGAGGCCGAGATGGGCGGATCACGAGGTCAGGAGATCGAGACCATCCTGGCTAACATGGTGAAACCCCGTCTCTACTAAAAAATACAAAAAACTAGCCGGGCGAGGTGGCGGGCACCTGTAGTCCCAGTTGCTCGGTAGGCTGAGGCAGGAGAATGGCATGAACCCGGGAGGCAGAGCTTGCAGTGAGCTGAGATCTGGCCACTGCACTCCAGCCTGGGTGACAGAGCGAGACTCCGTCTAAAAAAAAAAAAAAAAAGAAAATACAAAAAATTAGCTGGGTGTGGTGGCAGGCGCCTGTAGTTCCAGCTACTTAGGAGGCTGAGGCAGGAGAATGGTGTGAACCCGGCAGGCGGAGCTTGCAGTGAGCAAAGATTGTGCCACTGCACTCCAGCCTGGGCAACAGAGCGAGACTCCATCTCAAAAAAAAAAAAAAAAAAAGACAGATTTTATGTCAAAAACAGTAAAACAAGACCAAGAAGGTCACTATATAATGGTAAAAGGATCAACTCAGCAAGAGGATTTAACAATTCTACATGTCTATGCACCCAGCACCAGATCACCCAGATACATAAAGCAAATAGTAGTAGATCTAAAGGGAGAGAGAGACCCCAATACAGTAACAGTTAGGGATTTCAACACCCTACTTTCTGCGTTGGACAGATCATCTAGACAGAAAATCAACAAAGAAACATTGGAGTTAAACTGCACTGTAGCCCACAGGGACCAAAAGACACAGCTGCAGAGCACTTTATCCAACAGCCACAGAAAGAATGCGGAGAATAAGAAAACAGTTAACACACAAACCTCTAGCTCTGTTCCCGACGCACAGTGAGAAAGAGGGTCCTGTGGGCAAGGGTGACCCATGCCCAGGGGTACATTCTGCAGCACAGGGTTGGGGCAGCGGGAGGAGTTAGAGGCCCCAGGTTGTAAATCAGCACCAAGAAGGATGAGCTAGGGGTGTCCTTTAGGAGCCTGTGACCTGACTCACCTCTTGAAGCTTCTGTCCTACCCAGCTTCAGAAGTCCGGCTGCCATGACCCGTTCTGCCACAATAAAGGCTCTTTACTGCCCCCATTTCCCCCGGCTTCCTCTGCCTCCTGACTGCCCCTGATGCTCCCCTGTGCAGGCCTGTGTGGTGTGCCATGCCCCCTTCTTGGGAACTGGCACGTTCTGGGGCTAGACTCTGGGGCTGGAAGGAACAATAACTTGGCATGAGGGCCCCCGTGTGCCCCACGCTGCCCTCTGCTGACCCTGGTCCCATAGTGGCCAGCAGGTGCAGTGCAGGAAGCACCTGGACTGAGGCCCCGTCCTGATGCCCCCCAAGGCTTGCAGGCTATGACAGGCCGCCCACCGGTGGCCATGTTTTCCAGATCGACTCCTACGAGAAGCTGTACGAGGAGGTGTCCGAGTGCGAGAACACCAAGGTGTTCCACGGCTGGCTGCAGTGTGACTGTCGCCCCTTCAAGCAGGCCCTGCTCAGCACGATCCGGCGCTGGGGCTTCATGTTCAAGCAGCACCTGAGCAACCACGTCACCAACAGGTGGGCGTCCAGCCGTGTCCTCGGAAGCCCACCAGGGAATGGCTCTCCACTTGAGTGGGTAGCATTTGTTGGGTGCCTCCTCCGGGGTAGCAGGGGTGGAGGACGGGCTCCAAGGCTCACTCGGGCTCCAAAGCTCACCCCACCAAGCGTAAGCAGAAAGGTGTCACCGGGCTGCGAGCAAACATTGTCCCTCCTCCAACCCCAGAGTACCAAGCACCTGCTTTGCCCAGGTGCCAGACGTGGAGGAAACCTGAAGTCTGGCAGGGAAAGCTGGTGCTAAACAAACAGACCAGCAGCCGTGGAATGATAGGCGGCCGTCAGTGCTGTGATGGGCACAGTGCCAGGAGAGAGCACTGCCTGGCTGAAATCCATCTGGAGGGCTAGTGAAGGCCTCTCTGGGATGTGGCCGTAGCCTGGGACTCAGGGATGGACTTGAGCTAAGCTGCTGAGGCTTGGGGTGATGTCCGGGCATGGGCTGATCGAGCTGAAGGGATCCAAGGTGGGCAGGGGCGCTCCCTCCCCAGCTGGGGCCTTCGGTGATGGCCAGTTGACCTCACCGTGGTCGTCCCCCTCTGATGGGGCTCCGTACCATCAAGGGTGGGCCCAAGGGGGACTGGGCCCATCACAAATGGTCCCCTTGTCCCTTAGCCTGGCTGACCTGGAAGCCTTCATGAAAGTCGCCAGAATGGGCTTGACCAAGCCCCTGAAGGAGGGGGACTATGACGGGCTGGTGGAAGTGATGGGGCATCTGATGAAGGTCAAGGAGAGGCAGGTGGCCACCGACAACATGTTTGAGCCCCTGAAGCAAACCATCGAGCTGCTCAAGACCTACGGGGAGGAGATGCCTGAGGAGATCCACCTGAAGCTGCAGGTACGTGGTGGGTGGGCGTGGCTGCGTCCAGGTGAGCAGGGAGAAGGTTGCAGGAAGCACCACCAAAGGAAGAGCCAGCCTGGCCTGAACCACAGACCAGCCCATCACACACAACCACGGGGGACGCTGCAGGCTAGATCCCCTCTGGACACCGGATCCCAATGGAACGGGGAGGTGCAGGGAGGAGGTTTCCAGGGGACAGGAGACCCTGGAGACTGCCTCCACGGTGACTCCAGTGCTCCCTCTGTTCCACAGATGTTTTGTTGGATTAAAAATGCCTTCGTTATAATCCCAGCACCTTGGGAGGCTGAGGTGGGTGGATCGCCTGAGCTCAGGAGTTTAAGACCAGCCTGGGCAACATGGTGAAAGCCCGTCTCTACAAAAATACAAAACATTAGCCAGGCGTGGCGGTGTAGTCTCAGCTGCTCAGGAGGCTGAGGCAGGAGAATTGCTTGAACCCTGGAGGCAGAGGTTGCAGTGAGCTGAGATCACGCCACTGGACCCCAGCCTGGGTGACAGAGATTCTGTCTCAAAAAAAAAAAAAATACAAAATGCAAATACAAAAATACAAAATCCTCCTGAGTGCCTGTTAGGAGTGCCCAGTGGAGCTGGGTGCCAGGATGGTGGAAAAAGAACAAGGTCGGGAGACCCTGGGGAGAGATTAGGCAGCTGAAGTGGGGGGAGGGGCTGGCAGCTGCGTTTGCACAGCTCTTGACTGAGAATTCAAAAAACTACAGCTGTCAGCATGGAGGTGTGTGTGCAGGGCAAGGGTGGAAGGATGGAGGAGGTGTGTCCTAGAGCTGCCCTCCAGCCACCTCTAGGTGTGCCCATTGAGGAGACCCCGCTCCCTCCTCTCTTTGAGTCTGGCCTGGAGTTTCCATTTCCTCCCAGCCCATCCACCCCTCCTCCCCCCCTCCCTCTCCCTTTCTCTGTGTCCAGCTACAGACAGGACCCACTCCCCCGTCTTGTGCTGACTCCAGCCAGTCCCCAAGACCCCATAGCCCTGGGGGTGACAAGAGGGAGGGGCCCCGGCCTGGGCAACACAGTGAAACCCTGTCTCTGTAAAAAATTTAAAAAATTAACCAGGCATGGTGGCGCACACCTGTAGTCCCAGCTACTTAGGAGGTGGGAGGATTGGTTGAGCCCAGGAAGTCAAGGCTGCAGCGATCTATGATTGTACCACTGAACTCCAGCCTGGGTGACAGAGCCAAGACTCTGTGTCAAAAGAAAAAAAAGGACTCAGCAGGTTCTCAGCTGTCCCACCCCAAGGTGCTCCAAGCCACAAACAAGGCAACTGGGGTAGTAAAAATGCAGACAGAAACCATAGAGTCAGCAATCGTAGAAGAAATAGAGAAGCGTCCGCTGTGGGCCAAAAGTTCATGGGCTGGGATTTTTTATTTTTCTTTAAAATATTTTATGGCCCGGTGTGGTGGCTCATGCCTGTAATTTCAGCACTTTGGGAGGCCAAGGTGGGTGGATTACTTGAGGCAAGGAGTTCAAGACCAGCCTGGGCAACACGGCAAAATGCCATCTCTACTAAAAATTAAAAAATTAGCCTGGCATGGTGGCAGGCGCCTGTAATCCTTGCTGCTCAGGAGGTTGAGGCATTGGAACCCAGAAGGCAGAGGTTGCAGTGAGCCGAGATTGTACCACTGCACTCCAGCCTCAGCAATAGAGTGAGACTCTGTCTCAAAAAAGAATAAATAATAATTAAACATTTACGATTATACTATTCGCCCAAGCGTGGGGAACTTGGGAAATACAAAAACTCATCTAATTGTTGCAGCCATTCTGGAAATGACAACATTATAGAGCTGGAGAAGAGCTGAGCAGTCCCCAGGGGCAGGACTGTGGTGGAGAGATAGAAAGGGGATTCCTCTGTTGTCATGGACAATCCGTATCTTGATTGTGGCGGTGTTTGGACAAATCTATATGTGGGATCAGATTGCATGGGAGACCACACACACACACACACACACACACACACACACGCGCGCGCGCGCGAATGGATCAGGTTTAAAAACATGATGAAAGGTGAGTACATTCTCTGGTCTAGTTAACAGAGACACCAAAGTTGATGTCCTAGGTTGCCATTAAGGAGGTTGGTTTTTGGTTTTGTTTTTGTTTTTTTTGAGACAGGGTCCCACTCTGTCACCCAGGCTGGAGTGCAGTGGTACAATCTTGGCTCACTGTAGCCTCTGCCTCCCGAGTTCAAGTGATCCTCCCAGCTCAGCCTTCTGAGTAGCTTGGACTACAGGCCCATGCCATCACACCCAGCTAAACTTTTTTTGTGTCTTTCTTAGACACGGGGTCTCACTTGTTGCCCAGGCTGGTCTGGAACTCCTGGGCTCAAGTGATCCTTCCACCCAGGCCTCCCAAAGTGCTGAGATTAGAGGTGTGAGCCCCCGCGCCGGCTCCTGCACTGTATTTGTAGCTTTCCATGAGTCTCTGATTATTTCACAATGGAAGGTTTAAGAAAAGAAATGAGAAAGGAGCCCTCCTCCACCTTCGCTTCCTGCAGGAGCTGCCGGAGCACTGGACAAACACCAAGAAACTGGCCATTCAGGTGAAGCAGAACGTGGCCCCACTCCAGGCCAACGAGGTCAGCATCCTGCGGCGGAAGTGCCAGCAGTTCGAGGTATTGTACCTGGGGTAGGGGGCGGGATTTCCGGGGAGCAGCGTGGGGCTCACACAGGGCCCTGCGGCACGCAAGGTGGGGCCACCCTCGGGGCAGGTGGCCGCCCCGTGACCCTCTGTACCCTACTCTCTTCTCTCGCAGCTCAAGCAGCATGAGTTCAGGGAGAAGTTCAGGCACAAGGCCCCGTTCTCCTTCAGCGACCCCAACCCCTACAAGTCCCTGAATACGGTATTTTTGCTCAAGGGTGAGATTGGCGGGTAAGGCTGGGAACCCCACTGCTTTCTTTACTCAAGTTGTTATTCTTTCAAGTCCAGAAACGTGGCCTCCGTGGGACTGACCTTGGGGCCATGCACAAGTGCTCTTATGTGTATGCATGCGCATATGTGTGCAAGCACATGCGTGGGTATGTGAGTGAACATGCAAACCCAGCAGCTTCCAGACCATGGGGTGTCCCCTCTGTGTCTCGCTGCTCAGAGCGTGGCTCCAGGCCTCCACAGCTGAGGCCTCTTAACACCTTGTGTGACCCACAGTCCCTTAGCCTGGCTCCGCCCCCTAATCCCCACTCTGTTCACATTCAGCAGCTTCCTGTCTCCTGGGCTTAACGCTCACCTGCCATCACTCCCTGCCTGCTGCCTCTCCTGACCCACCACATCTGGCAGCAGCCACGCGTCACTCATGTTCCCATTCTGTTCCCACTGTCCGAGTTCATGATCACATCCAGTGCAAATTCACACAGCCCTGGACCTGGCAGCCCGCTCAAGCTCAGGCCCAAAAGGCTCTTGTGGGCAGGAGCGTGTGGGGGTGCTCAGGGCCCAGGGAGGCCTCTTGAGGCCCAGTAGGGCCCTCGTCAGTGCCTCTTTGCTCCCAGTACGGTGCCCAGGTCCTGCTGGGCCAGCCCTGCCTGCACCTCCGCCTCACAGGCTCTAGCACATGTGAACCCCAGGGTCCTCAGGGTCGCCCCACTCTTCCCCTCCCTGAGCTTCAGCTCTTTGGCCTCCAGCTCCGATCCGACCCTCCCTCATGGCTGTTTCCTCATGTCACGTTCCTCAAGCAACAATGGAGATGCAGCCATTCTCTCCCTAGGGCCCCGGGCTGGGTTTTCTGGAAAGATTTGGGGTGAGGGGTACCCCGTGCCCATCCAAGGGGAGCTGTGGAGCTCCAGCTGCTGACCAGGGCAGGTGGTCCCTGCGTGTCCATGTGTGCACACACTCCGAGCCCACCTTTGCCACAGCCTGCCCATTACGTGTCCGTGCAAACATACCCACTAACACCAGGTGCCAACTCTTAGTCGCAGGATTTGTAAGGACACTGGGGATTTTTCCTCTTTGCTTCTCTCAATTATCTCATTTCAAAGCATTACTTAAATCATTTTTAATAAAATAAAAATATATGAAAGTGGAAGAAATGCTGGGAAATCAGGAACTCTCAGGAGGAAATGAGGCATTTGTACCATGCCCATTGGGAGTCAGTCCCCACGCTGGAATGGGTAGAGCTCACCCGCCCTCTCCTGCAGGCAGGACCCAGGAGGCGTTGGGGGATGGAGGGCTCTGTCCTCCCTCCAGGTGGGACACCATTGTATTGACACCTCCTCCCAGAAGGTTTATCAGGGAGGGCACACTGGAGAGATGAGCAGAACATCGGGGCGTGGGGTGGGGCGCCGCTGAGGGTAGGCAGCCCTACTGACAGCCCCCTCCCCTCCCCTAGCAACAAAAGAGCATCTCGGCCATGGAAGGCATCATGGAGGCGCTGTCCAAGTCCGGGGGCCTGTTCGAGGTCACCGTCCCCGACTACAAGCAGCTCAAGGCCTGCCACCGGGAGGTCCGCCTGCTGAAGGAGCTCTGGGACATGATTGTCGTGGTGAGCACAGCGCACGCTGTGTGGGTGGGGCCCGGGGTTCGGCTCGGAGCTGCCCCGGGCAACAAGAGGGCAGGCTCCGGGTGCCCTTTGGTTGTAAGAATGTGACCACAAGGTTTCTAGTGTTGGGTGGAGGCACCCGAAGGGCCCTGAGATCACGAGGCGGGGTCCCTCTGCTAAAGCAGATATGTTCACCTCTCTCTGTACGTGGGTGGGGGCTCGCCTTCGACTGCCCCCTCTCTCTTTTTGCCTCCCTTCATCTTTTTCCTCTTCCTCTTCGTCCTCCTCTCATTCTCTCTCACATCTCACCTCTTTTAAAGGAATTGTTTTAAGTAAGGAAAACCACTCAGTCTGTTCAAGATGCTCTAACAAAATCCCATAAACTGAGTGGCTCATAAACCGCAGACATTTTGTTCCTCACCGGTCTGGAGGCTGGGAAGTCCACGATCGAGGCAGATGTAATGCCTGGGGAGGACCCACTTTGTGGCTCATAGACGGCACCTCTCACTGCATCCTCACGTGGTGGAAGTGGGACGGGCCGGGGGTGAGAAATCTCTCCAGGCGGGGGTGAGAAATCTCTCCAGGGTCCCTTTTATAAGAGCACGAATCAGGCCGGATATGGTGGCTCATGCCTGTAATCCCAGCACTTTGGGAGGCCAAGGCAGGTGGATCACCCGAGGTCAGAAGTTTGAGACCAGCCTGGCCAACATGATGAAACCCTCTCTCTATGAAAAATACGAAAATTAACTGGGCATGGTGGCGTGCACCTATAATCCCAGCTTCTCAGGAAGCTGAGGTAGAAGAATTACTTGAACCTGGGAGGCAGAGGTTGCAGTGAGCCAGGATCGCACCACTGCACTCCAACCTGGGCACAGAGTAAGACTCTATCTCAAAAAATAAACACATGAATAAGAGCACGAATTGCATTCCTGAGGGCCACGCCCCCATGACCTCATCACCTCCCAAAGGCCCTGCCTCCTAATATCACCTGTGAGGTAAGGATTTCAACACAGGAATTTAGGGGGGAATATTCAGACCATCAGAGGCTCAATCTATGAGAAAGATTTTGTGGTTTCATTTGTATTTCCTACTGACTAATGATGCCAGCATATTTTCTTTTTTAAAAAGTATTTTTATTTATTTATTTTTGAGACAAGGTCCTGCTCTGTTGCCCAGGGTGGGGTGCAGTGGCACGATCTCGGCTGACTGCAACCTCTGCCTCCTGGGCTCGAGCAATCCTCCTGCCTCAGCCTCACAAGTAACTGGGACTACAGGATTGCACCACTACGCCTAGCTAATTTTTGCACTTCTTTGTAGAGATGGAACCTCGCTGTGTTGGCCAGGCTGGTCTCGAACTTCTGGGCTCAAGCGATCCATCCGTCTCAGCCTTTCAGAGTGCTGGTATTACAGGTGTCACCCGCCAGTATCTTCTCATGGGCTTCTTTGACATCCATATATCCTCCTTGGTGAACTGCATATTCATGTCTTTTGTCCATTTTCTAGTTGACGTGTTTTTTTTTTTCTAATTGACTTTAAGTTTTTTTTTAAATCCAGTTATTTATATAAAGTCCCTTGTGAAAACAAAACACAATAAAAACAAACTGAAAAGGAGCGACATGGTAAAATTGAAAAAGGAGGCTGGGTGCCATGGCTCACGCCTGTAATCCCAGCACTTCAGGAGGCCAAGGCAGGTGGATCACCTGAAGCCAGGAGTTCAAGACCAGCCTGGCCAACATGGTGAAACCCTGTCTCTACAAAAATACAAAAATTAGTTGGGCGTGGTGGCAGGCACCTGTGATCCCAGCTATTTAGGAGGTGAAGGTTGCAGTGAGCCAAGATCGCACCGTTATACTCCAGCCTGGGGAACAGAGTGAGACTGTCTCAAATAAATAGGTAAGAAAAAGGAGGCTGGGTGTAGTGGCTCATGCCTATAATCCCAGCACTTTGGGAGGCTGAGGCAGGTGGATCACTTGAGTTTAGGAGTTCAAGACCAGCCTGGGCAACATAGCAAGACCCCTGTCTCTACTAAAAATACAAAAAATGAGCTGGGCATAGTGGGTGTGCACTTGTGATCCCAGCTACTCAGGAGGCTGAGGTGGGAGGATCACTTGAGCCCAGGAGGTGGAGGCTGCAGTGTGCTGCGATGGTGCCACTGCGCTCCCACCTGGGCCATGGAGTGAGACTCTATCTCAAAAAAAAGAAAAGGGAAAGAAAGGAAGAATTTAATGCTTTTGCTCAGTGTCTTCCTCAGTCTCCTCTTCACCAAAAGAGCTTCTAGCTTTTCCACCACTTTTTCAGCATTGTTGTTTTTGCCCGGTCCTTTTTGTCTCTCTTTGATATCTTTTTTACATTCTTTGAACTTTGGAATTTCTGTGCATGCTCAGCATTCAGGAAGCTGCTGGGCGTGACTTAGGGGCTGGCAAATCTTCAGGGTCTTGTCCATCTTCAGGGTCTTGTCCCTCCTCGTGAGGCCCCTTTCTCCTTGTGCTTCAGGAGCTTGATGTTGCCAGTGCCTCCACCCTTCCATTCCAGGATATTGTTCCCTGAAACAAATCAGAAGAGTTTCACCCACATTTTAAAAAGTCCCTCTTCCTCTTCCTCTAGCATTTTAATTTCTTGCTCAGGAATAGAAGCTATTGGCTCAAACTGAGGGTCCTGGTTGGACTTGTCTCTACTCTCAGTGGAGGTGTCGTGGTTCTCATGAGTGGCCTCGGTAGCCACCATGGTGGCCGTGGCTCGGCTCAGCTGGGCTGGGTTCTCCACAGCCACTGGGAGCTCCTTCCCTCTGCAGCCAGCACCTCCCTCCCGCCCAGCAACCAAAACTGAGTTTTTTACTGTTAAATTTTGAGAGTTCTTCATATGTTCCAGAAACTAGCAATTTGTCAGGTTGTGGTTTGCAAGTAATTTCTCCTAGTCTGTAACTTGTCTTTTCGTTCTCTTAACAAGGTGTTTCTCTGAGCAAGAGTTTTTGTATCATTTTGTTTTTTTTGAGGCGGAGTCTCACTCTGTCACCCAGGCTGGAGTACAGTGGCACGATCTCAGGGATTCTCCTGCCTCAGCCTCCCGAGCAGCTGGGATTACAGGCGCCCGCCACCACGCCTGGCTCATTTTTGTATTTTTAATAGAGATGGGGTTTTGTCATGTTGACCAGGCTGGTCTCAAACTCCTGAGCTCAGGCAATCCACCCGCCTTGGCCTCCTAAAGTGCTAGGATTACAGGCGTGAACCACCATGCCCGGCCAGTGTTAGTATAATCTTTAATTAAATCAAGTTTTTAATATGAAACTTGGATATAATCCATTTTATCAATTTTTCCTTTCATAGATTATGAACTCTTTTCCTAGATCCTACAGATTTTCTCCTATGCTTTTATAGTTTTCTGTTTGTCTATGAGCCATTTTGAGTTAATTTTTGTATAAGGAGTGAGGTTTATTGAGTTAAGCTTCATTTATTATTTTTGTTTGTTTGTTTATGGATGTCTAATTGCTCCAGCACCATTTGTAGACAAGTCAGTCCCTCCATTAAAAAACTTTTTTTTTTTTTTTAAATGGAGTCTCACTCTTATCACCCAGGCTGGAGCACTGTGGTGTGACCTCAGCTCACTGCAACCTCTTACCTCCCAGGTTCAAGTGATTCTCCTGCCTCAGCCTCCTGAGTAGCTGGGTTTACAGGCACCCACCACTACGCCCGACTAATTTTTGTATTTTTAGTAGAGATGAAGTTTTCATGTTGGCAAGGCTGGCCTTGAACTCCTGACCTCAAGCGATCCACCTGCCTCGGCCTCACAAACTGCTGGGATTACAGGCGTGAGCCATGGCACCTGGCCCCGCTCCATTTAATTTATTTTGTATCTTTGTCAGAAGTCAGTCGGGCACCTTAGTGGGCTGCTGTTGATGGGTTCTGTGCTCTGTTCCATTGGTCTTTGTGTCTATCCCTCCACGACACTGCACAGTCTTGATTACTAGAGCAATCTAGTAAGGTTTGTTATACAGAGTGATTTCTCCCACTTTATCCTTTTTTGTCAAAATTGGTTTGCTCTTCTAGGACTTGTACTTTTCCATATGAATTTTAGAATAAGCTTGGTATGCTTATAAAAAAGTAAAACCTTATTGGGGTTTTTATAGGAATTGCGTTAAAACTATTAATCAGTTTGGGGAGAACTGACATGTTGACTCTCTCAGTCCCTTCTTTGATTTCTTTAGTCAGCATTTTGTGATTTCATTTTGTAATAGCGTTTAAGATCCTATACGTATTTTGCTACATTTATACCTCGTGTGTCTTTCCTTTTCTTTTTAGAAGTGATTGTATTAATAAGTGGCATTGTGTCTTAAATTTTGGTTTCCACGTTTGTTTGGGTATGTACAAATGTGAATAATTTTTGTGTGTTTGTTTTTATCTTGTGACCTTGCTACACTCACTTACTAGTTCTTGGATGGCTTTTTTAGACTCCTTAGGGATTTTGTACATAGACAATAATGTCATCTGCAAATAGGAACAGTTTTATTTTTCCTTTCTATTCTGTATGTCTTTTATTTCTTTTTCTTGCCTTATTGCGGTGGCCTGAACTTCCAGTACTCTGTTGAATAAGAATGGTGAGTTCACACATCCTTGCATTGTTCCCAATCTAAGAAGAAAACCACTTTGCCATTATGTATATTAGCTGTAAGTTTTCAAGCTGAGGAAATTCTATTCCTTCTGTTTAGACTATTCATCATGAATGGGTGTTAGATCTTGTCAATTTTTTGTGTGTCTCCTGATATGATTGATTTTTGTTTAGTCTACTAAGATAGCGGATTAATATTGACGTTATTTTCTTGAAACAGAGCTTCGTTCTATCGCCCAGGCCTGGAGTGCAGTGGCGTGATCTTGGCTCACTGCAGCCTCTGCTTCCCAGGTTCAAGTGATTTTCCCGCCTCAGCCGCCTGAGTAGCTGGGATTACAGGTGCCCACCACCACACCCAGCTATTTTTTTTGTATTTTTTAGTAGAGACAGGGTTTCACCATGTTCTTCAGGCTGATCTTGAACTCCTGACCTCAGGTGATCCACCTGCCTCAGCCTCCCAAAGTGTTGGGGTTACAGGCGTGAGCCACCGCGCCCGGTCATTTACATGAGATTTTTAGTCACAAATTCAATTTCTTTAATGGCCATATAGGCTTGCTCATGTTGGTCTGTTTCAAATTTGTGAAAATCTTGGTAGAGAATTTTGGTAGCTTGTGGTTTCTGAGGAATTCGTTTATTTCTTCTAAATTGTTTAATTCAAGCATGAAGTTGTTTGTACTAGTTCCATATCATCCTCTAAATGGTTGCAAGCTTGGCAGTGGTATTTTCTATTTCATTCCTAGTATTGGTGATTTGTGTCTTCACTCTTTCCATCTTTGTTGGTCTTAGTAGAAGTTTATAAACTTTATTGATTTTTCAAAGAACCAGATTTTTGTTTAATTTTTGTGTTGTTTTATTTTAAATTTCATTGGTTTCTGATCTTTATTATTTTGTTCCTTCCTTTGCTTTGGGTTTATTTTGCTCATTTTCTAGTTTATTGAGGTGGAAACTTAGATTATTGATTTGAGACCTTTTCTCTTTTCTAAAGGAAACACTTTGTGCTATCAAATTTCCCTCTCTACATTAGCTGTGTCCCACATACTTTGATACTACATTCAGTTCTCTGTGTTTTTTTTTTTTTTTCTTTTGAGGCTTCCTCTTTGACCCATGGATGATTTAGAAGTGTATTTTAAATTTCTAAGTGTTTAGAGATTTTCCTGTTGCCTTTCTATTATTGATTTCTAGTTTGATTCCATTATGGTCAAAGAATACACTGTATATAACTTTCATTATTTTAAATGTATTAAGCTTTATTTTATGGATCAGGGTATAGTCTGTCTGGGTGAATGTCCCACGGGCCCTTGAACAGAATGTGTGTTCGGCTTTTGTTGGGCAGAGTGTTTTATACGTGTCAATCAGATCCTGTTGGTTGGTTGTATTGTTCTGTCCTTTTATAGTCTTGCTAAGTTTCTGTCTAGCAATTCCATAAACTGCTGAGAGTGGGGTGTTGAAATCTCTCCAACTGTAATTATGGATGTGTTTGTTTCTCTTTTGAGCTCGATCAGTTTTTGCTTTGTGTATTTCGAGGCTCTGTTGCTTGGTGTGTACAGATTTGAGATTATTGTCTTCCTACAGGTTGACTCTTTTTCCCATTATATAATGGTCTTTTCGTCTCTAGGAATGTTCTTTGCTCTAAAGTTGGCTTTATCTGATACTAGTATCGCTACTTCTATTTTTTTCCTATTGTTTTTGACTAGTGTTCATCCTGATCTTTTTCCATTTTTCAATTTTCAAGCTACCTGTATTTTTGTATTTGAAGTGAGTTTCTTATATATAGCATATGGTTGGGTCATGTGTTTTCATCCACTCTGCCAGTCTCTGGCTTTTAATTGATGTATTTAGACCATTTTGCATTTAAGATCATTATTGTCATGTTAGAGCCTATGTCTGCCATTTTGTTTTCTGTTTGTTCCCTTTGTTTCTTGGTCCTTTGACTCTTTTAACATTTTTAGGATCCATCCTGATTTATTTAGAGTGATTCTGAACATAGCACTTTATATAGTTTTCTTAGTGGTTGTTTGACAGTCACTGATATCAGCATTTTGTCACTTTTGAGTGTAGAAATCTTACTTCCATTTAGATCTCTTTGCCCTCACCTCTGCCCCTCTTAACCGTAACATAACTGTCTTAAGTATTTCCTCAATATACGAGCAATCTTCCATGGTCTTGTTTGTTGTGATATGTCCAAGGTTTTTCAGTTGTAAGAGGGAGAAGCCAGAAGTAACAAGGCTGCTCCGTCTTGGCAGAACTGAAAGAACTAACAACTTTTTAAAGAATGCAAGCAGGCTTTTTGTTTGGGTCAGATGCTAAGACAGCCCTGAGGAAATTGGGATTTGGGTAGGTTGTGGAGGGGTGATATTCAGGGAGAAGAAGAGGCAATTCGGGAGCCTGGGAATTTGCCAAACAAGAGCAGTCTGGATCATGTCTCTGTGGGCTGCTCTGTGGCCTCCTAGGCAGCAGAAAGATAAGGACAGGCCAGGTCTCCGTGTGTGAAGGGAGACTGGACTCCAAGCATGGAGCCTCTTTTTCCCAAGTATTTCTTCTTTTGTGTGTGTGCAGATGTTGGTTTCTGCCATTCTGTCTCCTCTTTGCTCATCTGTTTTCAAAAATAGTTGAACTCTTTCCTCTTTTACTTTTTTGAATGAACTTTTGTCAAATCCAGCTTGGTGTGGTGGCTCACACCTGTAATCCCAGCACTTTGGGAGGCCACGGTGGGCGGATCACTTGAGGCCGGGAGTTTGAGACCAGCCTGGCCAACATGGTGAAACCCCACCTCTACTAAAAATATAACAATTAGCTGGGTTTGGTGACATGTGCTTGTAGTCCCAGCTACTGGGGAGGTTGAGGCAGGAGGATCACTTGAACCCAGGAGGTGGAGGCTGCAGTGAGCTGAGATCACATCACTGTACTCCAGCCTGGGAGACAGAGTGAGTGAGACTCTGTCTCAAAAACAAAAGAATCATTTGTCAAATCTTCCTCCCCTCCAAAAGGAAGCTATTATGACTTTAAATGGAATTGAATTAACTCATTTGAAGGAAATTAATCTCTTGGCAGTATTCCATTTTCTCATACAAGAGTATGCTCTGTCTCTTTTATTTAATTTTTAAATTACATTATAGTAAATGTCTTCATGCTGACCATACTGAGTCAAAATATTTCTTACACAGGGGGAAAAACATATTTGGAGTCACAGGCTTTTTTACAGCCAGGCCTTAAGAGAAGGTACAAATTGAAGGCCTCTTGATACTTTTTCAACAATTAACTGAATTTGAGTCTCTTTTTTTTTATTTTATTTTATTTTTTTTTGAGGCAAAGTCTCTCTGTGGCCCAGAATGGAGTGCAGTGACGTGATGTCCACTCGCTGCAACCTCTGCCTCCCGAGTTCAAGTGATTCTCCTGCCTCAGCCTCCCCAGTAGCTGGGATTACAGGCGCCTACCATCACACCCGGCTAATTTTTGTATTTTTTTTAGTAGAGATGGGATTTCACCATGTTGGTCAGGCTAGTCTCGAACTCCTGACCTCAGGTGATTCTCCTGCCTCAGCCTCCCAAAGTGCTAGGATTGCAGGCGTGAGCCACCGCGCCCGGCTTCAAGTTTCTTTTATGTGATTGGCATTACAGAACATAGTGGCATCTGAGAGAATGGGATATACACTTTCCCACGACAAAAAATTGTTTGCGTAGATGGGAGAATAAAATCCACGTTTCCCAGGAGATGACAGCATTTGAAGTCAGGATAATTCAAGAAAAACTCTCCAAAACACACTAGCCAAGACATTTTATGATAATAGGATGCAGGCTAATCTTGAACCTGCCAGAAAAAGCCATCGACTCCTATGTAGATTAAGGTTTCAGATCGTCGTATCTTCAAGGCAAATGTCTTGTAAACACTCTCAGTTTTTACTTTCTCGAGCACAGATGTTTCTCAAGCCCAGATCTTCCCCACTGTAAGTGCCCATGTCAACAATCTCTCATTCCCTCAATGACTAGCAGTTTCCAGCTTCACAGCCATTTTCATGTTTATACTGTTGGTTAGGTTATTCCTGGGTAGTTTGTATGTTTTGTTTCATATTGTTGTGAATGAAGTGTCTTCTGTTTTGTTTTTTTTTTTTTTTGAGGCGGAGTCTCGCTCTGTCGCCCAGGCTAGAGTGCAGTGGCGCGATCTTGGCTTACTGCAAGTTCCGCCTCCCGGGTTCATGCCATTCTCCTGCCTCAGCCTCCCGAGTAGCTGGGATTATAGGCACCCACCACCACACCTGGCTAATTTTTTTTTTTTTTTAATTTTATTTTTAGTAGAGACGGGGTTTCACTGTGTTAGCCAGGATGGTCTTGATCTCCTGACCTTGTGATCCGCCTGCCTCGGTCTGCCAAAGTGCTGGGATTACAGGCGTGAGCCACCGCGCCCGGCCCTGTTATATTCTTATCAGTGGAAGCTGGGTTACTGTGCAGTAACAGCCCCACAAATCTCTGTGTACTGAACAAAAGTGTATTTCTCATTCATGCAAAGTGCATACTGTAGTTCCAAGCAGTTGTTCCCTGGGAAGTTACCTGTCAAGGACTGGTTGCACAGTGCAGGCTGTGGATCAGCAATGCCCCTTCGTGATTGCCAAGGCAGGCAAGGGGAACACTAGGCTGGGTATTGTCAGGCATCACTCACCTTTTATGGGCCAAGACAAGCTACATGGACAAGCTACAAGACAAAGAAAACTGGGTCCTGGCCAGCAACAGCAGGGCCCTGACACAGGCTTTTGCTAAAATGCCTTTTAACTGCTTTTATTTTTATTTATTTATTTTTGAGACAGAGTCTCACTCTGTCACCCAGGCTGAAGTGCAGTGTCGTGATCTCAGCTCACTGCAACCCTCGTCTCCCAGGATCGAGTGATTCTCCTGTCTCAGCCTCCCAAGTATCTGGGATTACAGGCGTGCACCACCACACCTGGCTAATTTTTGTATTTTTAGTACAGACGGGATTTCACCATGTTGGTCAGGCTGGTCTTGAACTCCTGACCTCAGGTGATCTGCTCACCTCGGCCTCCCAAAGTGCTGGGATTATAGACATGAGCCACCATGCCCAGCCAACTGTTAACTTTTAAATCTTACCTTTTATGATGCCACCGTTGTTTTTTCTTGTATCCAGTCACTTTAATGATCTCTGGTATTCGTTCTAAATATTCCTCATTGGGCTTTGCTCCCTGAGAATAAGTGCAGAGAGGTAAGAGGGTTGCATTCCTGAGTCCTCCTTGACAAGAGTGAAAGCAGAAACGGGGTGTTTTTGTTTCAGGTAAATACCAGCATTGAGGACTGGAAGACCACCAAGTGGAAAGATATCAACGTTGAGCAGATGGACATAGATTGTAAGAAGTTTGCCAAAGATGTGAGGTCTTTGGACAAGGAGATGAAAACCTGGGATGCCTTCGTGGGGCTCGACAACACCGTGAAGAACATGATCACATCCCTGCGTGCCGTGAGCGAGCTGCAGAACCCTGCCATTCGGGAACGCCACTGGCAGCAGCTCATGCAGGCCACCCAGGTACCACGCGCCATGGTGGGCGGAGGGGACCGCCCCTGGTGGCCAGCCCTGCTGCAGGATGAGCTGTCCTGAGCTGCCTAGCCAAGGTGTTCGGGGCCCGATGGTGGTAAAGCCAGTGTGGGCAGGGCTGGCTTCGTGCATAAGTGACCTGTGCAGTCACACAGGGCTCCATGTTGGTTGGGGGTGGAGGGGCAGGCTCCGTTTACCATCTCAACTTCACCATCTCAAAATTCTTAGTAATTTCCTTTTTTTTTTTTTTTTTTGAGACAGTCTCGCTCTGTCGCCAGGCTGGAGTGCAGTGGCACGATCTCAGCTCACTGCAACCTCCGCCTCCCGGGTTCACGCAATTCTTCTGCCTCAGCTTCCCGAGTAGCTGGGACTACAGGTGCCCGCCACCACACCTGGCTAATTTTTTTTTGTATTTTTAGTAGAGACGGGGTTTCACCATATTGGCCAGGCTGGTCTGGAACTCCTGACCTCGTGATTCGCCCGCCTCGGCCTCCCAGAGTGCTGGGATTACAGGCGTGAGCCACTGCACCTGGCCAGTTCTTAGTAATTTTCCAACAGGAGCTCCTGCATTTTCATTTTGCACTGGGCCCTGCAAAGTAAGTAGGCAGTTCTGGTTGTAGGCTGCATGTTCATAAGACTTGGGGAGTTTGGGGCAAATGAACAGCTTCACTGGGGTCCTCATGACCCCAGAAACTCAGAGTCTTAGCACCCGAATCTTTCCCGGAATATCCCGCAGTGGCAGGCACTGGCCTTGACCCCTCCAGAAGGCAACAGGAACACTCCCCACTCTCAGCAAACACTGAACAAAACCACTTTAAGCAGCTACTCTGCAGAGGCCCCACCTAGCTGCAAAGGACACAGAGGGAAAGGAGACGTGGCCTCTGCTCTCAAGGAAGCAAAGAAATAATAGTACTGGCAATTGCGGGGAGGGGGAATTTATTTTTCCTCCATCCATCTTAGGTTCCCTGGCTGGGGCCCCTGTAAATTAGACTGATGAGAGACAGATTAATTAGAGGAAAGCCGGGCACGGTGGCTCACACCTGTAATCCCAGCATTTTGGGAGGCCGAGGCGGGTGGCTCACCTGAGGCCAGGAGTTTGAGACCAGCCTGGCCAACATGGCAAAACCCCATCCCTACTAAAAATACAAAAATCAACCGAGCGTGGTAGCACACACCTGTAATCCCAGCTACTTGAATGGCTGAGGCAGGAGAATCGCTTGAACCTGGGAGGCGGAGGTTGCAGTGAGCCGAGATCATGCCACTGCACTCTAGCCTGGGTGACAGAGCAAAATTCCATCTCAAAAAAAACAAAATGGGAAAAGACCAGGAAAGACAAAGGGGATTATCTACAGAATGTAGATTTCCCCTGCAAGAGACAACTTTGCAGGACCATTTCAAACTATGTCAAAGGAATATATTTTAGGGTAAAATACTGCGATTTCTTTCAGGGCCTGCTATCTGTCATGTGATGTATCATGTTGCGACAAACATTCTGTTTGGTCAGTCTTAGGATCGATGTGTGGATGTTCATGCCGGTCATCTGTGCCTGAATTGCAAAGGGAGGGGGGTATAATGAGGCCTGTCTTCCAACCCGCTTCCCATCATGGCCTGAACTCCTTTTTCAGGTTTACTTTGGAATGCCCCTAGCAGAGACAGGGTTTCATTCAATTTGTTTGGGGGCTTAGGATTTTATTTTTGTTTTACAGCAGGATGAGGTGAGGTGAGCTTCAGCAAGCTGCGTTGTGTAGATTCCTCCCGTTCCTCTGGGCTGATAAGGGGCTAAAGCTGTCTCCATCAGTTAACTTTTTTTTTTTTTTTTTTTGGAGATAGAGTCTCACTCTGTCGCCCGGGCTGGAGTGCAGTGGCACAATCTCGGCTCACTGCAACCTCCACCTCCCAGGTTCAAGTGATTCTCCTGATTCGGCCTCCTGAGTAGCTGGGATTATAGGCACATACCACCATGCCTGGCTGATTTTTTTTTTTTTTTTTTTTTTTTTTTTGAGACAGAGTCTTGCTCTGTCGCCCAGGCTGGAGTGCAGTGGCTGGATCTCAGCTCACTGCAAGCTCCGTCTCCCGGGTTCACGCCATTCTCCTGCCTCAGCCTCCGGAGTAGCTGGGACTACAGGCGCCACCACCTTGCCCGGCTAGTTTTTGTATTTTTTTTTTTTTTAGTAGAGATGGGGTTTCACCGTGTTAGCCAGGATGGTCTCGATCACCTGACCTCGTGATCCGCCCGTCTCGGCCTCCCAAAGTGCTGGGATTACAGGCTTGAGCCACCGCGCCCGGCCTTTTTTGTATTTTTAGTAGAGGCAGGGTTTCACCTTGGCCAAGCTGGTCTCAAACTCCTGACCTCAGGTGATCCACCTGCCCCGGCCTCCCAAAGTGCTGGGATTACAGGTGTGAGCCACCGCGCCCGGCCTCCATTGATTAACTTCTATCGTTCTTGGTAGACGGGTGGTGGGACTCCTTGGCAAATTTATTTCCTGCTTGTAGGCAAATAGGGGGAGGGCAGAGAGCTTCCCTTGTATCTGCTTCTTCTCAACTGCCTTCAGCTCAAAATAACCCTTAAGCCAAAGTGGTGTATTTTGGTGGCAAATTCTGCCAACCTTCGTGATCAGGTTTGAATGCCAAGCACAGGAGATACTCAGTGATGATCCCGAGACCTAGAGGAGGGCGCCACCTTCAAGGGGTGGGAAGGGAAGGAAAAGCTCTGAGTGAATGTGAAGTTTGGCTTGGGCCTTGGGAGTGAGAACTGTGAAGACAAGCAGAAAGGCTGGGAAGGGGCTCGGCATGAAAGAATGCAAGAACAACGGAGAGAACGTACCCCAAGGACCAAGGGCAGTGTGGCCCAAAGCCTGCGCAGCGGGAAGGCTTAACCCACGGCTTCCCAAGAGATCCCTACCCATGCAGGAAGTAGGAGAATGGGGCCAAATTGTTCCCTCCATCTCTCATTAGGTCCCGGCCAGCCCAGGAGGGCGCCCACCTAGGAGGAGCATTAGACGCTCCTGCTCCACCCCCACCACACTGTCCAGGGCCCTTCTGCTGCTCCCTAGGCCTAAGGAGGGAAAAGCAAACCCAGTTATGCAGGCCACCCTGAGGGCACAGGGGGCACCCGCTTGCTCCCCAGGGATTTCTATGTCCAGGTGTCTGGGAGCCAGTCCCTGGGGGTGCCTCTTGTGTGTTGAGACAAAAGATTTCCCAGATGCCTGGCAACAGGCTCATGTGCCCCATCCAGGTGCCCTGGGAGAGACGCTTGAGCGGTGATAAACCAGCTAAATATCTCCATGAAAGGAGCTGGGCACAGCTGAGGTCTTGGTGAGCCTCGGGCGGATATGTCCCCAAATGTGATTAGAGATGCGAGGTTCTGTCATTGGTTAAAATTCCACGGTGGGCTCAGAATCGATGCTCAGAAACATCTGACTATGTGACACCAAGAAGAATATTAGACAAGGGATGTGGAAGCGATTTGGGAAGTGGTGGCACTTGGCAAGCACCTGGTATGTTGGTACTAGAGTAACAGCACCTGTGATTCGGCCACCGCCACAGAGTGCTTTGCCTATTAGGAACGCGGCAGCTGCCAGAGGTGGTGGATTCGCTTCCTGGGGCTGCCATGACAAAGGACCACAAACTGGGAGGCTTCAAACAGACCTAGCCGGGGGTGCGGTGGCTCACGCCTGTAATCCCAGCACTTTGGGAGGCTGAGGCAGGTGGATCACTTGAGTTCAGGAGTTTGAGACCAGCCTGTCCAACTTGGTGAAACCGCATCTCTATTAAAAATACAAAAATTAGCTGGGTGTGGTGGTACATACCTCTAGTCCCAGCTACTTGGGAGGCTGAGGCAAAAGAATCGCTTGAACCAGGGAGGGGAAGATTCCAATGAGCCGAGATCACGCCACTGCACTCCAGCCCGGGTGACAGAGCAAGACTCCGACTCAAAAAAAAAAAAAAAAAAAAAGCAGACCTGTGTTATGTGTTCCGTCACAGTGCTGGAGGCCAGGACTCTAAAATCAGGGTGTCAGCAGGCTGCACTCCCTCTAAAGGCTCTGGGGGAGGGTCCTTCCTGCCTCCTCCAGCTTCTGGGAACTCCAGGCATTCCTTGGCCTGTGGCTGCATCATGTCCGTCTCTGCCTCAGTCTCCACAAGGCCCTGTTTCCTGTGTGACTCAGATCTCCCTCTCCTTCCTGTCATGAGGACACTTGGCCCTGGATTTATGTCTCACTGGAAAAGCCAGGATGAACTCACCTCAAGATCCTTAGTATCTGCAAAGACCCTATTTCCAAATAAGGTGACATGTGAAGGTTCTGAGTAGACGTGAATTTTGAGGGGGCCACAATTCTGCCCAGTGCGGGTGGGTTCTGCTATTATGCGGTTTTACAGGGAAGGAAGGTGAGGCTTGGAGAAGTCACCTCCTTAAGTCCCAGAGCTGAAAATGGCAGTGTAGAGCTCGCCTCCCTCCTTCTAGCAGCCCGGGATCACGCCCTGGCGGCGGCTCTCCGTGAAGGATGGTGACGTCCGCCCACTTCAGAGTCCAAATGACATGACATGAATCATGCCTGGTTTTTTTCCCTTAGGTGAAATTTAAAATGTCAGAAGAGACAACCCTGGCAGATTTACTGCAGCTGAACCTCCACAATTACGAGGATGAGGTCCGCAACATCGTGGACAAGGCCGTGAAAGAGTCCGGCATGGAAAAGGTAGGCGGTGCTGGCAGCATTGTCTGTGCCACGTGGGATCAGCCTGAAACTGCCTCTGTACTGAGAGCACCCAGAGAGATCTCGTTCATATGGGTCCCGCAGCCCCATGGCACTCAAGGGAAGTCTGGGGGGCCTTTCTTACCCAACCCATGACAAATCAAAAAATACTTCTGGAATCGATTTATTATTTTTCATTGTTTTTGAGACAGAATGTCTCTCTGTTGCCCAGGCTGGAGTGCAGTGGGACGATCTTGGCTCACCACAACCTCCACCTCCCGAATTCAAGCAATTTCTCCCGCCTCAGCCTCCCAAGTAGCTGGGACTACAGGCGTGCGCCACCATGCCCAGCTAATTTTCATACTTTTAGTAGAGACGGGGTTTCACCATGTTGGCCAGGCTGGTCTCGAGTTCCTGACCTCAACTGACCCGCTCACCTTGGCCTCCCAAAGTGCTGGGATTACAGGCGTGAGCCACCGTGCCAGCCTACTTCTGGAATTTTTCTTAGGAAACCCAATTCCTGGCTATAACTCTGCCCGCCCCATACACGCAATAGTTTGGGACATTTTGTAAACAACCAGAATTCTCATTTCCTTTGCCTCCAGCATCCTCGCCTGTGGTCCTGTCTGACTCCTCCACGGACGTCAGTTCTTTCCTCTGACTCTGAGCTGAGGGGAGGGTTGGGGACGGGTGGGGGATGGCCCCCAGCTCGTACCTGAACTTGTAATGTGCCACTGGCTACCAGCAGTTCCAGTATCCAGGAAAACTCCTTTTGCGGTTCAAATCTCTCTCCTCAGCCTGTTTTGTGAGTTTGAATTGTCACATTTTGGCTTGCTTAAAAAACAAAACAAAACAAAACAAAAACCTTTATTAGGTATAATTCACATACCATACAATTCACCTGTTTAAAGTGTACAATGGTTTTTAGCAGAGGTACAAGTGTGTAATCAGCACATACTAAACAGCAGAGGGTGGGGGCTCATGCCTATAATCCCAGCACTTTGGGAGATAGGAGGATCGCTCGAGTCCAGGAATTCAAGACAAGGCCAGCCTGGGCAACAGAGGCAGACCCCATCTCTACAAAAAAATAAACTTAAAAAAATTAGCTGGGGACCGGGCGTGATGGCTCATGCTTGTAATTCCAACACTTTGGGAGGCCAAGGTGGGCGGGTCACAAGGTCAGGAGATTGAGACCAGCCTGGCCAACATGGTGAAACCCTGTCTCTACTAAAAATACAAAAATTAGCCAGGCATGGTGGCGCATGACTGTAATCCCAACGCTTTGGGAGGCTGAGGCAGGAGAATCGCTTGAACCTGGGAGGTGGAAGCTGTAGTGAGCCAAGATTGTGCCACTGCACTCCAGCCTGGGTGACAAAGTGAGACTCCATCTCAAAAAAAAAAAAAATCAGCAGCACACATGGTGACACACCTGTAGTCCCAGCTACTTGGGAGGCTGAAGTGGGAGGATTACTTGAGCCCAGGAGATGGAGGCTGCAGTGAGCTGTGATCACGCTGCTGCGCTCCAGCCTGGGCTGGACCCTGTCCCTAAAAAAAATTATAATTTTTTAAAAAGTAAAAATAAAAAATAGAATTAACAAACTTTAGAATATTTTCATCACCTCAGAAAGAAACCCACATCCTTTAGCCATCATCCCCTACCCCTTTCTTCTCACATGTCCCCATCTCCAGCTCTAGGCAACCACTAATCCACTTTCCCCCTGTATAGATCCCCCTCTTCCACACTTTCGTAGGAACGGCATCATAGGTAGAGGAGGCAGCACTTTCACTCTATGCTTTTAGAGTTTTTCCCAGCTGGGTCTGAGAATTCCATTGACGTAAGACAGATCAAGAGGAGAAAAGTATGCAAATTATTTAATCCAAGTTTTCTGTTTTACGGGAGGAAAGGAAGACTTCCTGACTCTAACGCAGTTAGCGGTGAACACTTTAAGTACTGAGTTGCGGAAAGAGGAAGTTGTAGAAAAGTAATCTGTGTGAGAGGCTGGAAGGTGAGAGCTATTCTAACAAGTTCTGAGCGGACAGGATTCTTTCCGCCTCGACTTCCCATCCTCGTGATGAGAATGATCGTTTCATTCTGGTATCAGAAGAGCATCGTTCACCTGGGAATTGCATCTCCTGCTTCCCAGGAACAGCATGAGGCTCAGAGAGAGATTCCTGCGTCTGCTGCCCTTCAAGTGCCTCTGACTCGAAATCGTCAATTGCAGGATGGCATATTTTGGGGTGGCACATTCTGAACTCCTTCACATGTGCTATGTGATCTGTGCATGTGGCTTCTTTCAGCCTAAGGTCTTCAGGTTTATCCGCGTTGTGGCAGGTGTCTGTACCTCATTCCTTTAGTGGCTTATGTTCCATTGTGTGGACAGACATCACATTCATCCGTCATCGGGGTACGAAGGTTCGGGTTGGATCTGCCTTTGGCTCCTGTGAATACGTTGGTTTGAGTCTTTTTGCTTTCTGATCATGAAGCTTCAGTCTACGTCCTGGGAACTCTGGGTCCTGCTTGAGCTTTGCAGGCCAAATGCTCAGTGACCTTATTTTTCTCTTCCCCCAAAAGGTGCTGAAAGCCCTGGACAGTACCTGGAGCATGATGGAATTTGAGCACGAGCCGCACCCGCGGACGGGCACCATGATGCTCAAGTCCAACGAGGTGCTGGTGGAGACGCTGGAGGACAACCAGGTACAGCTGCAGAACCTGATGACGTCCAAGTACCTGGCCCACTTCCTGAAGGAGGTGACGAGCTGGCAGCAGAAGCTGTCCATGGCGGACTCCGTCATCTCCATCTGGTTTGAGGTCCAGCGAACCTGGAGCCACCTGGAGAGCATCTTCATTGGCTCCGAAGACATCCGCGCCCAGCTCCCGGAGGACTCCCAGCGCTTTGATGACATCGACCAGGAGTTCAAGGTGAGCCCAGCCCGGTGGCTCCCACGCATTTCAGAAATGACCGTGTTGGACAAAACGGGGTCCCTAATGCCTTGGCGATCCCCTTCTCTTCCCAGGCCTTGATGGAAGATGCAGTAAAAACACCCAACGTGGTGGAAGCTACCAGCAAACCCGGCCTCTACGATAAACTGGAGGCCCTGAAGAAGAGGTGGGGCTCACACCTGTCCAGACCAGGGGAGTCAGTGGTGCTGATTCCCTGAGTCTTAAGTCTGAGGGAACCTAAGTCTTGTGCAGCCCGCCAGTCAGCACAGGGCAAAACCACGGGTCCTGGGTTAATCTATTCCCTTTCCCTGGGGAGCATGCGCTCCACGGCCTCATCCTGCCACACAGTGCCTTGGCCTTGAAGGAAGCAGTGACCCAGAGAATAAATGAGGCTCCCTCCTGCCTAGGAGTGCCCACAAGGTCAGGGGTTGGCAAATAAATGAGAGCCTCTGGTAGAAGGTTCTGAATTAAACCGGGCCTGTGAACAGCAATCCAGGCATCCCCAGGATGACCGGTTCCCTGCACCGATAGGGTGGGCGGCAGACATCCCTACAGAGTGGGGTCACCGGCCTCCTCTCCTTCCTTCTTCCCAGCTTGGCCATGTGTGAAAAAGCTTTGTCAGAGTATTTAGAGACGAAGAGACTGGCTTTCCCCAGGTTCTATTTTGTCTCCTCGGCTGACCTCCTGGACATTCTCTCCAATGGCAATGACCCTGTGGAGGTAGGCGGGGCCCCCTGCATTCTGGAGTTTAAGCCAACATCATGGCAGACCCCAGGTGGGCACCTCTACCTGAACTGCCCTAGGATGGGGTAACAGTGTCCCTGGACACGCTCTATCATCTCCAGGAGGCCCTCTGCACCAGAAACTCTCCTGGGGTCCCCAGTCATGGCAGAAACGTGGCGGGACTCATCTCACATCCTGCTCTGCACTTGGCCTGGCTTTGGAGAAGTTAATTTGCCTCTCTGCACCTCATTTTCCCCTCCTAGAAAATGGGTCATATGCCAGAGGCCTAGTAAGACACTGTTTCCGAAAGGCACACCTCTCATTGGGTCATCCTCCAATCAGCTAGTAAATCTCAGGGTCCCAAGAGCAAGGAACAGGTGCCTCCTTGAGGCTCTTCTAAAAGAGAAAAGAGGTCGGGCTCAGTGGCTCACACCTGTAATCCCAGCACTTTGGGAGGCCCAGGCAGGCAGATCACCGGAGGTCGGGAGTTTGAGACCAGCCTGGTCAACATGGTGAAACCCCATTTCTACTAAAAATACAAAAAATAACCAGGCATGGTGGCACGCACCTGTAATCCCAGCTACTCAGGAGGCTGCGGCATGAGAATTGCTTGAGCCTGAGAGGCAGAGGTTGCAGTGAACCAAGATCACTCCACTGCACTCCAGCCTGGGTGACAGAGCGAGAATCTGTCTCAAAAACAAAAACAAAAAATATTAGGTGAAGGGAAAGTGCCTATATTTTATTTTGACCATAAGGTTAGAGGATACACAAGAAGAAGGGATATGCAAGAATAGACTGAGTGTGTGGCTTGGAACCTGGGACAGAACCTTCTCAAAAAGAAGAAATCTTTTTTGAGATGGAGTTTTGTTCTTGTTGCCCAGGCTGGAGTGCAAAGGCTCACCACAACCTCCACCTCCCAGGTTCAAGTGATTCTCCTGCCTCAACCTCCCAAGTAGCTGGGATGATAGGCATGCGCCACCACGCCCAACTAATTTTGTATTTTTAGTAGAGATGGGGTTTCTCCATGTTGGTCAGGCTGGTCTCAAACTCCTGACCTCACGTGATCCACCTGCCTCGGCCTCACAAAGTGCTGGGGTTACAGGTGTGAGCCACCATGCCCAGCCGAAAAGAAGTCTTCCAGAATGGATATTTGGCTTAGAAGGACTGCGGTTCCTGGCCTGGTTTCTGTGTCCTGACTCAGAGCAATCTTCGCTGGTTCCTTTTGTTGAGTTAGCCATGTTTAGTTAACGTTGATCAAAGACGGGGCGTATATTCCAAAAAGAACAATGCCTAAGACCACCCACGGAAAGCCTGAGCCATGCACGTGCCTTTCAAATCCCCCGTTGCGTAATTCCGGCTTTTCCCCTCCACCCAGGTGAGCCGCCACCTGTCCAAACTTTTCGATAGCCTGTGTAAACTAAAGTTCCAGCTCGATGCCAATGACAAACCTCTCAAGGTGGGCCTGGGAATGTACAGCAAGGAGGACGAGTACATGGATTTTGATCAGGACTGTGACCTCTCGGGGCAGGTGAGTGTGTGGGCATGCCGCACAGGGAACCCAGGACAAGGGCGCAGCTGTGTCTGGGGCACATGCCCTCAGACGGCGACGTCCGAAGAACCACCACCCTGTGCAGCTGCCAGCCCGCCCCTGCTCCTCTCCTCTGCCTCTCTAGAAAACCCTTAAGGGACTGACCTCTTTATAGACTTTCTAGCACAGCCTTACCCGTATAGCACGAGTGTATCCTTAGGGAGAAAGGGGAGGGGAAAGGACGGGAGAAAAGCCCTGTTCAGGAGACTGAGGCAGGAGAATCGCTTGAACCCGAGAGGCAGAGGTTGCAGTGAGCCAAGATCATGCTACTGCACTCCAGCCTGGGTGATAGAGTGAGACTCCGTCTCAAAAAAAAAAAAAAAAATCCCTGTTAATGTCATTGAATCCTTTTTATCACCTGCCAAAGGGACTGCTTTGAAGGGGGCTGCACATCTCTGAACCACCAGTTCCCAACGCCTGTCCGAAATAATCGGCTGCGCTGCCCACCGCTCAGAGTGGTCCCCGCAGCCTCTTCCTTCCCCAGCAAGCATGTCCCCCGGCTCAGGGTGGGCTCCTTCTGCCGTCAGAAAACTTCCGGCCTGCCCCCTCCCCCGTCTCATTACCCAGTTATTGATCAAGCAATAGAAACCATTTTAACATCAGCCTGAGGAAAATACAAGGCAGAGGTAAATCAGCTGTAGGAAAAAAAAAAATCTCGACTTGAGAAAACCTGAGGTTCAAAGAGCTGAACACGGCACATACGTGGCCTGCTCTACATGGATGGGGTGGGTGGGGCAGTGACAGTGTCTGTCCAGATTCGCTTCCTGGGCTTACCCCTTACAAACAGAACTGCAGACCACAGTGAGGCCCGCCTGCACCGTGCTTACAGCTAACAGGAAAAATCTGGCCGGGCACGGTGGCTCACGCCTGTAATCCCAGCACTTTGGGAGGTCGAGGTGGGCAGATCATCTGAGGTCAGGAGTTCAAGACAAGCCTGGCCAACATGGCGAAACGGTCTCTACTAAAAATACAAAAATTAACCAGGTGTGGTGTCACACACCTGTAGTCCCAGCTACTCGGGAAGCTGAGGCATAAGAATCATTTGAATCTGGGAGACAGAGGTTGCAGTGAGCCGAGATCACGCCACTACACTCCAGTCTGGGTAATAGAGCGAGACTTAGTCTCCAAAAAATTCGTCTCCAAAAAAAGAATCTACCTTCATATCCCCTTGAGGGTTTTTTTCTCCCAGTAGCAGTTACTTGTGGGTATGTTTTTTGTTTATTTGTTTGTTTGTTTGTTTTTGAGACAGAGTGTCACTCTTATCACTCAGGCTGGAGTGCAGTGGCACAATCTTGGCTCACTGCAACCTCCACTTCTCAGGTTCAAGTGATTCTCCTGTCTAAGCCTCCAGAGTAGCTAGGATTACAGGCGCCTGCCATCATACCCGGCTAATTTTTGTATTTTTAGTAGAGACGAGGTTTCACCATGTTGGCCAGGCTGGTTTTGAACTCCTGACCTCAGATGATCCACCCGCCTCAGTCTCCCAAAGTGCTGGGATTACAGACGTGAGCCACTGCGCCCAGCCCCCAGCCACATTTTTAAAGTGAGTCTTTGACTAGCCGGGTGTGGTGGTGCACACCTGTAGTCCCAGCTGCTTGAGAGGCTGAGGTGGAGGCATCACTTGAGCCCACAAGTGGAGGCTACAGTGAGCTGTGACTGCACCACTGCACGGCAGCCCGGGGCAGCAGAGCGAGACCCTATCTCAATTTAAAAACAAAAGGTGTGGCCGGGCATGGTGGCTCAAGCCTGTAATCCCAGCACTTTGGGAGGCCAAGGTGGGCGGATCATGAGGTCAGGAGATCAAGACTATCCTGGCTAACACAGTGAAACCCATCTCTACTAAAAATACCAAAAAAAAAAATCATCCGGGTGTGGTGACGGGCGCCTGTAATCCCAGCTACTCAGGAGGCTGAGACAGGAGAATGGTGTGAACCTGGGAGGTGGAGCTTGCAATGAGCCAAGATCGTGCCACTGCACTCTAGCCTGGGTGACAGAGCAAGACTCCGTCTTAAAAAAAAAAAAAAAAAAAAAAAAAAAGGTGTGTCACTGTTACGGCTCTGTAAAATCCTTGACACGTCTGCCCCTGGGATGAAGACGATGACAAACGTTTTTCTTTACAACAAAGCAAATTATTGGAACTAGAGGCAAGCACACATGGCTGTATTTGGTCACTGTGGTTCCTGTCCCCAGGTGGAAGTGTGGCTGAATCGAGTGCTGGACCGAATGTGCTCCACCCTCCGGCACGAAATCCCAGAGGCCGTGGTGACCTACGAAGAGAAGCCGAGGGAGCAGTGGATCCTGGACTATTCGGCCCAGGTTTGAGGCGGGCGGGGGCTCAGCAGTGCCTCGTGGCTGAGATAACCGGCCCAGGTCTGAGGCGGGCGGGGGCTCAGCAGTGCCTCGTGGCTGAGATAACCGGCCCAGGTCTGAGGCGGGCGGGGGCTCGGCCGTGCCTCGTGGCTGGGATAAGGGGCAAGTTTCTCTGCATTCATGGGCTCCCCTGTGAACTGTGGTCCCCTGGAAAACCGTCTAAGCTTTCAGCAGGAACTTCTGTGTTAGCGGGAGCTAGTGATCGCTCACTGCATGGGCAATGGGGGGCATCTACTTTCAGGTGGCCCTGACTTGCACCCAGATCTGGTGGACGACGGAGGTGGGCCTGGCATTTGCCAGGCTGGAGGAAGGCTATGAAAACGCTATCAAAGATTATAACAAAAAACAGGTGCGTTACTAGCGTTTAGTTAGTTACGTTTTTAAAACTTGTTTAAAAAGCAGGTGCACGGCTCCATGTGCCCGTCTGAAACCTGCCAGGTGAGTACCAGCAGCACCTTCTTGTCAGAGGCTGAGCCCCACGAAACCGCCATTTCCACAGGCCAAATAATAGCCACGCACTGCAGCCCTAGGCACCTCTCCCCACGGGTAACAGACACCTTCAGAAATATGTACTTTGATTTCTCACCTGAAAATCATCAAATGCTACTGCGAGTCTTTAAAAAAAAAAAAAAAAAAATTCCTTGATTAGAAATACAGAAACTAAAGATCATCTTTAAAAGGAGAATTTACCTGTAATTCCACAACCCAAGCATGACACTGTCAACATTCCCTTATGCAACCTGCTACACTATGTGTGTATAATTGATTTATATGAAAAAATATACAGACTCGCTGGATGGTGTTAAAGTCAGCTGTTTTTGCTTCTTATCCACTCTCTTTCATGGCCTTGAATTTCCTTCTACTACGTCCGTGCTAGCGGCTCCAAGGTGTCCCATCAGGGCCACATCACAGTGAAACCAGTGCCTGGCTGGGGCCTACCGAGGGCGCTCCCTGTTTTTCCTTACTGTAAACAAGACCATGGCAGTGTTCCCTATGCAGCTGCGGGCACCCAGCCACAAGACCCCCCAGTGCACATAGGCATCCGTGGCATCTCAGTGAAAGCACCTGTCCCCCGCAGATTAGCCAGCTGAATGCACTCATCACGCTGCTCATTGGGAACCTCAACGCTGGCGACAGGATGAAGATCATGACCATCTGCACCATCGATGTGCACGCGCGGGACGTGGTGGCCAAAATGATCGTGGCCAAGGCACGAGTGCCCCGTCCCAGGGACCTGGGGAAGGGAAAGGGGACACTGGGTTCAGGGCAGTGCATTCAGGGACTCCAGACCCTGCGACTTCCTCTTGCTGGGGCACTGACTCTGTTGCTGGCTGCGGCTGCCTCCTACCCCCCTTGCCCGGATTCACCCCTGGTGAGCCACACATAGTGGTCAGAGGAGCGGTGCCCGCCCATTGGAAGTGCCATTCCGTAGCGAGATTCCACTGAGGGCGGCCACACAGTTGGACGTGGGCGCTGGAGGGGGAAAGAGGGCCAGGGAGGGTTCCCCGGGCACCCGGGGGCCAGTCTTGGAGGCATGCTGGCCTTCCTCACCCAGCCCCAGCTCTTGCATTCCGCTTGGCAACAAGAGCTCCGGCTCATCCTGCAGGTGGAGAGTTCTCAGGCCTTCACCTGGCAGGCCCAGCTCCGGCATCGCTGGGATGAAGAGAAGCGACACTGCTTTGCCAACATCTGCGATGCCCAAATCCAGTATTCCTACGAGTATCTGGGCAACACGCCGCGGCTGGTCATCACCCCGCTCACCGACAGGTGAGGCCTGTCCCTGAGTCAATCACACTGTGCCCTTGGGTCCCTTCTCCAAGATTCTTGGAACTGTCCCACTTGGATGTCAGCTGTGGAGGCTGGAGGGACCGGGCATTTACGTCAGGTGGACGTGTGTTCACACTCAGTTCTCCCACCGTGTCCTTGTTCCAGCACTGGCTGTGTGACCTTGGGAGAGTTCTTCCACCCCTCTGTGGGCCTGCTGAGTTGGGGTCATGTTTTATGGACCCTCACGAGCAGACTCTGGTCTTCGTAGCAGTGCCTACCTCCCCGAATGCCGCAGGTGGGAAAGGTACCTGGGCTGCCTCCGCCCCACGGTGGTGGTTCCTTCGTCACAGCTGAAGGTTTTCTGTCCTCTTCCAGTGTGTCTCCTGGGGCCGAGCAAGTGTAATAACTGCAATGAAAGAGAAAGTGGTGGCTGGGCGCAGTGGCTCACGCCTGTAATCCCAGCACTTTGGGAGGCCGAGGCGGGTGGATCACCTGAGGTCAGGAGTTCGAGACCAGCCTGGCCAACATGGCAAAACCCCATCTCTACTGAAAATACAAAAATTAGCTGGGCATGGTGGTGGGCGCCTGTAGTCCCGGCTACTTGGAAGGCTGAGGCACGAGAATCATTTGAACCCAGGAGGCAGAGGTTGCTATGAGCCAAGATTGTACCATTGCACTCCAGTCTAGGTGACAGAGTGAGATTCTGTCTCAAAAAAATAAAAATAAAAGCAGGGAGGCTGTGGGGTCACTGGCACACATGCTTACCCACAGTCATTTGCAGGTGCTACATCACCCTGACCCAGTCCCTCCATCTCATCATGGGCGGAGCCCCCGCCGGCCCCGCTGGGACCGGCAAGACTGAGACAACCAAGGACCTGGGCAGAGCCCTGGGCACCATGGTCTATGTCTTCAACTGCTCCGAGCAGATGGACTACAAGGTATGCGGCCGGAGTCCGGAGGAGGGACCCAGAGTCCCCATATAGAAGCATATCCTAGCACCCTGACCTCTGAGGCCCTGCAGTGAGCTCCAGGTCTCTGGATACCTCTGAATGACACTGGGGAGGAGGCGCCAGGGCCCCCACTTGCTGGTGGCATCCCCCTCAGGTGGTCTCTCTGGAGAGACTCCCAGGTGGACAGACGCAGCCCCAAATGTCCTGCCCCAGGCCCTGCCCTGGAGGTGACCCTCTCTCAGCTTCAGTTGTAAGATTGCCCCGGAACTGGGGACTCTGCACAGGGGTGAGCACCTCCCTCGTGGTTCAGCATGGGGTGGGGTACAAGCAGTGTCCAGGTGGGTTTGGGAGGGGAGCAGGGGACGGTCCCGGTCCCGTCAGTCATCAGAGCCTGCACAGGACATCATCAGTTCACAGAAGGCCAGGCAGGGGAGGGGATACCTTGGAGCTCCAGGCTGCAGCAGCCTTTTGCAAGAACAGGAGGTAAGGGAGATGGATCTTTGAGTTTTGGACCCTAGGCCTGCAGAGGGTCTCCCCTCCCCGGCTTGGATCCAAGCTCCACAATCTGGGAGACCCCTCCGGAGGTTGAGGATGGGGCCAGCAGCCGCTGTTCACTGTCAAGGCCATGCAGTCCACATCCACCTCCTGGATTTTAGAAAAGTGAAATCTGACGTTGGATCTCCCTAGAAGGGGCTTATCATCCACCTGGAATCCCAGGTGTAGATGGGAAGAGCCCTCTTGATGCCCAGGTGGGTCCTAGAGGGACACAGATGCCTTGAGGAAAAGCCTCTGGCCTGCTCACCGTGACCCCATCGCACCTCAGAGGACTCCCTCTCCTCTCTGTGCGAGAAAGAAAAGGGCTGAGGAAACACGCCCTTAGAACTCAAAATGTGCTTCTCTGAGCCCCCTTGTTAGGGACTCCAGGAAGCCTCCATCCTGGGGTCTGGGAGCTCTGGGGGTCAAGGGTGAAAGGATGGGCTCTTCCTGGTACCCAGCCCTCCACGGTTTTACCCTGGGCAGTAAGCTGACCTGCCTGCTGGCCTGCGGAAGGCCCCAGTGCACCGGGGCCTGAGCGAGCTGTGGGCAGAGAACACGGCTGAAGAGGCAGGGGGAGGCCCCTGCAGCGCCTGCCCTCCCTGCCACCCTCCCAGCTACCCTCCCAGCTCTTCATTTCTCCCTCTCACCCTTTCCAGTCCTGTGGAAATATCTACAAGGGCCTGGCCCAGACGGGAGCCTGGGGCTGCTTTGATGAGTTTAATCGCATCTCGGTGGAAGTCTTGTCTGTGATTGCTGTGCAGGTAAAGTCCCCTGCCTGCGGCCTCGGGGTCACATCGGGTAACTGGCTCATCAGCTTTCCTATGACCTCACACCCCAGATAGACCCTCCTTGCCTCTCTGCAATGTTCCAAGCACTGAAGGGTGGTGTGGTGCCAGTGAGCCCCTGCCCTGCAGGGTCCCGCAGCCTGGTTAGGCATACAGATTGAAAACAGAATCAGATTACAGGTTACATGTATGGTAGCGTGCTCCCTCTCCTCTCCATGCAAGAAAGAAAAGGGCTGAGAAAATATGCGAGGCTTAGAACTTAAATGTGCTTCTCTGAGCCCCCTCGTTAGGGATTCCAGGTGGAAATACAGGTGGGAGAATAATTAATTTTGCTTAGGAAAGAAGGACTAAGTGCTTTGTGACTATCAGCGGAGCTGGGCATAGGAGGTGCTGAAAGGGAATGGCAGGAAAGAAAGGAGGGAGAGGAGGAAGAGGAGGAGGGAGGAAATGTGCCTGTGTATTTTGGGAACAACCATGCCGGGGCACAGAGCGTGCATCGGGATGGCTGCGGCGACATAGGCGCAGGGACCTGGGAGTGGGGAGTGGCCTGGGCCATGCTTGTTAAAATCTCCAGCACGGGCCCCACTTGTTAGGATTAGCATTTCTGCATCTTAAACAAATGCTTTAGGTGATCCTGACGCCTGCCGGGGTTGACGAGCACTGGGCTAAGGTAAGCAGAGGCTGACCTAGCGGCCTGGAACAATTGTGCTCTTCCAAAAGAAAATGCAAGTCAGGGCATTGAAAGTGTCAAGGTCCTCCCACCCCAAGATAGACCAGGAGTGTGTGGGGCATGGATGTGCGAATGCCACCTGGGCTGCTCAAGCCCCGCAAGCTGGGTGGAAAGCCCACTTTATTTATTTGTTTGTTTGTTTATGTTTGGTTGGTTGGTTGGTTTTTTTTGAGACAGAGTTTTACTCTTATTACCCAGGCTGGAGTGCAATTGTGCGATCTTGGCTCACCGAACCTCTGCCTCCGCCTCCTCAGTAGCTGGGATTACAGGCATGCACCACCAGCCCGGCTAATTTTGTATTTTTAGTAGAGATGGGGTTTCTCTATGTTGGTCAGGCTGGTCTTGAACTCCCGACCTCAGGTGATCCACCCACCTCAGCCTCCCAAACTGCTGGGATTACAGGTGTGAGCCATCGTGCCCGGCCAAGAGCCTGCTTTATACACCAACTTAACCCCTGACTCTCGGCTTGGCAGTGATGTGGACTCCCTGCGCCTCCACCTTCTAATCTGTAAAACGGCGTTGGTGACACAGGTCTGCCTGTGGGATTAGAGGTGGCCGGGGGTGGCTGCTTCCTCCTCTCCTTATGCTCCCTCTGCCCCAGTCATTCCCCAGCCTCAGGGCCAGAGGCTACGTGGCCAAGAGAATGGGGACCCCAACCCATGGGCAGTGCTGGCTGTTGCCATGGGGACCCTCTCCCTCGCCCGCAGCGCACGAGCACAGTTGCTGAGCACCTCCGAGGTCCATGAACAAACCCCAGAATATTGATGTAGCCCCTACTGTGGGCACTGAATGTTCACGGGCTCCAATGGAGACCGCAGGAGAAGCTTGGCCTAGGCGGAAGCCGTTCCGAAGGGCCCCAGCCCTGCCAGGGGGCGAGCTGCACGCTCAGCAGACTAGGCATGGGGGTGTCTGGGATCACCAGGGCGCCAGGACTTGGCTCTTGTGGGGAAGACAGGGAAAGGCAGGTGCTGGGAGCAGCTTTACCGCGAGTATTGGGCTCCCTCAAGTGGCGACTTGGAGAGCCACAGCTGCCTTCTGCAGGTTTCCAGAGACCTCAAGCAACAGCCCCTGAAGCTCTAGGTTTAACCTCGTAGCTGACAGGTGGCCTTCAAGACTGTCTGATATGGAGGTGGCCGCTAACCAGTCCTCTGACAGATCATTGCCAAAGTCGTAACAGAACAGAAAAGGGCTGGGAGTGGAACCCCGCTCAGCAGGGACGAGGTCTTGAAATACTTACTGGTTCCTGCAACAGCCTGGGTGCATCTCCAGAGAATTTTGCTGAGTGATAAAAGTCCATCTGGGAAGATGGTGTACAATACAATTCCACTTATATAACATCCGTGAAATGACTAAATCACAGAAACAAAGGACACGGTTGCCAGGGGTCAAAGGGAGGGAAGCGGGCAAGAGGAAAGTGGGTATGGCTATAAGAGGGGACATAGGGGTCCCCGTGGTGACAGCAATGCTGGCCTCAGTGTCGCACCCCCCACCCCCACCCCGCTGTGACTGGCACTGTCATTAGGCAAGATGCTCCATCAGGGGGCATGGGACAGAGAGTACGCAGAATTGCCTTTGTATTTTTTTTCTTCCCCCAATCCCTGTCTTTTGTATTTTTTGTTGAGACAGGGTCTTGCTATATTGACCAGGCTGGGCTCAAATCATCCTCCAGCCTCAGCCTCCTAAAGTGCTGGGATTACAGGCGTGAGCCACTGTGCCTGGCCCTCTGTATTATTTCCTGCATGACATGTGAATCTACAACTTTCTCAAAAATAAAAGGCTTAATTTTACAAAGAAACTAGGAGGCCGCTGCGAATTCACAGCCTCATGCTGTAACATACATGAAGGCCCCTCTGGCCTGTGGAAGCTGGCCATTTCCATGCTAACATGTCTGTGTCTCCAAATGTGCAGGTAAAATGTGTCCAGGATGCAATTCGGGCCAAGAAAAAAACATTCAATTTCCTGGGAGAGATCATAGGCCTCATTCCCACTGTCGGTATCTTCATCACCATGAACCCTGGGTATGCCGGACGCACAGAGCTGCCTGAGAACTTAAAAGCCTTATTCAGGTACATGGTCCTGGTGAAAGTGACACCATGGTAAGCCAGGCCAGCCACAGCAGCATCCCAGTGCCAAGGGGTGGGCAGAGGGGAGGGGCAGAGGGCAAGCTGGGGAGGGAAAAAGTCATCAAAAGCTCCCAAGATGGCCGGGCGCAGTAACTCACTCCTGTAATCTCAGCACTTTGGGTGGCCGAGGAGGGTGGATCACCTGAGGTCAGGAGTTTGAGACCAGCCCGGTCAAGATGGTGAAACCCTGTCCCTACTAAAAATACAAAAATTACCTGGGTATGGTGGTGCATGCCTGTAATCGCAGCTACTCGGGGGGGCTGAGGCTGAGGCAGGAGAATCGCTTGAATCCGGGAGGCGGAGGTTGCAGTGAGCCGGGATGGTGCCATTGCACTCCAGCCTGGGCAACAAGAGCGAAACTGTCTCAAAAACAAACAAAAAAACTCCCAAAATGAGGCAGGCGAGGGCCTCCTAGAAAGCACTCTGTCTTCCTCCCGGGTAGGAAGATGGGACACAGCGATGGAAGGCAGGGTTCGGGGACTGGGGTGGCTCTCAGAAGAGGGGCCCGAAGGTGCCCCCAGCAGAGGATGTGGAAGGAGGAGGGAAGCAGGGAGCGGGCGGGCTGGGAGCCTGGTTCCAGGGCCCAAAGGTTCAACACTGCTGTGGTCCACCCAGCAGGCGCGGTGTGCTCTCCTAGGTGAAGAGGGACAGGCGGGGGTGTAGGTGGGGGAGGGAGTGGGCAGAAGCCCACGGACGCCGCTGACCTCCCCAGGCCCTGTGCCATGGTCGTCCCCGACTTCGAACTGATATGCGAGATTATGCTGGTGGCCGAGGGCTTTCTGGAAGCCCGCCTTCTGGCCAGGAAGTTCATCACCCTGTACACCTTGTGCAAGGAGCTGCTCTCGAAGCAGGTGTGTGTGTCCTGGAGCTCGTGGCAGGTGCGGGGGGGGAGGCTGAGGTGCAGGCAGCAGCCAGGGTTGGCTTCCGGACCTGCCTGCTGGCCGTGGGAAGGTGAGCCCACATCTGCCCGCCTGTGCCCACTGCCCGCAGGATCATTACGACTGGGGCCTGAGAGCCATCAAGTCTGTGCTGGTGGTGGCCGGCTCCCTGAAGAGGGGCGACCCCAGCCGGGCGGAGGACCAGGTGCTCATGCGGGCGCTGAGGGACTTCAACATCCCCAAGATCGTGACCGACGACCTGCCCGTGTTCATGGGACTGATCGGGGACCTCTTCCCGGCTCTGGACGTGCCTCGGAAACGAGACCTGAATTTTGAAAAGGTTGGTACTCCTGGACCTCGGGTCTGTCTGGGGAAGCCTGCCTGGCTGGGGCTTCCTTCCCGCTGATGTTGGACGGGTGGGGACCCATGTCACACACACGTTTCCCGGTGCTACAGAGAGACCTCTGAGCCACAGCTGTCTCTGTGGCCCTGGCCAGCCCCACTCTCTCCGTGCTGGGGGAGGTCAGTCTCTCAGCGGGGGTTGGGGGACTTCGAGCAAACCGATCCCCTGCACAAGGTCGCAGTGGAGCTATGTGAGCTCTCAACATGGACAGCAGAACTTGCAAAGGCATGTGCGTTGGAGAGCAAGGCCGCCTGCCAGAGGGCAAGAAGCCCCCAGCCTCCCAGTGAGCAGAAAGGCTGCTTCAGTTCCTCACCCAGCCTCATCCGTGTCTCCCCAGATCATCAAGCAGAGCATCGTGGAGCTCAAGCTACAGGCGGAGGACAGCTTTGTGCTGAAGGTGGTGCAGCTGGAGGAGCTGCTGCAGGTCCGCCATTCGGTGTTCGTCATCGGGAACGCGGGCAGCGGCAAATCTCAGGTGCGTCGCCCCTGCAGGGACCCTGCAGGGATCTGGCATGGTGGGGGAGGGCTGGGGCGAAGGGTCAGCCCTGCATCACTCCCCACCACCCCAGAGACCCCAACGCAGTACATCCCGGGAGCTCTCCGGCCTGAGTCATGGGCCAGGGAGGAAGCTGGAGGCTGAGGAGGAGGGGAGGAGTGGCCACAGCCCCTGGTCCCTGATCCCTGGGTGAGGCCTCCCTCCCTGTTCCTCCTTGTCTTCCTGCTCTTCTCTCCTTGACGTCAGTCACTTGTCTCCCTGTCCCTGTGGCCAGCCTGACCCATCGCCCTCCTGTCCCCTGCCATGGCCTGGAGTGTGGTGACATGCGGAGGGTGGTGGCGGATGTGACTGATGTCTGTGACGTGGAAAATTCCATGCCAGCCAAGTGTCCAGCCACAGGCCCACAGGCTGGGCTCTTCTACTATTGTTTAAGAGCACTCCCAATGCCAGCCACACGGGAAAGCTCACCACAAGCGATGTTTTAAAAGGCAGAGGCTGCATGAACCCAGTTTCCTAAAAAGGAACTCAGACATACACATACAGGAAATGTCCTCAACTGCGTCTTTAAAGCTCATTTTCCCTGAATGGAGGATTATGGGGAGTTTTCCTAGATGGTTTTTCAGTGTGTGCGTATTACTTGTACCATAAGGAAGGAAGTAATGTGCGTGTTTTCAGAGCCTTGCACAGTCTAGGGCAAGCAGCTCTCCGCAGGCTGCAGACACAGGGGACAGTTGGCTTCCCGTCACCCAGGCCACCTTCACCTCGGTCATGGTTGGGGGGTGTGAACTCACCTACGTGCCCCCAAAGCAAACCTGATCCAGAGAAGGGTTCAGCCTCGTGGTTCATAAAAAGCATCCAGGGCCGGGCGCAGTGGCTCACACCTGTAATCACAACACTTTGGGAGACCAAAGCGGGCTGATCGCCTGAGGTCAAGAGTTCAAGACCAGCCTGGCCAACATGGAGAAACCCCGTCTCTACTAAAAATACAAAAATTAGTTGTACATGGTGGCAGGCGCCTGTAATCCCATCTACTCGGGAGGCTGAGGCAGGAGAATCACTTGAACCCTGAGGCAGAGGTTGCAGTGAGCTGAGATCACACCATTGCACTCCAGCCTGGATGACAAGAGTGAAACTCCATCTCAGGAAAAAAAAAAAAAGAAAAAAAAAAAGGCATCTAGGCCCACCCACGGTCCTGGGGTTAGTGGGGCAGGATGTGCCAGGAACATGGAGTCACACGTGAGTGACCCACACCTTCGCCAGGTCCTCAAATCCCTCAACAAGACCTATCAGAACCTGAAGAGGAAGCCGGTCGCCGTGGACCTGGACCCCAAGGCCGTCACCTGCGACGAGCTCTTTGGCATCATCAACCCAGCAACCAGGGAATGGAAAGATGGTAACAAGGGTGGTCCCGGGACGGGCTGCAGCGGCTCACCCAGTCCAGTGCAGTGAGTGTGTGCTGAGCCATTCCCACATGCAAGGCCAGCCTCCCCAGGCTAGGGTGGAGTGCACAGGCACATGGCCTGCAATGGTGGCACCATGGTGACAGTTTATGGGGAGCAGTGGGCATGTGGCACCTGGGCTGAGGGGTAAGGGATGGGGGCCACAGGAGCTGGGACAGTGAGGACTGCAGGCCTGCCCTGGGCAGGCCAAGGGGAGAGGCCAGAGCAAGGATGGGTGTGACCCATGCGGAGTGCATGGGAGCCCAGATGTGCAGGCTGGAGGCTGCCCAGGGAGCCCTTGCCTCAGTCTGGGGAGGAGCTTCTCCTGGGAAGTGGCATGCCCAGGTTTGCACTTTATGAAAGGAACTCGGGATGTTGGAGAGTGGGCTGCAGAAAGGAGCCGTGAGAGCTGAGGAGGTGTCAGCGGGAGCGGGGTGGTCCTGACCAGGAGCCTAGGCGAGGGCTCTGCCTAGCCTGTCCCCCGCACCCTACCCATCAGAAGTGGCCCTACCCCTAACCCGCTTTCCCTGTGCCCCTTCGCTGCCTTCTGCATGTACAGTTCACTTCCCCTGCTAGAAGGCAAGCTCTGTACCCCCAGCCCCCACCTCACCCCATTCCATGCCTGACGCATGACGCGTGCTCCACAGACCTGCTGAGCATGAGTGGACAGATGGACAGAGCTGGGTGCACAGGTGCTGCGCCCCGTGGGGTGTTGAGCCTGGAAAAACTGAACCAGCCAGGGCTGCAAAGAGGGGCTAACAGGGAGGGCACAGGGTCGGAGGAGGGCAGGCAGAGCCTCAGGCATGGAGAGGGCATGTAGAAGCGAGGCCACAGAGAAGGGAGGGCAGGGAGCCCGGGCACCTCATGCCCGAGGGCCTCTGCTATCCCTCTGAAGTAGGGGACAGGCCACCTCCGAGTGAGAGGCCAGGGTCAGGACCGGTGGGGACTGGAATGGGGCCAGAGCGAAGGGCCCAGGGTTACACCACCCGCCTCCCCCAGGCCTGTTCTCCACCATCATGAGAGACCTGGCCAACATCACCCATGATGGCCCCAAGTGGATCATCCTTGACGGGGACATAGACCCCATGTGGATCGAGTCTCTCAACACCGTCATGGATGACAATAAGGTTCGCGGGCCCTGGACTCTAACCCCCGAGGTCACCCAAGGCAGGGACAACGGGGGCTCACAGAGAGGCGCCTATGCAGCACTCAGGCCCTGCATGCAGGGCTTGGGGCAGGGGGCGTGTCTGGAGCTCCACAGGGAGCTATGAGTGAGGGGCGCCTTGTCGCGGAACTTGGTCACGTGTGCTGTGGTTCTGCATGCACCTCACCTTACATTTTAGCAGCAGGATGGGTTCAGGGTAAAGGCCTGGAGAGCAGAAATGGTTATTTAGAATTGTCTAGAAGCCATTTTTCTAAAAATTCTCCTCAGTTGGATGCAGAAGGGAACACAAGACTTTCCAGGATGGGGAGGGGTGACGGTTTGAGAAAGCAGCCGTGACTCCACGCTGCAGTCCTCCCCGGTGTGAGTGTCTAGAGGCTGCTGGAGTCAGGGAGGGCAGAGAAGCCCTGGGCCAAGGGACTAGGGCTGCGGGCCAGGGGTGGCAGAGCTGGCCTGAGCCTCTCCTCCTTGTTTGGAGGTTTGCTCCGAGGACCCCCACCCCGGAACACTACTGGGACGTCAGGTGTCGCTGCAGGACCCCACGGGCTGCTGTCCCCCTCCTAGGTCCTCACCCTGGCCAGCAATGAGCGGATCCCACTGAACCGCACCATGAGGCTGCTGTTTGAAATCAGCCACCTGAGGACGGCCACCCCAGCCACCGTCTCCAGAGCCGGCATCCTCTACATCAACCCAGCCGACCTGGGATGGAACCCGTGAGTGGGGCTCCGGCTTTCCTGTTCCATACCTCGGCGGGGAAAGACAAAGTGGTTGGCCTGTTTCAGAGCTGCATATTCATTCATCATTCATGTAACAAACTGTGTACCGGGCCCTCACCAGGCACCAGGGCCGCAGCAGTGAAGGGGCGAGAGACAGACCCAGGAATAAATGGTATAAATCCACAGTGACACGAGGCAGGGCGGCTGAGCAAACGGACATTTGCACAAAGTGCCGGGGAACAAGGGCTGGTGTGGGAAGGGAGGTCTTGGCCTCCATGGAGGTAGGAAGTCTTCCCAGGTGACTGAAGTTTGGGCTGCCGTCTGAAGGGTCAGGCTGCCTCTCGGGGATGAAAACAGACTCACCAGACAAGAACCCGCGCTCACAGGGCATGATGGGGAGTGGGGTGTTCCCGGACGGGCCGTGGTCAGGTTCTCCTGGCCAGAGCATAAAGGGGGAAGCTGCCTCTGGCGGGAAGGTGCTGATGCTGGGCTAAGGTGCAAACGGCACTTTCCAACGTGATGAGGAAAAGCAGCCGGTCTTGCCAGCAGGACGGGGGCCGCTGGGGATGGGAGAGGAAGGGATGGGTTTAAGAGATACCTGAAATCCGGAGAAATGGAAGACTTGATATTGATTCCAGAGGCATATTTTTGGGCTTGGACACATGGCTGGTGATTGACAGAGTAAGGGATTTCCTGGGGACATAGAAATGAGAGTTTTGTGCAAATGTCCCGCATGGACTTAGGCAGAAATCCCAGTGGGGCATTACTGGGGCAAGAGGCTGCAGAGGAGTGTCTTGGCTGGAGGTCACAGTTCATCCACCCGCCTATCCGCCCGCCCGCCCATCCACTCGCCCGCCCGCCCATCCACCCACCCGCCCGCCCGCCCGCCCGCCCGCCCACTCGCCCACCCACTCGCCCACCCGCCCGCCCACCCATCCGCCCGCCCGCCCACCCACCCACCTATCCACTCGCCCGCCCGCCCGCCCACTCACCCACCCATCCGCCCGCCCGCACACCCGCCCGCCCACCCACCCACCCGCCTATCCACTCGCCCGCCCGCCCACTCACCCACCCATCCGCCCGCCCGCCCGCCCATCCATCCACACACCCACCCACCCGCCCACCCATCCATCCACCCACCCACCCGCCCGCCCACCCATCCACCCGCCCACCCGCCCGCCCGCCCACCCATCCACCCGCCCACCCGCCCGCCCACCCATCCATTCACCCGCCCACCCGCCCACCCACCCATCCATTCACCCGCCCACCCACCCACCCACCTACCCACCTACCCACCCACCCACTCATCCACCCATCCACCCATCCACCCACCCATCTATTCACCCACCCATCCATCTATTCACCCACCCACCCACCCACTCATCCATACACCCACCTACCCAGTACTTTGCACACCTGCCATGTGTGTCCAACCCCAGGATATTCCATGCTGAGGAGCTGGGCTCTCCAGGAAAGATGTAGAGAGGAATGAGAGAAGTTGGCTTTCTGAGAAAAGCCAGCACTGTTGGGGAGGAAGAGGAATCTGTGAGAGATTCAGAGGAGGAACGAACCAAAGGCACAAGGGAACCCAGGACACGTCATCCCAGACACCCAGCGACAAAAGCTTCAGGAGGGAGCAGGCTCAGCAGGATGGCACCCAGAGTCAAGCCAAGGACAGAAGAGTTTCCATTGCATTTGGGAACCAGGTACACCTCCATCGCTCAGGGAGAACAGCTTCAGGGCGTGTTGAGGGCAGAGCCAGATGGCAATGAGTTATGGAGGAGCCCTCAGGAGGCTCTAGAAGTGAGGCCAGTCCTGCCTTTGAGTGCCGGAGGGTAGGGCTGGAACAAGAGGAACGAAGCTTTGCAGTGTTTGTCAAGACAAGAATGATGTTTGCCCATGGGATGCAGGCATGGCTGTTTCCAGGTGCATGTAAGTCTATAGGCAAAGAAAATTAAGTTTCCGGAGTTCATGCTGATGCACTTCTTTGCTCTCTGCGTGGGAAGTGAGACCCTCTGCCAGGAGGCAGGCAACATCGCGTGGCCAGGGTTTGAGAGGGATACCAAGTGAGATGTTCCCTGTGGAGACAGGGCCAGGAGCTGCTGAGCCTGGGTGCCTCTGTGCTGGCTTCTCCAGCAACACTTGCCGCTTACACAGCGTCCTCCAGCTGCTGAAACAATGATCACTAATGGGGCAGCTTCAAACAACAGACATCCTCTCCCAGCGCTGGAGGCCAGAAGTCTGTGACTGAGTAGGCAGTGATCAAGGAGTAGGCAGTGCTGGTTCCCTCTGAGGCTCTGAGGCTGTGAAGCTCTGAGGGAGAACCTGTCCCAGGCCTCTCTCCCAGCTCCTGGGGGCTCCCGGCAGTCCTTGGCGTCCCTCAGCTTATGGACACACCCCTCCCATCTCCTTCCCACACACGTGGCCTTCTCCATGTGTCTGTGTCCAAATTTCTCACTGCTTATAAAGATATGGCCATTGGATTCAGGGTCCACCCGAAATCCAGGATGATCTTGTCTCAAGATCCTTGATTACATCTGCAAATGTCCTTTCTCCAAATCAGGGCGCATTCTGGGTTCTGGTGGACGTTCTTTTGCAGGGCCACCATTCCTACCCACTGCACCATGTGTGGGAGTTTCCAGCGTAGGCAAAGACAATGTCCCGGGAACTGAAACGAAGCCCAGGTAGGAGCTGCTGAGATACGGGGACAGGAAGAAGACAGGATTGTGGGGTCCTCAGGGGGACACCCTATGGGAGCAGAGAAGAGGGAGCCAGAAGCAAAGCCAGCATGGGCCGAGGCAGGAATTGGATGCCTCCAAGGAGTAACCTAGAGGAAGCAGGAGGAGGAGACCTGAGGATTGGCAGAGGAGAGAATAGAAGTGGACGAGAAGCAGGCCCAGCGTCCCCAGACAGCAGGAGCAGCCGTCCTATAGGCAGCTGCCAGGGGCAGGGACACCCGACACACCCAGGATGGCCCTGGGGACAGGGCAAGAAGCCATAAGGACCAGACGTAAGAAAGTCGGCCTGTCTCACAAGCATGTCTTTCTCCTGGGGCCTGTGCCGTGCGTATCAGAGCCAGCACACACGTCAGCACGCACTCAGTGACTCCTACCAAGGCAGCATCACAAATTTGATGCAAATATCTTCAAAGTAGAAGGCAGAAAGCAACAGCCTCTGCATAGATTTGCAAATCAGTCTCCCCTACTGAAGACCAACTGGACTCGGAATTCAGTTCTCAGCTGCGACAGGCATGGAGACACCCTCCTTCGCTTAGAGACGTATGAAGGTTTCCTCTATTATGCCGGATAATACAGGGTGCTGCACAGCAAAGACATTCAGCTCTCAGTTCTCTGTTGTGATAGAGGTTCAGGAAGGAACGGAGGTCCCAGGACAAGAGCACACTCATAGAAGAGTGAGTGTCTGGCCGGGCACGGTGGCTCATGTCTGTAATCCCAGCACTTTGGGAAGCTGAGGTGAGCAGATCATCTAAAGTCAGGAGTTCAAGACCAGCCTGGCCAACGTGGCAAAACCCCATCTCTACTAAAAATACAAAAATTAGCCAGGCGTGGTGGTGCGTGCCTGTAATCCCAGCTACTTGGGAGGCCAAAACAGGAGAATCACTTGAACCCAGGAGGCAGAGGTTGCAGTGAGCTGAGATCACACCACTGCACTACAGCCTGGGCAACAGAGCAAGACTCCATCTCAGAAGAAGAAGAAAAAAAAAAGAGTGAGCATCTGTCTAAAGAGGGCTGTCTGTCGGTTGACGTAGGGCAGGCTGGCTGTGCGTGCTAACAGGAGCTTCCTGCTTAGGCCCTGAGCATCCTGGAAATGATGCACATGCTGTGCTCACTGGCACTCAAGGCAGCCAGGTGCTAGTGATGCTTTTAGCAGATGCTGATTTGGCGACACTTACCCTGGACAGGCCTTCTTCTCTGAGCTTTAAAAATATCAGCCCATGTAGTCCTTGGAAATGAGGGTCATGGAAACATCACCCATGTTTATAGATGAGAAACCAGGAACACAGGCATGTGCAGTAACTTGCCAAAGCAGCAGCTGGCCATGGTAGAGCCAACTCAAGCCTGGGTAGTCAGGTCCCAGAGTCCACACCCCTCACCGCCATGGCGGGCCACCTCCACACAAACTACCCAGAGGTGTCTGTGACTGAAACTCTGGTGTGGCTCTTCAAGGATTGCTGGTTGTATTGATTTGGACTCTTACACTGAACATGGCAAATTCAACTCAAGCTTACTGAAGCTTAAAAAAAAAAAGCACCAAGGGGTGCTTCAGGCATGGCTGGATCCAGGAGTCCAGATGATGTAATGAAATATCCCCGCTCCTATCCTTGTCTCTCCTTTCTACCCACTTCCTGTCCCCACCTTCCCGCCCCTGAGATGACATCATGAGATCTTTCTCCTTTTCTGTTCTTCTCCCATCCCCCAGCCCTTGGTATGTGCGTCGCCTGTGATAGCAAGAACAGCTCCCAGATGTTCTAGACCTACAGCACCCCCATAGCTAGCAAGCCCAGAGAGGGCACAGCCCCCACGATCCTGGCACCCTCCTCCGACCCTTACAGGGCCTGCAACTTGCCCCTCTGGCACCCTCGTTTGGACCCATTGCCATACAGGCGTGGCAAGCCTGAGGGCAGCCCCAGCAGAATTGGGTGGAGGTGAGGAGGGGCGTTTACCAAGGCAGGGACACTGGCAGACCCAGCGCAGTGGCCATGTCATCGGCACCTCCTGTCACCCCCAGGGTGGTGAGCAGCTGGATCGAGAGGCGCAAGGTGCAGTCGGAGAAGGCCAACCTAATGATCCTCTTTGACAAGTACCTACCCACGTGCCTGGACAAGCTGCGCTTTGGGTTCAAGAAGATCACACCAGTGCCGGAGATCACGGTGATCCAAATGATCCTGTACCTGCTGGAGTGCCTGCTCACAGAGAAGACCGTGCCCCCCGACTCCCCCAAGGAGCTGTACGAACTGTACTTCGTGTTCGCCTGCTTCTGGGCCTTCGGCGGGGCCATGTTCCAGGACCAGGTGATGCACCTCGGGGGCCTGGCCACCCACACAGGGTCTCTTGGCATCCCGCTGAGCTGGGCCCTGATTTTCACTTCTGTGTCTCAACAGCTTGTAGATTATCGAGTGGAGTTCAGCAAATGGTGGATCAATGAATTTAAGACCATCAAGTTCCCCTCGCAGGGAACGATTTTCGACTACTACATTGATCCCGACACGAAAAAGTTCCTGCCCTGGACAGATAAAGTGCCCTCCTTTGAGCTGGATCCTGATGTCCCACTGCAGGTAACTGTCCCCAAAGCAGGGCCACTGACTGGCAAGTTAGAGGCAGGAATCTGTGCAGCACCCCCCACACGCCTGCACAGAACGTCCAAACGCCCGATTTTCAACAGTAGGACCTTTTCGGTAGAACATGGCCTGCACGCTAACAGGAGACAGAAGTGTCTGAGAGTCACAGCTTCCTCCCCTCCCTCCACCTCCCCCAGGCCTCTTTGGTCCATACCACGGAAACCATCCGCCTCCGCTACTTCATGGACCTGCTCATGGAGAAGTCCTGGCCAGTGATGCTGGTGGGGAACGCGGGGACGGGCAAGTCAGTGATGATGGGGGACAAGCTGGAAAGCCTGAACACCGACTACTACCTGGTGCAGGCCGTGCCCTTCAACTTCTACACCACCTCGGCCATGCTGCAGGGTAAGGCTGGTCTGGTCACACCCTGCCTACCCGGCTGACCCCACAGCCCCCATTCCCTGCTGTCCCCTCTCACTGCAGGCCCAGGCACTCGCCAGCCACTTTGCACCTTCTCACTTCCCACGCCCCACCCGCTAGCCTTCCCTTCCTGAGTCGGAGACAAAGGAGGAGCAGCCGGGACCCCTCTTTCTGGTGCTCCCCGGTGGGCATGGTGATGGGGGTTTGATGGCCAGTCGAGGCAGCAGGTCCCCCGGCAGTGTCTCAGCCAATCTGAGGTGATCCAAAGGTGACGAGGGCAAGGTTCCTGCCACCCTCACTTCTCATTGCTCTGTTTATTCCTGGGGCTGTACCCGGTGCCCCCTCAAGGGCCACTTCCAGGGCAGGTGCATTTGGTAAAGTTGGATCCCAGCCAGGTCCCACCTTCTGTCCTCCAGGGGAGCAGGTAACCCCCCTCCCTACCTAACAGGCTCTGGCTCAGGGGACGCAGGCGGGCGGCTGACCCTCTGCCCTCTCTAGGGGTGCTGGAGAAGCCGCTAGAGAAGAAATCGGGGAGGAACTACGGGCCGCCAGGCACTAAGAAGCTCATCTACTTCATCGATGACATGAACATGCCCGAGGTGGACAAGTATGGGACGGTGGCCCCACACACCCTCATCCGGCAGCACATGGACCACCGGCACTGGTTAGATGGGGCGGGGCCCGGGGGAAGGGCGTGGCCACAGGGCGGTGAGGGCGGGGCCAGGGAGGGGCGCAGGAAGAGGTGGAGCCCCAGGGCAGTAGGGCCGGACTGGTGTGTGGCCATGGGGACGGGGCTGCAACCTGGGTTGGGAGACACGGGTTGTAGCTGGGCCCCCAAGCTTGTGTGACCACAAGGCATTGAGGCAGGGCCAGGGCAGGGGAGAGGTTGTATCAGTTTCGTCCATCGCCCATTTCACAAACATATAGCTGTGGCCTAGAGCCCTAGTGGAGGGGATCCCCCCTTCCACCGAGGTGTCTGTCCCACCGGGAGATGAAGAAACACATTACCTGGTAAAGGAAGAGCCCTGAGGAAAACCCCCAGCGCAGTCACAGAGGAGCCCCCAGTTCCTCAGAGTCCCAGCAGAGAGATGCCCCTGGGGAGATGGTGCTCCACCATCTGGAAGCTGTGTCGCCCTGGCTGTGGGACCTTAGAGGGAGAGCACTCTGGGTGGAGAGAATGCCACGTGTAAAGGCCTTGCGGCAGGTGAAGGAGCCCAGGGAGGGCCCGGTGTGGCAGGAATGTGAGAGCCAGAGGGAGAGGGTGTCCAGGGCAGCTGCGGCCAGAATCCCAGGGCCTTGGTACAGAGTGCAGACTTTCTCCTAATGGCACCAAGAAGCCGAGGGTGGCACGTTTAGGTTTGCAGCTTGGAAAGATGAGAACATTCAGGTCAGTTGTCTTTTTTTTTTTTTTTTTTTTTGAGACGAGGTCTCGCTCTGTCACCCAGGCTGGAGTGCAATGGCTCGATCTTGGCTTACTGCAACCTCCACCTCCTGGGTTCCAGGAATTCTCCTTCCTCAGTCTCCTGAGTAGCTGGGAATAAAGGCGTCCGCCACCACACCCAGCTAATTTTTGAACTTTTAGTAGAGAAGGGGTTTCGCCATGTTGGCCAGGCTGGTCTCGAACTCCTGACCTCAGGTGATCCACCCGCCTCGACCTCCCAAAGTGCTGGGATTACAGGTGTGAGCCACCGTGCCCAGCCACAGTTGTCTCTTAAAATAAGCAAGTATCCCAGGCCAAACCGGAGCCTTCTCAGGCCAAAGGAGCCTAGAAACCAGTCCGTTTGTTCGTGAAGCCTGGTCTCATGCCAAGAAAGGGAGGCATGGGGGATTAGGTTGCCTACTTAAGGTCAGGGCCCTAATGAGTGGCAGAGCTGGATTTTTTTTATATATATATTTTTTTCTAAGACAGAGTTTCGCTCTTGTTGCCCGGGCTGGAGTGCAATGGCATGATCTTGGCTCACTGCAACCTCTGCCTCCTGGGTTCAAATGATTCTCCTGCCTCAGCCTCCCGAGTAGCTGAAATTATGGGTGCCTGCCACTACGCTCAGCTAATTTTTGTATTTTTGTAGAAATGGGGCTTTACCGTATTGGCCAGGCAGGTCTTGAACCCCTGACCTCAGGTGATCCGCCCACCTCAGCCACCCAAAGTGCTGGGACTATAGGCGTGAGCCACCGCACTCAGCCGGAGCTGGATTTTGAGTTCAGATATGTCTGACTCCATCACCTGCCTTTTCCTCACTAAACGACACTCCCAGAGCTCACAACTGTAGGAAGCCTATGCTGTGCTGCAGGCTGTGATGTGGGGACGCGGGCATGAGAGGCGGCTCCCTGCGGGAGGTGATATAGCTGCCACTCTGAGCAGGGAGCCTGGAGAGAGTCTGACATCATTTCAGAAGAATTGCCTGTGGTGTGGGGTGGGAGATTTGAGGGTACCCAGACAGGAGAGGAGGGCAGGTGCATGCATGAGAGCCCACTCGTTCCTCTCTGCAGGCAGGTCTACTGTGAGGACCGTGGGGGCTCAGCCTCGGCTCCCCCAAGTCTCAAGTCCCCTTCCAAGAGCTTCACAGGGTCACGTGTTCTTGTAAAATGTCCTTAAGATTTTTGTTTTCTTTTCCTTAAGGAGGGACCGCCACATTCTTAAGCTTCAGCCCTAGGTCCACATCTGCCGTGGAGTTTACCCTGAAGGATCTTCAGGAGGGGTGGCAGAATCAGATTCGAGTTTTCAAAAGATAAAAGATCCCTCTAGAATATTGGATTAACATGGCCCCACGACAACAGGGAAGGATGGACCGTTTAGTGGATGTGTCAGGAAAAGGCTCACTTGTGGAAGAAAAGTCAGGCAGACAAGATGGGGCCCATGGGAAGGACAGGCCCACAGGCAAAGGGTGAACTGTGAGGTGGATAGAAGCAAACAGGGACAACATCCGTGACCCGAGAACTGTGCGCAGGGGAGGACTTCTCAGACAAAAGTTTCACAAGCACACACAGAAAGGCAAAAAATTGATGGCTGTGATTTAAATCAAAATTAAGGAATTTCACTCAATGAGAGACACCATGGACAAATATAATGGAGAAATAAAAGAATGGAAGAAAACATTTGCAATGTGTAAAATTGACAATGGATTAATATCTGAAATATACAAGGAATTACTAGAAACTAACAAGAGACAACAACTTTCAGCATACAGCGTGCATAATGGCGGGGGAAAAAACAAAGGTGCTGAGCGCAGTGGCTCGCGCCTGTAATCTCAACATTTTAGGAGGCGGCGGCAGGAGGATCACCAGGTCACATAGTGAGACCCTGTCTCTACAAAAACTTAGCCGGGCATGGTAGTGTGAGGCTGAGGTTGGGAGGATGACTTGAGCTCAGGAGATCGAGGCTGCCATGAGCCGTGACCACCAATGCACTCCAGCTGGGGTGACAGAGCAAGACCCTGTCTCAGAAAAAAAAAAAAAAAAAAGTAGTGTAGTGTGACATCAAGGAAATTATTCAGCCTATTTTATTTATTTTTTAAACAAAGTCTCGCTCCGTTGCCCAGGTTGGAGTGCACTGGCATGATCTCGGCTCACTGCAACCACCGCCTCCTGGATTAACGCCATTCTCCTGCCTCAGCCTCCCGAGTAGCTGGGATTACAGGCACATGCCACCACACCCGGCTAATTCTTGTATTTTTAGTAGAGACAAGGTTTCACCATGCTGGCCGGGCTGGTCTCGATCTCCTGACCTCAAGTGATCTGCCCACCTCAGCCTCCCAAAGTGCTGGGATTACAGGCGTGAGCCACTGTGCCTGACCTATTCAGCTTATTTCATAATAGCAGCCGTTAATAATTATCCTGATGACAGGGACGGTGAACATTTTTTTTTTTTGCATACTTACTGTATGTCAGGTACCCTTCCCAGTGTTTTTTCATATGTTAGCTCATTTTATCCTCCTAATGACCCATCGCACAGGAGAGGATATTGAGGCAGAGAGATGTTAACCAAGTTCCCAGAGCCCCAGCATCGCTCAGGGGAAGAACTGGAACATAAACCCCAGCCTGCTCTCTGAGCCACTCTTTTGCCTCTTGTTTCAAAATTTCTCTTGAGAGCATGAAGTCACAGCAGCTGTTTCACATATTGTCAGTATCTGTGGAGGGTTTTTAAAACCACATGGAGTAATCCCAGCATTTGGGAGGCCAAGGCAGGCAGATTACAAGGTCAGGAGATCAAGACCATCCTGGTTAACACGGTGAAACCCCATCTCTACTAAAAATACAAAAATTAGCTGGGCATGGTGGCGGGTGCCTGTAGTCCCAGCTAGTCGGGAGGCTGAGGCAGCAGAATGGTGTGAACCCGGGAGGCAGAGCTTCCAGTGAGCCAAGATCACGCCACTGCACTCCAGCCTGGGCGACAGAGCAAGACTCTGTCTCAAAGAAACAGCAACAACACCACCAAAAAAAATAAAACAAGGAGGGCATTCTTGGAAGTGAAGTGGGGGCAGGGGATGGCTCCTCCAGGCCGGGGGTGCAGCATGAACGCTGGTCTCCCCCCTCAGGTACGACAGACATAAGCTGACGTTAAAAGACGTCCATAACTGTCAGTACGTGGCCTGCATGAACCCCACTTCTGGATCCTTCACCATCGACCCCAGGCTTCAGGTAAGCAGAAACCACACTCATTCCCGTCACCTGCCGTGAGTCTGAGGCTTGCTTCTGGCAAATGAGAGGAAAAACTTTGGTTTAGGATGTTAGGGCTGCAGGCTGACATTCTTTGGAGAACTCCTTAACCTTGCAGAATGTATCAGAAAATTCCAGGGCATGGGGAGGACGGACAGCTAGCCAGCCTTCCCTGTGACCTGGTCAACTGGCAGAGTTAGCAGATAAAAATGCAGTCAAATCTGAACTCCAGATAAATACCTTTTTAGTCTAAGTATGTTACATACAATATTTGGGGCATACTGTTCTTTTTTTGTTGTTTTGTTTGTTTTTGTTTTGAGGCTGAGTCTCACTGTGACGCTCAGGTTGGAGTACAACGGCTTGATCTCGGCTCACTGCAACCTCCGCTTCCCAGGTTTAAGCGATTCTCCTGCCTCAGCCTGCTGAGTAGCTGAGACTACAGGTGTGCGCCACCACACCTGGCTAATTTTTGTATTTTTAGTAGAGAGGAGGTTTCACCATATTGGCCAGGCTGATCTCGAACTTCTGACCTCAAGTGATCCGCCCGCCTCGGCCTCCCAAAGTGCTGGGATTACAGACGTGAGTCACTGTGCCTGGCCTGGGACATACTATTCTTAAAAATATATACACACACACACACATATATTTGTTGTTTATCTGAAATTTAGATTGAGCAGGGCATCCTGTATTTTATCTGTAGCCCTTACCCGGACAGACTTTGCCTCTAAGTTATCTACACACACACAGACCTGGATTTAAACCCAGGCCTGTGCTCTGAGCCCCTCTCTTGCCTATGCCAAAATTCTTCTTGAGAGCATGACGTAAGTGTGACTGTTTCACGTGTAGTGATACTTAATGCGGTTTTACCACGTGCAACGCACAAGGAGGGTAACTGCCCATTCTGACAGTGCCTAAAAGACCTTCGACCATGAGGACAGGGGCCACTCTCCCGCGAAGGTGGCCCTGGCCCCAGGCAGGACCCCAAGAGCTGGCTGACGGGAGTTTGTGGTTGTTCCCGGGCAGCGCCATTTCTGCGTGTTTGCTGTGAGCTTCCCTGGCCAGGAGGCCCTCACCACCATCTACAACACGATCCTGACACAGCACCTGGCCTTCCGCTCGGTCTCCATGGCTACCCAGAGGATAAGCAACCAGCTGGTGGCCGCGGCCCTGGGTAAGCTGGCTGGTCTCATCCCCTCTCCCGTCGGTAAAACCTACGGCTCTGTGGGCTGATGGTTCTTCACATTTTCCCTTGATAAATATTTTATTTGTACTTCTGAATCAATATTTTTAAAACGATGCTATGTTTCAACAGGAGAAATTGTGAAATACAATTGCTTCATGGGGAGGTAGAGGCTAGGAAATTCGATACACAAATGATTTAAGGAGAACAGCAAACTTCCTCTTCGAAGAGCTGTGCAGATTTCTTACTCCAGTTGTCACCATTTTGTAGTCCATTGGCTTTAGAAACTTGAAGCTTGCACTTCCTGGGGCCATTAAGAGTACATAAGAATCGACGTGTCTTTTTCTTCTAACAGCTTTGCATCAGAAAGTTGCAGCAACATTTCTTCCCACGGCCATTAAGTTTCATTATGTCTTCAACCTCAGGGACCTCTCCAATATTTTCCAGGTACTGCTCTTGTAGATTTGTGTCATGCCTGCCTTACGGCCCAGTGCCCAATCCACAGTTGCTTTCCTCACCACAGCTCTCAGGGAGGTGTGGACTGACGATGGTGGTGATAGTGATGGTAATGATAATGGTGGTGATGGTGGTAATGGTGATGATGATGATAATGGTGGTGGTGATGGTGATGATGGTGGTGGTGACAATGGTAGTGACGGTGGTAATGGTGATGGTAGTGGTGATGGTGGTGGTGATAATGATGGTGGTGATGACAATAGTAGTAGTGATGATGATGGTGATAGTGGTAGTGATGGTGGTGATAATGGTGATGGTGATAACGGTGGTGGTGACAGTGGCGGTGATGGTGATGGTGGTGGTGATGGTAAGAATGGTGATAATGATGGTGGTGATGATGGTGATAGAGGTAGTGATGGTGGTGATAATAGTGGTGGTGGTGGTGATGGTGATAATGGTGATGGTGATATAATCATGGTGATGGTAATGTGGTGGTGATGTGATGGTGGTGGTGGTAGTGGAGATGATAATGGTGATGGTGGTGATGATGGTGATGATGTGGTCATAGTTATGATGATAGTGATGGTGATGATGGTGGTGGTGATGGTGGCAATGTGATGGTTATGATGGTGATGGTGATGGTGACGATGGTGGTGATGGTGATGATGGTGGTGATGGTGGTGATGGTAATGATGGTGGTGGTGATGGTAATGATGGTGGTGGTGATGGTGATGATGGTGGTGATGATGGTGATGATGGTGATGGTGGTGATGATTGTGGTGATGTGATGGTTATGATAGTGATGGTGGTGGTGATATGATGGTGTAATGGTGATGATGGTGGTGTTACGGTGGTAATGGTGATGGTGGTGACGATGGTGATGATGGTGATGTAATGATGATGGTGGTGGTGGTGGTGATGGTTATGTTGATAGTGATGGTGGTGGTGATGGTAATATTTCATTTACTGACTGCTTACTCTGAGTCAGGGATTGGGTTTGGCACCTTACATTCCTATTTTCTCCTCCTCCAACAACACATAAGTTTGGTGCTTATATCCCCATTTTGTGGCTGAGTTTGTGGCTGAGGGAGGCTAAGTTACGCCTACCTCCTCCCATTTAAAGTATCAGCCCAGGCGGGTGCAGTGGCTCACGCCTGTAATCCCAGCACTTTGGGAGGCTGAGGCAGGCAGATCACGAGGTCAGGAGTTCGAGACCAGCCTGGCCAACATGGTGAAACCCCACCTCTACTAAAAATACAAAAATTAGCCAGGCATGGTGGTGCGTGTCTCTGTAGTCCCAGCTACTCAGGAGGCTGAGGCAGGAGAATTACTTGAACCCAGGAGGCGGAGGTTGCAGTGAGCCGAGATCATGCCACTGCACTCCATCCTGGGCAACAGAGTGAGACTACATATCAAAAAGTAAAAATTAAAATAAAATAAAGTATCAGCCCAAACGCCACGCCCTCACAGAGGCCGCTCCTCATCCCTCACACTCTGTCTCACTGCCCTGGGTGTGTTATTCAGAGCACACATCATAGTGTGCGGTTACCTTGTTTCTTTGTGTACCTGGCCACCTCCCCCACTGGCATTTCAACTCCACAGCGTCAGGGTCTGTCGCATCATCGCTGTGCCTGGGAAATTCAAGGCCCTCAATAAGCTCTTGTCAAGCTTGCCCAGGGTTGCTTGCTTAGTAAATGGCCAAGCCAGGACTGGACCAGATAGGCTTGCTGCGGTACCCAAGCCTGTGACCTGCCCTGTGGCATCAGTCACCTGGTTCCCCTTGCAATTAGCCTCTTTTGTCCCTCCTCCACCATTCACTCTACTAGAGGATGAGGCCCCAACCCTGTCCTGTGAGGAAAATGCCACATCTCTCAGGACACAGACACACACTCTGACATCTGGGATTTGTGGGACCTCCGTGATGAGTGGCTTCCCTGGCCCCAAGTGAATGCTGTGCCAACAGCTGAATAGGTCCCCTCACCCCGGGGGAGGGGCTGCTGCTCAGGTCATCTGTGTCTAGCACTGGGCTCGCCTTCATAACAGCTGATGGTGCTGACCATCCCGTGTTTGGGGCAGGGACTCTTATTTTCCACAGCAGAAGTTCTGAAAACCCCACTGGACCTTGTCCGCCTTTGGCTACATGAGGCTGAACGAGTGTATGGTGACAAAATGGTTGACGAAAAAGACCAGGAAACATTGCATAGAGTCACCATGGCCTCCACCAAGAAGTTCTTTGATGTAAGTCAAGCTGCTCGGTCCCTCTGCCGAGCCCAGAACGGCTCCAAGAGGGTGGAGCATTGGCAGCCAATGAGAACTGCAGCCCTCTCGGAAGGGCCCTTTGTTGGGGGTGGGAAGATCCATGTTAGGTTCCACGCAATTATTCCAGCACGTGGCCATGGATCTGAGGGTTCCACGTGATAATTCCTGCATGTGGCCATGGATCCAAGGGTTCACATGATAATCCCAGCACATGGCCATGGATCCGAGGGTTCCATGCGATAATTCCAGCACGTGGCCATGGATCCGAGGGTTCCGAGCAATAATTCCAGCATGTGACTGTGGATCCAAGGGTTCACGCGATAATTCCAGCACGTGGCTGTGGATCCGAGGGTTCCACGCGATAATTCCAGCATGTGGCCATGGATCCGAGGGTTCCACGTGATAATTCCAGCATGTGACTGTGGATCCAAGTGAGGAAGAATCGACCACTCAGTAGATCAGGGTGTGATCACCTCCCTCTGTCCACTTGGGGTGGAGAAAGGCCCTGCTTGGCTCAGTGTGCCTCGCTGATGTGTCCCATGTATTCTTGGCAGAATCATTTCTTTGGACTATGAATTCATTCCTAATATGGTGGGGATGGGACCCTCCCACCCTAGGAAATTTTGCCCCAGTGGTTTGCTGGGCCCACAGCAGCAGATTTGGGCCCCTGGAGACTTGGCCTGGTACCCTGGCGTGACCTCCTAGGCCACTTTAGCAAAGTACTGAGCTGCTGTTAACTATCTGTGCGGTCATGGTGGCAAAAACCAGAAGTATCATCTTTTTTTTCTCTAGGATCTTGGTGATGAACTCTTATTTGCCAAGCCAAATATCTTCTGCCACTTTGCTCAAGGGATTGGCGATCCTAAATATGTTCCTGTAACCGACGTGGCTCCTCTGAACAAGCTCCTCGTGGACGTCCTGGACAGCTACAATGAAATTAATGCAGTCATGAATTTGGTGAGCAGGCTGGAGCTGATAGCAAGGGCACAGGACCTGGACAGGGTCACCCTCTCCGGTTGCATTATCAACATCCGAGTGGCATTCTGTGGGGCTGTGTGGCGCGCGGTGCACACCTCAGCGTGTGCAGTCTGTGCTGGTGAACAGAGGTGATTCCAGGTGCTACAGGATGTTGCAGGATCTCTCCGGTTTCTGTAGGTGCTGTTTGAGGATGCCGTGGCTCATATCTGCAGGATTAATCGCATCTTGGAGTCTCCCCGGGGGAATGCCCTGCTGGTGGGGGTGGGTGGCAGTGGCAAACAGAGCCTCTCCCGCCTGGCAGCATACATCAGCGGCCTTGACGTGTTTCAAATCACCCTCAAGAAGGGCTACGGGATCCCCGACCTCAAGGTGAGAGCTTACAGTGCAATAAGCTGCCTTTTGGGGTAGAGTCGGGGAGTAAAGAAAAACTTCACTCCCTTTTCCAAAATGAAGCCAGCCAGCACAGGGAGTCCGAGCATCACCAATAGCCCTTATCTAAAGGATCTTTATCTTAGAAACAGAGGCCAGAAAACCTTCCAGCCAGTGTGCGTGCCCATGTGACTGAGGTGAAGAGTGTGAAACCTTCCGGCCCCTGTGACTGAGGTGAAGGGTGTGAAACCCTCCGGCCCGTGTGACTGAGGTGAAGGGTGTGAAACCCTCCGGCCCGTGTGACTGAGGTGAAGGGTGTGAAACCCTCCGGCCCGTGTGACTGAGGTGAGGAGTGTGAAACCTTCTGGCCCGTGTGACTGAGGTGAAGAGTGTGAAACCTTCCGGCCCCTGTGACTGAGGTGAAAGGTGTGAAACCTTCCTGCCCCTGTGACTGAGGTGAAGAGTGTGAAACCTTCCGGCCCCTGTGACTGAGGTGAAGAGTGTGAAACCTTCCAGCCCGTGTGACTGAGGTGAAGAGTGTGAAACCTTCCAGCCCATATGACTGAGGTGAAGAGTGTGAAACCTTCCGGCCCGGGGGACTGAGGTGAAGAGTGTGAAACCTTCCGGCCCATGTGACTGAGGTGAAGGGTGTGAAACCTTCCAGCCCGTGTGACTGAGGTGAAGAGTGTGAAACCTTCCAGCCCATGTGAGTGAGGTGAAGAGTGTGAAACCTTCCGGCCCGGGGTCTGAGGTGAAGAGTGTGAAACCTTCCAGCCCATGTGACTGAGGTGAAGAGTGTGAAACCTTCCAGCCCATGTGAGTGAGGTGAAGGGTGTGAAACCTTCCGGCCCAGGAGACTGAGGTGAAGAGTGTGAAACCTTCCGGCCTATGTGACTGAGGTGAAGAGTGTGTCTATTGATTACTCGATGGACACAAGTCCAGAAAGTCAACCCAGATCACAGAGGCAGAGAGATTGGATTCTTGCCCTTGGTCACTAAGTGTCCCAAATTGTTCCCTATTGTCTGTCCAGATTACAGAATTCAGAGCCGTGACTGGGTTTCTAACTGCGTGCCTGAGAGGCTGAATGGCTGCTTTTGGAATGAATGAAATAAACATTAGAGTAAACATAAGATCTCCCATGCCCAAGACACACTGCTGAGGGTTTTTATTGATTTCTTACTCCTGAACATCTGCTCTCCCAGGCAACTGCGTGCCATTAGTTCAGAAGGAATCATCGTGCCTGAGGTTAGACCTGAAATTGATTGCACCGTGCTACACGGTCATGCCTTCTCTGTGTGTGTGCTGGGGCCGCTGTTGTGGGGGCAGGAAGATGCCAGACCCAAGGGGGAGCCCTAAGGGGACCCTCCCACAGCACATGGCCCTGAGGCAGTCGCTGGGCTCATGGCTTTAGCAGGCAGACCTGGAGCCAGTGATGCTGGGAGTGGTGGGAGGCGTCTGCAGGCAGAGACCCTGGAGGGGCAGTTCAGGCTGTGCCAGGGACAGCCAACCTCTGGGAGAGCCTCCAGTTTCTGGCTGGCTGTTTTCTGCCTTCCCAGTGGATTCTATCCATATAGACCGGGACCGGCCTGCTCTTTTTTGAACTCAGATGGGCACTCCCAAACACAGCCCTGCCCTCTGGACCCATCAGCGGTATATCATGTCATGGGTTCTCAGCATATCTGATGGAGTTAGTTCACATTGGTGGTATCTGTGGCCACTCAAGTGTCATTTGAACCTGGAGCCATATAGTTTTACTGAGCTTTCTCCGTTGAAGTCTCTAGTCTATTAACTAAATCACGTTGGGTTACGTTCACGACAGCATCGTTTACTTGCTCTGCCTCCCTGCAGGGATTTTCTTCCTGATCCTTCATGTTGGAGCTGATCATGGGTGCTCAGCCTCAGCCTCAGCCTCAGCCTCAGCCTCAGCCTCAGTGGTGCTATTTTATTTGTCGGCATCAGCTGCTGCGGCTCTATGATCTGGGCTGTGGAATTTCACTGCCCCTACACACATCACAAATCAGCTTTGCTATCACTGTCATTTCTTAAACCGCTTCTGTGGATTCAGAACGAAGGGCAGAGGTAAACAGGGCTAAAAGTTTCGGTATCATATTGGGGGAGCCAGACTCCTGAGCCATTTCCACATGATTCTTGTTCTAATAGTGCTGTCGTAGTAACAGGCTCACCCCTATGAGGGTAACATACATGTTTGTGATTATGTAATATAAAGTAGGTCCCAGAAGCTGTGGCACCTGCTGGAGGCTACAGGTGCACAGGAAAGGGGTGGAGAATGGACCCTGGGGGACAGTGTGCTGTGTGAAAAGGCCTGGGCTTGGTCCCAAGAAAACGAGACACCATCAAGATGTCTGAGCAGGGGACAGAGCGGGCAGGATGTGGTAATGTTCTAGGACACGTGAAGGATAGTTTGAAAGCACAGAAACTGCTGTAGCGTGACCCGGGTGGAGATGGGGCACAAGCCCTGTGACCCCACAAAGGCTGAAAGCGGGCAGGTGCGACGAGAAGGGAGAACGGAGGAGGGGAAACCAGGGCCAGCGAGGGCTGTGCCTGCCGAGAGGGCGTGCGTGACCTCAGGGGCTCAGCTGGGGTCCAGGATCCGAAACCTTCAGATGCTACCGCAGCTACCCTCCCCACACCCCACACCCCACACACAGCCCCCGGGGGCCAGGCAGTGGGCAGTTTTTACTTCTGGGAAACCTTCCCCCCAGCCTGAGTCAGCAGCCAGAGCTGGGCTGCCCCATGAAGAAAGCCTTTCAGCAGAATGAGGGGCTGTGGTCTCAGCAGCTCAGGTACCTCCCACCCCCGGCTTCCTACAAATGAAAGGGGAGGGGTGAGAAGCAGCCATTGGTGGGGTGGGGGCTTGGTCTCATGTTATTCTCAGGGAGGTCTTACTGCGCATCTCACACCCCGCACTCCCAAATCCTAACCCTAACCCTCGCAGCCCCACTCCCTAACCCTGACGTCTCACACACCCCCACTCCCAAATCTCGGCTCCGTGTCCTGCCTATCCACTGCCAGTGGCATTGGCTATGGCAAGGAAAGGCGCTGCTGATGTTTTGGCCAGAGAAAGGGAAACCTGTGCCCCTTATTAATGGCTGGTCCCTAGACGGGCCTAGATGCAGGTGACTATTGCCATCGTCGGCTGACAGTGATGACAGGGACGCAGGCAGTTCCAGCTTCAGTGGCACCATGGGGCTCTCAACCAAGACAGGAGGGAGAGTCGGGGAGAACCACCCTCGGGCCAGGCCCAGAGGAGACGCGATACCTGGGGATGAGGCGGTCAGTGCACAGCGGACACGTGGGGCTTGGGAAGTGCAGGGACAGGATGCGGGTAGAGATGTGGAGACCAGCCTCAGCAGCATAAGAGGGTGGGAGTGGAGGGGACTGTGCCAGAGAGTGAGCGGGGAGGGTGAGGTGGAGGCAGGCCGGAATCCAGGGGCAGCCCAGCGGTCACAGTGGGCAGGGTGAGGGCCACTCCATGTGGGACAGCGTGGTTGTGAAAGCCAGATGGGCGAGGTGCGGTGGCTCAAGCCTGTAATCCTAAGGCAGGAGGATCGACTTGAGCCAGGAGGTCGAGGCTGCAATAAGCTGTGATCATGCCACTGCTCTCCAGCCTGGGCAACCGAGTGAGGCCCTATCTCTAAAAAAGTAAAATCAGGAAAAAAGGAAAAGATTTCTGGTATGGTCAGTCTCCACCCAGTGTGCTTGCTACACTGTGAAATAAGACGAGTTTTTGACTCAAGGTCATCGCTGGCTCTCACACTACGCCCCTTGCCTCAAGGCAGGGTCCAAGGACGTAGCCATGGCTCAAGTCCCACCTGCGGCCCACCAGCTTTTCCAGGCTCAGAGCTTCCCCTTGCTTTTTCTTAGCTTGTCAAAACATAGGAGATTTGAGGGTGGCTTCTGACTCCGGTCAACTCCCAAAGAGGAGGCCTGGTGAGGTTTCTCTCTGAACAGAGACTTCAGGGAGTCAGACTTTCTTCCGAAGAAGGGAGCAGCCATAGGGGTGCCTATATGGGCACTTTTAAAGCCTCTTCAGTAAGTACAGAAGCCCATAGGTCTTGTTTTTTAAATTAAATATTATAGATAAGCAAATCACCAAAATGCTGGAAATATACATCACTACTTGGATAAACCTGGCAGGCGTTTCTGAACATATATATACATGGAAATGGCATATTCAAAAATAACAAGCTATTCCTACTGCTCTGTAACATGCTTAAAAAAAAAAAAAAACTTTTCATTTATTCTTGCAAAATTCCTGTGAAATCATCTTGTCGCCCTGTCCTTAAATCCTGCTCTGGATGACTCTGAAAGGGGGTTGACTGTTAAGGCTCCCAGTCCAAGCCTGCAGTATATTTATTCAGGGCCTCTTAAGGTCTCCATTTAAGATTTTTTTCTTTCCTTTTGCATGTGTGGTAAAATATACATAGTATAAAAATTGACCATTTTCACTGTTATTTATTTCCTTTTTTTTGAGATAGAGTCTCACTCTGTTGCCCAGGCTGGAGTGCAATGGCACAATCTCAGCTCACTGCAACCTCCATCTCCTGGGTTCAAGTGAGTCTCATACCTCAGCCTCCCAAGTACCTGGGATTACAGGTGTGCACCATGACGCATGGCTAATTGTTGTATTTTTTGTAGAGATGAGGTTTCACCATGTTGGCCAGGTGGTCTTGAACTCCTGACCTCAGGTGATCCACCCGCCTCGACCTTCCAAAATGCTGGGATTACAGGCGTGAGCCACTGTGTCCGGCCTGTTTTTTTTATTTTTTTTATTTTTATTTTTTTTCCAAAACAAATAGAGTAAGACATTTTCGGCTGGACACGGTGGCTCACACCTATAACCCTGGCACTTTGGGAGGCTGAGGTGGGCAGATCACTTGAGGTCAGGAGTTCAAGACCAGCCTGGGTGACATGGTGAAACCCTGTCTCTACCAAAAATACAAAAATTAGCCGGGCATAGTGGCACGCGCCTGTAATCCCTTGGGAGGCTGAGGCAGGAGAACTCCTTGAACCTGGGAGGCAGAGGTTGCAGTGAGCTGAGATCGCGACACTGCACTCCAGCCTGGGCAACAGAGCAAGACTCTGTCTCAAAAAAAAGAAAAAGAGTAAAAAAGTAAGACATTTTCATCACCTTTAACATCTAGTTCAGTGGCATGAAGCACATTCACGCTGTTGTGTGACCGTCACCACTATCCCTCTCCAGGACCCTTTCATCTTCCCAAACAGAAGCTCTGTCTCCTTTAAACAACAAGTCCCCATTCCCCCAGCCCCGCCCCTGGCAATCTCCATTCTTCTTTCTGCCCCTGACTTTGACTACTCTAGGGACCTCATGTAAGTGGAATCACACAGTATTTGTCCCTTCATGTCTGGCTTATTTTACTCAGCGTCATGTCCTGAAGGTCTGTCCATGCTATAGCACGTGTCAGAATTTCCTCCCTTTTTAAGACTGCATCATATTCCGTTACACAGATGGACCAATGTTTTATGTACCTGTTCACGCATGGTTGGACACTTGGGTTGTCCTGATGGCTGCTGTGAACCTGGCTGTGCTCTGTTCAAGGTTTTGGGTCTCCAGGACCCTTCTTTTTCTCTTTTCCTTGGAGACAAAGTCTTGCTGTGTTGCTCAGGCTGGTCTTGAGCTCCTGGCCTCAGTCGATCCTCCCACCTCGGCCTCCCCAAGCCTTAGGATTACAAGCATGAGCCACCGCACCTGGCCTATGTTTCTTAGAAAGTCGGCCCCATGGGCTGAGGGCGGTGGCTCACACCTGTAATTCCAGCACTTTGGGAGGCCAAGGCAGGCAGATCACAAGGTCAGGAGATCGAGACCATCCTGGCTAACACAGTGAAACCCCGTCTCTACTGAAAATACAAAAAATTAGCCAGGTGTGGTGGTGGGTGCCTGTAGTCCCAGCTACTCGGGAGGCTGAGGCAGGAGAATGGCGTGAACCTGGGAGGTGGAGCTTGCAGGGAGCTAAGATCATGCCACTGCACTCCAGCCTGGACGACAGAGCTCTGTCTCAGGAAAAAATAAAGTTGTCCCCGTGGCGGCGTGTGCTGGTAATCCCAGTTACTTGGGAGGCTGAGGCAAGAGAATTGCTTGAACCCAGGAGGCGGAGGTTGCAGTGAGCCGCAACTGCACCATTGCACTCCAGCCTGGGCGACAGAGCAAGACTCCGTCTCAAAGAAAAAAAAAAAGGTGGCCCCATGGCCCCATGGCCCCATGCTCTGGGTGATTGTGGAGGATGTCTCTAATTGAGGATCTTCTTACCAAGGCCCCTAAGCATGTCCTCACTCCGTCCAGGTCGACCTTGCTGCTCAGTACATAAAGGCTGCTGTGAAGAACATTCCCTCGGTGTTCCTGATGACGGACTCCCAGGTGGCCGAGGAGCAGTTTCTGGTGCTGATTAATGACCTGCTGGCCTCAGGAGAGATCCCTGGGCTGTTTACGGAAGATGAGGTGGAGAACATCGTCTCCTCCATGCGACCCCAAGTCAAGTCCCTTGGCATGAACGACACTCGGGAAGCATGTTGGAAATTCTTCATCGAAAAAGTGCGCAGACAGCTCAAGGTGGGACTCCCGTCTTCGGCAGGGCCTCAGGAGCCCAGCTTGGCACCCATGGCCTACAGGGTTTAGGTTTTTGCTCTGCATAGAGCAGGGGGACTGATCTTTCATGGGATGTGAAATCCTGTTAGGAGAGTGTGAGGGGTGGGGCTGTCTGATGAACCAGAGCCTGGAGACTTTTTCACGTGGGTCTGTAGAGGTATCTTGGGGCCAAAAGAAGTGTCTTACAGTCGTCCTTTGGTATCTGAGGAGGTTGGATTCCAGGACCCCCATGGATACCAGAATCCACGGAGGAATGGATGCTCAAGGCCCCGATATAAAACAGTGTCATATTTTTGAACACGCTCCCCTCTAATTAAATCATCTCTAGATTACTTATAATACCTAATATAATGTAAAATGCTATGTGAATAGTTGTTATATTTTTATTTGTATTATTTTTTTAAAGAAATTTTCAGTCCATGGTTGGTTAAATCCACAGATGTGGACAGACAGCTGACTCTGTGTGGACTGCTCCCCACACACAGCTAGTTTAAGTATCTCTTTTTTTTTTTTTTTTTTTAATTTGAGATGGAGTTTCACTTGTTGCCCAGGCCGGAATGCAATGGTGCAATCTTAGCTCACTGCAACCTCAGCCTCCTGGGTTAAAATGATTCTCCAGCTTCAGCTTCCCAAATAGCTGGGATTATAGGTGCCCGCCACCACGCCCAGCTAAATTTTGTATTTTTAGTAAAGATGAGGTTTCACCATGGTGGCCAGGCTAGTCTAGAACTCCTGACCTCAGGTGATCCACCTGCCTCAGCCTCCCAAAGTGCTGCCTGACCACACCTTGACTTTCGACACTGCCTCTAGGGTAAGCAGGCTAAACTCCCCTAGTAGGACAGAGAACCCCTTGGATCTGTTGGCCTCGTCCTCTCCAGAGTTCAGTGGTGCTGCCCTTTGCAGGGTGCCAACCCCATAGCTCTCCTGGGCTGTCCAAAGGTGTCCCCTGATGGGCGCTGCCTGCTCCTGGATCCTCTTTGGTGCCCTGCCAGTGCCAGGTCTGTCCCACACCCTCACATCATCACGCAGTGAGAGGTGCAAAGTCAGCCAGGCAGTGAGCCACCGCCATGAGTAGCAGCATCTGTGCAACACCTACGCCATGAAAGGGGACCAGAGAGCAAGGGCAGCTGGGAGGCTGAGACCCATGACAAGGGAGGTCCTCATCTAGCCAGAGAGCCCCCGAGGCCCGTCTCCACAGCACCTTCTCCAGCTGGGGTCCCAGGGACTCCCTGCCCTTTCTTGGAATTAGCCACTCTCCCTCAGGGCCCAGCCGGGGACCCTTCCTGCTGAACTGAAGGGCTTGGAGTCTGGCCGGTTCTGGGGCCTCATCTGCCCAATGTGGGTGCCCACTCCCCATTCCTTCCTTTGCCTGGCCTTTTTTTAGAGAGGCAAGGGCCCCTTTCGGAGGGATTGGGACTGCTAGCCAGAGGCACGAAGCCAGATGAGCATTTATCCACTGCAATGCGGCCGCCGCCCTTCAAACCCAGAACTAGGATTGCGCTCCCCAGACCCTGGGCGGCTGAGCCGGGCAGGGAGCGTGGATTTCTGGAAGAGCTTTCTGCAGAGTGATGGATTAGGCCCCAGCACTGCAGTCCCAGTGGCCAGCGCATCTTTGTCTCCCACACCCAGGTGATCCTGTGTTTCTCCCCTGTGGGCTCCGTGCTGCGGGTACGAGCCAGAAAATTCCCAGCTGTGGTCAACTGCACGGCCATCGACTGGTTCCATGAGTGGCCGGAAGATGCCCTGGTGTCCGTCAGTGCGCGCTTCCTGGAGGAGACCGAGGGAATTCCGGTGAGTCACTGAGGCCACTTCTGCCAGAGTGCAGAGCCCAGAGGACAAGGACAGGTCCAAGGGCTGGCTCCCTGGGAGAGAAGGGCGCTGGGACTAGGGTGAGCCAAGTGAGGCGTCCACCTTGGGCTCAATGTTTAAGAGGCTACGAGAAACCTCAGGCATCAAGATAAGTGAGGTTTTAATGTAATATTTTTGAAAATCAAAATTAGCGCTAAAAAATTCACGATGAACAAACCATCAGAATTGTAAACCAAGGTGGGCTGTTGGGTATTTTTGTTTCATTGTCCTGCAGTCCTGTGCCAGCGAGGGGTGGTTTCCAATCAGCCCCTGTGTGGCCAAGGCTCCAGGGTCAGTTCAGGAGGGCTGAGGACACGCAGCGTGCGGACAGATCCGGCCACTCAGGCTTTCTAGCTTTCCTTGAGCACTGGCTGGAGAGCCTGTATTTGCTGGGATAAGTATATACAAGGGCACACGCCATTGCCTCGTGCACCTCAGGGGAAATGACAGGTCCATCATTGCAATCTCTCTTCATTGAAAGATGGTGCCCAAGGCCGGGGGTGGTGGCTCACACCTGTAATCCCAGCACTTTGGGAGGCCAAGGCGGGCGGATCACTTGAGGTCAGGAGTTCGAGACCAACCTGGCCAACATGGTGAAACCCCATCTCTACCAGAAATATAAAAAATTAGCCGGGTGTGGTGGTGCATGCCTGTAATCCTAGCTACTCCAGAGGCTAAGGCAGGAGAATCGCTTGAACCCAGGAGGCGGAAGTTTCAGTGAGCCGAGATTGTGCCACTGCACTCCAGCCTGGGCGACAGAGCAAGACTCCATCTCAAAAAAAAAAAAAAACACAAAAAAACAATGAAAGATGGTGCCCATGTTCATTGTTGGAGCTCAATGCTTGGCTGGAAATTAACTGTAAACCCTGGCTCACTTTTGACCAACTCAGTAGGGGGCATGAGCAGCCCTTGGAATAAACCACCCTTTATTACCATGTCTTACTTCTTTTGAACACAGATGCAGTTATTAAGTAGGCTAGAATAAACCTGAAACTGGCTTCTCTTTTTCCTAGTTTTTTAAAGATGGGGAAAGAGCCTGCTTGCCAGCAGAGCTTCCATTTATGAGACTGGCCACTCCCAGTAACTCTGCAGCTCAGAGGTGTCCCTTGGAGCATAGATTTGGGTTTCTAGTTCCCGAGGCAGAGACTTCCTAGAAACAGGCATTGGCCCCATCACCAGCACTATATGTGCATCCTGAAATGTGTGTGTTGGATGAATTCATTACTTCTCAAAATGGCCTGAATTAAAATTAACATTGCTGAGACAATTTCTGGGGCAAAGCTCCCAGTGCCTGCCTTCAGGTAGATGGGCAGGCCCAGGGGGCTGGGGAAAGAGGTTCTAAATCCCAGGACCCAGCCTTAGTAATGAACAATAAATATTTGCAGAATTACCTGGAATATGAAAACATATTCTCAGCCTTATACTTTTTCAGGTAGGCAGGTTTGTGAATGTGCACGCGTATATATACAGGTGTGTGAATGCGTGTGCACGTGTATAGATGCAGGCGTGTGAATGCGTGTGCACGTGTATAGATGCAGGTGTGTGAATGCACGTGTATAGATGCAGGTGTGTGAATGTGTGTGCACGTGTATAGATGCAGGCGTGTGAATGCGTGTGCACGTGTACAGATGCAGGTGTGTGAATGCGTGTGCACATGTATAGATGCAGGTGTGTGAATGTGTGTGCACATATATGTGTGCATGTGTGCGTGTATGTGCATGTGCGCCCCCATACCTGGCTAACTTTTTATATTTTTGGTAGAGATGGGGTTTCACCATGTTGGCCAGGTTGGTCTCAAACTCCTGTATGTGTGTGTGTGTCAGAGATAATGATAATAAGCTCTGCTGTGTCCTGGGCACTGAGCTAAACCTTTCCATGGTGCAATGCCCACAAGAGCCCCAGGATCTGTTGCTTTCAGGAGCCCCTTTGGGCAGTCGAAGACACTGAGGTTGGTCTCGGGGCACCTTGTCCAGGGCTCCTGGTGAGTCCGGGGAGCTCCACTTTGCTGATTTGCAGGATGGGTTCCCAGGGATGACTGGCTGTCTCCTCTTTGTAGCGGGAAGTCAAGGCCTCCATCAGCTTCTTCATGTCCTACGTGCACACCACAGTCAACGAGATGTCCAGGGTGTACCTGGCTACTGAGAGGCGCTACAACTACACCACACCCAAAACCTTTCTGGAGCAGATCAAACTCTACCAGAACCTGCTGGCCAAGAAGAGAATGGAGCTTGTTGCCAAAATCGAGAGGCTGGAGAACGGCCTGATGAAGCTGCAGAGCACAGCTTCCCAGGTAGGAGAGGGGGGCCAGCTGCCAGCTCCTGTGCCGTCCCCCGGAGGCCTCGCAGGAGCCGCTACTGTCACAGGCTTCTACGGGCTGGTCACACCGGGGCTCAGCACTGCCGAAAGTAAGATGAGCCTCCTGCCTTTGAGAAGCATTCACTCCTAGGCCAGGGTTAGTATACTTGTCGTAACGAAAAAACAGGCTCAAAATACTTTCACAATGTTGATCATAAAGAGGGCACATTACACAGGGGATGGCACCTGCCCCATGTGTGGTGAGATTTGATCATCATGCCCAATGTGGTCAATAAATATGCATCTGTTCATTCATAAGTGCCATTCATACCATGGTGCCCGGCTCAAAAGCCTCCCTGGATCCTTTCCTTCATGCTGTGTTGATATGTAAGGGTTCTGCCTGCTTCAGACCTCCTCCATCATGCAGTCCCAGTCCTTCATCTTTATTGCCCACCACTGACACCTGTGAGGGGGCCTGAAAACAGCTGCCACCTCCCTGCTGGAGTTGTGAACAGACTGGCGCCTCCCATTCGCTTCCGGGGGAGCTTTCGCACCCCTGCCCCCCCCCACAAACTCTCGCTGTCACTCTCCCACCAGCCTGGAGAGGCCCTGGCCAGCCCTGCTCAGCACTGCAACTCAGCTGGCATTTGAGACAGAGTCTCGCTCTGTCATCCAAGCTGGAATGCAGTGGTGCGATCATGGCTCACTGCAGCCTCAACTTCCTGGGCTCAAGCGATCCTCCCACCTCAGCCTCCCAGGTAGCTGGGACCACAGGTGCAGGCCACCATGCCTGGCTATATTTTTTATTATTATTTATACAGACAGGGTCTCACTATGTTGCCCGGGCTGCAGCTGATATTTTTCTTTTCAGTCACCTTGCCAACTCCTTTGAGCACCAGGAATGTCTCATACTTGTGACCTGTGTACACAGTCAGAGCTCAATACCTGCTTTTAAGATATTGAAAAGACTCTCCAAACCGAGTCACTGGGAGTCGTAAGACACAGCCCTGCCGTTCTGCCCCTCTGTGGCTCCCACCCCTCGTCTGCCCAGTGCAGGGCGGCGTATGTTGGCTGCGGCCCACGCTTGCTGTTTCTTGGTTTCTCCTTCCCCAGGTGGATGACTTGAAAGCGAAGCTGGCGATTCAGGAGGCTGAGCTCAAGCAGAAGAATGAGAGTGCAGATAAACTGATCCAGGTGGTCGGCGTCGAGACCGAGAAGGTCAGCAAAGAGAAGGCCATTGCTGACGAGGAAGAAGTCAAGGTCGAGGTCATCAATAAGGTAGGTGAAGGCAGCCCAGCGTGGCCTCAGGACGGCTGCTGCGCTGGCCAGGCCTCCTGAGCTTCCCCATGCGTTCAGGTGCCACCGACAGGCATAGGAAAGGCTGAGACTTACATAGAAGGACAAGGTTCCTAAACCAGTGGGACCCCGAAGGAGGAGTCTCTCCCAGGTGAGGACCCCCACTCAGAGGCAGGCTTTCCTTAGAAGTAACGCCCATCCCTGTAGCCGAGCTCCTCAACATTCAGCCCTCAGCCCACGGTGGCAGCCTCACCAGGAGCTTGTGAGAAATGCAGGCTCTCGGGCCCCAGCTTAGCTCTGCTCAATAGGGCCTGCATGTTAACGAAATGCCTGAGATGCATGAGCATGGGAGGGGTTGAGAAGACCTGGCTGGAGCCTGGTCCTCAAACGTGCGGCACCAGACCCCCCTACCCCCGCCACAGAAGGTAGGACGTTACTGGCCTCGGGTGGGCTCCTTGCTGGTTTTGGGGGTGGCTGAGGTTGAGAACCACTGCTTAGGGGGAGTGTCTTCATCATCTTTGGAGCCTGAAGGTCACAGCATCAGTGGTGTAGCTTCTCATCACCCCTCCCTGGGTGCTTTTTTTGTCGTCAGTCCCACGTCTGGGTAATTATTTAAGAGCGTTCCAGTCATTGCCCACTGTCTCCTGAGTGAATGAATGAGTATGTGCATGGATGAAGGAGTTGCTACTTTCTTGGGGCGGGGGGTAAGCTATATACTCTGAGATGTTCCATTTTGGATGGATTATGAAACAGCCCCAGAAACAATAAGACTGCAAAGTCAGGGTGGTCTGGGTGGCCCCTGGATTTCCCCTCCCATCTTGGAACTCAAGAATCCCACCCAACTGCCAAGGCATTGCTCATTCTGCCCTGAGCGCTGTGGGGCAGAGCAGAGGAGGCAGGGAGGATGGTGGGCTCCAGACAGGGGCCAAGTACACACGGAAGGATGTTGGCAAAGGAGCTCAGTCAGCAAACGCAGCAAATGTGAGTGGTAGCCAGAGGGGCAGCCTCTTTTGTGGAGCTCAGACCTGCTGGGGCCTGGGCCGCCCCTCACCACTGCTGCCTACACATGCACATATGCACATACACGCATGCACATACACATACATGCACACACATGCACACATATACTCATGCACACACATGCATGCACACACATACACACATGCACGTACACGCCCCCACAGGTAGATGGACAGACCTGCAGTAACCTCTCCTGTCCATCTTCCTTCCAGAATGTCACCGAGAAGCAAAAGGCCTGTGAAACGGATCTGGCCAAAGCAGAACCGGCCCTACTGGCAGCCCAGGAGGCTCTGGACACTCTGAATAAGGTAAAGGGGGAGGGAAAGAAAGGGGACCCCTGGCCTGGGTGGAGAGGAAGCGGCCTTCACTGCTGGCATGGGTGGTGACGCGCTCACGGCGGCTTCCTTGGGGCATCGCCGAGGACCCAGTCCAAACTCCCGTCGGACCCATCCTGTCTGTCGTTTGCAGAACAACCTGACAGAGCTGAAGTCCTTCGGGTCCCCCCCAGATGCCGTGGTCAACGTCACCGCCGCCGTCATGATTCTGACCGCACCTGGGGGCAGGATCCCCAAGGACAAGAGCTGGAAGGCGGCCAAGATCATGATGGGCAAGGTGGACACCTTCCTAGACTCCCTGAAGAAGTTCGACAAGGAGCACATCCCCGAGGCCTGCCTGAAGGCCTTCAAGTGAGTCGGGGCTGGGCCTTGCGGCCGGGGCTTCCCTCCGATTCTCCATCAGGCCAAGGCAGGGTGCTGAGGGTGAAGTGTGGCCTCAGGCTTCTGGGGCCTGTGGCTCAAAATCTAGGCAACCCCTTCCCCATACAGCACCCCAAGAACACAGCTGACAAGCTCAGCAGTGGGAACCCTCAGGCCACAGGTCTGAGAGAGGCCGGCCAGGCCCCGCAGAGGTCAGCCCCTGTGAGAGCAGCTGACCACATGAGCACATGTATTGCACACATGAATACATGTGAGCACAAATGCAATGCACACATGCACACATTAAAAATGCACACATGTGCACACATACACATGTATACATAATCACGTGTGCACACATGTACACGTGAATGCAGTGCACGCATACAAAACATACATGCGCACACGTGTACATATAAGCACAAACATGCATGCACATATGTACATATGAATGCAGTGCACAGAAAGTGCACGCACATGTGCTCACATACACATGTACACACACAAGCATGCACATGCATGCACACATGAACATGTGTACACATGAATGCAGTACACACAAAATATACATGTGCACAGATGCACATGTGCGCACACACATGCACACAGGCACGCACAGCGAGTGGCCACAGGCCTGGGGCTCTGCCATGCATCTTTCTTTTGCTGGCCTGACTGTAAAGGTCCTACATCTGGAGGGGCAGGACTGGCAATGGCTCCTTCTGGGATGAGCCATGGGACTTGGGAAGGGTGCCATGGGGACTCTGCCTTTCATCCCATAAATGTCAACACGTTGGCATTTGGGGTGCTCCACTCTGTAAGTGCCCAGCCTGTTCCCCACCCCGTGTGGCTCCTCACTGGCCATCCCCTAGGACGCCAACTTCAGGGTGCCCAGACTGAGAAAGACCAGACCCCAGTGACCGCAGCTAGGACCCCAAAACCTCTCAGCTCCATGTGGGAGGAAGAGGGTGGGACTGCTGCGAGACATCTTGTAAGTAAAGAATAAAGTATAAGAGAAACCAACAAGAACGCCTGGAGGGCTACACCAGGGTGTGCCACCGCCAATCAACATTTGATCTATTTCTTTTCCGTCTTTTCTCTAAGGTTTTTTTTTGTTTGTTTTTGTTTTTTAATATATAGTTGAAATAATACTGGGCTGGGCGCTGTGACTCACACCTGTAATCTCAGGACTTCGGGAGGCCTAGGCAGGGGGATCATGAGGTTAGGAGTTTGAGATCAGCCTGGCCAACATGGTGAAACCCCGTTTCTACTAAAAATACAAAAATTAGCCCGGTGTGGTGGCGCATGCCTGTAATCCCAGCTACTCAGGAGGCTGAGGCAGGGGAATCGTTTGAATTCAGGAGTCAGAGGTTGTAGTGAGCCGAGATCACGCCATTGCACCCAGCCTGGGCAACATAGTGAGATTCCATCTCAAAAAGAAAAGATAATACTGTACACATATATTTATTCCGCTTTTTTTACTTAATATTATCACACCAAAAAGAAAAAAAAAAACCAACACTTTTCCCTATGTTATTAAAAACACTTCTTAGCCAGGCACGGTGGTGCATGCCCGTAGTCCCAGCTACTCGGGAGGCTGAGGCATAACAATCACTTGAACCTGGGAGGTGGAGCTTGCAGTGAGCCAAGATCACACCACTGCACTCCAGCCTGGGCAACAGAGTGAGACTCCATCTCAAAAACAAAAACAATAAAACACTTCAAGGCTGGGTACGGTGGCCCACACCTTTAATCTTTAATCCCAGCATTTTGAGAGGCCAAAGCAGGAGAACCACCTGAGCCCAGGAGTTCGAGACCAGCCTGGGCAACAAAGAGGACCCCGTCTTGACAAAAAAAAATTAAAATTAGCCAGTCGTGGTGGTATGTGCCTATAGTCCCAGCTATTCAGGAGGCTAAGGTGGGAGGATCACTTGAGCCTAGGAGGATAAGGCTGCCATGAGCCGTGATCACACCACTGCACTCCAGTCTGGGCGACACAGTGAGACCCTGTCTCCAAAAAAAAAAAAAAACCCAATAAATATGATTTTCTTAACTTTTGTATGTATGATCTTACCACACGGGAATCATAATTTACTTAGCACTTCCTGCTTCATTGAGTATTTAGGCTGTTTTTGTTTTGCTGTTATAAATGAGGCCTCAATAAATGCCTCCTCCTATCACCCCACAAGCTTCTGCACTGTTCCCTGCCCACACGGTGTGGTGTGTGTCTGGGAGATGCACGCTCATTTTAATATTAGCCTACACAAAGCATAAGTAGACCAGAGCGAGAAATGATGGGCTCTGTTCCCAACCTCAATTTCAATCACGTTTCAATGAACATTTTGAATTATCCATTCAGATTTCTTTCTGCAGGCAGTTCAGTTCATATGTAATGATGTTGGTGTCATTTTTAAAAACACTAGTTTCTACAGTGCCTAAGCTGCACCTATGGGCATTTTTCTTGGTCACTGTACCATCCCCCAAAGTATAACACCTGCCACATCATCTCTTCTGCGTCTCATCCCTCTTAACCTTATAGTTTTAGTCTCCTGGTGCCCGACTTGGAAAACTGGGCAATGCCACTGTGGGGCAATGGGAGTGGCAGAGTGGAGCCAGTGGGGCATGGCCTCTAGGGCCAGCCTGACTGTGTGAATCCCAGCGTTGCCCCTCCAGAGCTGTGCCACCCTGGGCAAGACACTCAGCCTCTCTGGGCCCATTTTGCCGGAGCAGGACAGGGTGACGACTCCGGCCCACTGGTGTTCTCTCGCTAGGCCCTACCAAGGCAACCCGACGTTCGACCCCGAGTTCATCCGCTCCAAGTCCACGGCCGCCGCCGGCCTCTGCTCCTGGTGCATCAACATCGTCCGCTTCTACGAGGTCTACTGCGACGTGGCGCCCAAGAGGCAGGCCTTGGAGGAGGCTAATGCAGAGCTGGCAGAGGCGCAAGAGAAGCTGTCCCGGATCAAAAACAAGATTGCCGTAAGTGCCGGCTCGCTCCCGTCTCTGTGAAACACCAGAGCCACTTGCTTGCGCTGCCGGTCAATATCTCTGTTTAAAATGGGTTGGCACGGCGCGCCGTCGTGAATTATTCAGCAGCGTGAGAGGATGCAGGCAGAGGCAGGGGCCAGACGGTGCCGGGAGCTGCTTGGTGTCCTTGGCCTCCATGCTCCAGAGGGCTCTCAGCCTTTATGGGAGCCTCTTAGACACTCAATGCTCACAGGACCCAGCCCTGCTGCCGCTGCAGCGTGCTACAGATGCCTCGTGGGGTTTTCCAGCAGCTTTCCAACTTGGTTTTGCAGGAACTTAACGCCAACCTGAGCAACCTAACCTCAGCGTTTGAAAAAGCAACGGCTGAGAAAATCAAGTGTCAGCAGGAGGCCGATGCCACGAACAGGGTGATCTTACTGGCGAACAGGTATTGGCTCCTCCCCGAGACCACCCTCCTGCTCTCAGACCCCTGAAAAGGGACAAGCCCACACAACTGCCTTGGGAGGAAGAGGAGGAAGTCCAGGTGGAAGCAGCCAGGTTGCCACTTTGACTTCTTGAGCTCAAAGTAATTAGGATAAACCTTGGCCTCCTGCATAGTCAGGGGCCTCCACAAAATATGACCTATCGCGTGGTTCCAAGTAACCCACGCTGGCCTGGGACACTGGGCCCCACGGGGCTTGCTCCAGGGGCATTACTTGGTCATAACCCACTGTCACCCACCACGTGGCTTCCAGGGTCACTTTGCAGCCAGCAGACAGTCATTTCACGGATTACATCACGGTTTGGGACTCCAGAGTAGTGTCGTCCACTAGGGACATAATGCCAGATGTGGATGTGTCACCTTAACTTTTCCAGCAGCCACATTTAAAAAGTACAGAGGCTGGCTGGGTGCAGTGGCTCATGCCTGTAATCCCAGCAGTTTGGGAGGCTGAGGCAGGTGGATCACTGGAGGTCAGCGTTCAAGACCAGCCTGGCCAACATGATGAAACCCCATCTTACTAAAAATACCAAAACTAGCCAGGCAAGCTGGGCATGGTGGCTCAGCGTTCAAGACCAGCCTGGCCAACATGGTGAAACCCCATCTCTACTAAAAATAGAAAAATTAGCTGGGTGTGGTGGCGGGCGCCTGTTATCCCAGCTATTTGGGAGGCTGAGGCAAGAGAATCACTTGAACCCAGGAGGTGGAGGTTGCAGTGAGCCAAGATTGTGCCATTGTACTCCAGCCTGGGCAACAGGAGTGAAACTGTCTAAAAAAAAAAAAAAAAAGGCATGGCGGTGCACACCTGTAGTCCCAGCACTTGGAGGGCTGAGGTGGGAGTTTGAAAGTTTGAAACCAGCCTGAGCAACATAGTGACACCCCATCTCTACAAAAAAACATTTTTAAGTACAAAGAAATAGTTATAATTTTATTTAACCCCAAATATCCAAGATATTATTTCAACAGGTAACTAATATAAAAATTATCAATGAGGTATTTCCTGTGCTTGTTTTCATTCTGAGCCTTGACATCCTGCATGTCTTTTTCTTTTTTTTTTTTTTTTTAATTTTTTTTGGAGACAGAGTCTCACTCCGTCACCCAGGCTGCAGTGCGTGGCATGATCTTGGCTCACTGCAACCTCCATCTCCCGGGTAATTCTTGTGCCTCAGTCTCCTGAGTAGCTGGGGCCACAGATGCACGCCACCACGCCCAGCTAATTTTTATATTTTTAGTAGAGATGGGGTTTCACCATGTTGGCCGGAGTGGTCTCAAATTCCTCAGGTGATCCACCTGCCTCATCCTCCCAAAGTGCTGCGATTACAGGCGTGAGCCACCACGCTCAGCCAAGAAACACGATTTGGGCTTCTCTAAAGCATTTCCTCCCCAAAACTCCCCAAAAGCATTTTCATCGTTGAGCCACTGAGCCAGGTGCCAACGGGAAACTCTGAAGATTCACAGAGGTGCAGAGGTGGAGGCTTGTCTGGTCCAGTCCTTTCACCGATGCAAATATGTTTTATTCTCTCTCGTTCCGCTTCAGGCTGGTGGGGGGATTAGCATCGGAAAATGTCCGCTGGGCTGAGTCTGTGGAGAACTTCAGGAGCCAGGGGGTCACACTGTGTGGGGACGTCCTGCTCATCTCTGCCTTCGTGTCCTACGTGGGCTACTTCACCAAGAAATACCGGAATGAGCTGATGGAGAAATTCTGGATCCCTTACATACATAACTTAAAGGTAAGGAGTGGAGTCCTGGCCAGGCGCGGTGGCTCACGACTGTAATGCCAGCACTTTGGGATGCCGAGGCGGACGGATTACTTGAGGCCAGGAGTTCATGAGCCACCTGGCCAACATGGTGAAACCCCATCTCTATTAAGCATACAAAAAAAAAAAATTAGCCAGATGTGGTGGGGAGCGCCTTAATCCCAGCTACTGGGGAGGCTGAGGCAGGAGAACCGCTTGAACCTTGGAGGCGGAGGTTGCAGTGAGCAGAGATCGCACCACTGCAATCCAGCCTGGGTGATAGAGCAAGACCTAGTCTTTTAAAAAAAAAAAAAAAAAAAAAAGTGGAGTCCTATTCATCACTCAGGAAATCTGGGGAGGTCCCAGCAGGGCAGAACCAGCCACACGGCACCTTGACTTCTGTGATGAGGCTCAGGCCCCTTTGGGGATAAGAATGTAGCCCAGTGGCATTGCGCGGTGGCTCACGCCTGTAATCCCAGCACTTTGGGAGGCTGAGGTGGGTAGATCACCTGAGGTCAGGAGTTCAAGACCAGCCTGGCCAACATGGTGAAACCCCATCTCTATTAAAAATACAAAAATTAGGCTGGGCGTGGTGGCTCACATCTGTAATCCCAGCACTTTGGGGACGCCAAGGCGGGCGGATCACCTGAGGTCAGGAGTTCAAAACCAGCCTGGCCAACATGGTAAAACCTCGTCTCTACTAAAACTACAAAAATTAGCTGGGTGTGTTGGTGGGCACCTGTAATCCCAACTACCTGGGAGGCTAAGTCAGGAGAATCTCTTGAACTCGAGAGGCAGAGGTTACAGTGGGCCAGGATCACGCCACTGCACTCCAGCCTGGGTGACAGAGTAAGACTCTGTCTGGGGGCAAAAAAAAAGAACATGGCCCAGTGTTGCTGTGCTGACGTCGTTTCTGGCCGAGTTACAAAGCTGCTCTGTCCAGAGTGATGGAAATGGCTGGCTTCTCCCAGGTCGTCCGGCTGGTCCACCCCTAACCGCAGCACCAGACACAGCATGATTTGGAGAGCTGTTCTCTAGTAATAAGGTCGCATCACCCCTTCTAAGAAAGTGTGCCTCCCTGGGCAGGTCCCCATCCCGATCACAAATGGCCTGGATCCCTTGAGCCTGCTGACAGATGATGCGGACGTGGCCACCTGGAACAACCAGGGCCTCCCCAGCGACCGCATGTCCACCGAGAATGCCACCATCCTGTGCAACACTGAGCGGTGGCCGCTGATTGTGGACGCCCAGCTCCAAGGAATCAAGTGGATCAAAAACAAATACAGCAGTGAACTGAAAGCCATCCGCCTGGGACAGAAGAGGTGTGTGCAGGCAGGCGCAGGACCTGGACCAAAGCCCCCCACTGCTTGGAAGCATGCCTTAGGCATTTCAAATTGGTTCCATGGATGGGTGGGTCTTTAAATATAAGTACTAGCCCACAGGTTTTAAATTTGACCCCGGGGAACAGCAGCAGTAGTAAAGAATGAAATTAGGAGCTCTTTTCCCTTCCCCTGTCCCCATCACCCGCTGCTCCTGCAGGGAAAGGAGAGTGAGACGGAGGCTCAGGCCGGGGGTTGCCTCCCACTTGGCCATTTGCTGGCTGGAGGCTTGAGGTGGTCACGTTCTTGGGTCTTGTGGTCTGTGTTCTCATCACAGATGAGAAACAATGGCTGTTAAACGACACAGGTACAGTGACGCCCTGTCTTCCTAGCAGTGCTGGAAAATCCAATGGCGTGTGGCTATGAAAACATTTGCCTCTGTGGCCATAAAGCTACTCAAAGCTGCTTCCAGGCCGGGCGCAGTGGCTCATCCGTGTAATCTCAGCACTCTGTTGGGGAGGCCAAGGCAGGAGGATTGCTTGAGCTCAGGAGTTTGAGACTGGCCTGGGCAACATAGTGAGACCTCATCTCTCCAAATAATAAAAAAAAAAACCTAGTTGGGTGTGGTGGTATGAGCCTGTAGTCCTGTAGTCCTGTAGTCCTGTAGTCCTGTAGTCCTGTAGTCCTGTAGTTCCAGCTATTCAGGAGGCTGAGATGGGAGGATCACTTGAGCCTGGGAGGTCAAGGTTGCAGTGAACCCTGCTCACGCCACTGCACTCCAGCCTGGGTGAGAGAATGAGACCCTGTCTCAAAAAACAAAACAAAGCAAAACTTTACATTTTCATCTCCACTCCCATAAGAGCACAGGGGCAGTTTACAAAGAAGCCCCTCAGCTCCTTTCAGGAAAGGGTGAGCTGTTGGGAACAAGTTGTGGGCTCCTAGGTCACCACTCGCTTGGCGCCATCTCGCTCGGAGGGCAGGGGCTGCTGGTCGGCGCGTGCGCGCACCGCTCCATCACGAGGCCCTCTGCCGTGAACCAGCTTCCGTGCTGTGCCCGCAGCTACCTGGATGTCATCGAGCAGGCCATCTCGGAAGGGGACACCTTGCTCATTGAGAACATCGGCGAAACCGTGGACCCCGTGCTGGACCCTCTACTGGGCAGGAACACAATTAAAAAGGGAAAGTGAGTTGTTTCCATCTGCGTGGCTTGAGCCAGGTAAACATGTTCGGGCCCGAGGCCTGGGCATGTGCATGTAGGGAAGACGCCCGGAATGCCCTTTGCTTCCATGGTAAGCAGCAGGGGCTTTGACAAAATGCCGACTGGAGGGAAGGAGCCCCCAGATCCCGAGGAAAGACTGGAAAGGGGCCACATCCCCATTAGGAACATCTCCGCCACCGTTTTATCAGTGATCACCTCCAGACGGTGAGGCTTGGAGGTGATGTCTTTCTTCTTTCTGTTCTTAGGCATTTTGCAAATCTTGGGACTGCGTTACCTTTAAAAATTCACACGAAATTCACACAACATAAAATTAACCATATTAAAGTTCACAATTCAAGAGCATTTAGTACACTCACAATGTTGTACAAACACATCTGTCCAGTTGCACATTTTCAGCACCCCGAAAGGAAGCCCCACACCCACTGTTCTTCTTCATTCCCCCTCCCTCCTGAGCCCTGGACACCCACTGTTCTTCTTCATTCCCCCTCCCTCCTGAGCCCTGGACACCCACTAGTCTGCTTTCTGTGTCTGTGGATTTGCCTATTCTGGACATTTCCTCTGAATAGAATCAAGCAACATGTGTCTTTTTGTGTCTGGCTCTTTTTACTCAGCATTTTTTGTTTGTTTTTTGAGACGGAGTCTTGCTCTGTCGTCCAGGCTGGAGTCCAGTGGTGCAATCTCTGCTCACTGCAGCCTCTGCCTCCTGTTCAAGTGATTCTCCTGCCTCAGCCTCCCAAGTAGCTGGGATTACAGGCACACATCACCACGCCTGGCTAATTTTTGTATTTTTAGTAGAGATGGGGTTCCCCATGTTGGCCAGGATGATCTCGAACTCCTGACCTCAGGTGATCCACCTGCCTTGGCCTCCCAAAGTGCTGGGATTACAGGAGGGAGCCACCGCGCCTGGCCTTTACTTAGCATGTTTTTAGGGGTCATGCATGTGGTTGCACGTGTCAGTCCTTCATTCCTCTTTATGGCAGGATCACATTCCACGTGTGGCTGTGCGCATTTGTTTGTCCACTCATCAGTTGATGCATGGAGCTCGCATTATTCACTTTACAATTTTAAAAAATTAAATCTACCTTAAAAAAACGTAAATGTCAGAGCTGACAGGAGCCACCTTTAAATGCAGAGATGCATGCAGAAACCCAGAACAGGGTGGCAAATCGATATGCCGAGGTCCTAGACTCTGGGAAGGGCCTGGTGTGAGTGCTGAGGGGTTAAGTTAGCCAGAGGCCCCTCAAAGTGAGCCCAGCTACAAAGAGGGGAGAGGAGGGTGTAGGGTCGGAGAGAGGCACCCCCCACAGTGGATGAGCAGACCCCGGGTTGCAGTCCTGGGAGCTTCCAGGATGGACTGATGTTACAAATGGGTCTGGGTCGGGGCTCCCAGAGGAGCACAGCGTGCAGCCAGAGGGGCGTAAACCCTGCTGCAAACATGAGCCTGACCACCCAAGGAAAGAGCAGGTGCATCTCGCAGAAGGGCCCACGTCACAGGCCGGGGAGGAGGACCAGACAAGGAGAGGTGCAGTGCTCTTCCAGGGACCAGAAGGAGGGCTCAAGGTGGCGGCCTGGCCTGGGGCGGGGGTGAAAGGTGGTCTGTGCTTGTGTTCCTCTCCCCTGGCCACTGGGAGGCCCACTAACCCTTTCCTCCGCTAACCCCAGGTACATTAAGATTGGCGACAAGGAGGTGGAGTACCACCCCAAGTTCCGCCTGATCCTGCACACCAAGTACTTCAACCCGCACTACAAGCCAGAGATGCAGGCTCAGTGCACCCTCATCAACTTCCTGGTCACCAGGGATGGACTCGAGGACCAACTCTTGGCCGCTGTGGTGGCCAAAGAGCGCCCAGATCTAGAACAGCTGAAGGTAACGGCCTCAAGGTCGGTCACACGGGAGGAGGGGCCGTCCCACGCAGAGGGGGCCGGGTCACCGTGAGGCCCCGAGCAGGGCCACCAGCCCGGTGTGTGTTGTTGCTTCTCTCTGAAGGTGCCTCAGTATGTCCCGGGGCATCGCAGCTTCTCGTACGACAGGATGGGTCATTTCCTTCCCCGCTGTCCCCTCTTCCAGCTCCCAAATTTAATTCTAAGTCACATGACTGCTTTGCTTAAAGAACATGAGTCACAGCGGTCCTCAGGGGGCTCTAAGCTCCAGAGCGCTGCCCTGCAAGAATGGCCTGGCTGCCAGCCCTTCCGCCCGCCACAGTGCATGGGCTCAGGAGGCCCAGGCCCGCCTGTCCCCATTCTGCCCCCTACAGTCTTCGTGACAGGAAGCCTCAAGGCTGGGAGCAGGCCCAGGGCCTCTCTGAGGTTCCAGGGGCTCTGCTTTTGCAGCCCCTGAGCTCGTTCCTCCTGCTCAAAGCCTGAGCCGTGGCTCAGCCACACGGCTACCCGAGGGAGGCCTGGGTGCCCGGCAGACAGAGCCAGGCCATGCAGTGACAACCGCATCTCCCCTTGCAGGCGAACCTCACCAAGTCTCAAAACGAATTTAAGATTGTTCTGAAAGAGCTGGAAGATTCGCTCCTGGCCCGTCTGTCGGCTGCCTCGGGGAACTTTCTGGGAGACACAGCTTTGGTGGAGAATCTGGAGACCACCAAGCACACAGCCAGCGAGATCGAGGAGAAGGTCAGAGCTGCCTCGGTGACGTGCCCTGACAGCCGGGGCATGGGAGGCTGGGCCACGGGCGATCGGCGCCTCCCCCACCAGCAAGGAGAAAAGCAGCTTCAGTCATACATGCCCGAGCAGGCCCAGGGCAGGAGAAGGGGCCCGAGCTCCCATCCTGCACCCAGCTGCTGCTGAGAGCCCTTGGGTAGCTTCCCAGGGAGCGAGGCTGGTGGCTGGGAATGAGCCCATCTGCTGTGTCATTCAAACCCCTTTTGTTTGTGTCGAGGTGGTGGAGGCAAAAATCACGGAAGTTAAAATCAACGAGGCGAGAGAGAACTACCGCCCAGCTGCAGAGCGGGCATCTCTGCTCTACTTCATACTGAACGACCTCAACAAAATCAACCCCATCTACCAGTTCTCCCTCAAGGTGCGCCCTGCAGCTGGGGCTGGGTGCCTCCCTCAAGGTGGGGCTGCATCTGGGCTCCACAGCCAGGTCTGTTGCCCGCACAGCCATCAGGCAGTGCCAGGGCCACCCTCAGAGGGCAGACCTGGTCCAGCCTGCAGACGGGGCTGGAAGTGGGGGAGCCAGGGGCCCCCATCAGTCCTACACCCATTCTCCTCAGGAGAGGGTATGAGCTGCTCCCTCCTCCCTGCTCTTCCCCTGGTGCCTCCAGGCACCCCCAACCCAATCAAAACAAACTGGATGGCCTGGCATGGTGGCTTATGCCTATAATCTCAGCACTATGGGGGGTCGAGGCAGGTGGATCTCCTGAGGTCAGGAGTTCAAGACCAGCCTGACCAACATAGTGAAACCCCGTCTCTACTAAAAGTACAAAAATTAGCCAGGCGTGGTGGTGCATGCCTATAATTCCAACTACTCAGGGAGGCTGAGGCAGAAGCATCACTTGAACACGGCAACCTCCCTCACTGCGGAGGGTGCAGTGAGCCGAGATCACGCCACTGCACTCCAGCCTGGGTGACGAAGCAAGGCTCTGTCTCAAACAAAACAAACTGGAGGCCACCACAGGCGGCAGGGAGTGGTGGTGGGGAGTGGTGGCAGGCTCCATCTCTGCACATCTCCATGACTCTGGGTGGCGGATCCGCAGGCCTTCAACGTGGTGTTTGAGAAAGCCATCCAGAGGACCACCCCTGCCAGTGAGGTGAAGCAGCGGGTGATCAACCTGACGGACGAGATCACCTACTCCGTCTACATGTACACCGCCCGGGGGCTCTTCGAGAGGGACAAACTCATTTTCCTGGCACAGGTTACGTTTCAGGTAATGTCTAGCCTCACTTCTCCTAGTGTGGTCCGTGGACCAGCAGTGTCAGTGACCCCTGGGAGCTTTGTGGAAAGGCAGATTCTTGGGCCCCCACCCAAACCTGGTGATTTCAAACCTGCATTTTAGCAACATACCCAGGTGATTGTAAAGTCTGAGATGCCTGATGTGGAACAGGCCTGGGGCTCTCTTAGTCAATATTTGGGAAGCTGGCACATTATTCCAATGGGAGCTAGTAAAGGGGTGGTGTGGCAAGGAGAATTTCACAAGGAAATGTCATTTTACATATAAGTTGTGCTGAGTAAATAGTCCTCCATTAGTGCTTAGCCCACTGTGGGGTGAGTGATGTTTCTTAAGAAATAAGTGTATGAATAAACAAATATTCCTCCTGTTTTATACAGTCCTGCTAAAATATTTAAAGATCTGCATTCTCTGAAACTGATTAAACAGCCTGTCTTAATTTGTTTTGTGCTGCTATAATAGAATACCCAAGGCTGGGTAATCTATAAACAATAGAAATTTATTTCTCATGGTCCTGGGGTCTGGGAAGTTCCATATGAAAGTGCTGGCATCTGTCAAGGGCCTTCTTGCTGTGTCATCCCATGATGGAAGGCTAGAGGGCGAGAGAGAGCACAAAAGGGGCCAAACTCCTTGTGTAACAAACCCACTCCATTGATCATGACATTAAGCCATTGACTCTGCTCTCATGGCCCAGTTGCCTCTCAGGCCCCGCCTCCCAACACTGTTGCACTGAGGATTCAGTTTCCAACATATGCTTTTTGGGGAACACATTCAAACCATAGCACAGCCCCTCTGCAATTTTGTTTACACTGTGCCATAAGTATGGTTGGAAACACTAGTTTTTGTTGTTGCTGTTACTGCTGCTATTTTGAGACAGTATCTCACTCTGTCACCCAGGCTGGAGTGCAGTGGTGCAGTCACAGCTCACTGTAGCCTTGAATTCCTGAACTCAAGCAATCCTCCCACTTCAGCCTCCTCAGTAGCTGGGACTACAGGCATGTGCCACCATGCTCGGCTAATTCTTCAGTTTTTAAATTATTTTTATTTATTTATCTTTAGTAGAGACAAAGTCTCACTATGTTGCCCAGGCTGGTCTTGAACTCCTGGGCTCATGTGATCCTCCTGCCTCAACCTCCCTGTAGCTGGGAATACATGTGTACACTGCCGTGCCTGGCTAATTTTTAAATGTTTTTATAGAGACAGGGTCCTGCTATATTGCTCACCACACTCGGCTAATTCTTTAGTGTTTTTGTTTGTTTTTTGAGACGGAGCCTTGCTCTAATGGCAGGCTGGAGTTCAGCGGCACGATCTTGGCTCGCTGCAACTGCTGCCTCCTGTATTCAAGCAATTCTCCTGCCTCAGCCTCCCTAGTAGCTGGGACTACAGGTGCACGCCACCATGCCCGGCTAATTTTTGTCTTTTTATTAGAGACATGGTTTCACCATGTTGGCCAGGATGGTCTCAATCTCTTGATCTCGTGATCCGCCCGCCTCAGCCTCCCAAAGTGCTGAGATTATAGGGGTGAGTCACCATGCCTGGTCAATTCTTTAGTTTTTAATTTTTTTTTTTTTTTTTTTTGAGACGGAGTCTCGCTGTCTCCCAGGCTGGAGTGCAGTGGCCGGATCTCAGCTCACTGCAAGCTCCGCCTCCCGGGTTTACGCCATTCTCCTGCCTCAGCCTCCCAAGTAGCTGGGACTACAGGCGCATGCCATCTCGCCCGGCTATTTTTTTGTATTTTTTAGTAGAGACGGGGTTTCACCGGGTTAGCCAGGATGGTCTCGATCTCCTGACCTCGTGATCCACCCGTCTCGGACTCCCAAAGTGCTGGGATTATAGGCTTGAGCCACCGCGCCAGGCAGTTTTTAATTTTTTAATTAATTTTTTTTTTTTTTTTTTTTTTAGTAGAGAGTCTCAGTATGTTGCCCAGGCTTGCCTTGAACTCCTGGGCTCAAGTGATCCTCCTGCCTCAACCTCCCTGTAGCTGGGAATACAAGTGTACACTATTGTACCTGGCTAATTTTTTTTTTTTTTTCTGTTTTTTAGAAAGAGTTTTGCCCTTGCTGCCCAGGCTGCGGTGCAATCGTACAATCTCAGCCCACCACAATGTCTGCCTCCCAGGTTCAAGCAGTTCTCCTACCTCAGCCTCCTGAGTAGCTGGGATTACAGGCATATGCCACCATGCCCGGCTAATTTTTGTATTTTTAGTTGAGACAGGGTTTCTCCATGTTGGTCTCGCTGGTCTCAAACTCCCGACCTTAGGTGATCCACCCGACCTTAGGTGATCCACCCGCCTCGGCCTCCCAAAGTGCTGGGATTACAGGCATGAGCCACCGCACCCAGCCCTAATTTTTTTTAATGTTTTTAAAGAGACAGGGTCTCACTATATTGCCCAGGCTGGGCAACACTAATTGTATAAATAGGTTGGGCATCAGTTTAAGCCTAGCTTTTAATTCAAACTCAAACTCTGAACCAATGGGGTCCATATTATGAAGGTTCCTTTTACATGTGAATCTCTGAATCACAGGCTCACTGTGAGATTTTCTCCTGGCTGAGAGGTCATCAGGATAAGAGTTCTCAGTGCTCCCCCTCATTTTCCAGGGTAGAAAGCAGAAAGCATTCTCTTTGGTCCCAAGGAATGTTTTGTGTGACCAAAAGAAAGAGTCCGGCTCAGGAAGAAACTCTCTATGGGATCTGAAAAACAGACCCTTTGGGTACTTGACTGAGGAGATGGCAGTGGCCATTACCCCTGCTCCCAGCCACCTGCTGCCCATCTGAGACAGAGAGTGCCAGGTTAGCTGCCCAGTACACCACTTCAAAATGACCCAGACCCTGCCCACAGGAGGTCCAGAGGGCCAGTATGCACAAGTGACAAGATGGTATGGAATATGGCCCAGCATTCCACCTCTGGGCACACACCCACAAGACCTGGAAACAGGTGTCCAGCATCTGTCCAGATTCCCGTACACCAGCATTCACAACAGCATTAATCGCAGCAGCCAAAAGCCAGATGAGGCCAGGCACTGAGGCTTATGCCTATTATCCCAACATTGCGGGAGGTCAAAGCAAGAGGATCACTTGAGGCGGTTTGAGACTAGCCCAGTCAATATAGCAAGACCCCATCTCTACAAAAAAAAAAAAAAAATAGCTAGGTGAGGTGATGCACGCCTGTAGTCCCAGCTACTTGGAAGGCTGAGATGGATGGTCACTTGAGCCCACGAGTTCAAGGCTGCAGTGAGCTATGCTCACAGCACTACACTCCAGCCGGGGGCAACAGAGCCATACCCTGTCTCTCAAAGACAACAACAAGGCTGGGCGTGGTGGCTCTCACCTGTAATCCTGGTACGTTGGGAGGCCAAGACGGGCAGATCACTTGAGGCCAGTAGTTCAAGAGCGGCCTGGCCAACATGGTGAAAACCCCGTCTCCACAAAAAATACAAAAATTAGCCGGGCATGGTGGCACGCACCTGTAATTCCAGCTACTCGGGAGGCTGAGACAGGAGAATCGCTTGAACCCAGGAGGTGGAGGTTGCAGTGAGCCGAGATTGCACTACTGCGCTCCAGCGTGGATGACAGAGGAAGAGTCTGTCTCAAAAAGTAACAATAAATAATAAAAAATAAAAACAACAAAGCCAACCAATTCACAACAGCCAGAACGACGTGCTGTCCATCAGCAGATGAACGGAGAACCCCAGCGTGGTTATATTCAAGTATGGGATATTACTCAGCCTTACAGGGGAAGGAGGTTCTGACACATCTACAATGTGGATGAACCTCGGAAGCATCACGCTAAGTGAAAGATGCCAGATGCAAACAGGGCAGGTCGTGTGCTTCTGTCTATACGAAGCATCCAAAATGGGTGCATCCCTAGACAGAAGGCAGATGAGCAGCTCTCAGAGGCGAGGGGAGATGGGAAGTGACTGCTCAAGGGGTGAAGGGATAACAAAAAAGTCCTGGAACTAGAGATTGCTGGTGGTTGCACAATGCTGCGAATATGTGAAATGCCACTGGATTGTACACTAAAATGTAAAATTTGTCAATTTTTTTTTTTTCAAGACTGGTATCGAACTCTTGGCCTCAGGTGATGCACTCGCCTCAGCCTCCCAAAGTGCTGGGATTACAAGTGTGAGCCCTCATGCCCAGCCTGTTTTGTGTTTTTTTTTTTTTGAGACAGAGTCTTGCTCTGTCAGCCAGGCTGGAGTGCAGTGGCATGATCTCAGCTCACTGCAACCTCTGCCTCCCGGGTTCAAGCGATTCTCCTGCCTCAGCATCCCGAGTAGCTAGGGCTACAGGCATGTACCACCACGCCTAATTTTTTTGTATTTTAGTAGAAACAGGGTTTCACCATGTTGGCTAAGCTGGTCTTGAACTCCTGACCTCAAGTGATCCACACCCACCCCCCCGCCCCAGCCTCCCAAAGCGCAAGGATAACAGGCGTGAGCTGCTGTGCCCGGCCAAAATGGTCAATTTTATGGTATGTGTATTTCACAACTTAAAAAGCGAGACGAGGTAAAGATAAAACTTTACCCCGGCCGGGCGCGGTGGCTCAAGCCTGTAATCCCAGCGCTTTGGGAGGCCGAGACGGGCGGATCACGAGGTCGGGAGATCGAGACCATCCTGGCGAACACGGTGAAACCCCGTCTCTACTAAAAAAATACAAAAAACTAGCTGGGCGAGGTGGCAGGTGCCTGTAGTCCCAGCTACTCGGGAGGCTGAGGCAGGAGAATGGCGGGAACCCGGGAGGCGGAGCTTGCAGTGAGCTGAGATCCGGCCACTGCACAAAAAAAAAAAAAAAAAAAAAAAAAACTTTACCCCAACCCAAAGGGGCAGAACAGGGCGCCCCCTGCAGGCCAGGAGTGTGAACTCCTCTTCGGGTCCAGCACGCATCTTCAGGGCTGCTGAGGTTTTACTGGCTGCATTAAGCGTGTACACCTCCATGTTCCCCCAGGTCCTGTCCATGAAGAAGGAGCTGAACCCAGTGGAGCTGGATTTCCTCCTGCGGTTCCCTTTTAAGGCTGGGGTGGTCTCCCCAGTGGACTTCCTGCAGCACCAAGGCTGGGGCGGGATCAAGGTTTGTCTTTAGACATTGAACACGCTGTGCTTTCTTCCACCCATGGAGCCTTTCCAGCTGATGCTGCGGATGTTTACAAGGCCAGAATACCAGGCTCTGTGGCCCACACAATTCAGTAAAGCAAGGAGGCCCCACAGATGGGGATGGAGACCAAGAAGGGCTGGCTACCAGCTCACAGATAATTCTGCATTCCTATAGGGAATGTGACATGCGTTAGGTCCCTGAGTCCTGCACACAGCAAGCAGAGAGTGACATCCTCTGAGGGCCAGAAGAGGCCTCAGGGCCTCTTACCACCCCTCCCCCAGCCACCCCCCTTCCCAGCGTAAGGGAAGTGGCAAGTTAAAATTTTGTTCTTCGGATTCCTGGACACCGTCAGGGACCCTCGAGTCTCAAGGTCTGCTCAGAGACTGCTCAGAGAAACCTGAAGAAGGTTGTCCCCTGAGCTAGAATGGCCTCATTTCCAGAGACCCCTAGAGAAGCAGCCCCGGTCCCTCCCACGCCTCACGTCCCCACATTGGACCCCACCAAGGAGGCTCCCGGCACTGTCCTGGGATGCCTGAGCTGGGCACGGACAGCTCGTGCTTTGGTGGCCGGCCTCTCGGGCTGGCTTATCCCAGAGCCTCAGTTTCCTCGGAGGGCAGTGGCCTCTCCTCCTCGAACGAACTGTACAGGAAGGCTCTCGGGACGCGGGTAAGTGGGAAGAGTCACAGGGCCTGCTGCCTCTGCCCCTAGGCCCTCTCGGAGATGGACGAGTTCAAAAACCTGGACAGCGACATCGAAGGATCTGCCAAGCGCTGGAAAAAGCTGGTGGAGTCAGAAGCCCCCGAGAAGGAGATCTTCCCCAAGGAGTGGAAGAACAAGACGGCCCTGCAGAAGCTGTGCATGGTGCGTTGCATGCGGCCGGACCGCATGACCTACGCCGTCAAGTGAGTGTCCCGCCGCCGTGCCGGCAGCCCCGCCCCCGAGGCCCAGGCCTGAGGGAAGCTCGGCCCAGCTGCTGTGCTAGACTCTCTGTGGACTTGAGTTGATCCCCTGAACTTCTCCCCATTTTACACAGAAACGAAACAGGGCTCAGAGGGGCTAAATCATTTCACACAAAGTTCTTTGAGGACAGAGGCAGGATTCCACCCCAGGCTGCAGACTCCAGTCCTGAGTTCTTATTAATCCTTAATGTCTCAGAGCATCATGAGGGGAACCCCTTGTCCCCCGCTAACCTGACTGCAGAGGGGTGCCCTGCAGTACATGATAGGAAGAAGACTCCCCACATGAGCCTCCTAGATTGAAAGTAAGATGTCAAGTGTGGACATGAATGTGCACTGAGGCCATACCAATGGGGTCCTTTTAGGATGTTTTGAGGGAGAAAACAATGGCAAAACCATCAGCACTCGACTCTTGAGTACCTCGGTGGCAAAACGTAAAGTCAATCAAAGATGTATTAATATGGCTAGTTTGCAAGAGAACTGTTCTGATTTCACCAACAATTTCTCCAGACCTGAAACCCTTCCATGTTGGACGGATGGGTTGTTGAAGGAAGGAGGTGACGTTTAGCACAGAAATGAGCCTGGGCTCCGTCCTCAGAGCACCTGGGGCCTGTCTGGCTTCTTCCCTTTTCATTTCCCCAAGTAGTCTGAAAGCAGCCAGGTTTCCCAAAAGACACTCATGTCCCTAATAGAATTACCCTCTGATGGCCAGGTGCGGTGGCTCACGCCTGTAATCCCAGTACTTTGGGGAGGATCGCTTGAGACCAGCCTGGGCAACACAGTGAGACCCCACCTCTACAAAAAGTCTAAAAATTAGCCGGGTGCGGTGGCAGCCTCCTGTAGTCCCAGCCACTCAGGAGGCTGAGGTGGGAGAATCGGTTGAGCCCGGGAGGTGGAGATGGCAGTGGGCCGAGATTGTGCCACTGCACTCCAGACTGGGCGACAGAGCGAGACCCTGCCTCAAAATAAAAACTAAAGAATTCCCTCCTGACAAAGCAGAGGCCTAACTCCTGACAGTAGCTTTGTTTTGCTTTGTTTTCCCCGGTAGGAGAGGACAGGGACGGGAGTGGTGGGGAGGAGGGGGCGGAACAAAGCCAGAAGTCACTGTGATGCAGGAGAGCAGCAAGGTCCAGGGAGAAAGCCGGCTGCGTCCCGGACTCAGAACTTGGAGGAAGCAGGGTCAGAGTTTGGGAGAAGCCAAGGTAAAGTCCCTCGACCATCACAGCAGGAACGCCCTCTCCTGTGGGAAAGTGCAGCATGTTTGCATGTTTGGGTCACAAAACCCAGTGTGTATCTGATTCCTCGTCTAGAAGATTAGGTGAGGTGACCTTCCCCGTCTCCTGAGAGCTTTTGAGAAGCGCCTAAGTTAGCCAGTGTGACTGCACTCTGGCCACCTAAAAGAAGGAAACAGCCACCCACGGCGGAAGCATTTGTGTGCTCTGCGGTGGCCTGGACCATCCCAAACACCCGTGAGCCCAGATCATCCCTCAGCCCTGACATGTTTCACATTTCTATGACGTGGAGCAAAGCAGATTTACTGCCCTAATTATACAGGGAGGGGGTCCCTTAAAAGCAAGAAGGTTGAAACAGACGTGGCTAATAACAAAGCCAGCACTGGCCAAGGGTGTCTCGTGTCGGGCACTGTTGGAAGCATTGACAGCCGTGGGAGCACTTCCACTTCCACACTCACAGGTCACGGGCACTGGGAGGCCAGGCCAGACCACCGCCGGGTGCGCAACACAAACCCTGACGCGCAGCACGTGCCAGATGGTGTCAGTGCTCCCTCTGTGGCCAGCTGCAAGCTGCCCGGGTCTGCTGCAAGCTGTCACCAGCCGGCTCCAGCACTCCTTTGTCAAGGCCACCACGTCAGAGGTGGTGAGGCCTGACTGGAACCCAGCATGCATGCTTCTGTGTCATTCATTCGTCCATAGCCAATGACCATTTGGCCTGGGCAACTAATTAGCAAAGGTGATCCAGAGTCATTCCTGCCTAGGGGCAGGACTTCCTATGTTCTGGAAGTTCCTTCCTAGACAAGGATCACAGCATCTGGGGTCTGAGTCCATTCCAGAGGCCTGAATAGAATTGGGGGCCTTCAGGAGGAGCAACTCCTCCCCATCTTTGCCTGAGGCTGGCCCTGGTTCAGAACACCAGACAGAAGCCAGCAAAGGCCAGAGCAGGGAAAGGAATAGCAGCTCCAGGTGTCCCCAGAAAGTCCCAAGGGCATGGAGAGGCACTAGCCAGCTGACTCCTGGTTGAACCACAGGAGCTGAGGTGCGCTGGGTGGCCTGAGTGTGAGCAGACCCTTCTGAAAGTCAACCCAGACTCTCGAACACTCAGGTGTTCACGTGCCCAGGGATGAGCACTTCTCACCCCTCGGGATGCGGCCATTGCTCCTCCTTTCAGAGACCAGCTGGCCACTAAAATCTTACAAAAATTTTTTTTTTTGAGGTGGAGTCTCGCTCTCTTGCCCAGGCTGGAGTGCAGTGGCGCCATCTCACCTCACGGCAACCTCTGCCTCCCGGATTCCAGCGATTCTCCTGCCTCAGCCTCCTGAGTGGCTGGAATTACAGGCCTGTGCCACCAAACCTGGCTCATTTTTGTATTTTTAATAGAGACAGGGTTTCATCATGTCGGTCAGGCTGGTCTCAAACTCCTAAATTCAAGTGATCCGCCTACCTTGGCCTCCCAAAGTGCTGGGATTACAGGTGTGAGCCACCACACCCGGCAAGTTTACTAATCTTAGCTCAGGTGATTCATTCTTTCCACATACTGTAAGCTCAGCCCTCTGTGATCACAGGAGAAAGGCCGACACCTGATCCAAAGATCATGGGAACATCACTAGGTCCTCCATGGGAGGATTAGCAGAGACCCCGACTGACCCCAGACTTACAGGGGTCATGTTAGAAAGAGTCTGGGGCTTTTGTAGAGACAGGTGTTTATATCATCTGAAGTTGCTTTTTTCTTTGACTTGTTTAGGCTCACTAAAGCCTTGCTCTAATCCGAACTTCCTTCCTTCTCAGCCCCCCGCCCCCCGCAGTTGACCCTGGGTGCCTTCCAAGGCTGGTCTCTCCCTGCACCTGCTTAGACTGCTCCAAGGAGGAGCACAGTGCGGGGCCCCTCGGGAAAGAAAGGGTGCCCGGGGCAAACAAGGCCAATCCTTCGCAGAAAGGAAAGCCCAGTAAAGACTCTGCTCTCCTGCCACGGGCCTTGTCCTGCTGAAGAAAGTCCACCAAAAAAGGGCCCTCCTGCCTGGCCCAGAGCCCACCCCAAGGCCCCTGCCCTGGCCCAGAGCCTCGGGTTCCACTGCCTCTGATGCATTCCACCCCTAGGAACTTCGTGGAGGAAAAGATGGGCAGCAAGTTCGTGGAAGGCCGGAGTGTCGAGTTTTCTAAGTCCTACGAGGAGAGCAGCCCCTCCACGCCAATCTTCTTCATCCTCTCCCCCGGGGTTGACCCCTTGAAGGACGTGGAAGCCCTGGGTAAGTGTAGCAGGCAAGCGATGTTCTCAAAGATGAAGCATTGGCCAGGCGGGGTGGCTCACGCCCGTAATCCCAGCACTTTGGGAGGCTGAGATGGGCGGATCATGAGGTCAGGAGGTCGAGACCATCCTGGCTAACACGGTGAAACCCCATCTCTACTAAAAATACAAAAAATTAGCCGGGCGTGATGGCAGGCGCCTATAATCACAGCTACTCAGGAGGCTGAGGCCGGAGAATGGCATGAACCTGGGAGGTGGAGCTTGCAGTGAGCCGAGATCGCGCCACTGCACTCCAGCCTGGGGTACGGAGCGAGACTCTGTCTCCAAAAAAAAAAAAAAGAGACGGAGTATTGTCGGCATCACCAGGCACCAGGGAAATGCACACCAAAAGTACACGAGACGCCACTTCACACCCAAGATGCCGCTTCACACCCAAGACACCACTTCACGCCCGTAGGATGGTGATGATCAAGAACAGGAAAATAACACGTGTTGTCAGGACCCTGAGAACTGCGACCCTTGAAGGTTGCTGGGAGGATGTAAAACGGGGCCACTGCTGTGGAAAACAGTCTGCTGGTTTCTCAGCAAGTTACATATAGAATTAGCACATGATCCAGCAATTCCACTCCTGGGTATACACCCAAAAGAACTGGAAATTTAAATTTGTGTCCAAGCAAATGCTCTACACAAATCATTCATAATAGCTAAAAGGCAGAAACCACCCAAATGTCCATTAATTGACGAGTAGATAAGTGGATCAACAGAATGTGGTGGATCTATATGGTGGAATAGTATCCCTCGATTAAAAAAGAGTGAAGCAGGCCGGGCGTGGTAGCTCACACCTGTATCCCAGCACTTTGGGAGGCCAGGGTGGGTGGATCGCTTGATCACAGGAGTTCAAGACCAGCCTTGGCAACATGGCAAAACCCCGTCTCTACAAAACGTACAAAAAAATGTAGCCAGCTATGGTGGTACACGCCTGTGGTTCCAGTTACTCGGGAGGCTGAGGTGGGAGGATCACTGGAGCCCAAAAGGTTGAGGCTGCAGTGAGCCATGATCAAGCCACTGCACTCCAGCCTGAGTGACCAAGTAAGACCCTATCTCCAAAAAGCATGCAGTAGGCCAGGTGCAGTGGCTCACAGCTGTAGTCCCAGAACTTTGGGAGGCTGAGACAGAAGGATCACCTGAGCCCAGGAGTTCAAGATCAGCCTGGTCAACATAGGGAGACCTTGTCTCTACAGAGAAATTTATTTTATTTTATTTTATTTTATTTTATTTTATTTTATTTTTGAGATGGAGTCTCACTCTGTCGCCCAGGCTGGAGTGCAGTGGCGCAATCTCAGCTCACTGCAAGCTCCGCCTCCCGGGTTTACGCCATTCTCCTGCCTCAGCCTCCCGAGTAGCTGGGACTATAGGTGCCCGCCATCTTGCCCTGCTAGTTTTTTGTATTTTTTTAGTAGAGACAGGGTTTCACCGGGTTAGCCAGGATGGTCTCGATCTCCTGACCTCGTGATCCGCCTGTCTCGGCCTCCCAAAGTGCTGGGATTACAGGCTTGAGCCACCGTGCCCGGCCTGAATTTTATAAATTAGCTGGACATAGTGGTGCATGCCTGTGGTCCCAGCTACTCTGGAGGCCAAGGCATAAGGATCACTTGAGCTTGGGAAGTGGAGTTCAGGCTGAGTGACAAGAGTGAGACCCTGTCTCAAAAAAAAGTGAGGCCAAGCACAGTGGCTTACACCTGTAATCCCAGCACTTTGGAAGGCCAAGGCAGGTGGATTGCCTGAGTTCAGGAGTTCGAGACCAGCCTGGCCAATATGGTGAAACCGCCCCTCTACTAAAAATACCAACACTAGTCAGGTGTGGTGGTGGGCGCCTGTAATCCCAGCTACTCAGGAGGCTGAGGCAGAAGAATCACTTGAACCCGGGAGGTGGAGCTTGCAGTGAGCTGAGATGGCGCCACTGCACTCCAACCTGGGCGACAGAGTAAGACTCCGTCTCAAAAAAAAAAAAAAAAAAAAAAAAACAAGAAGTACTGATACATGCTACAACATGGATGGACCTCAAAAACACTACGCTCAGGGAAAGAGGCCAGACACAAAGGCCCCATATTGTGCAGTTCCCTTGACATGAAACATCCAGAATGGGTAAATCCATGGAGACACAAAGGAGACTGTAGATGACGGGCTCCTGGAGGAGACCCTGGAGGAGAGATTGGGAGTGACCATCTAACGGGTATGGGGACCACCTCTTGGGCCATGACAGTGTTCTAGAACCAAACGGATGATTGCACAGCATTGTGAATACACTGAATATCAGTGCACTGTACGCTTTAGGATGGTTTTTAAAAGGCAAGTTTTAGGTTATGTGTATTTCACCACCAAAACTGAACGAGGGAGGCATGTGGAATTCCTAGCTGCACATCACAGAGTCTGAACCCGTGTCGTTTAATTACCTGCTGTTTTTTCCTGTTTTTCTTTAGGAAAAAAACTAGGGTTTACCATAGACAATGGAAAACTCCATAATGTGTCCCTGGGGCAGGGACAAGAAGTGGTGGCTGAGGACGCTCTGGACGTGGCCGCAGAGAAAGGACACTGGGTCATTCTGCAGGTACGAGGGGCCCAGCACTGCGGGGTAAGGACTCCCCGCACTGAGGCGACCGTGGGGATGGGCCCAAAGGCCCGGCAGGAACCAGGATGTGTAGTTTGCATTCAGAAATGTGGGTGGAAATCCTAACACCACTGAAGGAGGAGGCACCCCCGGTGTCGGCCCTGCTGGGGTCAGCCGGGTGGTGTGGGGCACCATGACTGCCCAGAGGAAAGCATGGATTCAATGGTGGAGGGAAGCTGGACTTTATACGAGACTACCCCAAACAGAGATTATTTAAACAAATGGTCAGGCACAGTGGCTCACACCTGTAATCCCAGCACTTTGGGAGGCTGAGGCAGACAAATCACCTGAGGTCAGGAGTTCGAGACCAGCCTCACCAACATGGCAAAACCCCGTCTCTACTAAAAATACAAAAATTAGCCAAGCGTGGTGGCGTGCGCCTGTAATCCCAGCTACTCGGGAGGCTGAGGCAGGAAAATCGCTTGAACCCGGGAGGCAGAGGTTGCAGTATGCCAAGATCGTGCCACTGCACTCCAGCCTGGGCGACAGAGAGAGACTCAGTCTCAAAAAAAAATTAAAAAAAAAAAAAGACGACAAATGCTGGGTTGACAAAAGCATCCCTCCTCCTCCTCCTCCTCGCTTGGGGCAGGCAGCAAAGCCCAGAGCGCCCAGGAGATGCTCTCTGCACTTTTGGTTAAACCCTAGCACGACCACCCCTCCTCAGCCCCAGAGCCCGCCCAAGACCCCTCCTCACTACCGCTTGTCCTCGAGCACCTCTGGGCCTGTCCTGGCTTCCACGGGTCTTACAGTGTGTGTTGACCTCAATCCACAGGGCTAAGCCTGGCCCCGGTGGGAAGCCCTCGGCTTCAAGAGGAGGGGTGGGGACCACAGAATCTCAGCCTTATGCCAGGGAGGACACAAAGGACTCACCGTAAGGCTGGAAGTTTCCAATTCATTGAACACAAAAATCGATTCTGGGGCCTCAGTTCCTTCACTGAAGACATCCTGGCATGCCCAGCACCTGGTTAGGGTGGACTGGTGGGGGGCGGGGCAGTGCCAGCACCAGGCAAGTGTGGGGTGCTGGCAGAAGAGCCCTGCCCTCACCAGGGAACACAGCCGCGTGCCTGCCTGTCCTCGTGGGCCCAGGGCCGGGGAAAGCATGTAACCAGCCTCTGGTCTTGGCTGCAGAACATCCACCTGGTGGCCCGGTGGCTGGGGACGCTGGACAAGAAGCTGGAGCGCTACAGCACGGGTAGCCATGAGGACTACCGGGTGTTCATCAGCGCGGAGCCTGCCCCCAGCCCCGAGACCCACATCATCCCCCAGGGCATCCTGGAGAACGCCATCAAGATCACCAACGAACCCCCCACGGGCATGCATGCCAACTTGCACAAGGCCCTGGACCTGTTCACCCAGGTAAGGCCACGCCTGTTCGGGCTGCCTCGCCATCCCATGCCAGGGCCTGGCATCCATCCCTTGGGGCCCTGAGGACCATTCTGAACTCTGGGGACACCTCCCCTCTGGGTTTCCCCTGTCCACACACCCCTCACAGTCAAAATCAACATATTCCTAAAAGGCAGAAACATGCAAATCATTTCAGGTGCTGTGGCACATTTATTACTTAAAGCTTTAGATGCAGAAACACAGGTTTTAATCAGTTCTATGAACCTGCCAATGAGGGCTGGTAGATGCTGTCCATTGTGTTGGAAGAGCGTGGAACACGTCATGTCTGGTCCTTGGAAATGGGGCCCAGCTCCGTGGGGAGTCGACCTCCCTGGAGGTTGGAAGTACGAAGTCCACTGCTGGAGGCTGTGGGCAACCAGGGAAGATGAGGACGCTGTACTTGCTGGGGCTCCAGACGCATGACCGGGTTTCCTTGCCTTCAGCCCCTCCTCTGATCCACCATCAGCAGGAACAGCTGCCAAAACGCAGCCGGCTAGGGAGCCTGGCCCCTACTCAGCTGCAGCGGCCGCTGGCTGCCTCCGGGGCGGAGGGGGAAGGCCTGGCCTGCCTGGCACCTGGGACTCGAGGACCCTCCTTGGCTGGGATCCCACTTGTGCACCTGCCTGGGGTCTGACCTCACCTGACTCTTCCCTCACAGACCTCAAGGCTTTCCCCAAATGCCACCTTCTCCACAGCCTTCCTGGCTGCGGTTTTTGTTTGTTTGTTTTTGAGGAGTCTCAGTCTGTCACCCAGGCTGGAGTGCAGTGGTGCTATCTCGACTCACTGCAATCTCCACCTCCCGGGTTCAAGCAATTCTTGTGCCTCAGACTCCCGAGTAGCTGGGATTACAGGCATGCACCACCACACCCAGCTAATTTGTGTATTTTTAGTAGAGACGGGGTTTTGCCATGTTGGCCAGGCTGATCTTGAACTCCTGATCTCAGGTGATCCACCTGCCTGGGGCTCCCAAATCCTGGCCGCTCTTGTCCTCGGGGGTGCTCCTGTCTGCAGGTCCTCATGTCAGTATTTCTCCTTTTGGCACCTCAGCATTTTCTCTGTCTAGAACTTTTTCTGTGCGCAAACTTGATCTCCCAAGTGGAGCCTAAAACCTTTTTGAGGTTTGACACCCTGTATTCTTTTTTTTTTGAGACGGAGTTCCACTCTTGCTGCCCAGGCTAGAGTGAAAGGGCGTGACCTCAGCTCACTGAAACCTCTGCCTCCTGGGTTCAAGCAATTCTCCTGCCTCAGCCTCCCAAGTAGCTGGGATTACAGGCACCCACCACCATGCCTGGCTAGTTTTCTTGTATTGTTAGTAGAGATGGGGTTTCACCATGTTGGCCAAGCTGACCTCAAACTCCTGACCTCAGGTGATGCACCTGCCTTGGCCTCCTAAATAGCTGGGATTACAGGCACGAGCCACCACGCCCGGCCAACACCCTGTATTCTTCTATAACCCCTAACAAAGATCTGCTTATGGGGTGTTTTATCGGTCCATGAATGCGTGCCGTCCATGCCTGATACATTTTTTTAAAGTACTTACATGGAAATATTGGAGTCACCCACTAACAATTTCCACCAGCTTTTAAAGGATACACCCTTGTCAAAGTGTGAAAGTAAAAGAAAAAGCAGAAAAACAAATGTTTAAAATGGGTCCCCCATTCCGTTAACCAAACAATCGATACCACACACCTCCCGCCTTGGCCTGCACCCTGCTGAGGGGCGTGAGGATATGTCTTGGAAGCAGCACCCTAGTGTGATGAGTGCTGTGGGGCGCACACGGTGCTGTGGGGCCATGCAGCTCACAGCGGCCCTGAGGTCAGCACCGGTCCTGGAACGGTTTCTGCCAGTCTGTACGAGATCAACGCAGAAACCCAGAAGGCACTTAGCGAACTTTGCAGCGACCCGACACTGCTGTGAATCCAAGCACGGGGACGGTTTTTCCTTTGGTGTTCCATTTTATTGTATTTTGCAAAGTGTCAGGGACAGGGATCGGGGCACTTAGGCAAGGACTGGGCCTTCACTTCCAGCCAGCGTGGAGCCCTGCCAGCCAGCACATGGAGTGGCGCCTCATCCCATCTCTGGCTGGGGAGGTGGGTGGCCAGGCAGTGACAGCTGAGACCTGCGGGTAAAGAAACCCTTCACACGTTCAGGGACCAGTTGCCTCTGAGGGGTTGTGGGCCTCTGAGAACAAGGGCCCAGGGGAAGAAGTGGTGGTGGGTGGAACCTGCATGTCCATGATGCCGCAGACCTGAGTGCGGGCAGGCTGGTGAAAAGCACCCGATCGGATGAACTCTGGAGGATGGACGGACGGTGACACCCACCAGGCCTTCCCTTGTCCTTGCGGGCTGGCGAGTCTCCCATTTGCTGGTGTCACTCTGGCTCTCCAAGTGTTCACTGCCAGCGCCCTCCCCAGGGAGCTGAGGTCTGAAACGGACTGGCCAGGCCAGTCTCCTGGGCCCATCGTCTCCATCCCAGGCAGCCAGGAGGGGATACTCAGGTGATAGAACTCCAACCGCTCCCCTTCTTGTCCATGTTGCCAGAGGGGCCTGTGCCAGGCTTTCCATGACGCCCAGGACAGGGCCCCACTCTTGGTCCACCCAGGGCACTTCCCCTGGCATTTATCTGTCCCTCCCCAGCGGGAGCCTCGGCCACTGTGCCCCACCCAGAGTGCCTGGCCCCGGAGGTACTCCCAGCCGCTGAGCAGAGCAGGTGGAGCACAGCTCCGTTTCAAGAAGCCTCTGGGTGTTCAGGAGTCACTACAGAGTCACTACAGACGGAGTCACTACAGAGTCACTACAGAGTCACTACAGAGTCAGTCACTACAGAGTCAGTCACTACAGAGTCACTACAGAGTCAGTCACTACAGAGTCACTACAGAGTCACTACAGAGTCAGTCACTACAGAGTCACTAGAGTCACTACAGAGTCACTAGAGTCACTACAGAGTCACTACAGAGTCAGTCACTACAGAGTCACTACAGAGTCAGAGTCACTACAGAGCCACTACAGAGTCACTACAGAGTCACTACAGAGTCAGAGTCACTACAGAGTCACTACAGAGTCAGTCACTACAGAGTCACTACAGAGTCACTACAGAGTCAGTCACTACAGAGTCACTACAGAGTCACTACAGAGTCAGTCACTACAGAGTCACTACAGAGTCACTACAGAGTCAGTCACTACAGAGTCACTACAGAGTCAGTCACTACAGAGTCAGTCACTACAGAGTCACTACAGAGTCAGTCACTACAGAGTCACTACAGAGTCACTACAGAGTCAGTCACTACAGAGTCACTACAGAGTCACTACAGAGTCAGTCACTACAGAGTCACTACAGAGTCACTACAGAGTCACTACAGAGCAAAGATTAACGAGGAAAAGCGCACAAAGCCAGAGACCTAGGAGGCACAAGTGGGGCTCAGTTGGCCTTTCCCTGGAGCCAGATAAAAAGGATTTAAGAAGTGACTCCACCCCATCCCCCCATTCCCCCATCCCCTATCCCCCCATCCCCTATCCCTCCATCCCCTATCCCCCCATCCCCTATCCCCCCATCCCCTATCCCCCCATCCCCTATCCCATGCCCCATCCTCCCATCCCCCCATCCCCTATCCTATCCCCCATCCTCTATTCCATTCCCTATCCTGATGGAACTTTATCAGTTGTTTTTAGAGTTTGGGATACTGTGCGTAAGTGATGAGGAATGTTGATAATTACAAAGAAACATTCTTTCTTATTAAAGTAGTCCCGAAACGTCCAGGATTTGGGAAGATCTTATTAGGAAGCAGTATCAATAATTCAACTTGTAATAAGTACTTGAAAGGGATAAAAACAGACTTTCTGAAAGAAAATCGTACTCAGTCATGACAGCCCAGCTTTCCCTGCAGCTGGTCTGATGGAGACCCCCTCAGCCCACAGCTTTGTCCCCCCACCACCCCTACCGCAGCAAAGCATCTGGCAAGGGCTGGACGCTAGTCACCCTCAGGGGCATTTCTGTGTAAACTTCTCCCTCTCCGTAACACCTGACTGGAGCATGTGCCCCACAGGACACCCTGGAGATGTGCACCAAGGAGATGGAGTTCAAGTGCATCCTCTTTGCCCTGTGCTACTTCCACGCAGTGGTGGCAGAGAGGCGCAAGTTCGGTGCCCAGGGCTGGAACCGGTCATACCCCTTCAACAACGGGGACCTCACCATCTCCATCAACGTGCTCTACAACTACCTGGAGGCCAACCCCAAGGTGAGGGGCTCAGTGGGCCCTGTGCTTGGACGTATCCCTCCCTCCCTCCCTCTGTCCCTCCTTCCCTCCCTCTGTCCCTCCTTCCCTCCTTCCTTCCCTCCTTCCTTCCCTCCTTCCTTCCCTCCTTCCCTCCTTCTCCTTCCCTCCCTCCATCCCTCCCTCCATCCCTCCCTCCCTCCTTCCCTCCTTCTCCTTTCCTCCCTTTCCTTTTGGTCTTTGTCTTAAAAGACATTAAGTGGGCCTGGGCGACAGAGCAAGACACCATCTCAAAAAAAAAAAAAATCAAGGTGGTTTCACAAACCAGAGAGAGCTTGAAAGGCAGTACCATCTGTGCTCTCTCCAGCCTGATGTAACAACGGTCAGTCCTTCGCCCCCACCTCCTGCAGGAGCCGCTTCTGCTTGTTGGCACACCCCACGCTACCTGCCCCTCCTGCACCTGGGCGGGGATTCCCCCAGAATCCTGGCACCGCAGGCTGTGAGCTGGGACTCGGTGGGGAGGACAAGCAGGGCTTCCTGGGCTGCAGGCCTCACCATTGCTGTGTCAGTGTCTGGAGAGAACCCAGGTTTGGAGCAGGACGGGCAGAAAACCTCCGTGGATAGAAGGGAGCCCTGTGTCCATTATGAGAACGCATAAAGGCGCATGCAGACTCCACAGAGGACTGAGCAGAAAGGCGCACATCCTCCAGAAACGGTCTGCAGCAGGAGGCACAGCAGGTTGGGGCACAGAGCAAGGTACACAGCAGGGAGGGCACAGGTTGGGGACCAGACGGTAGCGTATGAATCCCAGACCTGCTATTCACTGGATGGAGGTCCTCTGTAAGCAGCACATACGCCGCTAGGCCCTGCAGCCCCATCTACAGTCTCCTAAGACTTGGCCACCCCATCCATAAACTGGAGAGCGCAGCAGTGCCCACCACACAGGGCTCTTACGAGGCTCTGACTCAGGCTAAGCCTGGCACAGACCCAGGAGCCCCTCGCCCAGAAGGCAGAAGGCGGTGCACACCCCTATAAACCCTGGGTCCTCCTCCTCACTCTCAGCCTCCAAATCAAGAGCAACATGGACCCTGGCTCTGAGACAGCAAGGCCTGGGCGCCCTCTTACAGACTGGGAGGCAGATGGGAAGAAAGCAGCGCTCAGCTGCACGGGGGGCTGTTGACTGCACGGGGCCGCTACCTGCGTGAGGCCTTGGGGTTGGAGCACTCCCAGGGCCTGGGTGGTTAAACACCTGCCCCTGTGACGTGAGAAACAGTGCTGGCACCAGGGGGGAAATGTTCGAAGCCCGCTCTGCCACTCATTCACTGAGACCTCGAGCAAGTCACTGGACCACTAAGCCTGCTTCCTCACAGGCGGAACGGGGATGACGCCTCCGCCTCAGAGCCTTGGGGCTTCAATGAGGGAAGCCTGGCCTAGCAATGCCAGTTTCAGGAAGCCCCTCTTTTTTCCATCTCCTTGTAATAAGGCTCAGGACCTGGCCCACTAAGCCCCAGGCATGCACAGCACACGTGCTCTCAGTGGGTGTCCTGAGAAGGCCCCCAGGAGGTGACCTCTGATGTCAAGCACCCTGCCTGGGAGGCCATGACAAAGCCTCCTCACTGAGGCTGGAGGACGACGACCTCCCAGACTGCTGCTGGCGAACGCTGGGCCTGGAACGTGGTACGCTTTGTTCTTTGGGAGGCACACCAGCCCTGGAGCAACAGGGGGCAGAACTGGGCCGGGACTTGGCTCCCCGTGCTCCCCGGCAATGGGCCACCGCAGGCCGCAGACGCCAGCAGGGGAAGGTGGCCTCCATCTGCCGGTCGATGGGGCAAGGTGCCAGCAGGACGTTTCACCCAGAACAAGACCCGGACCTGAAAACACTCCCAGACGCACGCAGGATGTTCAAAGGGACTTTCAGCACGGAGGGACGGCCTAACCAAGCAGACTAGTTTGGGAGAAAGTCTGGCTAGAAGTTTTTCATTTGAAATTTTTTATTTTATTTTATTTTATTTTTTTGAGACAGGGCCTCACTGTTACTTGGGCAGGAGTGCAGTGGCACAATCACAGCTCACTGCAGCCTTCATCTCCTGGGCTCAGGTGATCCTCCCACCCCAGCCTCCCAAGTAGCTGGGACTACAGGGGCCACTACACCCAGTTAATTTTTTGTTTGTTTTTTGTAAAGACAGGGTTTTGCCATGTTGCCTAGGCTGATCTCAAACTCCTGGGCTTAAGTGATCTGCCCACCTCGGCCTCCCAAGGTGCTGGAATTACAGACGTGAGCCACTGCGCCTGGCCAGATTAAGATTTTTAAGACAGTTCCTTAGCCATTGCGCACTGACACACACTGGGCAGCTTCTAGGCTGCTGAGAAGCCACACGAGTACCATGTACGTCAGCGGCTGCCACATCCTGAGGCGCAGTGTCCTGATGTGGCCTGCGCTGGCCAACCTTCCCTCTGTCCTCAGGCCTCCCTCCCCCTCCACAGACTCCCCACCAGCTCCCACATTCCCTTCATGGCACAGGTCATGCTACACGCTGAGTGACCACGGGGAATGATGTCATCTGGGTCCATGACCTGCTCAGCCCTCTGGGCTCTGAGGAAATAGATCAGGGATTCCCACGCGAACGGAAGACAAAAGTCTGCTGGAACGTTGCTTTGAAACACAGAGCAAGCTGCAGGGACTCCCAGGGAGGGGCCTGAGAGCTACAGCTCCCCCAGGAGTCTCTGGGGGATTCCCTCAGCAGGTGCGGGAAATGCAGACAGCACCCACCCCCGCCCACTGCAGGAAACCACCCTCCTGAGGTGTGTGGGGGGGTGGTCAGGAGGGAGAGTGGGGCACAGGTCTCCCTGCCTTTCGGGAGACACAGACGCTGCCTCCAAAGCTGCTAAGCAAGATGCAGGAAAAGCAGCCCGCAAACACTTGTGGCGACCAGACAGAGAAGGTTTTAAGTCACAAATGATAATTTGGAAAATATTAATGTTTTGAGTAAAAATTCATGACACTAAGCCAAGTGCAGTGGCCCAAGTCTATAATCCCAGCACTGTGGGAGGCCGAGGCAGGAGGACTGCTTGAGCCTAGGAGTTCAAAACCAGCCTGGCCAACACAGCAAGACCCTGTCTCTACAAAAAATTTAAAACACTATAGTCTGGAATGGTGGTGAGTGACTGTAGGCCCAGCTACTTGGGAGGCTGATGTGGGAGGGTCACTTGAACCCAGATCAAGGCTGCGTGAGCCATGTTTGCACCACTGCACTCCAGCCTGGGACACAGAACAAGACCCTGTCTAAAAAGCATACACATATGGGCCAGACACAGTGGCTCACACCTGTAATCCCAGCACTTTGGGAGGCTGAGGTGGGCGGATCACCTGAGGTCAGGAGTTCAAGACCAGCCTGGGCAACATAATGAAATCTCATCTTTACTAAAAATCCAAAATATTAGCTGGCTGTGGTGATGTGCGCCTGTAATCCCAGCTACTCAGGAGGCTGAAGCAGAATTGCGTGAACCCCAGAGGCAGAGGTTTCAGTGAGCAGAGACTGCGCCGCTGCACTCCAGCCTGGACAACAGAGCAAGACTCCATCTCAAAAATAAGCAACCTAAAAAATATATACATATGTATATAAACTCATGAGACCAAATCAGATGATTGAGGAATCAACTGGTTCTTATTCAATGAACTCACTGGTATTTGATGACAGCTCTTCTGGGCAGCACAGAGCGGAAGTGCTGTTATGAAAACATCTGCCTGGCGCTTCAGGAGCTGCAGACTTCAGGGAAAGAACAGGTGGGCAGAACTGGAGAGAAGCTGACCGTGAGCAGCAGGATTTCGCATGCTGGGTACCAAGAGAGAATGTCAATTATCTTATTTTTATCCCAATTACATGTTGGAATGATCTCTTTTAAAGTGGTTGCCACAAAATTTAAAATGACATTTGTGGCCTCGATCCGTGGCTCCCACCATCCTTCTGCTGAACTGGCTGTGCAGGAGGAGGCTCCACAGTGGGCACATGGAGGCGGGAGGAACAAGGGCCGGCTTCATGGCAAGGACGCCCATGAGCCAGACTTTGTAGAAGGAAGAGTGTTCCGGGGCGAAGGTGTGACGTGAGACCGCAAGGAAGCCTGGAGGGCAGTGGGAACGGCAGCAGGGAGGCGTGTGGTCGCCTGGCGTGTGCTCTGGTCCATACTGCCGAGTTTGGTCTTCATTCCCTAAGGCCCAGGCAGCCTAGGTCAGATAAGTCACTTGCTCAAACCCTCTATGTGACTGCAAAGACCCTGGAGGCACAGGAGCTACTAGAAGGATGAGAACCACGAAGGACTCGACTTCCACAAGGTGGGAGACTCACCAGATGCATCTGAAGATGTGACTAACTGAACTTCATCGACAAAAGATCGACAGCACTGGAGTCAATCCTTGAGTCACACAGAATCAAACCACTTGTGTTGAAATTGGACCATGAAGGGCAGTCTCGAATGTAACACAGAGCGGGAGAGGCAGAGGGAACAAGTTCCGATTCAGCCCTGTGGCCTCTGAGGCACAGTGAAGCACAGCAAACACCTGCCCCACGGGAGGTGCAGAGAGCACCGCCTGCAGAAGTGCTGTCCAAGGTGGAGGGAGGTGCCGCACAGCCCCTTGTGAGAGAAGCCAAAGGGGCCGGACACTGGTGTCTGATGGTGCGGGATAGGGAAGAAAGGTGGCCCTGGGGCCTGGCGACCCTGAAGGTAAACGGCCAGGAGGCCGACCTGGAGGGCAAGAAGGCCGCAGCACCAAAGGCTGGGTTCCCATGCCCTGCCTGCCTGAGCCTGACCCTCTTTCATGGCAGAGAAGGGGCACAGGGGCGCATCTTCCCCTACACTGTCATCCTTCCTCAGGTGCCCTGGGACGATCTCCGCTACCTTTTTGGTGAAATCATGTATGGCGGCCACATCACAGATGATTGGGACCGTCGGCTGTGCAGGACCTACCTGGCCGAATACATCCGAACGGAGATGCTGGAGGGAGACGTCCTGCTGGCCCCCGGCTTTCAGATCCCCCCCAACCTGGACTACAAGGTAAGGTGACAAGTTAAACAGGCGCTTAATGTAATGAAGGTTCGTGCCTCCCAGTGAGAGCCTGGCAGCACAAATGGAGCATCCATAACTGAGCAAGAACCCAGGCAACCAAACTAAGAGGATGAGAAATGTGTCTCACTTAGAAGAAGTACAAGGCTAATACAAACAACTTTTTTTTTTTTTTTTTTTTTTTTTGAGATGGAGTCTCGCTCTGTCGCCCGGGCTGGAGTGCAGTGGCCGGATCTCAGCTCACTGCAAGCTCCACCTCCTGGGTTCACACCATTCTCCTGCCTCAGCCTCCCGAGTAGCTGGGACTACAGGCGCCGGCCACCTCGCCCGGCTAGTTTTTTGTATTTTTTAGTAGAGACGGGGTTTCACCGTGTTAGCCAGGATGGTCTCGATCTCCTGACCTCGTGATCCGCCCGTCTCAGCCTCCCAAAGTGCTGGGATTACAGGCGTGAGCCACCGCGCCCGGCCACTTTTTTTTTTAATTTAAAAAACAGAAATGCAGCCTCAGGGAAGGGGAAATGGAATTTTCCTTTATGTTGCTGGGAGCACAGGGGCCAGCCCACAAAGGGGGCTGGGAAACAAGTGGGATCCGTACAGAGAGCAAGACGTGGGTGGAACGTTCTGGCAAGGAACGCTTAACGAACAGGACATGGGTTTCAGCCTGCACAGCTTCGCGTCTGCTTACAAACTGCCCTCTTTTTTAGGGTTACCACGAATACATCGATGAGAACCTGCCCCCCGAGAGTCCCTACCTATACGGCCTGCACCCCAACGCAGAGATTGGCTTTCTGACGGTCACCTCAGAGAAGCTGTTCCGCACTGTCCTGGAAATGCAGCCCAAAGAGACGGACTCAGGGGCAGGCACAGGAGTGTCCCGCGAGGAGAAGGCAGGATCTTTAAAACCGCTACCAAGCAAGAGGAAGGGGGAGGATCTAGAACCGGGGCCCGGGTGCCAGGAACTGGCGGCAGTACAGGGGAACTTGCTGGTGAGGTACACCCTGCCCCAGCCTCGGGCTTGGGTATCAGAAACGCTGGGGTGGGACCCACAGGCTGGTCGGCAGGTCCTCAGGCATGGCAGCTGCAGGCTTCATTCGGGTGAGGGCATGGGCCCAGACAAAAGGGATCCTCAGGGGTGTGGATGCGGCTCCGAGAGCACCCCACCCTCCACCCTGCAGTCTTCCAGCTTCCCCAGCTGAGTGCCAGGGAAGATACCGGCCATTCCCCGCCCTGGCCCGGCCAGCACAACAGCAGTAGCAGCTTGTGCAGGGCAGCCGGATGAGCAGGAAGGTGCTCCAGAGCAGCTCAGGGGCCACGACGGCAGGTCCTGCTGCTCACAGTATTAGATAGAGCTCAGGGATGTCAGTGCTCTGAACAAATTCTCACTTGTCTGGGGAGCTCTGTGCAGCCTCCTGGGTACCTCCCCCGCTTTTTTTTTTTTTTTTTTTTTTTTTTTTTGAGATGGAGTTTTGCTCTCGTTGCCTAGGCTGGAGTACAATGGCGCGATCTCGGTTCACTGCAACCTCCGCCTCCCGGGTTCAAGCGATTCTCCTGGCTCAGCCTCCCAAGTAGCTAGGATTACAGGCACACGCCACCACGCCTGGCTAATTTTGTATTTGTGATAGAGACAGGATTTCACCATGTTGGCCAGGCTGGTCTTGAACTCCTGATCTCAGGTGACCAACCCGCCTTGGCCTCCCAAAGTGCTGGGATTACAGGTATGAGCCACTGCACCTGGCCTGTACTTCTTAATAGAATGTGGAAAAGCTCTATTATGTATTAGCCAAGCACTAGGCTTCCCAGTAGACTGAATTCTCTATGTGAAACCCTTCTTAGTCTAATGATTGACATTAGAAACTGACTGACAGATGGTGTGTAGGTGACCACTGCACTGTGTGGGCCACTCCTTAACAGGATGTGCAGGGTGTGACCGGCATGGTCCCTACAGAAAGCCCAAGTAAAGGACAAAGTTGCAATCCCTCAACCACTGGCTAAATTTGACCAGAGGCCGGTGCATGGGAATAAATGTCTGAGGCACTGGGCCAGGTGACCTGAGGCACCCACGGCCGCAGCTGCAGGGCCTTGTAGTGAGATCAGAACATTCAGAGCTGCTGGCCAAGGCTCCCTCCCCTGGTCAAGGGTGTGGCTGCACCCACGACCCTGCGTTTCTGGCCACCCCACTTGCCTCCCCCCTCCCCTCCAGGAGTCGGGGCTGGGAACATTCGGGGCAGGCTCCCTGACCCTGCAGCAGGTGGGGCGTGCTCCTCGCAGTGACGGGCTATCTGGGGACTGGCTTCCAGGTGAAGGCCGTGCTGGACGACATCCTGGAGAAGATTCCGGAGACTTTCAACATGGCTGAGATCATGGCAAAGGCAGCGGAAAAGACCCCCTACGTGGTAGTCGCCTTTCAAGAATGTGAAAGAATGAACATCTTGACCAACGAAATGCGCCGTTCACTGAAGGAGCTGAACCTAGGGCTGAAGGTAAAGATGGGTCAGCCAGGCCCCAAGGACGTGGCTGGATGGCGAAACCAGCAGAAACCCAGGCCTCTGGCAACCCAGGCCTAGCACGGGCCCTGGGATCAGCATGGTACTGCTCCCTCTCCAGAGTTCTGGCCGTTCCAGAACAAGCCCCAAGGAGCTCATCTAGACAGTTCCTGAGCAGGAAGCGCTTGCGCGGCCCTGATGCAGGGTATCTCGAGAGGCGCAGCACAAAACCACACTGTGTTGACAACTCGTGACGTGCACTGGGGCTGGAACTCTCCTGGGCCCCAACCCAGGGCTCCGTCTGTGTGTCTCCTAGGGAGAACTGACCATCACGACCGACATGGAAGATCTGTCCACGGCTCTCTTCTATGACACCGTGCCTGATACGTGGGTGGCCCGGGCCTACCCCTCCATGATGGGCCTGGCGGCCTGGTACGCAGACCTGCTGCTCCGCATCAGGGTGAGTGCCGTTTTCTCTGAGAGGCTTCCTAAGACTCAGGGACTGAGTGCCCAGGGCTCGGCACACCCCACACCCTAGAGCCTGCAGGAGCATGGCCAGGAGGCTCCTGGGGGCCTGTCCTCCATCAGACCAGGGCCAGAAGGGCCTAGCCCACACCCCACCCATCCCCTCCCACGCCCTGACAGTGCAGCCACTTCCTCCCAAAGGAGGAAAACAAGCCAGGCCACAGAGAGCAGCTTCCATCAGCTCTTCCTCGAGCGACCCTCAAAGGGTAAGCTGCCCGCTGTAAGGAGCGAGGCAGTGAAGGCAAGAGCCTCTCTGGGCTCCTGAATTATCCACAAACGGGTAGCCATTCCCTTCCTGACCCTTCTCTACCTGTTCCCTTGTTTAAAATGGAGCAGATAACAGCTGGACGTGGTGCCTCATGCCTGTAATCCCAGTACTTTGGGAGATCAAGGCAGGGGGATCACTTGAGGCCAGGAGTTCAAGACCAGCCTGGCCAACATGGCGAAACCCCGTCTCTACTAAAAATACAAAAATAAGCCAAGCATGATGGCCTGCACCTGTAATCTCAGCTACTTAGGAGGCTGAGGCAGAAGAATCGCTCGAACCCAGGAGGTGGAGGTTGTGGTGAGCCAAGATTGTGCCACTGCACTCCAGCCTGGGTGACAGAGCGAACTCCGTCTCAAAAAAAAAAAAAAAAAAAAAACAGGCAGACACCAAAGTTGCGTCACGGCAGGTGGCTGGGCTCCATGGCCCCTACTCTATCCAGCACTTCTAGCTTGCTGAGTAGCCCATGGAAGGTTCTGGCATGAACCCTGCTCAGAACGGCCAAGGCCCTGTCGTTCCCATGTCATCCTGTGCCCTCTCCTCTCAGTGGCTCGTGTGTCCTTGCAGGAACTCGAGGCCTGGACAACAGACTTTGCCCTGCCCACCACCGTGTGGCTGGCTGGCTTCTTCAACCCCCAGTCGTTCCTCACGGCCATCATGCAGTCCATGGCCAGAAAGAACGAGTGGCCCCTGGACAAGATGTGTCTGTCTGTGGAGGTGACCAAGAAAAACCGAGAGGACATGACCGCTCCCCCCCGAGAGGGCTCCTATGTGTACGGACTCTTCATGGAAGGTAAGGAGGGTTCTGTCTGCAGAAGCTTCCAGAGCCAGTGCTACTTGCCAAGACAAGATAAAACTAGCTCTTGGCAAAGACAGGCTGTTCAAGAGCTGTGGGGACAGGCAGGAGAGAGGTGCTCTCAGGGGGCATCAGCCTGCAGGTCAGAGCCACACTGACCCTAGAGAGGGTTGAGAGGATTCAGGGAATGTGTAGCGGTCTGGAGGAGACCAAAAACGCCCCAGTCACTTGGTCTGTGTTTTAGTGAAAACAGCAGAGCTTGTGTGAGAGCGGCTCCGACCTGATGAGAAGCGCTGAAAAGCTCAGGCTTTCCCCGGCATGGAGCAGTGAGCCCAGGACCGAAGTGCGTTTTGTGGCTGCGCTGAGACTCCAGGGCAGGCCGGCTGGCCCAGTGCCACCCGATCCCCAGCTGCTGCGGCTCCTGGAGCACAGGGTTCAAGGGAAAAGAGGCTGGCGCACCTGTTAGAAATCTACCCCCACATCACCCCATCCTGCTACACAGAAGAGGTCAGACAGGACGAGGCCGGCCCTCTCCTCAGCCCGCCTCTGAGTTGAGCAGCAATGCCACCACCACATGCCTGTCCCCTTCAACAGCTGACATCACCCTGTTACCTGTGGGGTGGCAGGGCTGGGCTGGCACTGGCTCAGGCGCCCCATTTCCTACACAACCAAGACGAGCTCTCCATGTTTATTCTGAGATTTCAGACAGGAAACAGAAACATCATTAAACAGGGCGAGTAGAAATAATAGTCTGGTTGAAGGCAAATAATATTTATATACATAGCTGTATGTACACATAGAGCAGACATCACACATAAAGAATCAGGGAACTTTAATTGTTAGCTGGAGTTATGATTTCCTGCCACTGACATTAAGGCTGACAGATGAGGCTCTGAAAACGCCACAGATTTAAACGGATGGAACCCGAGGGCTTTAGCTGAGCGGTTCCTTGTGCCCAGCGAGACGGGGTAGTTACAACATGCACGCCATCACCTACGAAGGCCTCTGCTTCCTGCTGTGGCACCTGGCCTGAAGCCTTTTGGGGTGGAGCCCATCTCTGCAAAGGGAGGACCCCTCCCTTACTTACTGGCAGCACACCCGGCCCTCAGCCATACTGTCCCCGCAGGGGCTCGCTGGGACACCCAGACCGGAGTCATCGCAGAAGCGCGGCTGAAGGAGCTGACCCCAGCCATGCCTGTCATCTTCATCAAGGCCATTCCTGTGGACCGCATGGAGACCAAGAACATCTATGAGTGTCCCGTGTACAAAACACGCATCCGCGGCCCCACCTACGTCTGGACCTTTAACCTGAAGACCAAGGAGAAGGCAGCGAAGTGGGTCCTGGCAGCCGTGGCGCTGCTGCTGCAGGTTTAGCTCACCCCCGCCTCACGGCCCACGCTCCCCGGGGCTGGACCACGACTCAGCCCTTCACCTGTGACTTATTATTTACAGGAACTGGTGGTTGCTTTTGTTCTCTTAAATAATCAAGGTGAACTAACCAGAGGGTGGAGGTTGGCATGGAAGAGGTGGGGCAGATTAAAACCAGTGGAGCCATTCAGTTGTGCCCATCTGACTCCATTCTGTACCTGATGGCCACCGTAGGGCCTGGCTCAGGCTTTGGGGAAAGGCCCCAATTCCCAGCAGCCAAAGGCAAGCATTCCAGGAAGCAAACCCTAAATCCTGACTTCCTGGGGGCGGGGGGGGGTCAGTGGGGTTTGTTTTTAACACGAGCAGCATGTGGGGTGAAGGCTTGGCACTCACACCCTCCGGCCTGATGCTACATGCAAACCACCTGCCAATGAGGGGACAGGGCGTTACCCCGTAACAGAAGCTGCCGCCTCCACACAACGTCTCATCTGCCATTACTCCCCGCTCCCAAAAACAACAGGACCTTTTACAAGTAAGGAAACACACCCAAGCCCCCGCCCCCAGAGTCTAGAAGAACAAGCCGTTCCCACAAGCCAGCCCCGGACGTGTGGGGCTCTGCGGCTGTGCTGATGCAGGACACGGCAGTGAGGTGGCCAGGCTGGCTACAGCAGCAGGGTGCAGGCACAAGGGGAGAGGATTAACTAGCAACCTGGGGGATGAGGGGAGGCAGCTGTAAACGCCAGAAAAGATAGATCCCAGGGGGACCAAGACAGGGTCCTCAACATTTTTTTTTTTTTTTTGAGACAGAGTTTCACTCTTGTCACCCAGGCTGGAATGCAATGATGCAATCTTGGCTCACTGCAACCTCCACCTCCTGGGCTCAAGCGATTCTCCTGCCTCAACCTCCCAAGTAGCTGGGACTACAGGCACCTACCACCACACCCAGCTAATTTTTGTATTTTTAGTAGAGACAGGGTTTCACCATGGTGGCCAGGCTGGTCTCAAACTCCTGACCTCAGGTGATTCACTGACCTTGGCCTCCCAAAGTGCTGGGATTACAAGTGTGAACCACTGCGCCCGGCCCTCGAAGTTTCTTAGGCTTCAAAGCAAAGCAGGCTGGTGCAGCAGTTCACACCTCTAATCCCAGGATGGCGGGATTACTTGAGCGTGGGCAACATGGCAAAACCATCTCTGCCAAAAATACAAAAAATGAGCCGGGAATGTTGTATGTGCCTGTAGTCCCAGCTAGTCAGGAGGCTGAGGCAGGAGGGTCGCTTGAGCCCATGAGGTCAAGTATGCAGCAAGCCATGATCATGCTACTGCACTCCAGCCTGGGTGACAGAATAGACCCTGTCTCAAAAGGGGGAAAATGCAAACACACCCACTGGGAATGTCTAAGTTCAGCTTGATCATCAAGTTTTGCAAAAACATTTTTCCAAGTTTACTCACCTAAATCATGGGTTAAGAAGCATCTAGAAAATCCAAATTCTGAGGGTAATGATTCACAACAATCTTAGGGCCCCGTAGGGCTATCGGAGGGAGAAGAGAAACATCCCTCAAATCCTCCCTTCCTGGCACCCAAGGAAGGACTCCAGCCCCTTTGGGGCTGCAGAGGAGGCAGTTTCAGCCTCCCCCAGCCTGGCTGGGCCAATACCTCTGCTGGCCAGGAGGGGTCACTGCAGCCCTTCAGGTGACCAGGGGAGATAAAGCTGCCAGGGGCCACCAAGCAACTCACTTCAGTCCCTGGTAATAACCACAAAATGTGAAGTTTTTCCATTTTGCCTTTAAATCATGAAATAAGAGTAATCTATTCCACACATATATATCGTGGGTAGTTGACAAAATTATCTCTCAACTTTCCAAGAGATGATTCGCACTTAAGCTGCACTCCAGCGACAGAACACAGGGACTGGAGCACAACAGCCCCATGCACCTAGAACGCCGGGAGGACTGCGGCGGCGACCACCCGCTGTTCTCTGTTGCTCTGGTTGCTTTGCAGAGTTAGGGAGCCTTGGTCTGGGGAGCTCCTCGGGGAGAACCTGCCTAGGACAGCCTTGAAGGCCATTAGCCGAGACAGAGGGAGCAGCGGTGCGCTGCGGGAACAGCACTGCAGATGGCTTCAGCCGGGCTGTGGCACAATGATGTTTACTCTGGTCCCACAGAATCTGGAGGAATGCGAACTCTGTTTACCGAAAGCCACTCTCCAAACAGAAACCCACTGCCCCTGCACATTCCTTTGGCTCCTCTAGTCTAATTGTCCCACAAGACAGAGTAATGACTAGTTTGAAGGCAAACTGTTAACTGATGTGCTGCTGCCCAGGGCAGTGTGGCCAGGCCGCCACTCCATCTATCCCCAGCCACTCAAACTGCAGTTCTGCCTGGTGCGGGGACTGCAGCTGCCCTTGTCTAAGACCAGGTGAGCCCATGAACCAGACCCCATGAAGGGTGACAGTGACTGCTGCCAGCCCTCGGGAGGGAAAGGCAAGAAGCTACTTCTAGAGAGGCAAAGTACAGGGACTAAATCTAATCTCACTCCAGGAAAGGAAAGGCTGCCATGCCCTGCAGCCCAGGAAGCTTCTCTCTGTGCAAGGGTCAAGCACCTCAAGATAAAGAGATCAGGCAGTGAGGTTACGAAAGCTGCTCCTGGAGACACTGGGGGATGTGGAGAGCTGGCTTTATAAACACACATGATGTGGATTCAAAATCTCCTGCTACTAGGTGACACAAAAACGTTTTAAGTAGATCCAACACAAAGTTCATTCTTCAAAAAATAAATTGCTAGGGCAAAAACAATCACAAGGTATAGTCCTTAACTTCAAGTCAATCGAAAAAATTAATTTTAAGGCAACTGGAATTCTGAACACCATTTAGGTATTTGATGACACTAAGACATTCTTGGTAATTTTTGTTTTAGGAGTGACACTGGTGCTTTTTTGGTTAAGTATATATTTTGGGGGAAGATAACAGGATATGCACGTTATTTAGAAATACAGACACGTGTGCATATCAGAAGAAAGAAGCCAAAGTGGCTGCCTGAGGGGAGGGCAGGAAATGGCCGCGGTATTGTTTTACTCTCTACATTTGCACATATTATTCCAATAAAATTAAAAGTAATTAAAATAACTAGGAGAAGTTGCAAGATAAACTACATTTTTTAAAAATGAGACTTAGCCGAGAACTAAGGTGGCAGGCGCTAAGGGAGCCCATGCTGCACACATGAGACGCCAGCACTGGCGCATGCGCCGGCCACAGGGCCCTGGCTCCTCTTGGACTCCTCACCATCCCTCCCCACAAGCCACCATCCGAAGGCCCAACCATCCAAAGCAACAGAGCTACCCCCAACATCCAGACCCAAAGAGCAGGGGCCGCAGCGGCCTCGGGAGCCTGACCCCACGTGAAGTGCTGTCCAGGCCCGGAGGAATCCAGGACACAGAGGGCCACCCAGCAAAGACCCCACCTTTAACGGCAGCCACCCCCTGCCTGGACCTCTAGGCGTCAAGACAGTCCAGGGGTACCTCAGGTGACTGGGACCCTACTGGTGCCTCTGGTGAAGCGGCAGGCCCCTCCTGGGTGGGCAGAGAGGGTCCTGATACTCAACTTCCAGAGTCTAGAAGGGCGCATCTCTGTAACCGCAGCACAGGGATGTCAGCGAGGCGTCCAGGCAGCAGCCCGAGATCTGGCTCCACCGACGCCCCACCCTGCAGGCTGCAGCTAGCCAGGACAGCAAGCCAGAGCCACTCTCACGAGCAACCGTGCTCTCCTCCTCCCACGTCTACATCTCCTGCACCAGCATGATCAGCTTGGAGGGGCTCCATCTGCCTTTCTGCCCCCTCATCCCTGAGCCCTTGCCCCAGGGCCTCTTTAGGACCCCCTGGGAAGGGAGAGCAGAAGGCGTTGCCCACTGCCGACCCCAACACAGGCATCTTGAGACTTAGTGGAGTGGGTACCTGATGGAAAGTCAACAGACTGCCTAATTTAGCATTCCGCTTCTAACTTGGAGGACAGTTGCCACACCCCTGAAGATGCTGCTCTGTGTTTAACTGAGAAAGGGATCAGAGAGTCCTCCGGGAGCTCTGGTTGAGTCAGAACGACCACCTGCCCCACCTGTGAGCTCCCGGGAAAACCGTGCTGAGACGATGCTAGAGACAGCACCTGTCTGTCCTCAGAAGAAGTTCTTGATCAGTGGAGTCACCATCTTCACCCACAGCTTCACCTGGCGACTCGGCTGCTCGAAGGTGGCAGAGGACACCACCCCTGACCTCAGGTAGAGCTGCTCTTGCTCCTGAGGAAGAGGGACAGACAGGAATAGTGAGGAGTCCCCTCCAGCACCGCACCACATGGCCGGCTGGCCCTAGCCCAGCCCCTCAGGCCAGCCTGGAAAACCCTGACTTCCCATGTCTACCTGGCCCCGAGATTCCCAGGGTGCTCTGGTGGCAGGCAAGGCCAGGCCCTACAAGTTGCACTGTGAAACATTCCTCAGAAAAGCTAAGAAGCCGTGTTCCTGAAGACTTCTAAGGGCCGGGCACAGTGGCTCAAGCCTAGAATCCCAACACTTTTGGAGGCCGAGGCAGGAGGATCACTTGAGCTGAGGAGTTTGAGGCCACCCTGGGCAACACAGGGAACACATCGTCTCTATGAAAACATCTAAAACATTAGCTGGGTATGGTGGTGGGCGCCTGTAGTCCCAGCAGCTTGGGAGGCGGAGGCAGGCAATGGCTTCCGCCTAGGAGGTCAAAGCTGCAGTGAGCCGTGATGGTGCCGCTGCATTCCAGCCTGGGTGGCAAAGTGAGACCTTGTCTCAAAAACACAAACCAAAAGGCTTTTAAGACCAAGACATGTAAAGGACTCTTAAATTTCTTCAATTTACAGTTGAAGAAATATAACTGGTGGGAAAAATAGTTTAAATGTTCACCCTCACTAAATGAGGTAATGCAAATTAAAATGAGGTATTTTTTAAACGAGATAGTTTTTCTTCTATCAAACTGGCACAAAGCTGTTTTGTGATGTCATTATCCTCCACGCTGATGAATGCTTAGTGCTGAGGGAAAGGGGGACAAGTCGTCTTCTAGAGTGAGCTCTGGCAACAAGAATCAAGCATCTTAAAAAGCTCCCTTTACAAGAGTTTACCACAAGAAAATCACTATGCACTAAGATTTTTATATACAGATATTTATCATAATATTTATAACAGGGAAAAACTGGAAACCACCTAAATGTCCAACAGCCAACTTACTAACAACTCATATGACAAACCAGCATTCACCACGAACTTACTAACAACTCGTACGACACACCAGTTTTTGCCATGAGAAGAACGTTTACCTAACCATATGGGAAAGTGCCCAGAATTGGCAGGCAGAGGAAGCTGGACACGAAATACATGTCCACAACAGAATCGTCATCTGATGCTTAACGCTCTGCCTCTCTGTGTGCTGTACGCAGAAGGCAGGCAGCCAGTCACCACAATGGCTTGCTTCAGTGGTTTTCCCTGCATGAAATGGTTTATTTCCGCTTTTCTTAATTTTTATAGTGAATTGTTAATTTCATATTTTAAAACAGGTTTAAAAACATTTATGTATGTGGCCGGGCGTGATGGCTCATGCCTGTAATCCCAGCACTTTGGGAGGCCAAGGCGGGTGGATCACTTGAGGTCAGGAGTTCGAAACCAGCCTGGCCAACATGATGAAACCCCATCTCTACTAAAAATACAAACATTAGCCAGGCGTGGTGGTGTGCACCTGTAATCCCAGCTACTCGGGAGGCTGAGGCAGGAGATTCACTTGAACCGGGGAGGCGGAGGTTGTAGTGAGCTGAGATCGCACCACTGCACTCCAGCCTGGGCGACAGAGCAAGACTCCATTAAAAAAAAAAAAAATTATATATGCTTTGCCTGAAATGGTGTTCGGGATCTTTGAGAAGCTTCTCTCGTAAGAGTCTACCCTCCAAATGCTCCCTCCTCAGTGGGGCACCTGGCAGCGCTCGCACGGTCACACCGCGACTCTAGCCCTCTCTCCTCCACTGAGTCTCCAGCGCTCTCCTCGGTAACGTCCGGGCCACACCTACACCCACCCTGTCGTGAGGACCACGGGTGATGACCACAGAAGCACAGTGCCAACCACAGGACAGCAGGAGCGGTGGCCTGTGCCACTCAAAGCAGCACCCTCCCTGCTCAGGAGACCGGGAGTGAGCCCCGGCAACTCCTCTACCCCAGGGGTGACAGGAAGGGGACACCCCACACTCCAGAACCCTACAGAATGTAGCCTTGGCTTTTCCCATCAAGAGCTGGGCAAAGCCAGGCCCCGGCTTCATTTCCCCCTGCCCCCGTCCCCCTGCCCCCGTCCCAGGCTCAGTGGGTCCCATCCACCGGTCCATGCCACACTCCCAACTGAGCAGCCCCGCAGCCCCACGTGTCACAGACATGGGGCTTCCTAATTGCTGCTGAGGTCCCAATCCCTGGCTGGACGTGCCTGATGGAAGAGCCAGCTCTGGTCTCGGGGGGCTGGTGTGCAGGAGTCTCCACAGACCTGGCCCCAGCTTTATGTCTTCAAATGCACACCCAGCCAAGATTGCAACGAAATTCCCAGAAACACTTAGGTTTCCTCACAGACTCCACAACAGGGATGGAGAAGGAAGTCAGCTGACGAGGTTACCACGCTGTTCGAGGGAGTCTTTCTTGGGTCACAAGTGGTAAACTGTGTTCCCTGAACAAAACCAGGAAGCTTTCAGTGTTTATTGTATGTACTAAGTGGAGGGAGGGACTTCAGATTCTGATAAAAATATCTCCCCGTTCCCAGTGCCCAATGTGACTTGAATAGGAGGGCCCTTCCCTGAATTCCCAAGGAGAGCTCCAGAGACAGCTTCGGAGAGCAGGGAGCCTGTGGTGGCTGGGGCTTTAGGGACTTTCTGGGTTGTGGGGAGGCTGGAGGCTGGGCAGTCCCAGCAGGATTTGGTATCTAGGGACCGGGCACTGCAGGGCCCAGGAGAGCAGCTGCCGTCCCAGTATATAAGCATAGGTGGAATTATCTGGAAACATATTTCTGCGTTTCACAGGCAGAGAAATCAGTCTATCCCTAAAGAACGGAATAACTACAGTAGCAGAGCTACCACCCTCCCACAGGCAAAAGCCCCTGGGACTCAGGTTTGGGAAGAAAAAGAAAATATCCTAAATATGTCATTTGAGAAAGCAGCTCCTAACCACAAGCGGCTCCAGCTTTTCTCAAGATCCAGGATGTGGGTTCAATGCTCTTACCAGGACAGTGGGGGAGGACAGTCAGTGCCAGGACCCCAGCGCAGGCCTGGAGGACTTGCTCCCCCATCAACTCAGACCCATGCAGAACGCATCCTGGGCCCTGGCCAGTCACCAAGGACTCTCCACCGCCCTGGCGCAGAGCTGCAGTGGAAGTCTCTGCGAACAGCCCCTGGAACCGAAGCAGAAGTCCAGGAAAGCCCGCTGTGGAAAGCTGCCGGCTCAGGTCTTTCCCACTAGCCTGGCTCCAAGGCCAGCTTGTCACCCTATTACTGGAATCTCTCAGCTTGTGGGGGCTTCCTCAGTCATTTGCTGTAAACCTCACTGTAGGAAGAAACCCGAGCAAACCCATTACCCCACTGGCCCACCCAGAGCATGACTGACCGCTGTCACTTCCTCTTGCGCCTGTCGTGGTCATGAAGCCTTTCCTGGCACCAAGGCCCCAATCGGTCACTGACAAGATTCCCAGGCTGCAGGAGGACAGATCCCAGGGAACACAGCAGTGACTATTTCCTCGTCCATCAACAAAGGCTCTGACAATTTTGCAACAGTTATTCCCAAACTCTGGAGCATAAAAGCTTCACAGAGTTACCGTCCGACGCTGCTGGGCTCCGGCCTGTGGTTGTGTTATCTGCATCCCCAGGAATGGAAAAGGGAAGTTGGTGCCTTCCATGGAAAAGGGTTATTGCAAAGATCACAAATTCATGAGCCCAAGGCACCATCAAGGTCTCAGATAAAAGGGTAATAATGTGCTCCCATTTCAAAAGTCTATCCACATGTCACAGGCCATCAAATAGAGGGTCATCCAGAAGCATTCACCAGCTCCTGGTAACCTTCTTTTATCTCCTTAAAGAGAAAATACGCTAATATTATACAACGGAGGGCCGAAACCACTGCTGAACCCTTTATTTTTTGAGATGGAGTTTCACTCGTTGCCCAGGCTGGAGTGCAATGGCACGACCTCAGCTCACTGCAACCTCTGCTTCCTAGGTTCAAGCGATTCTCCCGTCTCAGCCTCCCGAGTAGCTGGGATTACAGGCACCTGCCACCATGCCCAGCTACTTTCTTGCATTTTTAGTAAAGGTGACGGTTCACCATGTTGGCCAGGCTGGTCTTGAACTCCTGACCTCAGACGATCCACCCGCCTCGACCTCCCCAAGTGCTGGGATTCCAGGCGTGCGCCCCCGCGCCCAGCTCCAATGCTGAACCTTTGAAGAGCTGACCCTTTTTCTTAAAAGGGAAAGGTCCCAGGGAGAAAATGGTGGCCTCCTCTAGTGCAGAGAAAGAAAAAGTCTCCAGGATGTGGGGTGCGAAGCGTCTGGGAAGTCACAGGCACGATCTTCCGAGGCTCAGCACCCATCACTGCACTCTTGGAGACCCGGAGTCTTTCCTGCTCTGCTCTGAGTCTCACTCGTTGCCTCAGGAAACAGCTCTCAGGGCAGCCCCACAGCACGGGTGAGCCTGGACCCCAGCCACACCCTCAGCACCCTGGGAAATCCCATTTGCCATGACCAACCTGGTGAAGCTGCTGCTGCAGGGCCTCGTTCTCTGTCACGATCGCAATCTGGGCCTCCAGGTCCCGGTGAACTGACCTGTACCCAAAATTAGGAGAGCCAATCAGCGTGAGACAGGGCAGGCTGCTCCCTGCCAGGTACAGCCAGAGGCCTGCGGGGAAAAGGAAACGTGCAGACAGGAAATGAGCACAGCATCTGCCAAAGTCCTCTCCACACGCTGCTGCAATCTAAGAGAAAGGCAGCCCGCTCTGGGTGCCTGGACATGAGGGGCGGCTGCAGAGCGGCGGACAGGCCACACCAGGACTCGCTCTTCCCCCCCACCCCGGCGCGGCAGGAAGCAGGAACCCAGGACCCGGGCGCAGTCTCAGCTCAACTGCTAGTCTTTGCTTCCACCACTCACACCGTGGCCTTGTGTCCCAAGCAGGACGAGAAGCAGGCTTTCCCAGGGAAACATGGTGACGCCGCCTGCAGGACTGCTCTCATATACCCCTGCCCAGATGCCCACTGAGCCTCTCCCCAGAGAGCTCAGGGCCTCGAACCCCACTCTGAACCGCCTCTGCACATCCACACCTGCTGACACTACCTGCTAAGCTCAGAACCCGCACTGGCCATCCCTTCCTGTGAGCACTGAGAATCCTCACACGTACTTCTCAGAAGCAGCCACCTCAGTGCGCAACAGGGCAGACGGTGAAGGACAACCACGCGACCCAAGCCAGCAGATGTGGGGTTGTCACGCGGGGTGGCTGGTAAGAACAGGTCTGCCTTGAAGGCTGGCTGCCTCACCATAGGTCCTGGGTAGGCTGTCTGTGCCCTTCTGACTGAGGGACATGCGAGTCTCCCAGACCCAGCCTCCCTATTTCAAGTTGCTGATGCACCAAAACCCTGTGAGGACAAAGGGGGTCCAGGCCCGAGACCTCTGCCATCACTGCCCACAGGGCCCAGGGACTTCCTGGCTGGACAAGGCAATGAAGGAGAAAGCTAAAGGGCCCTGTAAATTTCTGTCACACCCAGAGAACAATATCCCCTTTTTGCTGGGAAATGAGCCAGTCAGTATTACAGCTGGAGAAAAAGCAGGGCACAGGGTACACCGTGTGGCAGGGGGAGCCACGCTACAGGGACATTTCTGTAACAAGGCCACAGGCGTACTCAGAATACTAACATGTTACCTGAGATGATGACAGGCACAGTTCTGTGGCCCACTCCACAGCTTCCCAAGGTCCAGGGCGGATTCCCACAGCCCAGCCCCCATCAGAACTAATTCTAAAAAGGCTGTTACCAAGACAGCCTTTTTGTCCTTAGCATCCCAAGGACAAGTGCTGCCTGAGACGCCCTTCCTCCCACAGGGCACCCAGGCTCGGCCTGAGCTCAAGACTTCCCTCCGTGCTGCCCTCCACCGGCACTAAGAATGCTTCTCCCAGAAACTCCTGCCTGATGTCAGTGTAAGCAAGTGTGAGTGGGGTTGAGAAGGTAGTGAGGGTGAGCAGGTAATGAACAGGGGTGAGCGGGTGTGAGCAGGGGTGAGCGCATGTCAGCAGGGGTGAGGGGGTAAAGACCAGGGGTGAGCAGGGGTGAGCGGGTGTGAGCAGGGGTGAGCGGGTGTGATTGGGGTGAGCGGGTAAAGAGCAGGGGTGAGCGGGTGTGAGCAGGAGCAAGCAGATTTAAGTGGTGTGAGCAGGTATGAGTGGGGGTGAGAAGGTAATGAGACTGAGCAGGTATGAATGAGGGTGAGCAGGTGGCCCCGGGTTCCTCTAGGGTGCCCTGCACTAATCCCAGCATCCCAGAGTTGCCCCTCCCCATGGGGTGTTCAGTTCTCCCCCACTGACACGCCCCTTTCAAAGGACCCACACAATCGTCATGGTCGAGTCAACACAGTACGTAACACACACCAGGCTCCTAAAATAGCAAACGGTTTCTTAATCTTCACTTAGAGCAAGAGCATTTCCAAGAATATCTTGGGTAAGAGGTGACGAGGCCCTGCGCTTGTTCCTGTAATGGGCTTGTCTCCACCCCTCCAAGGGCCACATCAAAGCCACTTGCTGGCCTATGTGCCTCGCACCATAAACAGGACCGCCCTGCTGGGCCACTGGCCATGCAGGCCATTCACAGGACCACAGGTGTGGGCAGGCTGCCCCCTTCCCCTGGCAGCTCTGATCTAGATGGCTCACACTGCCCAGGTTGGTCCAAGCAGAACAGCACTCGTGACCCCTCGTACACACAGCCCCCTCCCACCCCCTCTTCCCCAGAGCATGGAGCTGGCAGAGAAAGGCGCAAGGCAGGCGTCCGCCAGCCTCAGACCAGAGACAGGAGCTTCCTCCCACCTGCCGTTGTTCATTCCAACTTTTCTAATGACAAGATGAGCCTCTTAAAACACTGGGTCTGTTGAGTGTGACTTGTCCAGCTGGCTCTCCCAAGCCCACGGAGGGAACAGTGACGGTGATGAGTAGGAAGGCCACACGCCCACATGGGTGATGAGGGTTAGGCCGCTCTGTGTCACACCACCATGACTCGGCGTCCACCCCACAGCTCCTAGACCACAGAATCTGATGGAGAAGGTTGGAGGTGCATGGTTCTACACACACTTTTTATTTGCCAAATCCACCTAAGCACTGGCTCGGTTCTTTATGAGGCCACCTAGGGGCCGGCGCTCAGAGGCAGGCAGGCCACCTCCAGTGCGCAACTTCATCAACTGCTTCCCCATCTACTGCTCGTTCTTGACCCCAAGAGAGACTGTATATGTATTTGTAGACAGTCTCTATATCTATGTTTCCCATATAGAAAGAATAAGGGTTTTGGCCGGGCGCGGTGGCTCAAGCCTGTAATCCCAGCACTTTGGGAGGCCGAGACGGGCGGATCACGAGGTCAGGAGATCGAGACCATCCTGGCTAACACAGTGAAACCCCGTCTCTACTAAAAATACAAAAACTTAGCCGGGCGAGGTGGCGGGCGCCTGTAGTCCCAGCTACTCGGGAGGCTGAGGCAGGAGAATGGCGTGAACCCGGGAGGCGGAGCTTGCAGTGAGCTGAGATCCGGCCACTGCACTCCAGCCTGGCGACAGAGCAAGACTCCGTCTCAAAAAAAAAAAAAAAAAAAAAAAAAGAAACAAGGGTTTTTCAGCAGGTGAGTGCCCAGGATTAGAGAGGTAGCTCACGCTTTTAACCTACCTGAGACTGCCCATCAGCTTCCCCGCCAGACTTATTTGCACTGCAATCTTTCTCCATCAGAAAGAAAATAACGACCACAGGCCAGCCTGATGCCCTCTGGGGAGCCCTAAGGAGACAGCATGAGTCAAGCACCTGCCAGGTCCGGAGATGCCACAGGATGCTGCTGCGAGATGCCCATACTCCAGCATGCTCCACAGGCCAGGGCAGCTGGGAACAAGGGTGTTTCAAGATTTCAGCTCACAAGTCAGGAGTTTTAGCCATTGGTCTGTGTCCTGAGGACAACTGGGAAGTTTCCAACTGGGGAAGGGGAATCTAAAAGCCCTTTTGGAGGTCAAGGCTGCAGTGAGCTAAGATTACCCCCACTGCACTCTAGCCTGGGCAAGAGAGAAACACTATCTCCAAAAAAAAAAAAAAAAAAAAAAAAAAAAAACACAGGAGCCCTTTAGGTTCTGTTTCATCTCCCTCGCTCTAGGCCTGAGCAGTCTGGAGCTCCGGTCAGACCTGCACCACCAGTCAGGATGTCAGGCTGTGTATACACTGGGCTAAGACTATCAGGCCTGGGACTCACTGTCGGGAAATCTGTTTCCCAGTACAAGGCCATAAACTGGTTATCACGCCCGACTCTTCATCCCAGGGCCTGACCTCTGGGCCTGACATCTTTACAATTCCAGGAACCATCCGATTAGGGAGACCTGCAGCAGGAACGATAGCCTGAAGAGGGAAGAAGCAGCCCTCTGCAGACCAAGTGCTTTTGGGAGGGGACTGACTGCTGGCAGTTCATGGGGCAGAGAGAAATGCTGCCGCCCTGGGTGCCAGAGAGGGCAGGGTGCAGGGGAGGCAAAGGCGGCTGCTACTCCACAAACACTCGCTATAAAGCAAGTGTCACAGGGACACCAGAGGAGGACCTGGACTGGAGTTGCGACTTCCGCTGCCTCCCAGCTCTAGGCCCCCTCTTCAGAAAGGACGCCTGCCCCTGCTCTTCTGCAAAGTCACTCTGCCCTGTGGAAGGCTGATCCAGGCCTCAGCACTCCTGGCCTCCATGGCAGCGCTCCCTCAGCACTCGCACCGTGACTTCTGAGCCCTTTCCAACACGCCCTGCCCACCCTCCAATCTCAATGTCCACCACTCCCAGCGCCCCTGCTGTTCTGCAAGCCTCGTGTGGTCGAGGGGCTTCTCATTTCTGTCCCCTCTGCCAGGACACTCCAGCCCCAGATGGTGGCATGGACGCTCCCTCTTCATTCAGGCCAACTGCCCGAGTCCGAGTGTCTGCTCCTCAGAGAAGCCCTCCCTGAGCCCCCTTGTAACAGACCCTGCAGCAGCCTGGAGCCTTCTCTTGCTCTGCTCTTCGTAACTTGCTCCCTGATATTTGTAGAGATGCATCTGCTTCTTATCTGCTTTCCATCAAACTACAAGCCTTAGGAGGGCAGGGAGTTAGTCTGTCTGGTACCCAGTGATCCATTCCCAGTGTGCCGAATGATGCCTGGGACACAGTTGGTACTTGTTAAATATCTGTTTGAATAAAATAAACAAACTGACAGTAATAATGTCTCTCCCAAAAAAGGTCAAATTAAGTGTTAAAAAAGCTCTGAAGGCCAGGCACAGTGGCTCACCCCTGTAATCCCAGCACTTTGGGGAGCCAAGGCGGGCAGATCACAAGGTCAGGAGTTCAAAACCAGCCTGGCCAACATGGTGAAACCCCATCTCTTACTAAAAATACAAAACTTAGCTGGGCATTCTGGTGCGTGCCTGTGATTCTAGCTACTGGGGAGGCTAGGGCAGGAGAATGGCTTAAACCCAGGAGGCGGAGGTTGCAGTGAGCCGACTTTATGCCACTGCACTCCAGCCTGGGTGACAGAGCAAGACTCCCTCTCAAAAAAAAAAAAAAAAAAGCTCTGAAGTTTAGGTTTTATTTTATTTTGAGACAGAGTTTTGTCTCGTCACCCAGGCTGGAGTGCAATGGCGCAATCTCGGCTCAATGCAACCTCCGGCTCCTGGGTTCAAGCGATTCACTCGCTTCAGCCTCCTGAGTATTTGGGATTACAGGCGGCTGCCACCACGCCCAGCTAATTTTTGTATTTTTAGTAGAGATGGGGTTTCACCATGCTGGCCAGGCTGGTCTCAAACTCCTGACCTCAGGTGATCCACCCACCTCTGACTCCCAAAGTGATGGGATTACAGGTGTGAGCCACAACTGCACCCGGCCTATTTTGTTTTTGTTTTGTTTTGTTTTGTTTTGTTTTTGAGATGGAGTCTTGCTCAGGCTGGGGTACAGTGGCGCGATCTCAGCTCAGTGCAACCTCTGTCTCCCGGGTTCAAGTGATTTTCGTGCCTCAACCTCGCGAGTAGCTGGGACTACCGACATGCGCCACCACACCGGGCTAATTTTTGTATTTTTAGTAGAGACAGGGTTTCACTATGTTGGCCAGGCTGGTCTCAAACTTCTGGCCTCAGGTGATCCGCCCACCTTGCCCTCCCAAAGGGCTGGGATTATAGGTGTGATCCACTGCGCCAGGCCTCTGCAGTTCTAAGACAGAAGTGCACGAACATTTTAAGAGTACAGGCACGAACATGTACTCCTCCCTCAAGCGCCCCCACAGTATTCTGCAATAAATCTCACAGGATTCTCAGACTCCAATAAACACACGGAGAGGACAGAAGATCTCATAGTCTTATCCTGGCAGCATAAGCACTCGCCTGCTCTGACATCAGTACAGCTCTGAGAAAGTGTAAGCGCCCACAGGCTGGTGTGTGCGCTCAGCCTGAAGCGAGCAATTTGCACCAGCACAGCACCCCTACCACACCCACTGGGTGCCCAGGGGAGAGCCGCCTCACGTGTCGCCTAGGCAAACAGGGTGGGGCTGCCCGCCTCTCGCCATCAGTTCACCTTTGGGCAGAATGCCAACTGGCCTATCAGAAAGGCAATAAAAATAGTGACATTCTCACAACCATTAACAGACTTCCCTGTCAGCATGAGCCAGAAATCTCTTAATCCAACACCCTGCTCCGCCCTAGCCACCCACATTGTGTTGTTAATGCTAGAATACTGCATGTAGAAGAAATTGAAGTCAACATGTTAAAACTCATTTTCTGATCTTCCTCATGAAATGCACGCCGGAGGGCAGAGCCCATGTCCCAGCAGATGGACACAGCCTGGTTCGGCACAGCATGGCTCCTGCCTGGATGTGATAATGGGATGGGCACCACCCGCTCTGTCCCTCACCTCTCCACGGAGCAGAAAGATGAAGAGAGACATGAGAACTGGCTTGACACAGTTCATACTCAGCCTCCCCTGAAGCTGCCTCTCAAGACCTCGAAGTGAGCTTACTGGCACCCAGCAGATACCACACTTTCAACGGCTGACAAGGCCGGACTGCTCCTGCCTGTACCCCACCCCCGACCAGAACCAGGTTTGGGAAGGAAAGCTCAGCACCCATCCAGATGTGTCTGCAGCAGCACAAAGCACTTCCTGTTAAGAGTCCAAATTCTAGCCCAGCTCCCAGAACCTTGTCCCACCACACCTACTGGGCGAGGAGCGAGGGCCAAGCAACAGGAAACTGACAACCATGAATCAGAGGAACTGCCACCTGCCTGAGATCCAACCCAGATGCCCACCCTGCCCCACCTCCCATAGCCAAGGCGATGCAGGGGAAGAGGCCCTGGCAGCACCTTCCTTCATGACCAAATCAGCACAACAAAACTACAGGGAGCAAGGCCAGAGACACAGCACCAAGGGATCCAAGACCCCCACCCCACTCCCTTCTGCCAATCTATTCGCTCAGGGACACGCAGTGGCCCTCGGCCCCCAGTGTGATTTCAACCTCCACGCACCCCACCAGGCGCCTCACCCGGCCTAGGAACCGTACGGTTATTTTACAGAAAGTCAAACACGAGCCCCGTTCCCCGTGTCCTCCTGACAATCCAGAGCCATCCCCTGACTGCACAGGAAGGAGATTAAGCCAGGCCCCTCAGCTGTGGCCACAGGTAAATGTGGACTCAGAGCCAGGCTTCTAGACTTCAAGTCTAGTAATCTCGACGCCAAATCACACTTGCGTGACTTCTCCTGAGTATTCTAAATAGGCTCCCTTTACAAAAATCCAAATAAAAATTAATAGATAAACCATATTGCAAAAGAAGTCTCTAGTGCTTGCCTTTAAATAGTTGAGGGTTCCTCTGGTTCTTAGAAACAGCTCAATTTATTGAAATGTGATAGAGATACATGACAGATTGACAGATAAAATATGTTAAGAAATCAGCATAGTACGCAAAAGAGGTGTATCAGGCTGTTGAACGATCGGCAGATGGTTATCACACAGGAATCTTTCCAACAAGGCATCTAAGCAACTGCCAGACAGTCCTGGCAATACTTGACAACACACAAAACACTAAAGAAAAAACGCCAGCCCTCTGAATTTTCTGTCACCAGACTGCACTGAAATCCACTGGCAGCTGCTGAGCCACGGGGTCATTTCACATGAGAAGGTACCTCTTCCCCCCACGCTGCTCTTCCTTGCATCACTACACTCATGGGGCCACCAGCAAGTTCCACACAGTCACTCCGCAAAGCCTCTTGTTGCCTGGCTCCCAGAGGAGTGCTGTGCTGACAGCAGAGTGCTGTCTGAGGGGCGAGGATCTGGAATCCACAGTCCTGGCTTACCCGCCTCTGCCCAAGGGCTTCTGGGAGCAGGAGGAGCTGAGATCAGCCCAGGCCTGTCCTACAGGAGCCTGGGTGAGGGAGTGGAGGTATCAGCGCATAGCCACCGGCAGGAATTTTCTGGGGCCCAAACACAGACACACCCAAAGAGGCACACAGCCTGTACCCAGCAAGCGCCATGCAAAGGGTAGACAGGAAATGGTCCACTGGGCCAGCCATCCAAATCCACAAGCAACCTGCGGCCGCCCACTCATCTCTCAACCTGACACAGGCTGCTCTGGAGGAAGTGACCATCAAAAGATGGGCCTGAAGAGGTGCTGACTTAAGATCCCACTGGCGACACAGCCACTGAGCAGGGAAGGACCCTCGCCTCTCACTTCAGCATCAAGTGACCTCTGACCTCTGGTTCCTGGCTTTAGGATGTAGCCCCTCTGCTCAGCAGCAGCCCCCTCCACGCACCATCCATCCCTCATCCACCTCTGCCAACTCTCCCCTATATCCCATCCCCCACACGGGCACATGCCCTGGGATCCAGCTGTAAGATCATCCCCAATTTCCCACCAGTCCCTGGGTTGCAACGAACGCACCCCACCCCCATACACACACCATCCCCCCACACACACCACCCACACCAGGGCAGGAGAGAGGGAGCGGCAGAAGCACACCAGTCCGGGAAAAGGCAAGACACACCGGAAAAGCCGGTTGGATGTTTCTGTTTCAGCGGTAACTGGGGAGTCAACTCACGTTTATCAAAGCCGCTTCAGGGAAATAACCGGTGGCAGAGTCAGAAGCTACAGGCCAGGAGCCCCCCACCCTCCAGGCTGAGTTAAGGGGCCTCCTCATCGTTCCAGCACAGTGCAGTTGAGGAGAGCAATGCCTAGTCACTCCTCTGCAGCTCCCCAGCACACGGCAGTATGGGTCTGAGGCCTCCCCAAAGGTCAAAGCTGTCCCACTGGCCAGCTCTTTCAATACCCCATCCCTAGGTACTGCTGTTATTCCCAGAAGTAATGCCAATCCAAAATTACTTTCCACACCTGCCACAGGCTGGGGCCACCTGCCCTGAGACACTGACCACCAGCCTGGTTCAGTCACCACACATGCCAGAGATGGGCCCTGCAGGACAGTGTGGCAGTCACTTCCCGCACCAAACAATGCTACCTGCCTAGACAGGCCTGTGGGCCTCAAAGCAGCACATGGGAAGCCCTGGACAGGCCAGAAGCTTCCCATTCCAAGCCGGGAGAGTTCTTAAGGCTAGGCATGAGAATCTACTCGGGGCGTTTTTCAAACACCATGGTGGGTTCAATCCCCACAGAGCTGGAGGAAGGTCTAGGGGAACCTGAGCTTCAGTTTGTTTTTTTGGGTTTTTTTTTTTTGAGATAGAGTCTCGCTCTATCGCCCAGGCTGGAGTGCAGTGGCCGGATCTCGGCTCACTGCAAGCTGTACCTCCCGGGTTCCCGCCATTCTCCTACCTCAGCCTCCCAAGTAGCTGGGACTACAGGTGCCCACCACCACGCCCAGCTAATTTTTTGTATTTTTTAGTAGAGACTGCGTTTCACCATGTTAGCCAGGATGGTCTCGATCCCCTGACCTCGTGATCCGCCCGCCTCGGGCCTCCCGAAGTGCTGGGATTACAGGTGTGAGCTACCGCGCCTGGCTGGCTTCAGTATTTCTTACAATGCACCCCCCCCAGTTGAAAAACACTGGTTTAAAGAAAACAAAAACAAACCACCTGAGCACTGGAAGATCCTCGAGTCTCAACAACACAGATGTGTGCCCACAGCAGTCCACAGCCTAGACCCCAGCCGCAGAGGCCTCCCACTCGCTCAGCTCTTCCGAAAGCCACTAGGACCAGGATAAGAGAATGAGCAAAACAGGCCTCTAGACTGCTCAGGGAGAAGCTAGAAAAGCTGCAGGCTGTACTCATGGCGCAGGGGCCTCCAGGTACCATTTCCCCTTCTCTAGACAGACTAGCCCCGGGGTTGGGGGTCCCCAGTGTCAGAAAGGAGTTATGGTCCCGCTACTAGAGGCGGGCACCCTCCCAACATCAAGAGGCCATCGGGTAAGCCCACTGCTAAGCACAAGCTTTCCAGCATGTTGTACCCATGTCTCGGAGGAGCTGCCCCTGGGATTCTGCCCCATTTCGGCTGCTCCGCCAGATACCTGAGAGGGATAAACATACAATGCAGAGTGTGACCCTCTTCCTACCACCCACCACCAGCAAGACTGTGCACAGAGCCTGCATTTCCTTAGCTATGGGGAAAAAGGGCAGACACTGGCATATAGGGAAAAAACCAAAGGCGGCCGGGCGCGGTGGCTCAAGCCTGTAATCCCAGCACTTTGGGAGGCCGAGACGGGTGGATCACAAGGTCAGGAGATCGAGACCATCCTGGCTAACACGGTGAAACCCCGTCTCTACTAAAAAATACAAAAAACTAGCCGGGCAAGGTGGCGGGCGCCTGTAGTCCCAGCTACTCCAGAGGCTGAGGCAGGAGAATGGCGTGAACCCGGGAGGTGGAGCTTGCAGTGAGCCGAGATCCGGCCACTGCACTCCAGCCTGGGCGACAGAGCGAGATTCCGTCTCAAAAAAAAAAAAAAAAAAAAACCAAAGGCAATAGTGAGGAAAAGACAGGAAAACTGGGTTGCTGATGCCAAAACAAATGATCCCTAATGAATCCTCTTTCTCCCTGAAAAAGGCACTGCCAGCCAGGCGCAGTGGCTCACGCCTGGAATCCCAGCACTTTGGAAAGCTGAGATAGGTGGCTCACAAGGTCAGGCGTTCAAGACCAGCCTGACCAACATGGTGGAACCCCATCTCTACTAAAAATACAAAAATTAGCCGGGCAGGATGGTGCATGCCTGTAATCCCAGCTACTAGGGAGGCTGAGGCACAAGAATCACTTCAACCCAGGAGGTGGAGGTAGCAATGAGCTGAGATCACGCCACTGCACTCCAGCCTGGGCAACACAGCAAGACTCCATCTCAAAAAAAAAAAAAGTTGCCAACAAGCAAGAACTCTGACCATCAAGACAAGGCTAAGGGCCGGGTGTGGTGGCTCACGCCTATAATCCCAGCACTTTGGGAGGCCAAGGTGTGCGGATCACCTCAAGTCGGGAGTTCAAGACCAGTCTGACCAACATGGAGAAACCCAATCTCTACTAAAAATAAAAATGTAGGCTGGGCGCGGTGGCTCAAGCCTGTAATCCCAGCACTTTGGGAGGCCGAGACAGGCAGATAATGAGGTCAGGAGATCAAGACCATCCTGGCTAACACGGTGAAACCCTGTCTCTACTAAAAATACAAAAAAAACTAGCCAAGCAAGGTGGCGGGCGCCTACAGTCCCAGCTACTCGGGAGGCTGAGTCAGGAGAATGGTGTAAACCCGAGACGCGGAGCTTGCAGTGAGCTGAGATCCGGCCACTGCACTCCAGCCTGGGTGACAGAGCAAGACTCTATCTCAAAAAAAATAAAAATAAAAATAAAAAAGTAGCCGGGCGCGGTGGCTCAAGCCTGTAATCCCAGCACTTTGGGAGGCCGAGATGGGCGGATCACGAGGTCAGGAGATCGAGACCATCCTGGCTAACACGGTGAAACCCCGTCTCTACTAAGAAATACAAAAACTAGCTGGGCGAGGTGGCGGGCGCCTGTAGTCCCAGCTACTCGGGAGGCTGAGGCCGGAGAATGGCGTGAACCCGGGAGGCGGAGCTTGCAGTGAGCTGAGATCCGGCCACTGCACTCCAGCCTGGGCTACAGAGCGAGACTCCGTCTCAAAAAAAAATAAAAAAAATAAATAAAAATAAAATAAAATAAAAAAATAAAAAAGTAGCCAGGCGTGGTGGTACAGGCCTGTAATCCCAGCTATTCAGGAGGCTGAGGCAGGAGAATCACTTGAACCCAGGAGGAGGAGGTTGTGGTGAACCAAGATTGCGCCATTGCACTCCAGCCGGGGCAACGAGAGCAACATTCCGTCTCACGGCTAAGGCATGTTCCTCTCCATCTCTTAGGAGAGGTTACATCACCACATCTTTACAACAGCCACCAAATGATGTGACCATATATGGTCTTTGATGCATAAAAGAGACGGATTTTACACAACTGAAATTCACTTCTGGGGAGGCAAGGCAGGCAGACCACTTGAACTCAGGAGTTCAAAACCAGCCTGGGCAACATGGTAAACTCCCATCTCTACAAAAATACAAAAAATTAGCTAGACGTGGGGGCACACGCCTGTAGTCCCAGCTACTCAGGAGGCTAAGGTGGGAGGACTGCTTGAACCGGGAAGTGGAGGTTGCAGTGAACTGAGATCATACTACTGCACTCCAGCCTGGCAAACAGAGCAAGACTGTCTCGGAAAAAAAAAAAAAAAATCCACTTGGGGAGATGAATGCTCTCCTCTCCCCAAGTCATGGGACAGCTATGCTGTGCCTGCAAGGGCTGCTGGGAAGGTAAAAAGGGAGAAGTGCAGTGCTCTAACAGGCAGGTGCCAGGGCTCCCCCACCCCCTGCCCATGCTTGTGGCTGTCCCACGCTGGGCCGTCCTCCAGCCAGCTGCTGCGCACCTTTGGCATGGAACGTCCAGCCCCTCCGCCAGTACTCCTGCAGCTGGACCCGCTCCTGCTGTCCCAGGCTGCACACCTCGCTGTAGAACTGCCGCTCGATGTGCACATAGGCCGCTGGGATGGCGCCAGCCACTCCCTTGGCCCCAAAGAAGCCATTCACCTCTGGTGAGGCCAGCAGGATCTGGTACTCAGCCCGAGTGCCCAAGACCAGGTCCATGTAGGCCTGGGTCAGGTTGAAGTAGCCAGTGGTGAGGTAGACCTTTGCACCACGCTCCGCCTCAGTCAACAGGGTCTCAGTGACAATCTCATCGATTTGAATCTCGAAGGGCTTCATCTGAATCAGCGGATAAATCCAGGTGTCAGGGGCTGGTCTGCGATCCCCAGCAGCTGCTGCATCTTCCTGGGTCAAAAGGGAGTTGCTGTGGAAGGTCTGGGCATGCAGCATCTGCTGGCGGGTCCTGGCTGAGTTGATCACATCCATGACCCTCTTATTGGCTGCCTTGCAGTACTCGGCCCGGTCACCTAGAGGAAGACGTGAGAGAGGAGTGAAGGGAAGAGAAAGAAAGGATCTAGATTCTGCCCAGCTCAGGGGACGGGGCATGTGACAGGCAGGTGCAGATGCTACAACTGGATGTTCACTGAACACACACTGAGTGGGCCCAGGACCCCAAGCCCAGAGCGAGGCTCCTCTGGGGATACAGTTTGCCCAAGACAAGGGCCTGGCCCACAGCAGCCCACACTCAGGCAGAAGTGAAAGCCATGTCAACCTATCAGTCCAATTACAAACAAGTTTAAACCCAGGCAAGACAAACTGACAGGGGGAGAAATCAGGATAGTGGTTACCTTGGGGGTAATCCCTTGCAGGGGCACATACAGGGGGCCTTCAGGAAGCGGGTCCACTAGGAACAGGTTCATGGCTGTATACTTACGACTGGTGCTCGGGGTGCATGTTCTACTTCAATAAGGAAGCTCAGTCAAATAAAGACATACAAGTATAACCAAAAAAGGAGCGTGCGTATTCCACAGATGGGGTCACAGGGAAAGCCTTGGATAAACACCATCAGCTTGGATAAGCACATCACCATGTGGGAAAGCTTCCCACAGCAGTGACAGTCCTGGGAGAGAGGAAGAACGGGCAGGCTCAGGCTCTGCATGGGGTGCCCTTTGTATTCGGACAAGACACTGGTGACAGGTAACCATGCTGACACACTAAAGGGAAAGATGCTACTATCAGACAAGACAAAGCTGAGAATTAATGAGTTAAGCACCCAACTCAAGAAGACAGGGGAAAGAAACAACAGAATATAACCATGAATACAGTATAGGGAAGCAAAAATAAAGAACAGGCCAGGCAGGGCCGGGCGCGGTGGCTCAAGCCTGTAATCCCAGCACTTTGGGAGGCCGAGACGGGCGGATCACAAGGTCAGGAGATCGAGACCATCCTGGCTAACGCGGTGAAACCCCATCTCTACTAAAAAATACAAAAAAAACCTAGCCGGGCGAGGTGGCGGGCGTCTGTAGTCCCAGCTACTCGGGAGGCTGAGGCAGGAGAATGGCGTGAACCCGGGAGGCGGAGCTTGCAGTGAGCTGAGATCCGGCCACTGCACTCCAGTCTGGGCGACAAAGCGAGACTCTGTCTCAACAAAAAAAAAAAAAAAAAAAAAAAAAAAAAAGAACAGGCCAGGCACAGTGGCTCACGCCTGTAATCCCAGCACAGCACTTTGGGAGGCCGGGGCAGGCAGATCACCTGAGGCCAGGAGTTTGAGACCAGCCTGGCCAACATGGCGAAACCCTGTCTCTACCAAGAGTACAAACAGTAGCCTGTAACCCCAGCTACTTGGGTGGCTGAGGCTGGAGAATCACTTGAACCTGAGAGGCAGGGGTTGCAGTGAGCTGAGATCGTGCCACCGTACTCCAGCCTGGGTGACAAGAGCAAAAAACTCCATCTCAAAAAATACATATATGTGTGTGTGTGTGTACATATATGTGAGAGTGTGTGTGTGTATGTGCATATATATATACACACAAAAAAAAATAAGAATAGGAATTACTAGAATGAAAACGATACAAAAATGGAGAAAGTCGACTGTCTGACAAAGGACTGACAAGACAACAAGGCTTTGGCGAGGCTGGTGAGGGAAGTGAAACAGGGAAGGAGGGCTGTCCCGGGCCATCCTGCCGGCTTGCACGGTCTGAGCTGAGAGCAGGGACAGACACTCGGTGCCTTTCAGGGCTGGGCTCCAGAACAAAGAGAAGGACCAGCCCGTGCAGGAGTCTGGACTGTCGATGCCAGCGCCCTCCGGGGAGAAAGGAGTCACACTGCCGCACGCTGGACGGGGCTGCGGGAGGGAGGAGCGCCGGGGCCCTGAGCACACCCTGAACCTCTCTGTGGACTCACATTCTCCCAAGCACAGCTGGGCTCGAGTCTCCCCACTCTTGCTCCGAGCGTGCTGGCTCTCATCTTGGCCTAAGCACGGCCCGTTTTCTCTCATATCCATGCCTGGCCCGTTACATTAGACCAGGGATCCAAATACATTTTCTGTAAGGGTCAGATGGTAAATATTTTAGGCTTTCTGGGCCAAAAGGCAGAGCTGAGGATGCTAGGCAGGCACTCAGCAAGAGAGATGCAGAGCTCCACAAGCTCTTTATGGATGAAATTCAAAATACACCAGTAGTAACTGAGCATGGCGGCGGGCAGAGCATCACACCATCACAGTCGGGCTCTGAGGCCCAGGGCTCCCCTAACACAAGGACAGGGCTTCCACCAGATGGCCCACTTAAATGCTTCCATTCTAGGTCCACAAGACGCGGAGAGTTCTTCTCCCAACAAGGTCCAAGTTCAGCTCCTCCTCCCCAAGTTCAAATCCAGCAAATTCAGCAGCAGCCCTCTAAAGGCCATGGGGGAGCCACAGCCACAGGAATCACAGGAATGCAAATGGCCTGGAACACTCATGCCAGGACCTGCCTGGATCCAGTGGGCAGATCTGAGAGCTCTTACACTTCACTTTCCAGGCAGGGGGCCACAGAGCTCAAGGGAGCTGGAAGTCACAGGCACAAGTGATAGGCTTGGGGAAATGGGCCCTAGGCGAACAGCTGCTGGCCTGGTTGCTTCCTGTGATGCAGGGCAGGCTCCTGGGTCACTCGCCCAGGCACACGTGTTCATTGCTGAGTAGCTACTTGTTAACTGCATCCTGACCTGAGTTTGTCACCCGCCCCCGCTAGTTCACCTGAGACCTGGGTCACCAGGTCACGCCGCTGCATACCCTTGCCTGAGTCCTCCTCACCTGCATCTTCCCTCCCACACTCCCGCCTTCCTGGGCCGGCTCTCTCACCCACAGAGCATGACTGATGGCCAGTGAGTCACATCTGTCTGGCTTTTTTAAGGCCAAAAGCAGAATGAAGCCCTCCCACCCAAGATCCCTATGCCTGCGGCAAGGCCACCCAGAGGCGTGCTCTCCTGGGCCCTCACTCCACCCCACCCACAGCCACAGAAGGGTGTCAGCGGCAGCCCCTACCTTTGTAAGGATGCACCATCCCATCCACCACCTGCACCGTGTCGTCCCCCTGCAGCTGCAGGGACACATCCCCCACCGCGTCCACCAGCTCCGTGAAGAAGTCGGCAATCTCCACGCAGTCCTGCAGGAACACGTAGCGATCCTGGCGGTTGGTGAAGTAGGAGTCACTCAGGTTTGCACTACAGGGATGGAAGACGCAGGTTCTCAGGTGAACTAGCAGGGGGGCGACAAACTCAGGTCAACATGCAGTTAACAAATAGCTACTCAGCAATGAATACGTGCAAGAGACAAAGCCAGAGTCGATCCAAGCTGACACAGCGAGTGACCCACAGGCTCCTCCTCTCAAGGAGCTGACAATCTAGCTGAGAAGAGGAGATGCAGACACAGAAAGTCAGCTAACCACGCAGGGCTTTTGTTTGCTTATTTGTCCTGAGACAGCCTCATTCTGTCGCCCAGGCTGGAGTATAGTGGCATGATCTTGGCTCCCTACAGCCTCCGCCTCCCAGGTTGAAGTGATCCTCCTGCCTCAGCCTCCTGAGTAGCTGGGGTTACAGGCGTGCACCACCACACCCAGCTAATTTTTGTACTTTTAGTAGAGATGGGGCTTCACCATGTTGGCCGGGCTGGTCTTGAACTTCTAACGTCAGGTGATCCCTCTGCCTCAGCCTCCCAAAGTGTGGGATTACAGGCGTGAGCCACTACGCCCGGCCCATGCAGGGCTATTTATCAGTGCCCATGTTTGTTTGTTTTCTCTGTCCCACTAAGTGACAGCTGCCACTGGAACCGTCCCAGAGCAAGGATGCAATCAAGGGCTTTCTCTCAGCACCAGCAACCCAATCCTGGTCCCACTGCCGAGGGGAGGGCCTGTGAAAGGGCCCACATTTATCAACCCAAGGACCTGGACTTCCAGGTCTGACTCTTGTTTATTTTTCTGGCTCTGTCTACCTGACAAAGTGACTCATCCTCTCTGATCTGTTTCCACATGTACACAGTGAGGAAAATACCACAGAGGGTCACTGGGGGTGGGAACAGACAACACACCTGAGTGGCCAGCACATGCTAAGTGCCCAATCAACAGTGACTTCCAGTCAGTCCCTGGGGGTTTCCAGCCTCAGTGGCAGAGACAGTGCCAGGGAGGTGCTGCGGGTGCACAGCAACCAGACCTACAAGCAGGTTCTCCAAGGCTGAGGGGAACGGGTTTCCCACTGTTCCTATTCCACTGCCCTCCAGCCTGCAGAGCAGGAAGGCAAAAGCACCGGCAGTGGGAAGCACTCACCCGCTCAAGATGACGCTGTTGTCGAAGAGATACACCTTAATGTGCTGCAGGCCAATGGTCTCGTTGAAGCGCTCAGGGATGAGGAGCCGGAGCAGGCCGCGGAGGTGCGGCGTGTGAAAGAGGGAGACTCGGACCTGCTCTGGGAACCTCTGCAGAAGTGGGAGCAGCATCGTGCGGGAGTTCTTCCGGCCTGAACACAGGACAGAGAAAGCGGCCGTTGACTCACAACAGGAAGGCATCCTGCCTCCAGTGAGGAGCCACCTCCACGTGGCCTCGCCTTCACCTGCGCTGTCCACCTGAATCATTCACACCAACTGGGGCTACTCCTAGCCAGGGGACTCCTGGGCCAACCTCTGTCCTGTATGCTGGCCACATCTCAGGCCTGGAGTGCTCAGCATGGCAGATGCCTGCTCTTTTTGCCACCCAGCACCCATTCACCCTCCTCCTGGTAACTGCACCCAACCTCCTCCTGGGGCACTACCCCACCCACTCTCAGCATTTCTGCTCTGGGAGACGACCCTACCCACCTTGCCCCTCACCCCCAGCTCCATGGCGGAGCACACAGGCCTGGGCCGGACTATTCGGCACAGTCCAAGCTCCCGGCTGGGCACGCCACGGTCAGGCCACTCAGGAACTTTGACCGAATTCTCAGGAAACCAGACTCTTTCAAAGGACAAGGTATCATAGGGAGACAAGCCTAAGCCACCAGGGGTCACCACACAGAGCCTGAGAAGGAAGCCAGGCCAAAGAAAACAGCTACGGGATGGATCCTGGCGACACAGCCAAACCCCAAATCACAAGCCACCCAAAGCAGATCAGTCACAGGAGTCCAAAAAAGTCTTTTTGCCTAAGGCAGTTTTTCAAGAGACAAAGTCTGGCTACATTGCCCAGGCTGGACTCAAACTCCCAGCTCAAGCAGTCCTCCCACCTCAGCCTCCCAGGCAGGTGGGACCACAGGGCGTGCCACTGACTCGGCTCCTGCCTAAGCTGATTTTAGTTGGGCTTTCAGTCACTTGCTGCAGAAAAAAATCCTAACTCACACAATCAGGCATCCTGGGCCAGCATGGATGATCTTCAAATAGCCTTGTCTCTGCCTGGGGACGAGGGGGTGACAGTAACTCCTCTTGGAACTGAGGATCTGACACAGGAAGCATGAGGGGCCAGGCGTGCATGCCACCTACCTCGTGAGCCCCGCGTGAAGTCTAAGAGAATGGAGACCTTGAGATTTGAAGGAAACTTTGCTTGGAGTGACTTTTCTAGAGTACTTTCCAGGCAGTCCACCTACCAAGAAAGAACACAGAAGAAGAGAACATTAAGACCCAAAGAGGTGTGTGTATTCAAAGAAAAACAAAACGCCCCATCGGCTAGTGCTCTCGTCATCTTCTCCAAAGACAGGTTTGTGCCATCAGCACTCGGACACCAACACCACAAAAACTCTCTGTCTGAGAGCCCCTTCTTGATCATCAGAAGCAGCACCCAGGGGCCCTGATCTCCTCCAGGAATGGAAGGGGACCTGCAGGCAGAGGCGTGCTGCCTGACAGCCAGCCCATGCCACCCTGGAAACGCTACGACACCAGGTCCCACGTACATTTCAACACAGATAATCCTCACAGACAAAACAAACAGTGCCCTCCTCGTAAAGAGCACTTAGTAAATATTTGCCAAATGAATGAATCCAAGACACGGCCTGCCCACTGGCCACTCTCCGCAGTGCTGACATTCCATTCTTCTCCCGTGAGAACACACAGGCTCCCAGGCTTGGAGGGGAGGGTATATCCTTAAAAGAGAGGGAGGCAGCCGGGTGTGGTGCCTCACGCCTGTGATCCCAGCACTTTGGGAGGCCGAGGTGGGCAGATCACCTGAGGTCAGGAGTTCAAGACCAGCCTGACCAACATGGAGACCAACATGGAGAAATCCCATCTCTACTAAAAATACAAAATTAGCCGCGGTGGTGGCGCATGCCTGTAATCCCAGCTACTCGGGAGGCTGAGGCAGGAGAATCACTTGAATCCTGGAGGAGGAGGATGTGGTGAGCCAAGATGGCGCCACTGCATTCCAGCCTGGGCAACAAGAGCGAAACTCTGTCTCAAAAAAAAAAAAAAAAAAAAGAGGGAGGCCTCCTTCTTAGGAGAGGCAGAGAGGGGAGGACGGCTCATATGAACCCATTGCCCCTCCCTCTCCACACTCCAATCCCTATAGCTCCCACCTGTAACTCTGAGCGAGGACAGACCAAGAAACGGCACTAACTCTGGGCAATGGGCCCCATCCGTTTCACCATACGGAGCGGAAAGCAATCCCAGGAGACCAAGAGAAAGACGTGATCTCATTCACAGACTCACTTCAGCTGAGCCTCAGCTCCCGCCACGTACCAGAACTTGCGCTGGCCCCAACAGCTCATACAAACCTGGGGACTGCTGGCTCCTTCCCACCCACCTATCTCACTGTAAGTGACAAGGATGGCACAACAGCAAGTCCAAGGGGAACAAGGCTGGCAGCAGCCCTGGCACTTGACACCAGCCCGTGGCAGAACCAGCCAGCCAGCCCAACTTGCACTCAGGTCCGTTTGTCCAGTACAGGGTCAGAAAGCCTTTTGTGTAAACAGCCAGAGAGTAAATATTTGGAGCTTTACAGACCAGATCAGCGCTGTCACAACTACCCAGTTCTGCCGCTGCAGCATGAAACTGACCACAGATAATAGGCGAATGAGTGTGGCTGTGCTCCAACAAAATTTTATTTACCAATACAGAAATTTAAAGTTTTCGTAAGTCATAAAATACTATTTTTTTTCTTTCCCAATTATTTGAAAATGTAAAAACCATTCTTTCTTAGCTCACAGGTCACACCGTAACAGGTGGCAAGTCAGATTTTGCCTGCAGGCCACAGTCGGCCAAGCCCTGAACTGGCAGGCAGAGCTGCCTGGGACCCTGTGTGAGTAGGAGGACACTGCCAGTGAGGCCAAGAAGGCCCAGACCAGGCCTCCCCACGCTCTCCTCACCAGGCCCTCCCCACACCAGGCCCTCCTGACATGCCCACATCTGGGGCAACAAAAATAAGAGCTGGCTCTGACATGGAGGCCAAGGAAAGGCAGCTCCACACCAACTCCATGGCACAAAAAGCTGTGGCACGTTGGGGCCCATTCACTACTGCTACCAGGACCATCTCCCCATAAACCTTACCAGTTCCTGTTCCAAAGGACCTGTCCCCAGGTAGAGGGATGCCATCACGACCCGCTTCTTGGCCACTCTTATCTGCCCCTGAGAGAGGAGAAAAATCCAAAATTCAAATTTATCATTTTCATGGTTCACTAAGAAAACAGAACCCTTTGACCTGGCAAGCAAATCCTACTCCAAGCTGAACTATCCTATGTCTTTGCCAATTAATATTTAAAGCAAGCTCGAAACGTGTATGGTAACCTCCCAAATAAGTTCCCACAATCCTAAAAGAAAATAGCCTGCAAAGTAAAGCAAAGTCTGGGCCAACTATAAAATGCAACACGGCCATTAAGAAGAATGAAGGCAGGCTGGGTGTAATGGCTCACGCCTATAATCCCAGTACTCTAGGAGGCCGAGGCAGGCAGATCGTTTGAAGCCAGGAGTTCGAGACCAGCGTGGCCAACATGGCGAAACCCTGTCTCTACTAAAAACATAAAGATTAGCCAGACCATGGTGGCGCAGGCCTGTAATCCCAGCTACTCAGGAGGCTGAGGCAGAAGAATCACTTGAACCCAGGAGGCAGAGGTTGCAATGAGCTGTGATCACACCACTGCACTCCAGCCTGGGCAACAGAGCAAGATTCCGTCTCGAAACAAAGAATGAAGGCAATCTACGCACACTGCCACGAATGTCCACAATGGATTGCTGAGCCACAAGCAAATGACCTGTGCTCCCACCTCCTACACCTCACTCCTGCACAAAGCATGCAAGCGCACGCGCATGTGCGTGTGTGTGTGTTTGTGTGTCTGCAGAAGCATGGAGGGTACACAGCAAACTGTCCTCCAAAAAGCAGAGCTCAAAGGAAGGGGAGTATGGACACAAACCTGCCCTCTTTACCTTCTACCCATCTGCACAGTTTCCAATGTCCATATTCAGCATGCACCACTCTTGAAATGTAGATGGACAGGTATACAGACACGTGAGCAGAACACACCAGTGCCCCAACATGACACCCCAAATCAGTCCTAACAGCCAGGGGCCTCTCCCTAGCAGTCCCACCCCAGAGAAGGAGGCAGGGGTACAAAGAATGGCAGGGGTACAAAGAATGGCAGTGCTACCAAAAGATACACAGGAGACCCAGGTGAGAGGGAGGCAGCTTCACATCTACCTGCTTCTCTATCAGAAGGAACATCACAGCCCACCCTGCATCGTCAACACAGGATGACAGACAACTTGACTAGACAGAAACATGAACAATCACTAGGAAAGGCTTCCGGACAAGGAAAAAACAAAGCAACTTCCCAAGGTTGCTATTTCCTTTGTTTTGTTATGAATTAAAATAGATGTTTGTGGGGGTAATGATTATAAAGAAAGGGAAAAATAAATAAGGCATAAGACGCCGAGCGTGGTGGCTCACGCCTGTAATCCCAGCACTTTGGGAGGCCAACGCAGGCAGATCACAAGGTCAGAAGATCGAGACCATCCTGGCTAACACGGTGAAACCCTGCCTCTATTAAAACAAAATACAAAATATTAGCCGGGCGAGGTGGCGGGCACCTGTAGTCCCAGGTGCTCGGGAGGCTGAGGTAGGAGAATGACATAAACCCGGGAGGTGGAGCTTGCAGTGAGATGAGATCGAGCCACTGCACTCCAGCCTGGGCGACAAAGCGAGACTCCGTCTCAAAAAAATAATGAAAGAAAGACAGAAAGAAAGACAAAGACAGAAAGAGAGAAAGTCAGAGAGAAAGAGAAAAAAGAAAGATTGAGAAAGAAGGCATAAGACAATTTAGTTCAGGCAACCAAAGCATATCTGACTGTTTACTACAAGACACCAGGTCCTACAGATGTAGCGAAGGCATGGGAACCAGGCAGAAACCAGCACCGTCCTCCCTTCTCGCTGTGTGCCCTGGGAAGAAACATGCTACTCAGTGTGACACACACTAGGAGAATCTGCCCACACTTCAGCGCAGACTGCAGGGAAAGGAGGCCCTGGCGTATTCTCCACCTGCTGGGGCAAGCCCTTCTGCCCCTTCCTGCTCTCTGCAGGCCCACCCTCCTCAGGCAGGGCCCGACCTCCTGGCCAGGGGATCACTACATGGAGACAGTCAGTCATCCTCCCAGAGTTGATTAGGACAGAGAAGAATTGCCTTTGAAAAACTTGTTTCTTCAGGCTGGGCACGGTGGCTCACGCCTGCAATCCCAGCACTTTGGGAGGCCGAGGTAGGTAGATCACCTGAGGTCGGGAGTTCGAGACCAGCCTGACCAACATGGAGAAACCCTGTCTCTACTAAAAATATAAATTAGCCAGGCATATGGTGGTGCATGCCTGTAATTCCAGCTACTCAGAAGGCTGAGGCAGGAGAATCACTTGAACCCAGGAGGTGGAGGTTGTGATGAGCCGAGATCGTGCCATTGCACTCCAGTCCGGGCAAACTCCATCTTAAAAAAGAAAAGAAAAGAAAAGAAAAGAAAAACCTGTTTCTTCAACTTGAGGAGAGAATCAAGTAGGAGCAAAGAGCCAACAGCTGCAGCACCATTTGGTACAAACAAGGATGCCCAGGACAGGTGAGCAGTGCAGGGAGGCGGATGAGGGGAGAACAAAAGGCCACGCCTGTATGCACACACAGAACGCATTCTGAATGAACCAGTCAAGCTAAGTGTGGATCAACAAACAGAACAAAAGCGCAAAAGGAGAGAAAATGGGCAGGCACTCAAATGACTGAGAGTTCATTTTCCGCACAAAGATGAGTCTCTACCTAGATTTCCTATTGTCTCCCAGCATTCTGCCTGCTTGGCCTGGCCCCATCAGACCTTCATTCTTCTTTTTTTGTTGAGACAGAGTCTCGCTCTGTTGCCCAGGCTGGAGTGCAATGGCGCGATCTTGGCTCATTGCAACCTCCACCTCCCAGGTTCAAGCAATTCTCCTGCCTCAGCCTCCTGACTAGCTAGGCTCACAGGTGTGCACCACCCTTCCGTATTTTTGGTAGAGACGGGGTTTCACCATGTTGACGAGGCTGATCTCTAACTCCTGACCTCAGGTGATCCACCCGCCTCAGCCTCCCAAAGTGCTGGGATTACAGGCGTGAGCCACCATGCCTGGCCTAGACCTTCATTCTAATATCATTGCTAATACAAACTCATAGTTCATGCTGTTAAAAATTAATTAGTGTTGAATTACTTCATTCCAATTAGCAGTTTAACCAGAATAACTAGATGTGGCATGTAAACCTGAGTAACACGTTGAAAGCTGAACCCCCAAATGCAAAACTTACATCACTACCAGGAGAGGAAAGGCACACACTTAAGACAGAGTCCCTAAAGAATCAAGACTATGCCGGGCGCGGTGGCTCATGCCTGTAATCCCAGCACTTTGGGAGGCCAAGACGGGCGGATCACGAGGTCAGGAGATCAAGACCATCCTGGCTAACACGGTGAAACCCCGTCTCTACTAAAAATACAAAACACTAGCCGGGCGCGGTGGCCAGCGCCTGTAGTCCCAGCTACTGGGGAGGCTGAGGCAGGAGAATGGCGTGAACCCAGGGGGCGGAGCTTGCAGTGAGCAGAGATCCGGCCGCTGCACTCCAGCCTGGACGACAGAGCGAGACTCCGTCTCAAAAAAAAAAAAAGAATCAAGACTACAAGGCTTAGACCCAGGATGTCTAAATTCCCCGTTACCTTGAAAGGCCTCTTCATGCATATCAAATCGCACCCACGAGTTTTTACTTCCTATTACATCTACCAAGATGACACTCATACTGTGTTTGGAGATGATTCCAGGGTTAGGGGTCCATCATGCACAGACTAGATGAAGATGCCCTCCTGCCCTGTCACCTTTAGCAAGGACATACCCGTGTGGCCCACGGGTCCTCAGTCCTCACTAACCTCCCTTCTCGTGGTCACAACTTCACCGTGGAACAAAAGGAATCAGTGCACCCATAAGAATCAAAGTCTAGGCCCGTGGCCGCACACGGTGGCCAGTACTTTGGGAGGCCAAGGCAGGAGGGCCATTTCAGCCCAGTGGTTCAAGACCCGCCTGGGTAACATAGTGAGACCCCTTCTCAAAGATAACAAAATAAATAAATAAAAATGAGGTCTAGTTCCTTGTTCTCACTGTTGCCTTCTCAGAGCTTCTCCACCTGAGACACTGGCCCCGCAGGCAAGTTTCCGATTGTGGCTCAGCTCAACCATCCATGAAGCTGAAACCTGACAGGTAAAACCTGGAAGGAAGGAAGAAGCTTGAGCAGCTATCAAAAGTTTCTAGACTAGAAAGCACTCAGGACTCACAAACCTAATCCCCCAAAAGCTCTAACTCAAACTTTTTTCCTTTAGATACAACTTACCTTCATGAGCTCAAAAAACTCTGCTGGGGAAGAAAGCACCCTGACGTGAGAACTGGAGACTCCAAATTCTGGAACCAGGTTTCTGATCCACTGGAACCGGTGCACGCCTTCCGGACACAGGCAGCAAGGTGGGGAGGTGACCTGGGGAACAGTGGGGGACAGCAGGGGAGCCAGTAACAGCCATGGTGACCTGGTTAAAGAAATAAGCAACTGGGTCATACCTCAAATACTTCTGCAGAAGTCCCTCTCAGTTACTGGTGGGTGAAGAGGGGCTGGGAGATGGGTGTGTTGTTTGTGTTATGAATGTCAGATTTTCTAGAACATTTTCAAAAGTGAGCCCAACTCAAGCCCTGCTAAAGGATTTTTCCTTCGGCCTTTCCTCTTATTCCTTAAAAAGCCTACTAATCGAGCAACTTGAGAAGTGTCAGTACCTATAGATAAACCCCAAACTTTAATTCCAAACAACTCAGGAACCAAATTTAGAGCATCCACAAGTAAACTCATAAAAGCTACCACATGGTTTGCCACCATATGGCAACCTTCTAATGAATCTACCTCAAAAAAATGTGCCTGCAGCCACCACTAAAAGACACTGAGCAGAACGGTAAGTGTGGCAGAAGTCTCATGATTACAGCCCAGACGCCCCACTTTATGACTCATGAGATAAACAAGATTTCTATTCAAGGAAGTACCCAGAAAAAGAAACTTTTCTCTTTAAAAATCCAATTTATGCTGAGCATGATGGTTCAGGCCTATAATCCCTGCACTTTGGGAGGCCAAGGCAGGATGACTGCTTGAGTCCAGGAGTTCAGGACCAGCCTGGGCAATATAGCGGGACCCAGTGTCTACAAAAAATTGTTTAAAATTAGCTGGGCAGGCAGGGCACAGTGGCTCACACCTGTAATCCCAACACTTTGGGAGGCCAAGGCAGGTAGATAACCAGAGGTCAGGCGTTCCAGACCAGCCTGACCAATATGGTGAAACCCCATCTCTACTAAAAATACAAAAATCAGCTGGGCGTGGTGGTGTGTGACTGTAGCCCCAGCTACTCGAGAGGCTAAAGCAGGAGAATCGCTTGAACCAAGGAGGTAGAGGTTGCAGTGAGCCAAGATCGCACCACTGCACCCCAGCCTGGGTGACAGAACAAGACCCTGTCTCAAAAAAAAGTTAACTGGTCATGGTAGCACACACCTGTAGCCCCAGCTACTCAAGAGGCTGAGGCAGGAGGATCTCCTGAGCCTAAGAGTTCAAGGCTGTTCTCCCAGCTCTGATCATGCCATTGCATTCCAGCCGGGGTGACACAGCAAGACCCTGTCTCAATCAATCAAAATCAGACTTGGAAAGAAAAGCTGGAGCAGGGAGAGAAGGGAGAAAATGAGCCCCTCTCAAGAGTAATGATGAGCCGTGGCCGGCCACGGTGGCTCACGCCTGTAATCCCACCACTTCGGGAGGCTGAGGCGGGCAGATTACCTGAGGCAGTAGCTCAAGATCAGCCTAGCCAACATGGTGAAACCCATCTCTACTAAAAATAAAAAGACAGGTCGGGCGCGGTGGCTCACGCCTGTAATCCCAACACTTTGGAAGGCCGACGCAGGCGGATCACGAGGTCAGGAGATCGAGACCATCCTGGCTAACACGGTGAAACCCTGTCTCTACTAAAAAATAGAAAAAATTAGCCAGGCGTGGTGGCGGGCGCCTGTAGTCCCAACTACTCGGGAGGCTGAGGCAGGAGAATGGCATGAACCCGGGAGGCAGAGCTTTCAGGGTGTCATGATCACGCGACTACACTCCAGCCTGGGCAAAAGAGACTGTCTCAAATAAACGAACAAATAAATAAATAAGCCGGGCATGATGCAGGTGCCTGTTATCCCAGCTACTCAGAAGATGGAGGCAGGAGAATTGTTTGAACCTGGGAGGCGGAGGTTGCAGTGAGATGAGATGGTGCCACTGCACTCCAGCCTGGGCAACAGAGCAAGACTCCATCTCAAAGAAAAAAAAAAAAGAAGAGTGATGATGAGCCGTGCCCCTTCACCGTCAGCCACATCCTGTTTGGTGGGGTCACACACCATCTCTGGCCAGCGTTAGCTCGACCACATAAAGCTGCACCCCTGGCGGACTCCACACTCCACTGAGGCCAAGGCTGGAGGAGAGGCATTTCTGCCCACAGAGCTTCATTTCTGCTCCTCAGTGACTAAAAAGCCTGCGGGAGACGGGGGTGGAGGGACTGCACACCCAGAGCCCCACACAGACCTGAGCTACTATGAATCCTAGTCCTGCAAACAGCAGCAGGAAAACCCACTTCAGCGTGTGACCTCAAGAGGGACTTGGGAGAGAGGACGCTTGGACATCCCAAGGCCTGAATGGCCAAAATTCCAGGAAGATGATTTCACTCGCTTGCTTCACGATAAAGCCCTCAATCTTCCCAGGCTTCGTAAATGTCCCTGCACAGACACCAGATGGCCCACAGCTGCACTTCCCAGAAAGCCCACCGGTCTGTCACTGCCGATTCACTGCCAAGAAAACCTTAGTCAACAGCAGAAGGTGCTGGCTCTGTGGATCCTGGAAGTCTGTGACTGGCCGTGGCCACCCAGTGCAGAGGTGGGAAACAGCTGTTCTCCCGTACTGTCTCTAGAGGGGTGATGACACTCACAGGCATCAGCTTGCAGATGAAAGGCCTAGATGTGTAAAGCAGGGCTCGCTGCCTGGGTTTCCTAAATCCCGGGCCACCCTCCTGCAAAGCTCAAGAGAGGAGAGCGAAGGACCCTTCAGTGCAGCAGAAACCACCAGACAATGGGAAAGGTGCACAGCGACCCATCAACCCGAGGTCCCAAGGGGCCTAGAGTCTCACATTCACTAATGAAACATGGTCTGTGGGGGGGTGGGGGAACAGGCAACAGCAGCATAAAATCAATGTCTCCCCTGCCTCACAGCACTTCCGCCATCTCTCAGATCATCCAAACATCAGGTGCCACCTGTACTGCTCCAGGTCACGTGGTCAGTCCGCACACAGCCTTCATAGAAGCTGAGAGCCGCAGCCCAACGTGGTGGCTCACGCCTATAATCCTAGCACTTTGGGAGGCCAAGGTGGGCAGAAAACTTGAGGTCAGGAGTTCGAAACCAGCCTGACCAACATGGTGAAACCCCGTCTCTACTAAAAACACAAAAAGATTAGCTGGGTATGGTGGCACACGCCTGTAATCCCAGCTACTTGGGAGGCTGAGGCAGGAGAACTGCTTGAACCCAGGAGGTGGAGGTTGCAGTGAGCCAAGATCACACCACTGCATGCCAGCCCGAGTGACAGAGTGAGACTTCGTCTCAAAAAGAAAAAAAGAAAAGAGAAAAAAGAAAAGGCGCCGGGCGTGGTGGCTCATGCCTGTAATTGCAGCACTTTGGGAGGCCAAGGTGGGTGGATCACCTGAGGTCATGAGTTCAAGACCAGTCTGGCCAACACGGTGAAACCCCGTCTCTACTAAAAATACAAAAATTGGGCCAGGCGTGGTGGCTCATGCTTGTAATCCCAGCACTTTAGGAGGCCAAGACGGGCAGATCATGAGGTCTGGAGTTCGACAACAGCCTGACCAACGTGGTGAAACCCTGTCTCTACTAAAAATACAAAAATTAGCCGGGCATGGTGGCACGCGCACCTGTAGTCCCACCTACAAAGGAGGCTGAGGCAGAAGAATCACTTGAACCTGGGAGGCAGAGGTTGCAGAGAGCAGAGATCCCACAGATGCACTCCAGCCTGGGCAACACTCTGTCTCAAAAAAAAAAAAAAATAGCCAGCAGTGGCTGAGGCAGGAGAACCGCTTGAACCTCAGTGCCAGAGGTTGCAGTGAGCCAAGATCGCGCCATTGCACTCCAACCTGTGTGACAGAGCAAGACTCTGGCCCCCTGCAAAAAAAAAAAAAAAAAAAAAAAAAAAGGGAGGAAGAAGAAACACTCCTTGGCACATGGCAACCCAAGAGAGGGCAAGTTCAACTTAACCCTCAACAAAGCCATCGTGTAAGCACGTATGACATACCATGGAGGATACAAATGAAGAACCAGGCAGTCTCTCCCTCCCACAACCTTCGTAGCTTTCACAGACTTCCATACCTGACATCATCTAAGAACACAAGACAAGATGCTACAATTAAATCAACGTCCAAATAGACAGTGTATGTTCTTCAAGGCATCAAAAATGGGAGCTGGTGATGCCTGGGCTACTGGGAAGGTTCTGCAGCATTCTACCTCCAGTGGGCCTCGGAAAGCTAGTAGGATTCAAACAAGGAATGCAGAGGGGAGGGTGTTCCAGGCAGGAAGTATGAAGGGATATAAGCAGAAGGAACTGGGCTGGGTGCAGTGGCTCACACCTGTAATCCCAGCACTCTGGAGTCTAAGGCAGGAGAACTGCTTGATGCCAGGAGCTCTGGACCAGCCTGGGCAACACAGCAAGACCCTGTCTCTACAAAAAATTTAAAAACAAAAAAAAAATTAGCCAGGCGTGGAGGCATGTGCCTATAGTCCCAGCTACTTGGGAGGCTGAGGTGGGACGATCGCTTGACCCTAGAGGTCAAGTGCAGAAAGAAATAAACAGGAACAAGACCACTTTCAACAGAAAAACCCAAGAGGGCCTCAACAGTTCAGAGAACACGCACACACACACAAAGCCTACACAGGTGTCAGGGTTCACCTATCACCTCCGTCCTACCTGCAGACCCACTTTGGCAGGTACAGAGCTGATGAGCCCAGAGGCCCTGGGGCTATCCTAGGCAGGTCTCCTCCTTACCAGGCAGCTGTCACTGGGAATGTTCCACCAGGGCCTCAGGCCAAGAGTTCTTGAAGGCTTTTATATGTTGGCTTCCTGTTTAATCTGTGTACTGACAGGTTCATTTTTGTTAGAAAAGAGAAGGAGCTGAAAGCCAACTACATTTCATGAATACATTATGGAGGAGACTCAACCTTCAAGTGGCAATTTTATATACCTAAAAAAGGAAGGTGCTTAAGAAAGGAGCTGAGTGTTTTACACAGGTCACCACAATGACAACATATGCCAAGGAGATCACATCTGGGCTGGTTTCACTCAAAAAAACTGAATGGCCAGGCCCAGTAGCATTTGCCTATAATCCCAGTGCTTCAGGAGGCTGAGGCAGGAGGATCACTTGAGGCCAGGAGATCGAGACCAACTTGGGCAACATAGAGAAACCCCCTCTCTAGAAAAATCAAAAGTTAGGCCGGGCGCGGTGGCTCAAGCCTGTAATCCCAGCACTTTGGGAGGCCAAGACGGGCGGATCACGAGGTCAGGAGATCGAGACCATCCTGGCTAACACGGCGAAACCCCGTCTCTACTAAAAACACAAAAAATTAGCCGGGCGAGGTGGCGGTGCCTGTGGTCCCAGCTACTCGGGAGGCTGAGGCAGGAGAATGGCGTGAACCCGGGAGGCGGAGCTTGCAGTGAGCTGAGATCTGGCCACTGCACTCCAGCCTGGGCCACAGAGCGAGACTCCGTCTCAAAAAAAAAAAAAAGAGGCCGGGCGCGGTGGCTCAAGCCTGTAATCCCAGCACTTTGGGAGGCCGAGGCGGGCGGATCACAAGGTCAGGAGATCGAGACCACAGTGAAACCCCGTCTCTACTAAAAATACAAAAAATTAGCCGGGCGCGGTGGCGGGCGCCTGTAGTCCTAGCTACTCAGGAGGCTGAGGCAGGAGAATGGCGTGAACCCAGGAGGCGGAGCTTGCAGTGAGCCGAGATCGCGCCACTGAACTCCAGCCTGGGCAACAGCGTGAGACTCCGTCTCAAAAAAAAAAAGAAAAAAAAAAGAGTAGCTGGGCGTGGTGGCTCATGCATATAGTCCCAGCTACTGGGGAGGCTGAGTCAGGAGAATCGGTTGAACCTGGAAGGTGGAGGTTGCATAGATCACATCACACATCACTGCACCCTAGCCTGAGTGATGGAGAGAGACTGTCTCAAAAAAAAATCATCATCACCATCATCTAACGGCAGCACAGCAGCCAGGGTAGAAGGAGCCAGTTCCTGCTCTGAAACTACACTGCTCGCTGCTCAGGGACCTATTTTTTTTCTTTCACATCAGACAGAACCCCATGGGGGTTAGTTCCCGGCTTTTTACAATGTAACTCCTGGGAATTTTCTCAGAAAAGGTTTATCCCCGTGCTGGAGCAGCCCCCACTGCATAGTAATCCCAGCCTCCAGGGGCTGACCACCTGCACAAGCAATTCCCCCACCCCAGGTAGGCTTACTTACCAAGAAAGCACATGGCCCAGTCCCAAAGCCCCAAGAGACGTGAGGAGGCAGAGAGGCTGTGGTTATTTTACCAAAAAAGCCTAGTTACATGTGACATTCGCCATTTAGGGAACTAAACCAGTACACACACAATTTCCACATCGAGACCTGGGCTCCCCTGAATCATCTCTTTCTAGACACCTTCTAGCACCCAGTTCTAGTTATAGGAAGGAGGAAGTGGTGGGGGCTGGGGAGTCAGATAATAAGCTTCTGCCACCCTTGCCTCTCTGAAGGCCACTCGTTTACTCTGGAATACTGGAGAAGTTGAGAGAACAGGACCAGGAGAAGAGCCGGTGATACTCCCTACCACCAGTGCCCCCGCATTCAAAATCAGACCAGCTGTACTACATCACCAAACAAACCTCAGCAACAACCAAAACAAATGACAGACAATGCAAAACAATCCTCAGGCTGCCATTCTAAAGGTGAAATGAGACCAGCATCTTCTCGGAGGACCAGCCAGTGGCCCAGCTCCAGCCACCACGCCAGGAAGCCTGACTCCGGAGAAAGGTTCAGTCGCCTGACTTAAGGCTTCCCGTGGAATATGCAGGCAAATTCCCTGAACTGAGGAGTGCGCTGGGCCTAAGTGCTGAGGACCCCTGACCTGGGGGCCCACCCCTCTACCGAGACAGGGCCAAAGAAGGCAGCGGGGTGCCTGGGGGAGGGGAGGAAGGTTTCTTCCCATCATCTTGAGGAAGCTCCACATCTGAACCGCTCTGACCAAGCAGCGAGCCAGGACTGGGGCCGCCGCCAAGCAAGGAGAGGGAAGCCTGCTTAGCCACCCAGGCAGCCCCAGGCAGGACACTGCGCCCTACACACACTTGCCCCCATGAGAGGCCTCAGTGGGACCTGAGCTCACAAGAATCAGCCAAACTGAAATAGTGAGAGCAGGAAGCAGCTGAGAAGCTCTGGAACACACCTGTTTACAAAAGAAACCTGGGGGCCGGATGCAGTGACTCACAGTTGTAACCCCAGCACTTTTGGAGGCCGAGGCAGGCAGACCATGAAGTCAGGAGTTCAAGACCAGCCTGGCCAACACAGTGAAACGGTCTCTACTAAAAATACAAAAATTAGGCCAGGCGCGGTGGCTCATGCCTGTAATCCCAACACTTTGGGAGGCCGAGGCAGGCGGATCACAAGGTCAGGAAATCGAGACCATCCTGACTAACATGGTGAAACCCCGTCTCTACTAAAAAATACAAAAAATTAGCCAGGTGTGGTGGCGGGTGCCTGTAGTCCCAGCTACTCAGGAAGCTGAGGCAGTAGAATGGCATGAACCCGGGAGGCAGAGCTTGCAGTAAGCTGAGATTACGCCACTGCACTCCGGCCTGGGAGAAAGTACGAGACTCCGTCTCAAAAAAAAAAAGAAGGCGGCCGGCCGCAGTGGCTCACGCCTGTAATCCCAGCACTTTGGGAGGCCGAGATGGGCGGATCACGAGGTCAGGAGATCGAGACCATCCTGGCTAACACAGTGAAACCCCATCTCTACTAAAAATAAAAAAAACTAGCCGGGCGAGGTGGCAGGCGCCTGTAGTCCCAGCTACTTGGGAGGCTGAGGCAGGAGAATGGCGTGAACCAGGGAGGCGGAGCTTGCAGTGAGCCGAGATTGAGCCACTGTACTCCAGCCTGGGCGACAGAGTGAGACTCCGTCTCAAAAAAAAAAAAAAGAAATACAAAAATTAGCTGGACGTGGTGGTAGGCACCTGCAATCCCAGCTACTTGGGGAGGTTGAGGCAGGAAAATCGCTTGAACACTGGAGGCGGAGGTTGCAGTGGGCCGAGACTGCGCCACGGCACCCCAGCCTGAGCGACGGAGCGAGACTCCATCTGGGAAAGGAAAGGAAAGGAAAAAGGAGGAAGGAGGAAGGGAAGGAAAGGAAAAGAAAAGAAAGCAAGCAAAGAAAGAAAAGAAACAAACAGGGCCGGGCGCGGTGGCTCAAGCCTGTAATCCCAGCACTTTGGGAGGCCGAGACGGGTGGATCACGAGGTCAGGAGATCGAGACCATCCTGGCTAACACGGTGAAACCCCGTCTCTACTAAAAAATACAAAAAACTAGCCGGGCGCGGTGGCGGGCGCCTGTAGTCCCAGCTACTTGGGAGGCTGAGGCAGGAGAATGGCGTGAACCCGGGAGGCAGAGCTTGCAGTGAGCTGAGATCCGGCCACTGTACTCCAGCCTGGGCGACAGAGCGAGACTCCGTCTCAAAAAAAAAAAAAAAAAAAAAAAGAAAAGAAAAGAAACAAACAAACCTGGGGAAAACAGAAGGCATTTCTCCCTTTTGTGGGGTGATGGTTTCCACTTCACCATTCTGCAGCTGCGCGTGCTCTGCTTCGTGGAAAACACTGGCAGCCCTCGCCTTTCTCACCATGTGTCAACAGCGCCTAGAGGCCCTACCGACGCGTTCTCAGGGAAGGGACGCCACTGAAGACAGGCAAACACCAGGGAATTACACCGCGGTCTATACAGAACCTTTAGATGTCCCTTCCACATCTCCTAATGTCGGAGAACACATGTTTCCCCCTAGAGCTGCAGTACTTACTGTCACCCACTTACTGTGTCCCACCAATGGCACACATGTAACAGGCCAACTTCTTGGAGTTTTTTTCAAAACTGGGTATGTTTTGATGAACTTTCATGAAAGAGTACGGTAAAGCTGGAGGACTGTCTTCACCGAACAGGGCAGAAGTTGCGCTCTATACTGAACACAGGTCGGTAATCCAGTGTCCCTCAGAGGCGTGGTCTGAAGGTCCAGGGGCCCCTTCTTTAACCGTAAGATAACATTCAAGGTACAGATTCTGTGGCCTGGAGCCCATCCAAATCTGTACAAAACCATGAAAAAAGAAGTTTTTAAAAGAAACTGAGCTCTCTGGATTGCAATATTTTCAGAAACTACTTTTTGAGAAAAACTCACCCTACCCCCTCCGTCACAAATATTTAAATGTAAAAAAGTGAACTGATGAGAAAAAGCAACAGTCATAACACTTCCTGAGAAAGTCTCCAGAAACTACAAGAAGGTACCGTACTTCCTGCAACCCTGGCAGCAGGCGGCCCTTCCTGACTAATGCAAGACCTAACCCCGAGTAAGGGAAGTGAGTGTGGATTCCCGTAGGTTACAAAAGACCAACGGTCGGCTGAACTCCCATAACAAGTCCGGCACGAGAGGCCCAGGCCGCCAGCATTCAGCTACATGCTGACTAGATGACTCTCCCCTTGGCTTAGCCAAAAGAAGTCGATTACACTGGGGGCCAGAAATCCAAAATATATTTATAACCCACAATACAGCTTGGGTAGCCAAATGCACCAGGCACATCTAAGTGCCTGATGAGAATCAATCACATGTTCTACGACTCCAAAGGGCTTCAGCCAGCCTGACTCCTAGCACCCTCAAAATCAACACATTTACATAAACCAGATCCCGCTAACAAAGGGATTATCATTCCAACCATTTTAACCCCAGGCAGGTCTCTGTCTGCTGGAGTCTAACACACCACCAACTAGAATGTGCTCAGGGATACTCATATTAACATTAACTTAAAGCTACAACTGGGAAAGTCAGTCCGTTATAAATCTTTTAATTCACTGCAAGATCAAATCTGAATTATTGGGGAAAACTATGCTTTGATTCTAAACATCCCCTTCCCATCCATTAGACTGCTATAAATAAACCAAGAGGGCTGGGCGCGGTGGCTCAAGCCTGTAATCCCAGCACTTTGGGAGGCCGAGACGGGCGGATCACGAGGTCAGGAGATCGAGACCATCCTGGCTAACACGGTGAAACCCCGTCTCTACTAAAAAGTACAAAAAAAAAAAACTAGCTGGGCGAGGTGGCAGGCGCCTGTAGTCCCAGCTACTAGGGAGGCTGAGGCAGGAGAATGGCGTAAACCTGGGAGGCAGAGCTTGCAGTGAGCTAAGATCCGGCCACTGCACTCCAGCCTGGGCGACAGAGCGAGACCCCATCTCAAATAAATAAATAAATAAATAAACAAACAAACAAACAAACCAAGAGATGGTTATATTAAACTCTAAAGAGTAAGGAAGACTGAATCCCAACATCACAAAGTTCAAAAAAAAGTAACTTCTGGAAATCTGATGGTCCCTCAGAGTAAAAACTACTTACACATTGAACAAGTGACCTGCCACTACAATGAAAGAAAATCTTTTTTTTTTTTTTTTTTTTTTTGAGACGGAGTCTCGCTCTGTCACCCAGGCTGGAGTGCAGTGGCCGGATCTCAGCTCACTGCAAGCTCTGCCTCCCGGGTTCACGCCATTCTCCTGCCTCAGCCTCCCGAGTAGCTGGGACTACAGGCGCCTGCCACCTCGCCCGGCTAAGTTTTTGTATTTTTAGTAGAGACGGGGTTTCACTGTGTTACCCAGGATGGTCTCGATCTCCTGACCTCGTGATCCGCCCGTCTCGGCCTCCCAAAGTGCTGGGATTACAGGCTTGAGCCACCGCGCCCGGCCCAATGAAAGAAAATCTAGGCCGGGCATGGTGGCTCACGCCTGTAATCCCAGCAATTTGGGAGGCTGAGGCAGGAGGATCACCGAGGTCGGGAGTCCGAGACCAGCCTGACCAACATGGAGAAACCCCATCTCTACTAAAAACACAAAATTAGATGGGCCTGGTGGCACATGCCTGTAATCCCAGCTACTCGAGAGGCTGAGGCAGGAGAATCGCTTGAACCTGGGAGACACAGCTTGTGGCACTTCAGCCTGGGTAACAAGAGTGAAATTCCGTCTCAAAAAAAAAAAAAAAAAAAATCTAATTCAAAACAATCTGCTGGACACCTGTTTCCCTCTTATAACTCAGAGAAGTTAGGAACCCCTAACCCATCCAACATACACACTCAACAAGCTCCTAGAATTGTGAAAAAGTTTCAAACATAAAGATGATTCTGGCCGGGTGCGGTGGCTCAAGCCTGTAATCCCAGCACTTTGGGAGGCCAAGACGGGCGGATCACGAGGTCAGGAGATCGAGACCATCCTGGCTAACACGGTGAAACCCCGTCTCTACTAAAAAATACAAAAAACTAGCCGGGCGAGGTGGCGGGCGCCTGTAGTCCCAGCTACTCGGGAGGCTGAGGCAGGAGAATGGTCTAAACCCGGGAGGCGGAGCTTGCAGTGAGCTGAGATCCGGCCACTGCACCCCAGCCTGGGCGACAGAGCAAGACTCTGTCTCAAAAAAAAAAAAAAAAAAAAGATGATTCTGCACATATAGCTAAAACTGAAAATAGTTTAAAGAGGAAAAAAAGTAAGCCACAGATAAAATATTTCCTTGTATAGTAGGCAGGTTCAAGATTAGGAACTAATGCCCTCACGATACATTTCCCACTTGGTCTCATCTACTCCAAGTAACAAGACCATTCTGTGAAGCCAGATGACTCAAAAAAAAACCCTATCTGAAGCATCTGTCTCCCTCTCCTGAGGAACCTGGACACTGATTAACATGACCCAAATGTACCTTACCATTATCCCCAAAACCTGAGCCTCTTCTTTACTCCGTTTTCGTGAAATGTACCAACATCCATGTACCCCATTAAGACTGACTCTAACCCAGCTCTCTTTTCTGCTCCCACTGCCCCTGACTTCACATAAAAGCCCCCACCATCTCAGGCCGAGCCAGAATCAAAAGAAATCATACGTGGAATCTCAGAACTTGTCTTCCTGGGTCTCTGGCCCAGACTGGCTTGCTCCTAGCCCCTCTTCTTCCCTCCCTCCATCCCGTACTTGGTACCCCTAGTCAGCTCCTAGAAATGGTTTCAGTATTGGTGGGACCTCAGAACTGTCTTTCGCTGCAGTCCATGTCACTATCATTTCTTGAACATCCACTCCCCCTCTTCTTCACCGAGCCTAACTACTCTGACCCCTCCTTCAACACAGCTCTGAGCCATTGCACCGGGAAGCCTTCCATGACCTTCAGGTGCCTCTCCAAGGTACTGCCATGACCTTCTACCTACTTCTTGTAATTGTTTACCGGTAGGAGCATCTTGGAGGTGGGGCTGCGTCTTTATCTTTGCTTCCTGAGTACCTAGCACAGCACAGCAGTGCTCAATACACACATGATGAATAAATTAATGGATCCAGCAGTCCCTAATGATAATGAGTCAGATGCTAGCTTAAGAGGAAATGACAGTGCTTCTAAATCATTAATTAGAAGTAATTTTAAGTAGAGTTCTCTGTCTCTGTGGCTGTCTCTGTGCCTGAAAGGAAACCGCGGCAGTAAAAGGAACGTCCCCTCACGAGGGTTCACTGGCCCTCCAACAGCTGACTCAGATCGACAAGCTAAAACCTAAAATAATTCAAGCTCATGACTGCACAGAACTATTATCAATGAATCAATGATCAGCGAGTTACAAGAAACCACATCATTCGGGGAATGAGAAATTGGGAGGTGCAACTTAATAATGGAGAAGAAATGAAAGTCAGCAGCCAATACAGGGTGAGCAGCCACAACAAACATGAATAACTCGAACACCAAGGCCACAACGCATCAGGAAAAAACTGCAAACCGAATAAGGCAAAAAAAAAAAAAAAAAAAAAAAAAAAGGCTCAGAAACCTACACTACCACTCAATACCAGTCAAAGCAGTTATCCTCAGTCCTACCACAGGCATTATTTCCAAGGATTACAAAACAAGAACTTCTGTCCTACTGCTCAAGAAACTGAGTTTTGCTGGTTGAACTGTTGTCCCAGAGAAACAATCATCTCTCTCAGCTTAATGAAGAAAGATGAAGGCACACAAACTGCATCCACTCATACAATTTTAAAAAAAGAGTTTAGAAAGTCAATTTGGACTATCTCCAGTGCCACACTGCCCCTACCACCACCAAAACAAAAAACAAAAAAGCGGCTGGGCGCGGTGGCTCACGCCTGTAATCCCAGCACTTTGGGAGGCCGAGGCAGGCCAGTCACAAGGTCAGGAGAACGAGACCAGCCTGGCCAACATGATGAAACCCTGTCTCTACTAAAGATACAAAAATTAGCCGGGCGTGGTGGCATGTGTCTGTAGTCCCAGCTACTCTGGAGGCTGAGGCAGGAGAATCACTTGAACCCGGGAGGTAGAGGTTGCAGTGAGCCGAGATCACGCCACTGCACTCCAGCCTGAGCGACAGAACAAGACTCTGTCTCAGAAAAAAAACAAACAAAAAAGCACACTCATGAGAGATTTTTAAAAGAATTTGTGTCAACTGCCCCAACATCCTTTAGTAATCAATTCCAATGTTGAACAATGATTAATAATGAACTGTTTTTCATATAGTTTAAACATATAGAGAGAAATGACAAAGTCACCTAAATCTTGTCTTAGAGGGTAGAACATTTTTTTGAAACTGTAAACCAAATCTCAGTGATTTGATGCCAGGATGTGTAAGTCATCTGACTTCACCACCCACTGAGATGAGCAGGTCTTTTGCTAAACACTGAAAAAATGAAAATGCAAAAAATGGAGAGGCCATTTCTTTTACAGTCCCAGTCCTGCGGGGTTCACCAATGTGAAAATTAGCAGGTTTCCAAGAGCACCATCCTGCCCTGATTCTATCACCTAAAAATTCCCCTAAATCAAACTTGAGTTTACGATGAAAATCTTCCACCATAGATCACCATGAACAGCAAGCTTTTTTCTGTACCTAGAATCAGCACACATGACTGGACCCCAGATCTCTGTACTAGATGTCTGACCCCAGGAGGTCAAATCTCACCCAAGGAGTACAGGTACAGATAGAAAATCTAACACAACGCAATCTCAACTAAAGGAAGCAGTTCTAAGATTTTTTTTTGTAAAGATCAAGCGTTAGGCTCAATTAAGAAAACTATTTGCAGCCAGGCACGGTGGCTCACGCCTGTAATCCCAGCACTTTGGGAGGCCGAGGTGGGCGGATCACCTGAGGTTGGGAATTCGAGACCAGCCTGACCAACATGGAGAAATCCTGTCTCTACTAAAAATACAAAATTGGCCGGGCGTGGTAGCTCGTGTCTGTAATCCCAGCTACTCGGGAAGCTGGGGCAGGAGAATCGCTTGAACTTGGGAGACGGAAGTTGCGGTGAGCCAAGATCACGCCACAGGACTCCAGTCAAGGCAACAAAAGTGAAACTCCGTCTCAAAAAAAAAAAAAGAAAGAAAGACAGAAAGAAAAGAAAAGAAAAGAAAACTATTTGCACACAAGAGAATTATTTATCCCCCTTTTTTTAATATTAGCAAGCCTCGGGTCAGCATGTTCTTGGCAAATGTTTATTTTAAAAGACCACTGCCTGAACAAATTGCTCCAAAGCCTACTTCATCATTTACATAACTTCAGTACTTTTCCAGAACACAGGCCCTTTGAAATGTGTAAAGTGTTTCGAGTGGCTCCTCTTCCCATGCCTGAGTGTTACTAAGGATTGCTTCACAGCTCTCTCTGGCAGGATGTGAGAAACGCTGTATACACAAAATCCCAGCAAGGCTGATTACTCACGCCAAGTCACCTCACAGCCAGGATTACTTAAGGAAAAGACCCCTCTGAACTCTCCGACACTCACATCCTGGGGCCGAAACCATGATATAAGCAGCCTCTGGAGCTTGACCGAAGCTCCTGAATGCACACACAGTCCCCCTTTTAACGTGTAAGTGCACGGTGGCCGGGGCTCGCCAACAAGCACGGTGTAGAGGGGGAGCAAGAACTGGCCGGGCTGCGCAGGGCCCCCTGAACAATGGCACACGAGTCGCCCACCCTCCCTCAAGAAGGCCAGTGAAGCAGCACATCGGTCAGGCGCTGAGCCCCCGGGAGGCAGAAATGGGCCCAGGAACCAGGGAGGGACTTGCTGCGGATGCCCAGGACGCTGGGCCCGGGAGTTTGAGCGCCGGGGGGCCGGGCCGCAGCCGCGAGGGCTGCACTCTCAGCCTGGCCGCCTCTCTCACCTCCTGCGCTGGCGGTCCCGGTTCCTGCCGAGGCGGTCGGACAGGCGTCCCAGGAGCGCGGCCAGCCCTGGGCGGCCAGGCAGGAGGCCCAGTAGTCGCCTCCAGAACACGGGTCCCGCCGCCGCTGCCGCCGCCACCGCCATGGAGATTCACCGCTTCCGCTTCCGCTCCCGGCGCGCACGAACTTTATTGATAAACGCGAGCGCGGACACGGTGCAGGCGCGCAGGCGCCGGAGCCCTGGCCCGGGGAGGGAGGCCCTGCACCGCCCCCAAGCCTCAGTTTCCCCTCTGGGGGACACAGGCGAGGAATAGTGGTCGCGCCACAGGAGTGGGTCGGAAGTCTGCCCGTTAAACCCGCAAGGGCTCCAGGCGGCCTGCATTCCTGCAGTCACTTGTCACAGGTAGCGGAGGAAAGGATGCGGCGCAGGGGCTCTAAGAGCAGCGTCACATTTGGCTCCAACTCACCAGCTGTCAGGGGATCCTCCCAAAGTGCTGGGACCACCAAAGTGCGTGTGCCACCGTGCCCGGTTAATTTTTTAATTTTTTGTAGAAATGGGGTGGTCTCACTGTGTTGCCCAAGCTGGTCTCGAACTCCTGGGGTCAAGCGATCCTCCTGCCTTAGCCTCCCAAAGTCTTGCCAAGCCTGGCCACTGGCTGTCAAAATTGACTCCTTGGCGCACAGTGGCTCACGCCTGTAATCCCTGCACTTTGGGAGGCAGAGGCAGGTGGATCACATGAGGTCAGGAGTTGGAGACCAGCTTGGCCAATGTGATGAAACCCCGTCTCTACTAAAACTACAAAAAATTAGCTGAGCGTGGTGGCGTGCGCCTGTAATCCCAGCTACTCAGGAGGCTGAGGCAGGAGAATCGCTTGAACCCGGGAGGCGGAGGTTGCAGTGAGCCAAGATCCCGCTACTGCACTCCAGCCTGAACAACATAGCGAGACTCCATCTCAAAACAAAAAAAAAAATTGAGTCCTCATTGAAAAGTGGGGGGAATTACTGTTTGAGGCTCTAATTGATAGGGTGTTCTTTAGACTTGTACAACACCCCTAAGGTGTTAAACTTGAACAAAGTCTGTTCTTGTATGAAGTCTTGTAACCTGGTTAACGCTGACTCACTAAGGTGCACAGAACCACGGAAAATCCCCACCAGACTGAGGGAGGAATCATCTTTCACCCTGTTAGTCCCAGAGGCTGCAGCTCCATGGCACAGAACAGTCTCAGCAAATCTGTGTGAGATGAACAGAGTCTTCCACCCTCCTGATGTGCCCAAGTACGCAGATATCACTGGCCCCAGCAACACACAGTTCTATGCCCAAAAGACTGAAGGAGCGCATCCTCATACACCAAGAACACTGTTTTTTGGTTTTTTGGTTTTTGGTTTTTGTTTTGAGACAGGGTTTCACTCTTGTCACCCAGGCTGGAGTGCAATAGTGCGATCTTGGCTCACTACAACCTCTGCCTCCTGAGATCAAGAAATTCTCCTGCCTCAGCCTCCAGGATTACAGGCGTGCTGGGATTACCGGCATGCTGGGATTACAGGCGTGCTGGGATTACCGGCGTGCTGGGATTACAGGTGTGCTGGGATTACAGGTGTGCGCCACCACACCTGGCTAATTTTTGTATTCTTAGTAGAGACTGGGTTTCACCATGTTGGCCAGGCTGGTTTCAAACTCCTGACCTCAAGTGATCCACCCACCTTCAGCCTTCCAAAGTGCTGGGATTACAGGCGTGAGCCACCACGCCTGGCCCAAGAAGACTTTTTGAAGCTAATTTTAAAATGGAGAACTTCGTGGCATTCTGAAAGGCAGGAGAGGTGATCTCTGATCTGTAATATGCAAAGCTCCCTGGCTGGCCCACATAGGCTGGGACCTGGAAACTGGAAAAGCTGTAGGATATAATCATAGTCTACTGTGTTGTGAGGTTAAAATGATATGGACACGTGGGCTGGGCGCAGTGGCTCACGCCTGTAATCCCAGCATTTTGGGAGGCCAAGGTGGGCGGATCATCCGAGGTCGGGAGTTCGAGACCAGCCTGACCAACAAGGAGAAACCCCATTTCTAGTAAAAATACAAAATTAGCTGGGTGTGGTGGTGTGTGCCTGGTAATCCCAGCTACTCAGGAAGGCTGAGGCAGGAGAATCGCTTGAGCCAGGGAGGCGGAGGTTGCAGTGAGTCGAGATCGCGCCACTGCACTCCAGCCTGGGCAACAAGAGCGAAATTCAGTCTAAAAAAAAAAAAAAAGATATGGACACACTGAAAAAAACCCTCCAAAGTCCACTTCCACAGATTATGCAGGGAAATCAACTACACATTCCCACAAGAATGTTCATCTCAGCCTTGTTCGTGATATCAAGTGTGGAAGCAAATCTTGAGGAGTAGGGGCTTGGTTAAATAATGATACATCAGTACGTTGGAAGACCACACATACATAAAAATAACATGTTATGGAAGAATATTTAATGACATTCAGTGTAAAAGCCAAATTACCAAGGAGTAGTGTAGAGACCATGTCATTTTATTAAAGGTGAGAGAGAGAGAAAGAGGAAATGTGTGTATGTATACAGAAAGACTGAAAGGAAATACCCCCAAAAGTAAGCGTTGGTTATTTGGTGCCATTAAGGAGTTTCCAAATTGTTGACAATCAACAAGTATTTCAGATTGGCTTTGAGTTGCCTTTTGCGTTTAGATGGCTTAACTAATACTACATGGAATTTGATTCAACCCTTCCAAGTTAGAAACGGTGAATCATCAAATTTCCTAACTTCCAGTAACTAGAATGAGGCCATCCATTGCATGGTTCCACTTTTGCACTGTTCCTGGCCCACAGTTGTTGCAGAGTAAACACTTGCTGTATGGCTACACCGTCATGCTCAGCGGTGAGTGCCGCATGGGCCCTGGGAGCTTAGTTATCATCCTGGAAAGAGCTGGCAGCTTTTCTACATGGGTGCTTTGCTGTGCGAGGTACTGAAACAAACAACCATGCTACAGGCTCACTGGGAATTCCCAATCTTAAATAACTGCTAGTGACAGACAGCAATATTGATAGCATGGTAAGTCAAACTAATAAGTATTTACACTAAGGATAAACATCAAGGAATGACCCAGTCCCTTCTGAAACCACACACCGAGAGTCTCTGGCCTTCATGGCTAGTTTAAAACAGAGCTATCACCAGAGTGAGGCAACCACAACTTTGCCCCGGGACACATACATTTCAAGGTTGCAAAAATGTTAAATAATGGTTTTCAGAGATTGTGCAATTTTTAAATGATTCCATTTACAAGATGACAGCACGTATGCATTCTTCCTGTCAGGAGGTCTCCTCTGGGCTAGTTACCGAAAACAAGTAGAGGAGATAAGACCCTCCCAGTCAACAAAGGTGACCCCGAGAGCCTGCCTGGGAGCACTCAGGGTGTCCCAAAGCTGCTTGACCGGCTCACAATCTGGGTCAGACACTACTGGATTCCCATCTCAATGACTGCGGGCGAAAAGACATCTGTCTTAGTCCCCCTCACCCTCCTGCCCTCACCCACTGCCTTCTCGTTAGTCCCACTCGCTCCTTCCCAGACAGGAGGTGTCAGGGTTAGAAAGACAGGGTCGATGGGATTGACATCCTATGTCTTCCCAAACGGAAAAGGAAACCCATTCATTGGAAGGAGAGTTGACGTCAACGAGTGGTGGGCTGCTGCCCCTGAGAGCGGGGCCGCTCTCCCAGGCAGGAAACACCAGGAAATCCTGAGCCAACAGCCCATGCCTCACTGCCTGTGATTCACTCCCTGAACCGAAAATCACTGTAACACAAGAGGAAGGCTCCTCCTCTTCTAGCTCGCTTGCTGGGAGAGGGTCTCTCCCAAACACGGGGCTGTTAGCAAATTCCTAAGGGAGGAAGTGTCTGTCCGGCCCACCTTCTACCTCCAGAGATGAGAAACGGCCCTGGGGGGGCTGATCAGCTGTTTGTGAGGAGCCTGTTCTTTGTTAAAAGGAATGCAGCCTGCCCGCTGGAGATGGGATGAAACCGTAACTGCCCCGTGGGTTCACCTTGCCTGCCGCCCAGACAGAACCGATTTATCAAGACAGGTGCATTGCAATGGAGAAAGAATGATTCACGCAGAGCCGGCTGCGCGGGAGACCAGAGTTTTATTATTACTCAAATCAGTCTCCCCAAGCATTCGGGGATCAGAGTTTTTAAAGAAAATTTGGCAGGTAGGGAAGCTTGGGAAGTGGGGAGTGCTGATTGGTCAGGTTGGAGATGGACTCTTAGAAGGTTGAAGTGAGGTTTTTTTGCTGTCTTCTATTCCTGAGTGGGATGGCAGAACTGGTTGAGCCACATAACCAGTCTGGGTGGTGTCAGCTGATCCATGAGTGCAGGGTCTGCAAAATATCTCAAGCACTGATCTGCGGTTTTACAATAGTGATGTTATCCCCAGGAGTAATTTGGGGAGGTTCAGATTCTTGGAGCCAGAGGTTGCAAGACCCTAAACTGTAATTTCTAATCTTATAGCTAATTTGTTAGTCCTGCAAAGGCAGACTAGACCCCAGGCAAGAAGGGAGTCTTTTCGGGAAAGGGCTGTTATCAATTTTGTTTCAGAGTCAAACTATGAACTGAATTCTTTCCCAAAGTTAGTTCGGCCTACGGCCTACGCCCACGGATGAACAAGGACAGCTTAAAGGTTAGAAGCAAGATGGAGGCCGGGCGTGGTGGCTCATACCTGTAATCCCAGCACTTTGGAAGGCTGAGGTGGTTGGATCACGAGGTCAGGAGATCGAGACCATCCTAGCTAACATGGTGAAACCCCGTCTCTACTAAAAATACAAAAAAATTAGCCATGCGTGGTGGCGGGCGCCTGTAGTCCCAGCTACACAGGAGGCTGAGGCAGGAGAATCGCTTGAACCCGGGAGGTGGAGGTTGGAGTGAGCTGAGATCACACCACTGCACTCCAGCCTGAGCAACAGAGCTAGACTCCATCTCAAAAAAATAAAAGAAGATGGAGTCGATTAGGTCTGATTTCCTCTACTGTCATAATTTTCTCAGTTACAATTTTGCGAAGACGGTTTCAAAGCCTACCTGGGAGTGGCTGCCTGTCTCCCTCTCCCTCTATTCTTCCCCTTGGTCATACGTCCAGTCTCACGGGCCTGGCCTTCTCTCAAGCCCGCGTCCTCCTCAGCATCTTTTTTGTTGTTGTTGAGACAAAGTTTTGCCCTTGTCACCCAGGCTGGAGTGCAGTGGCACGACCTCGGCTCACTGCAACCTCTGCCTCTCGGGCTCAAGCGATTCTCCTGCCTCAGCCTCCCGAGTCGTTGGGATTACAGGTGCCTGCCACCACCCCTAGCTTTTTTTTTTTTTTTTTTGTATTTTTAGTAGAGACAAGGTTTCACCATGTTGGCCAGGCTGGTCTCAAACTCCTGACCTGAGATGATCCACTTGCCTTGGCCTCTCAAAGTACTGGGATTATAGGTGTGAGCCACCGCGCCCGGCCTTCCTCACCATCTTTACATTTGCTTTTCCCTCTGCCCAGAAGCACCTTCCCCCAGCTCATCTCATCCTGAGCTCTGTCCAAATGTCCCCCTGCCCTAGAAACAGCTTTTCAACCTGGATAACAGGATTTTAGTTTCCTTTTTTTTTTTGAGATGGAGTCTTGCTCATCACCCAGGCTGGAGTGCAGTGGTGTGATCTCGGCTCACTGCAAGCTCCGCCTCCCGGGTTCACGACATTCTCCTGTCTCAACCTCCCGAGTAGCTGGGACAACAGGCGCCCGCCACCACACCCGGCTAATTTTTTGTATTTTTAGCAGAGACGGGGTTTCACTGTGTTAGCCAGGATGGTCTCGATCTCCTGACCTCGTGATCCGCCCGCCTCAGACTCCCAAAGTGCTGGGATTACAGGTGTGAGCCACCGCGCCCGGCCCGGGATTTTAGTTTCTTCCTCTTCCTTGCAGTGACTTAATGGTTTGCTGTTGTGTGCTTTGTCTCTTTCCCATCAGAATGCAAGCTCATGAATCTTTGTGTGCTCTGAGCACTGTGAAGAGGATCTGGCCCCAGAACCGGGCTCCACATGCTGGAGTGAGGAATGCACACAGGGCCAAAGGCAGTGAGCTCTGGAGCCACCAATGGTGTGGACAAGGGTGACTTGGCCTCCTGGGGAGACCTCTGACCTGCTGTTTGCTATCAGTTTGCAAGTCTGGAAGCTCAGGCCACCTTTTGGGGCTGGCTTTCCTGAGCCCCCAGTCTCCCCACAGGCCCCAGCCCTTTTCCTGTCTTCATGCCCCGCTAACACCTCCCCAAGTTCTACTCTCCCTGCTAAGCTGTTACTCTGATCTTTCCCAGTCCCTGATACCATTCCCACCAAAGCTAAGCCCTAACTCCGGCTCTCCCTGGCACAAGACAGACTTCTTTTCCCTCCAGGCAGGGCTCAACATACGTCTTTGTTTTGTTTTGTTTTTTTGGAGACGGAGTCTCGCTCTGTCACCCAGGCTGGAGTGCAATGGTGCAATCGCAATCTCAGCTCACTGCAACCTCTGCCTCCCGGGTTCAAGCGATTCTCCTGCCTCAGCCTCCCGAGAAGCTGGGATTACAGGCACCCGCCACCACATCCGGCTAATTTTTTGTATTTTTAGTAGAGACGGTATTTCGCCATATTGACCAGGTTAGTCTTGAACTCCTGACCTCAGGTGATCCGCCTGCCCCAGCCTCCCAAAGTGCTGGGATTACAGGCATGAGCCACCAAGCCCAGCCTAGTTTTGTTTTGTTTTTTTGAGACAGAGTCTCGATGTATCACCCAGGCTGGAATGCAGTGGCATGATCTCCGCTCACTGCAAACTCTGCCCCCGAGTTTAAGAGATTCTTGGCCGGGCATGGTGGCTCACACCTGTAATCCCAGCACTTTGGGAGGCCAAAGCGGGCGGATCACAAGGTCAGGAGATCGAGACCATCCCGGCTAATATGGTGAAACCCCATCTCTACTGAAAAAAAGAAAAAGAAAAAAATTAGCCGGGCTTGGTGGTGGGCGCGTGTAGTCCCAGCTGGAGGCTGAGGCAGGAGAATGGCTTGAACCCAGGAGGCGGAGCTTGCAGTGAGCTGAGATCGCGCCACCGCACTCTAGCCTGTGCGACAGAGCGGGAGTCCATCTCAAAAAAAAAAAAAAGAGATTCTCATGCCTCAGCCTCCAGAGTAGCTGGGATTTCAGGCATGCACCACCATACCCGGCTAATTTTTTTGTATGTTTGTAGAGACGGGGTTTCTCCATATTGGCCAGGTAGGTCTCGAACCCCTGACTTCAAACAGTCTGCCCACCTCGGCCTTCCAAAGTGCTGGGATTTCAGGCGTGAGCCACTACGCCTGGCCAGCATATGTTTTCTTAAAGGGCAAATAGTAAATATTTTAGGCCAGGAGCAGTGGCTCCCACCTGTAATCCCAACACTTTGGGAGGCCAAGGGGGAGAATGGCTTCAGACCAGGAGTTTGAAACCAGCCTGGACAACATAGTGAAAACCCATTTCTTTTTTTTTTTTTTTTTTTTTTTTTTTGAGACGGAGTCTCGCTCTGTCGCCCAGGCTGGAGTGCAGTGGCCGGATCTCAGCTCACTGCAAGCTCCGCCCCCCGGGTTTACGCCATTCTCCTGCCTCAGCCTCCCGAGTAGCTGGGACTACAGGTGCCCGCCACCTTGCCCAGCTAGTTTTTTGTATTTTTTAGTAGAGGCGGGGTTTCACCGTGTTATCCAGGATGGTCTCGATCTCCTGACCTCGTGATCCGCCCGTCTCGGCCTCCCAAAGTGCTGGGATTACAGGCTTGAGCCACCTCGCCCGGCCAAAAAATTTTTTTTTATTAACTAAGCCTGGTGGCTCATGCCTGTGGCCCCAGTTACTTGACAGGCTGAGGTGGGAGGATCACTTGGACCTGGGAGGTTGAGGCTGCAGTGAGCTGTGATCACACCACTACACTCCAGCCTGGGTAACAGAGTGACACCCTGTCTCAAAAAAGCCAAACAAACAAAAAAAAAACCCACACAAATAAATAAATAAATATGTTCTACTTTGAAGGCCAGATGGTCTCGGTGGCAACTACTCAACTCTGGTGTGAAAGCAGCCACAGACAATTTGAATGAGCCTGGCGATCCAATAAAACCTTATTTACAAAAATCGTCCTCCAGCCCATGCCCCATAGTTTGCCAACTCCTGGGTTAGAAAAGTTTTCTGCTGTGCACAATGGCACATGCTCATAGTCTCAGTTACTCGGGAGGCTGAGCAGGAGGATCACCTGAGCCCAGGAATTCCAGCTGTAGTGCACTATGCCAATCAGGTGTTCGCACTAAATTCAGCATCAATATGGTGGCCTCCACCATGTGGCCCAAGGACGGGTGGACCAGCCCAGGTGGGAAAAGGGACAGGTAAAAATTCCCATGCTGATCAGTAACGGATCGCGCCTGTCAATAGCCGCTTGCGCTCCAGCCTGAGTGATAGAGTGGGACCCCGTGTTTTTCTTTTTCCTTTTTTTTTTTGAGACGGAGTCTCTCTCTGTCGCCCAGGCTGGAGTGCAGTGGCGCAATCTCGGCTCACTGCAAGCTCTGCCTCCCGGGTTCACGCCATTCTCCTGCCTCAGCCTCCCGAGCAGCTGGAACGGAACTACAGGTGCCCGCCACCACGCCTGGCTAATTTTTTGTATTTTTAGTAGAGACGGGGTTTCACTGTGTTAGCCAGGATGGTCTCGATCTCCTGACCTCGTGATCCGCCCGCCCTGGCCTCCCAAAGTGCTGGGATTACAGGCGTGAGCCACCGCGCCTGGCGCTTTTTTTTTTTTTTTTTTTTTTTTTGAGAGAGGGTCTCTTTCAGTCACCCAGACTGGAGTGCAGTGGCATGATCTTGGCTCACTGCCCCCATCTCCTGGGCTCAAGCTATCCTCCCACCTCTGCCTTCCAAGTAGCTGGGACTACAGGTGTGCATCACCATGCCAGGCTAATTTTTGTGTTTTTTCTAGAGACAGAGTTTTGCCATGTTGCCCAGGCTGGTCTTGAACTCCTGAGCTCAAGCAATCCACCCATCTTGGCCTCCCAAAGTGCTGGGATTACAGGCATGAGCCACCGCACCCAGCCTGAGATCCTGTACTTAAAAAAAGAAACAACAACAACAAACAGCTTTCCCCACAGCTGTAGCCATGTACCCGGCATGGGCCCTGCTAGACCTGTATGGCCCTAAAACTGGAAGAGATGATGATTTCTGGGACTGGGGGCCTGAGCCTGTTGGAGCTGAGGGAAAGTGCAAAACAGCCGAAAGTTGTAAGGAACAAATTTGACAAACACAGAAGCTCGAATCAGCAACCTCCCCGTGCAGGGGTGGGAGCCGGTCAAAGCTCTTCCATTCATCATTTAAACTTTTCAGTGTCGAAAATCTTGTCATCTGCAAAACAAAACACCCATTGCTCAATGGCTCCCTTGCCACAAAGAAGCCCAGGACGTTCTGGCATTTGATCAACAAGAAGCCAGAGCCCAGATTTCTGGAAATGCCTTTTGGGCAGAGCATCCTGGTTTGTTTCTCTGTCACCGGTGAGAGATAAAAGCAGCTCTCGGTTTCAGGGGAATCTCAGTCTTTTGTGGCATGGCGGGTCGCCAGCGCCACCTGAGCGAGGAGCTGCAGGCCTCGAGATCCAGCAGCCCACAGCATGAGGAATCCAGTGATATCCCAGGGAATCCCAGGGTCCCCCATCCCGCAGCTTCTCCCTGCCCAGCCCCCACAGGGAAGTAGAGGAAGAGGCCAAGCATGCCTACTGAAGATGAGGTCCAAGGGGGAAGGGCCAGTGGGACAGGAAGATCTGGACTCCTCCTCCTGGCCAGGCTTGATTTATTTCCAGTATCCTGGAATTTAGGAAAGAGACTCAAAATAAATCCCCCAAAGTCCATAACCTTCCTTGCCCTTTAGCTTGGGAGAGGCAGAGGTCAGGCTGAGTTGCTGTCTCAACGCCTGCAGACCCTGGCAGGGAAGGGAGGGAGGGGATGGCGCTCACCCTGGAGGGTGGGCCTGTGCTGACCTGGGGAGTCCATGCCCCGCCTGAAGGGCCAATGGGAATGTGCTAGAACGTGGTCCACTGCTACCAGAGTGTCCTGTTTTTCCAAGGAATCTCCAGATTCAAATGTAGATGTGAACTTTCCAGATTTTTTTCATGTTGTCTCAAAAATTGTTTTAATTCTGTGTGGGCCACACAGCCACTGCGTCTACAGACTGCACTCAGCCGTGCACACGCCACCACTCTGCATCTTTTTTTTTTTTTTTTTTTTTTTTTGGCTGCTTCTTGTGGAGCAGGGCTAATTCGCAGGCATTGTGCCCAGAGTAGCCTGCATCTTCTGGTCCGTAGAAAAAAAAAAAAGAGAGAGAGAGAAGAAGAAGAAGAAGAAAAATACCCCAGGTGGCACAGGAAGCCAGGGAATAGGAGGGGAAGACTCTGGCTCGCCTGATTGCACCTTTTGAATGCTGACCTGTGGGGCTGTCTTACGTATTCACGAGCTATGTTTTCCATTTGTAAAGTTTCACAAATGCCTGAACCACCTCCCACAGGTAGAATGAAATGGGTTCTTTTCTCTCTCTCTTTTTTTTTTTTTGAGATGGAGTCTCACTCTGTCCCCCGGGCTGGAATGCAGTGGGGCAATCTCGGCTCACTGCAGCTTCTGCCTCCCCATTCAAGAGATTCTCCTACCTCAGCCTCCTGAGTAGCTGGGACTACAGGTGCGCGCCACCACTCCCGGCTAATTTTTGTATTTTTAGTAGGCCTGGCCATGTTGGCCAGGCTGGTCTTAAACTCCTAACCTCGGGTGATCCACCTGCCTCGGCCTTTCAAAGTGCTGAGATTACAGGCGTGAGGCACTCCTCCTGGCAAAATGGGGTCTTACTAGTTCAGCTCACAGACACTTCAGCTTGAGCTGGAAGCAGGGAGCTAAGGCCTTTGGGGGGTGAGAGGGAGAGTGAAGTAGAAGTGAATGGGAAAAGACAGTGGGCAGCAGAGGCCCGGGCACTTGGCACCAGGGGCATGCCTGTCCCCCCAGCAGGCCCTCCCTGTCTCTGCCAGCTGTCCACCCTCCCCTCCCCTGTGTATGACACCGAGTGGCCTGGAGGGAGGCCAGAGGAGCCTGTGTGTGGGGAAAGCCTGGCACCAGCCTGAGCTCTGCCACCATCTGGCTGGGAGACCTCGCACCAGACAGGGACCTTGCTAGACCTCAGCTTCCCATCAGCCTACAGAGAATTCCCCTTGGTTGTCCCCCCAATAGATTAGGTCTCCTCATAATAGGCTCACATAGCTCCTGGGACTTCTTCATAGTATGCGGCACAGTCAAAATTAATCAATCCCGATATAATTCTGGAAGAATCTTGTCCTTCTGGAAAAACATCTAAGCTCCATGAGATCCCAGACTGATAAATTTCTGGCACCTAACTCAATCCCTGACACACAGTAGGTGCTTAGTAAATATCTACTTGAGGCCAGGGGTGGTGGCTCATGCCTGTAATCCCAGCACTTTGGGAGGCTGAGGCTGGCGGATCATAAATACAAAAATTAGCCCGGCGTGGTGGCGGGCACCTGTAGTCCCAGCTACTCAGGAGGCTGAGGCAGGAGAATCGCTTGAACCCAGGAGGCGGAGGTTGCAGTGAGCCGAGATTGTCCCCCCTGCACTCCAGCCTGGGAGAAAGCGCGAGACTGTCTCAAACAAAAAACAAGTGTTGCAGGGACAAGAAGTGACTCCAGGCAGGTCCTGTGGCCCCCAGGGGCCTGACCCTCTGCCAGCATTTTGTTTGCAATTATCGGGGGAGTGGCTGTTGGGGGAGTATGAAACCTGGGAAGGAGCAGTTCATGTACTCCAGGTTAAGAAACTCTGAACAGCACCAACCTAAGGCCCAGTGAGTACAGTGCGGGCAAGGGGGAGGGAGGAAGGAACACGTGGGGATGGCTGCCCCATTTTCACCTTAGACGCCTTAAAGTCTCACCTCCTTGTGCTTGGTGGAGGCTCCAGCCCCACTCCTAGCCCACTTCTCTGCCTTCGAAGCTGGTTCAGGATCTTGGGAGCCAAAGAGAGGGTATTATTTTCTTTTTTCTTTTTCTTTTACTTTTTTCTTTTTTTTGAGACGGAGTTTCGCTCTTGTCGCCCAGGCTGGAGTGCAATGGCACAATCTCAGCTCACTGTAAATCTCCACCTCCCAGTTTTAAGTGATTCTCCCACCTCAGCCTCCTGAGGGGCTAGGATTACAGGCATGTGCCACTGTGCCCAGCTAATTTTGTATTTTTAGTAGAGACAGGGTTTCACCATGTTGGCCAGGCTGGTCTTGAATTCCTGACCTCAGGGGATCCACTAGCCTTGGCCTCCCAAAGTGCTGGGATTATAGGCGTGAGCCACTGGGCCCGGCCTATCATTTTCTATTTGAACTTGCCCAAGAATCAGTACATGGCAAAGTGCACACCAGGTGTGCTTCACACTGCAGAGGAGGCAGGGACTTCCCAGACGGTGAGGGGCTCAGAAGAAGCCTGCGTCCGGGATGCAGGAGGTTGACCAGAGGCTGCAGGCACACCATGGTCGTGAGGCAGAGCCCCATGAGAGTCAGGGCACCCGACTGTGCCCACCTGGCTCCAGCAGCCAGCCCAACCGGAGTATTGCAGGGCGAGCCGGACGGCTGCACTCACCTGCTCCTCCACCAGCTCCTGCCGCTCCAAGGGCGCCCGGGCCCAGGACATCCCAAGAGGCACGTCTCCCAGAGACAGCCTGGCCGCCTCACCCCTCCCGAGCTCTCCCCCTCCTGGGCACTGCCTCCTCTGCATTGCCGCCCAGATGGTTCACCACAGCTTCACTTCCCAGAACTGCCCTGCTGCCCTGATGTCTGTTCCCGCAGCTGCTTCAGGGCAAATAGAAACTCTTCCCACCCCAGCCTCGGACAGAGCAGCATTTGTCGGTTTGGGGTCAGAGGAGATATTGGCTAGGAGCTAACTCCTCACTCCCCACCCTCCAACTCCAAACTTGGAGCAGATGTGGATTCCTCTTGGACAAAGTGGGAAGGAACTTTCCTCCCCTTCTCACTGCGCCCCCGACATTTCATCCTCTCTGCAGCCTCCTAGATCGTCACCCCCCTTCCCCGCTTTCACCCTCTCAACACTCCCCAGGGCCCCTCTGTGGGTGGAGGAATGGGCCCCAGGGCAGGGGTCCTGGCACTCAGGCCCAGCCCAATCCCCAGAGGGAACGAGGAATCCGAGAAGGCGGCCGGTGGGTAGGTGGGTGGGCCCCTCAAGTGTTTTCTTTCCCCTCCCCTCCTCCAAGTTTTTCTGGGAAATGCCAGAGGCCGGCTGGGCTCGGAATGTCAGGCTTGAAAGAACTCCTCCACTGCCTCTTAGACATCGGAGCCACAAACCTTTTTATTAGCTCCGGGGCCCCTCCTGGCGGGAACAAAGGCCTGCAAACAGGAATGCCATTGTCCCTGCCTCCCTTGGCCTGCCCCTATCGGAAGCAGGAAAGAGAGGGCTCAGGGTCAACCTGGTCTGAGACCTGTGCACTCTTTCCCTGCTCCAGAAAGGTCATCTGGGCCACAGTCCTGCAGGCTGCAAGGTTAGTTCCCACGGGCCATCCCAGTGGGTAAGAAAAAAGCCAGGGCTGCAGCCCAGGAGGGCTGGGGTGTGGCAGAGCTGAGCACTCCAGGTAGCCCAGCCCTAGGTTCCAGGCCTCAGCCCTGGGAGAGCCACACTGGAGCAGCAGGCAGGGCTTCCAGGAGGTCAGATGAGAGACAGTTCCCCCACCATCTCCTCCAAATTGGCCAAGAGAAAGGGCGACAGAAAGGAAGAGGCCTCCGTCCCTCCTCCCCTTGCCTCTAGACACCAATGCCGGACCTGAAGCTCTAGAAGGGAGAGAAGCTGATTGATTTCCCCACCGTGTATCCCCAGGTGTGGCAGGCTAGCTCACAGACAGAAGACGCACAGCCAAAGGCAGGCCCTGGGCAGTACAGCCCCGGCTGCCTCCTCGTGCTGTAGAATGCCCAGCAGTGTTAAAGACAGGGAGACCTCGGGTTTGGCATTTAGCAATGCTGTGGTCTGAGGCCGGCATCCTGACCCATCCAGCTGCAGATGCAGCCACCAACAATGGCAACCTCAGCATCCGCCCCCGGGCTGGCAAGCCTGTGTTCACCAAGCCATGCCACGGCTTCCCGCGACCACCCCGTGGCGCCAGGTTTCCTTCCCATCCATGAGATTTGGGGAAGGGTTCAGCATCTGTCACACACCATGAGTAAGTGGAGCCCTACAGGCGGCTGAAACCACTGTGTACTTCCCCTCCATCATGAATGAATATCTTTATTATCTTTATGACCAAGCACCTTTGCCTGGAAATGGGATTGTGACTTCGCAGAAATTCTGCAAAGGGAGAGATTAGGAAAAGGCGAGAGTCTCCTAAATCCCTTAGACGGGAAATCAGGAGGGCAGAGCAGAGGGGCCCGATCTCCCCTCGACCCCCCCAGCGGAGGGAAGATAAGAGCAAGCAAGCCTGCGTCCCAGCTCTGGCTTCTCTCTGCTGGGGTCCCTGCCTGGAAACAGCTCTGGAGTGTGCCCTGTAAAGGCCCAGGTGTCTCTGCCCACATTTCCAGAAACTTTTTTGTCTTCATTCCCTTTGTCTTCAGATTAACAGGCCTCGTAATCTCATGGATGGCGCTTCCCAGCACTCACACCCTCTACCCCATCTGTATAGCTCCTGAGCCCTGCAGGGAAAACCAAAAACTACTCTAGAAGAAAGCAGGTTGTGGTCTCTGAAAACAAGGGAAAGAAGAAGTCAACATCATCCTTGACTTAAAGATTATTTCTACCTACCAGATTCCAGTCTTAAAAAGAAAAAAAAATCGGCCGGGCGCGTTGGCTCAAGCCTGTAATCCCAGCACTTTGGGAGGCCGAGACGGGCGGATCACGAGGTCAGGAGATCAAGACCATCCTGGCTAACACGGTGAAACCCCGTCTCTACTAAAAAATACAAAAAAAACTAGCCGGGCGAGGTGGCGGGCGCCTGTAGTCCCAGCTACTAGGGAGGCTGAGGCAGGAGAATGGCGTGAACCCAGGAGGCGGAGCTTGCAGTGAGCCGAGATCGGGCCACTGCACTCCAGTATGGGCAAGAGTGCCAGACTCCGCCTCAAAAAAAAAAAAAAAAAAAGAAAAAAAAATCAAATATAGTCTGTTTCCCCAAGATCCTCGCTGGAGATCTAGTCAGAACATTTTGGTTAATGCAAAAAGAGCTACCTGGAAGTTTAGAGTATCTGTCTTTTTTTTTTTTTTTTTTTGAGACAGGGTCTCTGTCTTCCAGGCTGGAATGCCACGGCACAATCATAGCTCACTGCAGGCTCTACCTGCTGGGTTCAAGGGATCCTCCCACCTCAGCCTCCCAAGTAGCTGGGACCACAGGCATGCACCACCACATCCAGCTAATTTTTAAATTTTTTTGTAGAGATGGAGTCTCCACTGTGTCGCCCAAGTTGGTCTCAAACTCCTGAGCTCAAGCAGTCCTCCCACCTCGGCCTCCCAAAGTGCTGGGATTATTGGCACATGCCACGGTGCCCAGCTTATCTGCCAACCTATCTGCCAAATTTTAAAGGAAAAATAGAAATCAGCCAAGGTATGGAAGGTAGTTCCCTCCCTGTCCCCAGACAGGGAAGCAAATGTACAGAAACCCAGGACTGAGGACGGTAGAACCTTCTGGACAGCTTGGAGCTCCATGGAGCTGGAGCATGAGGCCCCAGGCGCTGAGGCAGTGGCGGCCGATGAAACTGACACAGAGCAGCGTGGGACGCACACTGCACCAAGGAGTCTGGATTCATCCAGAAAGCGATGGGAAACCATGGGAGAGATTAGAATGCCAAAGGGAAGGCCAGGCACGGTGGCTCACGCCTGTAATCCCAGCACTTTGGGAGGCCAAGGCGGGCGGATCACCTGAGGTCAGGAGTTTGAGACCAGCCTGGCCAACATAGCGAAACCTTGTCTCTACTAAAAATACAAAAAAATTAGCCAGGTATGGTGGCACATGCCTGTAATTCCAGGTACTCCGGAGGCTGAGGCAAGAGAATCACTTGAACCTGGAAGGCAGAGGTTGCAGTGAGCCCAGATGGCACCACTGCACTCCAGCCTGGGTGACAGAGTGGGAATCTGTCTCAAAAAAAAAAAAATAAAAAAGAAGCTTGGTGTCCGGTAGACCTGTTTCAAGACAAGCAGCTTTTTGGAATGTGTCTTGCATAGGAGCTGTATGGTTCCCCAAAACGAGGCAGCTTACATCCATAGCCAACCATATGAACCCAAGCTGCAGCAGCTCAGCTCACTCCTCCCTTTCCTCGAAGCCTCCCCAGTGCTTTCAAAGTCATGACAGTTAACATGCATTGAGCACTTCCTATATGCAAGGCACCACTCTAAGCATTTTGCATGTGGGAGCTTCAGACAACTCAATGAGGTAGGTACTACTCTCCAATCATTATACAAATAAGGAAACCAAGGCACAGCTGGCAAGGCAGATTGCCTAGTCACACAGCTACTGGGTGATAGAGCCCGAACAACAGTTCGATCTCCTGAGTCAGTAGGCAGGGAGCCCCGTACCTCCTACTATACTCATCACCTGGGGGCCCCATGTCGATTGCCTCAGCCATCTCCCCCTGCAGGATTCACCCAGCACTTCTGTCTTCCAGCCCTTTGCCCTGTGCCTGGCAAAAGCAGGCTCTCAGCAAGGGTTTATGGAATGGATGAATGAACTTGACTTGTGTCAGAGCATTGTAATTTACAAAGCACTTTCTCATCCATTACCTCAAGGGCTATTCCTTGAGTCTTCCTTGTCTTCCACTGGGCTCTGCCCAGAAGTGTATGGTCATGCAGCCACGTAACACTGAATGGATGAGAAAAAGAATGAACTGATTACAGAGAGAAGGAGAATCCATTTCATTACCCTGCAAGCATTGTGAGGGCAAAGACCAGGTCCTACTTATCATTATAGATCAATGCCCAGCCCAGTGCCTGGTGCATGGAGCAATATTTGTGAAATGCGTTGAATAAACCAGTTTCCTCCTCTGCTCTCCTAATAGTCTGGAAGGAGAGTTGAACTGGGTTACTTCTATTTCTATCATGCTTTGATGTGTAGAATCTTTTTCATGTTTTTAAATTTCTTTTTTTTTTTTTTTTTTTTTTTTTTTTTGAGACGGAGTCTTGCTGTGTCACCCAGGCTGGAGTGCAGTGGTCGGATCTCAGCTCACTGCAAGCTCCGCCTCCCTGGTTTACGCCATCCTCCTGCCTCAGCCTCCGAGTAGCTGGGACTACAGGCGCCCGCCACCTCGCCTGGCTAGTTTTTTGTATTTTTAGTAGAGACGGGGTTTCACCATGTTAGCCAGGATGGTCTCGATCTCCTGACTTCGTGATCCACCCGCCTCGGCCTCCCAAAGTGCTGGGATTACAGGCTTGAGCCACCGCACCCGGCCTTAAATTTCAAATCTCTTATGGGAAAAGGTTCTTTTTCTTTCTTCCCTTTTTTTTGAGACAGAGCTCTGTCGCCAGGCTGGAGTGCAATGGTGCAATCTCGGCTCACAGCAACCTCTGACTCCCTTGTTCAAGCGATTCTCCTGCCTCAGTCTCTCAGATAGCTGGGATTACAAGCATGTGCCACCACACCCAGCTAATTTTTGTATTTTTAATAGAGACGAAGTTTCACTGTGTTGGCCACGATGGTCTTGATCTCCTGACCTCGTGATCCACCCGCCTCAGCCTCCCAAAGTGCTGGGATTACAGGCATGAGCCACGGCCCCTTGCCCTTTTTTTTTTTTTTTTTTAAATAGGGTCTCACTCTGTTGCCCAGACTAAAGTGCAGTGGCACGATCATGGCTCACTGCAGCCTCGACCTCCCTGACTAAAACAATCCTTCCATCTCAGCCTCCCAAGTAGCTGGGACTACAGGCACAGGCCACCACTCCTGGCTTATTTTTTTTTTCTATTTTTTACAGAGATGGGGGTGCTCACTTTGCTGCCCAGGCTGGTCTTGGATGCCTATGTTCAAGTGATCCTCTGGCCTCAGCCTGCCAAAGGGAAGGAAAAGGTTCTGGCTCCAATTTTACAGATGGCAAAACAGAATCCCAGATAAACTGTGTGTCTTGTCCAAATATCATTGAGTCCCCAGCACACGCTGGAGAGAGGTGATGGCACAGACTGAGGATACCGTGGCAAAGGCAGTGCGCACCTATCAATTCCAGGACCCGCGAAAGGACCAGCTCTAGGTTCTGGAATCCCAAGCTCCCAGTCCCTGGCGGCAGCCTCTTCCTTCCCTTTCAGTACCTCACTATCCTGGTATCTGGGAAGAGCACAGGGCCCCAGGCCCACAGCCTCTGCGTCCCGAGAGGTGAGGATCTAAATGCCACTGAGGCGGCTCTCGGATGTCTCCAGCACCACACAGCCCATTTGGGGACAAGATGACAAAACTTGCCATCCTTCATAAGGCTGGCCCCAGGTCTCCAAGCCCAAACTATCTACATCAGTGCCAACGTGACCAATAGCAAACCAATCTTTCACCTCAATCACCTCCTCTCCTCCCCTCTACCCCCTCCCCGCCAGTCCTCCCTCCACCCCAAGAGAGGCAGGGAGGCACATCCCAGGGGGTGGGGGCACATCCCGGGGGTGTGGGCCATCTGGCAGTAGGCTGAACCCCTGAAAACTGCTTTCCGGAAATTCTGTCCTGCTACAATTTTATTCCCAGGTCTGACCCCAGCCTGGGATGTGAATTCCCCCTTCTCGGCCACCTTTCCAGCTCCGGAGACAGCCATTCCCGCAGACCCCTGGCGCGCCTATTCCGGGGCCTGGGGCGCGCAGCACCAAACTGCACTCCCCTAGGAGACCCCAGGGCGCCCTCTGGCGGACGCGGGCCGTAGGTTGGGGCCATCGTTCCCCCTCGAGCTCTCCAGCCCCGCCGAGAGCACCTGGCCCAACCCACACCGGACCAAGTCGGTTTGCAGACCCCAGTGCATAAAAGCGTTTTTATATGGGAGGGGAGAGGGGCTCCACACTCGCGTCAGGGTTGGCAAAGAACCTGGCAGTGGGCCAAGGCTGGGTAGCTGCCACGCAGGGGCGTCCCCTGCAACCCTGGGTCTCCCCTCTGGGACCTGCTCGCAGGTGACTGTCGCACGTCTCCAACCTCCGGCTCCCGGGTCTGACCCCAGCCCCGTGGCCTGGCTGTGGGGTAACCCCACTTCCCTTTTGACTGGCCTGGGCCGCCTGGACCCGCAATCGGGCACTCGGGGAGGCCCGGGTGGCGGCGAGGGGGTGTCCCCGCGGGGTCCAAGAAAAGGGGAAGGGGAACCGGGAGGCTCTCCTGGTCGGCCTCCTAGAACTGCCCGCGCTCCCGAAGCGGCGCCCCCGCCTCTGCCAGAAATTGGCCTTCTTAGAAGGGAAGGGGGTGGGGGGAAAGTGTGAATGAGAAGTTGGGGGCGGAGCGCGGCGGGGAGGGGCCGCTGCCAGGAACGCGCCGCCGGGGCTGGCGCCGCGCCCACCGGCCGCCTCGGCCGCCTCTCGTCGCGCTTTGTCTCCGCGCGCGTCCCTCCCGGTCCCTGCCCCTGCTCGCGGCCCGCCCTCGGCGCCCGCGGCCCCTCCCTCACCCTTCGCGCTCAGCCTTTCTCTGCTGCGAGTAGTGACTAAACATTACAAGAAGGCCGGCCGCGCAGTTCCAGGAATCGGGGGGCGGGGCGCGGCGGCCGCCTATATACCCGCGAGCGCGGCCTCCGCGGCGGCTCCGACTTGGACTCCCTGCGCCGCTGCCGCCGCTCCGGCTCCGTACGCAGCCAGCCGCCCGCCGCCCGCCCGGCCCGGCTCCTGCTGCGGCCCCTTGCCGCGGCCCCTTGCCTGGTCCCCTCCCGGTGGGTCCGGGGGTGCGCAGGGGGCAGGGCGGGCGCCCAGGGGAAGCTCGAGGGACGCGCGCGCGAAGGCTCCTTTGTGGACTTCACGGTCGCCAACATCTGGGCGCAGCGCGGGCCACCGCTGGCCGCCTCGCCGCCGCCTCGCCTTGGGGACCCGAGGGGGCTCAGCCCCAAGGACGGAGACTTCGATTCGGGACCAGGTAGGAAGGAGGAGTGCGGCGTGGGGAGGGGTCTCGCTCAGTCCCGGGAGCTTTTCCCGGTTTCCCCTCCCCTTCCCGGGTCATTCCCGGCAGGGAGGGGACTGGGTAGGGGCAGAGCGGATGAAAGCCGGAGATTCCAGGTTCCCGGAATACTCGGGCTGGGGACTTCGGGCTTCTCCTGTCCCCTCCCTATCCCCGTGCCTCGGGTTTCTCCCTCCGTCCACACCGCCTGGGGCCACTGGACTGAGCGGCGCCCAGACGGTCCCGGGGGCCCTTCTGCTCCCCACCCGGCCACTCTCTTGGAGACCCAACTTACGCGCGCGAGTTTCCCACGCTGCACCCTTGCAGTGCGCGCTGAGGAAGGGGCTGCCCGGGGCCACCCTGCCGGCAGGGGCGGGAGCCGTGCGGGCTCAGTGAGGCGTCTGGATCGGAGCGCGGGCCCAGGCGAGGGCCCCCGGGGCAGTGGGTGCCCCAGTCGTTCGGCGGAGGCAGGGGAGCCGGGGCGGACCGGGCGCGCTGGAGGGTTCCGGGCAATCACGCGCTCGCGCCTTCCTCTCCGCAGCCCCCCGGGATGCAGTAGCGGCCGCTGTGCGGAGGCCGCGAAGCAGCTGCAGCCGCCGCCGCGCAGATCCACGCTGGCTCCGTGCGCCATGGTCACCCACAGCAAGTTTCCCGCCGCCGGGATGAGCCGCCCCCTGGACACCAGCCTGCGCCTCAAGACCTTCAGCTCCAAGAGCGAGTACCAGCTGGTGGTGAACGCAGTGCGCAAGCTGCAGGAGAGCGGCTTCTACTGGAGCGCAGTGACCGGCGGCGAGGCGAACCTGCTGCTCAGCGCCGAGCCCGCTGGCACCTTTCTGATTCGCGACAGCTCGGACCAGCGCCACTTTTTCACGCTCAGCGTCAAGACCCAGTCTGGGACCAAGAACCTGCGCATCCAGTGTGAGGGGGGCAGCTTCTCTCTGCAGAGCGATCCCCGGAGCACGCAGCCTGTGCCCCGCTTCGACTGCGTGCTGAAGCTGGTGCACCACTACATGCCGCCCCCTGGAGCCCCCTCTTTCCCCTCGCCACCTACTGAACCCTCCTCCGAGGTGCCCGAGCAGCCGTCTGCCCAGCCACTCCCTGGAAGTCCCCCCAGAAGAGCCTATTACATCTACTCCGGGGGCGAGAAGATCCCCCTGGTGTTGAGCCGGCCCCTCTCCTCCAACGTGGCCACTCTTCAGCATCTCTGTCGGAAGACCGTCAACGGCCACCTGGACTCCTATGAGAAAGTCACCCAGCTGCCGGGGCCCATTCGGGAGTTCCTGGACCAGTACGATGCCCCGCTTTAAGGGGCAAAGGGCGCAAAGGGCATGGGTCGGGAGAGGGGCCTGCGTCCCCTCTCCTCCATGGCACATGGCACAAGCACAAGAAGCCAGCCAGGAGAGAGTCCTGTAGCGCTGGGGGGAAAGAGGGCGGACAGGCCCCTCCCTCTGCCCCACCCCCACCCCCCCCGCAGAATGTGGCAGGCGGACCTGGAATATGTTGGAGGGAAGGGGGAGTACCACCTGAGTCTCCAGCTTCTCCGGAGGAGCCAGCTGGCCTGGTGGGACGATAGTAGCCACGAGTGGATTCTCCTCCAATTCCTCAACTTCCCCTCTGCCTCCAAACGGGACACTTGGGGAATGCTGAACTAATGAGAACTGCCAGGGAATCTTCAAATTTTCCAACGGAACTTGTTTGTTCTTTGATTTGGTTTAAACCTGAGCTGGTTGTGGAGCCTGGGAAAGGTGGAAGAGAGAGATCCTGAGGGCCCCGGGGCTGTGGGCTGGCTAAGGAAATGGTCACACCCCCCGCCAACCCCAGGTGAGGATCCTGGTGGCATGCTCCTCTCCCTGGCTCCGGGGAGAAGGGCTTGGGGCGACCTGAAGGGAACCATCCTGGTGCCCCACATCCTCTCCTCCGGGACAGCCACCGAAAACACAGGTTCCAAAGTCTACCTGGTGCCTGAGAGCCCAGGGCCCTTCCTCCGTTTTAAGGGGGAAGCAACATTTGGAGGGGATGGATGGGCTGGTCAGCTGGTCTTCTTTTCCTACTCATACTAAACCTTCTTGTACCTGGGTGGATGGAGTGGGAGGATGGAGGAGATGGGACATCTTTCACCCCAGGCCCCTGGTAGAGACGACGGGTTTCTGCTCTGTGCCTCCTGACTATGTCTGGCTAAGAGATTCGCCTTAAATGCTCCCTGTCCCATGGAGAGGGACCCAGCATAGGAAAGCCACATACTCAGCCTGGATGTGTGGAGAGGCTGAGGGACTCGCGGGAGGGCACCCAGCCAGCCCACAGCCAGGGAAGTGGGGAGGGGGCAGAAACCCATGCCTCCCAGCTGAGCACTGGGAATGTTAGCCCAGTAAGTATTGGCCAGTCAGGCGCCTCGTGGTCAGAGCAGAGCCACCAGGTCCCACTGCCCCCAGCCCTGCACAGCCCTCCCTCCTGCCTAGGTGGGGGAGGCTGGAGGTCATTGGAGAGGCTGGACTGCTGCCACCCCGGGTGCTCCCGCTCTGCCATAGCACTGATCAGTGACAACTTACAGGAATGTAGCAGCGATGGAATTACCTGGAACAGGTTTTTTGTTGTTGTTTTTGTTTTGTTTTTTTGTTGGGGGGCAACTAAACAAACACAAAGTATTCTGTGTCAGGTATTGGGCTGGACAGGGCAGTTGTGTGTTGGGGTGGTTTTTTCCCCTTTTTTTTTTGTTCGTTTCTTGTTTTTTAATAATGTTTACAATCTGCCTCAATCACTCTGTCTTTTATAAAGATTCCACCTCCAGTCCTCTCTCCTCCCCCCTACTCAGGCCCTTGAGGCTATTAGGAGATGCTTGAAGAACTCAACAAAATCCCAATCCAAGTCAAACTTTGCACATATTTATATTTATATTCAGAAAAGAAACATTTCAGTAATTTATAATAAAGAGCACTATTTTTTAATGAAAAACATGACTTGAGCCTTTTCTCCACCCCCGCCCCCCTGTGCTTGCTTTCTCTTTCACCCACACCCACACTCTGCATCGGAGAAGAGGAAGAGAGCTGCAGAGGGTGGTGGCTCTGCCCCCTCGCTGGAATCGAATACGTCTCAACCTTTCTCAACCTTACGTCAGCACGACTGCCCCGTGTGTCACTGACAAGCTAAGGCAGCCACCTAGACTGTTACCGAGAGGGGTAATTCCTGCAAGTCTGATTCAGATCTGACCAGAATATGCAAAGCAAGTTCGAAGGAAGCGCTTCAAAGGGCTTGCAGGGAGCAAGCTGAGCTGTGGTCAAAGCTTTTAGAGGCTCCAGGCTATTAGAGGCGCTCTGGTTCCTTGGCAGGGAGTCGTTCCGAGAAAGCCCAGACATGGGGTCCTGGTGGTGACCTATGACCTCAGTCAAGCCAGGTTCACTGGAAGTGGGAGGAGGGGTGGTCCTGAAGCAAATCTTGCATGCAGGTGGAGCCCCACCACCCCCCACAGGACCCCAGGCATTCAGGGGCTTCCTGGCCACTGCTCCCCATGCCTGCTTCCCTTCCTCATTCCTAGGGTCCCCAACCTGAGCAGCAGACAGGATCACCCTCCTCCCAAAAAGCACCCATCTATTAATCTCTGTATTTTTTTGAAACAGGGTTTACTATGTTGCCCAGGCTGGTCTCCAACTCCTGGGCTCAAGGGATCCTCCCCTCAGCCCATCTATTTTTAGTCACTGTCATTTAAACGCTAAGGGGCACTTAGAGGTTACCTGGATTAAGCATCCCACCTGCTCCCACAAGGCAGGTGTTCTCATCCCCATGTTCTCCGACACGGCCATGGGCCCCATGTGAGCCAGGACTTGGACTGGTCACTTCTGGTGCCTAGATTGGTGCTCAGTAAATATTTGTCAACTAAGTAGGGGCAGCAACTCAGGTTCAGGGAGGTTAAGCAACCTGGCCAAGGGCACACCACTTGGGAATACGGGGAAAACAGGATTGGAATAGCAAAAAACATCTTCTCTCCGGTAATCCAGCACTTTGGGAGATCGAGGTGGGCTAACGGCTGGAGCCCAGAAGTTCAAGACCGGCCTGGGCAACATAGCGAGACCCTGTCTCAATTTAAAAAAACAAAACCAAAAACAAAACCACCTTCTCTGAGGTATTCTCCTTTCATGCTTCCTTCTCCTCCAGTCCCCACAACCTGACAGCTGGGAAATGAGTGTTAACCCCAAGTCGTGGGCCCTCATCTGTCTCAGATGACACAAATACCAGAACCTCTTCCTGGCCCCCTTGCACCCGATATACTGCTCCGGGAATCGGCGTCCAAAAGGCAATAGAGAGTAAATAAACAAAGTCATTTTCTTTCCTATTTCCTGGGACTTTTGGAGAAAATGACCTGAAGTGACGAGAAGTGGGGGCCAGGCCAGGCATGAGGCGGCTGAGGGGACAGAGCATGTGGGAGCCACACCAGAGGCATCATGAAGGAACTCCAGGCTGGGAATGCAGACCCAGGTAGGGCCACCTTCCCAAAGCACAAGTGTAGGGGAGGGGGCCCAGTGGGGTGTGGTTCCCCTGTGCCTTCCAGAAGGATGATGGGTCTTCCTCAGCCTGGGGTCTGCTGGGCAGCCACCACCACCTTCAGCTGCACAGATTTCCCCTTCCACTGGAATAACAGCCATGAGGGAACCGTAAAGCTGGGGTCCCTGTACCTTTTTTTTTTTGAGTCAGGGTCTCTCTCTGTCACCCAGGTTGGAGTGCAGTGATGCGATCATAGCTCATTGCGGCTTTGAACTCCTGGGTTTGGGTAATCCTCCCACATCAGCCTCCTGAGTAGCTGGGACTACAGGCACACACCACCACGGCCAGTTATTTTTTATTTTTAATTTGTTTTGTATATTTTGTAGAGACAGGGTCTTGCCATGTTGCCCAGGCTGGTCTCGAACTCCTAAACTCAAGCAATCTGCCAGCCTCAGCCTCCCAAAGTGCTGGGATTATAGGCATGAGCCACTGTGCCCAGCCACTGGGTCCCTGTCCTTGACCCAGAAGGCAGCTGTTTAGCAAGGGTGTCCAGTGTTCATAGAATGCTAGCAAAAGAATTTGATCTTCTCTGGCCAGGGAGGAAGTAGTTCTCCCTTCCCACCCCAGGGAGGTTGAACCTTGGTTTTGTGGAGTTGCAGAGGCAAGAAGACCCATTTCCCTCCTCCAGACCACTGCCCATCCCAACCTTCCTCTGTCTGTCCACTTCTTCTTCTTCTTCTTTTTTTTTTGTCACCCAGGCTGGAGAGCAGTGGCAGGATCACAACTCACTTCAGCCTCAACTGCCAGAGGACAAGCGACCCTCCCACCTCAGCCTCTTGAGTAGGTGGGACTACAGGCACACAGCACCACACTTGGCTAATGTTTGTACTATTTGTAGAGATGGGATCCTGCTATGTTGCCCAGGCTGCTGTCTAACTCCTGAGCTCAAGCCATCTGCCCACCTCGTCCTCTTAAAGTGCTGGGATTTCATGCGTGAGTCACCGCGCCTGGTGTGTCTTTCCATTTCAGATAAGACTGGACCAACCCTTTGGGTTTGCAGACAAGGAAACTGAGGCCCAGAGAAGGGAAGCAACATGCTCAAACCCACACAACAAGCTGGTGGCGAGGCCAGGAGAGAATCTCTCCCCCAGCTGACTCTGCTGAGCACGCGCTCCCTTCTCTCCTCATCCCATACCCCGTAACAGAAGTCTTTGTGTACTTCTCAATCCTCAGAAGGGAAGACACCCTCCTCTAAGGGACTTAGTGCGGGGTCCTCCGGCCTGGCTGCGGGAGGAGGGGGGTGTTCTGGCTCCCAGATGTGCTGACAAGTGTCCTGCAGGCAGCGCACGGCTTCCTCCCGGCTTGAGCAGGCACTCGTGCCTCGGCCTGGTTAAAAACAAGGCTGAGGGTCCCCGGCCAACAGAAAGGGGAGAAATCCCCGCTCCCAGCCCTATTACCTTGCTTCTAGAGCTGTAAGACTCCACCCCAAGAGGCCCTATCCTCTCTCCGGTGGTGCTGTTTTAGGGCAGGCCTCCTGAGGCTAGAGCCAAGAATGGGAAATCTAAGGCCTGCTCTGGGGGAGGGAGGGAAGGAGGCCTCAGACAGGGGAGCCAGCGATGGAAAATCAGCCTGCACGATGTGTCCTAGTCTTAGGAATGAGTAAGGATGTTTGGGAGGGGGCACCGCAGGGGTACCGGGCGGGGGTTGGGCGGAGAGGCAGTCGAGAGGGTAAGGGAGTAGGGGACTCCGGTTCCAGGAGCGCGGGGCAGGACAGGGACGATCGAGGCCGAGGGTGACAGGAGCCCCAGTGCGGGGAGCACCTTCTTTCCCCCGCCCCCACTCCCCTCCCGATCTGGCGGCCGCCGGGCTGGCGGGCGGGCGGGCGCGTCGCCTCGAGGCCGCCCTCTGCCAGGAAGAGTCACTTCCCGGACACCGCGGGAGCCCTGGCGGAGCTATGCGAAGAATGTCCGCGCCGAGCACGGGGGGTGGCACCTCTCGGGCCCGCATCTCCGCCGCCGCCGCCGCCGCTGCGCCCTGCAAAGCGTGCGCCCCGGGTACGGCCCCGCCCCACCACGCCCCCGCCACGCCCCCGCCCGCGGAGCGCGGTCGCCGGGGCAACGGGATTACGGGCGGAGAGCGCTGTTTATTCTCAGCCCAGTGCCAGGAAATTCGGCCGGGAGGCTGCCAGGCGCACCTCCCTGGGGTGGGGGGCGGGAGAGGGAGGAGACAGGGTGGACCAGGCCGCCCTGGGCGCGTGGGGGAAGGGGGGAGTCAGGCGTTCGTCACCGGGGGTCACTGACCCCTCCGAGGGGCGGCTGCTCAGAAAGCCTGGACTCTTTCCCGGCCGTGAGTGGATCAAGTTTTCTTGTCCCAGGGGAGCCGAGATCCCCCTTCAGGTCAGCGGAGCAAACCCACCCCGCACACACGCTCTACTCAGGGAGCCTGTTCTTGGAGCCTCAGCCCCCTCCCTTTCTAGTCACTCACTCATTCACTCATTCATTCATTCAGCAAATCTCTATGGAACACAGCCCGCGGTTAGGGACTGTTCTAGATCCAGCAAGACAAGGCCCTGCTCGCCTACCCGCCAGAGGTTGAGTGGGAGCAACCAGACGATAAGAAGTAAATATGTAAATTAAATAAATATAGACTGTGCCTCGAAGACGCATCTTCAAATCGCATTCCCATTACAGCATGCATCCACCCTCAGCAGGGAGGCCAGCTTGTCCCAGTTTAGCTCTGAAAGTCTGGCAAACTAGGACAATTGGTCTCTGTACCCTCAGGTCCGAACACGCCCGTTTCAGAGATGGAGAAACTGAGGCCCCAAATCCAAGGACAGCTCTTTCATTGTCAGGGAGCTAGAGAAAGAGCTGGTGGCCCTAACTTAGAATCCTGGGTTCTACGGGCTAAACGCTTTTCATTGCCCAGAGCTCCACCTCTCTGCCCCTCAAGGCCTCTGAAAGCACAGAGGACCACCTACTGCCAGTCCCCCAAGGTGTGGATGAAACTGCTGACTCCTGGACTGCGACCCAGCTCTTCTGAATCTGAAGCCTGAAGACAACCTTGGAATCTGAATAATCACCTCCCCAGGTGACTCTGAGACCTCTCGCAGCGGCCTTCAGGGCAGACAAGCCTGGATGCTCCTTTGGTCGTGGGACAGCACATTTCCTCCTTGTTCCTTGACTAAGCCAAAGCTGGGAAATCAGCAGGGAGGGAAGGTTCCGAGCTCGCGGGCCTGTGGGGCGGCAAGCATGGACATGTGCAGCCCTTTCGTCTCCTGAGCTGAAGGACGGCAGGGCCAAGGGAGGAGGAGGAGGAGGACGCTCCTTCCCCCCAGCACTGAGCCCTCCCAGCTGTGCTGTGCTGGGAACAGGCCAGGCGTTTGTGAAATCCTCGGGTGAGCCTGACCCACTGTCATGAGGACTTGCCTGTGGAAGCTGGTGCCGGGAGGGGGATGGGGGGCTGTTCCCAGAAGCGGGTAGAACTCTGGACTTCCCACTCCTGAGCTCTCTGATTGCAGCACAGCCTTAAGCAACAGTAGCGGCCTGGAAGGCTGGGCTGCAGGCTGGAAGGCTGGGCTGCAGGCTGGAAGGCTGGGCTGCAGGCTGGAAGGCTGGGCTGCAGGCTGGAAGGCTGGGTTGTAGGCTTCAGGCTTTTTTTCAGAAAAGAAATTCGGGTTCTGAATGCTAAGACTTTGGGCTCTTCCAGTTAACACCGTCACTGCCGGTATTCACAGCACTATTCAGGCCCAACCTCAGGAAAAGACTGCAAACCCAGACATAAAAAAGTAAAAAAGAACTGGGCGCGGTGGCTCATGCCTGTAATCCCAGCACTTTGGGAGGCCGAGGCAGGCAGATCACTTGAGGTCAGGAGATCGAGACCATCCTGGCTAACACGGTGAAACCCTGTCTCTGCTAAAAATCCAAAAAATTAGCTGGGTGTGGTGGCTGGCACCTGTGGTCCCAGCTACTTGGGAGGCTGAGGCAGGAGAATGGCGTGAACCCGCGAGGTGGAGCTTGCAGTGAGCCGAGATCACGCCACTGCACTCTAGCCTGGGTGACAGAGCGAGACTGCGCCTCAATAAATAAATAAATAAATAAATAACAGAATGTAAGTTCGTTATTTACATTACACAAGAAGATATATTTCCTCTCTTTCACCTCCCCTCCCCCAGATCTCCAATCATAGTATTTTCCTACAGAAAATGTTATTTAACGCCTGTAATGTACAGAATGTTGAAGGTATAGACATAAAAAATTAAATCCGGCTGGGCACAGTGGCTCACGCCTGTAATCCCAGCACTTTGGGAGGCTGAGGTGGGCGGATCATTTGAGGTCAGGAGTTTGAGACCAGCCTGGCCAACATGGCAAAACCCCATCTCTACATAAAATACAAATATTAGCTGGGAATGGTGGCGGCGCCTGTAATCCCAGCTACTTGGGAGGCTGAGGCAGGAGAATCACTTGAACCCAGAAGGCAGAAGTTGCAGAGAGCCCAGATGGTGCCACTGTACTCCAGCCTGAGTGACAGAGTGACACGCCAAGAAAGAAAGAGAGGAAGGAAGGAAGGAACGAAGGAAGGAAGGAAGGAGGGAGAGAAGGAAGGAAGGAGAAAGAGAGAAAGAAAATAAAGTGAAAAAAAAAAGAAAAACTAAATCCATGAGGACCTGGATCCTCCAGGAGGTCTCTGTGCTGCACAACTCCAGGGGGCGCTGTTTATATCATGATATGCTCTTTGTAGATGTTGTCCTATGAGGCTGTGTGAGAGGGGTGGGGCTGCAGTGTTCCTAAACTTTCGGGTACATCAGCAGCACCTGATGCTTGCCTGACCCAGGTGCCCCAGGTGATACCAACATAGGTGGAAACACGGCTCTGGCCACCATGCCTGTTGCTGGACAAAAGTAACAACCAGGAAATATTCCAGGCTTCAAGAGACTCACAGTCTGAAAGGGGAACCAGATGTGAAAACTGAGAAGTATCCTAAAAAGGAATGGTTGTAAAACTAAAGTGGTAGGCCGGGTACAGCTGGGGGTGCCCAGGAGGAAATGACCGCTAGTGGCTTCCCAGAAGAGGTGATGCGTGAGTTAAGGCAAAACAGCAGGTGTTCCTTCCACAGGCTTGGGAGAATGGGGCATTCTCAGAATCAGGGAAATAGCCTGGAAAAGGGAAACTTTGGGGAACTTCAAGAAGCTTGGTATGTCCCCATGGGCACGTCCATGCCAGACTCATCTTCTAAAAATACTGCTTTCATGATGTCATGTACACAGGGAGCCCATCCCCATAGGATCCATACTGGTTCCCCCTGGCATTTTCCACTAAGCCGGGTTTCCAAAAACCTTCAACTGTAGCCCCAATGGGACGTTTACTCTGCCCCCACTCCACCCCACACTAGGAGGCAAACTTCTTCCCATCAGGGTGGTCTTCTCCCCTGCCTACCATACTCATCACTTCCCTGCTCACTTAGGATTGGGAGCCCATGTTGGGGTTAGCCCTCCTTCCCAGTCAGCCCCTCCAATTCTCTCTTCTAGTTCTTCCTCTCTACTGAGGCTTTCTCCTTTCCTGCCTCCTCCCTGAAGCCTCCCACACCCTGAAGACCTCTCCTCCCTCCGAATGCATGTTATATGTACAGCCTGCATCACTCATTCTGTCCCCTTCCAAACTGGACTGTAAACTCTCAGATGGAAGAAATTCGCTCTTATTCATTCAATGATTATTAATATATATATTTTTTGAGACAGAGTCTCACTCTGTTGCCCAGGCTGGAGTGCAGTGGCATGATCTCGGCTCACTGCAACCTCCGCCTCCCAGGCTCAAGCGATTTACCTGCCTCAGCCTCCCGAGTAGCTGGGACTACCGGTATGTGCCACCATGCCCAGCTAATTTTTGCACTTTTAGTAGAGAGGGGGTTTGACCATGTTGGCCAGGCTGGTCTCGAACTCCTGGCCTCAGGTGATCCACCCACCTCAGCCTCCCAAAGTGCTGGGAACACAGGCCTGAGGCACTGTGCCCTGCCCAGTGATTATTAATTGAATGCCAACTCTGTACCAGGCCCTATATCTTCTGCTTTTTTATGTTCCTCACAAAATCTAGCAGAATGGGTGATGCTTGCTGGAAACTTATCAAACACTGGCTCTGTGGCTGCACAAAAGACAAAATGTTCTTTAAATAATGGGGTTCCTGTATCATTAAAATATCACTTAATTCATTCACAACTTTTTGTTGTTGTTGTTGTTTTTGAGATGGAGAGTCTTGCTCTGTCACCAGGCTGGAGTACAGGAGTGCAATGGCGTGATCTCAGCTCACTGCAATCTCCGCCTCCCAGGTTCAAGTGATTCTCCGGCCTCAGCCTCGCAAGCAGCTGGGAATACAGGTGTGTGCCACCACACCCAGCTAATTTTTTTAGTATTTTTAGTAGAGATGGGGTTTCACCATGTTGGCCAGGTTGGTCTCGATCTCTTGACCTTGTGATCCACCCACCTTGGCCTCCCAAAGTGCTGGGATTACAGGTGTGAGCCACAGCGCCCAGCCTCATTCACAACTTTTACTTCCAGAAGCAAACAGGCGTCTTTTATTTTTAGTACCATGTGTTTGCATAAATAGCACTTCTGTTTTTTCAAAATGCATTTTAATAGGTGATCTCATTTCGTCCTCCCTCCATGCCTCAGATGTAAGGCAGGTAAAATAAAATATACCACACTTTCCAGATGAGTAAACTAAGCTGTAGAGGGTTAGGCTTGCCTCAGATCACAGATAAGTAGTGAGCGAAGCAGAAATAGACCACCTCTCTGCTGGCGTCAGATCCAGTGCCCTTTCCACTGCTACTTGCTTAAGTACTGCCTCTCCTACGTGTGAGAACCCTCTCCACTGCCAGGGCCTCCGCTTAGCAGCTACTGTGAAGGCTCCCTCAGGGATCTAAATGACAGCTAGGTCCACTCTTGGCTCTCATTAGAGTCCGGGTCAGCCTGGGGAACAGTCCTGGGCTGCCATTCCATCCACCTAGACCCTGGGGGATGACAGGGAACACCAGAGTCCTCCCAGCTCCTAGCAGGTGGGGAGCCCCAGGTGTTCAGGGCTAGTGCTCCCAATGGATATACGATTCCCAAGGAAACCCCAGCAAGATCTCTGGCCAGCCCAATGTCCAAGGTTTGGACTGAAGCCTCAGAGAACGCCAAATCCCTCTAACCCATCCTTTCTGGAAACTTGGAGAAGGTGGGGAGATGACCTGTTTCCTCTTGTAGAATTCTATGAAAAGGAGGCTGGAGGGAAAGGAGCTGGCACCAGGAGGGAGGCAGGTTGACTTTCAAGAGTGGTCCTCTAGCCATTCACTGCCTTTTTTAGTGTCCCTTGGCCACCTGGGGAAAGTAGGCAAGAGGGCATGGGGCCGGGCACGGTGGCTCAAGCCTGTAATCCCAGCACTTTGGGAGGCCGAGACGGGCGGATCACGAGGTCAGGAGATCGAGACCATCCTGGATAACACGGTGAAACCCCGTCTCTACTAAAAAATACAAAAAACTAGCCGGGCGAGGTGGCGGGCGCCTGTAGTCCCAGCTACTCGGGAGGCTGAGGCAGGAGAATAGCGGGAACCCGGGAGGCGGAGCTTGCAGTGAGCTGAGATTCGGCCACTGCACTCCAGCCCGGGCGACAGAGCGAGACTCCGTCTCAAAAAAAAAAAAAAAAAAAGAGGGCATACGGAAGGAAGGCTACCCAGAAGACCTTCAGAGACTGCTTGCACTGCCCAAGCTCGGGGAGGGACAGTGGAAGGCTATGGAGCCCTCACTTTGGGGCTTCTCCACCAGACCCCTCAGGCCGTCACAGGGCTGGGGCTTAGCTGAGAACTCAGTAAGGACCCTGACCAGGCTCCAGCCAGAGCCCTGGAGTGGAAGGGGAGGAGCCCAGGAGAGCAGCCCAGACCCTCCCTCGGGCACCCTTCCAGGCCTCTCCAGTCTAAGAGAAGGAGCTGAGGTGGTCAGCAAACTAGCCCAGCTGCAGCAAGAGACCTTGTGCCTATACCAGGATGGAAACAGAGCTGGTCAGACCTGAGTGGGGGAGGAGAGAGGCCTTCACCTGGGGCCCTGGGACCATCAGGCCAGTCTCTGTGGCTGGAAGGAGAGATGCCTAGAGAGGAGTCAATTAAAAGAGGCACCTCTGTAATCCCAGCCCTTTGGGAGGCCAAGGTCGGGGGATCACCTGAGGTCAGGAGTTCAAGACCAGCTTGGCCAACATGGAGAAACCCCGTCTCTACTAAAAATACAAACGAATTAACTGCTGACAGTGCTGCATGCCTATAGTCCCAGCTACTTGCGAGACTGAAGCGGGAGAATCACTTGAATCTGGGTCGCGGAAGTTGCAATGAGCCGAGATCACTCCACTGCACTCAGCCTGGAGACAGAGCCAGACTCCGTCTAAAATAGATAAATAAATAAATAAAGAGCCAGAAGCCAGGTAGAGGCTGCAGGACCCTCTGCAGGATGCGGCCAGAGATGATGAGAGCACCTCCCAGACACACACGGTGTATACACGTTGCCACATGCACACACCGCTCTGTGCATTCTGAGCCCCATGCGTAAAGATGATGGGTAACACGGTCCTGGGGATGTGCACCGGGCGCATCTTTCGGTGGAGCGATGAGTGATAGTGCATCATTCCAGACCAGGTTCCCATTGTGAGCAAAACAGCCAAGCAGGAGATGACCAACCAGGATTCATGGTTCCAAGCTTTCCTCCAGTAGGACAAAGCTGGCTCAGACCAGGATCAAATGGTGACCTTGGCCCTAGAGGCAGGATTCAAGCAACTGAGTCAGCCTGCCCAGGATGTGGGTGCGACTCTGCTTTCTGTTCTCAGGTGCCCCCCTTGCTGGTCTTGAGGGTTCTATGGGAAATAGAAGAGAACTGCATGAGAATGCTATTGGCCTTGATCTCTCCGTGTCTGTGGAGTAAGAATAAGACAGGTCACCATCCCGAAGCCCTTTCCCTGGCCGCAGCTGTGAAGGAAACAGCTCTCTCGCCCAGCGGGTTTTATTTATTTCACAACACTTTTATGGCTGTGCTTCCAATGTTCCAAGCACTATTCTAAGCACCTGAAACATACTGACTCATGGAGGTCTCCAGCAACTCCATGAGTTACGTACTATTCTTGTCCCTATTTTCTCAGTGGGGTAAACTGCAAAACAGGGATGTAATGTAACTTGCGCAAGGTCACACAGCTCACCAGGAGTAGAGCTGGGATCCAAACCCAGGCAGCAGGTCTCCAATGACCCTGCCTGTGGCCAGAGGGCTCACTGTGTCTCTTGGCCCAGCCCCACCAAGGCACTGGACATGGGCACAGGAGCCCTGGACCAGGAGAGGACAAGTGGTAAGGGCAGAGTGTGGGAAAGCTGGGCTCGTGTTCCAGATCACTGCTGCTGGCATGCGACCCTGGGCAGGCACCCAACCGCCCTGCCTTGTTCCTAATCTATACATGGGGATTTCAATAAAACCTGCTTTAGGCACTGTGGTGAGGATGAGACAAGACCATATCGTGAGTTTGTTATTATTAACAGGGTCTCCCTAGGACCTAGCAAGATTCAGACACTTCTCATTCATCCGACATCCAAGCTCACCCGCTCTTGCGTGGGGGAAAGTAGCCACTTCTTCCAAGGCTCAGCCAGTAGATCTCTGGCTTCCTGTCAGGGTGCGAGGAGGAAGTTGAGGAAGCGTTCCTTCCTGTCCCTCCTTGGTCTCTTCCAAGTCTTTTCTTTATGTGCCTCATGCATTTCCTTCTTGTTTTTCCCAGCTGCCCTGTGTTTGACATTTGGTGATTGTATTTCTTTCCTGGGACAGCCATAACAAAATGCCACAAACTCAGCAGCTTCAAACAACAGACATGGATTTTCTCACAGCTCTGGAGGCCAGGAGGCCAACACTCAAGGTGTACTGGGACCATGCTCCCTCTGAAGCCCCCACGGAAGAATGACTTCCTCACCCCTGCCAGCTTCTGGTGGTGGCCGGCGGACCTGCTCGCTCCTTGGTTTGTAGACACATCTCTGGCTCCACCACCGCGTGGCCTCCTCTGTGTGTCTGTGCCCAGACTTCCCTCGTATAAGGGCATCAGTTGTTGGACTGGGACCATCCTAATACAGCATGCTGTTGGCCTTGATCTCCCCAGACCTGTGGAGTACATCTTAATTACATCTGCAAAGACCCTATTTCCAAATAAAGTCACATTTGTAGGTTCCATGCAGACATGAATTTGGTGGGGGGACGCTATTTGACCCAATACAGTGGTCCTGTAGGATCTCACATTGAGAACATTCTTTCTTTCCTTGCATCTTCCAAGAAAAGCCTAAGAGAGGTCTACTTCCTTGCTCTTAGGTAGAGGGACAAGTGAAATGCCACTTTATGCTCTGAGCACCGAAGACAGGCTGGAAAGATGCCCAGGGATGGAGTCCAGCAGATGGCCTGGCCACCAGCAGGGCTCAGAGGCAGGCTGCATAGCCAGGGGTGTCTCTCCTCTCTGAGCTACCTGGCATGGCCTGGCGCGCCCCAGACATTGCCTCACTTAGCTGCGGGATGCTTCCTGCGTTTCTCTGGTGAAGAGCTTCAGTCTTTGCAACCTCAGATGACCCCTCATACAAGAAACATCATCCTCTAGAAAGCTTATTTTGAGCTTCTACAGGCAAGGGGGGTGGGAGGTGGAGCTATGGAGCTGGGCGTGGGAAGTAGGGACAGTGCCACAGTTCCTTGGCAATGTCACCTAGGGGAAAGTTGAGGTGATGCCCAGCAGCCAGCCAGCTCTTTCCAAAGCCCTGGAGTATCTGATAGGGAGGTGAGACGCCATCTCTCAGAAGCTCCTTTCTTTCTTTCTTCTTTTTTTTTGAGATAAAGTTTAACTCTTGTTGCCCAGGCTGGAGTGCAGTGGCACGATCTTGGCTCACTGCAACCTCTACCGCCCGGGTTCAAGCAATTCTCCTGCCTCAGCCTCCCGAGTAGCTGGGATTACAGGTGTGCGCCACCATGCCCAGCTAATTTTGTATTTTTAGGAGAGACGGGGTTTCTCCATGTTGGTCAGGGTGGTCTTGAACTCCCAACCTCAGGTGGTCCGCCCACCTCAGCCTCCCAAAGTGCTGGGATTACAGGTGTGAGCCACCGTGCCCAGCTAGAAATTCCTTTCAAATCCATCCACCTGGTTGGAGAGCTGGACCTTTCACCTGCACTCTTGGTCACTGCACCCTCACCATCATCAGGCAGCATGATACAGAAAGCCCTGTCTGCTCTTCGGTAGCTGAAGGGAAGGTTCTCAGCTACGCCCCAAGCCCTCGCCTATCAGGGCCTGCAGTCCCAGCTCTGGGCAGCAGGCAAACATCTTTCCCAAAGCAACTTTCTGGGGCACCCGGGTCTGACTTGCAGAGCCTGAGAAAGGAGAAAGGGAGGATGCCAAGAAGGCATGGGGTTATGCCCTTACCTGAACCACAGGAAGGGGACCGCCCTGCGCCAGCATACCGGCAGCTGCTCTTCCAGGGACAGGAAGTCAGCTGAGTACCGAGCAAGCCGCGTGCCCATGTGGTCGGGGGGTGGGGGCACCTGGGCAGTCAGCTGGGCCATCCGCCACTCTTCCGGGCCACACTGGTTCCCACGCTCATAGGCCAGATGGAGTGGGGATCGGGAGCCGGGGGGAAACCCAGTTTGCATCCCAGGACTCTAAATTGGCTCCCCATCTGTACAATGGGGGTAACAACAGCTCCCGTTTTCTTAGGTGGTTGTGACAGTTCATTGAGCAAATGTCCACATGGCGTAGTACATAGTGAGTGCTCAGTCAACACTGTCTGCTCTGATGCCCTCCAAAAGGGGCTGAGCCCCCCCTCTTTTTTTTTTTTTTTTTTTCTTGTAAATAACCTGGCATTTAGGTAGTGGCTCAACCTGCTAAGGGAAGAGGAGCCACCTTCCAGGCAGCCTCATCTGGTCTACTAGCTGTCTCAGGAAATCAACGGCAGCACAGCCCCTCCGCCCCCCAGTATGCACACAGTGGGCCCTGGCAATGGGAGGCAAGTTCTCCCTGAGTCTTCCCTACACCAGGGGCCTCTCTGGCTGGGCAGCCCAACCACAGGACAATCAGGCTTTGGGCCAGGAAGTTACAGTAAGTCAGGCCCGCCCTTCCTCACATGGGGTACGGCTGCTCCCCAGTCCCAAGCCTCGGCTCCCCTAGAGGAAGAGAAGGGGGATCAAGACTCCCTTCTCAACCCTCCCCCATCCCACTGTGCTCTGAATCCCACCCCAAGGGCACACTGGTCTTCCCAGAGATTTTCAGGGGCTGCTTCTTGCTGGCAACTTCGCAGCCCCAGCTGTGCAGGGCAGCTGAAGCCACGACTGAATTCGGGAGGAGAGGCTGACTCACCCCAGCCAGGCTGGGCCTCTGCTAATATTCTTGGGTGGCTGCCTGGGATTCCTGCAGGTTCCGACAATAGGCCCGACCATCCTCTTGTAGGAGGCGGGTTTCAAGGTAACCCCAAGCGCGGGGAGGGGAGCTCTGGCAGGAGTGTTCATGTGTCCAGGACTCTAGGCCTGGGGGCTAGGGGTGACATGGGCACGCCCCTGTCCCCAGGCCTGATGCAGGAGGAAGGAGGTGTGGGACAGGAAAAGAGGACCACGTTTGGAGTACACACGGCACATTACATAATTATTCTAATATAACAAGCCTGGATGGTAGCTATGACTAATCCCTGGTTAATAGGTGAGGAAACCGAGGCCGGGAGAGGTTAAGGAGGTTAGGGGTGGGTGGAGGGCCGGTGAGGGGTGGCGGCTGTGACTGGCAGAGCGTGAGGCCAGGCCCCTTGAAAACTCCCCCTCAGCCTCCGTGTCCACCTAGGCCAACAGTGCGGCCCATGGGCCTGAGAGGCTCAGAGCCCCGGGACCCGCAGGCCCCAGGCCTGCATGTGTGAGCGCAGGAGGTGGGGAGGCAGATACCGCATTTTCACAGGACCCTGCGGGATCCGGGCGCAGGCCGGGCGGCCGGGTCCCTCGGGGCCTCCCCTGGCCCCGGCCCCTCCCGCCCACCGCCACGGGATTCTTCCAGTCCATGCCAACCTGGCTCGGGCAGGACAAGGTGATCGAGGCTCAGTGGCCCCTGGTCCCCCAGCCCCACGCCCGGCCCGTGGCCATGACAACCGCGAAGCTGTGGCTCCCTCGCCGGGCAACGCAGAGAGGGGAAGGGAACGCTGCCGGCCGCGCCGCCAGCTGCGAATTCCTCAGGCCTTCCATCAGCCCCGCCGGCCCCGACGGGCTTCCTCGCGGGCTGTGAGGTCAGCGCCCGGCTCCACCCGCCTCGGGCTGGCCCAGTGCCCGGGATCCCGGCCCCGGCCCCGCGCCCCGCCCTCACCCCGCCTGCGGACCCGCCCACCCGGGTCCCCGCGTCCCAGGGCCCGGCCTGCACCCCGCAGCCCCTCCCGGTCCACGCACGCGGGCCCCGGCTCCCCGGCGAGTCCTGCAACTGGGGCGGCCCCTGGCGCCCGCCGCCCGGCCGAGCCCTATTTCAGGCGCTGGCGCTGCGGGCCGGGGCAGCCCTGCCCGGAAGGGAGGCTATTCTGGGCCGGGCCGCCCGAGCAGCTGCGGCCCCGGGCTTCCCGGCAGGGTGTGTGGCGCGGGACAGAGGGCACACCAGGGCAGGGCTCCCCTCCCTCCTCAGCGCCCCACCTTCCTCCCAAGCCGCGCCCAGCTCTCTCCCCTTTTTGGCCAGACTCAGGTCCTTTCTTAGGCCAGGAACATTCCCTAGTGCCAGGTGGCTGAGAATGACCAGAGGCTGAGGCCATCCGGTGCCCTCCCCCAGTGCCCTCCAGGCAGGTGCCTTGCCCTGAGCCTCTCCGCCCTGGGCCCCACTTCCTTCCTTTTTCTTGATTTATTTTATTTATTTTTTTAGATAGGGTCTCTCTCTGTTGCCCAGGCTGGAGTGCAGTGGCACTATCTCAGCTCACTGCAACCTCTACCTCCCCGGTTCAAGCGATTCTCCTGCCTCAGCCTCCTGAGTAGCTGGGACTACAGGATGCACCACCATACCTGGCTAATTTTTGTATTTTTAGTAGAGACAGGGTTTCGCCATGATGACCAGGGTAGGGTGGTCTCGAACTCCTGACCTCAAGTGATCGGCCTGCCTCGGCCTTCCAAAGTGCTGGGATTACAGGCGTGAGCCACCGCGCCCGGCCCCCACTTCCTTTCTAGGGTGGTCTTCCCAACACCTGCGCTGACCTGGGTTCAGCCCTTGTCCCCATGTGCTACTACTCTGCCCATTCTAACTCTAACGACCTTCCTGCCATGGGTCCATGTGGTCTGTGTTGAATCCACAGTGCCCAGCACAGGATGGGTGCTTCCGAAATGGGTGTGTCATGAAAGCTATTAAACCATCACATTCAGTATCACACTGAGGACACTAGCCCCTAAGGGGCTTTTTACATTTCATCCAGGAAACCCTTATAGGACCAGAGGTCCAGCTGCCCTCTTGCCCCCTTGCCCCACCAGAGGGAGTGACCACATCCACGGGTGGTGGTGGCTTGTTGGAAGAAGCTGTGGGTACATGTACACGTGGCCCTGGTCCCCTTGGGTTCACCCTGTAACCTTAGGACCCTACACTGGACTCCTAGGGGCCATGCTTTGTAGTCTGGCCCCCATCAGTGATTGCAAGGAGACAAAATATATGCTGCACCATGAGAATGCAAGTCACTACCATCATCCAACCCACATCTCTCCCTCCCAAGCAAAAGATCTCATTGGGATGGTGTCTGAGGATGCTCGGGGGAGAGGAGGAGGGCAGCTGACGCCCATCCATGCCCACTTTCTGCCAGGTGTTGTAAATATGTTATTTAGCCTGGCCTCTCAAACTTTCACATCAGCACCAGTCACCTGGATCTTGTCAAAATGCAGACTGATTCATCTGGCTGGTGTGGGTCATGAGATGCTGCATTTCTGAGCAGTTCTAGGTAGATTCTATCTTGCCAGGACTCTGCCACACTGGCACTGGGAGGGGGAATCCACATAGCAGTTCTGTGAGCTCATCTGCCTGGTTTTCAAATGAAGAATCTGAGATTTAGAGACATGAAGAAGCCTTGATGAGCAGCGAGGCCAGCACCCTGACCAACTAGCCAGAGAACATCCCCCAGATCCTAAACCCACTCTCTGTGACCCAGAGAGTCTTCCCGGGCGGTTTACACCCCTTAGCTTCCTTTTGTTTTTGAGGCAGGGTCTCCCTCTCTCACCCAGGCTGGAGTGCAGTGGCATGATCATCGCTCACTGCAGCCTCCGCCCCATAGGCTCAATGGATCCTCCTGCCTCAGTCTCCTGAATAGTTTGGACTACAGACATGTGCCGCCACCACACCTGGCTAATTTTTCTATTTTTTTTATAGAGACGGGGGTCTCCCTGTGTTGCTTATACTGGTCTCGAAATCCTGGGCTCAAGCCATCCTCCCGCTTTAGCTTCCTAAAGTGCTGGGATTACAGGCATGAGCCACCGTGCTCAGTCATCCTTCCTTTTTTTAAAAAAGTTGACTGAGCGAGGTGGCTCATGCCTGTAATTTCAGCACTTTGGGAGGCAGAGGTGGGAGGATCACATGAAGCCAGGAGTTTGAGACCAGCCCGGTCAACATGGTGAAACCCCGTCTCTACTAAAAATACAAAAATTAGCCAGGCGTGGTGGTGTGCGCCTGTAATCCCAGCTACTCAGGAGGCTGAGGCACAAGAATTGCTTGAACCCAGGAGGCAGAGGTTGCGGTGAGCCGAGATCATGCCATTGCACTCCAGCCTGGGTGACCGAGCAAGACTCCATCTCAAAAAAAAAAAAAAAAAAAGTTATCCCAGTAATACATAGAATTACATGTGTACGAAATATATAGTTATCCTCAAGGAAAACTGATAAAAAATGGAACTCATTCCTATGCCCAGTCCTGTCCAGAAAAATAAATATTATCCACAAGTGACTACTAATTCTTTAATTAACTAGATAGCTTTTTTTTTTTTTTTTTTTTTTTTTTTTTTTTTTTTTTGAGACGGAGTCTCGCTGTGTCTCCCAGGCTGGAGTGCAGTGGCGCGATCTCGGCTCACTGCAAGCTCCGCCCCCTGGGTTCACGCCATTCTCCCGACTCAGCCTCCCAAGTAGCTGGGACTACAGGCGCCCGCTACCACGCCCGGCTAATTTTTTTGTATTTTTAGTAGAGACGGGGTTTCACCGTGTTAGCCAGGATAGTCTCGATCTCCTGACCTCGTGATCCACCCGCCTCGGCCTCCCAAAGTGCTGGGATTACAGGCTTGAGCCACCGCGCCCGGCCTCTAGATAGCTTAATTGAATAGTTTACTTATAACTTGGGTTATCGCTGTAGAATATGGGTTAAAAGGTTTGGCAAGAGCCACCCAAACCTGGGCTGGAAATCTGCTGAGAGGAGCCTAGTCTGCTGAGAGAGAGAGAAAGAAAGTATAGTTCAAATACGAGCCCAGGGAGAGGCAGGAAACCACTTTCTCCCCAGGACTCTGTACTCCAGTCTTCCAGGGCGTGCTGGACAGGTGAGGGGAAACCCAAACGCGCCAACACCCTCCTTCATGAATAAGTAACAGCCGCCCAGGGCTTTGACTCATTTGTCAATAGATAGTTCACTTCCTGACAGAGAAGGCAGCGCCTTCACACTCACATGTAAGTGACGGAGAAATCAATTGACGATTAATTACAGTGGAAGTTACCAGGAATATAGAATTGCTCTATCAAAACTCAGTGGCTAAGGCGGTATTTTTCAGGTGTACCTCTGTTACGGAGATCAGACCTGCAGCTGAAATAAACCAGAGTGGTGGTGTTTCCTGAAAGAATATGTCTGTCCGATCTTGGGGGGCTTCCAGTTGCGGGGGTAGCCTGGGAAGACTGGGTCAGATCCTGGTGTCACCATCCTCTGACGAGGGCGTCATTGTTTCATCTGTGAAACAAGGATGCTGACCTCCACAGAGGGCTCTGGTGAGATCCCTGGGTTCCTGGCCTGACACATCGTGGGGGCTCAACTGGAGGTTCTCCTTCTCCTGTCATCTGCTCACCAGCACCCCCCCTCCGACTGCCCCCAAACCCACTCCTCAATTCTGGAGTTGAAAGGAACCTTACAAGGCTGGTTTCCTTTACAGATGAGTACTTTGGCAGACTTGGGTAATTGGTTAAAAGTCAGAGGTCTCAGTTTCTTTTTTAAGAGACAGGGTCAGCCGGACATGGTGGCTCACACTTGTAATCCGAACAATTCGGGAGGCTGAGGCGGGTGGATCACCTGTTCAAGACCAGCCTGGCCAACATGGTGAAACCCCATCTCTACTAAAATTACAAAAATTAGCCAGGCGTGGTGGCTTGCATCTGTAGACCCAGCTACTGGGGAGATCTGAGGCAGGAGAATCGCTTGAACCCGAGAGACAGAAGTTGCAGTGAGCCAAGATTGAGCCACTGCACTCCAGCCTGGGCGACAGAGCGAGACTCTGTCTCAAACAAAAAAGAGACTGGGTCTTACTTTGTCACCCAGGCTGGAGTGCAATGGTGTGATCATAGCTCACTGCAGTCTCAACCTCCTGAGTTCAAGTGATCCCCCAACCTCAGCCTCTCAAGTAGCTGGAACTACAGGTGCACACTACCACACCTGGCTAATTTTTACTTTTTTTTTTGCAGAGACAAGAGTCTCACTATGTTGCCCAGGCTGGTCTCAAACTCCTGGCCTTAAGTGATCCTCCCACTTCGGCCTTCTGAAGTGCTGGGATTACAGGCATGGGCCACTGTACCCACCCAGTGGTCTCATTTCTGAACAGGGAAGGGACAGAGGCCCACACAGGGAGTAGGGTTGGGGTAGAGTAAGAAGGGAAAGGAGAAGGGGAAGGTGACTGGGAATTCTCACCCATTCTCACTTCTGCTTTGCGGGTTAGAAACACTGAGTTGCCTCGTCCTCCTGTCTCTGAACTTCCTTCACAGCCCATTGGGCCATTTGCATATGTCTCGTTGAAATTCCGGATCACAGCGTCACCACCTCCTCCCCATGGCCCCCAGAGGGTGACCGGAGCATCACTAGGAGCCAAAGAATGGGGATGAGCAGCGCGGGGTAGTGTTGACCGCCCCAACTTTCCCATGGTGACTCACTCTTATTCAATAGACAGACCATTTTCCTAGAATGTTGCAACAGGGGTATTAGGGTTTTTCCAGAGCTTTCCACTCTCGATTACCCAACACTGAGCCCCTCGCGTGGAACTCGAGGTGATCCCCGCTGGTGATGGCTGGACATTTGCCTCTGGCCTTGGTGTCCCCTTCATCTTGAACTTTCTCAAGGGGCAGAGCCAGCTTCCCAAGATGGGTTCTGTGCACCCCAGCTGTGCCCACAGTAGGCTCTTGGACTGCTTTTCTTTCTTAATACATATTTGTTTAATAGATGGGATGACTGGAAATTACTTATCCTTGACGAAGAAACAGGAAGGCAAACAGTTTTACATTTCTTTTTACAAAAACTATCCTGAGTTTTACCCTGTTCGTCTTTCTTCACTTTAGATTGCTCTAACTCCTAAAAGTCTCAGTGGAGAGATTCTAAACTCTTTTGAGGGTGAGATCCAATCTCCTTCCTCCTTTCTCTCCCCAATCCCTGGTTCATAGTTACGTACTAAGTGCTTAATAGATCTTATTATATTGGATTATTTTAAAAGTCATTATTTTATACAAAAAAATTAGCTGGACGTAGTGGTGGGTGCCTGTAATCCCAGCTACTTGAGAGACTGAAGCAGGAGAATCCCTTGAACCCAAGAGGCGGAGGTTACAGTGAGCCAAGATCGCATCATTACACTCCAGCCTGAGCGACAGAGTGAGACTCCATCTCAAAAAAGAAAAAAAAAGTTATTATTTTAAAAGTCAGCCTGTTATAGAGGCAGGCGTATTAGGTATTGTCAATGAAGCCTGGGCTGAGTTTAGGAATCCCGTACCTGTTTGGGTGAATTTGAGCTCATTGCCTTGCCAAAAAGCTCAGTAATGCCTCTGGCAAACTGTGGCTTTGTGAGAGCTGATGGAGGGGATTATAATGGTCTTTATGCCAAGGGAAAGTCTACTGCTTGAGCAGAGCACACTGGCTGGTGCCTGTAGTTCCAGGTACTCAGGAGGCCGAGGCAGGAGGATCACTTGAGCCCAGGAGTTCAAGTCTGCAGTGAGTGAGCTACGATCAAGCCAATCCACTGTAGCCTGGGTGACAGCCAGACCCTGTCTTTCTCTCTCTCTCTTTCTCTCTCTCTCTCTTTTTTTAGGGGGTGGGGCAGGATGGGATCTGGCTTTGTCGCCCAGGCTGGGGTGCAGTGGCAGGATCTCGGCTCACTGAAACCTCCATCAAGCGGTTCTCCTGCCTCAGCCTCCCTAGTAGCTGGGATTACAGGCGTGAGCCACCGTGTCCAACCTAAGACTCTGTGTCTTAAATTTTTTTTAAGTCTATTGTTTGAATTCCAGGAAAGGAATTTCACTGTGGGGTCACTCTTCATACAGGGTGAGGATCACGTGAGCCCTCCCTGTGAGGGCTTCAATATTCCCTGTGAGTTTACAACAGTTCAGGAAGAGATGCTGGAAATTATCACATGGGTACCCCATACTTTAGGGGAGATTTCTCCAAAAAGAAATTCTGGCCAAAAAAAGAAAGCTACAGGTTCTAAGAAGGAAAATGGTAAGGTGGACCCAAAAAAATCCACAATTCAGACAATTCAATCACAAAAGATTTCTGTGAGAAAGAGGCCAGGTGCGGTGGCTCACGCCTGTAATCCCAGCACTTTGGGAGGCCAAGGTGGGTGGATCACCTGCGGTCAGGAGTTTGTGACCAGCCTGACCAACATGGAGAAACCCCATCTCTACCAAAAATAGAAAAAATTAGCTGGGTGTGGTGGTGCACGCCTGTAATCCCAGCTACTTAGGAGGCTGAGGCAGGAGAATTGCTTGAACCCAGGAGGCAGAGGTTGCAGCGAGCCGAGATCACGCCATTGCATTCTAGCCTGGGCAACAGGAGTGAAACCCCATCTCAAAAAACAAAACAAAAAAAAAAGAGAAAGAAAGTTGGTAGGGGTACAAAATAAAGCACTTATACCTTCTAGGGAGGTACCTTCATATCCTTCATATTTCAACAGGACAGAGAAGAGGGAAGGCGGGAGGAAGGACTCTCAACCACAAGTGAAGGCAAAAGAGCCCCTTGAGCGTGGAGGGAGGGGCTGGGGTACTATTAACCCTCAGCTCCCAGTAAAACCTCTTAGAAAACAAAAATGGCTTGGAAAGTTGTAGTCAGGGCTACAGGGACGAGCGAAGGACAGACCCAGTCCTTAGCTGAGAAGAAAGAATTGTGTCAGATGACAGAAGAGGAAAGAGAATAAAGACCACCATTATTGAGCGCCTACTGTGTAGTGGTGCACCTCCAACGCCTGTCCATCCTAAAGCTCTGTCAATCTCCCAGCACAGACCAGGGGCTGTTGCTTCCTTCCCACCAGCGAGCAGCTCAGAGGCCAAGACCCTGCCACTGCTTGAAGCACCTCCCAGGGGAATGCAGATCCTCAGGTTCTACCTGCTCCCCTGTCAAACTCAGAGAGAAAGTAAGGTGAGGGTAGGAGGGATCCAAAATCCAGGATAGGGAGGGCGAGCTGGGAAACTCCATATCGACTTGAGAGTGGGCTGGGCAGCAGAGCGAGACCCTGTCTGGGTAGATGCCAGCCCTGAACCCTTGCTGGCTTTCACCCTTGGCCTGAGATGGGGAGAGGGACAGGAAGATGGCAAATAAGGCCCCTGAGGGCCAGAAACTAGACTGGGGAAACAAGAAACGCATGACTATGTTACTCACCCACAAAACACTGCAGTGAATCACTAAACAAATTCATATATTCTTGCCCTTAGTCAACAAATATCTATGGCATGTCTCTAACGGCAAGTTATTGTGTTATGGGTATTAGGGATGCGATCTTAAATTAGGATGGGATCTTTCCTAAGGGATCTTAGTAGCTACAAGCAGGGAGATGATGGGACGTAATTATTGTAGTGGAAAATATGCTTACCAGAGAAACACAGATAAAAAAAATGCTACAGGGATTCAAGGGAGAAATAGGTCTTGAATAGTCAGAAAAAGGCTGACTATAACATCTGAACATATTTCAGGGAAGGAGCCAGACATGTTCATAACAGGTATATATAACAATGTTTTTAAAGACAAAAAATGGAATCCAGTAATATGGGATCTGTTGAATAGGATACGTCCACATAATGCAACACCACCCAGTCAATAGAAGTAGGTTATGTAGTTTTACACATATTCAATCACATGTTAAGATAGTCATGAAATATGAGTAAGTGAAAAAAGCAGATAACAAAAGAGTATTTAGAGACTGATTGCATTTTTATGAGTTTTTGGTATATGTAGTTTGAGATGCTTTTAGAAACTTCCAGAAATGGCAGTGTGCAGTGGTACACTCCTAGCCCTTTGCTTGGCCGAGGCAGGTGCATCACCTGAGGTCAGGAGTTTGAGACCAACCTGGGCAACTTGGTGAAACCCCATCTCTAGTAAAAACACCAAAATTGGGACAGGCCTGGGGGCTCACACCTGTAATCCCAGCACTTTAGGAGGCCAAGGCGGGCGGATCAACTGAGGCCAGGAATTGGAGACCAGCCTGGCCAACATGATGAAACCTCATCTCTACTAAAAATACAAAATTTAGCCGGGTGTATGGCACATACCTGTAGTCCCAGCTACTTGGGAGGCTGAGGCAGGAGAGAATGGTGGGAACCTGGGAGGCGGAGCTTGCAGTGAGCCGAGATCGCACCACCGCACTTCAGCCTGGGCGGCACAGCGAGACTCCATCTCAAAAAGAAAAAAGAAAGAAAGAAAGAAAATCGAGTACAGCAATCAGGTGACCCAGATGTCCCAGGATTGGGGGGCCTTCGAGGAGGACAGAAAGGCAGGGAAGGGGGTTTGAGGCTCAGAGCCGTGGGAGCAGCTGATGGAAACCAGGATATTTACGGGAGAGAGAGAAGCTATGACGAAGTTCACCAGCTAGTTGACGATCAAGTGACTGTCAGCTAGTCAGGGAGATGGCTTCCCTCACCCAGATTAAAGAACACAGGGAAAGAACTTTCCAGGAGGCAGATTTCAACTCAGTACAGCGGCAGAAAAGAAAAACATCATTCACCAAGAGCCCTCCGAGTACAGAATTCTCAGAGCGGCATCTTTTCCAGCCTCCAGAGAGCCTCTCTCCCAGGGTGTTCCCTGCCTCATCACACAGACCAGGTGATGAAGAGTCACTCTGAACCCCCGGGGCCGTCCACTCAGAAACACCGGACTTCTGGAGGAACCACTAGGGATGCTGGATGGGACAACCCCAGGATCCCCCCTGGTTCACTGGAAGCACAGAGGAAATGGGAAGTGACCCAACAACATGGTGGCCCTCATCCTGCAGGTGCCGTGAGGAGGGGTGGACCCAGCACTGGCACACAGGACGGGGGGCCCCGTTGAACTCGTAACAGCAGCCTGATGACAACACAGAGGAGGAAGGGGATCGAGGGAAGGCCAAGGGGGAGCAGAAAGGGAACTTGAAAGAGAGAAAGAGGGCCAGGTGCGGTAATCCCGGCACTTTGGGAGGCTGAGACGGGCAGATTGCTTGAGCCCCACAAGTTCAAGACCAACCTTGGCAACATAGGGAAACCACATCTCTACAAAATAAAAATCATCAGCTGAGTGTGGTGGAACACACCTGTGGTCCCTCCGTGGGAGGCTGAGGCCAAGATGAGAGAGTCAAGATGGGGATCACTTGAGCCTGGCAGGTGGAGGTTGCAGCAAGCCAAGATCATGAAACTGCACTCCAGCCTGGGTGACAAAGCAAATCCCTGTTTCAAACAACAAAAACATTAGCCAGACATGGTGGTGGGAGCCTATAATCCCAGGTACTCAGGAGGCTGAGGCAGGAGAATGGCTGGAACCTGGGAGGTGGAGGTTGCAGTGAGCAGAGATCACGCGCCACTGCACTCCAGCCCGGGCAACAGAGCGAGACTGTCTCAAAAACAAACAAACAAACAAACAAACAAACAAACAAAAACAGGCTGGGCACAGTGGCTCATGCCTGTAATCCTGGCACTTTGGGAGGCCGAGGTGGGCGGATCACTTGAAGTTAGGAGTTCAAGACCAGCTCGGCCAAAATGGTGAAACTCCGTCTCTACAAAAATACAAAAAAAAAAAAAAAAAAAACATTAGCTGGGCACGGTGGCGTGCACCTGTAATCCCAGCTAGCTACTCAGGTGGCTGAGGCAGGAGAACCGCTTGAACCCGGGAGGCAGAGGTTGCAGTGAGCCGAGATGGCACCACTGCACTCCAGCCTGGGCAACAGAGCAAGACTCAGTCTCAAAAACAAAACAGAACAAAACAAAACAGCCCCAAAACAAAAGACAGACAAACAAACAAAAAAACGAAAAAAAAAAAAAAAAGGGAAAGAGAGAGAGGAGCAAAGGGAAACACACAGGAGGGGGAAAGTTATGAACAGATCAGGAAAACGGAGGCCAGAGAGACACAGCAAGGCCTGCAGGGGAGAGTCCGGGAGGCAGGAGCCGGCACATGGTAGTGGAGGAAGGGAGCTGCCCAGTGTTTGCTGACAGAGAGCCATGGGGGTAAGAGGTAGGGGCAGGAGGCTCCACTGGGATGAGGCAGGGTTTGCTGCAGAGGCTGCTGCTTTGCCCAGAGTCACCTGCAGCGGGTTAGAACCCATGAGGCACTCAGTCCACTTGCAAGTCATGCCTGAGCACCCCTGATGTGTCAGGGGCTGCCGGGAGAGCTTTAGAAAGTGAGGAGGCTGCAGTCCTGGCCAGCCTGCCAGATTTGCCGTCCAGCGTGGTGAACGCCCATGAGCTGTCAAAATGCACAGCACGGCCATCGTGAGGTGGGATATGGGCAGGGCCAACATGGGAGTCAGGAAGGCCTGAGTACAAATCCCGACGTCACCGCTTCATGCTGTGTGACCTCAGGCAAGTTCCTGAACCTCTCTGAGCCTTAGTTTCCTTCTCTGTTGTGAGGATGTGAAACAGCAGTAGTACAAGCACTGGGCCATCCTCCCACCAAATGTGAGCACGGCCTTAACATTAAAGGGAGCAACCCCGGTCCTAAGTTCTCCCGGAGTCTGCAGAAGAGAAGCTGCAGAGGTCAGGACGTCTTTGGGGAGGGACACAGTATTGTCCCCTAAGCAGGGTTCATTCACTACCTGTTCTTTTTTTTTTTTTTTTTTTTGAGACGGAGTCTCGCTCTGTCACCCAGGCTGGAGTGCAGTGGCGTGATCTCGGCTCACTGCAAGCTCCGCCTCCCGGGTTCACGCCATTCTCCTGCCTCAGCCTCCCGAGTAGCTGGGACTACAGGCGCCCACAACCGCGCCCGGCTAATTTTTTGTATTTTTAGTAGAGACGGGGTTTCACCGTGGTCTCGATCTCCTGACCTTGTGATCCGCCCGCCTCGGCCTCCCAAAGTGCTGGGATTACAGGCGTGAGCCACCGCGCCTGGCACTACCTGTTCTTTTTTTTTTTTTTTTTTGAGACGGAGTCTCGCTCTGTCACCCAGGCTGGAGTGCAGTGGCGTGATCTCGGCTCACTGCAAGCTCCGCCGCCCAGGTTCACACCATTCTCCTGCCTCAGCCTCCCGAGTAGCTGGGACTACAGGCACCCGCCACCATGCCTGGCTAATTTTTTGTATTTTTAGTAGAAATGGGGTTTCACCATGTTAGCCAGGATGGTCTCGATCTCCTGACCTCACAATCCACCTGCCTCGGCCTCCCAAAGTGCTGGGATTACAGGCGTGAGCCACCATGCCGGGTCTATTTTTTTTTTTGGAGACAGGTTCTCACTCTGTTGCCCAGGCTACAGTGCAGTGGCATGATCTCGGCTCACTGCAGCCTCTGCCTCCTGGGCTCAAGTGATCCTCCCACCTCAGCCTCCTGAGTAGCTGGGACCACAGGTACAAGCCATTGTGCCCAGCTAATTTTTTAAAACATCTTTTTGTAGAGACGGGGTTTCACTGTGTTGCCCAGGCTGCTCTCTAACTCCTGAGCTCAACTGATCCACCTGCCTCGGCCTCCCAAAGTGCTGAGATTACAGGCACAAGCCACCACGTCTAGCCTCATTCACTCACTGTTCTAAAGGTGTTGGTTTTGAGCCTACTGATGAGACAGTAGACAAGTCACTAGCACCAATCTGTGTAACTTGAGCCTAAATAGCCTGGAAGCGGCGGGCCCCAGGGAACTGAGCCTTCAGGCCGTCTGCGTGCCTGCTGAGTGCTAACAAGGCGCCCCGGAGAAGGTGCACGGCTGGGGGCAGCCAGCAGGGTCGGAGACGTTGGCAGCTGTTGCCGGCTCTGCAGACAGTGGGGAATTCTTACAGTGTCCAGCACTGTGCACATGCCCACAAGTGGCTGGAAAACTCTGCAGGCTGTGGGCAGAGCTGGCAGAGGACAGATTTTGCCGGCCCCAAGAGGGTGAGGCGGGGCCCCCACCCCTGCTGAGTGCTCCAGGCCCCCCACCATCTAGGGCAGCCCTCCTTGGGGCTTGCCACTGTGGGGTGCAAATCCTCCTCTCTTAGGGGCCATCACTGGCCTGCAGCCTGAGCTGCTATCCCGGCCTCCACAAAGGAGGGGGCCAAGCCACCCCGTGAGTCACTGTGCCCACTTCCTGCCACATGGAACCCGTGGCTGAGTCACCGGCCCCCCAAAGGGAAAGACTGGCCACAAGGCCGGAAAGCTGGAGCCCGATCGTGGCAGGAGTGGGGAGCTGGCGTTGCGGTCCCGTTACTCCCTTTTCCGTGAGCTACGTACCTCCTGTGGAACCCAGAGTCCTCCGAGCAGCACCCACCCACCTATCGCCGGCAGGACTGGCTCTTTGCTGGTAATTTTTCCTCCAGCAATAATGATTGTATCATACCCTTAAAAACAAAACAAAACAAAAAACCCAACTTTTTATTTTGAAATCATTTCAGGCTTACAGAGAAGTTGCAAAAATACTACAAAGAATGTTCATATACCCTTCACCCAGATTCCCCAAATGTGAACATTTTACATTTGTATTAATTTTCTCTCTCTCCCTCTATCCCCATTTCTCTCTCTCTCTCTCTTTTTTTTTTTTTGAGATGGAATCGCAGGCTGAAGTGCAGTAGTGTGATCAAGGCTCACTGCAGCCTCGACTTCCAAGGCTCAAGCGATCCTCCCGCCTCAGCCTCTTAATAGCTGGGACTACAGGTGTGAACCACCACAGCCAGCTAATTTTTTTGTGTGTGGAGAGGCAGAGTCTCACTATGCCACCCAGGTGTCTTAAAATTCTGGCCTCAAACAATCCTCCTGCCTCAACCTTCCAAAGTGCTGGGATTACAGGCGCGAGCCATGGTACCCTCTCCCCATTTTTCCTAAGACATTTCAGCATAAGTCAGAGGCATGATACCTCTTTACCTTGAAATACTTCCATATGTGTTTGTTTGTTTGTTTATTTATTTATTTTTTGAGACACGGTCTGGCCCTGTTGCTCAGGCTGGCGTGCGGTGGTGCTATCACAGCTCACTGCAGCTTTGATCTCCCAGGCTCAAGCAATCCTCTCACCTCAGCCTCCTCAGCAGCTGGGACTACAGGCTTATGCCACCATGCCCAGCTAATTTTTTTTTTTTTTTTTTTTTTGAGACAGAGTCTTGCTCTGTCGCCAGGCTGGAGTGCAGTGGTGCGATCTCAGCTCACTGCAACTTTACCTTCCGGGTTCAAGTGATTCTCCTGCCTCAGCCTGCTACGTAGCTGAGATTACAGTGCCCACCATCACACCGGCTAATTTTTGTATTTTTAGTAGAGATGGGGTTTCACCATGTTGGCCAGGCGGGTCTTGAACTCCTGACCTCAAGTGAGCCACTCATCTCAGCCTACCAAAGTGCTGGGATTACAGGTGTGAACCACCGCACCTGGCCTTAGTGTGCATTTCCTAAAAACAGGCATTTTCTTACAGAATCACAGTACAGTGATCAGCCTCAGGAAAGGCACATCGCATTGGACACTTTTTATGCACCATCTAAGGTGCTCCTTGCTTTACCTGCCTCTAGGGCCAGCCCTGGGGGGGTTCCAGGCCGTACCTGACCACCTGTGGTGTCCCTGCTGCTGCTGAGCCTGAAACGCTGAGGAGCCGCTGGACACAGTGAGGCTTGGGGTGTGAAGGCACTGTGGAGGCACCTTTGACTAATGGAGATGAGAACTATGGATACATTCTCCCTTCCTCCTGGCATTTATCCTCAGATCCAGGTTACTCTGTCTCTTGGAAGATATCCCGGGAGACAACAGCCAGTCACCTTAGATATTCAGGGGCAGGGCTGTCACACAGGGTCCCACACTCGGTGCTTGGGCGTTTAATTCTCTGCAGTCACCTTGAAATTTTTTTTTTTTTTTTTTTTTGAGACAGAGTCTCTCTCTGTCACCCAGGCTGGAATGCAGTGGTGTGATCTCGGCTCACTGCAACCTCTGCCTTCCTCGTTCACGCCATTCTGCTGCCTCAGCCTCCCGAGCGAGTAGCTGGGACTACGGGCGCCCGCCACCACACCTGGCTAATTTTTTTTTCTTTTTTTTAGTATTTTTAGTAGAGACGGGGTTCCACTGTGTTAGCTAGGATGGTCTTGATCTCCTGACCTTGTGATCCGCCTCCCTCAGCCTCCCGAAATGCTGGGATTATAGGTGTGAGCTATTGCACCCAACCTAATTTTTGTATTTTTATTAGAGATGAGATTTCACCATGTTGGTCAGGCTGGTCTCGAACTCCTGACCTCGTGATCCACTTACCTCGGCCTCCCAAAGTGCTGGGATTACAGGTGTGAGCCACCACACCCGGCCATGAAATTCTTAATTTTATCTTGAAAAATTTGAAAATGGCTGAGAACGGTGGTCAGAAGTGATCGGTGATCACTTCAGGTCGGAAGTTCAAGACCAGCCTGGCCAACATGGTGAAACCCTGTCTCTAGTAAAAATACAAAAATTAGCTGGGCATGGTGGTGGGCACCTGTAATCCCAGCTACGTGGAGGTTGAGGCAGGAGGATCACTTGAAACTGGGAGGTTGCAGTGAGCCAAGATTGGGCCACTGCATTCCAGCCTGGGTGACAGAGCGAGACTCCATCTCAAAAAAAAAAAAAGAGAAAGAAAAATACGGCTAGGTGTGGTGGCTCATGCCTGCAATCCCAGCGCTTTGGGAGGCCAAGGTGGGCAGATCGCCTGAGGTCAAGAGTTCAAGGCCAGCCTGGCTAACATGGTAAAACCCCCTTTCTACTTAAAAATACAGAAACTAGACAGGCATGGTGGCAGGTACCTGTAATCCCAGCTACTCGGGAGGCTGAGGCAGGAGAATCGCTTGAACCTGGGAAGCGGAGGTTGCAGTGAGTTGAAATCATGCCATTGTACTCCAGGCTGGGTGACCGAGCAAGACTCCACCTCAAAAAAAAAAAGAAAAAGAAAAAAAAAGGAAAATTTGAAATTGAATTTCATATTGAAACTTGAGATTTGTAAGTCAAGTCTGATGGGACAATGGAGCCGACACAATGGGCTTGGAGCCTCGGCTTTCACATGGCCCAGCCTCCTGCCATCCAGGGGCAGGTTCTCAGATGCTGGCTTCCTGTGTCCCCCACCCAGAAAACCTGCCACTGTTTTCCATTGTTGGGGTCTGGGCAGAGGTGGAGGGAGAGTCATACCCCATGCACCTCTGAGGGTCTGCACCCATTGTGGGCTCCCACAAGCACCAGCTGAGGTCATTGTTATACCCATTTTCCTGCTGAGGTCCAGGTTTGCTGGACCAAAGAAGGCCCAGCCAGCGTTTCTGCTTTGGACAGAAGCTTGCCCCTTGCCCCGGCAGCCTGACTGCCCCTGCTGCCCTTGCTTCTGTCCTTGTGCACTGCACTGAGACGGCAAATTCCTACGTATCCTGCTCTGGGGGCACAGCCTCCACCTGTCTGAGCCAACCGAATAATCACGACAGCGGTACTTTCCGTGTTTCTGAAACCACTCACCATGCAAAACCCCCAGGACTTTGTAGGCATCACTTCCAGTGGGTCCTGTTACCCTGCCACCCATTCACAGACGATATAACCAAGTCTCAGAGAGATTAACCCACCCAAGGTCAGCCACTAATTACTAGAACTGGATTCAAATCCAGTTCTTCTTGCTCCAACACCAAAGCTGTAACTTGGACACTATTAACTTGGTTGTTAATTGGGTAGCTTCTTTGATCATCTGGAAACAGTAATGGATCTACGTCTTTGAACCACATGAGAACTGTGGACACAAGAAAAGGTGCTGGACATGGACTTGGGAGTTAGACAGGGCGAGGCCCCTGGAATGATGCTGGTGCTTCAGCCAGGTGGGCCTAGGGTAGGCTCTCTGCCGTGGCCAAGCGGAGGTTGGCCCTGGGCTGGGGCCAGTCCTGTGTTCTTCCCGCGGCCCAGTTCACCCAGCCAGGCAAAGCAGGCCTGAGTCATCGGCGATCGGAGTCCCGGTCCCTGACTCCTTGCTCATACATCATGCATTCCCGTCCTTGGCTCACAGCAAAACCCTTCTAACTTCTTAGCTCACCCCACCCTCTTCTCTGAAATAAATCAAAGAAGTTTCAAGCTGGAAAGGAGATCACTGAATCTAAGCTTTTCAGTTTGCAAACTGAGGGCCCAGGATTCTGATAGAGGTCCCAGTGGATTGGAAACTGTCTGGGCTTGCCTCCTGGGGTGGAATCTTGTCTCTGCCACCAAGTCCCTGTAAGCCCTGGGCCAATTAGCCTCTCTGAGTCTGAACATTCTCCCGAAGGGGGCTGATCATCATAGCATGATCCTAGCGTTTTCACCGTAGCATGCGGAATCACTGGGAGTATGAACTGCAAGAGTGTTCTGATGCGAGGACCCAGGAATTGCTCCCAACATTGCATAGATCATCTCATCACCCACTCAACAAATCCCCGCCGCACAGAGAGGTATCAGAGACTTTCAGGAACCTTTGTAAGGCAACCTAGCAAGCAAAGCAGAGCTGAGGTCTACCAGATGACTGAGCAGAACCTCTGCCCTTCTCTCCAGACACTGGCCCCAGAGGAGCCGTGAGTACTGGCCATATGCCTGGAGCTCCCGGAGTCCAGGGCTGCAGCCGTCCAGCACTGGGGCCAGCCCCGAGAGAGGAGCAAGGAAACCGACCCCCTCCAGATCAACAAAGCACTTCCTCCCCGAGGCCCGGGCCCAGAAGGAGGAGGTGCAGCACACACAACTGTTTATAGAGACAGATGTTTGGGACGGAAAAAGAGAGACAGCCCTCCCCCATCCCCATGGAGACGGAGGAAGTTTGCAGCTTGGGCAGCGGCAACTGGAACTGAAAAAGGAGAAGGGGAAAGAAGGGAGGGAGGCAGGTCTGAGCCACTGGAAAGAGTCTGACGTTTTCAGATGCTGGTGCCTAACAAAGGGGCGTTGCCAAGGCAACCGGGCCTGCGGGCACCGGGCTGCCAATCCCAGCTGGATCTGGGGCCAGAGCCAGGGAGATGGTGAGGAGACAGATAAGTGCACGTGGGAGGGCGACAGAGAAATTCCACCGGAGAGCAAATAAATAAGCAAATACACACACAGCGCCTCCCAGCCCGGCTTCCCCTCACAAAGTGGGGGCCCGTCCCTCCTCTCCCCTTCCCTCCTCTCCTTCTTCCTCCTTCCTTCCTCTCTCCTTTCTCCCTTCTTTATTTTATTCCTTCCCCCTCCCTACCCTTCTATCCATCCTTCCTCCCTCTCTCCTTCCTTTTCTCTCTCCCCTCCCTCCCTCCCTCCCTCTCTTCCTTCCTTCCTTCCTTCCTTCCTTCCTTCCTTCCATTTACCCTCCCTCTTTCCTTCCTACTTGCTCTGCAAGTGTTCAGCAGTGCCCCTGTCTCCAGCCTAGGAAACATGTTCCCATCCTCCTGGTGACAGCTGGCAAGTGACTCTGCATATGACTGATACCAGAGGGCTGCTTTTGCCCATAGAGTGAGACTTCAGGAGAGGCCAGCATGGCCACATTGGCTCTCTCTGACTGGAGAACCTGGGCAGTTCAGCTGCAGTCACAGGAAGGAGAGAGAAGAAAGAGAAGAGGGCTTTGGGGCCTCTTCTAAAGAACCACATCTGGGCCAGGCACGGTGGGCTCATGCCTGTAATGCCAGCACTTTGGGAGGCTGAGGCAGGCGGATCATGAGGTCAGGAGTTCGAGACCAGCCTGGCCAACATGGCAAACCCTGTCTCTACTAAAATACAAAAATCAGCTGGGCGTGGTGGTGGGCACCTGTAATCCCAGCTATTCGGGAGGCTGAGGCAGGAGAATCGCTTGAACCCGGGAGTTGGAGGTTGCAGTGAGCCAAGATCGTGCCATTGCACTCCAGCCTGGGCAACAAGAGCAACACTTCGTCTCAAAAAAAAGAACCACATCTGGTTCCTTGTAATTCTTCTGCTGGTTCCCTCAGCAGAGCCAGCCTGGCTCCCTGTGGCAGGGCCCTGCTTCTTCGGCTTCTGGATGGGAGGTGATGATCGCTGATGTTGGTGACATTGTCATCTCATGGCCCCCAAAGCTGTGAGGCCCTATGTGGAATTCTACACTTGCACCTACCCCCATGCCAACTGTCCCGGGACCCTGCCGTACCCAGGCTCCCCTCCCCAGAACCCGAGCCTTCTCCTCCCGCTCAGCCAGATGACCCTGGTCTCTCTCCTCGCCTCCCTCCAGGGGATGAGGGAGGGGGACTTCCGATGAACTCTGGCCGAGGTGATGGGAATCCCTGAAGCCAGGATGTTCTGTGGGAAAGAGCTGGAAGGGAGTGCTGAGCCCCGTGACCCTGCTGGTCCTGGGGCCACTGCCTCAAGTCCAGAGAAGAGGGCCACCCCCATCCGCAACCTCAGAAACCTCCTGAGATACCCGGTGATCGGGAGGCAGCCCACAGCTGCACACCGTGTATATCGGGCGCAGCCCAGGAGCATGCCCCAATTCCCAGGCTGACGCTGGGAGTGGGAGGGTGCCGGGCAGTCATCCTTCTCTGACGCATGGGGAGATGAAGGCCTGGCAGAGATAGTCTGGCTGGAGGCTGAGTGGAGCAGGGCTGAGAGGAGGCCGAGGCCGTGGGGACATGTCCACAGCTGGGGGTGGGGGAGGGGAGACAGCAGTTACTGGCCCCAGCTGGGTTAAGTAATGGCTCCAAAGGAAGGCTCAGGAAGGGTGGGCCAGGGACTACACAATCAGAGTCACTAACTCTAGCCCTGACCTGGGATGACTGAGAAGGCAGGACCCAAGCCCTGAAGAACAGGAGTCATAAGCCCAGTCCTAGAAATGACTCGTAAAACACTGCTCCACAGAAGGGCAGGGGCTTTTCGGTGGATGGAGGCCCAGGGGCGCCTCTGTCAGTTCCTGAGCAAGCCTGAGACCAGGGATGGAGGCAGGCTGGGCTCCCTGGACCCCTGGAGCAGCCCGGCTTCATCCCTTAAAACCCTGGCCCCATGGACAGAGGCCAGGCTCCATAGCTGCCCGGAAAATAGTGTGCGGGCTGCTCCCTTTGTGCCTCTGCCTCAGCCAACGGGGTGACATTGGACAAGTTACTTAACCTCTCTAGACTTCAACTACCTCATCTATAAAATGGGAATAATAGGCCGGGAGCGGTGACTCACGCCTGTAATCCCAGCACTTTGGGAGGCTGAGGCGGGGGATCACGAGGTCAGGAGATAGAGACCATCTGGCTAACACGGTGAAACCCTGTCTCTACTAAAAAAAAATACAAAAAGTTAGCCAGGCTTGGTGGCGGGCGCCTGTAGTCCCAGCTACTCAGGAGGCTGAGGCAGGAGAATGGCGTGAACCCAGGAGGCGGAGCTTGCAGTGAGCTGAGATCACACCACTGCACTCCAGCCTGGGCAACAGAGCAAGACTCCGTCTCGATAAATAAATAAATAAATGGGGATAATAGGCCGGGTGCGGGGGCTCACGCCTGTAATCTCAGCACTTTGGGAGGCCAAGGTGGGTGGATCACCTGAGGTTAGGAGTTCGAGACCAACCTGGCCAACACAGTGCAATCTCGTCTCTACTAAAAATACAAAAAATTAGCTGGGTGTGGTGGTGCACGCCTGTAGTCCCAGCTACTCGGGGGCTGAGACAAGAGAACTGCTTGAACCTGGGAGGTGGAGGTTGCAGTGAGCTGAGATGGTGCCACTGCACTCCAGCCTAGGGGACAGAGCGAGACCCTGTCTTAAAAGAAAAAAAAAAAAAAACGGGGGGATGGGGATAATTGCTATGTTTTGCTTAGACATTGTGAAGATCAAAGGAGACAATGTGTAGGAAGTGCCTTTAATCTACAAACTAGTAGGCCAGGTGCAGTGGTTCACACCTGCAATCCCAGCACTTTGGGAGGCTGAGGCAGGAGGATTATCTGAGTCCAGGAGTTCGAGACCACCCTGGACAACAAGTGAGACCTCATCTCTATAAAAAATAGAAAAAATAAGGGCCAGGCACAGGGGCTTGTGCCTGTAATCCCAGCATTTTGGGAAGCCGAGGCGGGTGGATCACCTGAGGTCAGGAGTTTGAGACCAGCCAGACCAACATGGTGAAACCCCATCTCTACTAAAAATACAAAAATTAGCTAGGCGTGGTGGCTCGTGCCTGTAATCCCAGCTACTTGGGAGGCTGAGGCAGGAGAACTGCTTGAAACTGGGAGGCGGAGGTTGCGGTGAGCCGAGATCACGCCACTGCACTCCAGCCTGGGTGACAGAGCAAGATACTGTCTCAGAAAAAAAGAAAAAATAGAAAAAATTTGCCAGGTGTGGTGGTGCCTGCCTGTAGTCCCAGCTACTCTGGGAGGCTGGGGCAGGAGGATTGCTTGGGCCTGGGAGGTCAAGGCTGCAGTAAGACATGGTTGTACCATGGCACTCCAGCCTGGGCGACGGAATGAGACCCTGTCTCAAAACATACTGTTGTTGAGCACCTAGGGCACTAGGCGGCCTGCCAGAAGAGAGGTAATACGGGTCTTACAGGGCATCTCACCTGGTCTGGGAAGGGAGACTTCTGCTGAACCTTGAGAGAGCTTCCCAATGGAGCAGCCTAGCACAGGGGTCAGCAAACCTCCACCACTGCCCCCAGGCTAAATCCAACTTGCTGCCCGTTTTTGTTCAGTCCACAAAAAAAAGGTTTTTTATAAGTTTTCGTTTCTTTTTTCTTTTTTTTTTTTTGAGACAGGGTCTCACTCTGTTGCCCAGGCTGGAGTGCAGTGGCACGATCTCAGCTCACTGCAACCTCTGCCTCCAGGTTCAAGCGATTCTCCTACCTCAGTCTCCCAAGTAGCTGGGAGTATAGGTGTGTGCCACCGCATCTGGCTAATTTTTTTCTTTTTTTCTTTTTTTTTTTTTTTTTGAGACGGAGTCTTGCTCTGTCACCCAGGCTGGAGTGCAGTGGCCGGATCTCAGCTCACTGCAAGCTCCTCCTCTCGGGTTCACGCCATTCTCCTGCCTCAGCCTCCCGAGTAGCTGGGACTACAGGCACCCGCCACTTCGCCCGGCTAGTTTTTTGTATTTTTTTTAGTAGAGACGGGGTTTCACCGTATTAGCCAGGATGGTCTCGATCTCCTGACCTCATGATCCGCCCGTCTCGGCCTCCCAAAGTGCTGGGATTACAGGCTTGAGCCACCGCGCCCGGCCAATTTTTTTTCATATTTTTAGTAGAGATGGGGTTTCACCATGTTGGCCAGGCTGGTCTCAAACTCCTGACCTCAAGTGATCTGCCCACCTCGGCCTCCCAAAGTGCTGGGATTACAGGTGTGAGTTACCGCACCCGGCCTACATGTTTTAATTTTTATTTTTATTTTCATTATATTTTTGAGACAGGTTCCTGCTCTATTGCCCAGGCTGGAGTACGGTGGTGTGATCATGACTCACTGCTGCCTTGACCTCCTAGGCTCAAGGGGTCCTCTTGCCTCAGCCTCCTTGACTAACTGGGACCACAGGTGTGCACCACCATGCCTGACTAATTTCTTCATTTTTTGTAAAGACGGAGTCCCACTGTGTTTCCCAGGCTGGTCTTGAACTCCTGGGCTCAAGTGATCCTCGCACCTTGGCCTCCCAAAGTGCTGGGATTACAGACGTAAACCACTGTGCCTGGCTAGTTTTTACATTTGTAAGTGGTTGAAAAACCAAGCAAAAGAAAAAAGAGTATTTCATGATGTGAAAATTACCCGGAATTCGAGTTGCAGTGTGCAGACGCAGTTGTGTTGGAGCTCAGCCACACCCACTTATTTGTGAGTGGCCCGTGACTGCTTTCTCACTAAGCAGAGGCTGACATATTTACTACCTGGCCCTTTTCAGAGAAAGTTTGCTGCCCTCCGGCCTAGGGGAAGCACATTCAAAACCCAGCGGGCAAAAGACTACAAGGTTCTGGGCACTGGCAGAAGGCCACTGCAGCTGGAGCAGAGATGGGAAGGCAGGTGTTGGGAGCCGGCAGGACAGAGGCCACAGAGGCCACCAGCTCCTGACACCAAAGAGGGCCCTGCCATTCCCACCCAGAAGAGGACAGAGGTCAAGGTGGGGGGGCTCTGTCCAGTGGCCACCATCCAGGTGCCCTCCTGCCAAGCCTCCCAGGCAAGCAGGGAGGAGAGGAGGGACTAGGGAGGAAGAGAGAGCGCCCCATCTGTGTATTTGCAGGGAGCAGCAGACAGCGTGGAAGCCTTCAAATTAGGACACCCTCGATCCTTCTCCATGGAAACTGGGGGATGCCTCTCTTCTGTGGGGCTTGACTACCCCTCCCTTGCCCCACGGAGCCAAGACAGGCTTGAGGTTCAGGGCTCAGGGTTTGGGGAGGGGCTGCTGTCCTAACTCTAACTACCGCCCACACTCCTCCGCTACACCCCCACCCCCTGCCGCCAGCGAGACCTGTGGGGTCCTCCCTCCACCTCTCTTCTGTGAAGAGAGCAGAGAGAGTGACGCTGACACAGCAGATTGAGGGCAGCCCCCCGGGGAGTCTGGGGCGGGGCCACATCTGGCTGAGGGGTGCTGAGGTCACAGCTGGGACCCACGTGGCCTTCTGGTGGGGAGAGGAGCTGCCACCAAGGAGGATGAGGAACCAGAGAGCATTGTTGGGGCTCCTGTGGGAGGCTGGGACCATAGAAGGCTCTCAGAGGACCCCCAGGCACTTACGGGGCTGCCCAGGCCATCCATCTGGGGGAAGGTGGTGCCCACTCCCATCCCAGCACACTTTGGTGGGATGACATGTGCACACCCACGCCAGAGGGGGCTGATAGGCTTCTCCCCTGGGTGAGGGTGGCAGTCGGGCTGGGGTCCCTCTCTCCCTGGACAGATTCTCCTCTGAGATGGATTCTGGGGGTCGGTTTTTCCTTCCCGGCCCTTTCCTCACTCTGCCCAGATCTGCAAACCCAGGGCTGGGGCTGGTCTGCCCCTCATTCGTCTCTGAGTTCCCTTCCAGAGTCAGGGGTCCTTAGGCAGCTGCCTAAGGACTAGCCTCCCAGGGTCACCCTCTGATGCATCTGGGACCAGTTGGAGTGGCTCTGGACATACCTCCCCTTCCTCAGTCATCTCGAGACTCCCCAAAATTGGGGTGGAGTTTCAGAGGTGGGGTGGAGGTGCTGGTGGGAGCGTGGAAGAAAAAGGAGGCTGGGAGCAGCCTCCACTGTCCTCCTCTCCGGCCCTAACACGCACTGCTTGCACCTGGGTTGGGTGTCCCTGTCCGGAGGACAGACACACAGAGGGCACTTGAGTGGATGCGGGAGGCCAGTTGGGCTTGCTCAGGTGGGAAGTCAGGGAATCAGGGGGAGGCTGCAGGCTAAGTCATTCTGGGGTGGGTGGCGTCATGGGAAATGTGTGTCTATCCCTCTGCCGGGCACACAAAGAACAGACTCCTCCAGTTAGTCCAGCAGGGCAGGGCGTGCTTGCCAGAGCACAGGCCAAGCCTCCTGCCAGCCAGGACTGCAGAGGGTCCCCCTTCTTCCCTCTCTCCTCTTCACCACAGCTGCAAAGTGTGGGACCTGCTAGCTCAGTCCCCTTTCCTTCCCTCCTTTTTCTCTCCCTACCTGTCCACCTTCCCCTGTCCTGGTGCTGGGAGGCCCTCTTCAGCCAGGCTGAGGCTGACACCTGGTCTCCAGCCCCCTCCTCTGGCAGCCACAGCTAACTCTTGGCTCACACACCTACCTGGCTCCTTCACCCAGGGGAGCCCCACCTCCCAGCCATCCTGGGTCTAGGATCCAGAATGCTCAAGTCCTGGATGTGGCCTCACTTTACATTGAACCTTCCAGCCAAGGTCCCCACCCTTGCCCTTCCCTGTTCCTCCCTCCCACTCTCTGAACTTCCTAAAGCCCCTCCCCTCCCTGCCTGCAAGTCACCTGACTGGGAGGCCAGCCCTACCCAGATTCCCCACCCCAACTCTCCCAGCTCTGAAAACAAGAAGTGCTGTCCCTGCACTGCAAACCCCAACCTGGTCCCGGTGCACACATTCCAGCCATGCCGCTCAGGCAGTCATGCTCCTATAAACACGTACACACTCACACACGTGCACACATGCACACATATGCACATAGGTACCTGCACAGCGCTCACATGCACAATCGCACGTGTGTATCTGTGCACACACGTGTGCATCCTCATGCACACACATACATGTGCATATTCACATTCTCACACACATACATGCACTCTTGAACCACCTGGACCGTTTTACACCCGACACTTCTTCCTCTCATGCTTGTGAAGTGCTACTTCCTGTATCTTAAATCCCCTCCAGGGACCTGCAATTAAAACTTGGGGTCACCATTAGCTCCCCCAGGGCTCTTTCCAGAGCAGAACCCCCACCCCACCTTTCAGGTCAGTTATACTTTCCTGCTCCCAAGAACTGACATATACTTTAAAATCTATATAGCTGAGCTTAAAAAAAAAAAAAACCCTATTACTGTCGGATATTGGTTAATGATTGGTGGGGGAGTTGGAGGGGGAGAAATCCCCGCCCACAAGGCTCAGTTTCACTGGGAAAGGGACTTTCCTTAGAAGGAACCAAGACGTCTTGTATCAGCTCTTAACGATTTGGGAAGGGAAGCTAAATAGCTCTTTCCTGTAATTCGAACAACTAAATTATTCATCGAGAGCTGCAGACAGAGATTGGACAGTGACCTGAGAGGCAGGAGACCCCAGCCCAGCCCCATGACCCAGGCACAGGGCTGCCTCTCCAGCTCCTGAGGGGCCAGTGCTTGAATTAGAGGGGTCTGGAAAGTGAGTGGCCCCAGGGTCCCAAAGGGTGGTGGGAGAGCCTGGACTCTAGCTGGGAGATGGGGGAGGAGGGAGACAGGAGAGAATCAAAGGGCCCTGGCACTCAGGGACTTGTCCAGATAGGAAGGGGCCTCAGTGGCTTCTCCTTGCTGTCCCCGCTGCAGCCTGGAGCCTCCCCCTGACCTTGGGCTGTTGGGGTGAAGTGGGCAGGCCCAGAATCCTCCCTAAAGACACGGTCTGGCCTCCTTCTGCCACGGGAGGCTTGGAATGGCGAGGCAGGGAACAAGGGACAACCAAGCTTGTCCCTCAAATTCAAAACAGCCTGCAGCTCCACTCCCCTTGACGCCCGGTTCTGGGCACGGGAGGCATGGCTGAATGAGAAATATTGCCCCGAAGCTCCCGTTCCACCATGCACTCGCCCTCAGTGCGCAGGCCTTGTGCTCTGAGCCGGGAGGGACGCAGAGCCAGCGTTGGCTTGGAATGGGGTACTCAAGCATTGTTCTCTGTTGGGGGCCCAGCTCTGTCCATCCCGGGGGACCAACCAGAGGAGCAGGGGCTGGAGAAGGGGGCCCAGGCATGGCCGTGGCTGGCCACATCCCAGCACAGGTCTCCTTTTCCAACAAGAAAGGACTCTGGGAGGAGAGATCTCGGCCTTCTCTGCCTCCCCACTCCCTCCCGTGGTGCACGGTGCCTGAACTTGGTAGGTGCTCTGTAAACACGAAAGGAGCCAGTGGGTGCACAGATGGAGGCTGGACAGACAGACAGACACAGGGAGGGAAACCATAAGGGGCAGGAAGTGAGTGGGTGTGCGTGTGTGAGGACTGAGATTCAGTGAGTTCAGTGAGGTGTCAGGACGGGAGGGAAAAAGTCAACAGGGGACCACAGGAAAAGTAAAAGAGAAAGAGAGACCCAGCAGGAGGAGGAGGAGGAGGAGCAGCGCAGGAGGCCCTTTTGGAAACTGGAGCCCCCGGGGGCAGCACGTGCTGACTCACCCTCCTGCCTTCCATTTTCCCTGTTTCCTGGGGATTCTCATTTTATTTTCGGGAAAGCTGCCTGCTCTGTGACTAATTTGTTCTTAAACAAACCAAACCCAGGCAGTGGGGAGGCTGGGCGGGGCCTGAGTCACTCTCTACCCAGGGGGGACCACACCTCAGGGGGTGGCCTCCCCCACACTCCCGAGGGTCTCCCAGCCTCAGCCTGCAGGTGACTCCACTGCTCCCACTCCCGACAGGGACACCTTGGGCTGCAAAGAACCGTAGGCTGCTGAGCAAGTTCCTTGGTTATCCACAGCCTAAAACCATGCCTGGCACAGAGGCGATGCTCCATTTGTGTTTGTTGACTGACTGTCTGACTGACCAACTCTGATTCCTCACTGTCCTCTCCCACTAACTCCTTGAACCCTACCTGTCCCACAGGCCCTCAGCTGTGTGACATGGACTTTACTAACGACCACCCTTTACCGGAACCATAATCTCTGCCAGACCCCAGGATACATGGGTTCTTTCTCTGAATCTGCAGGACACTGCAGGACCCTGCCTGGCCTCTGGGGCGTGTTCCTAACCACTTTGCCTTCTGGGTTCACTCAGGGCTGTCATCACTGGGCCTACCTGTGCCCATCTGGCAGCAGAGCAGGTCAGGAGGGCAGCCTGCAGCCCCCAGGCCCACCTCCAGGCAAGAGGGAGATGCCACTCCCTTTATTTTACAGAAGAAGAAACTGAGGCTCAGAGAAGTGCGAGGTCACTGGGCCAGGGAGTAGCAGACACAAGATCACAAAGCACCCTCACTTACCCTCGTCTGCCATCTGCTACCCTCCACTGCAAGCTGTGAAGCGGAGAGGAGGGCCCTGAAAACAGCTCAGCCCTGGACCTCATGGGGCAGGATGACGTGAACCAGGGGGCGGGCGGGGGTGTGTTTTCTCCAGTTCTAAGGGGCGGCGGGGCAGGGGGGGCGGGGGGCACAGAAGGATGCAGCCACTAAACCCAGGTCTCCAAAGTGGGACATGCACGAGACAACTCACCGGCATACGGAAAGGAAAACAGCCCCTCTGTTTCTATCTTTTATTTCATCCTCTTTAAATCTCAACTTTTATGGATACATAATATATAAACCTAGTAATAAAGTGCCTATGGTTTATAAATAAATATACACGCTCGGGGAGAAAAGTGCCCCCACCCCCACTGCAGTGGCCGCACCTTGCCTAGTAGGTGCTCAATAAACATTTTTGTGACTGGGGCAGCCGGGAGGCGGCTCTTCCTGTATCAGGAGACACACCCACCCCCAGCACCTCCTCCAGCCGAGCCCACCTGCGCCCTGGGCAGGGCGTGGCTGCGGGCTTGGCTCCTCGCCTCCGCCTGGCCCTGGCGTGGCGCCACCTTCCACCGGGTGGCCGCGAGGATACCGGGAAGGGAGGCGGGTTCGCCTCGCAGCTGCTGAAAGCCCGCCCCACGGCTTCCCCGGGCTGCCCCCAGTTCCCTCCCTCCTCCCGCTCGCCCTGGGGAGAGCGGCGCTGGGAGGCCCTGGGCGCCCCCACGACAGAACGGGTCCCCGGGGGTGGCACGCGCCCAGAGCAGCCCAGCAGGGCGCGGCAGCCTGGGGCGCCCGGGTACCTGGCTCGGCCCTGCCCTCAGTCAAGGGCGGCCCCGGGCTCCAGCCGCCGAGCCTCGCGCCGCTCGGGAGCACGTTTCCAGTAAGCGCGAGCAAGTGGAGCTGGGCCGAGTTCCCGACAGCCCGGCCCGGGCGCGGGCTCGCAGAGAGGCCGGGGCCGCGCCGCAGCGGCTGCATCTGCACCAGCGATCAATGCTCGCCCGCGCCGCCCCGGGCTCCCCTCCTGCCCTTGGAGCGGCTGGGGTCCTAGGTCGTCCGAGCCCGCTGGGCTGCAGGGCCCCGCGCCCCCTCCCCATCATGCCTGGGTCCTGGGTCCCCTCATTCCTGTCCCTGCTGGACAAGCCTCCACTAGTCAGTCCTGCCCAAGAGCTGCAAGGAGCATTAACCTGGTGCGGTGCTCAGGACCCTGCCTGGAGACCCCCGCATTGGCCACCGCTCTTACTATCTGATACCAAATCCTAGGCTTTGGAAGCTGAACCAGCCAAGCCCATCTCTTAACTACAACTATTTTCTTTTTTCTTTTTTTTTTTTTTTTTTTTTTTTTTTTTTTTGAGACGGAGTCTCACGCTGTTGCCCAGGCTGGAGTGCAGTGGCGCGATCTCGGCTCACTGCAAGCTCCGCCTCCCGGGTTCCCGCCATTCTCCTGCCTCAGCCTCCTGAGTAGCTGGGACTACAGGCGCCCGCCACCGCGCCCGGCTAATTTTTTGTATTTTTAGTAGAGACGGGGTTTCACTGTGGTCTCGATCTCCTGACCTTGTGATCCGCCCGCCTCGGCCTCCCAAAGTGCTGGGATTACAGGCTTGAGCCACCGCGCCCGGCCAACTACAACTATTTTCTACACTCACCCTTCCCCCAGCTTTTTTTTTTTGGGGGGGGCAGTGTCTTGCTCTGTCACCCAGGCTGGAGTGCAGTGGTGCCATCTTGGCTCACTGCAACCTCCACCTTCCAGGTTCAAGTGATTCTCCCACCTCAGCCTCCCAAGTAGCTGGGACTATAGGCACGCACCAACACACCTGGCTAATTTTTGTATTTTTGTAGAGATGAGGTTTCACCATGTCGGCCAGGCTGGTCTCGAACTCCTGACCTCAAATGATCCGCCCGCCTTGGCCTCCCAAAGTGCTGGGATTACAGGTGTGAGCCACCATGCCCAGCCAGTGGCCTGTGTTTGTTACTGCCTGAGCCTCCTCTCAAGGGCAGGGGCTGTGTCACAGGTGTCTCCTATTGCAAGCTTGGCTCACGACCTGGCCTGCAGCATGACAGCTGGAAGAGTACAGTATTATATACAGATGGGGTTACCCCAGGAGGGGGTAGAACCACGACCAAATGAGGTGCTGGCCAAGGGGGAGGGATTATGGCTAGATGGTAGAAGGAGGAAGTTATTAATACAAACTATGGCAGAGTGAGGGAACACCACACACCTTTCCCCTTTATTCTGTTCATTTTTGTTTATGTTAACTAATTTCCTTTTTTCCCTTTTTTTTCCCCTTACTATTCTACATAAAATATAGGATCCAGGGTCACCACATAGTGTTGTCCAGGCTGCACACTGCACAACTCCAAGAGGACACTGTTGGAAAAGTCTATATTGCAAATGATACCTATGCCTCTCGGGGCCTCTGGGGGCCCTGGGGATGGGTGACTTTAATTAGTCTATGGGATTTCTGCCCAGAAGAGGAGTGAACACCACCCACAGCTGGAGAGTGACTGATCAGAACATCAGGTTTTTCCTTCTGGGGAGAGGGTGTGTGTGTGTGGGCGGGGGGTGGGAGGGGGGTGCAGAGTTGCATGGTATTAGGTGAAAGCTCTGGCTGCTTTTGATGCCATGCTGTGGAAGATCAGCAAGATGCTGGCTGATGGAATCAGCTCCTTTAATCTTTTGTTTAGATGGTTGGTGTCTTGGTCCATTCATGCTGCTTTAGCAAAATACCTAGACTGGGTAATTTACAAAGAACAGAAATGTATTTCTCACAATTCTGGAGCCTGAGAAGTCCAAGATGATGGTGCTGGCAGGTTTGGTGTTAGTGAGGGCTGCTCTCTGCTTCCAGGATGGTGCCTTGGTGCTGCACCCTCCAGAGGGAATGAACACTGCGTCCTCACAGGCAGGAAGGGATGGAAGGGCCAAAACCGAGCTGAACTGAACACTCTACAAAGCCTTTTCTTTCTTCCTTCCTTCCTCCCTTCCTCCCTTCCTCCCTTCCTTCTTTCTTTCACACAGAGCCTCGCTCTGTGTCACCCAGGCTAGAGCGCAGTGGTGCCGTCTCAGCTCACTGTAACCTCTGCGTCCCGGGTTCAAGTGATTCTCCTGCCTCAGCCTCCCGAGTGGCTGAGATTACAGGTCTGTGCTACCACACCCAGCTAATTTTTTGTATTTTTAATGGAGACAGGTTTCGCCATGTTGACCAGGCTGGTCTCGAACTCCTGACCTCAGGTGATCTGCCAGCCTCAGCCTCCCAAAGTGCTGGGATTATAGGTGTGAGCCACCACGTCCGGCCTTCAAAGCCTCTTTTATAAAGGTCTTAATCCCATTCACGAGGGAGAAGCTCTCCTGACCTAATCACCTCCCAAAGGATCTACCTCTTAACACTGTTGCATTGGAGTTCAGGCTCATCTCATGAATGATCGGGGTTACATTCAGACCACAGCAGCTGGAAAGCTAGAAGCTATTTCCCAGGTTCCCTCTAGATGTGACTTTCTCTCTGAAAATCAATGCGTTCTTGTGGAATTGGGAAGTGGAAGGAAGATAGACTCTTGTCTTTCTGCAGCTGCATGGGTATGAAAGTGGGTTCCGTTGGCCGGGCGCAGTGGCTCAAGCCTGTAATCCCAGCACTTTGGGAGGCCGAGACGGGCGGATCACAAGGTCAGGAGATCGAGACCATCCTGGCTAACATGGTGAAACCCCGTCTCTACTAAAAAATACAAAAAAAAAAAAAAACTAGCCGGGTGAGGTGGCGGGCGCCTGTAGTCCCAGCTACTCGGGAGGCTGAGGCAGGAGAATGGCATAAACCCGGGAGGTGGAGCTTGCAGTGAGCTGAGATCTGGCCACTGCACTCCAGCCTGGGCGACAGAGCGAGACTCCGTCTCAAAAAAAAAAAAAAAGAAAGTGGGTTCCAGCAGAAACACTGGTTGGCAATGGCTGCATTTCCCATTCTGCCATCTCAGTGCCTGATTTGTGGATGTGGGAGTGGGGAGGATCGGGGACTGTGGTGGAGGCATGGCCTTGCCCCAGAAAGCTTTGACCTTCCATCTCTCGCAGTGATTATTTCCTCAAGTCCATGAATCTTTACCAATGGTTTTATGAATTCCTGATTCCTTATGTTAACATCCCTTTTGGCTTGAAACACCTGAGGTAGATTCTCCTTGCACAGAACCCTGACAGGTACACAGTGCAAAATGCAGCAATGGGGCAAACAGGCGCTGGCACGTCTGTCCAAAGGAACACTGGAAGAGAGAGAGAGAGAGAGAGCCCTTTCAAGGCTGATAGAGGACAGTCTGACAGTCTAAGACATATTAAGGGATAAAAATCAAGGTGCGGAAGAGTGTGTGTGGCATGCTGTGATTTGTAAGGGGATAGAAGGAAGAAAGTTAGGCGGGGCATGGTGACTTACCCCTGTAATCCCAGCACTTTCAGAGGCTGAGGTGGGTGGATCACCTGAGGTCAGAAGCTTGAGACCAGCCTGGCCAACATGGTGAAACCCCATCTCTACTAAAAAATATACAAAAATTAGCCAGGCGTGGTGGCATGCACCTACCTACTCACTCGGGAGGCTGAGGCAGGAGAATCATTTGAACCCGGAAGGCAGAAGTTGCAGCAAGCCGAGATTGCACCATTGCACTCTAGCCTAAGTACAGAGCGAGACTCCCTCTCAAAAAAAAAAAAAAGAAAGAAGAAAGTGTGTATATGTATATGCATGTATTTGCTTTCATGTCCATAAAATATACTTGGAAACATACTTTTTTTTTTTTTTTTGAGACAGAGTCTTATTGTGTTGTCCAGGCTGGAGTGCAGTGGTGCGATCTCGGCTCACTGCAACCTCCGTCTCTGGGTTTAAGCAATTCTCCTACCTCAGCCTCCCGAGTAGCTGGGATTACAGGTGCCCGCCACCACACCCAGCTAATGTTTGCTTTTTTTTTTTTTTAGTAGAGACGGGGTTTCACCACGTTGGCCAGGCTGACCTCAGGTGATCTGCCTGCCTCGGCCTCCCGAAGTGCTGGGATTACAGGCATGAGCCACTGCACCCAGCCTGGAAACATCATTTTTAAAAACGATTTGTGAGCCAGGTGCAGTGGCTCATGTCTGTAATTCCAGCAATTCTTGAGGCTGAGGCAGGAGGATGTCTTGAGGCCAGAAGTTCAAGGACGGCCTGGGCAAATATAGTGAGACCCTCATCTCTACAAAAAATAAGAAAATTAGCTGAGTGTGCTGGTGTGTGCCTGTGATCCCAGTTACTTCAGAGGCTGAGGCAAGAGGATTGCTTGAGCCCAGGAGGTGGAGGCTGCAATAAGCCATGATTGTGCCACTGCACTCCAGCCTAAGCAACAGAACGAGACCCTGTCTCAAAAAGTACAAAATAAAGGCTGGGCGCGGTGGCTCGGGCCTATAATCCCAGCACTTTGGGAGGCCAAGGTGGGCAGGTCACTTGAGGTCAGGAGTTTGAGATCAGCCTGGCCAACGTGGTGAAACCCCATCTCTACTAAAACTACAAAAATTAGCCGGGCCTGGTGGCACATGCCTGTGATCCCAGCTACTTGGGAAGCTGAGGCAGGAGACTCACTTGAACCACGGAGGTAAATGTTACAGTGAGCCAAGATCGTGCCACTGCATTCCAGCCTGGGTAACAGAGCAAGACTCTGTCTCAAATAAATAAATAGATAAATAAATAAATAAATAAATAAATAAATAAATAAAAATAGATAAAAAATAAAAAGAAGGCAGCTCTCTGCAAGTCAAGAAGAGAACCTTCATGGGGAACTGAGTCAGCTCAGCCACAACCTTGACCTTGAACTTCCCAGCCTCCAGAATGGTGAGAAATAAGTGTCTGTTGTTTCAGCGCCCAGTGTGGAATTTTGTTCTGGCAGCCCACGCTAAGACACTCTCCCTCCACCTTCAAAGTCAGCAGGCAGGGATCTCTCGGACCTCCTTCTTAGAAGGACCCCTGTGATTACATTTAGGGCCCACCCAGATGATCCAGGATAATCTCCCATCTCAAGAGCCTTCCCTTCATCACATTTGCGATGTCCCTTTTGCCATATAAGGTGACACAGTCACAGGTTCCAGGAATCGGGACATGGGCACCTTTGGGGGCCCATCATTCAGCCGACCACGAAGACAGACATTTCTCAGTAAACCCCTTTCACAATTGAATTTTGAACTATATGAATGTATTACTCATCCAAAAATACAATGTCAATCAAACAAAGGAGACTGGAGGTGAGACCAGAGGTACCCAGGACAGGGAGAGGAAGCTCAGGGGTCATTCTCCTCCCTGGGCCTCAGTTCTCTCCTCTCTAAGGGAGGGAATAAGACCCATGACTCCTGGGTCCGGAGGACTTTGAGCCTCAAGCTTCCGCGCTGAGAGGGGTGGTGATGTTTCCTGCCTGCCAGGGCTGCTGCAGGGATTAAATCGTGCAACAAGAAGCATCCCAAATCCTCCCAAGCAATAACCACTGGTCATGGAAAAGCTGGTAACAGAAGCCACTCTTAAGTCAGCTGCTCTACTCTCCCCAGCATGGAGAGAAAGCAGTCCCTCAGGCTGGACACAGTGGCTCACACTCATGTTGTAATTCCAGCACTGTGGGAGGTCAAGGTGGGAGGATCACTTGAGTCCAGGAGTTCGAGGCCAGCCTAGGCGACGCAGTGAGACCCTGTCTCTAAAAAATACGTTGGGCGTGGTGGCTCATGCTTGTAATCCCAGCACTTTCGGAGGCCAAGGCAGGTGGATCACTTGAAGTCAGGAGTTCAAGACCAGCCTGGCTCACATGGTGAAACCCCATCTCTACTAAAAATACAATAATTAGCTGGGCATGGTGATGGGTGCCTGTAATCCCAGCTACTCAGGAGGCTGAGGCAGGAAAATTGTTTGAACCCGGGAGGCAGAGGTTGCAGTGAGCCAAGATGGTGCCATTGCACTCCAGCCTGGACGACAAGAGCGAAACTCAGTCTTAAAAAGAAAGAAAGAAAAGGAAAGGAAAAAGGGAAGGGAAGGGAAGGGGAGGGGAGGGGAGGGGAGGGGAGGGGAGGGGAGGGAAGGGGAGGGGAGGGAAGGAAAAGGAAAGGAGAGGAGAGGAGAGGAGAGGAGAGGAGAGGAGAGGAGAGGAGAGGAGAGGAGAGGAAAAAAGATGAGCCAGGCATGGTGACGTGCACCTTTAGTCCCAGCTACTTGGAAAGCTGAGATGGGAGGATCACTTGAGCCCTGGAGTTCCAATGAGCAGTGAGGTGTGATTGTGCCACTGCACTCTGGCCTGGATGACAGAGTAAGACCTTATCTCTGGGGGGGAAAAAAAAAAAAAGCAGCAGCAAGCTGTTCCTCTGCCCATGTCCTATTTTCTACAGAGCCCTGCGCCTTCACATTGCCCCCTTCCAGGAAGGACTGGCCTGGGAGTGAGTTAGGCACCCAGTACAGGTGCTGGCCACACCTGGGACTCTTCTCAGCACAGTGACTGACAACAGCATCCTGGAGTCAGATGGAACTGGACTGGAATCCCGTTCTGTCCCCAGGCTGCCATCCAGTGCTGTTGCCTGCTAAGCACCCCCTTTCTCTTCTCTTTGTAAAAGCATCTTGGATTCTACCCCTTCATCACTCTTGCTGCATGTGGCTCAGTGATGGGCCTGACCTGCTCAGGACTGGTCAAACAGAACATGCACACCCTAGTTAGTCCAGACAGGGACAAGACCCAACCATGCCCAGGCCATCCAGCCCCGGCCTTTTCCTGGAGCTGGCTGCAGCCATTTCTGCTACCGCTAGAAACAGTCTGCCTGAGGGCAGAGGAAAGCTGACCTGGGAGATGGAGAGGGACAGTTTCCAGGTGACATCACTGGTGAACCTAGATCCAACTGTGCCTGAGGCCCAGCTCTAAGCCTTTGTGTTTCTGCATGGGAGCCAGTAATACAACCTCCTGCTAATTGCTTCGGGCCGTTTACACTGGCTTCAAAAAATCCTGGCTGACAGCTATTAGCTGAACTTGGACACTTCACTTGTGTGTTCTGTGCCTCAGAAGGAATATTCAATGGAAATAATAATATCTATTCATAGGGCTGTTGTGATTCTGAAATAAGATAATGAATGAAAGTCCCTAAATAGGCTGGGCCTGGTGGCACTCACCTGTAATCCCAGCTACTAGGGAGGCTGAGGCTGGAGAATCACTTGAACCCAGGAGTTCAAGACCAGCCAGGGCAACACAATGGAATTGCATCTCAATTTTTTCAAGTACCTAATTTGGTGTTTGGCACACAGTAAACTCAATTGTGGTACCAGAGTTATTATTTTGTAGGAATTGGGTTAGAATCATGTTAATCAACACACATGCATGATTCAAATGGGACTACTCCATCTCAACTGGAAAAAAAAAAAAGCCTAATTGTTGGGAAACCAGTCTTAGCTCTGACTGCTGTAGAAAACTGGATGGAGGCCGGGCGCGGTGGCTCACGCCTGTAATCCCAGCACTTTGGGAAGCCGAGGTGGGCGGATTACGAGCTCTGGAGATCGATACCATGGTAAAACCCTGTCTCTACTAAAAAAAAATACAAAAAATTAGCCGGGCGTGGTGGCGGGCGCCTGCAGTCCCAGCTACTCGGGAGGCTGAGGCAGGAGAATGGCATGAACCTGGGAGGCGGAGTTTGCAGTGAGCCGAGATCGCACCACTGCACTCCAGCCTGGGTGACAGAGCAAGACTCTGTCTCAAAAAAAAAAAGAAAACTGGATGGAGATCAGGAAACTCATGTCATGGGGCACCCAGTCATGAGGCAGAGACCCTCTCCCTCTTTTGAGCCAGCAAGGCTCTGACCAAAGAAAACGCCCATCAGTAACTGTGGACGTACCTTAAAATGACTGCAAGCGGTCACCCTTGGGTAAGCTCCTCCGGGCGTGAAGGCAAAGCCTGGGAGTTTCTTCCAGCCAATAGAACATGGCAAAGATGATGATGTCACTCCCATGATTACATTAAGTTAGAAAAGACTCCAACTGGCCGGGCGCGGTGGCTCAAGCCTGTAATCCCAGCACTTTGGGAGGGCGGATCACGAGGTCAGGAGATCGAGACCACGGTGAAACCCCGTCTCTACTAAAAAATACAAAAAAAAAAAACTAGCCGGGCGCGGTTGTGGGCGCCTGTAGTCCCGGCTACTCGGGAGGCTGAGGCAGGAGAATGGCGTGAACCCGGGAGGCGGAGCTTGCAGTGAGCCGAGATCGCGCCACTGCACTCCAGCCTGGGCTGGGCGACAGAGCGAGACTCCGTCTCAAAAAAAAGAAAAAAAAAAAAAAGAAAATTAGCTGGGTGTGGTGGTGCGTGCCTGTAGTCTCAGCTACTTGGGAGACGGAGGTGGGAGGCCTGCTTGAGCCCAGGAGTTTGAGATTAGCCTGGGCAATTTAGTGTGACCTCTCACCAAGTCATGTCACTAAAACTTTTTTTAAAAAAATTAGTCAGGCCTAGTGGCATGCAACTGGAGTCTAAGCACTTTGAGAGGCTGAGGGAGGAGGATTGCCTGAGCCTGGGAGGTTGAGGCTGCAGTGAGCCATGATTGCACCACTGCACTCCAGCCTGGGGGACAGGGTCTAGTCTCAAAAAAAAAAAAAGAGTTAATATATCAAGTTGTAAAAGTTGTCAATATTTAAACCTAGCTTTTCTTAGACCTTGCATTCCAAAATCCACCAAGTTTTAGCATTCTCTTTATAAATCTAATTTTAATATGAAAACACATTCACTTTCACTTCGGCTATGCTCAGTTAACTCATACATTTAACACACAGATTACTTCTTATGCATTTAAGCACACTGACCTTCTTAAATAACACAAGGGTCTCGGGAGCACTGATCTAAAATCACGCCTTCGATGCTGCCGGAGTCTCTGAAGCATCTGGCCAGGCCGCCTACAAATTAGCACGTGAATTCTTCCGGAACACGAAGGCAGCTCCTGTAAATTGAAGAAATCAGACTCAGGTTCCCCTCATCGTCTCAAACACCATCAAAACAACAATGGAGACACAGCAGCATTCGCTTGGCGGATGGTTGCAACATTATGGAAAAGCAACCACTCACCAGGCCTTTCTTGGATTTCTTGCAAACTACCGTACTCTCTCCACCCAGGGGTCACCAGCCAGGGCTGCTACGCGCCTAAGATTGCGGGGAGGGTGTTGGCCTGGGATTCCTGGCCAGGATGCAGGACTAGCCTCAGATATTCTCCCTGCTTTAAGAAGGGAGGCCCCTTCCTGTGATCAGTGGGCGTGGCCCGTGAGCAGAAGCCCAGGCTTGTGGCCAGGGTAGGATCAACACACATTTCCCCCCTTCACCGCCGTGTCACATGCCCCCAGGCATTGCAGCCGCCAGGGTCTGGGGTCCTTACTCTCGCTTTCCCAGCTGCATCCCGCCAGCAACCACAATTGGCCTTGGCGTGTAGTCTTCGTCCAGACTGCAGCTGCCCCCCTACAGTATTCCGGGGAGTCTGCCCTGCTCTTCATGGTCACGCTCTCCACCTGCCTCACCACAATCCAGGGTCATTTATTGGGGTCATTTATTGGCCCTCCAGGCATGTCCTAGGGACCTCTCAAGCCCTCCCTTGAAACACTTAACCCATCGGGTTAGGGCCAAGCAGGAGGAGCTTGTGTGAATTTGAAGACACTCTGGACGAGGGATTCCAGGAATAAGCACAAAGGAGCAGGCCTGAAGGCCAGGATTTGGAGTGCCATTTTCCTGGGAAGTGATAGCCCAGAATACCAGGGGTCAGGACTTGGGGCACACTGAGTTTGAGAATGACTGGCCCTTGGGGGCACTGCTCCATCAGAGACGCACTCAACCAGCCAGGCCCTCCTGCACGGAGAAGGGCTCTGTCCTCTGTAGACTCTCCCTCATGGTCACAAGACACCCTTGGGCAGGCCCAGGCTGTGTGCCTCTAGGTCCCAATGCAACAGAAAGGGAACTACTTGGCCGGGTGTAGTGGCTCACACCTGTAATCAAGTGCCTTGGCAGGCCTAGGTGGGTGGATCACCTGGGGTCAGGAGTTCAAGACCAGCCTGGCCAACATGGTGAAACCCCGTCTCTACTAAAAATACAAAACTTAGCTGGGCGTGCAGGCATGCGCCTGTAATTGCAGTTACTCGGGAGGCTGAGGCCGGAGAATCACTTGAATCCGGGAGGCGGAGGTTGCAGTGAGCCAAGGTCATGCCACTGCACTCCAGCCTGAGCGACAGAGCAAGACTCCATCAAAAAAATAATAAATAAATAAATAAATAAATAAATAAATAAATAAAAACAGAACTACTTGCAGATAAAGCAATTGAAACCTATTTATGGGGCCATCTGACCTGGGTTGGGACATGTATCCTATATCATTATAACCAAGGGGGTGAGGGAGTCAGATTGGCTTAGACCAATGACGGCTCATCCCTGGGGTAAAGTAGATGGTGGAGAAGAAAGTGACAAAAGTTCACTGTAAGAGGTGACCTGAATGAGCCTCAAAGTCTATAATAAGAAGCCAGGGGGACGGGGCCAGGCACGGTGGCTCATGCCTGAAATCCCAGTACTTTGTGAGGCCGAAGTAGGTGGATCACTTAAGCCCAGGAGTTCGAGATCAGCCTCAGCAATATGGCAAAACTTCATCTCTACACAAAATACAAGCCAGGCATGGTGGCGCACACCTGTGGTCCCAGTTAGTTGGGAGGTTGAGGCAGGAGGATCGCCTGAGCCCAGGAGGTTGAGAATGCACTGAGCTATGATCAGGCCACTGCACTCCAGCCTGAGCAACAGAGTCAGACCTTGTCTCAAAAACAAAAACAGAAAGGCAGCCTGGAGGACAGCTGCAGCAGCGCCGTGCATCTGTATCATGGATGTTTAATAACTGATTGTTGAGGAAGGAAGGAAGGAAGCTGGACACAAAGAGGCAGGTATCCAGCCCTCGCTTCTGGGAGCTTGGTGGAGGTGGGCACAGAGCCCAGGGCACCCGGCCAAATCAGGGGCAGGTCCAGCTAGGAGGGTCCCTTCTGAGAGCAGCAGTCTCCTCCCTGGGCACAAGAAGCCTGGTCAGAAACAGAGACTGAAGCAGGAGGTGAATCCAAGTGAGGCCGTGGCTTGGACACCAACCTGAGAAGTTGGAGACGCGGAGTGAGGCCCCCTGGAGAGGGCAGATGAGGAGGGCGGACTAGGGCTGATCTTGGGAGCTGTTGCCCCCATGTCCCTTTGACATTCACCGTGGCAAACTTTGCAGGCCTGGAGGAGAGTTCTCAAAACACAGCGAGCATGGCCTGAGGGACATAGCCGGACAGGGCTGCAGGCGGGTGGATCCGAGGTGGATGAGACCAGCCCCTGTTGCATCCTATGCTTAGATCTCGGGGCACTCTTGGGCAGTCTGTAACTGGCAACAGTGTCGCCACACCCGGGGAAAGCCGAGTGGGACCCAGGGTGGACCTTGGGGAGCCCTCCACCTAGGCTCCAGCTCTGGCCTGCCCACTGGCCAGGACATTACCTGTTCCCAGAATGCCATCTGCCCCAGAGGCCATTCACCCTGGCGGCAGGCTGGGCCAGAGAGCAGGTGCCCAGCCCCAGAGCCGAGAGTGAGGGATGAACGATGCCATGAAATTGTGACACATCCTCAACTTGGGCTGCCTGAAGCACAGATACTGTGGCTCCCCTCAGATGGCCCTTTGACCACGGAGTCCACCGTTCCCAAGGAGGTGCTGGGGACAGAGACATTGTCTCGGCAGCATGAGGGTGTCGGTTTGCAGACAGCACAGTGCAACACCCAGGTGAGGCTCACATGAGTTTGCCTTGGAGCCCCCACCTGCCTCAGAGAACTAGGGGTGTGGAGAGGCCCAGAAAGCATCACACATGTGGGGCTGACCAGCCTGGGGGAGAACCCTGTCTCAGGGATCCCCACTGGCGATCCAGAGTGGACTGGGTGTGGGCTGAGAGGGGCCACTGCTATGACTGGGAAGCTTGGAGGTCTCCAACTGTCAGCCCCGTTTTAGGAGGAGCAGCTGACCCAGAGGCTGACTGAGTGTGCCCAACAGAGGAGGGTCTGCCTGCCCGCTTTGAGGAAGCTGCCTGGTGATGGGCATCAGGGGTGCGTTGAGCCTGCTCTGTCTCCAGGGACCCTCTCTGCTGCTCTTCAGTCTCCTTCCTTGCCGGGGGCAGATCATGCAGGGGGCAGATCACGCAGGGGACAGTGCAGGAGGAGAAACTGCAGGGCAGCCAGGCGCAGTGGCTCATGCCTGTAATCCCTGCACTTTGGGAGGCAGAGGTGGGCGGATCACCCGAGGTCAGAAGTTCAAGACTAGCCTGGCCAACATGGTGAAACCCCATTTCTACTAAAAATACAAAAATTAGCTGGGCCAGGTGGCGGGCGCCTATAATCCCAGCTACTCAGGAGGCCAAGGCAGGAGAATCACTTGAGCCCAGGAGACAGAGGCTGCAGTGAGCCGAGATCGCGCCATTACACTCCAGCCTGGGCAACAAGAGCAAGACTCCATCTCAAAAAAAGAAAGAAAAAGAAAACTGCAGGGCAGGCCTAGCTGTGACACTGGCAGGGCCCAATGCAAAATGAAGATGCAGGGCTCCTTGTTAAAAAATTACTAAGAATTTCGAAATGGTGACGGAGACCAGTAAACCCAGCACAGGGTGCTCTGAGCATGGGGACGACTGCACTTCCATAGGTCACACACCCCTGGAGCTGGCCCTGCAGCAGGGAGAGTAAGGCAAGTCCGCAGTGAGGTAGCGGACTTTCTATCTTTCTAATGAGCATCTTAGGTGCTTATCTTATCTTTCTAATGAGCATCTTAGGTGCACACACAGTACATACAAAGGCCCTGTGGCCGCAGGCCAAGGCTCCTGAGGAGGCCCTGAAGTCTGCCTCCCTCTGCATATGCTATCTCATTAAACCTCTAAATAACCAGAGAAACAGGTGTCATTAGTCCCATCTTACAGAGGAGAAAGTGGGGCTCAGGGAGGTGGAGGGACTTTTGCAAGGACCCTCACCAGGCAGGTGGCAGAGCTGGAATCCAGAGCCAGCCCCCCAGGCTGCAAAGGCTGGCTTGGCCACACTGGCCACACCATAAGGCAGCTCCTCGTCCCAGCAGGCAGGACTCCTTTGTGCGGTGGAGTCCAGGCCCCAGCTCCCACTCCCTGGGTTCAAATCTCAGCTCTGGGAGTGACTCAGCCTCTCTGAGCCTCAGTTTCTTCCTCTGTAAAGTGGGTACTGTATTCGTAGGCCCTCCTTCGATAGGATTGCTTCTTTTTTTTTTTTTTTTTTTTTTTTTTGAGACGGAGTCTCGCTGTGTCGCCCAGGCTGGAGTACAGTGGACGGATCTCAGCTCACCGCAAGCCCCACCTCCTGGGTTTACGTCATTCTCCTGCCTCAGCCTCCCGAGTAGCTGGGACTACAGGCGCCCGCCACCTCGCCCGGCTAGTTTTTTGTATTTTTTAGTAGAGACGGGGTTTCACCGTGTTAACCAGGATGGTCTCGATCTCCTGACCTCGTGATCCGCCCGTCTTGGCCTCCCAAAGTGCTGGGATTACAGGCTTGAGCCACTGCGCCCGGCCAGGATTGCTTCTTATACACGCATGATGCGAAGAACAGCAGCAGGCATGGAAAAGGCCCCAAATAACGTCTTCCATGGATGCCACTGTGGCCTCGGCTGCTATTCTTCCTGCCCCTGCTGCCCCACACTTCACCTCCCAGGCTGCAGGTCTCTCCCACCTTGAGTAAATAACCCTTCCCCACCTTTGGCAAGCCAGGCCACCTGGCAGTACGTGAAGGGCTCAGGCCACTGCCCACGCCGACCTGTGCATGCCCAGGTAGGACACACACACACTTACAGTCGTACTCACACACACTTACAGTCGTACTCACACACAACACACACACAAAACACACACTCACTCATTCACACATTCACACTTACATTCAACACACACACAAAACACACACTCACACACACACTTACACACACTGACACCCCTTAGCCTGGTGTCTTGAGCCACGTGCGAGGCTGCGAAGGTCTCCCTCTAGCGGCCCAGAAACAGCAGCTGTTCACTCAGGCCTGACTTAACTCACTGGAGGAAGCCGTGGGAACTCCTCTGCCCTGGGCTGCAGCCAGATCCTTAGAAGTCCCCGTCCTGGCTGGGTTGGGGGGCGGCGGTTTGGTGGCTCATACCCCCCTGTAATCCCAGCACTTTGGGAGTCCGAGGCAGGTGGATCACCTGAGGTTGGGAGTTTGAGACCAGCCTGACCAACATGGAGAAACCCCATCTCTATGAAAAATACAAAATTAGCCGGGCTTGGTGGTACATGCCTGTAATCCCAGCTACTCGGGAGACTGAGGCAGGAGAATCGCTTGAACCCCGGAGGTGGAGATTGCAGTGAGCCAAGATTGCACCACTGCACTCCAGTTTCAACAAGAGAGAAACTCCATCTCAAAAAAAAAAAAAAATAGAAGTCCTGGGTCCCGGCTGTGCCTAGACACCGGCCTTCTGTCCCTTCATTCATCGGAGCAGCAGGAGCTGCTCACTTGTCAGCAGCAGCCCAGTCCAGAGGCTAGAATCAGAGCAGGTCCCATGTTCAGGACCCCAAGGAGGTCCCAAGGCTTTTAGGGGGCCGAACAGAGCTGGCTGAGGGGTGACGAGTATGAGAAGTCTCGCAGCCCTCTTTGTCAAGCACAAGGGGAGAGGCAGGGTAGCCTAGGAAGAAGCACGTGCACCGGCAGGGGCTCCATGCCTTCATGCCTGGGGCGGGGGCAGGATTCAGCCACAGAGGTGAGGCACACACAGAGTAGCACTGCAATGAGTGAAGGAATCAGCACGTGAACAAACAGACTTGCCATTTTTTTTTTTTCTGTGACAGAGTCTTGTTCTGTCATCCAGGCTGGAGTGCAGCAGCACGATCTCAGCTCACTGCCACCTCCGCCTCCCGGGTTCAAGTGATTCTCCTGTCCCAGCCTCCCCAGTAGCTGGGACTACAGGCATGCACCACCATGCCCGGCTAATTTTTGTATTTTTAGTAGAGACGGGGTTTCATCATATTGGCCAGACTGGCCTTGAACTTCCAACCTCAAGTGATCTGCCCACCTCCACCTCCCAAAGTGCCAGGATTACAGGCGTGAGCCACTGCGCCTGGCCAGCTTTGCCACTTCTGTATCATCAGAGTGTCCCTTGTACCTCTTAACGATAGATTCAGAGGTGGTTTGGTCTCAGCTGGAGAGAAGCCAGAGAATCTATACTTTTTTTTTTTTTTTTTTTTGAGACGGAGTCTCGCTCTGTCCCCCAGGCTGGAGTGCAGTGGCCGGATCTCAGCTCACTGCAAGCTCCGCCTCCCGGGTTCACGCCATTCTCCTGCCTCAGCCTCCCGAGTAGCTGGGACTACAGGCGCCCGCCACGGCGCCCGGCTAGTTTTTTGTATTTTTTAGTAGAGACGGGGTTTCACCGTTTTAGCCAGGATGGTCTCGATCTCCTGACCTCATGATCCGCCCGTCTCGGCCTCCCAAAGTGCTGGGATTACAGGCTTGAGCCACCGCGCCCGGCCAGAACCTATACTTTTAAAAGTAGCTCAGTAATCCCAGCTCTTTGGGAGGCCGAGATGGCTTGAGCCCAGAAGTTCAAGACCAGCCTGGGCAACATGGCAAGACCTGTCTCTGCAAAATATTTTAAAACTTAGCTGGGGCATGGTGGTACACACCTGTGGTCCTAGCTACTTGGGAGGCTGAGGTGAAAGGATGGCTTGAGCCCTGGAGGTTGAGACTGCAGTGAGCCAAAATCGCACCACTGCATTCCAGCTTGGGCAACAGAGCAAGACCCTGTCTAAAAAAAAAAAAAAAAAAATGAGCTTAGATAATTCTGAGATCGGGCAAGTCTGGAAACTTCCTGGCTCCTTGTGGCATCCCCGGTTGCCTGGACACTGATTAACTCACAGGCCCTAGGCCGTAAGACTCTGAGTTGGGAGGTCTGGGGTGGCCCTGGCAGCTGCCTGTGCAACCAGTGTCCCAGATTCCAAGGCATGGGGGTCCCAGTCACCCTCCGGGGTACAGCAAACTAAGGGGCAGGAGCAGGAGACTCAAGGGGGTCCCCAGGATGATGGCATTAGAGGGAACTGCCCCAGGCACTGGCAACCTCAGCCAATCCCGTGCTCTCTGGGCCTCTGGTCCCACTCAGAAGACACACCTTGTCCAGGGCCAATAGCAGTGTGAGGACCAGGGTGGGGACTCTGCAGCTCCCCAGGCTGTCATGTGTGCTGGACAGCCCGTGTCACCTCTGACACTTGGTCGCAGAACGATGTAAAGGTACTTACTGCCACTGAATTGAAACACTTAAAAATGGCAAAAGTGGCAAATTTTATGCTATGTGTATTTTACCGCAATTTTTTTTTTTTTTTTTGAGACAGAGTCTCACTCTGCCACCCATGCTGGAGCACAGTGGCACGATCTCAGCTCACTGCAACCTCCGCCTCCTGGGTTCTAGCGATTCTCCTGCCTCAGCCTCCCGAGTAGCTGGGACTATAGGTGCGCACTACCACACCCAGCTAACTTTGGTATTTTTAGTAGAGAAGGGGTTTCACCATGTCGGCCAGGCTGGCCTCAAACTCTTGACCTCAGGTGCCACCCACCTTGGCCTCCCAAAGTGTTGAGATTGCAGGCGTGAGCCACTGAGCCTGGCCTATTTTACCACAGTTTTTTTTGAGACAGAGTCTCACTCTGCCACCCATGCTGGAGCACAGTGGCACGATCTCAGCTCACTGCAACCTCCGCCTCCTGGGTTCTAGCGATTCTCCTGCCTCAGCCTCCCAAGTAGCTGGGACTATAGGTGCGCACTACCGCACCCAGCTAACTTTGGTATTTTTAGTAGAGAAGGGGTTTCACCATGTCGGCCAGGCTGGCCTCAAACTCTTGACCTCAGGTGCCACCCACCTTGGCCTCCCAAAGTGTTGAGATTGCAGGCGTGAGCCACTGAGCCTGGCCTATTTTACCACAGTTTTTTTTGAGACAGGGTCTCACTCTGTCACCCAGGCTGGAGTGCAGAGGCACCATCTCGGCTCACCTACAACCTCCGCCTACTGGGCTCAAGTGATTCTCCCACCTCAGCCCCCCAAGTAACTGGGACTACAGGCGTGCGCCACTACAGCCAGCCTGTCTGTATGTTTAGTAGAGACGGGGTTTTGCCATGTTGCCCAGGCTGGTCTTGAACTCCTGAACTCAAGTGATCCACCCGCCTTGGCCTCCCAAAGTACTGGGATTACAGGTGTGAGCCACCGTGCCCAGCCCCGCAATTTTTTTTAAGAGAAAAAAGCTCACAAGAAGCCCAGGCCCTTTGGGCCCTTTGGGTGATACAGACACCAAGTGGAATAACTCGCTGGTCCATGTACGGTGCGTAAGACTGTTCATTCTGGCTGTATCACTGCTTCTGCTTCAGCTTCCGCATTCATACAATGGGGATGATACAGGCAGAGGCAGCTCCACTGCTGCCCAGTGAGCGGCGGGGCAGAGGCTCTATCCTGGCAGCCTGCACCCTCTCTGCTTGGCCTCCTTCTTTCCAAGTCTGCTGCCACACGTCTATCCCTTGCAGGCGGCTCTCTTGAGATTGCCTAATGGGCCCTATGGTCCTTTTGGTTTTTAGGGTTATGTCACTTTTCATTTCATGGAGGAAAGGGGCAGTATCAATAACCCACAAGGCAAGGAGAAGCCACTGGGATTTTGTTAGATATTCCCAGACACCTGTTCCAAATGTTCTCTAGAGACAGCAGCTCAAAGCCCAGGGGAGGTGGGGTGGGGGGCAGGAGGAACAGATTTTTTCTTCCTTTTCTTCATTTTAGCAGCTTTATTTATTCATTTGTTTTATTTTATTTATTTATTTATTTATTTATTTATTTATTGAGACGGAGTCTCGCCCTGTCACCCAGGAGTCTCGCCCTGTTGCCCAGGCTGGAATACAATGGTGCGATCTTGGCTCACTGCAATTTCCACCTCCCAGGTTCAAGCGATTCTCCTGCCTCAGGCTCCCAAGTAGCAGGGATTACAGGCGTGTGCCACCACACTCGCCTAATTATTATTATTTTTTGTATCTTTAGTAGAGATGGGGTTTTACCATGTTGGCCAGGCTGGTCTTGAACTCCTGACCTGGTGATCCGCCTGCCTCGGCCTCCCAAAGTGCTGGGATTACAGGCGTGAACCACCATGCCCGGCCTTAGTAGCTTTGAGAGCGTTTACACAACACACAATTCACCCACTAAAAGTGTACACTCAACAGCTTTTGGTAAATTCACGGAATTGTGCAGCCTTCACTGTAGTCAATCACAGAACATTTTCATCATCTCGAAAGTGTCCATGAGGCCAGGCGCAGTGGCTCACACCTGTAATCCCAGCACTTTGGGAGGCCAAGGCGGGCAGATCACCTGAGGTCAGGAGTTTGAGACCAGCCTGACCAACATGGTGAAACCCTGTCTCTACTAAAAAAATACAAAATTAGCTGGGCATGGTGGTGCATCCCTGTAATCCCAGCTACTCAGGAGGCTGAGGCAGGAGAATTGCTTGAACTCAGGAGGCGGAGGTTGCAGTGAGCTGAGACTGCACCACTGCACTCCAGCCTGGGTGACAGAACGAGACTCTTTTTCAAAAAAAAAAGGCCGGGCGCGGTGGCTCAAGCCTGTAATCCCAGCACTTTGGGAGGCCGAGACAGGCGGATCACGAAGTCAGGAGATCGAGACCATCCTGGCTAACACGGTGAAACCCTGTCTCTACTAAAGAAAAATACAAAAAGCTAGCCGGGCGAGGTGGCGGGCGCCTGTATTCCCAGCTACTTCGGAGGAGGCTGAGGCAGGAGAATGGCGTAAACCTGGGAGGCGGAGCTTGCAGTGAGCTGAGATCCGGCCACTGCACTCCAGCCTGGGTGACAGAGCGAGACTCCGTCTCAAAAAATTTAAAAAAAAAAAGGATCCATGAGCAATTTACTTCTTCTGGATATTTTTAATTTTTGTGTTTTTGTTTTTTGAGACAGAGTCTCACTCTGTTGTCTAGGCTGGAGTGCAACGGCATGATCATGGCTCACTGCAGCCTCAACCTCTTGGGCTCAAGGGATCCTCCTGCGTCAGCCTCCCAAGTAGCCAGGACTATAGGTGCACACCACCATGCCTGCCTAATTTTTAAATTATTTGTAGAGATGGGGGTCTTGCTATGTTGCCCAGGCTGGTCTCAAACTCCTGAGCTCAAGCGACCCTCCCACCTCAGCCTCCCAAAGTACTGGGATAATAGGCATGAACCACTGCACCCAGCCTTTTTCTGGCTATTTAATTTCAATGGGATCATATAGTATGTGGATCAAAAGTATACATCTTTTGTGTCTGGCTTTTCTTATTTTTATTTTTGAGATGGAGTCTCGCTCTGTTGCCCAGGCTGGAGTGCAGTGGCACGATATTGACTCACCGAAACCTCCGTCTCTTGGCTTCAAGCGATTCTCCTGCCTCGACCTCCCCAGTAACTGGGATTACAGGCATGTGCCACCATGCCCAACTAATTTTGTATTTTTAGTAGAGACAGGGTTTCACCATGTTGGCCAGGCTGGTCTTGAACTCCTGACCTTGTGATCCGCCCGCGTTGGCCTCCCAAAGTGCTGGAATTACAGGAGTGAGCCACCGTGCCCAGGTGTATCTGGTTTCTTTCACGGAGCGTAAGTCTCCAAGGCTCATCCGAGTTGCAGTGTGTATGAGGACTGCATTCTCTTTACAGCTAAGCAATGTTCTACAGTGTGGTTACCACGCATTGTGTCCGTGCACTCATCAGGCAAGGGACCAGCCCGTGTTCTCTGAGCTGGGCTGACTTGGGCTCTGAAATGTGAAGTCACTTGCTCTCCAGGAGGCATGTGAAGAAGTTGCTTCATCCTTTTGAAGTCTGCCCAGCAGCCCTAACTGCTAGACTGGGCTCCCCAGTTGCTGGTCTCATCAGGATAGCAATGGAGAGTTCACTCTTTCCGAGAAGGATGTTTTATGTGTTTACAGGCATTCTGTAATTATGTTTATTATTTACGGTCAGTTTTAGGGACATAAAATTGCCACTGTATTGTTGGGAGTAAATTTTATTTCCGTGGTTTTAACACACACACAGAAATAATAATCATATTAGTAGCTGAATATTGTCATAATTCTGTAAGATATAAATTTTACTGCAATAACAACTATAAAATACCAAGAACCCACTGCAGCAGGATTATTAGGAATAAATGTTACTGCTGCTTCCAAAACACAAACGATCACTCCATTGGCGGCTGCAAAGAGACCTCACGCTGGTGAGTGTAAAGGCGCTGTGCGAGCTACTCTAAAACCCACAATACTCGACAACCGCGTTGGGATGATTGCGAATCCATTTTATGTCTCCAATGAAGACACAAATAAAATGAATGATGCCCTTTGTAGTTAAATTTTTCCAATGAAGACACAAATAAAATGAATGATGGCCTTTGTAGTTAAATTTTCAATCATCTTGCCGGCAAGAACTTTTTACTGCTGCAATTGTAAAACTATAAAATGCAAAAAGAAGCCATTTCAGCCCCAGGAAAGACGAAATGATAAAAACGCAGCTTTCTCTGTGAGATATGTATGGTTGGGGCAGGAAAATCGTTCTTATAGATGTACATTTGGAGGGCCGGGCGCGGTGGCTCATGCCTGTAATCCTAGCATTTTTGAAGGCCGAGGCAGGTGGATCACCTGAGAGGTCAGGAGTTTGAGACCAGCCCAGCCAACATGGTGAAACCTCGTCTCTACTAAAAGTACAAAAATTAGCCGGGTATGGTGGTGCACAGGAGCTACTCAGGAGGCTGAGGCAGGAGAATTGTTTGAACCCAAGAGACAGAGGTTGCTGTGAGCTGGGATTGCACCACCGCAATCCAGTCTGGGTGATAAGAGTGAAACTCCAGCTCAAAAAAAAAAAAAAAAAAAAAAAAAGATCTGAATTTGGAAGAGGCTGGGACTAGGATTGCCAGATAAAATACAGGATGCTCAGTTAAATTTGAATTTCAGAGAAACAACAAATACCATTTCTTTTTTTTTTTTTTTTTTTTTTTTTGAGGCACAGTCTCACTCCGTCACTCAGGCTGGAGTACAGCGACACGACCTTGGCTCACTGCAACCTCCACCTCCTGGGTTCAAACGATTCTTGTGCCTCAGCCCTTCGGTAGCTGGGATTACAGGTGCTCGCCACCATGTGCAGCTAATTTTTATATTAGTAGAGATGGGTTTTTGCCATGTTGCCCAGGCTGGTCTCGAACTCCTGACCTCAAGTGATCCACCCACCCCGGCCTCCGAAAGTGCTGGGATTACAGGCGTGAGCTCCCACGCCCAGCCAAATACATTTTTTAGAGTATCTCGCTTATATTGCATGGGATATACTAATGCTAAAAATGTATTTGTTGGGCTGGGTGCAGGGGCTCACACCTGTAATCCTAACACTTTGGGAGACTGAGGCGGGTGGATCACAAGGTCAGGAGTTCAAGACCAGCCTGGCCAGCATAGTGAAATCCCATCTCTACTAAAAATACAAAAATTTGCTGAGTATGGTGGCACGTGCCTGTAATCCCAACTACTTGGGAGGCTGAGGTAGGAGAATTCCTTGAACCCAGGAGACGGAGGCTGCAGTGAGCCAAGACCGCGCCATCGCACTACAGCCTGGCAACAGAGCAAGACTCTGTCTCAAAAAAAAAAAAATTTATATATATATATATATATTTGTTGTTTCTCTGAAATTCAAATTTAACTAGGTGTCTTGGTTTTGTGTTTGCTTGTTTGTTTCACTAAATTTGGCCACCTTAGGCTGACCTGAAGAACAAGGATGGACCTCCAAGCCCATCAGTGAACACTTTTTTTTTTTTTTTTGAGACGGAGTCTCACTCTGTCGCCAGGCTGGAGCACAGCGGCGCAGTGAGCAGTCCTTTTTTTCTCTTTGAGACAGGGTCTCACTCGCTCTGTCACGCAGGCTACAGTACAGTGGTGCAGTCATGGTTCACTGCCATGTCAACCTCCTGGGTTCGGCCGGGCGCGGTGGCTCAAGCCTGTAATCCCAGCACTTTGGGAGGCCGAGATGGGCGGATCACGAGGTCAGGAGATCGAGACCATCCTGGCTAACACGGTGAAACCCCGTCTCTACTAAAAAATACAAAAAACTAGCCGGGCGAGGTGGCAGGTGCCTGTAGTCCCAGCTACTTGGGAGGCTGAGGCAGGAGAATGGCGTGAACCCGGGAGGCGGAGCTTGCAGTGAGCTGAGATCCAGCCACTGCACTCCAGCCTGGGCGACAGAGCGAGACTCCGTCTCAAAAAAACAAAACAAAACAAAACAAAAAAACAAATCTTCTGGGTTCACGTGACCCGCTCACCTCAGCCTCCCAAGTAGCTGGGACTACAGTTGTGCACCACCACGCCCAGCCACAAGTAAACTCTTACAGTGAAGAATGGCTGGGATTTATTTGGAGGCTTAGAGCTGGCCAGGCAGGGCACTGTTGGTCTCAGGTGGCTGAATTTGTCCCTAAGGCTTTAGGTGAGGTTCCGGTGGGGGGCTCATCTTGCAGAAGGCCTGGCTTCCCAACCAGCGCCCCAGGTACCCAAGAGTGAAAATCAGCCTCAAGTCTTAAGGAGCCAGGGCTTGTTAATTGGAGTAAAAACTGCATGATCCAGTTTTGATCGCCCACTTACTCAGGAGGCCTAGTAGCAAATGGCTTTCAGCTGCTGCCAAAAAAAAAAGTAAATCCACCTTCAAAGAAGAGTAGCTTTGCCCCTTCCTCCCCCACCAGAAAACCAATAAGAACAGGAGGCAGTGAGGAGAGGCGAACTCCAGGGAACCCCTGGAATAGGCTCAACCCCCAGCGGGGCCTCCACGAGTGAACACCTCTGTACCCATGATTGTTCCATAAACCTCTAGGCCCCATCACAGCCCCACCTTGTGGTTTCGCTGAGTTTGGATGGTGGGTTTTGGGGGATTGCCCTGAAGGAGAACAACACAGCCGCCCGCCCCCGCAGTCTGTAGAGTACCTGGAGATGCCCTGCCCTGCTCCATCCCCACTCCCAGCCTCCCCACCACAGGTACCCATGCACCAAAACACAGACAGTTTCTCCTTAATGCAAATTAGATGGAAATATAACAGCATTCCCAAAATATACTGTTGGGGCTCAGAAAATATGGCACCTTGACGAGAAGGGGCCCCAAGGTCTCTCTGACGTTCCCCCAGCCCCGCCTCTCTCCAAAGCACAGGATGAGGCTGTTCTCAGACTTTCCTTAACTACCTAGAAACCAGACCTGCCAAGGGGAACACAATGGCCTTCCCTGAAACGTTATTAACCGGAGAAGATGAAAACTCACATCACAAAGGAAGAGGCTGAAATGAAACCCCACGCCTAGAGCCCAGAGGAACTTCCTCCCAAACCATTGTCTGTTCTTCAGTCCCATTCAACTCCCAAAGAGAATTATTCACTAACCATTGTCCGAACAAGGGGCCTCTTCATTTCATTTTCTCCAAAGAATCACTGACTACGCCTCAAAGAGGTGGTTTCTCCACCACCTCTTCCCCCACGAAGAAGGATGTGGCAGGTTCTGGACCCCTCTGGGTTACTGGGTAATCACTGCCCGGGGACTCCTGCGCTGTGCAGTTAGAGTACATTTTGTGAGCCTTTTCTCTTATGAATCTGCCTTTTGTCCGCTGATTTTTCAGCTAAGCTTCAGAGGGCAAAGGGAAGCTTTCTCTTCCTAACCCAGAATCCGACCACTTCTCAGCCCTTCCACTGCCACCCCCGGCCGCAGTCCCCGGCATCTCCTGCCCAGGGGACTTAGTTCCACTCTGTGCTGTCTGCTCCCACCACAACCTCCCCACCTGGGTGACGCTGCAGGGCCCCCTCCCACTACATGGCCCCTGAACAGACCATACTCTTCCCAAGGTCCAGAGCTCCCTGTGCCTGGCTCCAGCCTCCTTACGGTTTCTGAAACACACACCGGTGCGTCCTCGCTCTCCCTGACTTGTCACCTGTATTTTTCTCTCCCTGATGGGCTGGAGCCCTGCAAGGTAGGCATTTTCATCTGCTGGGATATCTGCAGCCCCTGGAACACCCCTGGCTCATAATAGACACCGAGCTTTGCTGAATAAGTGAATGAACGGAAGACTGAAGGAGCAAGCTTGCTTTTACACAGCCATCTCTCAGAGCACACATGCGTCTATCTGCACGGGTCTGTCGTGTTGGGTTCTAGGGCGGGGAGGAGTGCCACTAACTTGCTTCACTCATTCGCCTGGTGTTGGTGTGCCCCTCCCTTTGACTATAGCTTACCTGACTTGCACCTTCTTCCTCACTGCCCCAAGGCCTGACCTGGAGTCTGGCCTGCCATAGGCACCCCTGCATTCCTGCTGATGACCAGAGGGCTTCAGTAGTCTCACCTGGAGAGAGTGACCGGTTGTGGCTGGGCCTCATTTGCATGTGCTTTGCATATGCTTTGCATAACCACCTACAAGCCACATTGAGCAGGGAAGGTGGGGTGCAGAGAGGACTGGCCCTGGGGCCCCCTGAGAGCTGACCTCTGCAGATGTTCTGGGGGTTGGGGCTCCTTGGGGACCAGCTCCACTTGGTGCCAGTCTCCCCAGGCCAGGTTGGGGATGCAGCTCTGGGCACAGTGAGGGTGGAGGTAGAGGCTTCCCTCCCCAGACACGGCTTCTCCCTTCCTTTCCCTGGGAAAGGGGAGGCCGCCCTGCAAGCCCCAGGAACCTGCCCCAAGACCCTCCGAAGTTCAGGCCCTGCCTCCCTGCACTGAAGAGGCTGGGGTTGGGGAGCAAGTATCACCCACGCCTCAGAGTGAGCCCTAGATCTGAGGAGAGACAAGATGGGGAGAAGGGGAAGGGTGTCAGCTCAGAGGGCAGCCCTGCCCACTCTGCCATGTCGCAGCTTTCAGAAGTGGCTGAGAGGAGATGAGATGCCCCACTCCCCAGAGTGGGTCACAGAACTCGGGGTAAGTTTCTGGTCTGCCCACCTGGGAGATGCCCCTAGGGAGAGGCCTCCCCAGTGGCACCCACCACCCCAGGGCAGGTGTGGAGCAGCGTCCCCTACCCCACGAGCCCGGCCGGCCCGGCCACCCTGCTGGGCCACATGGTGCCACAGGTCAGCAGGGGTCTTCAGGCCATGTGAGGAAGGTGTCTGGGCTGGTGGCCAGGCTGGGTGGGAGGAGTGGGGACAGGTGGAGCGGGGCAGGCGATTGGGCAACCCCAACCCCTCAGCGGGCTGCACCATCCCTGGCTGGAGCCGCCACTGGCCTCGGCTTCCCTTCTCAGCAACTGTGACCTCAAGCAGCTGCTACACCTGTCGGGTGTGGGCGAGCCCGGCTCTTCTTTCCCTGCCAGGGGAGGAGTCAGCCCAGGAGTCAACTGTGAGGTGAGGTCGGGGAGGGGACTAAGGAGCTGAGAACAGGAGACACCGGAGAGGACAGGCTGTCTTCAGGCACAGCTGGCACCTGGGGGAAGCCGCCTCCTCCCACCCACCCCCACCCCGCCCCCGGCTTGTTACTGGAAACGAGGAGAGCCTCCCAGGTCCCAGCAGAGCTGCTGCTGGTAAGTCCCTTCCCCAGCGGCCCCTCCACCCCTCACAGGCCCAGCTGTGCCAGCCCCAGCCTGGGCCCCACTCCCGGCTTCTGCTTTAGGTGGTCTCCTGTGGCCTGAGGCCCTGGGGGTGGGCAGGGGTAGGTACCCATGCCCAGAGGCTCTGCACCTGTCTCCAGGCCTCCCTGCTGCCTGGGCTTTGTGGTGGGAGTAGGGGGTGCAGGTGAGGGGAGTCCTCTGCAATCAACCCTGGTTTATAGGAACTGGGGCCCCAATGCCCAGACTCATGGGTCTCCAGGGGAGCAGGTGGGAGGCCCTGCCCCAGCTCACCTCCCTGTGAGCATGGATCTGAGGTCACACACACCTGGCTGGAAGTGACTTATCCTGTGAACCTCAGTGTCCTTACCTGTAAAAGGCAACAAATCCCTCCTCCTCCAAGCGGCTGAGAAAGGTAGAGAAAACAGCATAAGAGCAGCTGGTCCCAGGCGCGTAAGCACCGGCCTGGACCCCTCGGGCGGGATCCCCTCGTACCATCTCTGCCCACGATCCAAGGAGACCATTTCAGAGAGGTTAAACAACATGCCGGGCTCAGGGCACGGGGCAGGCTTTAGCTTAGCCACAGCCAGCTGGCTGGTGAGCAGGCGCGGGGTGGCCGTGAGCCTGGAGAGTGAGAGCAACTTCTTTCTACCCCCTCCCAGAAGGAAAAAACCTACACAGCAACCCTTTTGGGCAACAGGCTTCCCTTTTTTTTTTGAGACAGTGTCTTGCTCTGTCACCCAGGCTGGAGTGCAGTGGCATGATCTCGGCTCACTGCAGCCTCCACCTCCCAGGTTCAAGTGATTCTCCTGCCTCAGCCTCCCAAGTAGCTGGGACTACAGGCAGCTGCCACCACGCCCAGCTAATGTTTTGTATTTTTAGTAGAGATGGGGTTTTACCATGTTGGCCAGGCTGGTCTGGAACTCCTGACCTCAGATGATCTGCCCGCCTTGGCCTCCCAAAATGCTGGGATTACAGGTGTGAGCCACCATGCCCAGCCCTCTTTAAAAAAAAAAAAACTTTTAAGTTCACGGGTACAAGTGCAGGTTTGTTATATAGGTAAACCCGTGACATTGGGGTTTGTTGTACAGATTATTTCACCACCTGGGTACTAAGTCTAGTACCCATTAGTTATTCTTTCTGATCCTCTTCATCTTCCCAGCTTCCACCCTCTGATAGGCTCCCGTGTCGGCTGGTCTCCTCTATGCAGGTTCTTAGCAATATCAACTGAGACCAGGTGCGGTGGCTCACGCCTGTAATCCCAGCACTTTGGGAGGCCGAGGCGGGAGGATTACCTGAGGTCAGGAGTTCAAGACCAGCCTGGCCAACATGGCAAACCCCCCTCTAAACCAGAAATACAAAAATTAGCCGGGCATGGTGGCACCTGTAATCCCAGCTACTCAGGAGGCTGAGGCAAGAGAATTGCTTGAATCTGGGAGGTGGAGGTTGCAGTGAGCCAATATTGTGCCACTGCACTCCAGCCTGGGTGACAGAGGGAGACTCTGTCTCAAAAAAAAAAAAAAAAAGATAACTAACCCTGATGGAATGCAAGGGGAAAGCTCTGCCCTTGCCCATCAATCCTGGCAGGTGCTCCATCCTCCCACTTGGGGACCCAGGTGGCAGCCGGCAGAGAGAGCTCAGAAACTCTACGTCAAGATGGCAAAGCAGCCTCTGTCTGGGTACCCTAAGGGAGTAGGGCTGCGTAGACTGGGTGCACCCGCCCTGGGCTGTTACGGAAGGAGAAATAAACTTCTTCTCCACGAGCCACAGCTGCTATTGTTGGCTACTGTGCCGCAGCTGCTAAGCCTACCTTAACTAGTGCCAGTTACAAGAAACAGAAACTCATCTCAAACCAGCCTAAGTCAAATGGAGACTGAAATGCAAATTAAAACCACAAGAAGACACCACTTAATACCCATTAGGATGGCTACTATTTTTTAAAAAAACAACAGAAAATAACAAGTGTTGGTGAAGATGTGGAGAAATTGGAATCCTGTGCATTCCACTTTTTTTTTTTTTTTTGAGGCGGAGTCTCACTATCGCCTAGGCTGGAGTGCAGTGGCGCTATCTCGGCTCACCACAACCTCCACCTCCCGGATTCAAACGATTCTCGTGCCTCAGCCTCCCAAGTAGCTGGAATTACAGGCACGCACCACCAAGCCCGACTGATTTTTGTATTTTTAGTAGAGTCGGGGTTTCACCATGTTGGCCAGGCTGGTCTCAAACTCCTGACCTCAAGTGAGCCACCTGCCTCGGCCTCCCAAAGTGCTGGGATTACAGGCATGCACCACCACGGCCCGACTAATTTTTATATTTTTAGTAGAGACAGGGTTTCACCATGTTGGCCAGGCTGGTCTCAAACTCCTGACCTCAAGTGATCCACCAGCCTCGGCCTCCCAAAGTGCCGGGATTACAGGCGTGAGTCACGGCACTTGGCCCTGTGCACTCAATTTTGGTGGGAATGTAAAATGGTAGAGTTGCTGTGGAAAAGTGTGGTGAGATCCCCAAAAAGTGAAACATAGAATTAGCGTATAACCCAGCACTTCCACTCCTGTGTCTATCCCCAAAAGAATTAAAAGCAGGGACTCAGAGAGATATATGTTCACCCATGTTCATAGCAGCATTATTCATTTGCAATAGCCAAAAGATAGAAGCAACCCTAGTGTCCACGGACGCATGAATGGATAAACTGTGGTCCATCCATACGGTGGAATATTATTCAGCCATTAAAAAGGAAGGAAATCCTATCACATGGATGAAGCTTGAAGACATCACACTGAGTGAAATCAGCCAGTCACACAAAGACACATATCGTGTGATTCCACTCACATGAGATCGTTAGATTTGTAGAGACAGAAAATAGAATGGAGGTTGCCAGGGGCTGGGGTTCAGGGAAATGGGGAGCTAGTGTTAATGGGACAGTTTCAGTTTGGGAAGATTAGAATGTTCGGGAGCTGGAGAGTGATTGTGTAACAGTGGTAATTAATGCCACTGAATTATACACTTGAAAATGGTTAAAATGGTAAATTTTGTTATGTGTGTATATATTTATATATATATATATATCTTTATATACATAAATTATTTATTTTACAGATGGGCAAAATTAGTTTAAAAAATACACTTTACCAAGGAAAAAAAAACAGGTTAGACAAACATGGGAAAATAATAATTTTCCCATGTGGAATCTGGGTGATGTTCTGTGGGGATTCATTATGCCCTTCTGCCTATTTTTATTTATTTATTTATTTATTTTTTGAGATGGAGTCTCGCTCTGTCGCCCAGGCTGGAGTGCAGTGGCGCAATCTCAGGTCACTGCAATCTCCGCCTCCCCGGTTCACGCCATTCTCCTGCTTCAGCCTCCCGAGTAGCTGGGACTACAGGCGCCTGCCACCACGCCCGGCTAATTTTTTAAAAAATTTTTTAGTAGAGATGGGGTTTCACTGCATTAGCCAGGATGGTCTCAATCTCCTGATCTCGTGATCCGCCGGCCTCTGCCTCCCAATGTGCTGGGATTACAGGTGTGAGCCACCACGCCTGGCCCCTTCTGCCTATTTTTAAAAAATATTTTCATAGGCTGGGCACAGTGGCTCAGGCCTGTAATCCCAGCACTTTAGGAGGCCGAGGTGGGCAGATCACCTGAGGTCAGGAGTTTGAGACCAGCTTGGCCAACATGGCAAAACCCCATATCTACTAAAAATACAAAAATTAGCTGGGTGTGATGGCAGAAGCCTGTAGTCCCAGCTACTCAGGGGGGCTGAAGCAAGAGAACTGCTTGAACTGGAGAGGTGGAGGTTGCAGCAAGCTGAGATCACACCACTGCACTTCAGCCAGCCTGGGTGACAGAACAAGACTTGGTCTCAAAAAAAAATTTTTTTTTTCATAATAAAAACTAAAAACAAGGGGAGAATGGAATGATCAGTCCTGCTTCTTCACTACCTTGTAGTAGAATTATGCATTCATATCCTTGATGTGGGCATGGCTATGGGACTTGATCAGCGCAATGTCAGGGGATATGGAGTGAGTAGACTTGAACTGTGCTTGCACAATGAACTTGCTCTCTTGCGCTGCTGAAGTCATCCTGGAAGGAACACGCCTCAGGTAGCCTGCTGGGCCGAGGTTGATAAGAAACATGTGAAGCAAACCTGGACCCAACTCACAGCCCAGATGCCAGCCAGCTAATTCGAGCCTGGATCTGGTGAACCCCAACAGACCCACAGAGATGTGAGCAAAAAAACAAATGCTTATTGTAGAATGCCACCAGGATTGTGGGGCTGCTTGTTACACAGCCTGATTATGGCAATCACTAACTGATACAGGGAGTTTCTCATGAAACCCAAGAGAAGCCACTAGTCAGTATTGTGACTGACAGTGGCACTCTGGTTAACCTAGGTAGAAAAGGAATTGAGTGGGTGTAATTGTTAGCACAGAATGGCCTGCATAGGGTATCGAGGCTGGATACTCACTGTGTGCTGTGACACACTGCTGTCTGGCTCTGCCACAATTCTTAGGAACAATCCTGAATTAATCTTTTTTTTTTTTTTTTTTTTTTTGAGAGTCTTGCTGTATCACCCAGGCTGGAGTGCAGTGACGTGATCTTGGCTCATTGCAACCTCCGCCTCCTGGGTTCAAGTGATTTTCCTGTCTCGGCCTCCCGAGTAGCTGGGATTATAGGTGCACACCACCACACCTGACTAATTTTTGCATTTTCAGTAGAGACAGGGTTTCACCATGTTGGCCAGGCTGGTCTCTCAAACTCCTGGCCTCAAGTGATCCACCCGCCTTGGCCTCCCAAAATGCTGGAGTTACAGGCGTGAGCCACCACACCTGCCCCTAAATTACTCTTGAACTTGGCATCTCATCTTCAACATTAAACATTCAGGTGGAAGCATTTAATGTGATCACTTTGGTCCCATTCCCAGGAGTCAGTTTTCAGAGCCTGGGAAAGAGAGCAGGGACTCCCAGGACCCTACCTCCAACGTAGAAAGGGTATTTGACACCAGGCAACCAAAAGGGCAAAAGTCTACCACTGGCAGGAATGCAGGAGGGGCTGAAGACAGGGCTGAGCTCTCAGCAGGAGTCGGGGGCCTGCTCCTACCTCCTGCTGTTCCCCCATGTCCCATCTGTTTTGAACTCAGAGTTTCGGACAAGAGCCTCCTCCTGCTGTCTGAAGGGCACCAGTGTGGCTGCCCACTGCTCCCAGGTTCCACGTGCCTAGCTTCAGCCACCTGGAGGGAGACTGGTTCCTCTTCCTCATTCCAGTTCTGATTTCTGGAGCCAAGCAAAAGCCATTCGGAGAAATATCCCTTGGCTTCCACTGTCTCCAGGCAAAGGGTAGGAAGGAGCGGTTCCCAGAGGCTGAGAGGAGGACTCAGATGAGGCCACCGGTGTCTGCAGCCATATGGAGTCTGGCAGATGCAGGCGGTGACATGGGGAGTTGTCGACATCCCAGCTAAGTCAGCTGAGAACAGAAAGCCAGTGAGACAGACAACCCCAACTCACAGGGCGGCTGGGGGGCTGGGGCGAGGCATGGCGAGTACACCTGACTGATCCCAGCACAACTCACAGGGCGGCTGGAGGGTTACCCAGCCCAATTCTAGGACAGCTGGAGGGCTGGGGAAAGGCATGCCGACCAATCCCAGCCCTGGACAGACAGGCATGGAGAGGGCTGTGAGGGAGGCAGACAGAGGAACACCCACGCCTCCAACTGCACTGTCCCTCACCCCCATGTTCTACAGGTGCCTCCTACTGTGGGCTCCACAGAGGCAGAGGATGAGGGAGCCCACTGACACGCCCCTGTCAGGCAGCCTCCCTGAGCGAGCAGGAGCAGGTCACGGGTGAGTGTGGAAGGATGACAGCCCAGGCATCCTAGGCCCCCGGGGCAAGGGCGAGTTCCCTGTACTTCCTGACCTCTGCCTCATTTGCAGATACACATGCTCCTGTCAGGAGATACCTGGAGTCATCTCAACTCCTGTCCTCCATTCCCCAGGTCACAAGTCACCAGGTTCCATTCCCCTTCCCCTCCACATATCTCAGAGCTGTCACAGACTCTCCATGCCCCATTTCAGGGGTCTCGGCCCAGGTCTTGTCATGCCTTATCTGGACCAAGAGCAATGGTCTCCAACCAGCTCCACCCAGGTACCCCCTGCCCCGCCCATGTCCCCCACGGTTGCACCATGCCTGCTTGCACCTGCCCTCTCTCTTCACTGGTGCTCCAGCAGCTGCAGAGGCAGGGCTGAACCCTAGGCCTGCTCTCAGGGCCCCACCTCCTGCTCATCCTCCATGTGGCCCAAGCCCTCTATGGCTGTTTGCCTCTTGCCCACATCTTCCATGTTGACGTTGCCTGGGACTGGAGGATGTATCAGCATATGGGTCCTCGGGCCAGGTTAAAAACGGTGTGTGAGGCCGGGTGTGGCGGCTCATGCCTATAATCCCAGCACTTTGGGAGGCTGAGGTGGGTGGATCACCTAAGGTCGGGAGCTTAAGACCAGCTTGGCCAACATGGTGAAACCCCATCTCTACTAAAAATACAAAAATTAACCAGGTGTGGTGTCACATGCCTATAATCCCAGCTACTCGGGAGGCTAAGGCAGGAGAATCGCTTGAGCCTGGGAGGTGGAGGCTGCAGTGAACCAAGATCGTACCATTGCACTCCAGCCTGGGCCACTGAGAGAGAATCTGTCTCAAAAAACAAACAAACCTGATGCGTGAGTTCAGCTTTGCCACTCAGCTTCTTCACGTTCATTTCCTTCATTCACTCATTCATTCAATCAACAAAGCTTTATCTGTGCCAGGTTCTGCCCTGAGGCTCTGCAGACCCAGCTGCAGAACAAGCCCACCCTCTACCTTCACAGGGTCTACAGGAGTCAGTGCATGCAGTGTGCTTAGCACAGGGCCTGCTGGAGGAATGTTTACTACTATTATTAATGACTGATAGCCGGGGCTAGTGATCCAGCATTTCCTGCCAAGAGCCCCAGCCCTCCTCGGCCTCACCAGGGACATTGACAGGTCTGATCCCCTGCAGCCTACAGGCAAGAATGCTTTTGTCTTTTCCTGTTACTTCTTAGTTCCGGAAAAGGGACTGGGGTTCAGGCGGTGGGTGGGCTGGACTGAAGGAGCCCAGGACCAGAGTCTATCCTGCAAGGGAACTGCTCCCAAGACTGAGCCACACCCACCCCCACTCCCGGAGGGGTCCCCATCTTGCCTCTTAGAAGATAGAGGGAGCAGAGTTGAGGCTAAGGGGTGCTGCCCCCTCATACCAGAAATCAGGACAGAACCACGGCAGGGTGCCAAGTTAGGGCTCAGCCCCCACACTTCCTCCTGAGCAGGAGAGAGCGGGTCCTAGGCAAAGGCCGAGCCCCTGGTCTTGCTGAGCAGCCATGGGTGTGAATTAAATGTCTGGTACGGCCCCAGCCGGCAAGCGGGCCCCACGCAGGCTTCCATCCTCCCTTTATCATCTGCAGCAAAGCGTTTACAGTCAATAAGCTGGCTAATTAATTCTCTTCAAAGACCTCTCAATTATTCATCCTGGGCTACAGAGAGAACAATTAGAGCATCTCCTCACTCGCTCTTGCTACAGAGTGAGGCTGGGCCTGGGCCACGGAGCCCCCTGGGCCCCTGCAGCCTCGGGTGTCCCCAGGGGCCCCTCCCCCCGGCAGAGGCAGCAGGACAGAACCTTCTAGGGGGGGATCCTCTTCCCCAAGCTTGGAAGCAGCTCAGATCATTATCCCCACTGCTCAGGGGGAGGACACGGAGACCCTGAGCAGGCAGCGACTTCTGGAGTTCAACAGCCCCCTAGGGCAGACCTGTGGATGCAGAGCCGGGCTCCAGGTGCCGGCAGCAGGGCCACAGGGACCTGGGGCTGAGCCCTCTCTGCCTCCAGGAAAAAGGTTTGTGCTGGGAGGGGAGGGGAGGAAGAGGGGAGCAGCTAACAGGGTAGCAGCTGCAACCAAGCCGGGAAGGGTCTCGTGTCCCAGCGACTGCAGCAGGGGTCACTCTAGAAGGGGTGAAGTCCCAGAGCAGCCCTCAGGTTCCAAGAGGAGCTGCACTGGGGGCCCCAGCTAGGACTCCTCTATGCCAAGGGGGCCCCTAGGTCAGAGCTAGCTTCACTGCTCCGCTCCAACTTCCTGGAGTTGCTCAAGTCACTCACTGGGGCCTTCAAGGACAGGGCAGCTGGTTGTGCCCCCGGTCCACCCTCTCCTCTCCAGCCTGGGGCCCGCATTGCCAGCTCTCATTCCTGTCTCCCCCAAACAACAGACACCAGCATGCGCAGAGTTAACTCCCCGAGGCTCCAAGACCGCGCAGAGTGGGGGGTGGGGGGCCGGGCGTGCCTGTCGGGAAGTATGGATTTCTGCAGTGGTTTTACTGGAAAAGCTGTAGCTGAAGGTGGGAGGGGGTCACCATGGCAACTTCTGGCTGTGGGAACAGGTTGGCTAGTGGGAACCCATTGTTCCAGGGGCCCAAGGGGGCCCAGCAGGCCCTGAGGGACCCCACATTTGCCTCCCGGGGTCTTCACCCACTCCGAGAGCTACCGAGACCCTCCTCAATCTGGAATTACCAACCTCCCCGCCTCCCTTCCTGTCCTCCCTCCTGTAACATCTCCCCAGGGCTGGGCCCCTCACTCAGCCGCCCCGCCCCCCCACTGAAGTGCCCCTTGCACCCGAGCTGTTAATCGAAGCACCAATTACCCGGCGGAGGCCCAGGAGCTCCAGGGAATCTCCCTCTTGGAAGAGCTTTTCATGTGGAGCAAGCCTGGCTTCAAAGCCTGGGGTGAATTCAGGGGATGCGATAATTGAAGCTCCCGACCCCAACACAACCCACCAGAGGGAGCCCGGGATTCCGGCGGCGGGCGGGGTGGGCAAGAGCTCACCCCAACCCCACCCCAATAGGGAAGATTCCAAACAAAGCAACAAATTCTAGGAAATCCTCCCCACCCCACCACAAACCTGCACAGCCCTCCCTGCAAGGGAAATCAGGGTAAGGGGAGGCGGCCCGGAAGGGACAGGGGGCTCCCAGGTGCCCCTCCAAATCCCAATGCCCCCCTGCCTGCTCTCTGCCCAGGAAGGCTCCTTGGTAGCTGGGATCAGCCCTGCCCAGCGTCCCATGCCAGTGCAAGTGCGCTGCACTAAACCTCCCATGGCGACCCTCTGCGACGCCTTGCTGAAGCCCTCGCAGCTGACTCAGCCCTGGCCCCGAGCGCCTACTGGGTGCAGGGTGCACGGGATCGGCGATCAGGCCAAGGGAACACGGGGCACATGAAAGCAGACACGGCTGGCTCCTAGGCCCTCCAGGCTCAGGTTCCTCCCTGGTCCTGCAGGGCTCCGGGCTGGCCTTGGAGCCCTCCTGCAAACCAGGGAGGCACAGAGTGGGGGGCTGGGAGGGCCCCGGAGGATGTGTGTGTGTGTGTGGCCCGAAGGCACTTCCAGGAATCTCCAGTGGCACTGCCCAAAAGGCCCTGGCCAAGCAGGGATGGCTGCGGGGGAGTGAGGGGGGACGGCGGCGGGGGGTGGGGTGAGGAGAGCCACGCCCCCTGCTTTTGTTCCTTTCTCTTGGGATGCTGTCCCAAAAGCCCACCCGCCCACCCCCCACCTGGGCTCCTCCCTGCTGTGCTGGAGGTCCTCAGATCAGTGACTCCTCTCACTCTGGTTTCCTCTTCTCAATAAGGGCCAGATAAGCCCACTTCCAGGGGGTGGTGGGCGCTGAAGGAGATCAGGTGATACACGGGAAGTTAATAGGTGACGGATTCCAAGGTCACGCTGGTTCCTCCTTCACCCCCACCAGAAAAGGGCAGTGGCCCTTCTTAAGTCCTGGGTTGCTGCTGAGAGATGTGGCTCCCTACCCTCCCTCCAGTCCACCAGAGTCCTGTGGGGCACGGGGGACATCAGCACAGGCCAGACCCCACAAAGTTGCGGAAGGCCTGCCCAGGCCAAACACCCGGGTGCGATTTTGCAGCGTTGGGCAGGGCCTGAAAGAGTTAACCTGACTGTCCTTAACCAGGGTCTTTCCTTCCTCTGGGTCGTCCAGCTGATTTGGGGGACACCCCAACTTCCGGGGCCTCCCTATGCTCCCATAATATCCCTGCCCCGGCCCCACACCCGCTGCCTGCACACTCGATCTGCCGAATCCCGATAAAACATTTGGAGGAGATAAGTACTGCATATAAATAATTAAGACCACATGCAGATTCGCCAACAAAAGAAAAGTTTCAAACCCCTATTCCGGGAACAGCTGCCCGTGTGGGGCCCAGCAGGGCTGTGGAGGCCCACCCCACCCCACTGGAGGCCCACCCCACAGACTCTGTCTTCTGGAAGGACCAGCCAGGGGCTCCTCCCCAAGCCAGTGCCTCCCCCAGCACCAGGGGGCCTGGCTTCCAGAGTGGGCAGGGGGAGTGTGGCAGAGGCACTGAGCCCAGGGTAGGATGGGGAACGCCAGCACCACTGCGGGGTGGCCCTCACGTACCCACAGAGCCCAAACCCCTAGGCAGGGTCCCCTAACCCCAACACCAGGCAGGCTCTAGCCACCCTGTCGGTGCCCAATAAGCCATTTACTGAATAAAGATTGAACCCAAAACTCCAGGTTCCCGGGGAGTGTGACTCCTGAGCTCTGGCTGAGGGCAGCCGAGCTGGAGGAACTGCCAGAGGGAGTAGCTGTCCCCCATGCCCTTCTCCTCTGCGGGACAGGTTGGCGCAGGCTCGCCCTGGACTAAAGGAAGGCTTGTCCTGCCATGCCCCTGCTCAAGGACCTGCCAGGGCTCCCTATGGATGTTAGTATCTGATCCCATCCCTCTGCCTGGCTTTCAAGGCCCTCCTGGGGCTCATCCCTCTAGGTTCACTTCTCACCTTCAGAAGCAATTCCCTCTCCACCCCCTGCTGTTTCCTCAGCCATGTTTCTCCAGTTATTTCCTGAATGCCCATGATGCCCTAAGCCCCCTGCTAGGGATCCCGAGAATGAAAGACTCAGGTCTTTCCCTCCGGGAGCCTGAAACCCAGTGAGGGACGCTGGCCAGTGACCGATGACAAAGGCAACTGTGAGATAAGACAGGTTCCAAGGAAAAAGGGAGAAGAGGGTGTGTGTCTTGGCAGAGGGGTAGGGCTATCACGCAAGGCTTCCTGGAGGAAGAGAGAGGCTGAAAAACAACTGGAATTCTTCCAAGTGCAGAAGAGGAGGAGGCTGGGCAATGCCTGGCGGCCCAACAGCACTGCCCCCGGCTGACTCCACACACACCTGGGGTACACACAGCCAGGGTGGGTCCTAGAGGGAGGCAGAGACCTTAGCAGTGCAGGTTCCAATCCTGGTTTTACTGCTCACCAGCAAGGTTCTCTTCCTCCCTAATCTGTTTCCTCCCCAGCAAAATGGGATCATGGTCCCAGCAGTTCATTCGAGATCCTCTCCCCTTGGCAGGAGATGCAGGACACTGACGCCAGCACCCAGCATGGGCTGGCAAACCTAATCAGTGCCCATGCATTAGGTGTGCCATCCACTGACTGGTGAATGGACCTTGGAGTTATCTTCCTGAATCTTCCCTCCTTGGTGGCAACTCACCTCCGCTCACCAAGGGGTCCAGGAAGGCACCTGACTCTCAGGACTGCTGGCGTCTTGTTCGTGTCAGTCACCTACCTGACCAGGAATGCATGGCAGCACACAGCACCTCTGCTCCTGCCCAGGGCCCTGGCAGGAGTGTGACAAATACCTCTTGTGGAATTATGTTCTCCAGCGATGACGCTCTGCCCAGGGATCCCAGGGCAGCTCGGCAAGTGGGTGTGCCTCAGCAGGTGCCCAGTTGTCTTTCTGTTCCCAGGAAGGGGCTCTTGGGTTCCTAATCAGAGGGCCCATGGCCGGGAGCAGTGGCTCATGCCTGTAATCCCAGCACTTTGGGAGGCCGAGGAGGGCAGATCACCTGAGGTCAGGAGTTCGAGACCAGCCTGGCCAACATAAAGAAACCCCGTCTCTACTGAAAATACAAAATTAGCCAGGCGTGGTGGTGTGTGGCTGTAATTCCAGCTGCTTGGGAGGCTGAGGCAGGAGAATCACTTGCACCTGGGAGGTGGGGGCTGCAGTGAGCCCAGATTGCATCATTGCACTCCAGCCTGGGCAACAAGAGCGAAACTCTGTCTCAGAAAACAAAACAAAACAAAACAAAACAGAGGGCCCAGCAGGGTCTTGTCTCTGCTTCCAGTGAGGGCAAGTGCTCACCAGAGAGAGGCCCGAGCCCCATGTGTGCCCACGTCACCTCTCGGTCTTCAGGCCCGCCCTTGCTACTCATTAAACTAGGCCTTTCTGCTGCAGCCGGTCCTGCAGGTCCCCGAATGTGGGACCTTCCTTCATCCTGCCATCCTTGACCTTGGGATCAGCAAGTGGGTGGCCAAGGACAGAAATTATAAGACCTAGAGCCAGATGCGGTGGCATGTGGTGGCACACGCCTACAGTCCCAGCTGCCCTAGAGGCTGAAGTGGGAGGATCTCTTGAGCCTAGGAGTTCGAGGATGCAGTGAGCTTTAGCCTGGGTTACAAAGCAAGACTCCATCTCTAAAATAAATAAATAAATAAAAAGTAAATAAAGAAATAATAAGACCTAGGAGAAAGTGACCTTCAAATCTTCACACTATTGTGATCATGCACCCTTACCCGTACAAATGATATATGCATAGTTATTTTTAGATTACAAGTTTCCATGACTGTATGAATACATTACTTGCATTATAAAACATTCACGAAAGATAGGCATTTAAAAAGAATGAGATTGGCCGGGCGCGGTGGCTCAAGCCTGTAATCCCAGCACTTTGGGAGGCCGAGACGGGCGGATCACGAGGTCAGGAGATCGAGCCCATCCTGGCTAACACGATGAAACCCCGTCTCTACTAAAAAATACAAAAAACTAGCCGGGCGAGGTGGCGGGCGCCTGTAGTCTCAGCTACTTGGGAGGCTGAGGCAGGAGAATGGCGTAAACCCGGGAGGCGGAGCTTGCAGTGAGCTGAGATCCGGCCACCGCACTCCAGCCCGGGCGACAGAGCGAGACTCTGTCTCAAAAAAAAAAAAAAAAAAAAAAAGAATGAGATTTGGATGCTAAGTATAACATTCTCCTCCCCGCCCCAGGCGGTCATCCTTTATACCCATTCTAGAGGCCGATGTCAGCAGGACAGCCCTCCCCTCCCCAGCTAGGATGGAGCCCCTCCCCTCTGATCCATCCCCCGGCCACAAGTTCCAACCTTCCTTCCTCCCAAAGACCCCCTCGAAAACTCTGCCACTGTGAAGACCATACTTTTCCTCTTTTCCTGATCCCAGCTGTTATTTTCTTTTTCTTTTTTTGAGACAGAGTCTCGCTCTCTCGTCCAGGCTAGAGTGCAGTGGCGTGATCTCAGCTCACTGCAACCTCCACCTTCCAGGTTCAAGTGATTCTCCTGCCTCAGCCATCTGAGTAGCTGAGATTACAGGTATCTGCCACCATGCCTGGCTAATTTTTGTATTTTTAGGAGAGACAGGGTTTCACCATGTTGGCCAGGCTGGTCTCAAACTCCTGACCTCAAGTGATCCGCCCGCCTCGGCCTCCCAAAGTGCTGGAATTACAGGTGTGAGCCACCGTGCCTGGTCTGTCTCAGCTGTTCTATCATCAGCTGGGGAGCCATGCCTGAGGTGCCCAGGGCTCCTCTCACAAGGGCCATCTCTCATCCACTGAAGGGCCACCCTGGGACAGAAATTCATCTTGCTTATGGCACAGGGACAGAAGCAGACTGGCTGAGGACAAGGTAACAGAAGGGCTAGGGTTTTTAGAAGACAAAGCTTCCTTCACGGATGCAGAAGGAGAATGCTGTTTCGCTGCGCTGGGCCACCTGGGTTTGAATCCCACCTCTGGGATATGTGACTGACTGCAGGGCGCACAGCAGGTGTCGGCACACAGAGCCCTTACTGCAGATACTGCTCAACAAGGCAGGATCTGCCTGGCCCTGGCTTCAGGCCCTCGGCGGGGATTGGGCAGCCGCTCTTGCCCATGCCCTGGGGGCTCCGAGATGCCAGTACTTCTCTGGGTAGTTGGGGAACCCACCCAGGGTGGAGGACGTGGGCAAGCCCAGGGATTCCACATCTCCAGGGCAGCAGACCCCACAGTCTCCAGGGATCTTGTCCATGCCCAAACTCGCCTTCCCTGTCCTTCCCCACAAGAGCCCTGGCCCTGGTGGCTGCAGGAGTGGGAGGAGGGGATGTGGGGGAGCCTGGGGAAGGCTGCCCTCCATGACGCTCTACCAAGCCAGGAGGGGCGAAGGAGTCACGCGGTCCCCATGCTGGACCCTGGAGTCTAGGGAGCAGCGCCTGCAACCGGCTCAGCCTTGGGTCCCCTGCCCCTGTGGAGCTGGCCCTACCCCAGATGGCCACCGTGCCTGATGCCCGGCATCTGACCCTGTGTCCTCCCTGCCGAGGGGCCAGAACAGAGGCCCCGGGAACAGGCAAGGCGCAGTGCACGGAGCTGACCCCGTGCCTCGGTCCAGGCCTAGTAACAGGAAGTAAGAGGCCAATGCCGGTAAACGAGATCCGAAAGATTAGAGGCCTCGCTGCCGCCCCAAGTTAGAGGACAAGTTCCCGGAAGGAGGAGGAAGCTGCCGCAGTAAATAACGCCAGACCCCAGCACGCGCCCCAGCTGTCAGCAGCCCTTGTGGCCGCAGGCTGGTGGGCCCGGGAGGGAGCAGGTGGGGGCAGAAGGCCAAGGGGGTGCCCTGGTCTCAGCCCGAGCTGGGGACACCTGGAAGGCAGTAGAGCGGTTCCCGAGGGTTCCCCCAGCCTAATCCCCAAGTCCCCATTCCCCTGTCCACACACACCACAGCTTGCAACTGTATCTAAAGACAGAAGCAGGGCCGGGTGCAGTGGTTCATGCCTGTAATCCCAGCACCTTGGGAGGCCAAGGCGGGTGGATCACCTGAGATCAGGAGTTCAAGACCAGCCTGGCCAACATGGTGAAATCCCCTCTCTATTAAATAAAAAAATTAGCTGTGTATGGTGGCCAGTGGCTGTAATCTCAGCTACTGGGGAGGCTGAGGCAGAGAGTCGCTTGAACCTAGGAGGTGGAGGTTTCGGAGAGCTGAGATCGCACCACTGCACTCCAGCCTAGGAGACAGAGCATGACTCCATCTCAAAAAAAAAAGAAAGAAAGAAAGAAAGGAAGGAAGGAAGGAAGGAAGGAAGGGAGAGAGAGAGAAAGAGAAGGAAGGAAGGAAGGAAGAAGGGAGGGAGGGGGAGAGAGAGAGAAAGAAAAGAAAGAAAGAAAGAAAGAAAGAAAGAAAGAAAGAAAGAAAGAAAGAAAGAAAGAAAGAAAGAAAGAAAGAAAAAAAGAAAGAAAGAGAGAGAGAAGAGAGAGGAAGGAAGGAAGGAAGGAAGGAAGGAAGGAAGGAAGGAAGGAAGGAAGGGAGGGAGGGAGGGAGGGAGGGAAAGAAAGAAAGAAAAGCTAGCCAGCTGCAGTGGCTCATGCCTGTAATCTCAGCACTTTGGGAGGCCGAGTTGGGAGAACTGCTTTAGGACAAGAGTTTGAGACCAGCCTGGGCAACATAGCAAGACCTCATGTCTGCAAATAAAATAAATTAGCCAGGCATGGTGGTATGTCCCTGCTACTCTGGAAGCTGAGACCAGAGGACTGCTTGAGCCCAGGAGGTTGAGGCTATAGTGAGCTATGATCATACCACTGCACTCCAACCTGAGCAAGAGAGTCAGACCCTGTCTCAAACAACAACAACAAAAAAAGACAAACCGCAGCACGGGGGAAATTTTTTTTTTTTTTCTTCAGACAGAGTCTTGCTCTGTCACCCAGGCTGGAGTGCAGTAGCTCGATCTCAGCTCACTGCAGCCTCCACCTCCTGGGTTCAAGCGATTCTCCTGCCTCAGCCTCCCCAGTAGCTGGGATTACAGGCATGTGCCACCACACCTGGCTAATCTCTGTATTGTGAGTACAGAGGGGGTTTCGCCATTTGCCATGTTGGCCAGGCTGGTTTCGAACTCCTGACATCCAGTGATCCCCCTGCCTTGGCCTCCCAAAGTGCTGGGATTATTGGCGAGAGCCACCGCGGCTGGACTGGGGGGAATTTTTTTTTTTTTTTTTTTGAGACGGAGTCTCGCATTGTTTTCCGGGCTGGAGTGCAATGGCGTGATCTCGGCTCACTGCAACCTCTGCCCCCTGGGTTCATGCAATTCTCCTGCCTCAGTCTCCCGTGTAGCTGGGATTACAGGCACCCACCACCACACCCAGATAGTCTTTTGTATTTTTGGTAGGTATGGGGTTTCACTATGTTGGCCAGACTGGTGTTGAACTCCTGATCTCGTGATCTGCCTGCCTTGGCCTCTCAAAGTGCTGGGATTGAAGGCATGAGCCACCGCACCTAGGCCTGGGGTGAAATCTTTGCAACACACAGAACCCACAGGGATCAGTATGCTTGCACATACAAACCAGCCTGACCAGTCAATGAGAAAAGACCAGAACAGGCTTTCACAAAGAGGAATTCAAACGGCTAAAACATAAGACAAGGTGCTCTCCTTTAGCAGTTATCAGAAAGAGCAGGGCCCGGTTCGGTGGCTCATGCCTATAATCCCAGCACCTTGGGAGGCTGAGGCGGGTGGATTGCTTGAGCCCAGGAGTTCAGCCTGCAATGAGCTATGATTGCTCCACTGCACTGCAGCCTGGGTGACAGAGCAAGACTCAGTTTCTTTAAAAAAAGAAAAAAAAGAAAAGAAAAGAGGCAGGGAACAGTGGCTCATGCCTGTAATACCACTGCGGGAGGCTGAGGCAGGCAGATCACCTGAGGTCAAGAGTTCAAGACCAGCCTGGCCAACATGGTGAATCCCCCATCTCTACTAAAAATACAAAAATTAGCTGGGTGTGGTGGTGGGCACCTGTAATCCCCACTACTCGGGAGGCTGAGGCAGGAGAATCGCTTGAACCCAGGAGACGGAGGTTGCAGTGAGCTGAGATCGCGTCACTGCACTCCAGCCTGGGTGACAGAGTGAGATTCCATCAAAAAAAAAAAAAAAAAAAAGGCCGGGCGCGGTGGCTCAAGCCTGTAATCCCAGCACTTTGGGAGGCCGAGGCGGGCGGATCACAAGGTCAGGAGATCGAGACCACGGTGAAACCCCGTCTCTACTAAAAATACAAAAAATTAGCCGGGCGCGGTGGCGGGCGCCTGTAGTCCTAGCTACTCAGGAGGCTGAGGCAGGAGAATGGCGTGAACCCAGGAGGCGGAGCTTGCAGTGAGCCGAGATCGCGCCACTGCACTCCAGCCTGGGCAACAGCGTGAGACTTACTCCAGCCTGGGCAACAGCGTGAGACTCCGTCTCAAAAAAAAAAAAAAAAAAAAAAAAAAGATCAGATTAAAATTGCCAGAAGATATCACCACATACCACAAGAACGGCTAAGATGAAGCAGTCTGATAACACTAGCGTCACTGAGATGGACAAGTGTGGGAAAGTGGGGGAGGAGAGCATTCCCAGCACTTTGGGAAAGGATTTGGCCCACCTCGTAAAGCTGCAGATGAGGGACCCCAGAATCAGCAGCCCCTCCACGAGGCGCCTGCCCTCCCGAAGCAGGCTCCTGGACCCCAGCAGACAGAAATCAGAACGCCCACCAGCGCCACCGTACATGGCCAGTCTGGAAACACAACCCCAAATGTTCCTAAACGGGTAGAATGGAGAAATAAACTATGCTCTAGGGACCCAGTGGAAAAGCACCTGGCAGCAGAGAATAAACGATAGCCACAGCACAGGTGACTCTGGCAAACACAATACCGGCCTGACGAAGCCAGACATAAAAGGAGACACCCTGATTCGACTTCTGTAAAGTTCACGCACAGGCCACACTCAACACTCAACTGCTATTAAGGGATACATCCATGGTGGCAAAATCATAAAGAAAAGCAAGTCCTGGCCATGAAAGTCAAGCCAGGCCAGGCCTGGTGGCTCACGCCTGTAATCCCAGAGGTTTGGGAGGATCACTTAAGTCCAGGAGTTCAAAAGCAGCCTGGGCAACATAGCTAGACTCTGTCTCTAAAGAAACAAACAAACAAACAACAAAAAATATATACATATATGGAGAGAGAGAGGGAGAGGAGACAGAGAGAGAGAGAGAGAAAGAAAAGAAAGAAAAATGTCAGGGCAGCAGTAACTTCTGCAGAGGGAGGGGATGTACATAGGAAGGAAACTTCTGGAATCCTGGCCATGGTCTATTTCTTTTGTGTGTGTGTGTGCGTTTGTGTGCGTGTGTGTGTGTGCGTTTGTGTGTGTGTGTGTGTGACGGAGTCTTGCTCTGTCACCCAGGTGGAGTGCAATGGCACGATCTTGACTCACTGCAACCTCTGCCTCCTGAGTTCAAGTGATTCTCCTGCCTTAGCCTCCTGAATAGCTGAGATTCCAAGCGCCCACCACCATGCCTGGGTAATTTTTTGTATTTTTGGTAGGGACGGGGGTTTCACCATGTTGGCCAGGCTGGTCTCGAACTCCTGACCTCAGGTGATCCGCCCGCTTTGGCCTCCCAAAGTGCTGGGATTACAGGCATGAGCCACCACACTCAGCCATGGACTATTTCTTGATCTGAGTCGCTACGGCATGGGAGTTTATTTTATATGTATTTATTTGTAACACTACAAATATGCTTCATGCACATTTCTGTATGAGTGGTAAATTTCTTAATTTTTTTTTTTTTTTTTTTTGAGACGGAGTCTCACTCTTTCGCCCAAGCTGGAGTGCAGTGGCACTATCTCGGCTCACTGCAAGCTCCGCCTCCCAGGTTCATGCCATTCTCCTGCCTCAGCCTCCGGAGTAGCTGGGACTACAGGCGCCTGCCACCGCGCCCGGCTAATTTTTTGTATTTTTAGTACAGATGGGGTTTCACCGTGCTGGCCAGGATGGTCCCGATCTCCTGACCTCGTGATCCACCCGCCTCAGCCTCCCAAAGTGCTGGGATTACAAGTGTGAGCCACCGCGCCCGGCCAAATTTCTTAAGTTTTTAAACAAGCAAGTGTATTTGAACACCCACTGTGTTGGGCACTGGGGATGGGCCATGCCCAGCTCCCGCCCAGCCTACGATGAGCTGATGGAGTGCGGGTGAACATCCTGTGGCTGCCCATTGGGGTCACGCACAGGGTCTCCCCAGCTCTGTAGCCCCCCTTGCTCTGCACCTGGCTGGGGAACAGCCCTCACTCCACCCTCCATTCTCTTCCGGTCTCGCACCCTCATGGCACTTCACTTTGGATTTCCGGAGATGGTGCTGAAGAACCTGGAGAGGCACATCTTTCCCACTGGGGGATCCCAGTTGGGGAAGTGCAGGGGCTTGGAGGAGCTCCCTCCCTTCTCACCCTCCCAACAGCACACATGACCTTGACACCCAGTGGCCCCCACGTGGGCCAAGTGCATGCCCACCGTGGGCCCGGCCAGGCCCCCAGGCCCAGTGCCCAGTCCTTTGCCACCCAGTCCCCCAGACTGGGAATGATGATGGCAGTGCCAACTGCTCCCCTCTGAATATCAAGCTATCGGGGCTGGGCCTAGGCTAGGGCCCTATAGATCCTGCAGGCTCAGGGCCAAGAGGATGGGATGGAAAGGACATTCCCCCCCACCCCCCCGCCACCTGTTTACCAGGACCCAGGGCTGCTATCTCCAGCTGCGATCTGCTGCCTCCCTTTATCTCAGCGGGGCCAGCCCCGGGTTCCCAGCAGCAGCCTCCCCGGCGCGCACTTCCTGCCAGCAACCCAGCGTTACAGGAATCCGCACACTGAACTCAGCGTGTGAGTGTGTGTCCACACCCCAGCGCCTGCGCCTGGGCGGGTGCCAGGGAGCGGGGGGTGCCGTGAAAGGCAGCCCACCTGGGGCTTAGGTCACAAGCCCCCCTCCAGCTGGCCCAGTGGCCTCCCACTGCTCAGGGGAGCCGAAAATCTCTCAAGAAGGCCAGGGAGGGGGTTGACTTTGGGACCCCCAGACCTGACTCTGAGAGGCTGAGGCCAGGCCAGGCCCTGTTCTCCTGGAATCCTCGCCATGTCCTTCTGCACAGGGGTCTCACACGATGCACCCAAGCTGCCTGGGGGTCTCAGGGGCGGGGGATGGCAAACCACATGTCCCTCCAGTGTCAGTCACCTGGCAGGTGTTTGCTGAGTCCTGTGGCCTTGGCGCTGGGCTAGGCACGCAGGACACACCAAAGGACGAGGGCGTCTGGGCCCTGCATGCGCAGAGCATCAGCCACACGAAGTCAGAGGAGGAAACAGGCCGCTGTGACCCGTGGGCAGAGGGAAGAAAAGGTGCCACAGGCACCGCAGGAGGAGGGCCACCTCCATCCTCCCCTGGGCTGGGCCAGGAGGGCTTCATGGAGAATGAGGTGTCTCAGCTAAGATCTGAAGATGGAGGAGGTGGTGACCAAGGACGCGTGCCGACGGCTGGGGGTTTTCCAGACAGAATGCAGGTGCAGAGGTCTCGGGGTGAAAGACAGGCCAGCACATTCGGGAACAGAAGTGTTGCAAGCCCGAGTGTGGGGCGGGGAGACGTCTGGGAGGCAGAAGGGCTGGATCCCACAGAGGACAGGGAGGAAGCCCCGCCGAGAGGCCCCACTGTCCCCACCCACAGAGGAGCTCAGAAGTTTGGGAACAGCTAGGCTGCAGGGGGCCAGTCCTGGAAGGCAGGGGCTCAGGAGAGAAGGGAGCAGCTGGCGTGTGGGGCCAGGGCCAGCCTGCATTGGGGCAGGAGATGACCCTAGGACCTCCAGTGACGGTGACCCTTCTGGTGAGAATGTCAAGAAGAACTGCAGAGAGGGCGAGGAAAGAGGGCCGGTGCTGTGACAGCAGTGGGGGAAGGGGAGTTGGTTCCACACAGGGCTTTGGGTTTCTCATCCCAGCCTGAGAACTGTGGCCTGTCCCCAGCTTACCAGTAAGACAACTCAGATCTCAGCTGCAGCCAGGGTCACACACACACACACGCATGCACACACGTGCACACACAGAGACACACATGTACACACGCATGCACACACAAACGCATGCACACACGTGCACAGAGACACACATGTACACACGCATGCATACACACACGCATGCACACACGTGCACACACAGAGACACACATGTACACACGCATGCACACACACACACACGCAGGAGCCCAGGCAACCCCCCAGAGGCCAAGCTGTGGTCAAAGGGTCCACCCGCCACTGGCCTCACTGCACCTTTCCCTATGAGAGCCCACCCTTCTTGCTCCTCCACACTGTTGGACACCACTGGGACAAGGCAGGGGTGGCCCGGGTGACCTGGGGACTAGAGAGGAGGACCTGGAAGAAGGAAACTGTTCTGCCCCAGGTTCCCCCAGGGAGAGGCCACCTATCTGGGGAGACCGCTCTAATTTGGGAGAAAGGGAGAAAGGTCCTGCTGAGTGACCAGTTGTGCCTCTCGGGCAGGGTCCTTGGGCCTCTGTGACCCCAACCTCCCTGCCCGTCCTCCCACTGCAAGGCTGCTGCAAGCATTGACAGGGAAGCTGCAGAGGGCAGGCTTTGCAGACTGCAAAGCTCGGCAAACAGGAGGCCATTCTGTGATTCTGCCATAGCTGGGAAGGGCCTGGGGTCCATCTGGTTGTCCCCTTCCTCCCCTGACAGCTGCTATCCCTGCCCCCAACCCCTGCCCCGCCAGACCATCCACCTCCCTTCCTTCCCACAGAGGCCTCCGCTCCCCACCCCCTACTTCCCAGCAGAAGGTCTGGAGCCGGACAATGAGATAAGGGGCTTGTTTTCTCAGGGCAGGAATTTGATGCAGTTTGCGGGTCAGGCCCAGAAGGGCTCTGGGGAGGAGACGGCAGCAAGCCTGTCCATCAGATGGGTGTCCTTGGGACCATAGACCCCGCGGGTACTCAGGATTCCCACCAAGCTGAAGGAAGAGAGATGGAGAGCCCCTGAGAGGTCACCCGGCCCCGGATGTAGCTTTTGGGCTCCATCCCCACCCCTGTTCACTTCCCCAGCCACGCTGGCCCTCAGGGCCACAAATGCAGCAGCTCCTCTCTCCCCCCAGCCTTCACCCCGCTATTCCCTTTGTCAAAAGTCGAAGCTCAGCCTAATCACTGCTTCCTCCAGGAAGCCTGACCTGCTGCCTGGACTGGGCCTGTTAGAGCTGTTCCCTCGCTGCCATCCTCTCATGGCCAGCATCTCGTCCCCCACCCCTGGGACCTGAGCTCTAGAGGGCAGGCCACCTCTGCTCACCCTAAGTCCCCAGGCCCAGCCTGGAGCTGGCTTGTGGTAGAGGCCTGGCCATGACTGATCTAGGATGGGTGTCCTCCTCACCCTTGCCCTCACCAGATGCTCGGCCCAGGAGCTGTGGCCCCTCGTGGATCTATTTTCTCCTATGGGGGACAGACAGCCCCTGTGGCTCCAAGAAGAGGAACCGCTGAGTGGCAATGGGTGCCTGTGTTCCCTGTGGGGAACCCCTGGGGGGAAGGGCACCCCACAGTCTGGACTGAGTCAGAGTGCACCCCAAAGCCCCCGGGCCCTCAGGGTTCCAAGCTGGGATCAGTAACGACAATGATAATAACAGCCACAGCTGGGCAGGTCGCGGTGGCTCACGCCTCTAATCTCAGCACTTTGTGGGACTGAGGGAGAATGGCTTGGGCTCAGGAGCTTGAGACCAGCCTGAGCAACGCAGCAAGACCTTGTCTCTACAAAAAAGACAGAAAAATTAGCCGGGCATAGTAGCACTTGCCTGTAGTCCCAACTATTTGGGAGGCTGAGGCGGGAGGCTCACCTAAGCCCAGGAGGTCAAGACTGTGGTGAGGGGTAATCACACCACTGCATTCCAGCTTGGGGGATAGAGAGACTCTGTCTGTCTTAAAAAATGTAAAAATAGCCACAGTGGGGTGACCACCCTGAGCTTACAGCAAGCCAGGCACTGGGGTCAGCACCAAACACATATCCAGTCACTGAATGCTCACAACAGTCCAATCTGCAGTTGAGGAAACTGAGGCACAACGCGGCTACGTGGCTTGTCCAAGGCCACACAGCTGGCTTGAACTTCAGCACCACCCTGCCCCCATGGAGGCAGTCTGCCCAGGGCCAGGGGCCTATGGAGGAGGGGCTCCCCACGCACCCTTTTAGCAGTCTCCTGTTAGACTGGGACCTGGGTGGAGCCATTGCCCTGTCCCCCTGCCTGGCACCTGGACACTGCCTGGCGCACCGAACTTGCTCAACAAATCAATACTGAAAACGGTAAACGAGGGAAGCTGCGTTTTAGGGGCAGCATGACACGGTGATTTAGGGTTGCTCTCTGGAGACAGCCGCACCCCGCCCCGACCAATTCCTACCCAAGTGGCCTCCAGCTGTCTGTTAGCTCCGCGTCTCCCGTTCCCCATCTGCAAGACAGGGATAGCAATAGCGTTCCCCATCTGCAAGATCCCGTTCCCCATCTGCAAGACAGGGATAGCAATAGTCTCCTAGAGTTGTTAGGAGCTTAACTAAGCTAATATTTGCAAAGGGCCTGGGGCAGAGTCTGGCACACAGCAAGTGCCACACGAGCGTCTGCGCTATAAAAACTCACCCGGGGTCAGGCGCAGTGGCTCACGCCTGTAATCCCAGCACTTTGGGAGGCCAAGGCGGGCGGATCACCTGAGGTCAAGAGTTCGAGACCAGCCTGGCCAACATGGTGAAACCTCATCTCTACTAAAAATACAAAAAAAAAAAAAAAAAAAAAAAAAGAAAGAAAGAAACAAAGAAAAAGAAAATTAGCTGGGTGTGGTGGCACGCGCCTGTAATCCCAGATATTCGGGAGGCTGAGACAGGACAATTGCTTGTACCCGTGAGGCGGAGGTTGCAGTGAGTCAAGATCGCGTCACTGCACTGCGGCCTGGGCGACAAAGCGAGACTCTGTTTCTCTCTCTCACACACACACACACACACACAAAACAAAAAACAAACAACAAACAAACAAAACTCGCTCGGCCTCGGTTTCTCCTTCAATGAGCAGAACCTTCTGCTCCAGCATCACGGGCTCGCTGGTTCTCCTCCGCGACGCAGCACGAACTACAGCTCCCAGCGTGCCACGGGGCCCGTTCTCAGACGCTCGCGCAGGCACGCCGCGAGGGAGCGCGAACTACAACTCCCAGCGTGCCACGGGTCCCGCTCTCTGGCCCCCCGGCCCAGGGCGGCTGCTTCCCCGCTCTAGGAATTCTGGCCGCACCGACCCCGCCGCTCCCGCCGCCCTAGCTGGGGAGTACAAAAGTCAGCAGCTCCCGTCGGGATGGGGATCCGGGCGCTGTCCGCGCCATGCTCCGCAGACTGGCCCGAGCGGCGGCCCCGGTACATGGGGCTCTCCGGGCGCGGGGGTCTGGGAGCCGCGCGGGGGTCGCAGCCCCCGTGGTGGGCCTGCGCAGCGACACGGTGACCACGCCCGGGCCGCCCATGAGGCGCGCCATGGCCGAGGCGGTCGTGGGGGACGACTACGGCGAAGACCGGCGTGCAGGCCTGGGGTCGTGGAGGCGGCAACAGAGCGCTGTCCGTGGTGGACTGGGACGCAGGGGAGGTGGCTCTGCTGGAGCTTAAAACCCATTTATGCCTAGTGTTCCATTATTGGAACACTAAGCATCTGGGAGGTATTTATAGCCTACTGCTCAAGGTCATCGCCAAGGTCTGATGGCAACAATTCAAAAAATTGCAACCTCCGACATAAATGGGTTTAATGAACACCTGCCACAGGATAGGCTTGCCCTCTGCGTGCGTGCGGCTGTTATCTGAAAGTTAGAAATGCAGATTCCGGCCGGGCACAGTGGCTCATGCCTGTAATCCTAGCATTTTGAGAGGCCAAGGTGGGAGGATCACGAGGTCAGCAGTTCGAGACCAGCCTGGCCAACATGGTGAAACCCCATCTCTACTAAAAATACAAAAATTAGCCGGGTGTGGTGGTGGGCGCCTGTAATCCCAGCTTCTCAGGAGGCTGAGGCAGGAGAATCACTTGAACCTGGGAGGCAGAGGTTGCAATGAGCTGAGATCGTCCCACTGCAGTCCAGCCTGCACAACAAGAGCGAGACTCCATCTCAAAAAGAAAGAAAGAAAGAAAGACCAGGCGCAGTGGCTCAAGCCTGTAATCCCAGCACTTTGGGAGGCCGAGGCAGGCAGATCATGAGGTCAGGAGATTGAGACCATCCTGGCTAACACGGTGAAACCCTGTCTCTACTAAAAATACAAAAAGAAATCAGCCAGGAGTGGTGGCAGGCACCTGTAGTCCCAGCCACTCGGGAGGCTGAGGCAGGAGAATGGCATGAACCCGGGAGGCGGAGCTTGCGGTGAGCCGGACGCTACTGCACTCAAGTCTGGGGGACAGAGCAAGGCTATGTCTCAAAAAAAAAAAAAAAAAAAAAAAAAAGGAAAGAAAAGAAATGCAGATTCTCAGGGCCCGCTGAGGAGAACCTGTATTTCTACAGGCTCACCAGGTGGTTGTGTGTGCCCTGCATTGTCACCCAGCTGCCCCCTGAAATGGGTGATGTCCAGTCTTGCACAGGAGGGCTCTGAGATGTAGAGGGAGGCGCTCCAGGCCGCATACTTAGTAAATGGCAGAACCAAGGTTTGAACCAAGGGTCTTCTGACTCTGAAACCCACAACTGTTCTCCTGCACTGCCTTCCCCCACAGAAGGCAAACGGAAAATAGATGTAGAAAGGGGCAGGTTCTACAGGCTGCACCTCCCAAGGAGTGGGTTATAATGACCTAGGGAGTGTCTCCAGGGTACAGTGACCCCCAGCCCCAGCCCTGGGTTGTGAGTTGCCATAGTGAACCACTTTGACTGCTGGGGTGTGCACACCCCTCAGCTAGGACAGGACAAACCATGGGGTCGCCAGTTGGATCCCAAGGTCCCGTCTGTTAAGGGGTGGCTGGGGCTGAGCATGTATCCAGCTGCCGCCTAGTGTGGCCGGAGATGCTGACCTCCATGCTCCCAGGCAGCCTCACATGTCAACAAGTCACTGCCACGCAAGGGGAGGCTGGGGAGGTGCTTGAGTTGACGGGAGTCTATAGAGGGTGCCCTGGAAAGCAGAGGATGGGGAGAGGCTGTGGCTCATGGGGAAGGGTCCTTCCCAGAGGAACCCTCCTGCAGGCTGAGTGGAAGCAACCCAGGCAGGGAAGGAAGTGCCGGCTCACAGGGCAGGGGCTTCAGGAGCAGAAGCAGACTAGTGAGAAAGGTCTTCAGGGCTCAGGTGGGTATGTGGCAGGAGTGGAGAGTGCAGGAGGCTCTGAGGAACTGGGGGCAGAGGCCAGGTCACGCCAGCCCTGAGTGTCATGCTAAGGACTTGATGCCACAGTTGCGGGGGACCACAGTGGGCTTTACAGCAAGAGTGGGAGCCTTCCTCACCCTCCAGCTGCACCCTCATGCCCTGTCCAGCCCCCCAGTCACCCCTCCTGATGAGGAAAGGAAGTCAGCAGAGAAACCACAGGCCCCACCTGCAAAGGGCTGAGGGGAGAGGAAGTGAGACAGGTGTGAGGCCTGCCAGAGATGGGTTCAAACCACAAGAGAGGTTCTTGGGGGGAGCAGGGAGAGGCCATGGCCCTGGGGAGGTGGGGTGCAGAGTTCACTGAGGGCCCTGTGGAGCTGGATGTGTGGTTCCTAAGCCCACAGAGTGTGCAGCTGGTGGACAGGGCTCCAAACCCACTTGGCCGCTCACCGGAGCCTCGGGCTAGGGGCCTCACCTGGGCTCAGGGCATGCTCTGGCCCAAGTGACACAGGGAAAGCAGTGTGGACGGCGCTGACACCCGAGTGTGCGAGCACAATGGCTTCCCTGTCCCTCCACAGAGCTGCAAGAAATGCCTGTGGAGCTGCTAGGGCTGGAGCGCACCCTCTTTGTGCCCTCCAACACTATGGCCAACCTCATCTCTGGTGAGCACAGGGTGACTTCTGTCTACCCAGCGGGTCCTCAGTGCATACGGGGAGCTGTGACACTCATGGACCACATTCCTGCATTTCTGTTTGGTTCAGCCGGTGGGGAGCCCTGGAAAGAGATGGGGGAGGAAGAGAGTGGGGGCTACAGGTCTGCTCCTCCCCAGCTCCTCTTCCGAGGGTCCCCAGGGCCTTTGAGCCAACACCAGGGACCTCCCCACACAGCCCTGGCTCTGGGTTCCTGCAGCCACGCCTTCCTCTCACCCCTCAGGCCTGTCCTCCGGGCTTCCCTGCTCCTGCCTCCCCCTCAGTAAACCATCCCATGATTAAACACTGCCAGTTTCCCAGTGTATGCGTGCCATCTGTTTCCTGCCAGGGTCTGACGCCTGCAGGTGCCTTGGCGACTTGTCCACCCAGAAGCAGCATTACAGCAGCTTCTCCAGCAGGTGATGCTCTGCAGAAGGGCCTCGGGGTGCAGGTGTGCAGGCTGGGCGTGGCCCAGCGATTCCCAGCACAGCGTGGCCATCCTAGACTTGTGTGTTTAACGGGATGGTTTTCCGGCCCGTAGCACTGAGGTGTCTTGAAGGTGCTGTTTCCTTGCCGGCCTCAGGCACTTGAGTTGGCTGTAGCCTTAGGGCTCAGCCTGGCCACACTGAGCAGGGCCACATGCCTCCAGACTCAGTGCCAAGACGTGCCCTCCTTCTGTCTCAGTGATGTGTCACTGCCGGTGCTGGGGCTCCCAGCTCCTCCTTGGGCAGGAGTGCCACCTCCACATCTATGAGCAGAGTGGGGGCGGCTCAGGTAAGGAGCAGGCACTGCTCACCTGGGGCCCTGGGCATCCTTCAGCCAGCGCAGGCTGCTCAGGGGTAAGGCCCCAGGCTGAGACCTGCAGAGGGAAGGAAGGGACAGCCACGGAGAAGCTGGCTGGGATGGTGGCCTCTCCAGGGGAGGAAGGAAGGAGAGCAGAGCCCCAGATTTGCCACGTGGGGGCGGCAGCGGCTGGGGCTGGCCCCAGGCTTGCCAGGCAGACACCTGGGCGGTGCTTGGTGCCTGCTGCCCTCTAGTGGGCACTCAGAGCACTCCCGCGCTCCCGACAGGAGTCAGACAGCAGCATCTGAAGAGTTAACAGGGGAGGGGTCCAGTGCCCCCCAGCTGTGACGTCTGTCCAGGTGCACAGAACAGAGGAAAGGCTCCAAGGCCCAGGGCTCGGGGGAGCCGGCACAGGACTCAGGGTCTGGCTCCTTACTCCAGAGGAGCCCCCCACTCCGCCAGGAGGTGCCCCTGGAGCCCTCAGCCCTCATCTCCTCCCTGACCCACAGATTGCTAGAGTGTACTCCCACTCCCTTCCAGACCTGCCCCATGGCACACTGGACCTGGCTGAGCTGGAGAGGATGATCACATGGGGCCTCCGGAGCACCTACTACCAGGTCTGCAAGCTCATTTGCCTGGAGAACTCACACAGCACCCTGCGGGGGCCAGGTCCTCTCCATCGACTACCTACACCAGGTAGGCCCGGCGCCACCACTGTGCGCCCTCCACCAGCCTGATCCTGGCTTCCTGTGCCCCTGGCCCATCCTGGGGTTCAGTCCCCTCTGATTTGTGCCATGGGCACCCATCAGTGGCCAGACCTGTCTCAGGAAGGACACATGTATGGTCCTAGGCTGAGACACAAAGGGAATTATTGCCCCAGGCCAGGGCCCCTAGTGCCTGCAGCAGCCCAAGAGCAGAGATGCCCCCACCTCCAAGCCCCGAGAGCCGAGTCCCAGAGCAGCACCAGGGTCTGCTGCCTTGGCCTGGAAACACGCGCCCCGTCAGGCTGTAGGAACGAGCGTGTGTGAGTGCCCTCCACCTGGTCCTTGCCACCCACATGCAAGGTGAGGAGGCCGCAGTGTCTGAGCTCTGCTGTTTACCAGACACTAATTAGACAGCAGCCTAACCCTCCAAGCCTTTCGTTCCTTGCCTGTGAAATGGGAGCAGTAGCGTCTCCCTTGAGTTGTCGTGAAGCCTAAATGCGGTGACACACATTTACCCTTGGCCCACGGCTAGCATTTGGCCCATGGTCAGTGTGCGACAAAGCTGGGTTAAATGTGCACCCCCAGCCCCTCCCAGAGCCCAGCACGGAGGCTCAGGCAGCACAGCCTGACTGCTCAGGTCCCAGATCGCCAGAGCCAGTCACCAGCCAGGTCTCCTGATCCCTCATGATTCCTCAGGCAGCTAAGCCCAGACCCCTCCTTCCCTCTATGCCTCTCTCAGGCCCGGCCCCTCTGACTGCCTGCACCTCATCCCCAGGTGCACCTCATCTCCAGGTGCACCTCCTGGCCCAGACCTACAGGGCCCAGGTCCACCTGGATGGGGCCCAGCTGATGAACATGGCACTGGCCCTGCATGTCCCACCACCCACATCGTGGAGCACTGTGACTCTGTGTCTTTCTGCCTCTCCGAGGTGGGAAAGCCCTGGGCTGGCCTCCCACAGACAGGTGGGGTGGGGCGCCCCAGCAGGAGGCAGTGTTGGATTCCTGAGCTCCATCCCTGGCAGCCAGCCCCAGGTTCCCCTTTAACACCTCTGCAGACAGGGCTATGCATCTGTGCCTACCCCGGGCCAAGGACAGGGATGTGGGCTGGCAGGAGTCTCTCCTCGCCACCTCCCAGGGCCTGGGCGCCCCAGTAGGGTGCTGGGAGGCTCAAGGACTTCATTGAAGAAGCTTGGTGCCTCCAAAAAGCCCTGGGTGGAGGCGTGCACCAGGTGGGGGTGCTGGCCGCGGCGGCCCTGGTGGGACTGGCTGACACAGAGCAGGCACTGTAGCGGGACCACGGGAACGCCCAGAGATTCACCAAAGGTGCCTGGACAGGACACCCCACCCTTGCTTCCCTGTGCTTCCTCTGACTTGGCTTGAGCTGTGCCGTGGAGGGTCCCCCAGCAGGTCTGCAGGCTTCTGGACCCTGGGACTCAGGGTGGCCGTTGAGTCACTAGGGCGGGACCCAGGGCACCAGCTACTTCAGCAGGCCCTACTCAGTGCAGAGTCCAGCCTGAGGAAGCCCTCGGTGGATGGCCAGAATTGTAATGCTCCACAGAGTCTGGCAGAGCCTCTAACCCGGGTCTTTCATCTCTTCACTGAGTCCTCCAACAACCCCCTGACGTCCCTACTTCACAATGAGGAAACAGAGGCCCAGAGAGGTCATAGGTTTGTCTGAGATCACACAGCTAAACGCAGCAGAGCCCAGTCTGTGTGACTGCAAAGGCCAGGCTCTTCCTTCCCCCACGGCAACTGGACTGCCCCCTGCCTCCCGGGTGACCTCTCTGGGCAATGGGGTCAGGGTCAGAGCCTGGGGTGGTCTCCACTCACCTCAGGGCCTGGCCTAGGACTCCAGGAGCTGGTGTTGTCCATCTGCTCCCTTGATCCCACCTTCACGGAGACAGACATAGTGATGGTGAGTGTGGCTGGGTTGCGGGCTGGGAGCGCTGATGAGATGGCCCACACTGGCCACGTGGTGTGCATGCCGCTGTTCCTATGGACAGAGCAGTCGCCGTGTGGCACCACGACATCTGGGCACGGGACACTGAACTGGTGCTGAGGAAGTGGGAGTTTGTGCTGAGGCCGTTGGAGTCCTGAGGACAGAGTGACCGGACCCTGTGCCTGGGCTGGGATGGAAGCAGGGAGTGGAGGTGCTCCCAGCAAGCAGGCAGCGGAGGAGGCGTTACCTGCTCCTGGGGCTCTTTGATCCCCTTCACCCCCACAACACTCAGGGTCAGGACCTCCCCCGTGCTTGTCAGCACACCCTGAGTTCCTCCAGTGTCTGGGACAGGGTGCAGGGACAGGAAGGACACCCTTCTAGCTCCCATCACCAGAGCTCGGGAGGCAGCAGGGCCGGCCTTCACTCTGGGTCACAGAGGAGCCCTTTGTTCAGGGCCGCGTGGCCAGTGACGGCTTCCTGAGTTCAGGAAGGGAACCGTGAGAAGGAAGCAGTAAGGGATATGGTAACTTGATGGTGAGGGCTTTACCTGCTGTGGTGAGGGATTTCCACTTTATCTTGTGGTCCTCTAATATGTCTTTTCCTTTTTAGGAAATAAATGACTCAGGCCCGGGCATGGTGGCGTGAGCCACCAGCACTCTGGGAGGCCGAGGCAGGCAGATCACTTGAGGTCAGGAGTTGGAGACCAGCCTGGCCAACATGGTGAAACCCCATCTCTACTAAATATACAAAAATTAGCCAGGCATGGTGGTGCACGCCTGTAATCCCAGCTACTCGGGAGGCAGAGGTGAGAGAATCGCTTGAACTTGGGAGGTGGAGGTTGCAGTGAGCCAAGATTGCACCACTGCACTCCAGCCTGGGTGACAGAGCAAGACTCCATCTCAAAAAAAAAAAAAGAAAAAAAAGAAAAAGAAAAAGAAATTACTCTGCTTAATAAAATAATATGTCTGTATTGTAGATGATTTGGGAGTAACTCTCACTTTTAGCAATTCTTAGGGTAATTCAGGCAGACTCACTCAAAAAAAAAAAAAAAAAAAAAAGCCAGGCATTGTGGGGTGTGCATCTGTGGTCCCAGCTACGTGAGCGCCTGGGGTAGGAGGATCACTTAAGTCCAGGAGGTGGAGGCTGTAGTGAGCTAAGATCACACCACTGCATTCCAGCCTGGGCGACAGAGGGAGACCCCATCTCAACAAACAATCAATCTGATAGTACTAAAGGGCCTGCAAGGCAGTCATGAATTGTGAGGTCAAGATTGGGAGAAGAGGGAACCTAGAGAGGTGAGCCTGGCATTTGGGACACTTTTCCTCTACACAGCTGCTTAGGAGCTGAGGAACGGAGTAGAGCTTTTCACAGGCACACAGGGCTGAGGGGCAGAAGCTGAAGTTCAAGGCCTGCTGAAAGACCCTCGTAAGCGTCCCCTAACCCTCAAGCTTTGGGTTGGGTTGGGTCCCTGAGGGGCCACCCACTAGGAGTAAGGGCAATTGGAAGTTGACCGTCTGGCCGCCTGCCAGAAGTAAAGATCTGTCTTCTCTGGAGGAAGATGACGCCTCCCAGAGCCTCCAATTTCCTCTACAGTTATTCATATGGGATGCCCCCACTCAATCAGAAATAACCAGTCATACAATGGGACAAGATGTGATTGAAAATGAGAAGAAAAAAAAAATGGACAAAAGAGGCCAGGCATGGTGGCTCATGCCTCCAATTCCAGCACTTTGGGAGGCAGAGGCGGGCAGATCACTTGAGGTCAGGAGTTCAAGACCAGCCTGGCCCACATGGTGAAACTCCATCTCTACTAAAAATTAAAAAAAAAAAAAAAATAGCTGGGCATGGTGGTGTGGGCCTGTAATCCCAGCTATTCGGGAGGCTGAGGAAAGTAAATCATTTGAACCCAGGAGGTGGAGGTTGCAGTGAGCCGAGATCACACCACTGCACTCCAACCTGTGTGACAGAGCAAGACTGTCTCCAAAAAAAACAAAACAAAACAAAACAAAAGAAACAGACCCTTAGGTGACCCAGATAATGAAGTGGCTTGTGCCTGTACTCCCAGCTACCCAGGAGGCTGAGATGGGAGGATCACTTGAGACCAGGAGTTCAAGGCTGCAGTGAACCATGATCATGCCACTGCACTCCAGCCTGGGTGATAGAGCAAGACCCACCTCTAAAAAAATAAATAAATAGCTTGAGTGTGGTGGCTCACGCCTGTAATCCCAGCACTTTGGGAAGCCAAGGTGGGTGGAACACTTGAGATCAGGAGTTTGAGACCAGCCTGGCCAACATGGTGAAACTCCATCTCTACTAAAAATACAAAAATTAGCTGGGCATGGTGACACACACCTGTAATCTCAGCTACTCTGGAGGCTGAGGCAGGAGAATTGCTTGAATCCAGGAGGCAGAGGTTGCAATTAGCCAAGATTGCCCCACTGCACTCCAGCCTGGGTGACAGTGAGACTCCGTCTCAAAATAAAATTAATTAATTAAATTAAATATTCTAGGCTGGGTGTGGTGGCTCATGCTTGTAATCCCAGCATTTTGGGAGTCCGAGGCAGGCAGATTGCTTGAACCCAAGAGTTTGAAACCAGCCTGGGCAACATGGCAAAACCCTGTTTCTACTTAAAAGTACAAAAATTAGGCCGGGCGCGGTGGCTCAAGCCTGTAATCCCAGCACTTTGGGAGGCCGAGACGGGCGGATCACGAGGTCAGGAGATCGAGACCATCCTGGCTAACACAGTGAAACCCCGTCTCTACTAAAAAAATACAAAAAACTTAGCCGGGCGAGGTGGCAGGCGCCTGTAGTCCCAGCTACTTGGGAGGCTGAGGCAGGAGAATGGCGTAAACCCGGGAGGCGGAGCTTGCAGCGAGCTGAGATCCGGCCACTGCACTCCAGCCTGGGTGACAGAGCGAGACTCCGTCTCAAAAAAAAAAAAAAAAAAAAAGTACAAAAATTAGCCAGGTGTGACAGTGTGCACCTGTAGACCCAGCTACGTGGGAGACTGAGGTGAGAGGATTGCTTGAGCCCAGGAGGTGGAGGTTGCAGTGAACTAAGATTGTGCTACTGCATTCCAGCCTGGGTGACACAGAGAGATCCCATCTCAAAAAAATAAAAAATAAAATATTCAAGGAATTATAAGGCAAGATAAAAAATTTGGCAGGAATCTTGAAACTTTAAGAAGGCCACATGGAAATTCTAAAACTGAAAAATACGATAACTTAAGAACTCAGTAGATAGGTTTAACAGTAGATGAGACACAGCTGGAGAGAGAATTAGTGAAGAGGGAGATAAATCAAGAGAAATATCCAGATAAACAAAAGATGGTTCTTTGAAAAGAGTAATAAAATTGATAAACCTCTAATGAGACTGATCAAGAACAAGAGAAAGGAAGTATAAATAACTTGTGATAATATTAAAAAGGAATAAAGAGGCCAGGCTGGTGGCTCATGCCTGTAATCCCAGCACTTTGGCAGGCTGAGGCAGGTGGATCACCTGAGGTCAGGAGTTTGAGACCAGCCTGGCCAATATAGTGAAACCCTGTCTCTACTAAAAACAAAAAAAATTATCCAGGCCTGGTAGTGGGTGCTTATAATCCCAGCTACTCAGGGGAGCTGAAGCAGAAGAAGTGCTTGAACCTGGGAGTCAGAGGTTGCAGTGAGCTGAGATCCCACCACTGCACTTCAGCCTGGGCAAGAGAGTGAGATTCCGTCTCAAAAAAAAAAAAAAAAAAAAAAAAGAATAAAATAAAAATTACATATATATATGTGTGTGTGTGTGTGTGTGTGTGTGTATATATATATATATATATATATATAAATCTGAGACGGAGTCTTGCTCTGTCACCCAGGCTGGCGCTATCTCGGCTCACTGCAAGCTCCACCTCCCAGGTTCACACCATTCTCCTGCCTCAATCTCCCGAGTAGCTGGGACTACAGGCGCCCGCAACCACGCCCGGCTAAGTTTTTGTATTTTTAGTAGAGATGAGGTTTCACCGTGTTAGCCAGGATGGTCCTGATCTCCTGACCATGTGATCCGCCCACCTCAGCCTCCCAAAGTGCTGGGATTACAGGCATGAGCCACCGTGCCTGGCCAAAAAATTACCTATATTTTTATCATCCAAGAATAACCATTAATATTTTTTGTCTATTTCATTCTGGATATGTATATATGTATATAAATCTGTGTGTGTGTGTATGTGTATTAAAGAGGGGAGATACACAGTCACATCAGTGCTTTAGAAAGCCCTTAATAGGAATCGCAGAAGGAGGATTAGTTCTAGAATGGTCAAGTAGAGACTTCAGCTTAAGAGTGTTAACTTTGAGACCCCAAGAAGAGGTGATGAAGAAGTTGCCAGGAATATAAGCACAGAGTTCAGGAGAGGGCCTGGACTAGAGGAAGAGCTATGAGAAACCACAGCATGGGCCGGGCATGGTGGCTCACGCCTGTAATCCCAGCACTTAGAGAGGCTGAGGTGGGAGGATCACCTGAGATCGGGAGTGTGAGACCAGCCTGACCAACATGGAGAAACCCCATCTCTACTAAAAATACAAAATTAGCTGGGCGTGGTGGCACATGCCTGTAATCCCAGCTACTTGAGAGGCTGAGGCAGGAGAATCACTTGAACCTGGGAGGCGGAGGTTGCAGTGAGCCGAGATCACGCCATTGCACTCCAGCCTGGGCACCAGAGAACAGAGTGAAACTCTGTCTCAAAAAAAAAAAAAAAAGAAAGAAACCACAGGATGGTGGAAATCTTGGACTTCAGTGAGTGTAAGGGGAGAAGAGTCCACGTGGCAAGCAAAGGGCAGTCTCCCTCTGTCCTTCCATCTCTTAGAAGAATCCAGATCCGGCCGGGCGCGGTGGCTCAAGCCTGTAATCCCAGCACTTTGGGAGGCCGAGACGGGCGGATCACGAGGTCAGGAGATCGAGACCATCCTGGCGAACACGGTGAAACCCCGTCTGTACTAAAAAATACAAAAACCTAGCCGGGCGAGGTGGCGGGCGCCTGTAGTCCCAGCTACTCGGGAGGCTGAGGCAGGAAAATGGCAGGAACCCGGGAGGCGGAGCTTGCAGTGAGCTGAGATCTGGCCACTGCACTCCAGCCTGGGCGACAGAGCGAGACTCCGTCTCAAAAAAAAAAAAAAAACAAAAAAAACAGAAGAATCCAGATCCATACTGTGGAAGATCAAGTATACAGGAGTTCCCAGGGCCCCAGAACTGCTCTCCTGTGCTTGAGAAGGTGGTAACTCAGAAAATCAAAAGAAAGTCAGCAAGTCTCACACCTGTAACCCAACACTTTGGGAGGCAGGTGGATCACCTGAGGTCAGGAGTTCAAGACCAGCCTGGCCAACATGGAGAAATCCCACCTGCACTAAGAGCACAAAAATTAGCAGGGCGTGGTAGCAGGTGCCTGTAATCCCAGCTACTCAGGAGGCTGAGGCAGGAGAATCACTAAAATCTGGGAGGCGGAGGTTGCGGTGAGCCGAGATCGCACCACTGCACTCCAGCCTGGGCGACAAGAGGGAGACTCTGTCTCAAAGCAAAAAAAAAAAAAAAAAAAAAGAAGAAGAAGAAAGCCAGCAGCTCTAAGCCCCTGTAATTCCATGTCTCCCTTACTGACCTGTCTGGGGCAAGCACCAGCCAAAGTGCATTATATATCCATTGCTGCACAAGTGACCCCAAAACATAGTGCCTTAAAGCAACAATCATTTCCCATCGCACTGCAGGGTAGGAATTGGAGAGTGAGCCAGGTGTGGCAGCTCATGCACACCCATAGTCAATCCCAGCACTTCGGAAGGCCAAGGCAGGTGGACTGCTTGAGCTCAGAAGTTTGAGACCAGCCTGGCCAACATGGTGAAACTCCATCTCTATGTAAATAAAAACAAAAAGTAGCCAGGTGGCCGGGTGTGGTGGCTGGTCTGTAATCCCAGCACTTTGGGAGGCCGAAGTGGCGGGGGGCGGGTATCGCCTGAGGTCAGGAGTTGGAGATCAGCCTGGCCAACATGGTAAAACCCCATCTCTACTAAAAATACAAAAATCAGCCAGGCACAGTGGCGTGCGTCTGTAATCCCAGCTACCGGGAGGCTGAGGCAGGAGAATCACTTGAACTTGGGAGGCGGAGGTTGCAGTGAGCCAAGATCGCACCACTGCACTCCAGCCTGGGCGACAGAGCAAAAACTCCATCTCAAAAAAGAAAGTAACCAAGCCTGGTGGCTCACACCTGTGGCCCCAGCTACTTGAGAGGCTAAGGTGGGAGGCTCGCTTGAGCCCAGGAGGGCCATGCCTCAGTGAGCGGAGACGGAGCCATTGCTATCCAGCCTAGGTGACAGAGTGAGACCCTATCTCAAAAGAAAGCGGGGAGAGGCGGAATTTGGGAGTGGCTTACAGCTGGAAAGTTCTGGCTTGGAGTTTCTCACGAGGCTGTAGTCAGGACATCAGTGAGAACTGCATTAGCTGAATAATCCTCTTGCAGGCGGTGTGCTCACACAGCTGACGCGCTGCTGCTGCTGGTGGCGGAAGCCTCAGTGCTGCCCACGTGAACATCTCCTCAGGGCTTCCTGGGTGTCTTCGCAGTCTGATGACTTGCTTCCCCTAGGGTGAGCGGTCTGAGACCGAGGCAGAAGCTGCGTTTTATGACCTCTTCCCACGCTGGTACTTCTTACTTGACACCCAAGTCAGCTCTGACTCAGTGTGGTAAGGCCGACAGAGGGGTGAGCACCAGGAGATAAGGACAGATGAGGGCTCTTTTGGGGGCTGCCTACTGCATTTATAAATGCCAGCTGGGCAAAGGGCCTGAGCTCATGAGAGGCCCCTGTCCTCACAGAGGTCAGGCCCCTGGCAGGGGCACCCACCAGGTGGTGCAGATAAACGTGCCAGAGTGGGATGCAAGTACACCCAGGACCTGGCGGAGCTGGGCCACCCCTGGAGAAAGGGCTTTGCTGTGGTGAGAGGAGCAAGAACCTTCGATGCTGGGGGAAGGGCCTCTGAGTCAGGGCTGCTTTCCGGCATGCGCACACGCTTGCTCACACACACGCACAGGACACCTCTGGATGGACAGACGGGCGCACAGCTGGTGACAGTGTTTACTCGCCTTTGTGCTGTTTGTGACACACAGGCATGTGTTACCTATTTTGAAAAGTTCTAAGAAAAATCGAAGAAAGAGGCCCACTTGGGCCAGTGGATCCAACCGTGGGAACCACCACTACAAGGGGATTGGATGCACAGGCGCTCTCCTCTTGCTGTAAACAATGCAGCACCATTTGAGCCTGATGTTATGTTGTCTATTCTGGGTGACCTTGAACCATGCACTGTCTCTTCCCTGGGAGGCACTCATCCGCCTCTTAATCACATCTGCAAAGCCTGACACTCAGAGAACCATGAACACAGACAGAACCCTTGGGCCAATCACCGTGGAGACTAGCCAGTGAGTGAGGAGTTAACTGGCCAATCAGAGGGGGAGGAACACTGGCCAATCAGAGAGTGTGGCGCATTAACTGGCCAGTGTGGCGCATTAACTGGCCAGAGTGGCGTCAACTAGCTAATCAGAGGGTGAGGGATGTGGCTGGCCAATCAGAGTGAAGGAGTTGACTAGCCAATCAGAGCATGAGGGAGTCCACTGGCCAACTACAGGGTGAGGGTTGGCCAATCAGAGGGTGAGGGCTGTGGCTGGCCAATGAGAGAGTGAAGAAGTTACCTGGCCTGGCTGAATTCCACACCCCCTAGAACAGGTGGAGGCAAGGTGGGCAGGTCTGTTCTGGAAGGGAAGGTGCAAGCAGCACATCCCCCCGACACACACACTCTCCGGGAACTCTGCTGGTCCCAGCAGCCCCTCCCCGGTGTGTCTTCCCCAGTGTCCTATCCCCAGAGACCAAGCCCATCTGCCGTGAGAAGCCTGAAGTTAGGTTCACACCCCTGGCTTCCCAGCAAACCCCCGGGAGAAGCCTCCTCAGCAGAGGCGGGGGGCCAGGAGGAGGAGAGAAGGAGTCCCCCACACCTTTCCCCCCAAGCTGAGAGGACATGCCCACAAAGCCAGCCCTCGTTTCCAACACGGAGCCCCAGGCCCCGGCCTCCCTGTGCTGACCTTGGAATAAGTAGGCTTGTGTGTCTGCAGATGACTTCACAGTGGACACACACGTGCACACACGCTCTCAGAACACCTCTGGATGGACGGACACGTGCACAGCTGGTGACAGTGTTTGCTCACCTTTGTACTGTTTATGACAGACAGGAATGTGTTACCCATTTTGAAAAATTCTAGCAAAATAAAAGGCTTATATTGCACACAGCACAAGTGATTTACGTAAGAACAAATAGGCACGATGTTCCCACATGGAATGGTAAACGTTCAAACGCCAGGAGGAAGAGGAGGCCGGGCTCACCCCGCCCAGATTGGTCCTCACTGGGCCTCACCAAAACTGTGCCACCGCCTGGAGCTCCCAGGAGCTTCCTTAACCTTTGAATCAATAAGGAGACCTCGGGGTGGGGCAGAGAGGAGGAAGATCAAGCTACAAGAGGCCGCCACCTTCCCCAGCACACTTCTCAAGACTCAGGAAGGGCCCCCAAACCCCAAACGGGGCTGTTTACTGCTTCCACATGTTGCACAGGCCCTGGGAACCCTTCTCCTGCGGCCGCCTCAACTGTCCATCTGCATAACGGTGGGCGTGCCCCAGCTTTTGTGGTCCGAGGGGACCCAGGTGTGTGCTGGCCATTCCTGTTCTCACCTATCTCTTTCTGGGACCTGCAGTGGGCCTGGGCCTGCAAGCTGAGCCCCTCCCAACCTGGGGTTCTGCCCTCTGTTTAACAAGTCTGCATCCCAAACTCCAGGCCTAGCCCTGCACCACCCCAGGCAGCCCGGGTCCCTGTGGTCAAGAAGCCCCCTCAGCCAGGCCCCCTTTGAGGCAAGCAAGGAGTGGCCCCAAACTCCTCCACCATGGCATGACACCCCCATGCCACCCTTCTGGGACTTCCATCTCTGCCAGCTCAGTGTGCCCACCAGGGCACTCACAATGGCATACCTCCCCCGGGTTGCTGAAGAGGGGAAGGGTCGGGGGCCGGAAGCAGCAGAGCCTGTGCCAGGACAAGGACAGAGACATGGGCGCCTGCTCTCCCCAGAAGTGTTCAGTGAAAAGTACCTAGCAGGCTTGAAAACAAGGGAGCGGACGGAGGGGCACATCTGGCTGGCTCAGCTCCTCGCCCCCCACACCTGCAAGTCGGAGGGGACTCTCGGGCCCTCTCCTCAGCCTCTTCTCCACTAAGCCGGCCCTCCGGGGAGAGTGGACAGAACGAGGCCAGGGAAGCCTTGGCCTGAAATGGCATTTCTCTGGTACCGGGTGATCTGGGTGGGTCCCTCTGCCACTCTGGGCCTCAGTCTCCCCCTCTGTAAAATGGATAAAGGGTAGCCATTGAGTAGGGCCACTGTGGGACTGGAGAGCAGCATGGAGCCCAGCCCCACCGCATTTAACAGACTCCTACTTTTCTCCCAGGTCCTTAGGAACGGGGGGCAGCAGTGGCTCATGAGCCTGCTGGGGGAGGGGCGAGTTCAGGCCACACCCTTGAGAGGCCCCCACCCAACTCTGCCACTCAGCCTGTGTCACCTGGGCCACTTCCTCTTTCTGGACTGGCTCTTCTCATCTTTAAGAGGCAGTTGAACCAGTTAGTCCCTAACGAGCCTGCCGGGGCAGGGGAGCCGCCCCAAATATCTATGGAGAAACCTGAGCTGGATTCTTGGCTCTGTCCCCCACCCCTTGTCACCCCCCAGGGCTGCTTTCTGGCCAGGACCCCAGCCAGACCCAGGGAAGGGATTCCCAGACTCTCAAGGGGCCCTGGCCCTGACAGCCAATCCCAGGAGGTGCAAAGAGAAACACAGCCCCCTCTCACCTCCCTCCCACCTGCTGGGGGCTCAGATGACTACAGAGTGGGGGGCTCAGGCTGAGGGTCCGGGCTGCCGAGAGCAGGAGGGCTCCGCTGAATGCCTCTGAGGCACAGGAGCCCCAGGCCAGGGCCATGGACCAGCCGAAGCTGACGCGGACGCCCTGCACGTGCTGTGGGCCGTACTGCCGCGCCGTCTCCGCGAAGGCCAGGTGCGAGTAGCTGATGTAGATGCTGACCCCCACCAGGGTCAGGACACCTGGGGGAGAGATGGGGCGGGCAGCTGCTCTGTATCTGCTCCAGCGGGCCCAGGCCCAGGTGGTCCTGCAGATACCGCCTCAGCATCCCCGCCCCGCTGGCATTCAGGCAGAGCTGCAGGCAGCACACCACCCTTCCTGTCCTGGTTAGCCTTGCCTGGCGATCAACCTGGCCCCCAGACACCAACTCCTGCTTGGGGTCAGACAGGACCCCAAGGTAGTCAACTGCATTTGGGGGAGTGGAGCTTTAAGAGGCTGCAATTCAGTCCTCAAACCCCAGAGACCTCATCCCACAAAGCCTCCGCAAACAGTGCCACCTGCCCCTCAACATGGTTCCCACTCACATAACTGCCCCCACACACCCTGTACCCTCCATGGCCCCCAGCACACACACGCCCATACACACACACACGCCCATACACACACGCACATGCACACACATGTACACGTACACATTCGCACACATTCACACACAGACAGCCATGGCCTCTGCTGGCAGCAGGGTTGCCCAGTGCTCTGAGCAGAGTGAGTCCCTGCCCTGCACCCCCGCCTCCTCTTCCTCACACCTTCGCCCTCTCTACCTCTGGGGCTAACATCCCCCTCCGACTCTCCTTCCAGAGCCCCCCTGTCCTCCCAGCTCTGAGTTTCGGGCCCTTCCTCAGGGGAGGAGGCCTGCCCTGGGCCCTCCTCGCTCCTCCCTCCCACTCTCCACGTGGTCAAAGCTGTTGTCAAAGGAATGAAGCCGAGCTTTGCACAGGGTGGCAGGCACCAGGTTTCATCCAGCAGTTCAGGGTCCAGCGAAGAGCTGGGCAGGGGACTCAGCCCATGCCCCCAGGGTGTTTTCCTGTCCGCTGGGCTTGGAGGAGCCAGCCCGGAGTGCCACCCCCTTCCCACAGCTTCAGGCTGATGAGAAAGCCTGTCCTGGGTGCCGACTGTAGGGAATGTTAGCCAGGGGGGCAGGTGGCCCTGATTTCCCCACAGGCACTTCCTGGGTACACAGGGTCCCCTCTGGGCACTGTCCAGCCAAAAGAAGGCCACTGACCCAAGCTGACGTTCAGGGCCAGGTCTGGATCTCACTGGTGCCCAGTGAAGGGGCACAGCCCAGCCTGGGCTTCTGTGATTCCCCTGGGAAGAGTGGGAAGAAGACGGCATGGGGAGGCCGGGGGAGGGAGGACATATAGGTGCCTGCCCGGCTGGGCAGTGTAGCAACAGAAATGATGGATTTACTTTGGGGAGGAATGTGAAGCCAAATAGAATGAAGCAGGCCCTGGGAGAAGCAGGGGCGGGGGCCAGCCCCCAGCAGCGGGGGTTGACTGCGCGGCAGGAGGTGCCTGTCTCTGCCTGCGGCACTGGCCTCAGCTGCAGCCCAAGGCCCCACTTCCTGGCAGGCCGCCCCACCAGCTGAGCCCTCTCCAAACACCAGCTGCCTCCTGTAGACTGGCCGAGGACACGGCCTTTCTCCCAAAATGAAGGCGAAGAGTAAGTTTCCACGCTGGGACCTGAAGTGCCTCCCGACTCCCTGGTGAGGGGGCCTGGGCTCAGCTCCTGGCAGACCTCCCAGTCAGCCTCCCGCCTCCTAAAGGAGGCCTCCGCAGCTGGCACCTGCAGCCTCAAGCTGGGAAACTCTAGAGGACTGTGTCACCACAGGCCCTGTCGGTCCTCCAGGCCCCCCATGATCCTGTCTCAGGGAAGGGCACCCAATCCGTCTGGGGTGCTCCATCTCCCTCCCGCTCCTTGCAGTGCTAGTGAGGGGTGAGGGCTGAGCTGACCCTAGGCAGGTGCCCTTGGTGTGACATCCTGAGACCCCTCTGTGCTTCGGCCCACAGCTGACCCTCATTCTAGGAGTGGAGGCCCCCTCTGCCTGGGGAGGCTGGAGTCGCAGTGGAACCCCTACCCATCCACCAGCTACCTCCAGCCCCTCCGCCTCCTAGCCGGTGCCTTCGCTCCCAGGCACAATGCAGAGGGTCCGTGTCCCTGTAAGTTCTTCCGGTTACAATCCCGACCCAATCATTCCCGTCACTGTCTCCCGGTTACAATCCCAATCCGATTACTCCTGTCGCTGGCCCCGAAGGTCCTCGTGATTGGATTTTGAACACTCACAGATGGGCTCCAGGGTCCGGTCATTCGGATTCTTCCTGATTTCATCGTCTAGAGGAGACCTTGACTTCAATGTTGCTCTCATGTGGCCTGTGATCAATGCCAGGGCTGCTGGCTTCCCCAATCTCTGCACCCAGCCGGGCCTCCTCAGTGGCAGAGGCCTCCCAGAGAAGCAGGGAGGGTGCCCCCAGCCCTGGACGGTCCGCTCCTTGTGGCCACGGCCTTGACAGTGGAGCTGGCCTGAGACACCAGGCCTGGCCTTGGTTGACAGGGGCGGCTGAGGACAGACCGTCTGGAGCCCCCAGTCTACCTTCCACAACAGCTAGCGCTGGGCAGTCGGTGGAAACTGAGGAGACAGCACAGCGGGATTGGAGCCCAGGCCCTCGTCCCTCTCCAGGCCTCAGATTTCTCATCTGCAGCTGGGACTGAGGAGCTTCGGAGGAGCACCTGGCCAGCACTCGGCATGTAGTCAGAGCTGGAGCCATGTCAGTGGATGGGTAGTTACCGGTTACAGTCTCAGCTTGTGCTGGGGTCAGAGCTGAGGCCTCTGGTGCCCCGTTGCACCTGCCTTCATGCCTGGCCCTGCCTCGTCTCTGCCAAACCCCTGAGCCCTTGCTTCTCCCACCAGGGCAGTGTGGGAAGGAGAAGGTGTGGTAAGGGGCTGGCCCCAGGTCCCCCAGCATGATCTGACCCAGCAAAGCAGGTCCTGGGGTTGCCCTGGAGGCCCTCATCCCCCCACCCCCGCCAAGAAGCTTGGACCCTGGTGCTCCTCCCTGTCCGAGGCTCTGACCCACAGCCAGAAGCCCTGCTCCTATCCCAGTGCTATGGTTTGGCGTCCCAGCCCGAATCTCATGTGAAATGGTAATCCCCAGTGTTGGAGGTGGGGCCTGGAGGGAGGTGACTGGATCATGGCGGTGGCTTCTCATGAATGGGTTAGCAACATTTCCCTTGGTGCTATTCTCTGGATAGTGAGTGAGTGCTGAGATCTGGTTGTTTAAAAGTATGTAGCACCCAGCTGGGCGCAGTGGCTCACACCTGTAATCCCGGCACTTAGGGAGGCTGAGGCAGGTGGATTATCTGAGGTCAGGAGTTTGAGATCAGCCTGACCAACATGGAGAGACCCTGTCTCTACCCAAAATACAAAATTAGCTGGGTGTGGTGGCACATGCCTGTAATCCCAGCTACTCAGGAGGCTGAGGCAGGAGAATCGCTTGAACCCGGGATGCGGAGGTTGCAGTGAGCTGCGATCATGCGATTGCACTCCAGCCTGGGCAACAAGAGCAAAACTCCATCTCAAAAAAAAGAAAAAAAAAAGTGTGTAGCACCTCCCTACTCTCTTCCTCCTGTCCCAGCCATGTGAAATGCTGGCTCCCTGACTTGGCCTTCCGCCCGTGATTGTCATTTTCCTGAAGCCTCCCCAGAAGCAAAGCAGATGCCAGCATCATGCTTCCTCTACAGTGTGCAGAACCATGAGCCGATTAAACCTCTTTTCTTTATTAGCCTAGCTAATTTTTGTATTTTTAGTAAAGATGGGGTTTCACCATGTTGGTCAGGCTGGTCTTGAACTCCTGACGTCAGATGATCTACCCACCTCAGCCTCCCAAAGTTCTGGGATTACAGGCATGAGCCACCGCGCCCAGCCTAAACCTCTTTTCTTTATAAATTACTCAGTCTCAGGCATTTCTTTATAGCGATGTGAGAACAAATATACATGGGTACCTTCTGGAACCACAGGGAGCTGCCTGCCATGGCTCCATCACCAGGCTCAGCACCTGCCCAGAGGGAAGCAGGGGACGAGGGCAACAGTAGAGGCAGCACGCCACTCCCGGAACCTGTGGCCCAGCTCCCGTCTTTGGAGCCACTCTCCCAGGGCCCCAGACTCACCCCCCAGCAGGAAGTAGCAGCCGGTGAAGAGCAGCAGAGGCGCGCTCTGGGCCAGGGAGCTGAGCAGGCCGCAGATCCAGCCGCATACGAGAAGGACCAGGCTCAGGGGCAGGACCACCATGACTGCGCGGTGCAGCACTGCAGGAGAGGGGGCTCAGGTGAGAATTCTGGTCCAGGTAGGCCCTTCAGCGCTTGTCTGCCAGAGGACAGTGACATGGTGCTTCATCTTCTCAGGAAAAGCGGCTGACGCCCATCTCCGTGAAAACCACTGGACCTTCCCAGTGGCCCCCTCTCGCCCTGGCAGGGGCTTCCTAAGGCCGGGAGAGGGAGGCGTCCCCAGAACCCTCCCAACCCCCATCCCAGGCCTCGCATGTCCCCCGACCCACCAGGGGGAAGGTGCCAGTCAGGTAGACAGCAGGCCATCTGGAAGAACCGAGTCCTAAATGGGGAGCCAGGAGTCTGCAGTGCCCACAGTATCCAGCCACGCTCGGAGCTGCCTGACTTCCCCAACAACAAAGAATGAGCCTTCGCCACTGAGAGGGAAACTGAGACAGGGGAAAAGAGGACAGGCTGGGAGCCGGGCACCTGTGGTTAGGCACAGTAGCACAGCACTGGGACAGGTCTGCGGGGAAATGTCCTCTTGGAGATGCAGGGGCAGTGGAAGCAGTGCTGCGGGATGGGGATGGGGATGGCTGGGATCCAGCCTTGCCTGAATATTTGGAAAGGACGAGGCAGCCCCACCCACGACTCACAGACGAGGTGCTGCACCGAGGTGGAGACGTCCAGGCTCTCACTGGCGAAAGGGTCGACCAGCGGGATGCAGCTGTTCTGCCCTGGGAAACAGAGGCCTCAAAGCCTGGGGCCTGGATGCTGTGAGGCACCCAGCAGCCTACCCGAGCCCAGGGGACCCCCCGGCACCACAGGGCCCTGCCACCTTCTCTCTCATGCTGAAACTCGGGGCTGGGACTCCAAGTGGGATGAAAGGCCCAAGACCTTTCGCCTTATTTTCACATGCAAGTTATGCCTGCACAGATGCATTTTTAAAATTTCAAACGCTCCATGGAGGCTCCCTCAGAGTCCGTCAGGCAGGGGTCCTTGTAATGCGTTTGTGTGTGGAACTCAGGCTTTCCTTTGGGTCAGGAAAAAGGTGTGTGCAAAACGGGTTCCTGGGAAGCCTTGCTCCAGAATCTTCCTGACTCGTGTCATGTGGGCATACATACTCTGGTTCTCACACACGTGCAGAGCCACCTGCATAGGCACATGCGTGTGCACACCTGCACACAGGTGCATGTCAGAAGGTCTTTGTAGCACAGTTAGGCACAGTCTATCGGATGGATGAGCACACGGCTCCTAACTCCTCCCCAGTTGCACTGAGGAAGCCACCAGCACACGCGTACCACCCACACTTGCACTCACTCATACATGCCCACACACTCTCACATGCACATACATGCACACTAACATGCACACACAACTACACACACTCACATTCATATTTACATACACAGCCAGGTGCTCACACATGTTATATTCAGCACATGCACACATATTCAGATGCGCACACACACTCACTCACACTCAGACCTCCTTGCCATGCCAGCCCCCTGTGCAGGGGAAGCTCCCCAGGCGCCGCAGCTCCTGAGGAGGGAGCTGGGGGGAATGGAGGGGGCCCTGTGGACCCTGCAGCCTCCTCTCTCCCTGTGCTCTGAAGCCTCTGCACACATTTGGAACCCCTGTCCCCGCGGCATCAGTATGTGTGGGGTGAGCAGCTCTGACGGTGCCTGACAGGGAAGGGGACAAGGGGCTGCAAGGCCCAAACCCCGGGGAGGGCGATCAAGAAACAACCCCTGGTGACTTGGATGAGGCCCCCCAGCTACACACCTGGAGGCTTCCCTCCCCGACCCTCGCCCCACAGCCCCCTCCTCCGGCTGTGAGGGGCCCTGAACAGGGCTCCCTCCCTCCTGTAGCCCCTGGACTGTCAATTTTGGAGGGTGACGGAGGGTGATGGGGAGGGAGCTGAGAGACACCCTGGGGCAGAGCGGGATGCAAGGGACGGGTCCTGGGAGGGGGTCTGGCGGGGCGACACGGGCGGGGTGACACGGGCGGGGCGGGGTTACGGGGGTGTCGGAGGGAAGAGGTCGCGGAGGGAGGAGGGCCGGCGGGGTGGCCGGTTACCTTCGCAGACGCGCCAGAGCCCCGAGTGCGAGGAGAGCAGCTCTGCGCGCCCGGGCCCGGCGCTGCCATTGCCGGCGTCCGTCACCTCCAGGATGTACCAGTAGTCGCTGGCGACCGCGGCGGCCAGGAGCGCGAAGCTGAGCAGCTCACCGAGGGCGGCGGCCAGGAGCAGCACACGCAGCCGGGCCATGGGGGCGGCCGGCGGGTGGGGACGGGGGTAGCGGGGCCCGGGGGGTGGCGGGGGACGCGCGGAGCCGGGAGCCGGGGGGCGGGGGACGCTGGAGCCGGGGGGCGGGCGCGGCGGCGCTCGAGGCTCTTCTGGGCACGTCCCCGCTCCTGCCCGCGCACTGGCCTAGCGGGCCCCCTGGGGTCGCAGGGAGCTCGCACCTGGGAGAAAGGAGAGGAAGTCGGGAGCCGCGCGGCGAACCTGGAACCTGGGCTTCAATCCCAGCGTCCCCACGTGCCCTGGGCACGTTGCTTAATCTCCCTGAACCCCGGCTCTTCAGCAACCAAATGGGACGCGCCTGTCTGGCCGGGCTGTGCAGGGCTTGGGAGGAGGAGGGAGGGTCCGCCAGAGACAGACCCCAGGAGGATGGCCGGCCGGGAAGCAGGACCACCCACCCGCGCTCCTGGGCTCCTGGAAGCATAGGAGCCTGGCACGGGCTGGCCCTGGGGTCCTGTATCAGTCCTGAGGACCAACCAGACGGCAAGTGTAGTGCGTGGGCCCCGCGGCTGGGCCGGGGGCTGAGGAAGGAAAAAACCTTGCTTTGGATTCGCTCATAATTACAAATGCCCCCTCCAGCAAGGCCGGCCTCTGCCTGGCCAGCCACTCACGGAGCAAACAGGCAGAAAGAATCTTCTAGGACAGGCGTCGAGTGCCAGTGGGGGTGGGAGGCAGAGGAGCCGCTGAGAGGCACCCCCTCCCCCCACCCAGGAGTAGCCCCATGAGCAACCCCGCGTGGGCAGCCACGCAGGTGGAAGGGACAGGCTGGGCAGCCATCAGTAAGGTCTGGGGTTAAATTTTAAACGAAGAGGAGGCTTCCTCTGGGTCGCCACACAGAGCAGGGCAGGGCCTGAACAGAGGGGGTCAGAGGTCTGAGGACATCCTCCCGGATGGTGGCCCTTGGAGGTGAAGCCAAGGCTGTCTTCTTGGGGTGTTTTTGGCCATGCTTTCCTCCGCTAGGCTCTTGTTGGTTTGAGCAATATAGTCAGGAAGGGAAAACCAGCCTAGCAGTTATTGAAACAATATTTCTTTTTTTTTTTTTTTTGAGGCAGAGTCTCACTCAGTCGCCCAGGCTGGAGTGCAGTGGCACGATCTCAGCTCACTGCGAGCTCTGCCTCCCGGGTTCACGCCATTCTCCTGCCTCAGCCTCCCAAGTAGCTGGAACTACAGGCACCCACCACCTCGCCCGACTAATTTTTTTTATTTTTAGTAGAGACGGGGTTTCACCGTGTTAGCCAGGATGGTCTCGATCTCCTGACCTCGTGATCCGCCCGCCTCGGCCTCCCAAAGTGCTGGGATTACAGGCGTGAGCCACCGCGCCCGGCTGAAACAATATTTCAAAGGGAGTTCAGACAGAGTGACAGAATGGCTCAGGTATTTTGTAGCTGTCGTCACACCTGAGCGCCAAAGCAAGGTGTCCTCACACCTTGCTGCACGTGGGCGGCTCCGGGGGTTTTCCAGCCCCTTTGAAGCTGGGGCTTCCCTGACCACAGCCCCTCTCTGGGAGCCGTGTGGCATCCAGCAGCCCTGTTCTCTAGGGTTGGGGATAGCTTGTTAGGTCTGGAAAGTGAAAGAACTCAACAGGTGCTCAGAGAGTAGCAGCCGCTATGAAGGCAGAGGTGATAGGGATGGGGGGTGGGGCCTCGTTCCCTCCCTAAACTCACTACAGCTGGGGAAAGAACAGTGCATAATGAAAACTCGTGGTGCTGACACTGACCCCACAATAAAGCGATATAACAAGAATCAATATTGCTTTGTTTGGGTCAACGCCTTTGTGCATGCGAAAGGTACTCATTGACTGTGCGGGGGGAACAGAGGAGCCCCATTTGGGCTGTGTGCTCCACGTGTGTCCTCCCGTTCTCTTCTATTTATTTTTTTAGAGACAGGGTCTCCCTGTGTTGCCCACGCTGGTCTAGAACTCCAGGGTTCAAGTGATCTTCCTGCCTCGGCTTCCCAAAGTGCTGGAATTATAGGCGTGACCCACTGCACCCAGCTTCCCCTTCTCTTGAGCTAAGAGCTGGTTTGAGAAGATCTGTTATTGCGCCCACATAAAGCTTACGTAGGGCCAGACGTGGTGGAATGAGCCACCTGTGGTCTCAGCTACTTGGGAGGCCAAGGTGGGAGGATGGCTTGAACCCAGGTAGGAGGTTGAGGCTGCAGTGAGCTGTGGCTGTGATCAATAAAGCGAGACCCTATCTTAAAAAAAACAAAAAAAGACCAGGTATAGTGGCTCAGGCACTTTGGGAGGCCAAGGTGGGCGGATCACTTGAAGTCAGGAGTTTGGGAGACCAGCCTGGCCAACATGGTGAAACCCTCTCTCTACTAAAAATACAAAAATTAGCCAGGCATGGTGGCTCACGCCTGTAATCCCAGCTACTCAGGAGCCTGAGGCAGAAGAATCGCTTGAACCCGGGAAGCAGAGGTTGCAGTGAGCTGAGATCACACCACTGCACTGCAGCCTGGGCAACAAAGCAAGACTCCATCTCAAAAACAAACAAACAAACAAACAAACAAAAAACGTTTAACACCGCTGTTATCTAGAGGGAGATTTTGGCAGGGTGCGGTGGCTCACGCCTATAATCCCAGCACTTTGGGAGGCCGAGGTGGGCTGATCACGAGGTCAGGAATTCAAGACCAGCCTGACCAATATGGTGAAACCCCGTCTTTACTAAAAATACAAGAATTAGCTGGGCCTGGTGGTGTGCGCCTGTAGTCCCAGCTATTTGGGAGGCTGAGGCAGAAGAATCACTTGAACCCAGGAGGCGGAGGTTGCAGTGAGCTGAGATGGTGCCCCTCCACTCCAACCTGGATGACAGAGCGAGACTCTGTCTCAAAAAATATATATATAAAATAAAATTTAAAAAGGCCAGGCGCGGTGGCTCACGCCTGTAATCTCAGCACTTTAGGAGGCCGAGGCAGGTGGATCACTTGAGGTCAGGAGTTTGATACCAGCCTGGCCAACATGGTGAAACTCTGTTTCTACTAAAAATACAAAAATTAGCCAGGCGTGGTGGCTCACGCCTATAATCCCAGTTATTCAGGAGCCTGAGGCAGAAGAATCGCTTGAACTCGGGGACGGAGGTTGCAGTGAGCCAAGATCACACCACTGCACTCCAGCCTGGGCAACAGAGCAAGACTCCATCTTAAAAAAAAAAAAAAACGCAACTGTTATCTAGAAGGAGGTTTTTTGTTTGTTTGTTTGTTTTTTGAGACGGAGTCTCGCTCTGTCGCCCAGGCTGGAGTGCAGTGGCCGGATCTCGGCTCACTGCAAGCTCCGCCTCCTGGGTTTACGCCATTCTCCTGCCTCAGCCTCCTGAGTAGCTGGGACTACAGGCGCCCGCCACCGCGCCCGGCTAATTTTTTGTATTTTTAGTAGAGACGGGGTTTCACCGTGGTCTCGATCTCCTGACCTCGTGATCCGCCCGCCTCGGCCTCCCAAAGTGCTGGGATTACAGGCGTGAGCCACCGCGCCCGGCCAAAAAATGGTAGCTATGACTGGGCGCAGTGGCTCGAGCCTGTAATCCCAGCACTTTGGGAGGCCGAGACGGGCGGATCACGAGGTCAGGAGATCGAGACCATCCTGGCTGACATGGTGAAACCCCGTCTCTACTAAAAAATACAAAAAACTAGCCAGCGAGGTGGCGGGCGCCTGTAGTCCCAGCTACTTGGGAGGCTGAGGCAGGAGAATGGCATAAACCCGGGAGTTGGAGCTTGCAGTGAGCTGAGATCCAGCCACTGCACCCCAGGCTGGGCGACAGAGAAAGACTCCGTCTCAAAAAAAAAAAAAAAAAAAAATGGTAGCTAGGCCAGGCACAGTGGCTCCCGGCCATAATACCAACAATCCCATTGCTGAAGCAGGACAATCACTTGAGCCCAGGAGTTTGAGACCAGCCTGGGCAACAAAGTGAGATCCCATCTAAACAAAACAAAATTTTTCAATTAGCCGGGTGTGACGGCCTGCACCTGTAGTCCCAGCTATTTGGGAGGCTGAGGTGGGAGGTTCACCTGAACGCAACAATTTGAGGTTGTGGTGAGCTTTGTTCATTCCACTGCATTCCAGCCTGGGAGGGCAAGGCCTTGTCTCCAGGGGAAAAAAAAAAAGTAGATAAAACCACATTAGACTTTATTGGCAATTGTGTTATTCTTTCCACATGGCAACAGCCTGCAGTGGGGGCTCCAGTTTGGCTTGCTGGTCTCTTCTGGTGGCAGGCACTGCTGTCTCTACCTTCCAGGGTGGCAGTTGCCCCGAAGGGCTCTAACTTGCCATTGGAACTTCACCCACAGCCCAGAAGCCTCCATTCACAACCCTTCCCACACTCCACTCTGACTTAGAGAACCTGGAAAACGGACACATGGACACGAATCTGAAAGAAAGTCTGAGTGGTTGCCCTCAGACAAGGGCCTACGGCTTTATTAACAGATGTTGAGGAAGCTTTCAGGTGCTGGCAGCCATGAGGGTCTGGTTTTAAGAATGGCCTTTAAGGAAAAGCCATAGCAGGCGGGTTGAGAGGGGTGGCTCCCGCTCAGCCCCGCCCCCAGCACAGGCTGACAGAAGCCGAGATCCACATCACCGCCTGGCGTGCAAAGGAGCTGAAGACAAAACCATTTTTTCCAGCTTCTCTACAAAGTCAATTTATAAGCAAGTTATTAAAGTGAAGCATCCATTTATAGACTGGTACAAATATCAAAAATAAGCAGCTTAGATGAGTAGAGGCTGGAGTGCATTTTCTGCTAACAAAAACCACTGTGATATTCTCCAAGTTTAGAGGAAAAGTCTGAGGCCGACTCAGATGTGGCAGAAATAAGTGGGTCTGAAGTGCATTTTCAGTTGTTTCTACCCGGAAGGAGCCGGGATGATACAAACAGGTCTGGGGTTCGTGGCTCTGGTGAGCGCCCAGACAACTGCGTCTGTGCTAGGATGCTCGTCCTCACTGCGGCTATCTGGGCAGATGGCTGTTGGCAGGCTAGGGCCGACGATGAAAAACTGACAATATTTTAAAAACCCAGTAGGGTCCACAGCAGTGTTTGAAATGACAGGCTTTTTATTTCTCAGAACAGCCGAGATGACCTCCAGAGGTTTCCAACGAAGCTGTAACAATCCACCCTGCAGCTCTGTGACAGGGAGGAGGGCGAATCCAATCCATCATCTTATGCCAGACTTCAGCCCTGCGGGAGCTGCTGCTGCCAAAGAAAGCGGGGACCTGGGCGGACTGCATCCCTCCCCCGTGTGGAGAACGTGACAGATGTGAAGGTCGGGCTGACAGACACACGGCCTGCAGCAGCCCAGCCAGTCCCACACAGCATCGAGCCAAGTCATTTAAAAAGGATTCAGGCCACTGCCTTTTTCTCAGGGAGGAGCAGCCAGCATGTGCCCTGCAGCTCACTGGGCCTGTCTAATCACACAGCAGTGGCAAAAGGAGTATCTGCCAGACGCTTCCTATCACTCTATTCTGTCTCTAAGTCCACCTGAAGTTCACCCCGTTTCCCCAATGACTTAGAATGGCTTTGTGCTTAGTTTTAATTGTAGTTTGTGCTATTCTGTGAATTAACAATTCAAACAAAATAAGAAAGACACGTTGTGAAACAGTAGAGGAGCTGGAGACTCTGTCTCCATTCCCCTCCTCATCACACACAAGTCATGCATCTACCAAAAAAAAAAAAAAAAGTGGCCTCTGAGGCAGCACAGGCGTGACAGATGAGGAATCTGCAGCTCAGATTCAACAGGCACCTGCCAAGTCCACACTCAGGACTGTGTGACAGCCTCAACAACATGAGGTCCAGACACATTCACTGTGGAAGGCTCTGCCCAAGTGAACAAAGCCATCAGCTCTAGCAAAACGGACACCGCCTTCTTCCTCCCCCACTTCTCACCTGGTAAGTCCGGGAATCAAGAAGACAAAAATGAGCCAAAAAAAAAAAAAAGAGAGAGAGAGAGGCAGTCACTGTTATCAGCAGCACCCGCTGCACAGGTAGAAGCACCTCTGGTGCCACTTTCAAGACAAAACAAGATACAGCTGAAATATCTAATTGTGAAATATTGATCTTCTCCTTTCCCAAGGCATTGCTAAGGGTCCCACAGGAAGGCTGGTGGCACCAGGGAATAAACCCTGGAAGTGGTGCAACCACTCTGGGACCAGGCAGCTCCAGCCAGAGGCCTCAGTCCGTGGCAGCCAGCTGCTCGATGGCACAGCGCACTTTCTTTGCAGTTTCCTCAAATTCTTTCTTCTTATTGTTGGTTTCCTTTGCCTGGAAATAAAGAATAGACACAGGACACTGAAACCAGAGCTTCCCAGTCACATCCTGTAGATAAGAAGACAAAGGAAAAAACAATCAGGGAACACTGATAGGGCACCTAAATCAACTGGGCACTGGGCTGGGGCAGATTCCCAGCTACCTGGGACAAACATCCTGCTTCAGATCAACTCCTCTAGTTTCAGCTGCCTCCTAATCATCGAATAACAGAAAACATGGACGGAGTGCTTGGTATGCACCCAGCACCATTCTACCGGCTTCACTCCATTGACTGATTTATGCTCAGTGACCCTGCAGTGGGTGCTCCCATCTCTCTACTATACAGATGAGGAAACCGAAGTCCAGCCTGAAGCAGCCACTCCAAGTACCCAGCTAGTCTAGGTATCTAGCTAGTCTAGGCAGAGCTCTGCTCTTAACCACCACCCTAGCTTTCTCCTGAAACTCCTGGAGGGAAGTCCAGAGCCTTCCTCTTCATGTCCAGTTAAACAGATCCTGGCAAACATCAGGCTCTTCCTCAAACAGAAATTCTTTTTGCTTCCAGTCCCTCCCTGAATCTGGCTTCCAATTTTTTCATTCTGCTAACAGAGCTCTCTCCTAAAGGGCAAATGACAATCACATTAGCAAATCCAGGGACCCCCTTCCCTATCATATTTTTTATTCACCCTAACTCCTCTGCTACATTAAAAAACAAAAACTTTTATTGGGTTAAATTTGTTTTCTGATAGAGGTTACCTTAAAAAAATTACTTTATTTTTTTGAGACAGACTTTTGCTTTTGTTGCCCAGGCTGGAGTGCAAAGGCGTGATCTCAGCTCACTGCAACGCCTCCCGGGTTCAAGAGATTCTCCTACCACAGCCTCCTGAGTAGCTGGGATTACAGGCATGCGCCACCATGCCTGGCTAATTTTGTATTTTTAATAGACACGAGGTTTCTCCATGTTGGTCAGGCTGGTGTTGAACTCCCGACTTCAGGTGATCTACCTGCCTCGGCCTCCCAAAGTGCTGGGATTACAGGCGTGAGCCACTGCGCCCAGCCAAAAAATTACTTTTCAATATGTACTTTATATATCCTAAGTTTTACCTCATGTATAATAATTTATAATTTATTTTTATATACATTTATAATTTGTAAATTATTAATTGAAAGAAAATTTAAAAATAATAAATTGATAAGAAAAAAACAGTACACGTTTGTTTTTTTTTTAGAGACAGGGTCTCACTCTGTCCCCCAGGATGGAATGCACTGGCAAGATTATGGCTTATTGCAGCTTTGACCGCCAAGGCTCAAAGTGATCCTCCCACCCCAGCCTCCTGAGTAGTTGAGACTACAGGCACATGCCACCATGCCTGGCTAATTTTTTGTGAATTTTTTGAAGAGATGAGGTCTGGCCACATTGCCCAGGCTCGCCTCAAAACTCCTGGGCTCAATCAATCCTCCTGCCTTGGCCTCCCAAAGTGCTGGGATTCAGGCACAAGCCACTGCACCTGGCCCAACAATGCACCTTGTAATGGACTGTGATGGACAACTCTGCAGTCCCAGGGAGCCTCACCTTTACTGATATGGAAAGATAGCCATGGCTTTAAAAAAAAAAAAAAAAAATATATATATATATATATATACACACACACACACACACAGAGATTATTCAGTTTCTTCTTCACTTTCAAAAAAGCATAAAATTAACAAAGCTCCTTTGCATACATACTATAATTTAACCACCCCAATGTGGAGGTCAATATCTCCATTTTATACAGTTTTCCACTAAAGGGAGGGGCAAAGCAAACACAAGAACTCTCACTATTGAAAAACAAAACAGGCCAGGCGCAGTGGCTCACACCTGTAATGCTAGCACTTTGGGAGGCCGAGGTGGGCAGATCATGAGGTCAGGAGTTCAAGACCAGCCTGGCCAACATGGTGAAACCCCGTCTCTACTAAAAATACAAAACTAAGCTGCGTGTGGTGGTGGGCGCCTGTAATCCCAGCTACTCAGGAGGCTGAGGCAGGAGAATCATTTGAACCCAGGAGGTAGAGGTTGCAGTGAGCAAGATCTCACCATTGCACTCCAGCCTGGGTGACAGGGCAAGACTGTCTCAAAAAAAAAAAAAAAAAAAAGAAAAAGAAAAGAAAAACAAAACAGGCCAGGTGCAGTGGCTCACGCCTGTAAAACTCACTGACAAAACTTCTGGCTGGGTGCGGTGGCTCAAGCCCATAACCCCAGCACTTTGGGAGGCCAAAGCAGGAGGATCAGTTGAGCCCAGAAGTACAAGACCACCTTGGGCAATGTACCAAGACCACTGTCTCTACAAAAAATTTAAAATTTGGGCTGGGCACGGTGGCTCATGCCTGTAATCCCAGCACTTTGGGAGGCTGAGGCGGGTGGATCACCTGAGGTCAGGAATTCGAGACCAGCCTGGCCAAGATGGTGAAACCCTGTCTCTACTAAAAATATAAAAATCAGCCACATGTGGTGGTGGGAGCCTGTAGTCCCAGCTACTCAGGAGGCAGAGGTTGCAGCGAGCCGAGAAAATGCCATTGTATTCCAGACTGGGCGACAAGAGTGAAACTCTATCTCAAAAAAAGAAAAAAAAGAAAAAAAAAAATTAGGCCAGGCGCAGTGGCTCAAGCCTGTAATCCCAGCACTTTGGGAGGCCGAGACGGGTGGATCACGAGGTCAGGAGATCAAGACCATCCTGGCTAACACGGTGAAACCCCGTCTCTACTAAAAAATACAAAAAACTAGTCGGGCGAGGTGGCAGGAGCCTGTAGTCCCAGCTACTCGGGAGGCTGAGGCAGGAGAATGGCGTAAACCCGGGAGGCGGAGCTTGCAGTGAGCTGAGATCCGGCCACTGCACTCCAGCCCGGGCGACAGAGCGAGACTCTGTCTAAAAAAAAAAAAAAACAAAAAAAAAACATAAATAAATAAATTAGCCAGACATGGCAGCATGTGCCTGTAGTCCCAGCTACTGGGGAGGCTGAGGCAGGAGGATTGCTTGAGTCCAGGAGGTCAAGGCTATAGTGAGCTGTGATTGTGCCACTGTACTTCAGCCTGAGCAACAGAGCAAGACCCCATCTCTGAAAACAAACAAAAAACTCCTGCCGCCCAGGTCTACAACTCGCCTCTCCTTCTAGTGCTTTGTTTTGTCCTCATCGCAAGTATTTATCAAGTAAACTATTATGAATAAGTTGCGCTGTTTATTTCCACATTAAATTTATTCCCCAATCGATTTTCACATCGGTTCTAATTTATTTCATTGTTTCAAAAGCTAAGCACCAAGGCAGCAGCAGAAACAAGAATCAGCACCCAGTGCAGCGCCCTGGGTGGCCAGACCTCAGCTTCCACAGAAGCGCCTTCCTGGCACCCTGGCAAGGCAGCAGACAGGGACAACCTGCCGTTAAGTCTGGGATCTTGGGAATCCCTAGCATCACCAGCAACAGCATCCTTGTCTTCAGGATTTGTATAGCACAACACATGTGCCTGTGGTCCCAGCTACTTGGGAGGCTAAGGTGGGAGGATCATTTGAGCCTAGGAGGTTGAGGCTGAGGTGAGCCAAGATCACACCACTGCACTCAGCCTGGGTGACAGAGTAAGACCCTGTCTCAAAAAAAAAATTATATTGTTTCAGAATTAAAGTAATAAAAACAAATCCATAAAAGTATTCTGTATTCTGAATCGGGGAAAACAAAAAACAGTTCAAAATAAAAGCCAAGCAGCTTTTTAAATCTCCCCACTGTTCTGAAAGGCTGGAATGTCTCCCCTCATTCCAATCTGGCTGGGTCTATCAGGAGACGGAGACCGAGGGGTCTCCTGCGGGGGCCGAGGCCTCTACTTCTTCGTCCTGCCCCTTCAGCTCACACATCCTGAAAATCTGCTTTTCTTAATCTCATCTTCAAACAGGTGAGTCGACTTCCCACACCAGACTGCATCCTCACCCCTGTAACCCTAGAGCAGAGCACCCCGCAGCGTCCACCAGCACTTCAGGGCTTTCTGGAACTGGACTGTGTCAGATTTCAGTTGCTCTGTTTGCAATGGCAACAACCCTCTGTCTTTCTCAGCGCTCTGGGACCTGGCTTCCAGCCCACGCCTCCACGTCCTCTGCTCCTCCCCTGTGCTCATGATGGTTCCAGGCACACAAGCTGCTCCTTGTCTAAAACAGGGCTTGGCAAGCCAGGGCCTGCTGGCCAAATCCATCCAGCCCGTCATGGCCTTTTTTTGTCCAGCCCACGGGCTAAGAATGCTTTTTATGTTTCTAAAAGGTCGTGAAAAACTACAACAAAAGGCAATATGCAACAGAGGCTGTGACCCACGAGGGCTAAGGGATGGTCTGTGGCACACTACAGAAAAGCTGGCTGACCTCTGACCCAGAAAAAGATGATCCCCAGCCCACTTTCCAGTTTCCACGCTGCAGCTCCCACAACCTCAACCGGGTGACGAGCTCTCCCACAGCATGCTTCACCCACCACTGGCCTCTTCCCTCTTCCTGACAAAACGCTATCTTAGTCCTTAGCACTTCAAAGTCACTATATTGAGGCCAGGCGTGGTGGTTCATGCCTGTAATCCCAGCACTTTGGGAGGCCAAGGCGGGCAGATCACTTGAGGCCAAGAGTTCGAGACTGGCTTAGCCAACATGGCAAAACCCCGTCTCTACTAAAAATACAAAAGTTAGCTGGGCCTGGTGGCACACACCTATAATCCCAGCTACTTGGGAGCCTGAGGCACAAGAATCACTTGAACCTGGGCGATGGAGGTCGCAGTGAGCCAAGATCGCACCAACGCCCTCCAGTCTGGGCGACTGAGTGTCACTCTGTGTCAAATTTTTAAAAAGCCACATATAAGGACATAATTATTTTACGCTGATTTCTAAAAAGGAATACAATTTTCAAGCTGAAAAGGAACCTGAGAAACCATGGGACGGGGGGGGGGGGTCTAACCTCTATTTAGCAAGGAAAGTGTGACCACGACTGGCGTCACAACGTCTCCTGACTCCGCCCAGGGCTTTGCTACAAGGATATGGAACCCCCATTACTTACTCTGTGTGGGGCTGCCAGACTTAGGAAATAAGAATATTCGACGCCCAGGCCGGGCGCAGTAGCTCACACCTGGAATCCCAGAGCTTTGGGAGGCCGAGGCAGGCAGATCACTTGAGGTCAGGAGTTTGAGACCAGCCTGACCAACATGATGAAACCCTGTCTCTACTAAAAATACAAAAAATTTAGCTGGGCGTGGTGGCGTGGGCCATTAATCCCAGCTACTTGGGAGGCTGAGGCAGCGTGCACTGCACTGCAGCCTGAGTGACAGAGCGAAACTCTGTCTCAAAAAAAAAAAGAAAAAGCTGGGCGTGGTGGCTCACGTCTGTAATCCCAGCACTTTGGGAGGCCGAGATTAGCGGATCATGAGGTCAGGAGATGGAGCCCATCCTGGCTACCGCAGTGAAACGAAACCCCATCTCTACTAAATATAACAAAAAAAATTAGCTGGATGTGGTGGTGGGTGCCTATAGTCCCAGCTAATCGGGAGGCTGAGGTAAGAGAATGGTGTGAACCCGGGAGGCGGAGCTTGTAGTGAGCCAAGATCGCGCCACTGCACTCCAGCCTGGGCGACAGAGTGAGACTCTGTCTTAGAAAAAAAAAAAAAAAAAAAAGGCCCGGCGCGGTGGCTCAAGCCTGTAATCCCAGCACTTTGGGAGGCTGAGACGGGTGGATCACGAGGTCAGGAGATCGAGACTATCCTGGCTAACACGGTGAAACCCCGTCTCTACTAAAAAATACAAAAAACTAGCCGGGCGAGGTGGCGGGCACCTGTAGTCCCAGCTACTTGGGAGGCTGAGGCAGGAGAATGGCGTGAACTCGGGAGGCGGAGCTTGCAGTGAGCTGAGATCCGGCCACTGCACTCCAGCCTGGGTGACAAAGTGAGACTCCGTCTCAAAAAAAAAAAAAAAAAAAAAAAAAAAATGCCAGGCATGGCGGCTCATGCCTGTAATCCCAGCACTCTGGGAGGCTAAAGAGGGCAGATCACGAGGTCAGGAGTTCAAGACCTGCCTGCCCAGCTTGGTGAAACCCCGTTTCTACTAAAAATACAAAAATTAGCCAGGCATGGTGGTGCGTGCCTGTAGTCCCAGCTACTTGGGAGGCTGAGGTAGGAGAATCACTTGACCTCGGGAGGCAGAGGTTGCAGTGAGCCGAGATGGCACCACTGCACTCAAGCCTGGGTGACAGAGTGAGACTCCGTCTCAAAAAAAAAAAACAATGCCCAGTTACATTTCAACTTCAGATAAATGACTAAGTTTCTAATAAATACTGACACAAAATGTGGCATTTGCTTATACTAAAAAAGCATTCCTTGTCAATCTAAAATTCTGCCTTAACTGGAGCTCTAGTCTTCTCTGGCAAGCCTCATGCTCCACACCCTGGCTGCTCGGGAGCCACCCCTTTTGTGGACTCATGGCTTCACCTTCTGCTGTCACAATAGCCCAGCACAACTGGACAAGAGCCTGGAGGGAGTCACCTGCAGAAAACCCTTTGGGTCCTGATGGGCTGCTGCCTCTTTTTACCCCTTCCCCACATACCCTCTACTGTGTGTCCCCAGACCTCTGTTCACACCACTGCCAGCACAGGAGCATGTGGCCATGTGACACCCCATGTAGGTTTTCACTGAGGGCAGGAAGGCAATCCTAATGTTACAACGTCCCCACCAACCAAGGATCCTCAAGCTCAATACACCTTTACTAAGGGTACATGTTTTTCTGACCACACAACCCCAAGATCATATTCCAGGAGCTTTTTTTTTTCTTTTTTGAGACAGAGTCTTGCTCTGTCGCCAGGCTGGAGTGTAGTGGCGCTATCTCGGCTCACTGTAACCTCCGCCTCCCAGGTTCAAGCGATTCCCCAGCCTCAGCCTCCCAAGTAGCTGGGACTACAGGTGCACATCACCATGCCCAGATAAATTTTTGGATTTTTAGTAGAGACAGGGTTTCACCATGTTGTTGAGGATGGTCTCAATCTCCTGACCTCGTGATCTGCCTGCCTTAGCCTCCCAAAGTGCTGGGATTACAGGCGTGAGCCACCGCGCCAAACTTTTTTTTTTTTTTCCTGAGATAGACTGTTGCTCTGTCGCCCAGGCTGGTGTGCAGTGGCACGATCTTGGCTCACTGCAACCTCTGCCTCCCGGGTTTAAGAGATTATCCTGCCTTAGCCTCCCAAGTAGCTGGGGTTACAAGTGCCCACCACCATGCCCAGCTAATTTGTGTATTTTTAGTAGAGATGGTGTTTCATCATGTTGCCCAGGCTGGTCTCAAATTCCTGACCTCAAGTGATCTGCCCACCTCAGCCTCCCAAAGTGCTGGGATTACAGGTGTAAGCCACCACGCGCGGCCTAATTTGTGTATTTTTAGTAGAGATGGTGTTTCATCATGTTGCCCAGGCTGGTCTCAAATTCCTGACCTCAAGTGATTTGCCCGCCTCAGCCTCCCAAAGTGCTGGGATTACAGGTGTGAGCCACCACGCCTGGCCACACTCCAGGAGCTTTAAAATCACACATATATCCTAGGGGCTTTAAAAATGATTCCTAGCTGGGTATGGTAGCTCATGCCTGTAATCTCAGCACTTTGGGAGGCCAAGGCAAAAGGATCCCTTGAGCTCAGGAGTTCGAGACCAGCCTGGACAACATAGGGAACCCTCATCTCTACAAAAATAAGTAAATAAATAAATAAAGCAGGTGGGCATGGTGGGGTGTGCCTGTAGTCACAATTACTTGGGAGGATGAGGCGGGAGGATCACTTGAGCTCAGGAGTTTGAGGCTGCAGTGAGCTATGGGGTACCACTACACTGCAACCCAGGTGACAGAGTGAGTCCCTGTCTCAAAAAAATAAAAACAGCCGGGTGCGGTGGCTCACGCCTGTAATCCCAGCACTTTGGGAGGCCGAGGTGGGCGGATCACGAGGTCAGGAGATCAAGATCATCCTGGCTAACACGGCGAAACCCTGTCTCTACTAAAAATACAAAAAAATTAGCTGGGCATGGTGGCGGGTGCCTGTAGTCCCAGCTACTAGGGAGGCTGAGGCAGGAGAATGGCTTGACCCAGGGAGGCGGAGCTTGCAGTGAGCCGAGATCACGTCACTGCACTCCAGGCTGGGCGACAGAGCAAGACTCCATCTCAAATAAATAAATAAATAAAAATAAAAATAAAAATACTTCCTGAGTCCGGTCGTGATGGCTCACACCTGTAATCCCAGCACTCTGGGAGGCCGAGGTGGGCGGATCACCTGAGGTCAGGAGTTCAAGATCAGTCTGGCCAACATGGCAAAACCTCGTCTCTATCAAAAATACAAAAATTAGCTGGGTGTGGTGGCACATGCCTATAATCCCAGCTACTTGGGAGGCTGAAGCAGGCAAACCGCTTGAGCCCGGGAGGCAGAAGTTGCAGTGAGCCGAGATCATGCCACTCCACTCCAGCCTGGGCAACAGTGAAACTCTGTCTCAGAGAAAAAAAAAAAAAGCCAGGTGCGGTGGTTCACACCTGTAATCACAGCACTTTGGGAGGCTGAGGTGGGCGAACCATGAGGTCAGGAGTTTGAGACCAGCCTGGCCAGCATGGTGAAACCCCATCTCTACTAAAAATACAAAAATTAGCTGGGTGTTGTGGCACGTGCCTGTAATCCCAGCTACTTGGGAGGCTGAGGTAGGAGAATCACTTGAACCCGAGAGGCGGAGGTTGCAGTGAGCTGAGATTGCGCCACTGCACTCCAGCCTGGGCAACAAGAGTGAAACTCCGTCTCAGAAAAAAAAACAAAAAATGCTTCCTGAGGAAAACACAGAGTCCCTTTGAGGGACTAGGTAGTTTAGTGCTAAAGACATTGAATAGGGTTTGAACAGTTCTTATTCCCAATACATACAATTTTGTTCTTGGCTCTTTCTCTGTCCAGTTTCAAAAATTCACCGAGGGTTAATTCTTCAAACTGCTTCTTGACAGAAAGGAAAGCGCAACCGGATGAATGCTTTTTATGTTCCTCTCTAGAAAAATCAAAACAACAGCGGAAAGGCAGTTGAAGGGATTAAAGTGGCAGTCCACTCCCAGGGGGCCACCTCCCCGCGCCCTCCACAGGCACGCCCTGCTCTGCCTCAGGAGCAAGACGTCAAGTCTGGCATCCGTGCTGTGCCCAAGCCACATTCCCATATGGCACCTCTTAGCACCGTCTCCTCCCTGTGGACGTCTCCCCCCACATCTGTGTGGCTAATGTATCTATTTTATCTGGACTTCTTTAGCAGTTAGTTGGAAAAGTGTTACATGGTGTAAGTTCAAAGGAATTACATGTCAAACCCCTCTAACATTCTCAAGGAACTGTTTGAAGTAATTTCATTTCACTGGAATTGTTATGTAATCCACTGTAAGGATTAAGGGCAGAGAAGGCCATTATTGCCCAGGGTTCCCCAAGGGACCCCTCTAGCTCATACTCTCATTTCCCGCTTGGGGAGTCTCCCTGCATAGCTGATTATCACCGTTACCAGAACTGTGTTATAATGAAAACATGGCCACCCAAAGTCCAAAAGGACAGCCAGTTGTAACTGTAATCTGCAAATATGATAACACTTATTCATTTTCAAGACGAATACCACTGATATTTTCCCAGTGATTACTGGGATGCAGTACAACCACCATAGCAAACATACGAAGAAAAACACAGCTAGTCTCTTCTGGCCAACAAGAAAAACAACTGGGGTGATTCTCAAGGGAAAAAAATTCAAGTTGTGGAAGCAACTGATTCGGACAGAAAAAAAGGTGAGAAAAGGTTATGGCATTACAGTGTGGAAAGACAGACATCATCTGAGTACAGAACGTCATTGTCATTAACTAGGCATCTTGAAGAAAAAAAGCCAAAACAACACTGAAGTACATGCTTTCTTTCTTTCTCTTTTTTTTTCAATTTTTTATTTTTATGACGGAGTCTCGCTCTGTTGACCAGGCTGGAGTGCAATGGCACAATCTCTGCTCACTGCAACCTCCGCCTCCCAGGTTCAAGCGATTCTCCCGCCTCAGCCTCCCCAGTAGCTGGGATTACAGGTGAGTGCTACCATGCCTGGCTAATTTCTGTATTTTTAGTAGAGCTGGGGTTTCGCCATGTTGGCCAGGCTGGTCTCAAACTCCTAACCTCAGGTGATCCGCCCACCTCAGCCTCCCAAAGTGTGAAGTGCACACTTTCAAAAGGTAATTTTTGTGCTGTGTGGGTTATATTTCAATTAAACTTTTTAAAAAAATCTCAAGAAAAGCACTTGGACATCTCTGGCAGTTCACAACAACAGGGTCTGCTAATGTATTCTATTGAACATGAAAGGCATCAGGCATCTTATGTGAATGAGACTTTAACACCACCCTAAGGGCATTTTGGTCAAATGAAATTTAATCAGGTTGTAAGCATCACCAAGGCACCAGCATATAGAGAGGTATCCGTTCAAAACAGCCGTTTAAGAAGCATTGAGGCTGAAAAGCAACCCTCCCATACTAAGTGTCTTCACAATTCAAATCTTTTGACAGCTCAGTTCAAAACAAAGCCCATCGTGGCTGGCCAGAGAAGACTTACATGGGGTCGTCATCCGGCTCCCAGCCTTCCAGCTCCTTGAAGCAGAAGAAACACTGGGCCAAGTCTGGCTCGTTCTCAGTGGGGCAGTGGATGAAGCCAGCCTCGGCCATCTGCAAGGGACAGCACAGCTCGTGAGTGGACTCGGCAGCCCGGAACCCCGAGGCCCAGCCACGAAGGCCTCGATGGGGACAAAGTAAGGAGGGGAGGGCGGCTCGGACCCAAGGTGCCCAGCCACAGTGGCCTCGCTGGGGATAGGACGGGGAGGGGAGGGCGGCTTGTACCCCCGGGGCCCAGTTACAGTGGCCTCGCTAGGGAAAGGGCAAGGCGGGTCTGGGGGACCCCAGGAGGCCGGGCAGTCTCACCCGCTCCGGGGTGCAGGCGCAGCCCTCCAAGAAGGGCCAGTTCTTGAATGTAGAGATGCGGTGGTCCTTGAGAAAGGGCTGCCAGGCAGGGGGCAATGTCGGGGCACCCATGCCGCCGCCGCCACCTCTGCCAACGGGTCCCGCGATTCAAATCTGGCGGTTAATGGCGCGCCGCGGGGCATGTCGGGAGCGCACGCCCTCTTAGGCGGTTCACCCCCCGCGGCCTTCTGGGAGTAGAGGCGGGGAGGCGCGGGGCGTGCCGGGAGTTGTAGTCCTCCCGCCGCGCGGCTCTGCCCGTGCTGTCTGTGCACCCAGCAACCCCGCGCCAGCTCGTCCCTGCCCGTACCTAGCGCCCCCTCGACTGCTTTCAAAGAGCGCGTGCAGGCCGGGTGCAGTGGCTCACGCCTGTAATCCCAACACTTTGGGAGGCCTAGGCAGAAGCATCACTTGAGGCCAGGAGTTCAAGACCAGCCTGGCCATCATGGTGAAACCTTGTCTCTACTAAAAATACAAACATTAGCCGGGCGTGGTGGTGCATGCCTGTTATCCCAAATACTCAGGAGGCCGAGGCAGGAGAATCGCTTGAACCCGGGAGGCAGAGGTTGCAGTGAGCCGAGATCGCGCCACTGCACTCCAGCCTGGGCGACAGAGGGAGACTCCGTCTCAAAAAAAAAAAAAAAAAAAAGTCAGACAGGAGGGCTTTACAGGGCACCACCTCTGCAAAAACCAACCACTCCAGACGGGCATGAAGGACATATGCACAGGGGAGAGACAGAGTGCAGCAGACATCGCTGTCCCGGTGAGTACATTGCTGACTGCATGACCTGGGTTTCCAGGAGGGCCACCTTCTGGAGTCAGGGGCCAGGGACTGGGCCACCACCATGATAAGAAGACAAGAGAGCTGGGGAAAGCCCAGTGGAGGGTGGGGGCCCGTGCTCAGGGCAAACTCCTCCTTTCCCTTTGCAAAGCAGGGCGTCCCACCAACAGTAAGTCCTGCAGCCTATTAAAAAAAAAAATGATTGTGTCCTCTGCTTTGGAACAGGGTGTGCTGGACCTCTAATGCCCAGCTCCGCACTGCTCACATCTGCTCACTTCTTGGGTTCTCTGGCCAGAGAGAAGAGGCCTGGTCCCATCAGACCTCCAGTCCCACGTAGGCCTGGTGCCCCCACTCTCTTTTTCATTTTGGGGTTTATTTATTTATTGATATATTTTAGCAACCTTTCCCCACCCCCATCCTCCCACCCTGCCCCTACTCTTTAACACAGTAACTTTTTATTTTGATATTTATTTATTTGAAACTGAGTCTTGCTCTATCGCCCAGGCTGGAATGCAGTGGCATGATCTCAGTTCACTGCAACTTCCTCCTGCAACCTCCTCCTGCCCCCCTGGTTCAAGTGATTCTCCTGCTTCAGCCTCCCAAGTAGCTGGGATTACAGGCGCGCACCACTACACCAGGCTAATTTTTGTATTTTTAGTAGAGACGGGGTTTCGTCATGTTTGCCAGGCTGGTCTCAAACTCCTGACCTCAGGTGATTTGCCTGCCTCAGCCTCCCAAAGTGCTGGGATTACAGACGTGAGCCACTGCACTCGGCCTGATGTCAATTTAAATAAAAGATAATTGCAAGAATAGTGCAAAGAATACTCATATACCCTTCACCCAGATTTTCTGTTTATGTTTTGCCTATTCCCTTTAACATTCTGCTTCCTCCTGCCTCTCTTTCCTCCTCTCCCTCTCTCTTATCCTTTCCCTCTCTCTACTCCCCACTCTCTCGCTGTCTCCTTCTGTGTCTCCTCTTTCTCTCTCCCTCTCCCTGACCTCCTTTCTCTCCCTCTCTCTCTCTCCCCCCATATATATGAACGCACACACATCCCTGTATGTGTATATATCATATGCATATATGTGTACATATATGGGTGGTTTACCTGAACCGTTTGTAAGTTGAAGGCATTACCACACTACCCCGGAATACTTCATTCTCTCACACAACCACAGCACAATCACCAAAATCAGGAAACAACTTTGCTACAGTTATCAAATCCAGTTAACTTTGGTAGGCCGTCCCTAGGTCCCACTGATTGGCTCGCTAACTGGTCCCTGGAACCACCATAGCTTCTGCTGGGGTGGCCACTGGGCACAGACCAAGAACACATCACCTCCACTGGCACCTACAGCAGTTGCCTGCCCTCAGGAGGGAGGAAGGGAACAACTCCTTTCCACTTCTGCACACAGTGTCATCAAATGCATGGACAAGGACAGCCCAGGTGTCCACCTGGACCTGAACACCCTCAAAACCGAGTTCCAGGAGCTTCAAAAGCTCATGGGCACCGGGCCCCCAACATCCTCCTGAACCCAAGCAGCAGCTGCAGCCCCACAGCATCCGGGTGCAAGTCAGGACCAGAAGGAGCTTCTGCAAAAGTGCTGGAGTCTCAGCGCATTTGAAATCCCCGAGAAGGCCAGGCATGGTGGCTCAAGCCTGTAATTCCAGCACTTTGGGAGGCCGAGACGGGCGGATCACGAGGTCAGGAGATCGAGACCATCCTGGTTAACATGGTGAACCCCGTCTCTACTAAAAATACAAAAAAGTAGCCAGGCGTGGTGGCGGGCGCCTGTAGCCCCAGCTACTCGGGAGGCTGAGGCAGGAGAATGGCGTGAACCCAGGAGGCAGAGCTTGCAGTGAGCCGAGACCGTGCCACTGCACTACAGCCTGGGCGACAGAGCGAGACTCCGTCTCAAAAAAAAAAAAAAAAAAGAAATCCCCCAGAGGCAGAGTGAGGCTGACTTCAGGAGTGCCTAAGACGGGGGGAAGCAGTGGCCTGTGTGCCCCAACCCCCACACAGTCCCTTGGGATGTGGTCTCTTTGGACTCCAGCTCTGACTTAAGCCACCTGGGGTGGGGCTGCTGTGCTGTGCCCAGCTTGAATATATCCATGTGTCTAGACGCATAATAACTTGAGTGCCTGAAGGCGCGATTCAGGATGGTCCTGGAGGCTGGGGAGTGGGTGGAGAATCCTCCCCTGTCTCTGGGAAGGGGGCCATCTGCAGTGAGTCTGAGCCCCATCGGCACATCTGAAGGTGCACCAGGAAAGGAGGGGGCTGTTCTTTGCTTCCTTCCCCCCTCTTCTCCCACACCAAGGTACGATCAGTGCGTACCAAGTACATATCATTCCTGTGACCAGCAGGTGCATGAAATATTTGCATAGCATTCACTGGACAAAATAGTCCTGCGGCGTGGACTTAATATGATAAAAGAAGACTGTGAGAGAACGAACATTGTTTTGAAAGGGCAGAGGGGTCAGGCCGGGCACAGTGGCTCATGCCTGTAATCCCAGGACTTTGGGAGGCTGAGACAGGTGGATCACAAGGTCAGGAGTTCGAGACCAGCCTGGCCAATATGGTGAAACCCTGTCTCTACTAAAAATACAAAAATTAGCTGGGCATGTGGTGCGCGCCTGTAGTCCCAGCTACTCGGGAGGCTGAGGTAGGAGAATCTCTTGAACCCGGGAGGCGGAGGTGGCAGTGAGCTGAGATTGTGCCCCTGCACTCCAGCCTGGGCAACAGAGAGAGACTCTGCCTTGAAAAAAATGAAAAAGAAAAAAGGAAAGGGCAGAAGGGTCTTTTCCTCCCACAACAGTTGGGTTCCTCTTATGTTTCAGCCCCAGTGAACAGAACTGTATCTGTGGGGGTGTCAGCCCTAAGCCCTGCCAGGTAACCTGTCTCCAGGTTCCCCAACTCCTAGATTCTCCTTACCTTCAGTTCACCCACTCCAACTCCTGCCACCTTTGGAGAGTGGCCAAGCCTCTTCCCATCTGCAGTGCTTCCCGGAGCTGGCAGATGCTGTCCTGTCCACCCAGGCTGAAACAGGGCATCAGGTGAACAGATCTTTCCTCAAATGGCATTTCAGATTCACCTTGCCCTGGCTTAAAAAATTATTTCCCAGCCGGGCGCAGTGGCTCACCCCTGTAATCCCAGCACTTTGGGAGGCCGAGGCAGGTGGATCATGAGGTCAGGAGATCGAGACCATCCTGGCTAACACAGTGAAACTCCGTCTGTACTAAAAAAGAAAATACAAAAATTTAGCTGGTGTGGTGGCGGGGTGAGACTCTGTCTCAAAAAAAAAAAAAAAAAAAAAAAGTATTTCCCAGCTCGGGGCAGTGGCTCATGCCTGTAATCTCAGCACTTTGGGAGACCAAGGAGGGAGGATCCCTTGAACCTAGGAGTTCAAGATCAGCCTGGGCAACACAGTGAGACCCCATCTCTATAAAATTTTTAAAAAATTAGCCAGGCAAGGCCATGCCCAGTGGCTCACGCCTGTAATCCCAGCACTTTGGGAGGCTGAGGCAGGTGGATCACCTGAGATCAGGAGTTTGAGACTAGCCTGGCCAACATGGTGAAACCCTGTCTCCACTAAAATTACAAAAAATTAGCTGGGCATGGTGGTGAGCATCTGTAATCCCAACTACTCGGGAGGGTGAGGCATGAGAATCGCTTGAATCTAAGAGGCAGACGTTGCAGTGAGCTGAGATCCAGCCATTGCATTCCAGCTAGAGCAACAAGAGTGAAACTCCATCTCAAAAAAAAAAAATTAGTCGGGCATGCACCTATAGTCCCAGCTACTCTGGAGGCTGAGATGGGAGGATCACTTGATCCTGGGAGGTCAAAGCTGCAGTGAGCAATGATTGGGCCACTGTACTCCAGCCAGGGAGAAAGAGTGAGACCCAGTCTCAAAAAAAAAAAAAAAAAAAAGAGGACTTTTTGTTTCTTTTTCTTTTCTTTTCTTTTTTTTTTTTTAAGACGGAGTCTCACTCTGTTGCCCAGGCTAGAATCCAGTGGCATGATCTCAGCTCACTGCAACCCCCGGCTCCCAACTTCGAGTGATTCTCCTGTTTCAGCCTCCCAAGTAGCTGGGATTACAGGCCTGCACCACCATGCCCAGCTAATTTTTTGTATTTTTAGTAGAGACGGGGTTTCACCATGTTGGCCAGGCTGGTTTTGAACTCCTGACCTCAGGTGATCCACCCACCTCAGCCTCTCAAAGTGCCAGGATTATAGGCATGAGCCATCATGTCCCGCCAAAAAAAGAATATTTTGAGAGAAAGACAGCGACCCCATAACTTTGTTTGTTTGTTTTGTTTTGAGATGGAGTCTCGCTCTGTTGCCCAGGCTGGAGTGCAATGGTGCCATCTTAGCTCACTGCAACCTCCACCTCCCAGATTCAAGTGATTCTCTTGCCTCAACCTCCCAAGTAGCTGGGATTACAGGCTCCCGCCACCATGCCCAGCTCATTTTTGTATCTTTTTTTTTTTTTTTTTTTTTTTTTTGCGATGGAGTCTCACTCTGTAGCCCAGGCTGGAGTGCAGTGGCATGATCTCGGCTCACTGCAAGCTCTGCCTCCTGGGTTCATGCCCTTCTCCTGCCTCAGCCTCCGGAGTAGCTGGGACTACAGGTGCCCGCCATCATGCCCGGCTTATTTTTTGTATTTTTAGTAGAGATGGGGTTTCACTGTGTTAGCCAGGATGGTCTCGATCTCCTGACCTTGTGATCCGCCTGCCTTGGCCTCCCGAAGTGCTGGGATTACAGGCGTGAGCCACCGCGCCCGGCCTAATTTTTGTATCTTTAGTAGAGACGGGGTTTTGTCATGTTGGCCAGGCTGGTCTCGAACTCCTGACCTCAGGTGATCCACCCGCTTCAGCCTCCCAAAATGCTGGTATTAAAGGCTTGAGCCACAGCGCCCGGCTTCGCATAACTTTGATCACAGTATATTGTTATAATCATTCTATTTTATTAGTTATTGTTAATCTCTTAGAAGGAATACTTCATACCATTTGCCAGTTTATAAATTAAACTTTATCATAGGTATGTATATACAGGAAAGAACATAGTGTACACAGGGTTCAGTATTATCCATGGTTTCAGAAGGTCTTGGAGTGAATCCCGTGGATAAGAGAGGCTATTGTGGCTCTTGGAGATATTCCACGTGGTCAACATAGATCTCTTTGTAATGGCTGCAGGGTTTGATGCTGCTTGAATGCGTTTATGCCCTAATGAACACTAGGCTGTTTCTTGTGTTTTTGCTATACTCAATAACGTCACAGTGGAAATTCTATTTTTTCCCCCCAACTTTTACTTTAAGTTCCAGGGTATATGTGTAAGATGTGCAGGTTTGTTACACAGGTAAATGTGTGTCATGATGGCTTGCTGCACACACACAGTAGAAATTTTTTTTTTTTTTTTTTTCTTTGAGATGGAGTCTGGCTCTGTCACCCAGGCTGGGGTGCAGGGGCACAGTCTCAGCTCACTGCAACCTCCGCCTCCTGGATTCAAGTGATTCTCCTGCCTCAGCCTCCCAAGTATCTAGGATTACAGGTGTGCACCACCACACCTGGCTAATTTTTGTATTTTTAGTAGAGACAGGGTTTTGCCATGTTGGCCAGGCTGGTCTTGAACTCCTGACCTCAGGTGATTCGCCCACCTTGGCCTCCGAAAGTGCTGGGATTACAGGCATGAGCCACCGTGCCCGGCCCACAGTGGAAATTCTTGAATGCTATTCAGTGTGAGAGAAAGAGGCGGTGTGGTGGGGTGGGTGGTGGATGGATGTAGCTGGCTTCTTGGGACATGCACACCATTCTTGGGGTGCAGCAGACGCTTGTCCTACATGTGGGTAGCATTGTCCCATCAAGGTCAAGGTGTTGGTCCCAACGCTGAGACCCTGGGGCATTCAGGGACAGACCCAAATGTCAGGGAGACGGAGGACAGGGCAGACAGGAGACTGAAGCAGAAGGCGGAGGGTAGCTGGCTTGGGGAAGCCCTTACCCAGGGGTCCGCAAACTTTTCCTGAAAAGGGCCAGATAGGAAATGCCTCAGGCAGTAGGGGCCAGGAGGTCACTGTCACCACCACTCCGCTCTGCCCTGTAGCTGGAAAGCTGCCCTAGTCAATACGTAAATGAACGAACAGGGCCGTGTCCCAATACAACTTTATTTATCAACATGGAAATTTAAGTTTTATGTAATTTCTACATGTTATGAAATAATATTTTTTGTGCTTCTTTATGAACCATCTAAAAATATAATGCCATTCTGGCTGGGCGCGGTGGCAGGCGCCTGTAGTCCCAGCTGTTCGGGAGGCTGAGGCAGGAGAATTGCTTGAACCTGGGAGGTGGAGGTTGCAGTGAGCCGAGATCACACCACTGCACTCCAGGCTGGGTGACAGAGTGAGACTCCATCTCCAAAAAAAAAAAAAAGTGATGCCATTCTTAGCTGGTGGGTCATACAAAAACGCTAGAGGTAAGTCATCTTTGTCATGCTCTGTCAGCAGATAGAGGGGCCAGATGAGGCTTACAGGTGGCTCCCGGCATCTCTGAGCATTGACTCGTGGACGTTCCCTGGAGCCTCCCTGAAGCTCCATCCGGGCTGGGAAGAGGGAGGACCTGGAGATTTTCACAAGTATCCCAGCAGTGAGAATGGACTCTTGCCGGGCAGGCAGACACAGCAAGGCTCTCCTGGGTGCTGGGGAAAATTGAAGCTGGCAGCTTCAGCTCCGAAAGCTCTTTGGAGAGGCTTCCCAAGGTGGGGTGCACTTGGACCAGGCTCCAGGTGTCGTCAGAACTACTGGAAGATCGTTTTCAAGATAATCTGGAACAGGAAGAGAAGGCACAAAAGCCCCAGAATCGGAGAAGCTCTTGGCAGGAATTTGATTAAGGAAACGAGACAGGGCTGGATGCAGTGAGTCATGTCTGCAACCCCAACACTTTGGAAGGCTGAGGCAGGAAGACACTTGAAGTCAGGAGTTCAAGACAGCCTGGTTAGAGGTATAATATGCTGAGATTAAAAAAGAAGACGACCAGTCTGGGGAGCAGAGAGAGACCCCATCTCTACAGAAACATTTAATAATTAGCAGGGCACAGTGGCACACCTCTGTAGTCCCAGCTACTCAGGAGGCTGAGGCAGGATCACCACTTGAGCCCAGGAGGCGGCAGAGAACTAAGATTCTGCCACTGTACTCCAGCCTGAGTGCAACTTAGGAGACCCTGTCTCTAAAGAAAAAAAAAGAAAGAAACGAGATGTTCTTAGGTTCTTTCTTTCCTAGGTTCTCAGGTGGTTTTTTTTTGTTTTGTTTTGTTTTGTTTTTGAGATAGTCTTGCTCCATTGCCCAGGCTGGAGTGCAATCTTGGCTCACTGCAATCTCTGCCTCCTGGGTTCAAGCAATTCTCATGCCTCAGCCTCCTGAGTGGCTGGGATTACAGGCACGCACCATCACATCTGGCTAATTTTTTTTGTATTTTTAGTAGAGACGGAGTTTCTCCATGCTGGCCAGGCTGGTCTCGAACTCCTGGTTTGCGCATCTAAGAGGCTGCGGCAGGATCCGTGCTGTCTACCCCGAAAGGGATGCCAGGGATGAGGCCCCACCTGGGTGAGCACGTTGTCCTTCTGGGTCAGATTCTCAACGATTTCAAAGTGGTCCACATCATGGAGCTGTTCAAACGAGGCTTTCCACTCTCCTTGACACAGGGTCTGGGGCGGGGAGACATGGGGGGAGGGGCCTGAGCAGTGGGAAAGGAGGTGGGGCAGGACATGGGGCCATGCCTGGCACAGGTCAGGGTTCACTGTGTTAAATAAATGACGGATGAGGCAAATAATGAGCTCACATGACCCTCGACCTCTGGTCACAAACCTGTGTTGAGAGTACCTGGTAAAACTCCCAGGACTGTCGGTGAAATTCGGGGGAGTCGAACTGGCCCACGACCACCAGCACACGGCAGGTGGGGTCCACCGGCTGCGCCTGGGCCACCTTCAGCTGGGGGCTGTTCCTCTGAGCGTCCTCCCTGGGGTGGGGAGTGGATGGGTCAGGACGGAGAGAAGCCGGGCTCCAGGTGAGCCAGGGGAGGTGGTGGGCAGGTAACTCACAGGGTCAGCTGCAGAGCGATGTTCTGTGAAGTATACATGATGGGCTCCAGGTCAAAGACCCCACTCACGAGGAAAAACCCTGTGAGGGTGCAGAATCGTCACAGGACCGGGCTCCAGGCGGAGCAAGGCAGGGCCAGCCCACCCCCACGGCCAGAGGGGCAGGACCAGGGGAGGGGGCACGGAGGAAGCAGAGAAGGCCTTGCTCAGAGGGCTGGAAGCCCTGCGGTCAAGCCACTCACAGCTGGGAGGATTTCAATCAGTTGGCCCAAACCGCAAGGCTCATGGGGAGATGAAGGTTGCCCAGCCAGGCTGCAGCCCCCATGGAAACCTTTGAGGTTGGGCGTGACCCCATGCTTGGTCCAGTTGGCAAGGAGCATCATGGCGGCCAGGTGGGCCCCGGCTGAATGTCCACATAGGTAAATTCCCCTGGGAGGGGTCAGAGCAGAGAACTGGATTTGCACACAGTTTCCCCACAACATCAGGCCCACTTCAAAGAGTCCCAATTTGCTTTCTGCTCCACAGGCCGGAGGGGAAGCTTGGCTGTGTCCGAGGGACTGATTGCACTGTCCTCCCACCCAGTGAGGTCCAACAGGAAGAAAATCTACCAGCAACACCCACCCATTGCTTGGATACCGCGTCTGGACAAACGCAACGCTGCGGGTCACCTGGTCTACCATCTGGTCCAGGGTGCCTGCACAGAGAGTATGAGCTGGGTCAGGAACTCGCTTCCTCCTAAAGCCCACACCGGCCCTCGGACCTGCAGCAACCACCCCTATTACCTTTGGGGGCGATGTCATAAGCCACTATTACCACGGCCACTCCCTGTGCCGTCAGCGGGTCGACCATGAAGGCAGACTCGTCCTTACTGCAGAGAGAGACACAGATGTGACAGCTGGAGGCAGCCTGGCCACTACGCTGCTTCCTGTGTCCTGGACACACCACTTTCCAGATGTTCTGTCCATGCACAGCACCACCCCTTTCTGGCCCCGTTTGAGAGAGGGAAGCGGACAGGATCTCTCCCTGCCACATCACATACTAGCTATGGGACCATGGGGGAGCTTCATGTAACTTTTTCTTTTTTTTTTTTTTTGAGACGGAGTCTCGCTGTGTCGCCCAGGCTAGAGTGCAGTGGCGCAATCTCGGCTCACTGCAAGCTCTGCCTCCCGGGTTCACGTCATTCTCCTGCCTCAGCCTCCGGAGTAGCTGGGACTACAGGCGCCCGCCACCACGCCAGGCTAATTTTGTTTTTGTATTTTTAGTAGAGATGGGGTTTCACCAGGTTAGCCAGGATGGTCTCGATCTCCTGACCTTGTGATCCGCCCACCTCGGCCTCCCAAAGTGCTGGGATTACAGGCGTGAGCCACCGCGCCCGGCCGTAACTTTATTTTTCTAAGCGATAGGGCCTCGCTCTGTCGCCCAGGCTGGAGTGCAATGGCGTCATCACGGTTCACTGCAGCCTCGACCTCCTGGGCTCAAGCAATCCTCCTGCCTCAGTCTCCCAAGCAGGAGTACAGGTGTGCACCACTATGCACAGCAAATTTATTTATTTATTTATTTATTTAATTTTTTTATTTTTTTTTTTGAGACGGAGTCTCGCTCTGTCGCCCGGGCTGGAGTGCAGTGGCCGGATCTCAGCTCACTGCAAGCTCCGCCTCCCGGGTTTACGCCATTCTCCTGCCTCAGCCTCCCGAGTAGCTGGGACTACAGGCGCCCGCCACCTCGCCCGGCTAGTTTTTTGTATTTTTTAGTAGAGACGGGGTTTCACCGTGTTAGCCAGGATGGTCTCGATCTCCTGACCTCGTGATCTGCCCGTCTTGGCCTCCCAAAGTGCTGGGATTACAGGCTTGAGCCACCGCGCCCGGCCTATTTTTTCTTTTGTAGAGATGGGGGTCTTGCTATGTTGACCAGGCTGGTTTCTAACTCAATCCTCCCGCCTCGGCCTCCCAATGTGTGGGATTATAGGTGTGAGCCACCGTGCCTGGCAATTTATGTAACTTCTAAGCCTGGTTTCCTCATCTGTATAAAATAGAGGCAATTATATTCCCTCTGTTAGGGAACTGTTTTTGAGAATTAAAGACCAGCAGTGTAGAGAGTTTTGTGTGGAATAAATGTAAGCTTTTTTTTTTTGAGACAGAATCTCGTCGTGTCACCCAGGCTGGAGTGCAGTGGCATGGTCTTGGCTCACTGCAACCCCCCCTCCTGGGTTCAAGCGATTCTCCTGCGTTAGCCTCCTGAGTAGCTGGGATTACAGGCACACGCCACCACGTCCAGCTAATTTTTGTATTTTTAGTAGACACAGGGTTTCACCATGTTGGCCAGGCTGGTCTCAAACTCTTGACCTCAAGTGATCCGTCCGCCTTGCCCTTCCAAAGTGTTGGGATTACAGGCGTGAGCCCCCGTGCCTGGCCATTAAATGTAAGCTATTAACATGAAGATGCTTGAAGGCAACGCTGTAGGAAGACCGTAGGGAACGCAGTGTCTGTCAAGATCCCAAATTCCCAAATACCCACAAAAAGCTTACAGTGACCAACTGTCCCATTTTACCTTGGACTTTCATTATTTTTTTTCTAAAGTACTGAAAACCCCATGTCCTAGGAAACCCCTCCTCAGTCCCAAGCAAACGGGGACAGTGGTTGGTCACTCTGGCTTTTCCTTTGATTCAAGAGGAGGCTGAACATGCTTCTCACTGGTTGCAGTGGGTTGAACTGTGTCCCCCCAAAAGATATGTCCAAATCCTAACCCCAGAACCTGTGACTATGACCTTATAAAAAAAAAAAAAAGGAGGCCAGGCACGGTGACTCACACCTGTAATCCCAGCACTTTGGGAGGCCGAGGCGGGCGGATCACAACGTCAGATTGAAACCACTGTGACTAATACGGTGAAAACCCATCTCTACTAAAAACACAAAAAAATTAGCCGGGCGTGGTGGCGGGTGCCTGCAGTCCCAGCTACTCTGGAGGCTGAGGCAGGAAAATGGGGTGAACCCGGGAGGCGGAGCTTGCAGTGAGCCGAGATGGTGCCACTGCACTCCAGCCTGCGGGACAGAGCAAGACTCCATCTCAAAAAAAAAAAACCAAAAAAAAAAACCAGGAGGCTGGTGTGGTGGCTCACGCCTGTAATCCCAGAACTTTGAGAGGTCAAGGCGGGAGGATCACTTGAGGTCAGGAGTTCAAGACCAGCCTGGCCAACATGGTGAAACCCTGTCTCTACTAAAAATACAAAAATTAGCTGGGCCTGGTGGTGCGCACCTGTAATCCCAGCTACTTGGGAAGCTGAAGCAGAAGAATTGCTTGAGCCTGGGAGGCAGAAATTGCAGCGAGCTGAGGTCGCACCACTGCGTTCCAGTCTGGGGTAGAGTGAGACTCTGTCTCAAAAAAAAGAAGAGGAAGATAGGAGACCCAGGAACACAAGGATCACATGTGAATGGAGGCAGAGGCTGGAGCTCTGTGGACACAAGCCAAGGACTGCCTGAGGCCACAGGAAGCTGGAGGAGGCAGGAAGGATCCTCCCTAGGAACCTGGCCCACATTTGACTTGAGACTTCCGCTCTCCAGTGCTGTGAGACACGGGCCTGTGGGAATCACCCAGCTGTGGCCTTTTGGTTGGGGCAGCCCTGGAGGAAGAGTCCCCCAGGGAAAGTGGAATCTCTCCTGCAGTCCACCATCCACATCCCCTGACTCACCTTCCACTCTGCCAGTATCCTCCGTGAAAGAACAGGAAGAAAGGCAAAGCTGCAAAACAAAAAACCAAGCACAAGGTGCATGAGTGGGGCCCGCCCTGCTGAGCTCTGCCACTGGACCCCCAAGTCCCAGGACCCCTAGCCCCTTCGCTGACAACCTTCAGCTGCCTTGTCAGGGAAGTAAATGTCCACTTTCTCCCCTTCGCCGTCTCCATAGGGGACATGCAGCAGGCTCTTCCTGGTGGCCCGGGCCCTCCTGGTGGCTGTCTCAGAAATGGACAAGTTGCTGTTAGCACAAGCTCAGGTGGTGGCAATTTCTTTTCTTCTTTTTTTTTGGGGGGGATGAAATATCACTCTGTTGCCCAAGCTGGAGTGCAGTGACGTGATCTCGGCTCACTGCAACCTCCCCCTCCCCAGTTCAAGCGATTCTCCTGCCTCAGCCTCCCAAGTAGCTGGGACTACAGGCACACGCCACTATGCCCAGCTAACTTTTTTGTTTTTGTTTTTGTTTCAAATAGAGACAGGGTTTCACCATGTTGGCCAGGCTGGTCTTGAACTCCTGACCTGGTGATCTGCCCACCTTGGCCTCCCAAAGTGCTGGGATTACAGTCGTGAGCCACTGCGCCCAGCCAGGTGGCGGCAATTTCTATTTCAGCTCGGGTAGAAGCCTTCCGGCTGAAAGCTGCCTTAAGTTGACATGTTGAGCTTCAGCTCTGAGCACCTCCCATTGAAAGAGGACTGCCAGGCCGGGCGCGGTGGCTCAAGCCTGTAATCCCAGCACTTTGGGAAGCCGAGACGGGCGGATCACAAGGTCAGGAGATCGAGACCATCCTGGCTAACACGGTGAAACCGTCTCTACTAAAAAAATACAAAAAACTAGCTGGGCGAGGTGGCGGGCGCCTGTAGTCCCAGCTACTCGGGAGGCTGAGGCAGGAGAATGGCTGAACCCGGGAGGCGGAGCTTGCAGTGAGCCGAGATTCGGCCACTGCACTCCAGCCTGGGCGACAGAGTGAGACTCCGTCTCACAAAAAAAAAAAAAGGGACTGCCAGGTGGGGCGTGGTGGCTCACGCCTGTAATCCCAGCACTTTGGGAGGCCGAGGTGGGCGGATCACAAGGTCAGGAGATTGAGACCATCCTGACTAACACGGTGAAACCCCGTCTCTACTAAAAATACAAAAAATTAGCTGGGCGTGGTGGCGGGCGCCTGTAGTCCCAGCTGCTTGGGAGGCTGAGGCAGGAGAATGGCGTGAGCCCGGTAGGCAGAGTTTGCAGTGAGCTGAGATCGTGCCACTGCACTCCAGCCTGGGCGACAGAGCGAGACTCTTGTCTCAAAAAAAAAAAAGAGAGTGAGGACTGCCAGTCCAGACGTCTGTCAACAAATGTACTGTGGTTCTGCCAGGATGCTTTTCAGCATGACTTTACTACATACTTATCACATGCGCTATACTTTTTTGTTTTAAAGGGCAGGGGCTCACTATGTTGCCCAGGCTGGAGTGCAGTGGCTATTCACAGGTGCGATCACAGCATACTACAGCCTCTAACTCCCAGCCTCAAGCAATCCTCCTGCCTCAGCCTCCTGAGTAGCTGGGATTACGGGCACATGCCACCACATCTGGCTAATTTTCCTATTTTTAGTAGAGACAGGGTGTCATTGTATTGGCGAGGCTGGTCTCCAGCTCAACCTCAGGTGATCTACCCACCTCGGCCTCCCAAAGTGCTGGGATTACAGGTGTGAGCCACTGCGCCTGGCCTCTTGCTTTATTTTTTATCCTAGCATTCATCGTTGTTTTGTTTTTGTTTTTTGCAATGGAGTCTTGCTCTGTCACCCAGGCTGGAGTGCAGTGGTGCCATCTTAGCTCACTGCAACTTCTGCCTCCTGGGTTCCAGCAATTCTCGTGCCTTAGACTGTATTTTCTAAAACTTAAAAAAAAAATTAGCTGGATGTGGTGGCGGGAACCTGTAATTTCGGCTACTCGGGAGGCTGAAGTGGGAGGATTACTTGAACCTGGGAGGCAGAGGCTGCAGTGAGCTGAGACTGTGCCACTGCACTCCAGCCTGGGTGACAGAGCGAGATTCTGAAAAAAGGAAGGAAGGAAGAAAAAGGGCATCCAGACCAGTGGGAATGACCAGTCAGTAAACCCTGCCTCCCCTCCCACCGCAGCGACGCACTCCTAGTATTCACAGCCAGAACACAGCGCCCTTGGGAGAAGGAACCCGGTCTAGTCATCTTTCCAAGAACTCCCTGCTTTGCTGAAAATAGATGTTGCATTTGTTTACCAGGGCAGCTGTAACAAAGTACTACAAATTGAGTGTCTCAGAGCAGTAGAACGTTCTCCCACAGTTCTAGAGGCCAGAAGTCTGAAATTAAAGTGTGGACGCTGCCACACTCCACCAATGCCTCTTTTGCCTCCGGCAGCTCCTGGTGGCTCCAGGTGTTCCAAGGCCTGTGGCTACGTCACTCCAGTCACCTCTGCCTCTTCCAGTCTCTGCCACGGTCTTCACGTGGTCCCCTCTCTGTGTGTCCCTCCCTCTTCTGTCTCTTAGCAGGACACCAGTCGTGGGATTTAGAGCCCACCCTAACCCAGAATGACTCGACTTTAGCTAATAACACCTACAAAGATGGTCTTTCCAAATAAGGAAATACCAGCCAGGCACCTGTAATCCCAGCACTTTGGGAGGCTGAGGCGGGCAGATCACTTGAGGTCAGGAGTTGAGACCATCCTGGCCAACATGGTAAAACCCTGTCTCTACTGAAAATACAAAAATTATCTGGGCATGGTGGTGCGTGCCTGTAGTCCCAGCTACTTGGGAGGCTGAGGCAGGAGAATTGCTTGAACCCGGAGGCAGCAGTTGCAGTGAGCTGAGATCACACCACTGCACTCCAGCCTGGGCAACAGAGCAAAACTCTGTCTTAAGCAAAACAAAACAAAACAAAAAACACCAAATAAGGAAATATCTTGACAGGTTCCCAGGGTTAGGATTTGGACATGTCTTTTTAAAATTTATTTTTATTTATTTATTTTTTAATGTCATGGTGGGGGTCACCTTTATTTGGCACTGCAGATGCTAAGTGTTTTACATAACACAATTTTCAGAATTCTAGCTAGTCAGGGGGACTCTGGGGGCCAGCCTGCAGACCCATGCCCCACCTCTCCCATCCTGCCATCCCAAGGATCCAGACACCCCCTTCTCACAGCTGTGCTCAGGCACCATCAGCGGATCCTTGGAGTGCTGGGTTGATCTCCCCAAAAGAGGTGGAATCCAGTTCCCTGTAAAACCTGCATCTCAGAAAGGGCTCTATGTGTTAACCTGCAACTTGGGGCCCCTGTCCCTGAAGGCCCCCTGGCCCCAACTTTGGTGGCCACAGTGGGCCTAGAAAAAGAAAAACCTGGCCGGGCATGGTGGGTCACACCTGTAATCCCAGCACTTTGGGAGGTCAAGGTGGGTGGATCACAGGTCAGGCATTCGAGACCACCCTGGCCAATATGGTGACACCCCATCTCTACTAAAAATACAAAAATTAGCCGGGCCCCTGTACTCTCAGCTACTCAGGAGGCTGAGGCAGGAGAATCGCTTGAACCAGGAAGTGGAGGTTGCAGTGAGCCGAGATTGCACCATTGCACTCCAGCCTGGGCAACAGAGCAAGACTGTCTCAAAAAAAAAAAAAAACACAAAAAACCCCTGTGTTTCCCTCAGGTGGGTGATTCATTCTGCAACTCTAGAAGGGTAAACACAGCAGAGGAAGAAAAAGCATGGGGCCGAGAGCTTGTACGAACTGCATCTATGCCAGAATGCAGAACTGTAAACTGGGCTGTCTCCACCTGGGCTGGATAGATTAAAGCTGAGGGAAATCAAAAGGAAGTTGCCCATGTGCCAATCCAGGCAGGAAGCTGCCTTTGCAGAACACCAGTGAGGCTGCAAAACCTGTTTTGCCAGCACCCATATTACCAACCACTTTACCAACCCTGAATGGCTCCCTATGTACTGACAAGAAGCTATCTATGTACAGACAAGGAAACATCTCCAAGAAATACTAAGTGAAACTGGCAGGGTGGAACTGTGTGTACTACGGGGCCATTTGGATGAAAGAGGGGGGAATCTATATCCATATGAATAACAATGGCCCCCTTGATGGGGGCCAGGGGAACTGGGAGGATGCAAAGGAAGAGGAGCGAGCATTTCACTGAAAAGCCTTGTGTGGTTTTTGTTTTTGTTTTTTTGAGACAGTCTCACTCTGTCGCCAAGCTGGAGTCCACTGGCGCAATCTTGGCTCACTGCAACCTCCGCCTCTGGGGTTCAAGTGATTCTCCTGTCTCCGTCTTCCAAGCAGCTGGGATTACAGGTGTGGGCCACCACACCCGTCTTATTATTATTATTAGTTTTTTGAGGCAGAGCTTTGCTCTTGTCACAGGCTAGAGTGCAATGGCGCAATCTCTGCTCACTGCAACCTCTGCTTCCTGGGTTCAAGTGATTCTCCTGCCACAGCATCCCAAGTAGCTGGGATTACAGGCACCTGTCACCATGCACAGCTTATTTATTTATTTATTTTTGTATTTTTAGTAGAGACGGGGTTTCACCATGTTGGCCAGGTTGGTCTCGAGTTCCTGACCTTGAATGATATCCCTGCCTTGGCCTCCCAAAGTGCTGGGATTATAGGTGTGAGCCAGTTCACCTGGTCTGAGCTAATTTTTGTATTTCTAGGAGAGACGGGGTTTCACAGTGTTGGCCAGTCTGGTTTCGAACTCCTGAATTCACTTTTTATTTTTGAGACACAGTTTCACTCTGTCACACAGGCTGGAGTGTAGTGGTGCAATCTCGGCTCACTGCAGCCTTAACCTCCTAGGTTCAGATAAGCTTCCCACCTCAGCCACCAGAGTAGCTAAAAATACAGGCGTGTGCCACCACGCCTGGCTAATTTTTGTATTTTTTGTAGAGACAGGGTTTCGCCATGTTGCCCAGGCTGTTCTCGAACTCCAGGGCTCAAGTGATCCTCCCACCTTAGCCTCCCAAGTGGATGGGACGACAGGCAAGCACCACCACACCCAGTTAATTTTTATTTTTTTTTGTAGAGACCAGGTCTTGCTATGTTGCCCAGCTGGTTTCGAACTCCTGGGCTCAAGCTGTCCTCCTGCTTTCGTTTCCCAAAGTCTGGGATTACAGGCATGTGCCACCAGACTTGGCCCCCTCTCTTTCTCAAACCACATCTGATCATCAGGAAATCCTTGGACACCCCCTCCACTGTGTGTCCTGGGTCTAGAGTCTCCTCCCCACCTGCACTGAGACCACTCTGCTTGGATCCCCTTTGACCTGTTCCTCGGAAGGCAGCAGCCACCCCTCTAGGTTCTTCCAGCTTCTACCCGGATTCCCTACAGCCACAAGCGTGAGCTGGTTATAACAAGCTCTCATCCATCCTGGGCTCCTGTCTGAGTCAGCCTGGGCGGCCATAACAAAATACCACAGACTGGGGAGACCTAATGGAAATTTTATTTTCTCACAGTTCTGCAAACTGGAAGTCCAAGCTCAAGGTGCCAGCAGGGCTGCAGACCTGCCACCAATCCTTTGCTGAAAGGCATCTGGGCTGTCTCCCAGGCCATGCTACCACAAACGCCCCTGCTGTGAATAGCCTTGTACACCCATTACCACAGCACTTGCAAGCATCTGTAGGACGCCCTCTCAGGGGTAGAATTCTGGGTCAAAAGGCAGATGCATTTGTCACCATGAGGCCATTGCCAGCTGCCATCCATGTGGGTTTGCCAACAACCCTGCCCCAGCACAGTGTGAAGACAATGCGCCCCACAGGCTCGTCGGCGTGGCTTCATCAGAAGGTCGTGATTTAATTAACACAGGAGTTCTTAAGCCTATAAATGGACTAGATTAATGTTGTGTTACAGTTAAGAAAAACATCATGAAATGTATGTTCTAAGTGGAATGGCAATTAAAACCAAGCGGCTGTAGGTGTTCATTATCATGCATAAGCCTCCCTCAGATATTAACTAACCTCAAGAAAGAGAAATTGCCTCTCTCTAGGAGAGGGCAGCTGGGGTGCAGAGCCAGAGAATGAGTGACTCATGCCCCCCACAGAGGGCCCTCCAGGCCCTGAACCCCAGGGCAAGAACACAGGAGGGCTTCAGCGTGACACCCCAGAACAAACCTTATGGCAAACTTCCTTTCTTATTAAAGCAAAAGCTTCGTTGCTATTATTTACAACTCAGGCTATATGGAAATGGTGCTATGAATAGGCATGTAAAAGTGCTTGTTTGAGTACCTGTTTTCAATTGTTTCGGGTTAGAAATAATTTCTGTGTCTTTTTTTTTTTTTTCAGATGGAGTTTCATTCTTTGTTGCCTAGGCTGGAGTGCAATGGCGCAGTCTTGACTCACTGCAACCTCCCACACCTGGGTTCAAGCTATTCTCCTACTTCAGCCTCCCCAGTGGCTGGGATTGCAGGCATGTGCCACTACTCATGGCTAATTTTTGTATTTTCAGTACAGAAGGGGTTTTGTCATGTTGATCAGGCTGGTCTCGAACTCCTGACCTCAAGTGATCTGCCCACCATGGCTTCCCAAAGTGCTGGGATTACAGGCATGAGCCACGGAGCCCAGCCTGGGTTAGAAATAATTTCTAATGTTGTGCATGGTATTAAAAACAGGACTGCAAGGCCGGGCGCGGTGGCTCTTGCCTGTAATCCCAGCACTTTGGGAGGCTGAGGCGGGTGGATCACCTGAGGTCGGATCACCTGAGGTCGGGAGTTCAAGACCAGCCTGATCAACATGGAGAAACCCAATCTCTACTAAAATTACAAAATTAGGCCAGGGGCGGTGGCTCAAGCCTGTAATCCCAGCACTGTGGGAGGCCGAGACGGGCGGAGATCGAGAGCATCCTGGCTAACATGGTGAAACCCCGTCTCTACTAAAAAATACAAAAAAACTAGCCGGGCGAGGTGGCGGGCGCCTGTAGTCCCAGCTACTTGGGAGGCTGAGGCAGGAGAATGGCGCAAACCCGGGAGGCGGAGCTTGCAGTGAGCTGCGATCCGGCCACTGCACTCCAGCCTGGGCAAGAGAGCGAGACTCTGTCTCAAAGAAAAAAAAAAAAATACAAAATTAGCCGGACGTGGTGGCACATGCCCGTAATCCCAGCTACTTGGGAGACTGAGGCAGAAGAATTGCTTGAACCAAGGAGGCGAAGGTTGCAGTGAGCTGAGATCGCTCCATTGCACTCCAGCCTGGGAAACAAGAGTGAAACTCCGCCAAAAAAAAACCCCCAAAAACAAAAACAAAACCAGGACTGCAGGGCCGCACATGGCAGCTCATGCCTGTAGTCCCAGCACTTTGGGAGGTCGAGGTGGGCAGATCACCTGAGGCCAGGAGTTCGAGACCAGCCTGGCCAACACAGTGAAACCCTGTCTCTACTAAAAATACAAAAATTAGCCGGGAATGGTGGTGCACATCTGTAATCCCAGCGATTCAGGAAGCTGAGGCACAATAATTGCTTGAACCCGGGAGGCGAAGGTTGCAGTGAGATGAGACGGCACCACTGCCCTCCAGCTTGGGCAACAGAGTGAGACTCTGTCTCGAAAGAAAAAAAAGAAACTGTCCCCTTTAAACACTCACTCCCCATTCCTCCCTCCCCTTGCCCCTAGCAACCACCATTCCATTTCTTGTCTTTATTAATTTGACTTCTCTAGGGACCTCATTTAAATGAAATCATACAGAATTTAACTTTTGTATCTGGATAAAAAATATATACAGCATTTTGCTGACTGTAAAATTTGTTTTTTTGGGCCGGGTGCGGTGGCTCACACCTGTAATCCCAGCATTTTGGGAGGCCGAGGCACGTGGATCACCTGATGTCAGGAGTTCGAGACCAGCCTGACCAACATGGAGAAACCCCGTCTCTACTAAAAATAAAAAATTAGCTGGGCATGGTGGCATGTGCCTGTAATCCCAGCTACTCAGGAGGCTGAGGCAGAAGAATCGCTTGAACCCGGGAGGCGGAGGTTACGGTGAGCCGAGTTTGCACCACTGCACTCCAGCCTGGGCAACAAGAGCGAAACTCTATCTTAAAAATAAAAAAAGTATTTTTAATAAAGGTCACAGTAAAACTAATTTAAAAGTTAGTGGTAAAGGAAATGGTTTTTAAACCCCTTCTCTGCCAGCCTACTGCACCCTGGCCACACTCACACAGTGGTCAGACTTTTTTCTCCCTGAGTCCAGACAAGAGAGGCCAGGCCTTGACGGGGATGAGGCTGTCTACCCATTACAAGCGAACAATCCTCATGGCAAGTTAATAGGCTGGCATTGTAAGGACGAATACAAATCAAAAATGAGAAAAAAACATAATTCCCCCTGGTGCAAAGAAGGAAAAGTGTGGCCAGACACGGTGGCTCACATCTATAATCCCAGCACTTTGGGAGGCGGGCAGATCACTTGAGGCCAGGAGTCCCAGACCAGCCTGGCCAACATGGCGAAACCCGTCTCTACTAAAAATACAAAATTAGCTGGCATGGTGGCACGCGCCTGTAATTCCAGCTACTCAGGAGGCTTGAGACACAAGAATGTGAGACACAAGAATGGCTTGAACCCAGGAGGCAGAGGTTGCAATGAGCCAAAATCACGCCACTGCACTCCAGCCTGGGTGAGAGAGCAAGGCCTTGTCTCAAAGAAAAAACAAACAAAAAACCCAGTACATAAAGAAATATGCAGCCTTGAACTCCTAGGCAGCAGTCATCCTCCCACCTCTGCCTCTCAAGTAGGTGGAAGTACAGGTGCACACTACTGCACCCTGCTAATTAAAAAAAATTTTTTTTTTTTTTTGAGATGGAGTCTCGCTCTGTCGCCTAGGCTGGAGTGTAGTGGCACCATCTCAGCTCACTGCAAGTTCCTCCCGGGTTCAAGACATTCTCCTGCCTCAGCCTCCCAAGTAGCTGGGACTATAAGCGCCCGCACCACACTTGACTAATTTTTTGTATTTTTAGTAGAGACGGGGTTTCATCGTGTGAGCCAGGATGGTCTCGATCTCCTGACCTGGTGATCCGCCCACCTCGGCCCCCCAAAGTGCTGGGATTACAGGTGCAAGCAGCCATGCCCAGCCTTTAAATTTTTTTTTTTTTTTTTTTTTTTTTTGAGACGGAGTCTCGCTCTGCCGCCCAAGCTGGAGTGCAATGGCCGGATCTCAGCTCACTGCAAGCTCCGCCTCCCAGGTTCACGCCATTCTCCTGCCTCAGCCTCCCAAGTAGCTGGGACTACAGGCACCCGCCACCACGCCCGGCTAGTTTTTTGTATTTTTTAGTAGAGACGGGGTTTCACCGTGTTAGCCAGGATGGTCTCGATCTCCTGACCTCGTGATCCGCCCGTCTCGGCCTCCCAAAGTGCTGGGATTACAGGCTTGAGCCACCGCGCCCGGCCGCCTTTAAATTTTTTGTAGAGGCAGGTTCTTGCTATGTTGCCCAGGCTGGTCTCAAACTCCTGGCCTCAAAGGATCCTCGTGCCTTGACCTCCCACAATATTGGGATTATAGGCGTGTGTGACAGTTCCTGGTCTCTCTCTCTCTCTCTCTTTTTTTTTTTTTTTTGAGAAACGGAGTCTTGCTCTGTCGCCCAGGCTGGAGTGCGGTGGCGCGATCTCGGCTCACTGCGAGCTCCGCCTCCCAGGTTCACGCCATTCTCCTGCTTCAGCCTCCCGAGTAGCTGGGACCACAGGCGCCCGCTGCCACGCCTGGCTAATTTTTTTGTATTTTTAGTAGAGACAGGGTTGCACCGTGGTCTCGATCTCCTGACCTCGTGATCCACCTGCCTCGGCCTCCCAAAGTGCTGGGATTACAGGCGTGAGCCACCGCGCCCGGCTCTCTCTTTTAAATCTTTTCCTTTTATTTTCCTTTCAATCATATGACTTGAAGGTTTAATAGTGTGTGCTTTTTATGTCTGACTTCCTTTCTCATTAGGGTCAGCTCTTTGTCACTCAAGACAATTAAGACTGGCAAAAAGGTTTGCTTACAGCACTTGCATGTTTTACCACACTCATATATTTATCGAGGAAATAGAGATGAATTTGGAACAGAGCTGGGCATAGCAAGGAACCGTGAAGAGCCTAGGAAACAGTACCACCCCAATCTATTGAGACAGAAGGATGGTGGAACATGCTGGAATACACTTCTAACAAGTGTGTTCTTCCTCCTGGGTTCTCTCTGTTTAGAAAACCGCCAAGCCCAGGAGCCCAGGCAGCTGCCTCTGAAAGGCTGTGTTGGGCCTGCTGCAACAGAGCCAATTTGCCAGGCATGGCTGGCTGCTTCCTCACCCATGCTTCCTCCTTGGGGCCTGCTCCCCATCCCAGCACAGATGCATTACCAGGTGTTCAAATCGTGGTACAGCACTTTGCAGATACGGGGTAGAGACAGAAATGGACCTTAAGACTTCACTAGTTTACAGGTTCCTAAGTCCAGATTTCTTTAAAGAAAGAAAAGGTGAAAGGCCAGGCACGGTGGCTCACACATGTAATCCCAGCTCTTTGGGAGGCCAAGGCAGGCAGATGACCTGAGGTCAGGAGTTTGAGACCAGCCTGACCAACATGGTGAAACCCCGTCTCTACTAAAAATACAAAATTAGCCAGGCTTGGTGGCACAGGCCTGTAATCCCAGCTACTTGGGAGGCTGAGGCAGGAGAATTGCTTGAACCCAGGAGGTGGAGGTTGCGGTGAGCAGAGATTGCACCTTAGGACTCCAGCCTGGGCAGCAAGAGGAAAACTGTCTCAAGTAAAAAAAAAGTCCGGGCATGGTGGCTCACGCCTGTAATCCCAGCACTTTGGGAGGGCGAGGTGGCCAGATCACGAGGTCAAGAGATGAAGACCATCCTGGCCAACATGGTGAAACCCCATCTCTACTAAAAACACAAAAATTAGCTGGGTGTGGTGGGGTGTGCCTGTAGTCCCAGCTACCCAGGAGGTTGAGGAAGGAGAATCACTTGAACCCAGGAAGCAGAGGTTGCAGTGAGCTGAGATCACGCCACTGCACTCCAGCCTGGGCAAACAGAGCAAGACTCAGTCACCATTGCTTTTTTTATTTTTTTGAGACAGGGTCTCACTCTTGTTACCCAGGCTGGCATGCAGTGATGCAATCTCAGCTCACTGCAACCTCTGCCTCCCAGGTTCAAGCAATTCTCATGCCTCAGGTTCCCGAGTAGCTGGAATTACAGGTGTCCAGCTAATTCTTGTATTTTTTTGTAGAGATGGGGTTTTGCCATGTTGGCCAGGCTGGTCTCGAACTCCTGGACTCAAGTGATATACCTGCCTTGGCCTCCCAAAGTATTGCTTTCTATGAATAGTGACTGCATTCCACATCCAGCTGCAGAGGAGGAACGTTCCTCTGTTCACTTCACCTCCCTATGGCAACCACAGCCCACAGCCTTACGGGCCTAGGCATGGTTGGCTGAGCAGGAAAGGCCAGGCATGGTGGACTGAGCCATGGACCTCCCCTGGACCTCTCCTGCCTCCAGCAGTCCCTGCAGCAAGGGGTCCTGGGTACCTGCCCCTAAGCAGAGAGGTTTATAAAGTGCCTGGTGTTTGGGAAATGCCCCTCGAGACTCAGGTGGTGTGGTGCAGCACTCCAACCCCCAGCATTCTGAACCACTGCCACATGCTAAAGGCCACCCAATGCAGTCACGGAGAGGTCACACCAGTACCTTCAATTCCTATCTGTGAGTAGGTCCTCAAGGCTTCCTCTGCTCCCAGTCGGACAACCCATTGGCTGGGACGGTACTGATTCTCCAGCTCCTGCAGGACACAAACATGAGGCTCTGTAAGACTTTCCTTCTCAACAGAGCATGCCCCTCCCCCTCGCCCATGCCCGGCTGCTCCTCTCTGCCTTAGAAGCCCCCTCCCCAGTATTCCAGGGTCTCCAGGATACACTTGGATCCATGGTCTAGAGGTATACCAGCGACCGCTGGGCCTTTAGCCAGCTGGCAGCCTTAAGGGGATATGAGGTCCCCCAAACGAATCCAGTTAATGCCATCATGGGCACCACTCCCACAGCAGTTATGACCACGGGAGGCCAGGTGGCCCAATGGTTCACACCTGTAATCCCAGCACTTTGGGAGGCCGAGGTGGGTGGATCACCTGAAGTCAGGAGTTTCAGACCAGCCTAGCCAACGTGGCAAAACGCCGTCTCTACTGAAAATACAAAAATTAGCTGAGCGCGGTGGCGGACGCTTGTAATCTCAGCTACTCGGGAGGCTGAGGCAGGAGAATCGATGGAAACTGGGAGGCGGAAGTTGCAGTGAGTGAGCTGAGATCCCACCATTGCACTCTAGCCCGGGTAACAACAGCGAGACTCCATCTCAAAAAAAAAAAAAAAAAGTAACAAGGAACCAGATTTTGAAGAAAGGGCTCAAAGCCATCATGAGAAATGGGAAGTCAGGGCGGCCTCATGGAAAAGCCTGAGGTCAAATGCCATCTGACCTCCTTCATTTACTTACTGTTTCATCCTGAACAAGTTACTTAGTCTCTGGGATTCAGTTCCCTTACTGGTAGAAGGCATCTATCCAGGCCGGACACGGTGGCTCACGCCTGTAATCCCAGCACTTTGGGAGGCCGAGGCGGGAAGATCACAAGGTCAGGAGATCGAGACCATCCTGGCTAACATGCTGAAATCCTGTCTCTGCTAAAATTACAAAAAAATTAGCCAGGCGTGGTAGCGGGTGCCTGTAATCCCAGCTACTCAGGAGGCTGAGGTGGGAGAATGGCATGAACCTGGGAGGCAGAGTTTGCAGTGAGCCGAGATTGCGCCACTGCACTCCAGCCTGAGCAACAGAGCGAGACTCCGTCTCCAAAAAAAAAAAAGAAAAAATTAGCTGGGTGCGGTGGCTCCCAGCACTTTGGGAAGCCGACGCGGGTGGGTCACAAGGTCAGGAGATCGAGACCATCCTGGCTAACACAGTTAAACCCCCATCTCTACTAAAATTACAAAAAAAATAGCCGGGTGTAGTTGTGGGTGCCTGTAGTCCCAGCTACTCGGGAGGCTGAGGCAGGAGAATCGCTCGAACCTGGGGGGTGGAAGTTGTAGTGAGCCGAGATTGTGCCACTGCACTCCAGCCTGGGTGACAGAGCGAGACTCTGTCTCAAAAAAAAAAAAACAAAAAACAAAAAGTAGCCAGGCATGTAGTCCCAGCTACAGTGTGCCTGTAATCCCAGCTACTCGGGAGGCTGAGGCAGGAGAAACACTTGAACCCGAGAGGTAGAGGTTGCAGTGAGCCAAGATCATGCCACTGCACTCCAGCCTGGGTGACAAAACGAGACTGTGTCTAAAAAAAAAAAAAAAAAGAAAGAAAATAGAAGGCATCTATCCAAATCACAAGGTTAAAAGAGATAAGGCATGTGAGTGAAATAAGTGAAATAAAGCGAGTCACTCAATGTAGGTTTCTTCTTCCTCCCAGTGAAGGGGCCCCTGTAAGAGATCCTTGGATCTGTCCAATCGGTACCTGGAAAGGTTATTACCTGTAGGATCCTTACAGCCACACATGGCACACTCTGTGATCACTACCACCATCTTTGTTGCTATTATTTATGATCATGATTATATAATGGTTTTGTTTTTTTGAGCCACTGCACCCAGCCTGTATGTTTCTAACCTTCACAACAACCCCAATGTAAATACCAGCTGTTTTGAATCCTTCAGCCTGTGCCATATAAACAGAGACCCAAAAACATTGTGTAACCTCAGTTCAAGGTCCAGAACTTTGACCCCTAACCTCCTGCGGGTCTATGGATTTTTTTTTTTTTTTTTTTTTTTGAGATGAAGTCTTGGTTTATCACCCAGACTTCCAGGCTGGAGTGCAATGGCATGATCTCAGCTCACTGCAACCTCCACCTCCTGGGTTCAAGCGATTCTCCTGTCTCAGCCTCCCCAGTAGCTGGGATTACAGACATACATTACCACGCCCGGCTAATTTTTGTATTTTTAGTGTAGACAGGATTTCACCATGTTGGCCAGGCTGGTCTTGAATTCCTGACCTCAAAGTGCTGGGATTACAGGTTTGAGCTACCACGCCCGGCAGGGCCTACGGATATTAGCATAGCCAGGACTTCAGTTTTCTCTATTCTGAGAGTCAGGCTAACAAAGGAGAAGGTAAAATCACCACGGTGCTCAAGCACTGGGGGCCTGGCACACACCAGGCGCCCAGCATGCCCACAGGAGTGGTCTGCACGGCTTCTAAGCTTCCTTCTTAGAACTCCAATCTGATCAATGAGCTAACTCTGCCCTAGCCCCTCAGTCCCTCCCTGCAATCCGTCTACCTCTGCAGACATCTTCTTCCAAGGAACCTCGCCTGGGAGACCCACATCTGAGATAGCCATCGCGGTGTCTGGAGCCGACGTGCGTGTCGCTTCTTTATACTGCCAGAGCCCCGCCTCGCTTGGCCTTTAAATTTAGTGGGCGGAGAGAGGCGGGGCTCAGGCCAGGCCACATCCCGATCAGCCACGTCCATCCCCCTGATTACTGGGCCCTCCCAGTCCCTGGGCGCACTTCCCGGATCCCTCCCACGAGGGGGCGGGCTGTGGTCAAATCTCCCGCCAGGTCGGCGGCCGGGCGCTGATTGGCCCCAGGGCAGCGGGACCGACTCGTGATTGGCCAGCACGCCGTGGTTTAAAGCGGGTGGCGCGGGAACCAGGGACTTACTGCGGGACCGCGGTGGAGAACCCTTGGATCCGTGAACTTCCCGGAGGCGCCATGAGTTGCATTAACCTGCCCACCGTGCTGCCCGGCTCCCCCAGCAAGACCCGGGGGCAGATCCAGGTGCGGGGGTCAGCCCTGCGCGTGACTGGGGATGAGGGGGTCGTGGTGATAGCCTGTGCCCCGGCATCCGCGCAGGGCGGGCCCCCAAATGACCTCATCTTCTCTCCTAGGTGATTCTCGGGCCGATGTTCTCAGGAAAAAGGTAATGGCTTCGCGGGGCTGGGGTGGATCTCCTTCTTCTTCTCCGGGGACCCCTGTCCCTTCCCTTCCCCTAGGACCAGCACAGCTTCCCACAGCTCCCGCCCGGGATTCTCCTCCTCCCTTGAATTCGGTCCAGGAGGAAGTCTCCGCCCCCTTCTGCCCCGGCCAAGCCCCTTCTCCTGTGTGGAGGCCACTCCCTCCTGGAGCTGGTCACAGCTGGTTACAGCTTAGCACTCCTCCCCACCAAGTCCTCTGAGAAGGTGGCAACCAGTTGTGTCCACTGTGGGCCAGGCCTTTTTGTACACCCCTATTCAATGTGGCTGTTTCCTTATAAGGCCAAGGAAACGCAGTCGCTTTCTGCACCAAGGAGTCTGAAGCCATGGAGCCTCTGCTCTCCTGAGGTGACAGAACCATTCCCTGACCCAGGTGGGGCAAGTTAGTGAGTTTCCTGAGTAAACTACCCACCCACCATTCTTTTTGTTTTGTTTTGTTCTTGTAGAGATAGGATCTTGCTTTGTTGCCCAGGCTGGTCTCAAACTCCTGGGCTCAAGCAGTTCTCTCACCTCAGCCTCCCAAGTAGCTGGGACTACAGGCGTGCACCCCCTACCCAGCTAATTTTATTTTATTTTTGTAGAGCTGGGGTCTTGCTATGTTGCCCAAGCCAGTCTTGAACTCTTGTTCTCAAGCAATCCTCCTGCTTCGGCCTCCCAAAGTGCTGGGATTACAGACGTTAGCCACCATGCCCTGCCCCAACATTATTTTATGGCCCTGGGGATCACTTCAGCTCAAACTCCTTGCTCAGGATGATGAGGCTCAGATTTGGACTTCTTGGATGCAGAAGCAAGTGCTTTTGACACTACACACAAAGGCTTTCTGAAATTAATTTAGAGAAGCTCTATGCCGGGCGTGGTGGCCCACGCCTTTAATCCCAGCAGTTTGGATTGCTGAGGTGCGTTGATCACTTGAGGTTAGGAGTTTGAGACCACCCTGGTCAATGTGGTGAAACCATGTCTCTACTGAAAAAAAATACAAAAATTATCTGGGCATGGTGGGAGGCTCCTGTAATCCCAGCTACTTGGGAGGTTGAGGCAGGAGACTCTCTTGAACCCGGAAGGCAGGGGTTGCAGTGAGCTGAGATTGCGCTAATGCACTCTAACCTAGGCCACATAGCGAGACTCTATCTCAAAAAAAGAAAGAAAAGAAAAAAGAAAAGCTCTGAACTCTGGGAACAACTCTGGAATGAGGTTACTTTGGAATGCAGTCGCAGGTCCCCCTCTACATGTAGCCTTTGCCTCTGCCTTCCCCATTACATCCTGGAGAAGGTTACTCCTCCCACACTTCCTGGGACCACCTGAGTACCATTCCTGGACCTCTTCCCCATAGGGAATTCTGACTTCCAACCCTCTTTGTAGGGATATTACACCCTGCCTGCTCTGCCCTGCTCTTTTCCGGCTGTGGTGGGCTCAGTCTGCAGAACACTAGGGGCTATGAGGAGCCAGGCTTATCGGGGAGGGTTCTCCTCCCACTCCTCCTGCTGTGGACCTCACCTGACCCTCTCTCCTCTTGCAGCACAGAGTTGATGAGACGTGTCCGTCGCTTCCAGGTTGCTCAATACAAGTGCCTGGTGATCAAGTATGCCAAAGACACTCGCTACAGCAGCAGCTTCTGCACACATGACCGGTCAGTCCCTGCCCCTTGCAGTCCTGCCCAGTGGAAAATCACAAGGCACAGGACGCACTGTTAGAACTGTCTTTAGTGGGGATGGTTAATCACACTGACCTGGCATTGAACGATTCAAATCAGCACACTTTCCAAGGTGCTTGGCAAGGCAGTGCACACTCTCCATTCCCTGGGCTGGAGCCAGTGCTTCTCCACTGCGGGTGATTTTGCCCCCAGGGTTCATTTGACAATGTCTGAAGACGTTTCTAGTTGTTGCAACCGGAGAGGGGAGGGGATGCTACTGGGCTTTCATGTGTAGAGATCAGGGACACCGCTGCTAAGAGTCCTGCGGTGCACAGGATGGCCCCCATGCAAGAATGAGCTGACCCCGAATGTCACGAACCTGCCAACGTTCAGAAACTCTGCTGTAGGGATTCAGCTTCACACAGGCTGCAAACTGGTTTGATCTGGCCTGCACACAGATTTTTGTTTAATTTTTTAGTTGTCCATTGTTGGCTGGGTCCTGGTCACCTGGCAGCCTTCACGCTGCCTCTTTTTATGTGTAGCTATTTGAGATCGCTGGACGTTTCCACCTGCAACCTCAGGTTGGGAGTTAAATTCACTTCCTTGGCAGCAGATGTGGGCCTGGTGTTTCTGAGCCTGAGACGCTTTGCTTGGTCCTCTGGACTTGTCCACCTGGACACCCAGTGGCAAAGCCATGCTGTGCCACATTATAGAGCTTGCAGCCACAGAGCCCTTGCTGGGAGCTGTATCTGAGAGTTGCTACAGCTGTGCAGAGAATGCATCCACCCGGCATGTGGCCTTAGGTGGGAGCTGAGGGGCTCCTGAAGCCAGACGGTGGTGGAGTGGAGGGTGCTTGGGGCTTGGAGTTGCGTGTGGGGATTTAACCGTACTTCCTGGCCGTGCTGTCTGATGTAGGTCATTTACTTTTCCAAATTTGCTTCCTCATTCCTAAGATGCGATGTCCACAGCACAGGGTGGTGTTACACCTGGCGGGGACAGGGAAAGCAGAGGAGGTCACTCCGTTCCAGCTGTTGGAAGTGCAACTTCTGGAGTCAGTCAGATCCAGGATTAAATATGAGCTCTGCCTTGTGTGTCACAAGTCATTTCTAACATAGAGATGGTCACAGAGGCCAAGGCCAAGGCTGGGCCAGCAGCATTGACAGCTCCAGAGAGGCTGCCCTTGCAGGGCCCACAGCTGGCCTCCCACCTGCCCTCACTTGTCTTTCTCTGTTTAGGGAGGGAAGAGGGAATTTAAAATGCGCAAAATACTATTTCACACGTTTTTTCCAGAACTCGAAGTAGGATTATAGCAAGGTAATCACGAAACAATAGTTGTCAAATGTTGTTTTTTTGTTAGTTTGTTGTTTGTTTTTGAGACAGGGTCTCTCTCTATCACGCAGGCTGGAGTGCAGTGGTTCAATCATAGCTTACTGTTACGTGACCCCAAACCCTTGGGCTCAAGTGATCCTCCCACCTCAGCCCCCTGAGTGGGCGGGACTACAGGTGCACACCACCACACACAGCTGATTTTTAGGTTTTTTGTCGCATAGTGTCTCGCTGGCCTCGACCCAGGCTGGTCTTGAACTCCTGAGTTCAAATGATCCTCCCATCTTGGCCTCCCCGAAGTGCTAAGATTACAGGCATAAGCTGCTGTGTCTGGCCAGAATACAGGATTTTAAAAATTTATATTTTGTAACATAATTGATATAAAGACAAATATAACCCAGGCCCAGTTCTAGTTATTCATTCTTCTGAATTTTAAAAGGAAACTTGGCTGACCCCTAATGGTATCATGGGCCCTGGTAACTGATGAAGTTGGCCTTGTCTGCCGAACAATGGAAGAGTTTTTAGTCTCGTTGAGCTTTGTATTGGACATTACTAATTTCTTTTTTTTTTTTTTTTTTTTTTTTGAGATGGAGTCTCACTCTGTCACCCAGGCTGGAGTGCAGTGGCGCGATCTCGGCTCACTGCAAGCTCCGCCTCCCGGGTTCACGCCATTCTCCCGCCTCAGCCTCCGAGTAGCTGGGACTACAGGCGCCCGCCACCGCGCCCGGCTAGTTTTTTGTATTTTTAGTAGAGATGGAGTTTCACCATGTTAGCCAGGATGGTCTCGATCTCCTGACCTCGTGATCCACCCGCCTCGGCCTCCCAAAGTGCTGGGATTACAGGCTTGAGCCACCGCGCCCGGCCGACATTACTAATTTCTAATCCAAAACATCAAGTGAAGTGGCTTGTATAAATAACTGGTTTTCCTCTGGGAGGTTAAGGCGGGTGGATCACTTAAAAGTTAGGAGTTTGAGACCAGCCTGGCCAACATGGTGAAACCCCATCTCTGCTAAAAATGCAAAAAGTAGCTGGGTGTGATGGTGTGTGCCTGTAGTCCCAGCTACTCTTGAGGCTGAGGTGGGAGAATCGCTTGAGCCCCTTGAGAATTGGGAGGTGGAGATTGCAGCGAGCCGAGATGGCGCCACTGCACTCCAGCCTGGGTGGCAGAGCAAGACTCTGTCTCAAAAAAAAAATAAATAACTGGTTTTCTGAACGAGGGCCTTTCTCATAGGTGCTAACTTCTCAAAGCCCGGCTGGGTGAACACTGAGCCTACTTTGCAGGTAGCGAGTGGTCGCGACAGTGCCATTCCCTGGCCTCTGCATTCTGGCTTCTGGCCTCCCTGTGCCTGCTCACGCTCTGGCTTTCTCTTCCCAGGAACACCATGGAGGCGCTGCCCGCCTGCCTGCTCCGAGACGCGGCCCAGGAGGCCCTGGGCGTGGCTGTCATAGGCATCGACGAGGGGCAGTTTGTAAGTCGGCTTGTCCTGGTATCACTCTTCCCGACAGCTCCCGCTCTGTCCTCCGTTTTCCACCGCTGACTTGGAGGTTATCTGATCTTTTAGTAAAACAACAAGGTTAAATAGCTACAACCAGTGTTGGAATACCCTCTGAAGGCCCCCTTCTAGTTTCCCTGTCATAGTCATGTAGGATTCATTTTACCTTTTTTTTTTTTAGATGGAGTTTCACTCTTGTTGCCCAGGCTGGAGGGCAATGGCGCCATCTCACTGCAAACTTCGCTTCCCGGGTTCAGGCAATTCTGTCTTGTCTCGGCCTCCCAAGTAGCTGCGATTACAGGCACGCGCCAGCATGCCCGGCTAATTTTATATTTTTAGTAGAGACGGGGTTTCTCCATGTTGGTCAAGCTGGTCTCAAACTCCCAACCTCAGGTGATCCACCCCCCTCGGACTCCCAAAGCCCTGGGATTACAGGTGTGACTTACCGCACCTGGCCATTTTACCGTTATAAAAAATATATATCTATTTTCTGGCAAGATGCAGTGACTCACACCTGTAATCTCAGCCTTTGGAAGGCCAAGGTGGACAGATCGCTTGAGCTCAGGAGTTGGAGACTCACCTGGGCAACATAATAAAACTCCATCTCTACAAAAAAAAAAAAATCGCCAGTCATAGCAGCGCACACCTGTGGTCCCTGCTACTCAGAAGGGTGAGGCAGAAGGATGGAGCCTGGGAGGTCGAGGCTACAGTGAGTAGTGATAGCGCCACTGCACTCCAGCCTGGGCGACAAGGCCAGACCTTGTCTCAAAAAAAAAAAAAAGGAAGGTGGGGAGTAGTGTTTGGTTTGCCTAATGGTTCCTTTTGCTTGTTTCTTATACGTTTATTTTCTTGTTGTTGAAGTACGTTTTTTAGTAGTTTTTGCAGCCAGGATGTATAGATGGAAAGCTGCCAGGCTTTGTATGGAAATCTTTCTTTTGTCCTCTAGTTTAAGCTGGGCAGCAAGGGATAGGTTGATTTTGTGTAGGTTTTTTTTTTTTTTTTTTTTGAGACGGAGTCTTACTCTGTCACCCAGGCTGGAGTGCAATGGCACGATCTCAGCTCACTGCAACCTCTGCCTCCTGGATTAAAGCGATTCTCCCACCTCAGCCTCCCAAGTAGCTGGGATTACAGGCACCCACCATCGTGTGTGGCTAATTTTTGTAGAGATGATGGTTCACCATGTTGGCCAGGCTGGTCTTGAACTCCTGACCTCAGGTGATCCACCCGCCTTGGCTTCCCAAAGTGTTGTGATTACAGGTGTGAGCCACCACGCCCAGCCTTTTTTTTGAGATGGAGTGTCTTGCTCTGTTGCCCTGGTTGGAGTGTATTGACATGATCTTAGCTCACAGCAATGTCCGCCTTCTGGGTTCAAGCAATTATCCTGCCTCAGCCTCCTGAGTAGCTGGGATCACAGGTGCGCACCACCATGCCCAGCTCATTTTTGTATTTTTAGTAGAGATGGGGTTTCACCCTGTTGGCCAGGCTGGTCTGGAACTCCTGACCTCAGGTGATCCACCTGCCTCGGCCTCCCAAATTGCTGGGATTACGGGCGTGAGCCACCACGCCCAGCCTTGATCTTGTTGCTTTGAAGAGTGGCAGCGCTGGTCGTTGTGTTTTTGCTCAGGGGAAGGCTGCCATCTCTCTAATGTTACCTCTGGTCAGGTATTCTATCTGTTCTCTCTCAGCACAATGAGTCTAGGGTAAGCTTTGTTTTCGTTTATCCTGCTTTATAGCTGGTGTGCCTTTTCATTTCTGGGGAAGGAATGAAGCCATTATCACTTCAGGGCTTTCTCTCCTCATCCCTCTCTGAGGTGTTCTGGGTTCCATCTTCCAAAGTGTGTTTTGTTTCAATGACTATTTTTATATCTGCTGCTCTAATTCATCATCCTCCGTTTTGACAAGTTACTGTTGGGTTATTTTTAAATTTACGCTGTTCCTTCCGTTATGTTTCTGAAAATTTTTTCTTAGACTTTTCCAGATTTTTCTGTTTCCTCAGGAACACATTCCGCAGTTGAGTTTCTGGGTTATTTTCTGTTATCTTAGTTTTTCTTTCTCTGCTTTGGAGTTTTTTATTTTTGTTAGTTTATCACAAATGAATGAAACCGAAACTGTCTCCAAGGGGCTCGGCAGACTTGACCTCTTAGGTACTTTTAGGGTTGCCTCAAAGTACACAATGTGGTGGTTTGATATAAACATAACAGGAATTTATTTCTCACTCACAGACCCCTACGTGGTTCCAAGCCGGTTGACGGGGAGGCCGCCACGAGGCGGCTTAGGTCACCCTGGCTGGCTGTATACAGACACGGAAGGGGAGAGGCATGCCCCATGGTGTGAGGTTTTCATGGGCCAGGCCAGAAGCTGCAAATGTCACCTCTGCTGATCTTTCAAAGACTAGAACCTGGGCACAGGGCCACCTATACGTTTAGTATACGTAGTCCAGTTCTCTTTTTGTTTGTTTTTGAAACAGAGTCTCACTCTGTGGCCCAGGCTGGAGTGCAGTGGCGCAATCTCAGCTCACTGCAACCTCCATCTCCCAGGTTCCAGTGATTCTCCCGCCTCAGCCTCCCGAGTAACTGGGATTACAGGCTCCTGCCACCGTGCCCGGCTAATATTTTGTATTTTTAGTAGAGACGGGGTTTCGCCATGTTGACCAGGGTGGTCTCGAACTCCTGACCTCAGGTGATCCTCCTGCCTCAGCCTCCCCAAGTGCTGGGATTACAGGTATGAGCCACCGTGCCTGGCCACACTTAGTCTAGTTCTATACCCTGGACTGTACATTTAGTCTAGTTCTCTACCCTGGAGGAAGAATACATGAGTTTGTTGGTGAGTGCTTCGAGATCTCTAGCCACCTTGCCTCCCAACACAGAGCCAGGCTGCTCCGGCTGGAATACCCTGCCCGGATATCACAGGCCTGTACCCCCTGCAGGCCAGTCCTGCCTTCCTGGTTCTGTTCTTGCCCAACATTCTGTATGAGTCACAGCTACAAATTCCATTCCCATGGGGAGGCTGACGGGCCCTTCCCCTGAGCGGGGCATCTGCCCTGTGGAGTTGAGGGACTCACTCCAGGCTGCCAGTGTCCGCTCTGGGTTCCCAACCACCCAGCAGCTGGCATCTCCCTGCCTGGGTGTGCCCGTTCCGTTTCTGACCTTCAGAGGTGCGCCTCTGAGCACCCCGCTGCGTACATGGAGACGTTGTTGCTGCCCCGTGGTTGAGGGACTCCAGGCGAGAAAGTGAGCCCAGGCTGGGAACAGGGCTGCAGCTGTTCTCTTTTGTTGTCAAACCGTGGCCTCGGAATGCATCCACGGATTTTGCATCAGCTTTGGGGACATGGCCCTCTCAAAACAAGGAAGCTTCAGCTTTGGCAAGGCTCTCCCTCCTTCAGACCTGCCGCTGTGAGTGGTTCAGTCGCTCTGTTCTCCTGGCTCTGGGTAAACCTTGTTGACAGAGGCTGACCCAGACCTTCCAGGCACAAACCTTTCCCTTCTCCTTCCTCCTTCCTTCACATCCAAATGCCCCGAGTCAGAAGCCAGCGTATTAAGTCCTGTCCCCTGTTCAGCCTGGGGGAGGGATTTCTCCGTCTACTTCCTCCCTGGCCAGCAAGTAAAACTTGAGTTCATTCAGTGCGTATTTATTACACCCTATCCAGACATCAGCATTCTGCCCTGGCCTCTGTGTGCCCTTGTTCTCTTCAAGAAGTTCAGGGTCACCAGCCTGACCAACATGGAGAAATCCTGTCTCTACTAAAAATACAAAAATTAGCTGGGCGTGGTGGCGCATGCCTGTAATCCCAGCTACTCGGGAGGCTGAGGCAGGAGAACCGCTTGAACCCGGGAGGTGGAGGTTGCAGTGAGCAGAGATTGCGCCACTGCACTGCAGCCTGGGCAGCAACAAGAGCAAAACTCTGTCTCAAAAAAAAAAAAAAAAAGGGAAGTTCAGGGTCTTCCCATTGCAAGCAGTTCTAGATGGAGGAGAGGGGTTCCCAGCACGTGACCCAGCAGAAGGACTGTCCTTCATTCCTTCATCGTCTACCTGGACAGTGGCTGAAGCCCGGCCTAACCTGCCTTGTTCTTGTTTTCTGGGTCAGCAGGGAAAGCCTCTCACAGAGCAGCCACCGTGCCGTCCTGAGGAAGGCCCTGGGTCAGAAGCTCCTGTGCTTCTTTGAACCCCGGGAGAGACGCAGAGGTGCCCACACTGCTTTGTAGAAACTGTTGGCATCCAAGAGAGATTCACCTGGAAAACCTGAAGCTACTGGCTGGGGGTGCTGTGCTTCAGATGCTGGTGGTGGGTGGGAACCCTGGCCCCCATGCCACCCCCACGTGCTCATCAACAGCTGCACAGTGTGTGGCGGGCTCGCAGGGTTGCTTCGCAATAGTAGGAGCTCTGATTTATTTTTTTTAACTTTTTTTCTGGCTGGGCACGGTGGCTCACGCCTGTAATCCCAGCACTTTGGGAGGCCGAGGCGGGTGGATCACTTGAGGTCAGGAGTTCCAGACCAGCCTGGCCAACATGGTGAAACCCCATCTCTACTAAAAATACAAAAATTAGCCAGGCGTGGTGGCGCCCACCTGTAATTCCAGCTACTTGGGAGGCAGAGGCACGAGAATTGCTTGAACCTGGGAGGCAGAGGTTGCAGTGAGCCAAGATCATGCTACTGCATTCCAGCCTGGATGACAGAGTATGACTCTGTCTCAAAAAAAAAAAAACCTTCTTGTGTTTTCTGTTCTACTACACAAGTAACACAGGTTGAGTATTCCTTATCCTAAATGCCTGGGACCAGAAGTGTTTCGGATTTCAGGTTTTGGAATATTTGCATGTTCATAATATAATGAGACCTTGGGAATGAGCCCCAAGTGTAAACACAAAATCCATTTATGTTTTATAGACATCTTATGCACATAGCCTGAGAGTAATTTTATGTATTTTGTCATTTGGGCGTGAGCCACAGTTTTGACAGTGACCTGTCCCATGAGGTCAGGTGTGGAATTTTCTACTTGTGGTGGGTGCTTGAAAAGTTTCAGATTTTGGAGCCCTTCGGGTTACAGATGTGCAACCTATAATAAGTTTAATCTGGCCGGGCGCAGTGGCTCACACCTGTAATCCCAGCACTTTGGGAGGCCAAGGCGGGCAGATCACGAGGTCAGGAGATCCAGACCATCCAGGCTAACACAGTGAAACCCCGTCTCTACTAAAAGTACAAAAAATTAGCCAGGTGTGGTGGTGGGCTTCTGTGGTCCCAGCTACTCTGGAGGCTGAGGCAGGAGAATGGCATGAACCCGGGAGGTGAAGCTTGCAGTGAGCCAAGATCGCACCACTGCACTCCAGCCTGGGCGACAGAGTGAGACTCCGTCTCAAAAAAAGCAAGTTCGTAATTCATATAAGTTACCACAGCCCAAGTCTCCTAAGCCAGAGACCACTAAGAACACCCCTTGAGTTGAACAACTCTGGTTTGTTTATTTATTTAGAGACAGGCTCTCTATGTTGCTCAGGCTCAACTGCAATGGCGTGATCTCAGCTCACTGCAACTTCTCCCTCCTGGGTTCAAGCAATTCTTGTGCCTCAGCCTCTCAAGTAGCTGGGATTACAGGCATGCGTTGCCACACCCAGCTAATTTTTGTATTTTTAGTAGAGACGGGATTTTGCCATGTTGGCCAGGCTGGTCTCGAACTCCTGACCTCAGGTGATATGCCCGCCTCGGCCTCCCAAAGTGCTGGGATTACAGGTGTGAGCTACTGCACCCGGCCAAAGTTTTATTTCACATGTACTCTTTATTTCCTGGGACTGCCATAGCACAGTACCACAGGCTGGGAAGGGGAGCAACGGAGACATCCTCTCACAACTTCGGAGGCTGGATGTCCAAGATCAAGGTGTTGGCAGGGCTGGTTCCTTCTCAGGGCTGCAAGGGAGGGACTGTTCCTTGCTTGTAGGTGGCGTCTTCTCCTTGTCTTCACGTTGTTCTCCTGTGTGTGTCTGTGTCCAGGTTTCCCTTTTTAAACTTTTTGTTTGTTTTTATTTTTTGAGACAGAGTATCACTCTGTCACCCAGGCTAGAGTGCAGTGGCAGGATCTTGGCTCACTGCAGCCTTCACCTCCTGGGTTCAAGCAATTCTGCCTCAGCCTCCTGAGTAGCTAGGATTACAGGCATGCGCCCCCAGGCCCACCTCATTTTTGTATTTTTAGCAGAGACGGGATTTAATCCTTGGCCAGGCTGGTCTCGAACTTCTGACCTCAGGTGATCTATCCACCTTGGCCTCCCAAAGTGCTGGGATTACAGTTATGAGCCACTGTGATTTCCCTTTTTATAAGGACACTAGTCATTGGATTAGAACCTACCCCTATCACTCCACTTTGTAAGACCTTATCTCCAAATGAGGTCACATTCACAGATATTCTGGGTTAGGACATCAGCATATGAATTTGGCGGGGTGGGGGACACAATTCAAACCATAACGTCCCCTAAACACAAGGCACAAAACCACCAACAGCAACAGCATGACTGCCAGGGCCCACTTTGAAACGTCCCAAACAACTCGGATACCTCCATCTTTATCTCCAAGGCCGCTGGTTGCCCAGGGACCTCTGCTGGGGTTAGGGTTTAATGCTTACCTGGGAGAGGGGTGGCGTCTGCACTGGAGGAGGACGCCACCGGGGGAGGAAGTGCCAGGTGGAGGGGGGGCTGAGGACCTTCCTCCGTCCTGAAACCCTGAGGTGGGAGAGTCTGGGGTCTGCCTTCCACCCTCATGTGGAGGGTTAAGGAGCAAGGTTCTCAACTCAGGAGGTTCTTCCCCTCTCGATTCCCACCCAGGGGACATTTCACAACAACTAGAAACAATTTTGTCACAACTGGGGGGTGGGAGGCATGCTCCTGGCATCTATCTAATGGGTGGGGGCAAGGGACGCAGCTAACACCCTACAGTGCACAGGACACAGCGAGATCCAGCCTCAAATGGCAGCGATGGCAGCGTCAGCCCTCCAGGGGGCGAGCCCCTGGTGCAGGAGGTGTGCTGGCCCACAGCTCCTTGCAGGCTGGGAGCTGCATTTTTGTGACATGTGATGAGTCCTTAGAGAAAAAGAGGGAATGAGTGCATGGCGGGGAGGGGCCCCGGCGTGCTGGAGTCTCTGGATTTCCTTCTCCAGAGGCCCCTGCAGTCAGCTGAGCACAATCAGTCACGTAGGGCTTCGCTTGGATCCAACTGGAATTTTTCAAGCCGCCCCTTAGTCCTTGCCTTGCTAAGCCCTCATGTCCCAATAACCTCGAACCTCAGTACCTGGCTGAGAAAGCCTGAGTGGCCCCGAGAGAGAGACCCTGCACCCAAGGACAAGGACATCCCCACTTCACCCAACCCAGAGGCCAGTCTGGACATATGAACTCAACCAGCTAAGAGTGATATGATTGATTGATGAGAATCACCAAAGCACTTGCCAGAGTTTGAGCTTCTCCCTGGGCCAAAGTGAAGTTTAATTTACGCAGTAAATGTGCTCTGTGCAGGCCTGATACTTAGAAGGCTGTGCTGTGTCATCCTGCTCTGTAAATGGCCAGTAGGACCCCTGCCCCTTCTCAAAGCACATTACCTGTTTAAAAAGGGGGAGGCAAGAGCACAAAATACCCACCTATTCACCAAAGAGCCTGTATATAACTTAGGATCTTCCATCGTTAAACAACAGGACCTGGCTGGGTACGGCGTCTCATGCCTGTAATCCCTGCACTTTGGGAAGCCGAGGAGGGCGGATCACGAGGTCAGGAGTTTGAGACCAGCCTGACCAACATGGTGAAACCCTGTCTCTACTAAAAATACAAAAATCAGCTGGGCATGGTAGCATTCCCCTGTAATCCCAGCTACTCGGGAGGCGGAGGCAGGAGAATCGCTTGAACTCGGGAGGCGGAGGTTGCAGTGAGTCGAGATCACACCACTGCCCTCCAGCCTGGGCGAAAAAGTGAAACTCATCTCAAAAAAAAAAAAAAAAAAAAAAAAAAACAGAACCTTCCTTGCTCTTAGTGAAGAGGAAACAGGTTCAGAGACGTTAATTCATTGCCAAGGTCACACAGATAATGGGTCCAACGAAGAGCAGTGTCCGAGCTCAAAGCAGCAGGCCTTTGGCCGCTGCAGTGTTAAACAGCATAGCTGGTGTGGAAGTCCGATGCTGAGTCCTGGGGACCTGGACTTGGAGCGGAAGCTGGCTGCAGGGGGAAGGGGCTGCACAGTTGTGGATACGCCTGTCATCTGCTGGGAGGGCACACAGAGGGACACAGTCCCCCGGGCTGTGGAGCCTCATGGGAGAGTTGCTCCAGGCCAAAGGGCCGGAGTTGTCAGATGTGGCAGCATCTTCGCTGGGGATCCAGGGAGCTGCTGCTGGGGTGGAAGCTCACGCTTTCTCCACCTGCCCTTTCCAGTTCCCTGACATCGTGGAGTTCTGCGAGGCCATGGCCAACGCTGGGAAGACTGTAATTGTGGCTGCACTGGATGGGACGTTCCAGAGGAAGGTAAGGCGTCTGATCCAGGTCTGGAGCTGGGATCCAGGAGGGGAAGGGGCTTCTGGGGGGGTACACAGACACCAGCTCTGGGTGACCAGGGCTCAGCCACCACAAGGGTATGGCCGAGCTGCTCAGACCAGGCCTTGTCTGAGCCCAGGGACTCCGTGGTCTGTGCAGACTGGTTCCATCTGTCTGGCAGGTGCTTTGAATCAGCAGAGGGACAGAGCTGGGCACGGTGCTCTGGGGGTTGGGGGAAGGACTCCGGGCAGAGAGAACTCCTGGCTTTAGTGCTTGTGAATCAGAGGGTTTAAAAGAAAAACCCGCCTGGTGAGGTGGCTGAGCGCCTGCTGTCCTTCCCTGGGAGCACAGCCATTCGGGACCATCCTCAACCTGGTGCCGCTGGCCGAGAGCGTGGTGAAGCTGACCGCGGTGTGCATGGAGTGCTTCCGGGAAGCCGCCTATACCAAGAGGCTCGGCACAGAGAAGGAGGTAGCTCCACCTGCCTTCCCTGCCTTCTCTGCGGGCCGGCGGGGTGGGGGTGTGGCTCTGCCTCCTTCCTGTCCTGGCCCTTCACCTGTCCTCTGTCCCTGCCAGGTCGAGGTGATTGGGGGAGCAGACAAGTACCACTCCGTGTGTCGGCTCTGCTACTTCAAGAAGGCCTCAGGCCAGCCTGCCGGGCCGGACAACAAAGAGAACTGCCCAGTGCCAGGAAAGCCAGGGGAGGCCGTGGCTGCCAGGAAGCTCTTTGCCCCACAGCAGATTCTACAATGCAGCCCCGCCAACTGAGAGGCCTGCAAGGGCCGCCCGCTCCCTTCCTGCCGCTGCTGCCCAGCGGACACTGCCCCACGTGCTGCCTGGCCACTCCAGGAGGAAGCTGGGAGGCGTGGAGGGTGACCACACCTTGGCCTTCTGGGAAGTCTTTGTGTGGCTGCCCCACCTGCCACATACTCCCTCCTCTCCTACCCACTGGCCTGCTTAAAGCTTCCCTCTCGGCTGCTGGGACGATCACCCAGGCTGGAGCTGGCCCCGCTTGGTGGCCTGGGATCTGGCACACTCCCCCTCCTTTAGGTGAGGGACAGGGCCACACGCTGTTGACATAAGCCTGCTTCTTCCTCTCTGCGGCTTTCACCGCTGAGTTTCTGTTCTTCCTGGGAAGCTGCACCAGCACCTTTGAGCCTTGGGCCACACTGAGGCTTAGGCCCTTCCTGGGACCGGCTCCTGCCCTCCCCTGAGGATGGCCTGGACTCACGCCCTCTTGCTTCCTTTTGGGCTCAAAGCCCTTCTTACCTCTGTTGATGGTTTCCACAGGAACAACAGCATCTTTCACCAAGATGGGTGGCACCAACCTTGCTGGGACTTGGATCCCAGGGGCTTACCTCTTCAAGTGGGGAGACAGGGCAGGGTCCATGCCTCTGCTGTAGTGTATGAAATTAACTAATTCAAAATTCACTGATTGGTGGATGCACATTTCTCTTTAACCTGGGTTTCCCTGGGTCTCATGGACAGCTTCAGCTTGATTTGGGTGGGGATTTTCTTCCAGATCTTTTTGTTTTCTTTTGAGACAGGGTCTCACTCTGTTGCCCAGGCTGGAGTGCAGTGGTGCAATCCCTGCTCACTGCAGCCTCTGCTTCCCCAGTTCAAGTGATTCTCCTCCATTAGCCTCCCAAGTAGCCGGTATTACAGGCATGCACCACCACACCTCGCTAATTTTTGTATTTTTAGTAGAGATGAGGTTTCACCATGTTGGCCAGGCTGGTCTTGAACTCCCGGCCTCAAGTGATCCACCTGCCTTGGCCTCCCAAAGTGCTGGGATTACAGGCGTGAGGCACTGTGCCTGGCCCCCAGATCTTTTTGTAGTAACACTGATGTCTTAACCACAACCCTTTAACTGAGAAATGGTCATGGGGCGTGTCCTAAGAGGAACATCATCTGCTTCCTGTCTGGGCCAGAGTCAGGACAAAAACGGTGTGCAGAGGAGCCTGGGGCCCAGCTGGAAGGATGAGGCACTGTCCTGTCGCTGGGCCTGCAAGGTCAGGTTTTGTTTGTGAAACAAACTCTCGGTAATTCAGGAGTCAAGACATCTCCCAGCTGTGCCTCAGAGATGGGCTGTTGGCAGCTCACTTGGGGGCAAGCATCACTGGGGTAAGGTGTGGACTTGGTGCTGTGCCTGAGTGTGCCCTGCGCAGACAGGGTCACCGCTCCCAGGGCCTCCCCAGCCTCCCTCTCCCCTTCGCTAGTGATGTCCCAAGCCAAAGCCATTGGGTGAGGCTGGGAGCAGCACCCTGTTAGTTTGTACTGGGGATTTTTAAACAATAGGGATTTGCCGATGACAGCTCCGTCACTGCTCAAAAGAGGAAGCCAGGAGTTGCTTCAGGGCCCTGACCTCTTCCAGAGATGGGCCTAATCTCCAAGGGGTGGGCTGGATGGCCAAGGCCATTCCCTGCTGTGTCCCAGGAAGGCTCCAGAGGTGCTGACCCTGGAGTAAGGTAGAAACCTGGTCTTAGCCATGGCACCCCTCATTCAGTGCTGGGAAAGGTTACCGGGAAGGGGCGTTCACTGGCAACTCCCAGGTACCCCCACCCCAACTCTAGGAAGGGAGCAGCAGGACCCTGGCACTGCAGGCCAGAAAAATCTTGTTTACAGGCTGAGCACAGTTACTATTTTAAGATGATGAAAGGCTTGTGCGGAATGCGACCCCAGATAGAGGGAAGGGGGCCAGCCAGGCAGGCTGGAGGGGGCGGACTGCCACTGCCTTGTTCAAAATACAAGTTCCATAAAGCCAGCCCCTAAGGGTGTACCCAGAGGGGAGTCTTCCTCCAACCCCTAGGCTGTGGCTCAACCAATGACTGGAGACTGACTGAGAAAACATTTATTCTGTCTCCAAACAGCATCCCAGGGCTGGGTATCTCCCCCAAGGCTTTATAATACATTCAGCACAGACAGTCTGGGAGCCATGGAGCACCCCTGCCCTCCCCATGCTTCCTAAGTAACAACTGCAGAATATTTACATAAAGCTGGGTGTTGTCAGGCAAAGCCCTTCCCTGCTGCCAGGGGTGGGAGCAAGGAGGAAGTGCCGTGAGCACCAGCCCGCCCTCACGCCATGGGAGGCAGCCCAGAGGCCACCGGCATAGGGTGGCAGCCCCCAGATCATACAGCAGTGGGCACAGCGGAAGCAAACCTGAGTGAGGACACAAGAGCCTGGTCCAGCTCCGCTGCATAGGGCAGGTGTGATGGCCCCCACGAGTCTTTGGCAGAGAACGCAGATAACAGCGGCTCCCACAGCCTGACCCAGGCCAGGGGAAGCTGAGGCACTTGTCAGCAGCACATGGGTGCCTGCTGGCTTCTAGCCACTCCAGGCGGGGCTGGGGTCGTTAAAAGCAAGGAAAAACACTAGCTAAAAACCTTTTCCTAAAAGTGCCCTGGAGGAGTGAGAGGCTGACTGAAGCCCTCCGGGCACAGGCACTGTGTGGCTCTGCCAGCCCCCGCTAGGCTGGGAGGCTCTTCAGCTGTGTGTCAGCTGCACAGGGTAGAACAGGCGAAAGACGGGGGCTGGCAGTTTCAGGAGGCTCATGGGAAAGTCCAGGGCAGAGGGGAGGGCCCTCTCTGTCCCCCTTCCCACCCTAACTGCTACTCAGTACACAGGGGGCGGCTGGTAGCCCTCGGTGGTCTCCGCATTCTGGGTGAAGGGAGGCTGTTGGTAGTTGTCCACAGATGCACCTGGGTAGGAGGCATAGGCAGTGTTGGGGTCCGGGGTGGGGTCGACGTAGTTCTGGATGAAGTCATCCACGCCAGCCTTGTAGCGCTGGTAGGCCAGGGAGGCCAGCACACCCTGCAGGGAGGGCACAGAGGGGTACAGGTGGGTGGGGGACCCCACCTTCTACCACCCTTTACCCAAGACCCCAAGAACCGGCCCCTGGCCGTCCTACCCAGGAGAAGATGGAAAAGAAGCTGAAGGTGATGGCTGCCCTCGCAGAGTCGGCCCCCACCAGCACGTCCTTCGGGTCGGTGGCCGCCCACTGGTTGGTGAGGAAGCAGAAACCAACAAACCACAGGAAGGTCCAGAGAGCTGGGGGAGGACGGGTGGGGTGTCAGTTCCATGGAAAGGGAGGGCCTTTCCAGGACTCTGGGAGGGGACAGGGCAGGTAGGGCAGGGCCTAGGCAGGGACCTCCCGGGAGCCTCCACGATATGGAGGGGAGGACTCGGAAGCCGGGCTGGGATCCGCCTTGGCATGGTGGGTCCCAGCAGACAACCTAGGGGACAAACGGCAGAGGCAAAGCCCATCTGCTCGGGTGTGCTGGGGGTCCACTCAGCTTCTAGCTACCCCAGGCAGGGCTGGGGCCATTCAAGCAAGGAGAAACGCTAGCTGAAAACCCTTTCCTAAAAGTGCCCTGGAGGAGTGAGCTGCTCCCTGCCCTCCCAGAGAGGCCGAGGCCCCCCAGCTGCGGAACCCCAGAGCTAATGCGTCCCCTTCCTAGTCACCTCCCAAGATCAAATGGAGGTGCCACAGGCAGATACCTGAGAAGAGCAGGTCACCAATGACCAGGTACTTGCGGTCAGTGGCGTTGCTGATCTGGGGGAAATATGCGTCGATCACCAAGAAGAAGGCCGAGGCCAGGAAGGCCAGCACCCCGATGGCACTGCCATAGCGGCAGGCATCCTCATTGTGGTTGAATACGCAGTACATCTGCTTAGACTTGTGGGTGTTGCTGTAGCCCTCGCCATAGATGCAGGAGAACACGATCAAGGCGAAGACCTGCCGGGAGAGGAGGACCTGGTAGGGCTGGTGGCCGCCTGAGGGGCACACACAGCGGGGACCCCAGTGGGGTGTACAGACGCAGGCCTCTCCCACCACTGCTGCCCCTTTTGGGTTTTTGTTGTTGTTTTTTGAGATGGAGTCTTGCTCTTGTTGCCCAGGCTGGAGTGCAGTGGTGCGATCTGGGCTCACTGCATTTTCTGCCTCCTGGGTTCAAGCAATTCTGCCTCAGCCTCCCTAGTAGCTGGGATTACAGGTGCCCTCCACCACACCTGCTAATTTTTGTATTTTTATTTATTTTTATTATTTTATTTTATTTTATTTTATTTTTGAGACAGAGTCTCGCTCTGTCGCCCAGGCTGGAGTGCAGTGGTGCGATCTCAGCTCACTGCAAGCTCTGCCTCCCGGGTTCACGCCATTCTCCTGCCTCAGCCTCCCAAGTAGCTGGGACTACAGGCACCCGCCACCACGCCCAGCTAATTTTTTTTTTTTTTTTTTTGGTATTTTAGTAGAGACGGGGTTTCACCGTGTTAGCCAGGATGGTCTCGATCTCCTGACCTCGTGATCCACCCGTCTCGGCCTCCCAAAGTGCTGGGATTACAGGCTTGAGCCACCACGCCCGGCCAGATTTTTGTATTTTTAGTAGAGATAGGGTTTCACCATATTGGCCAGGCTTCAGGTGATCAGCCCTCCTCGGCCTCCCAAAGTGCTGGGATTATAGGCATGAGCCACCTCGCCTGGCCTGTTGTCCCCTTTTGGAGGCTGGCATGTTAGCCCCTCCAAACTTTGTGGAGGTGAGCTGATGAGCAAAGTGCTTCCTGGTGTACCCCAGGATTAGAATCTGCAGGCACCAGGGGGCCTGCCCCTGGGAATCCTGGACTGAGGAGGGGTGGGGAATGGGCAGGGACCTCCTAGGTAGGGGCTGCTCCTGCCCCAGCTGCCTGCCTGCAGGAATCATTCTGTTTAGGTACCTGATGGATGAAAGGCCGTCCTTCCACCTCCAGCCCAACCTCACCTTGAAAGAGGTTTAAACAAGACAGGCCACCAAGTCACAGAGTCTCACCCAGTCCCCGTCACCTTCAGCCCAAGTCACTTCTACAGCGCCCAGCCTCTGCCTGAACACCTTGGTGAAGGCGGACAGGCCCTCTTGGGAAGGCCATTCCGGCGACCCCATGTCTTCACCTCCTGGAACCCCCTCTAACCCCTGCCTGGTTGAGCCTGGCCAGCTTTCTCCAGACAAGGACTTCCAGCCTCTGTGGCATCCTGGTCCCTCCCAGTCTGTCTCCTAACCCGCAAAGGGCCCTGCATGCACAGGGCACTACAAGGGGCCTAACTCAGGCCTGTGGATACAGTTTTGAACTCAGACCCCTGGAGGACCCAGGGTGGGTGTAGGGGGGCTCCAGCCCCTTGGGAAGAGCCCCATGCCACCTCCCTAAACTTCAAGGCCACCACCCATGCTTGCTCCACCTCAGCAGATGTGGGACAGGTCTCTGGGCATAAGGCTCCCTCTGGGATGGTCCCAGGCCTCTCCCTTGCCAGTCCTGCCGTGCCCTCCCAGGGAGCTCCCTACAGGGCTCTGGAGCTGGCAGTCACAGGCCCCGCCCCCAGCTAGAAATGAAGCCGGACCTCCGGGATGATGGGAGCAGGGTGCCCATCCAGGACTCCTGGCACTGTCATCCCGACCCACTGGGCACCTGATTCTTGGACACAGCCCAGGACAGAGGTGGTCAGACCCCACAGCCTGGCTGGGAGCACGTGTGGGCGCCCTGGGGAACCTCAGAAGCTCCAGGCGGTCAGACCCCACAGCCTGACTGGGAGCGGCTGTGGGCGCCCTGAGGGACCTCAGAAGGCATGGTCTGGGCACAGCAGGTCCACCTCTGCCTGCCCCCTCATGACACCCCCTCCAGCTTTCAGGGCTGGCTGTCCAAGAACAGGCCCCCTCAACACACAAAACCTGGTTTTGGAGGTATTGCCCAGCTTATTGACAGGGGGTACATCCTGGGGTCCCTCAACTTCGGATGGGAAGGCGGACCCGTGGCCTGCCCCGAGTGGGAAGGAGACCCTGTTTCATGGCGTTGGGTTGCCCCCCGCCCCCTCCCTTATCCCACGTGGTTTGGGAAAGCCCAGTCCCGGTGAACTCCACAAGCTGGGAGTCGCGGCGGCGTGCGGGCCACCTGTTCGGGAGCTGCCCCCAAACTCCTCCCACTGCCAGCGAGGCAGGGGCCCGCTCCCTGCGGAGCCTCGGGACACCCCGCGTCGGGGCGCGGGGCTGGGGGTGGGGTGGGGTGGATGGCGGGACCGGGACTGGGAGGAAACAGTGGGACAGACTGTGGAGGGCGGGAAGGCGGGGCCCGGGACGCTGGAGGCCGGCCCCGCTCGCCGCCAGGCCCCGGACGCGGCCGCCGCCACCTGTCGCGCTCGTGGGCCAGGGGCCCCGCCGGGCCTGGCGGCATGGGGGGGTCCCCGGAGTGCCCCGGCCCGCCCTCCCCGGGCTCACCAAGCACACGGCGCGCGCCACCACCTGCGGCTGCGTCAGGAAGCGCCGCAGGTCGAAGGAGCCGCCTGCCTTGGCCGCGCCGTAGGCCCCGCTCTCCATGTCGCCGTCGCCGTCGCCGCCGCCGCCGCCACCGCCGCCGCCGCCGCCGCGGAACGCTGAGGAACCTGCCCGGCGCCCCGCCCCGCTCCACCCGCCGGGGGCGTGGCCAGGCACCGCTAGGGACCGAGGGCAAAGTGCGGCCCTCGCGAGCGGCGGCGGGCCGCGGGACTGCGCTTCTAGCGGCTGGGAGGGGCTCTGGCCGCGGAGCACCGGTGTCCACCCTACCTCGGGGTCGAGGGGCTAGTTCCCGGGCCACGCCGGCCACAGCACGGACCAGAAAGGGTAAGAGAGTCCCCCAGGAAAACGGACGAACGGAGGACCACTCACCCTCTTTGCCCCTCCTCTAGGGATTTTGCCCTCCCACCGCCTCCTCTAGGAAGCCGACCACCTACCAAGAACCCACCCAGGCTCATAAGCACCCCCTCCCCCATCCCACTGAAAAACCCAGGTCACACCCTGGAGCCCCCTCCCTGCCTGGCCTGCCACTCTTTCCTCCTCTCTGGGACTAAACTTGGGGTAGGGTCAAAGACCCCCATTCCTCCTGGTCTGGGCAGAGCCCCAAGGCTGTGAAGGGCAGTGTGGCTTCACACTTAAGATAGTGTGCAAGACCGGGCACGGTGGCTCACGCCTGTAATCCCAGCACTTTGGGAGGCCGAGGCAGGTGGGTCACCTAAGGTCAGGAGTTTGAGACCAGCCTGGCCAACATGGCAAAATCCCGTCTCTACTAAAAATACAACAACAAAAAATTAGCTGGGCATGGTGGTGAGCGCCTGTAATCCTAGCTACTTGGGAGGCTGAGGCAGGAGAAGTTTTTGAAACTGGGAGGTGGAGGTGGCAGTGAGCTGAGATCAAGCCACTATACTCCAGCCTGGGCAGCAGAGCAAGAGTCCGTCTCAAAACAAACCAACAAACCCAAAAAACCAAAAACAAAAGTTAGCGAGGCGTGGTGGCAGCTACTAGTAATCCCAGCTACTCCAGAGGCTGAGGTGGGAGAATCTCCTGAGTCCAGGAGTCCAGGAGGCAGAGTTTGCAGTGAACCAAGATCGTGCCTCTGCACCCCAGCCTGGGGGACGGTGTAAAACTCCATATCAAAAAAAAAAAAAAAAAAAAAAAAGGCATGCAAACAGAAACGAAGTTTTCAGGGCGACAGGCAGGGGGCAAAATTTAATCCAGTTCCAGCCCCTTCTCACCTCCATCCCTCTCTACCTCCATCCCAAGAAAAACCGGTACAGAGCGTCCCGTGCAGGGAAGGCAGGCTCTGTGTGTGTTGGAGGGGGAGCGGAGGTTGTACAGACAGAGGTGTGGGGTCACAGGCTGACTGAGCCCGGAAGAATTCCAGACCCCCCTTTGCTAACTGCAGGTGCAGATTAACAAGAGCAGGTGTGCCAGGTGGGGCTCAGAGTCCACCCAGGTGAGCTGGTCCACGTGAGAGTTGAACCAGAGGACTGTGCCACCAGGAGGTGGGGTGCCCCTCCAGGGAAGAGGGGAGAAGGTGCGGGGGAGGGGCTGGGCCTTTCCCCAGTGTGCCCCCCTCCCTCTCCCCACACCCGGAGAGATGTGACAGCACCTGAGAAGTGAGGACAAGGCCACAGAGACCCCTCCTTTCTGTGACCCTCCTCAAGCCCTCACACCAACACTGTCTGCGTTTGCTGAAGGTCACCAGGGTTCCAAGAATCCCACGTGGCAGGTTTTTTTCTTTTTTTTAAATAAATGTTTTTGTGTATATTTAAGGTAGACAACCTGCTATTATGGGATTCATATAGATAGCACAAAAGTTCCTATAGTGAAGCAAGTTAACATATCCACCATCTCTCATAGTTACCCATTTTTTTGGTTTTGTTTTGTTTTTGTGACAAGAGTGGCTAAAACACACTCATTTTGCATGAACTCCAAATACGAACAGTGCACGCCGATGGTCTGCGACCCTCTGTCGTGCTTGGCTCTCTGGACGGTTCATTCTACATGGCTGCTGCTTTGCATCTTCTGACTTCCCCATTCCCTGTCCTGAACACCCCAAGCTCCTCTTCACTCAGATGGTCGGTGCTCCTATAGGGCAGCAAGGCAAGGATGGGGTGCTCCAGGGGACCTTGCCAGTCCTCCATCTTCTGGTCATGACCTTGATGACAAAGCAGTGGAGACTCAAGTCAGGCAGGCTCATCTCCCAGCCATCCCCTCCCGAGGCGTCTGGGAGTGTTTGTTTGTTTGTTTGTTTGTTTGTTTTGAGACAGAGTTTCGCTCTTTTTGCCCAGGCTGGAGTGCAAGGGTGCAATCTCGGCTCACTGCAACCTCCACCTCCCGGGTTCAAGTGATTCACCTGCCTCAGCCTCCCGAGTAGCTGGGATTACAGGCATGCACCACCACGCCTGGCTAATTTTGTATTTTTAGTAGAGACGGGGTTTCTCCATGTTGGCCAGGCTGGTCTCCAACTCCTAACCTCAGGTGATCCACCTGCCTCAGCCTCCCAAAGTGCTGGGATTACAGGCGTGAGCCACCGTGCCCGGCCTGCCTCTGGGAGTTTTATGGTGCCAAGCACATCAATGCCCCAGCAGGAGAGACATGAGGGCTTACTCACCCCACTAAATGAAGGCTGTACCCCCTTTTACAGAAGGAAAAACTGAGGCTCAGCGAAGGGACATGGCCCACCCATGAGTCTGGCCTCTGGAAAGGACGGACTTGGCAGAAGTGAGATGGGAGAGTGCCAAGGACAGAGTCCTGGCAGAGCCACGTAAGTGCCTGGGCCACGGCAGAGGATGAGAACCAGGACACAGCAGTGTCTCCCAAACAAAGAGAGGTGAGTTCACAGAGGCAGGGCTGGCCACCACCAAGGCCAGACAGGCAAAGCACACAGGCTGTGGTGCCTGCGCTCAGACACTACAAAGGCCCTGGTCACCTTACATGTCAGTAAAGCCACGGCTTTGGAGAGGGGACCCTGGGAGGCTGGGCCCCAGGCTCTTGCCACCACCTGGGAAAGACTGCCCAATGTGGTTCTTACAGAAGGCAGGAGCTCCTGGTCCACCTTGGTCTCCTGGAGTCATCATCGCTGCATCCCTGCTCAGACCCCATAAAGAACTTAGAGACTGCCCTCCCAGAGGCCAGCAGACTCCATTACAGGGCAACTGGGAGCACTGACCAGGGTTCGACAACGCCTTGAACGTGTAAGCCTCAGTAGGCCTGTGACACAGTAGGTCCTCATAAATACCTTCGAGTCGTGCATAAGCGGTGACGGCCCTTCTTTGCCCTGGCCAGAGCCCTGCCCTGCAAGCCCCACCACCTGAGCTCCCCAGCCAGAGCCCGGCTGAACCTCTCAGGCCGTCAGCAGCTCTCCCTCCTCCCTGCATCCAGCACCCATTTCCTACCTGGCCCACGTGGTCCAGCCCAGCATCCCGGAGGTGACGGCCGCAATGGAGGCGAGGCTGCCGGCCAGCACGATGGTGGGTGCCTTGGGTAACTCTCCTGGGAGCGGGGCGGAGGCAGCTGGGTTGGGCTTCCTTTAGGCAGGGGCCAGGGTGGGCATGGTTGCCTCCTGTGCCCTCTGTGCTCTCGGCAGTGGCCGGGTAGAGCCGTCCCACTTCCCACCGACCTGTGTCTTGGACACTAGCACCCTCCCAGCACAGAAGCGCCAGCTGCCCCTCTGGAAATCCAAGGGCCTTCTCACCTGGGGGCACCAGTGTGAGGGCGCTGTGCTGGACATTGACGCTGTTTGCAGCCTGGCACTGGAACCAGTCCGATGTCTGGCCCGGCAGGAAGGAGAAGTTGGCAGGCTGCCCGTGGCGTGGTCGCTGCTGCAGGTGGACCTGCCCATCCTTCCCGACCAGGCTGTAGGTGATGGGTGGGCTGCCCGAGGACGCCTGGCAGGACATCTCCACCCTGGGGCCTGACCCTCTGTCCCGCAGAGTGAAGTTGGCCCGCAGCTCCGACACTGGCTCTGGCAGGGTGGGAGAAGGTAGCACAGCCATGGCTGAGCGGTCTTAAACCCCTCCTCCTCTGTAAGTTCTCCTCATTCCAAAATGCCTAATGAGCTTAGCTGTGGCTGCTGCCTCCTCCAGGCCGCCTTCTAGAGTTTGCCCTCCATCTTGTGTCTGAGCTGCTACCCTACCTGCCGTGTGCACCACACAATTTCACATTTGGTTTTTATCTTATTTTAACTTTATTTTGAGGCAGGGTCTTGCTCTGTTGCCCAGGCTGGAGTGCAATGATGTGATCTAGGCTCACTGCAACCTCTGCCTCCCTGGCTCAAGCAGTTCTCCCATCTCAGCCTCCCGAGTAGCTAGGACTACAGGTGTGCAGCACCACATCCAGCTAACTTTTGCATTTTTTGTAGAGATGAGGTTTCTCTATGTTGGCCAGGCTGGTCTCAAACTCCTGGGCTCAAGCGATCTTCTGCCCTAGCCTCCCAAAGTGCTGGGATTATAGGCGTGAGCCACCATGCCCGGCCTGGTTTTATTCTTATGCAGTATATTTCAGATTGCCAGACTTAGCAAATAAAACTACAGTTAAATTTTAATTTCAGATAAACAATGAATAATTTTTTACTGTATGTATGTCCTGTGTAAAATTTACCTGGCAACTCTATCATTCAGTCTCGTCTTTTTTACTAAAAGGCAAGTTACTTCAGGACAAGAACTGTCATGCAGAAGATTCTAGAATCCCCCAGGCCTTGAGCCTAACGCTCTAGTCATTCTTACTGATTAGTAATAACCACCGCCCTTGCCACCTACTAAAAGGCTTTCATTTCATAGGTCCCCTGGAATAGGACCCATTATTATTTTAGAGATGGTCTCTGTTGCTCAAGGTAGAGTGCAATGGTGTGATCACAGCTCACTGCAGGCTCCAGCTCCTGGGCTCAAATGATCCTCCCACCTCAGCCTCCCAAGTAGCTGGGACCACAGGCATGCGCCACCACACCTGATTAATTTTTTTTAAAAATTGCTGTTGGCTGGGTGCAGTGGCTCATGCCTGTAATCCCAGCGTTTTAGGAGGCCTAGGTGGGTGGATCACCTGAGGTCAGGAGTTTGAGACCAGCCTGGCCAACATGGTGAAATCCCGTGTCTACTAAAAATACAAAAATTAGTCGGGCGTTGGGGCAAGAGCCTGTAGTCCCAGCTACCTGGGAGGCTGAGGCAGGAGAATTGCTTGAACCTGGGAGGCGGAGGTTGCAGTGAGCCGAGATTGTGCCACTGCAGTACAGCCTGGGCGACAGAGCGAGACTCCGTCTCAAAAAAAGAAACTAATTTTTTTGTAGACATGGAGTCTCACTCTGTGGTCCAGGCTGGTCTCAAACTCTTGGCCTCGAAGGATTCTCCCACCTTGGCCTCTCAAAATGCTGGGAATACAGGCGTGAGTCACCTCACTGGCCTCTTACTATTTTCCTTTTGCAGCTAAAGCAGTTGAAGCTCAGCAGTCCCATGATTTGTTCAAGGCCCCAGCCAGTAAGTGTAGGGATTTGAACCCTGAACATGTTGGGCTGCAGACCCTGGGCTCATCTCCCCTAGGCTGTCTTTTCCTGGTGTTCTTAGGGTGTGGGGCAAAGGATGAACGGGGAGCTTCCTTGTCCCACCCTAAGTTGGGCAACACTTCCTGGTTCCCATACCCCATAGCTCCCACCAAGAAGGTTACCTGAGTTACTATCAGGATGGAAACAGGAAGAAGGCAGGCTTCGGAGCTGGACAGAGTGGGGTTTGAAAGCAGCCTTGGCCACTTGCCAGCCATGTGGCCTGGGGCGACTTTTTTTTTTTTTTTTTTTTTGAGACAGAGTCTTACTCTGTCGCCCAGGCTGGTGTGCAGTGGCACGACTTCGGCTCACTGCAACCATCATCTCCCGGGTTCAAGTGACTCTCTTGCCTCAGCCTCCCGAGTAGCTGGGATTACAGGTGCCCGCCACCATACCCAGCTAATTTTTGTATTTTTAGTAGAGATGCAGTTTCACTACGTTGGCCAGACTGGTCTCGAACTCCTGACCTCAAGTGATCCACCCGCATAGGCCTCCCAAAGTGCTGGGATTACAGGTGTGAGCCACCACACCCAGCCCCTGGGGCAACTTTCTTAACACCCCAGAGCTTTAGCTTCCATAGCTACAGACCCAGAGGCTCAGACCCCACCCCTGACACGGCTGTGAAGATCAAGTGAAGTAATGTACAAAACGTGCCTAACTTTCTTTTCTTTTCTTTTCTTTTGGAGACAGAGTCTCGCTCTGTTACCCAGGCTGGAGTACAGTGGCACAATCTTGTCTCACTGCAGCCTCCGCCTCCTGGGTTCAAGTAATTCTCCTGCCTCAGTCTCCTGAGTAGATGGAACTACAGGTGCACCCCACCACGCCCGGCTAATCTTTGTATTTTTAGTAGAAATGGGGTTTCGCCATGTTGCCCAGGCTGGTATCGAACTCCTGGGCTCGAGCGATCATCCTGTCTTGGCCTCCCACAGTGCTGGGATTTGCATCCAGCCAAACATGCCTAGTTTATCACCTTGAGGTCCGAGATGACAACTGGGGCTCAGTCATTTCTGCCATCCATCGGGCTCTTTCCTTCTGTGCCCTCAGGCCCCTACCAGGAAACTGTGCCCTCAGGGCCCCAGCCAAGGACAGCAAGTCCTGAGAAAAGGCCCCAGGGGACTGAGAGTGGCCTTGGAGGCGGCAGCCTGTCCTTGTCCGCACCCTCACATCCTGGCTCTCTCTTACCCCAGCAAGGTTCACAATTCCCAATCCCAGAGCTCCCCACTGATCTGCACCCCACCTGCCTCCTCAGCCCTGTGCCCCCCACCGCACTCACTGGACCACAGCTCCCAGTACATCTGCAGCCTGGCACTGTCCACATGGGCACCTGAGGTGGTGGCCGCCTGGCAGAAGTAGGTGAGCAGGTCTGGACTGGACTTGAGTGTGATGTTGAGGTTGAAAGAGGCCGGCTCGTGGGTCTTCACCACCTTCTTGGCCACCTCGATGTTCTTGGTTCCACAGAGGGAATAGGTGATGGGCCGTGGTGCCTGGGGTGCATGGCAGGTTATGAGCACCCGGCGGCCTTTGGGGAAAACTTCTAGGACTTTGTAGGCAATGGAGACCACAGGGGTGATTTCTGGGAGATGAAAAGGTCCAAGGAGGAAGAAAGAATCGACATTGATCAAGCACCTTAAGAAGGTACTGGTTTGGCCAGGCTCGGTGGCACACGCCTGTAATCCCAGCATTTGGGAGGTCCAGGCAGATGGATGACTTGAGGTCAGGAGTTCAAGACCAGTGTAACCAACATGGTGAAAGTCTGGCTCTACTAAAAATACAAAAATTAGCTGGCCACGGTGGTGAGGGAGACTCAGAAAAGGGAAAAAGGATGCTGGATTTAGCATGTTCTCACTGTTTTTTTTTTTTTTTAGATGGAGTCTTTTCTTTCCCTGTCACCCAGGCGCACAGTGGCGTGATCTCTGCTCACCACAACTTCTGCCTCCTGAGTTCAAGCGATTCTCCTGCCTCAGCCTCCCAAGTAGCTGGGACTGCAAGTGCACGCCACCATGCCTGGCTAATTTTTGTATTTTTAGTAGAGACAGGGTTTCCATGTTGGTCAGACTGGTCTCGAACTCCTGACCTTGTGATCCACCCGCCTCAGCCTCCCAAAGTGCTGGGATTACAGGCATGAGCCACTGCACCTGACCACAATTTAATTCTATAACAAACCTGCACATGTACCCCTGAACCTACAAATTACAAATAAATAAATGAAACCAGTAGACCTCAGAGTAAAGAAAAAAGAAAGAAGAAAATACTGTTTTAGTGGTTCCTCAAAAAGTTAAACAGACTTACCATATGACCTAACAATTCCACGCCTAGACATATACCAAATAATAGAAAACAGGGGCTCCAACAGATACCTGTACACACACGCTCGTGGCAGCGTGATTCACCACAGCCAAAAGGTGGAAACGGCCCAAATGTCTATCAACGGACGAATGAGTAAATAGAATGTGGTTGAGCCGTATAAGGAATATTACTCAGCCTTAGAAAGAAGTGAGCACAGATGCAGGCTGCAACAGGGATGAGCCGTAACAACATTCCACTAAACAAAAAGGCAGACGCGAAAGGCAACCTTTGCATGATTCCATGTGTGTGCAAAGTTTAGAATAGGAAAACCCACAGAGACAGAAAGCGGACCGGTGGTTACTAGGGCCCAGGGGAGGGGGAAATGGGGAGTAACTGTCTAATAGATAGGGGTTTCCTTTTGGCGTGATGAAGATCTCTTGGAACTAGATAGCGGTGGTGGTTGTGCAACATTGTGAATGCACTAAATGCTGCTGAATTATCACTTTTTTTTTTTTTTGGAGACAGAGTCTTGCACTGTTGTCTCCCAGGTTCAAGATATTCTTGTGTCTCAGCCTCCAGAGTAGCTGGGATTACAGGCGCCCGCCACCACACCCGGCTAATTTTTGTATTTTTGATAGGCACGGGGTTTCATCATGTTGGCCAGACTGGTCTTGAACTCGAGACCTCAGGTGATCCGCCCGCCTCGGCCTCCCAAAGTGCTAGGATTACAGGTGTGACCCACTGCGCCCGGCCCACTTTTATTTATTGATTTAAAGACAGAGTCTTGCTCCATCGTCCAGACTGGAGTGAAGTAGCACGATCTCACCTCACTGCAACCTCTACCTCCTGGGTTCAAGCGATTCTCATGTCTCAGCCTACCAAGTAGCAGGGACTACAGGCACGCACCACCATGCCCGGCTAATGTTTGCATTTTTACTAGAGGCTGGGTTTCACCACGTTGGCCAGGCTAGTCTTGAACTCTTGACCTCAGGGGATCTGCCTGCCTGGGCCTCCCAAAGTGCTGGGATTACAGGCGTGAGCCACTGCAGCTGGCCATTACTGATTCTTTAAGACAACAATTGGGATTAAACAAAAATGTTTCTGGAATAGGGGTTTGGGGGAGAGGGTTGTATTATACCAATGGTAGGGACCTGTTTGCATTTCAAGAATAGTGTGGCCGGGCGCGGTGGCTCAAGCCTGTAATCCCAGCACTTTGGGAGGCCGAGGCGGGTGGATCACGAGGTCAGGAGATCGAGACTATCCTGGCTAACATGGTGAAACCCCGTCTCTACTAAAAATACAAAAAACTAGCCGGGCGTGGTGGCGGGCGCCTGTAGTCTCAGCTACTTGGGAGGCTGAGGCGGGAGAATGGCGTGAACCCGGGAGGCGGAGCTTGCAGTGAGCCGAGATCACGCCACTGCACTCCAGCCTGGGAGACACAGCGAGACTCCGTCTCAAAAAAAAAAAAAAAAAAAAAAAAAAGAATAGTGTGTAGGCCGGGTGCGGTGGCTCACACCTGTATTCCCAGCACTGGGAGGCTGAGGCAGGTGGATCACCTGAGGTCAGGAGTTCGAGACTAGCCTGGCCAACATGGTGAAACCCTGTCTCTACTAAAAATACAAAACTTAGCTGGGCACGGTGGTACGTGCCTGTAATCCCAGCTACTCAGAAGGCTGAGACCAGAGAATCACTTGAACCCAGGAGACAGAGGTTACAGTGAGCCAATATCTTGCCACTGCACTCCAGCATGGGTGACAGAGCAAGACTCTGTCTCAAAAAAAAAAAAAAAGAAAGAAAGAAAGAAAAGAAAGAAAAAGCATAGTGTGTATTGGGTGGGCACAGTAGCTCAGGCCCATAATACCAGCACTTTGGGAGGCCAAGGTGGGAGGATTGCTTGAGCCTAGGGGTTCCAGACCAGCCTGGGCAACATAGTGAGACCCCACCTCTATTTAATCAAAAGAAAAATTAAAAAGAATAAAAGAATACTGTGTGGTTGGGGCAGTGCTTGGGGGAGGGGTAGAAAGAAGGTCTATGAAATCTGAATATCATCGACGTCATGAATCGCCTTTGCTCGGCTGGGCATGTCTGCTCTGGAAACCACCCTGCAGTGAGGAAACTGCTGATTGAGCAGAGAACTGGAACAAACTAGAGTGTGTGACCACTAAGCATGTTTCATTCTAGACCAGTAACTCTCAACCAGGAGCAATTTTGCCTCCAGGGGAACTTTGGGTCTGGGGATGTTTTTGGTTGTCAATATTGGGAGGTGGACTAGCTTGGGCAACACAGCAAGATCCCGTCTCTAAAAAAAAAAAAAAAAAAAAAAAAAAAAAAAAATTAGGGGTTGCTGCTGACATTTAGTGGGTAGGGGCCAAGGAGGCCGCTAAGCATCCTGTAGTGCACAGTCAGCTCCCACCGCGAAGAATGGTCTGGCCTCAAATGTCAGGAGTGCTGAGGTTGACAACTCTGGTCCAGACAACCGGCAGCAGCCTTCTAGAAGCAGGATGTCTTCCCCTGCCCAGGGCTGCACAGACACCAACAATTATTTTCTCATCCATGCCTCTTTGAAAATTTCATGAGAATTCTCCTTTTTATATTTATTTACTTATTTATTTATTTATTTTTGAGACGGAGTCTCACTCCGTTACCCAGGCTGGAGTGCAATGGCGCAATCTCGGCTCACCGCAACCTCCACCTCCCGGTTTCAAGCAATTCTTCTGGTTCAGCCTCTCAAGTAGCTGGGATTACAGGCATGCGTCACCATGCCAGGCTAATTTTGTATTTTTAGTAGAGACGGGGTTTCTCTATGTTGGTTAGGCTGGTCTTGAATACCCGACCTCAGGTGATCTACCTGCCTCAGCCCCCCAAAGTGCTGGGATTACAGGTGTGAGCCACCGCACCCAGCCTATTTATTTGTTGTTTTGAGACGGAGTCTTACCCTGTCGCCCATTCTGCAGTGCAGTGGTGTAATCTTTGCTCACTGCAACCTCCGCCTCCCGGGTTCAAGCGATTCTCCTGCCTCAGCTGCTCAAGGAACTGGGATTACAGACACACGCCACCACATCGATCTAATTTTTGTATTTTTAGTAGAGAGAGGGTTTCACCATGTTAGCAAGACTGGTCTCGAACTCCTGACATCAGGTGATCCGCCCACCTCAGCCTCCCAAAGTACTGGGGGTACAGGCGTGAGCCACTGCACCCAGCCAGACTCTCCTTTGTAGATGGGGAAGAACACTTTTTTTTTTTTTTTTTAAAGACCTGACACAGTGGCTCACGCCTGTAATTCCAGCACTTTGGGAGGCTGAGGAGGGTGAATCGTTTGAGGCCAGGGGTTCAAAACCAGCTTGGGCAACATGGTGAAACCCTGTCTCTATTAAAAATGCACAAATTAGCCAGGCGCGGTGGCTCACGCCTTTAATCCCAGCACTTTGGGAGGCTGAGGTGGGAGGATCATGAGGTCAGGAGATCAAGACCATCCTGGCTAACACAGTGAAACCCTGTCTCTACTAAAAATACAAAAAAAATTAGCCGGGCGTGGTGGCATGCATCTGTAGTCCCAGCTACTCGGGAGGCTGAGGCAGGAGAAGGGTATGAACCCAGGAGGCGGAGCTTGCAGTGAGCCGAGATCGCGCCACTGTACTCCAGCCTAGGGGACAGAGCGAGACTCCATCTCAAAAAAAAAAAAAAAAAAAAACACAAATTAGCCCAGTGTGGTGGCTCGAGCCTGTAGTCCCAGCTACTTGGGAGGCTGAGGCATGAGAATCACTTGAACCTGAGAGGTGGAGGCCGCAGCGAGCCGAGATTGCACTGCTGCACTCCAACCGGCGTGACAGAGACTGTGTCTGTTTGTTTTTCCCAAACAGGCTTTCATGGAGAAATCTTCGACTTGAAGAAAGCGAAGGTGTATTTGGAGGTGAAGGCACCCTCTGGGGCATCCTCTTACAGATGTCTCTGCTGATTGGTCAATTTGACCCTCAGGGCCAGAGGCCTTCTCTTCGTGGTCCAAAAACCATCGCGGGGCCAGAAGCCAGCCTCATGTGGGGAAGTGGGAGTCCAGGGCTGACATGTCATCACCCTTTCTTTTTGCTCCCTTTGTGAAGGGAAATGATCTTGACCTATAAAAGTGGAAAGAAAAAAGCTACTCTCTCTTCATTTCCATTTCAGTCTTCATTAATAGAAGCTTGATTTGCATAAGTTCACAGACAGGAACCATTTTTAAAGTACACTGTACCAGGGACATTCACTTTTTTTTTTTTCTTTTTTTGAGATGTAGTCTCGCTCTGTTGCCCAGGCTGGAGTGCGGTGGCACGATCTGAGTTCACTGCAACATCTGCCTCTTGGGTTCAAGCAGTTCTCCTGCCTCAGCCTCCCGAGTAGCTGGGATTACAGGTGTGTGCCACCACGCCCGGCTAATTTTTTGTATTTTTAGTAGAGCCGGGGGTTTCTCCATGTTGGCCAGGCTGGTCTTGAACTCCTGAGCTCAGGAGATCTGTCCCCCTCGGCCTCCCAGAGGGCTGGGATTATAGTGTGAGCCACCACTCCCAGCCGGACATTCACTTTTTTTTTTTGTTTTTGTTTTTGTTTTTGTTTTTTGAGACGGAGTCTCGCTCTGTCGCCCAGGCTGGAGTGCAGTGGCGCGATCTCGGCTCACTGCAAGCTCCGCCTCCTGGGTTTACGCCATTCTCCTGCCTCAGCCTCCTGAGTAGCTGGGACTACAGGCGCCCGCCACCGCGCCCGGCTAATTTTTTGTATTTTTAGTAGAGACGGGGTTTCACCGTGGTCTCGATCTCCTGACCTTGTGATCCGCCCGCCTCGGCCTCCCAAAGTGCTGGGATTACAGGCGTGAGCCACCGCGCCCGGCCTCACTTTTCATCCTCATAAGACTTGTGTGGTTTTTTTCTTTTTGATTATTTAGTTTACGGATAAGCTTGCCAATAAAGGACGGTCTATCTTTTTTTTTTTTTTAATTTTTTTTTTTTTCCTTGAGACAGGGTCTTGCTTTGTCCCCCAGGCCTGAGTGCAGTGGCACGATCTCAATTCACTGTAACCTCTGCCTCCCTGTTTCAAGTGATTCTCCTGCCTCAACCTCCTGAGTAGCTGGTATTACAGGTGCACGCCACCATGCTTGGCTAATTTTTGTATTTTTAGTGGAGATGGGGTTTCACCATGTTGGCCAGGCTGGTGTACAACTCCTGACCTCAAGTGATCCATCCACCTCAGCCTTCCAAAGTGCTGGGATTATAGGCGTGAGCCACCCGCCTGGCCTATTATTTAATTTAAAATTCTTTTGCTTGTCTGGGCGTGGTGGCTCACGCCTATAATCCCAGAGCTTTGGGAGGCCTAGGCAGGGGGATCCCTTGAGCCCAGGAGTTTGAGACTAGCCTGGGCAAAAAAGCAAGATCCTGTCTCTAAGAAAAAAAAAAATTGTTTTTTGACTGGGTGCAGTGGCTCATGCCTATAATCCTAGCACTTTGGGAGGCGGAGGCAGGTGAATCACTTGAGCTCAGAAGTTTGAGACCAGCCTGAGCAACATGGCAAAACCCCATCTCTACTAAAAATACAAAAATTAGCCAGACGTGGTGGCATGTGCCTGTAGTCCCAGCTACTCAGGAGGCTGAAGTGGGAGGATCTCTTGAACCTGGAAGGTCAAGGCTGCAGTGAGCCAAGATCGCACCACTGCACTCCAGCCTGGGTGACAAAGTAAGACCCTGTCTCAAAAAAAAATTAAGTGGGCCTGGGGGTATGCACCAGCTACTCAGAGGCTGGGAGGATGTTTGAGCCCAGGAAGTTGAGGCTTTGAGGCTTTAGTGAGCTGTAATCACGCCACTGCACTCCAGCCTGGGTGGCAGAACAAGACCCTGTCTCGAAATAAGTAAATAAATAAATAAAATTTGTCTGCTCTGCGAGAGCATTTAAATAATGGGATGGCACACTCAAAATTTGATAAAGTGACGACAAGGCTGCCCTCGGGACAGGAAGCTAAGCCAAGCCTTGAATGGGCTGTGGGGTCACTGCAGGAAAACTGTGGAGGGCTCATGTCCAGGCCCAGACACAGTGCTGGTGCCTCGAGTGGCTCCGAGGCCCTTCCAGATGGCGCTACCCCTCTCCAGACTGGTCTCTGTGACAACAGGAAGCTTGGAAATTCCAACCCTGGAGGTTGCAATTCATTAGACCCAGGGAGGGGCCCAGGGATCTGATTTTGAATAAGCTGCCATCTGTTGAGGGTTGAATTATGTCCTCCAAAAAGATAGGTTCCAATGGTGACTCCCAGGACCTGCCCATGGGAACATATTTGGAAATCAGGTTTTTACAATGGCTTCCCCCTCTCTCAAGTTAAATATTAACTCCAGTAATTCATGCTGGATTAGGGTGGGGCCTGATGAGAAGAGGAAAGGAGACGCAGACACACACAGGGACAATGGCATGAGGGAGGCAACCCCCGGAAACCAGGACAGGAGCGAGGAGCAGGTGCTCCTGCAGGGCCTTCGGAGGACCCAGCCCTGCATACTCTCAGTTTTAGAATTCAGCTTCCAGCACTGTCATGTGTTGCTGTTGTTTTTTGGTTGCCTTTTGTCTTTCGCTTTTTGAGACAGAGTCTTGCTCTGTCGCTCAGGTTGGAGTACAGTGGCACGATCTCAGCTCACTGCAACCTCTGCCTTCCGGGTTCAAAGGATTCTCGTGCTTCAGCCTCCTGAGTAGCTGGTATTAGAGGCATGCGTCACCACACCCGGCTGATTTTTGCCTTTTTAGTAGAGATAGGGTTTCCCCATGTTGGCCATGCTGGTCTGGAACGCCTGACCTTTGGTGATCCACTCACCTAAGCCTCCCAAGCTACTGGGATTATGGGCCTGAGCCATCACACCTGGCCTTGTTTGTTTTTGTTTTTGTTTTTGTTTTGATACAGAGTCTCACTCTGTCTCCCAGGCTGCAGTGCAGTAGTGTAATCCAGGCTCACTCCAACCTCTGCCTCCCGGGTTCAAGTGAATCTCCTGCCTCAGCCTCCTGAGTAGCTGGGGTTACAGGTGCCTGCCACCATGTCTGGCTAATTTTTGTATTTTTAATAGAAATGGAGTTTCACCATGCTGGCCAGGCTGGTCTTGAACTCCTGACCTCAAGTGATCCGCCCACCTAGGCCTCCCAAAGTGCTGGGATTATAGGTGTGAGCCACCGCGCCCAGCCTCCTCTGTGTCCTTTGGAGTGTAGGCTCAGCCAGAATAAAAATCCCCTATATCCTTAACCTTCCAACCAACACCTTCCATCCTCTACATCTAATGGAAACCAGATCCCTCCTTCCTACAGCACTGTCTACCCCTTCAACTGTCCCAGGCAATGTGGATCCCGGCAGCCTTCATGGCATGGAGCTGGGACAAAGGGGGACAACATCTTCTTGACATTTCGCCTTCCCTAAACTTTTCTCCCCTCTCCTTACTAAACAGCAGCTATTTCTTCAGATACATTCCACTCTGCCTTCTGGATTACAATTATCTACCGTAAACACCTATACCTCCTTGAAGATGCCTGTCGGTGGTTCCTACCATGTTTAATGCTACACTTGCCAGAATTATTGGGGATTTCAAAATACATAGCCACAGTGGCTCACACCTGTAACCCCCGCACTTTAGGAGGCTGAGAAGGGAGGGTTGCTTGAGGCCAGGAGTTCAAGACCAGCCTGGGCAAAATAGGAAGACCCAATCACTACAAAAAAAATTGAAATATTAGGCCGGGCAGGGTGGCTCATGCCTGTAATCCCAGCACTTTGGGAGGCTGAGGCGGGCAGACTTGCGCTTGAGTTTGAGATGAGCCTGGCCAACAGAGGAAAATCCTGTCTCTACAAAAAATACAAAAATTAGCTGGGTATGGTTGCGCGTGCCTGTAGTCCCAGCTACTCTGGAGGCTGAGGCGGGATGATGGCTTAAGTCCAGGAGATGGAGGTTGCAGTGAGGCGAGTTTGTGCCACTGTATTCCAACCTGGGCAACATTGCAAGCAAGGCCGGGCACAGTGGCTCACGCCTGTAATCCCAGCATTTTGGGAGGCTGAGGTGGGCAGATCACAAGGTCAGGAGATCGAGACCATCCTGGCCAACGTGGTGAAACCCCATCTCTATTAAAAGTACACAATATTAGCTGGGTGTGGTGGCATGTGCCTGTAGTCCCAGCTACTAAGGAGGCTGAGGCAGGAGAATCTCTTGAACCTGGGGGGTGGAGCTTGCAGTGAGCTGAGATTGTACCACTGCACTCCAGCTTGGACGACAGAGCAAGACCCCATCTCAAAAAAAAGAAAAAATTAAATTAAGTATTAGCTGGGTGTGATGGCATGTGCCTGTAGTCCTAGGTACTTGGGAGGCTGAGGCAGGAGGATTGCTTAAGCCTTGGAGGTCAAGTCTGCAGTGAGTGGTGATTGTGCCACTGCACGTTAGCCTTGGTGACAGAGCAAGACCCTGTGTCTAAAAGCAAAATGGAAAAAAACAAAAAGCCCAACTTACACAGAGATCATCTTTCAAATATCCTAATCCCTCAGGTCCTTCACTTGTGCCCAGCTTTCCACTCCCGCTGAAGCTGTTTCAGCTGCATAATATGCCATCTCCAGGCTGCACTTTATTTAGCCAATCCTTCCAGATGGGCCAAGGACTTTGGTGCCATTTTTTTTTTTTTTTTTTTTTTGGCAGAGTCTCTCTCTGTTGCCCAGGCTGGAGTGCAGTGGTGCGATCTTGGCTCACTGCAACCTCCGCCTGCCGGGTTCAAGGGATTTTCCCGCCTCAGCCTCCTAAGTAGCTGGGATTACAGGCATGGGCCACTATGCCCAGCTAATTTTTTATTTTCAGTAGAGATGGGGTTTCGCCATATTGGTCAGGCTGGTCTCAAACTCCCGACCTCAGGTGATCTGCCTGCCTTGGTCTCCCAAATTGCTGGGATTCCAGGCATAAGCAGCCGCTCCCGGCTTGGCACCATCTTTCATGGCTGTCCTTATCCCATCCCATCCCATGCCATCTGCCAGCAGCTGCTATTGGCCTTCAGAATGTATGTCCACCCCATCTCCCTGCCTCTCACGCATTGCCCAGTCTCTCCTCTGGATCTCCAGAGTAGCCTAATGGCTCTCTTGGATTTTGCCTTTGATCTGCATCCCAACACAGTGTCTGAATGACCTCATCAAGGGTATATCAGATTGTGTTTTCCCCTCCAAACCTCCTATGGCTGCGCCCCACAGGGACCTCCCCAGTCAACCCCACACCACGCCTCTGACCTCATTCAATACCCTTTGGTCACACAGGGTCCCTGCCCAGGTACTTCCTGCTCAGTCAGCTCCTTCAGGTCCTTGCTGCACGGCCCCTTCCCAAACTACACCCTCCCCTGCAAACACTGCCCTCCTTTCCCCTACCCACCCTGTGTTCCCTTCCCTTCTACCCTTCTTGCTTCTCTCTACGACATTCTAACATACTTTAGAATGTGCTTTTTTTTGCTCTGTCACCTAGGCTGAAGTGCAGTGTTAATGATTACGGTTCACTGCAGCCTCATTTCCCGGACAAGCAATCCTCCCACCTCAGCCTCCCGAGTAGCTGGGACCACAGGTGCACCGCCCACCATGCCCAGCTAATTAAAACAAAAATTTTTTTATACAAAAAAATTAGCTGGGCGTGGTGGTGCACATCTGTAATCTCAGCTACTCGGGAGGCTGGGTGGAAGAATCCCTTGACCCCAGGAGGCAGGGGTTGCAGTAAGCTGAGATCGAGCCACTGCACTCCAGCCTGGGTGACAGAGTGAGACGCCATGTAGAGCTGGGGGGTCTCACCGTGTTGCTCAGGCTGGTCTTGAACTCCTGGGCTCAAATGATCATCTGGCTACAGCCTCCCAAAGTGCTGGGATAACAGGCATAAGCCACTGAATGCTCTTATTTTTATTATCATTTGTCCCCCCAACCTCCACTGGAATGTAAGATACAGGAGGGGTTTGTTTCCATGCTTTGCCAGATTCTCAGGGCCTTTAATGGTGCCTGCAACCAAACAAGTGCTCAAGTATTTGTTGAATGAATAAATGATTTATCAGTCAGTCTCTTAGGAGTTTAGTTAGCAGGACTTGGTTGGCAAGAATCGGAGAAGTCAGGAGCCAGCCAAGAGAGGGAGGTGGGACTGCCTTGCACAGGTACTTCCCAGAGCCCCAGCTGCCTGTACTCTTTTTAGCAGCCACCCAACAATGTATCGGTTTTTAAAGCAAATGAGGAAATAATGGTTCAGGCTGGGCCTCATTCAAGTGAGATTTATGTCATCATTACCCGGTGCCTGCCCTTTAGCAAAATAGAGGGGGAAGGCCCTGCTCTGTAACCTGGCAGCCTAGCAATAAGGGGCAAGGGTTGGTTGGGACAATACAGGGAAATGACTCTCCATTCTCACCATTTTTTTTTTTTTTTTTTTTCTGAGACGGAGTCTCGCTCTGCCGCCCAGGCTGGAGTGCACTGGCCGGATCTCAGCTCACTGCAAGCTCCGCCTCCCGGGTTCACGCCATTCTCCTGCCTCAGCCTCCCGAGTAGCTGGGACTACAGGCGCCCGACACCTTGCCCAGCTAGTTTTTTGTATTTTTTTTTTTTTTTTTTTGAGACGGAGTCTCACGCTGTTGCCCAGGCTGGAGTGCAGTGGCGCGATCTCGGCTCACTGCAAGCTCCGCCTCCCGGGTTCCCGCCCTTCTCCTGCCTCAGCCTCCTGAGTAGCTGGGACTACAGGCGCCCGCCACCGCGCCCGGCTAATTTTTTGTATTTTTAGTAGAGACGGGGTTTCACTGTGGTCTCGATCTCCTGACCTTGTGATCCGCCCGCCTCGGCCTCCCAAAGTGCTGGGATTACAGGCTTGAGCCACCGCGCCCGGTTTTTTGTATTTTTTAGTAGAGACGGGGTTTCACCGTGTTAGCCAGGATGGTCTTGATCTCCTGACCTCGTGATCTGCCCGTCTCGGCCTCCCAAAGTGCTGGGATTACAGGCTTGAGCCACCGTGCCCGGCCTCCATCCTCACCTTAATGGACATGAGAGGAGGGGAGGAAAGGATGGGGCAGGAAAGTGCAGGCAAAAGGATGGAGCAGGCAAAGATGAAGAAGCAGGCCCGGCTAGGGGCTGTCAGGGACCTTCCCCAGTGTCTCCTCCTTCCTGGTCCTGTACCCAGCTGGGCCCCCGACGCTCTCCACTCTCCAGCTGCCTCTACAAGGAAGGCAGCCTCCTGTATGTCAGGCCCCTGGGGGAGCCTCAGCTTCACCATTCTCTCATGGCCCTCCTCCTGGTCAGAGAATCTCGACCTCCCAGACCCCACCAGAATTCCCCAGCCCTCCACGGGGTCTCGCCCACCGGGCAAAGCTGGGAGGGTCTCGGGGTGGCTTCTGCTCCCGATCAGGGACCTGGGGCAGAGCGATGAGGACGCGCCTGCCCAGGGAATCTTCCCTCCAAACAGCCCAGCCAGAGGCTGGAAGCTGAGCAACTTCCCTGCCTGTGTGCCCCGGAGGTCCCCACATTGGCCTGCTTGGCCTGCCCATCTCCATCACTCCCAGGGCCCTGCAGGGTGGAGAGAATATTCCAGAACTGTCCAGCCATCCTCCAGCACACACCTCCCCACTAGTACCTTCTTCCCCAGCCGTAGGCGCCCTCCACAGTGGGGGTTCTGACACCAGGACCCCAGCGGGGAGGCTTCTCCCTGCAGTATGCTGGGCCACTTACCTTCCTCCTGTGCCTTGGAGAAGCTGCTGGCGGCTGTAAAAGAGGTGAGGGCGATGAGGAGAGGGCCTGGGAGGGAGGGGAGGCTAGAGACAGCCTCGAGACCCACCTGCTGAAGCCAGGAGGGAGGAGCAGGCTGATTCCTGGTAGTGAGGCCCCAGGACCAGCTGGCATCATCACTCACAAAAGCTCTTTTGCGCCACCCCCGCCCCCAACATCTCCTATCACCAGCCCATTTTGCAGATGGGTAAGTAGTGGGTCCAGAATGGTGAAGCAATCCCTAGACCACATATGCAGCAAGTTTAGGGGCTGGTCCGATACTTAAGCCCAGATCTTTCCCTCTCTGTCCCATGTTTCCAGAGGTGCCCTTGCCTTCAGGCCTCGTCTCTCCTGAGCTCCCAGTACCCCCACCTGAGCCCGAGGCCTCAAGGCCCCGGCAGTAGTCCCACCATCACGTCCCCCGTGGACTCACCCAGCACAGCCAAGCAGAGCAGCCCAGGGAGCCCCATGCCTCGGTGGGTGTGGGGCCTCTGCTCAGGCAGTGAGAACCTCCTAGTTCCTGGCTTCCCCCACCCTGAGGCCCCTGGGACGCTCCTTGGGTGGGTGCCTGCAGCGGGGAGATAACCTGGAGGCCGCAGCACCCCAGGGCCTCAGCTACCAGGGCAGGGCCCAGTACAGCAAACTCCTGCTCAATCCGCAGAGAAACTCCCGCTCAATCCGCAGAGAAACTCCCGCTCAATCCGCAGAGAAGTAGAAGGAGTTTGGACCTTGAAGCCAGACCGGGGCTTAGACTCAGCAGTCACCTCTGAGCCGCAGGACCCTGGGCTCATGTGGTGGGCAGAAGGTGTCCATGCTCAGTGGGGTGTGCTGGCTGTAATCCCAACACTTTGGGAGGCCTGGGTGGGCAGATCACCTGAGGTCAGGAGTTCGAGACCAGCCTGGCCAACATGGCGAAACTCCATCTCTACTAAAAATGCAAAAATTAGCCCGGCATGGTGGTGCGCACCTGTAATCCCAGCTACTTGGGAGGCTGAGGCAGGAGAATCGCTTGAACCCAGGAGACGGAGGTTGCAGTGAGCCGAGATCATGCCACTGCACTCCAGCCTGGGCGACAGAGCGAGACTCTGTCTCAAAAAAAAAAAAAAAAAAAAAAAAGATGTCCACGCTCTAACCTCTGGAGCCCGTGAGCACCATGTCACGCAGCGAGAGGAATGAAGGCTGTGAATCTTCTCATTTTGAGAGGAGGAGGTTGTCCTAGATGACCCAGGTGACCCTCATATAATCGCTGGGTCCTTTCCAAGCAGCTGGGGACCTGCTGGGCTGAGAAGAGGCAGCCCCACCCATGATGGTTCACAGCCAGGTGGCCAAGGCTGCACCCAGCCCCAGAATGAAACCCCAGACCGACGAGGCCCCTGGTCCTGGAGTGTGATGTGTCCTGGAGTCCTGGGTCTTGGAGTGTGGTGTGCCCAAGCACTGCCCTTCAGAAGGTCCTCAGGCCCCATTGAGGATGGTGGGAAGTCACATGGATGGTCATTCCGCAGGGAACTGGCCCCAGTGCTGGCCTTGGGCAGCAGCAGACCCAGCTGCATCGCAGGCGGTGTGTGTGCAGAGGTCAGCGGCAGAGGCTCCTCACCCGCAGGGAGGGCAGGGGTAAGCAGGGCCTCCCAGAGCCCTGAGGCCAGGGCTGGGGCCAGGCAGTCCCCGGAACACAGACAGATGTGAGGGCACAGGGGATTGAGGCTGGGACCCTGCCAGCTCCGCTGTGGGTCCCTGCACCCGGTATTGTGTCCAAGCTCAGCCTGGGGATGCTGGACCAGCCTGTTACTTTCCGTCCCGGCTCAGTTTCCCACACTTGGTGTGGGGAACGCCTTTGCTGGCTGCCTCCTTCAGGAATGTGTCCCCCGCCGCCAGGTGACCATTGCCTCCTGTGGGAGCTGCTGCCACCTGTGGCTCCTGACTGGTCAACCACACTCTCTGCCCCTGGGCACCGTCCAGGAGTGAACACCTGACCAAGGGAGGCCACTCACAGCCCCGCCCCAGCTCTCCTCTCAGCCTTTCTCAGGGACGTGCTGCACCGGAGTTCTGGATGTGTTGAGAAGCTGGTCTGAGGGAGAGGCCCTGCTGACCAGGGAGTGGCCAAAAGGATGGTGGGGAGGCAGGTGCAGGTGTCCTGGAGGTCGCTGCAGACTGGCTCTGTTGACCCCTGGGTATTCCCCTCTCCCAGCTGGCCTGAGTCGGTTTCTGCCGCTTGTTACCCATGGTCCCCGGGATGGAGCCTGCCTCCTGTGCGCCCACCGGCCTCTCTCTTTTCAGTTTCTCCCAGCTGTGGAGCTAGAGCATTTTCTCTTAGTTTCCTGGTAAAACTCCCTTCCCTTCCCAAAGTCTGTTCTCACTTCTGCTGAAGGCGGGTGGGGAAGGGAACTGAAGACTGAAGGTTGCTGGGGAGCTGGCTGGCTGCCCAGGCCCTGGGCTGCTGGCAGCCTCTTGCCTGCAGGCCAGGGAAACTCACTCTTTTTCTCCATGTGGTGTTCAGTTGAGTTAACGCAGCTTATGAGGAGCTCTTCCTCTTCTCAGTGTGTGGGGAAGCTGGGGTCAGAGCGCGAAGGCGGACTCCTGGGCCATTTTCCCCAGGCCTTGAGGGACCCAAACATCTCTCCTGGACCCCCTCATCCTCAGGGATCACTTGTGCACCTGTCTGGTTGACCAGTTCTCTGGGCTGCGCTGCCCCTCTGTCCAGACTGCAGAGTAGGTGAGGACACAGCAGCCATGCCTCCGAGGTCACCCCCAGGTCACCTTGCGTGGAGTTTGGGGGCCCCCAAGAGCTCTCCAACCACCCACTTCAGGCTGATGTTCTGTGATTTTTGCTCGCAGAGGTCACTGTCCTTGGTAACAAATGCTCTTCCCAGCATCTCCACGTTTCCTCCCCCATACTGTGTCCCCGGAAGGGTCCTGTGGGTGGGAGTCTGCTCTGGGCTGCCCTGGCCAGGATAGTGGGGTTGCAGGGACACAGAAAGATGGGGCGGCCTCTCAGGGCTGGGCAGGGGAGGGCCGAGTCCCCAAGCCTGGGGGCGGCTGGGCCACCCCACGTGCGGTGGGCTCTCCCGCCTGGTAAGACCTTTACTGCATCTACTGCGATAAGCCCTGGACAGTCCCTTCCTGCCTGGCAGGACTTCTAAGCGCCTGGCACAGCCCCTCGTTAGGTCATGGCCCTCAGCTTCCTGTCATGTACAGAAAGTCATCCCAGCCCACAGCACACGCTGCCGGAGCACCAGTTCCGTCTTCACACTGGCTGTCCCCGTGTGCCCTGCATCCCAGTCTAGACGCCTCAGATTTCCAGCTTCCCAGCCTCCACTGTGGCCCATCTTTGCTCAGCCCTCGCTCTGCCCTCAGCTCCTGTCAAAAGCTTCCCTTTCTCCAAGGCCCTGCCTGTCACTGGCTCCAAGATACCTCCTGCTGGAAGAAGTCCATCACTCGAGGCCCCCTGGGCTCTCTTCCTGGGTGGTCCCGATCACAGGGGGCCCCAGGTCCACTCCCCATCATCTCCCATTTGGCTCCTTCAGGCCAGTGACCACATTGTAATAGGAGCCACCACTGCATTTCTAGGTCCCCATGGAGACACTTCAAAAGTCACTGTATGGGCCAAGTGTGGTGGCTCACACCTGTAATCTCAGCACTTTGGGAGGACGAGGCAGGTGGATCACCTGAGGTCAGGAGTTAGAGACCAGTCTGGCCAACAAGGTGAAACCCCATCGCTACTAAAAATACAAAAAAATTAGCCGGGTGTGGTGTCGGGCGCCCGTAGTCCCAGCTACTCAGGAGGCCGAGAGGCAGGAGGATGGCTTGAACCTGGGAGGCGGAGGTTGCAGTGAGCCAAGATCGTGCCATTGCACTCCAGCCTGGGCAACAGGAGCAAAATTCCATCTCAGAAACAAAAACAAAACAAAAAATTAGCCAGGCATGGTGGCAGGTGCCTGTAGTCCCAGCTACTCAGGAGGTTAAGGCAGGAGGATGGCTTGAACCTGGGAGGCAGAGGTTGCAGTGAGCCAAGATCTTCCCACTGCACTCCCACCTGGGCAACAGAAAGAGACTGTCTGAAAAAAAAAAAAAAAAGGTAGTGTTCATTTAATCTTGGAGGCCACTTGGAGGAGCACAGCGTCTTTGTCTCGCCCTGGGTGAGCACACCGAGGCCGAGAGTTTGATGATTCCTTCAAGGTCTCAAAGCTTGTCTTATTCACAGCGCTCGGTGATGTACGCGGTTGGTTCTCAGTACAGTTTGCCAAAGGGCTGCTCTGATTCAGGAGGCTGAGGTGGGCCTGGGAAAGTGCATTTCTAACCTTTTCCCAGGTGATGTTGAGGCCATTGGTCCAGGGGCCACCTTTGGCCCTAAGCTGCTAATTAACAACATGAGTCACTTTTATCTGGTCCAGACTTGTCGCTACCCCCCGACGGAACACAGAGCTCACCGTTTCCCTCTTTCTCTCATCGCCAGATGAGGGCCAGAGAACCCTCAATCCCAGCACAGGGCCCAGCACCAGCAGCACTTCACCGTGTTTGCTGGTGAACTGATGGGTCATGCGATGCTGGATGAGACAAGGATGGCCGCAGGAGAGGCGGAACTGGCCAAGTCTTTGATGACCATGTGAAGAAGCCCCCAGCCCTGAGGGTGAGAGACCAGAGCCTGCCAGATGCTGAGTCCAGGCCAGGAGTCCGGCCAGGAGCTGGTCACTGGTGGAGCTAGAGGCTTTTCAAGTGCATCCTGGGACTTCTGACCTTCCTTCCTGACACTTCGCATCCCCAGCTGCCGGTGAGTCACCTGGAAGCTTCGAAAAGTCCCGATGCCCTGGCTGCTGGACCAACCACATCAGAGTCGCTGGGCTGCGGCCAGCTTGTAGCAGCTACTCAGGTGTTCGCCAAGGCTGAGAACCACAGATTTAGAGTCACTGCAGCATGGCAGGGGTGGGGGTGGGAGAACAGGAGGCTTGGAAAAGGAACCTTGAACAGCCTTAAGAATATCAGACACAGCCTTGGGAGGGGGACCCAGCCCTGCCCTTGTGGCCAGCTGCCTCACCTGCCTGGGCCCCTGTCTGCTGCCCACAGTGGAGGCCCATACATACCACTAAGGCCCAGGCAGTGCGGGTACCTTCACGCCACAGATCCGCAAGCTTGGCTCAACCAGGGAGCCATGAAGCAGGCTGGGAGAACAGGGCTCTGCAGGAAGCCAGGGCTCTATTGAGTTTTCCAAGGCAGCTCTGTGGACGTGAGGCTGCTAAGTTATATGACTGGACGGAGAGGATTCCCGCTAGGGAGAAGCTGACCCAGCACCCTCTCACCCGGCTTCAGGCAGCCCCTCAGTCAGAGCCAGGGGCAGCCCCTCAGTCAGAGCCAGGGGCAGCCCCTCAGTCAGAGCCAGGAGCAGCCCCTCAGTCAGAGCCAGGGGCAGCCCCTCAGTCAGAGTCAGGAGCAGCCTCTAAGCCCCACGCTGGGGCAGTGTGGCTCTGGAGCCTGAGTGCCTGGGTTCAAATCCCAGCTCTGGCCCCGGCTGACGCTGTGGCTTGACTGTCTCAGGTGAAGGGAGAGTAACAGGAGGGGATGATGCAGGCAGTTTGCTCTGGAACACAGAGCAGGCCCCCAGGCAGGCTTGCTCTAACTGTGGCCAGCTCTTTCCTTCCTTAGGAAGTGGTCCCCAGACTCTTCTGGAGCTGCTTCCATCAGTAAACAACTTCTGAGGATTCCCAATAGATGCATGTGTATAAATTGCACTCATGGTTCTAAAAAAAAGTCAGAACATACTCTAGAAAAAAACTGCATTCATGAGATACTATACTAATAGATTATGTATATTATAAAAAACGTAATAAAAATAGACATTTTAAAGGGATGAGATCAAAATATAAAGAGAAAATTCCCGTATGTTCTTCCTGCTTTGTGTGTCCGTCTTTGGAGACCCCTGAGGGAGGCCCTGGAGCCACTGAGGAGGGCGGTGGTTGCCAGGGGCCTGGAAGATGGAGTAAGGAGGCCTGGAGGGGCCCCAGGGAGGCTTTGGGGTGGCAGGGATCGGGGTTACAGCTCTGCGACGCTGGGGAAGCGGAATCTACGGGCGGAGGCCGGGGTACCGTGCGGTCCAGGGCAAGTGGAACGCAGTCCCGCGGCATCCACAACGGAGGGGCCCGGCGGCGGGGCCCGGGCGCCCGGAGAGCCAGGGCACGGGAATCCGGGGCAGAAGGACCGAGGGCGCGAAGCTTGGGAGGCAGGGGACTTGGGGCCTGGAGAGTCGCTCGGGCCTGGCTCCGGCAGCAGTCGCGACAGGTCCTCCACCAGGTGCCACTTCTCCTGAACCTGCTGTGAGGAAAGCAAGTGGCGAGTTGCGACAGGCGCCGCTTCCCACGAGCGGGTGTGAGGACAGCAGCGGCAGCAGCTCCTCGGCCCAAGGGCCAGCCCGCACCCAAAGTAGCCAGAGGCCATGCCCCGCCCGAGACCACACCCTCCCAGGGCCACGCCCCACCAGGGTCCCGCCCCGATGCAGCCCTAGACCACGCCCTCAAGAGTCCCGCCCATAACGCGGCCAGATGCCACTCCCTCCACATCCCCGCCCGAGACCACGCCCCCAAGGGCCCCACCCCCAACATGCCCTGAGACCACGCCCCACCAGGGTCCCACCCCATGCAGCTCCTAAGAGTCCGTCCCCAAGCAGCCCAAGGCCACGCCCCCGTTAAAGGCCCCACCCTGAGGCCACGCCTTAGCCATGTCACTGTTCTGCCCTCAGCTCTATTAAACCCCTGTTCCCAAGCCTAAAGTCGTATCTTTTTTAAAATTGTTTTTGTTTTTGGAAACTGCGTGTCGCTCTGTTGCCCAGGCAGGAGTGCAGTAACAAGACCACAGCCCACTGCAGCCTGATCCTCTCAGGCTCAAGCGATCTTCCCACCTCAGCCTCCGGAATAGCTGCGACCACAGGCACGCGCCACCATGCCCAGCTCATTTCTTTGATTTTTAGTAGAAACGAGGTCTTGCTATGTTGCTCAGCTTCGTCTCAAACTCCCGAACTCAAGCACTCTTCACGCCTCGGCGTGAGCCACTGCACTCAGCCATATTACCCTTTTTTTTTTTTGAGACGGAGTTTTGCTCTTGTTGCCCAAGCTGGAGTGCAAGGGGGTGATCTCGGCTCACTGCAACCTCCGCCCCTCTGCCTCCTGGGTTTAAGCGATTCTCCTGCCTCAGACTCCCCAGGCACCCGCCACCATGCCCAGCTAATTTTTTTTGTATTTTTAGCTCAGACAGGGTTTCACTATGTTGGCCAGACTGGTCTTGAACTGCTGACCTCAGGCAATCCACGCACCTCGCCCTCCCAAAGTGCTGGGATTATAAGCGTGAGCCACCGTGCCCGATTTTATTTTATTTTATTTTATTTATTTTATTTTATTTTCCCACTCTTATTGCCCAGGCTAGAGTGCAACGGCGTGATCTTGGCTTAGTGCAACCTCCACCTCCCGGATTCAAGCAATTCTCCTGCCTCAGCCTCCCAAGTAGCTGGGATTATAGGCGCGTGCCACCACGCCCAGCTACCTTTTTTTGTAATTTTTTTTTTTTTTTGAGACGGAGTCTCGCTCTGTTGCCCAGGCTGGAGTGCAGTGGTGCGATCTCCGCTCACTGCAAGCTCCGCCACCTCCTGGGTTGATGCCATTCTCCTGCCTCAGCCTCCCTAGAATCTGGGACTACAGGCACCCGCCACCACGCCTGGCTAATATTTTTGTATTTTTAGTAGAGACGGGGTTTCACCGTGTTCGCCAGGATGGTCTCGATCTCCTGACCTCTGATCTGCCCGCCTCGGCCTCCCAAAGTGCTGGCATTACAGGCATGAGCCACCAAGCCTGGCCACATTCTCTTTTTAAAAAATTAATTACTTATTTTTGGTGGAGACCGGGGTCTTGCTTTGTTGCCCAGGTTGGTTTTGAACTTATGGCTTCAAGTGATCCGATCCTCCTGCCTGGGCCTCCAAAGCACTGGGATTACAGGCAGAGGCCCAGCCCCTAAGGTCATGTCATACCAGGTCTGGTTCCCGGTACCAGGAGCCTGAGCTGTTCTCTTCCTCCCCTTCCCCATCTTTACCCTCAGCCTGAGGCCACGCCCTCCAGTAGGAAGAACCCGCCTGACCCACTCAGACCTGTCCCAGGCCCTTGGCCACACACAGGGAAGGGTTTCCACTGAAGCTGCTGTCCCCTTGCCAGCCCCGAGGACACTCACCCACACCAGCTGCTTCCGGAGCCTGTGGATGGCCCTGGCATTGGCCTGGGTCTGGGAGATGCACACCGTCAGGACGAGGCTTGGGTCGGAAGGGGATTCATGGTCAGTTGCCCCTGGGGCCACAAGCGCCTCTCCCTGACTTCCTCTCTCCCCACCTCAGTCTCTACAATACTCGTTACTGGGGTCTTCTCACTGCACACTGCTGTATCTGAGGATGGGACCCTCCTCTCCTTCCTCTAAGAGCCCCTCATCCCCTCACCTCTGGCACAGCAATACCAAGAGCTCAGCAGCTGCGGCTGCCCAGACATGGTGCTTCCCCAGTGATCCTGCAATCCCCACGGCAGCCCACAGGGTGGGCCCAGGAGGTACCTGCTTTTCAGGGGCCCCTGCTTCCCTTGGCTTTCTGCATCTGGCTCCTGGTTGGGGGTGCACAGGCTCACCACCCCCATGGAAGGAAGGACCTCTCCCTCCAGGTGCCCCCTCCCATGGCCCCTGCTGCCCTGAGCACCTGAGCATGATGAGGAGGGGGAAGCTGAAGGCGTGGGAGCCCAGGTAGTGGAGGGCACGCTGGCCAATGGGCGGGAGCCCAAGGGCCACCAGCTCCGGGACCACTTGCCAGGGGGCTGAATAGTTGGTGAAGAGGCCGCAGTCCCAGGAGGAGTGGATGCTGGAGAGAGATGGCCAAGGTGGGCTGGCATCAGGGTCCTGGGTGAGGAGCTACCCCTGCCATCCTCTGGGTGCCCCCCTCCTCTTCCCCTCACCTGCTGACCACATAGCCCAGGGGCACTGCAGCCAGAAGCAGGCCCAGGAGGAGCACCAGCTGGAAGAAGAAGGTGGAGCTGGAGGCGCGGAAGGGCCGCGAAGATGCCCTGGAGTTCTTCAGGAGGGTGTACTGGGGGCGCAAGCAACAGCAACAAGGAATCAGAGAGTTACGCAGACCCCAGGAGGTTGACGCCCAGGAAAGGGGGCAGGAGGCAAGCCCTGCTCAAGACATCCACCCAAAGGCACCAACCCCATACTCCCCAGCCATGAGCCGACACCTTCTTGATGTAGAAGGTGAGGAAGAGGAAGACGCTATTCAGCAGGGGCAGCAGGGGGCAGTAGAAGAGGCCCATCCAGGTGACCGTCTGCCCCGCCACGATGTCCAGCACATTCTTGGGGACCAGGAACTCCTCTCGTTCCAGCCAGGCCCAGAACCGGCCTGAGAACTGGTCCACCAGCAGCCTGCAGGGATGGGAGGGTCCAGGTACCCACCACTCCAGACAGATGCGTGGGCCTTATTGGCCATAGCCACAGCCTGCCACTCACTCCCGGGCTCCATACTGGACCCGCTCACCCTTGGCTGTAGCCACTGGCCACCCCCAACATGCCCGTGGCACCCCCACCCTTCTGGAGGCGTCACCCCAGGGCTCACCTCCGAGGCAGGGTGACCAGGAAGGCGAAGGCCACGGTGAGGAGAAAGTTGAAGATACTCAGCTTGTACAGCTCCTCCCCCACGGAGTTCTCCCAGCACTGGGGTGCAGGGGAAGGGGACCTGTCACCACTCATGGCCTCCCGGCCCTCCCTTCCCTTAGCCTCCTGTGGGGGGTCTCTGTGGTACAGGTGCCTTGCCTGGTGTCTGATAGAATCGTTAGGTTGAAACCCAGGCCTTGAGGATGGGATTAGAGCAGGAAGCCTCACAGCCAGGGCAGCCACACTACACCATGTGGCAGCAGTGGCGCCCCCTGGAGGTGTGCCATGGTGCAGGCAGTCCTGCTCACAGCTTCTCTCAAAGGTGACTAAAGGGGCAGGAACAGGGCTCTGCACAGTTTGAGGGGAGCTTTTGGGGAGAAGGAAGGGAGAGACAGGCTCCGCCGGGCTGCCAGCCACCTGATAGTCACAAGCGTTGTAGCCGTAGGACTCACAGCTGGTCTTGTCTCTGCCAATGCACAGTATGGTCTGACCCAGGGAGAAGGAGAACATCCCCAAGCTGGCCAGCTTCAGCACCACACACCTGGGGGTAGGGACCTTGTCAGGTGGAGGGGCCCAGGCACACAGGCACTGGGCTCCCCTCAAGCTACAGGTGTGGCTGATGTCTTGAGTAGGATCATGTTGTTTCCTGGGCCCAGTCTCCTTCCAACCTGCTCTGTCTGTGGCAACGTGGTCCAAAGTGTATTCTCAGAGTCTGAGTCTCCAGGTGATTCATGGGAAAAAGGGTTCTGTGGGGGGTTTTTTTGTTTGTTTTGAGACCAAGTCTCACTCTGTCACCCAGGCAGGAGTTCAGTGGTGTGACCTCAGCTCACTGCCACCTCTGCCTCTTAGGTTCAAGCGATTTCTGACTAAATTTTGTATTTTTAGTAGAGACAGTGTTTCGCCATGTTGGCCAGGCTGGTCTCAAACTCCTGATCTCAGCTGATCCACCCGCCTTGGCCTCCCAAAGTGTTGGGATTACAGGCGTGGGCCACCGCGCCCGGCCAAGGGTTCTGTTTTTAAATCAGTTTGAGAAACACTGCACAGTCCAGCCACGTTCCCCTACAGCCGGTGTGGAGAGGCACATGCAGCAAGCCCTGCGGTGGAGAAGCCTGTGGCCTTTTCAGGATTCTGACTACAGGCGAGCTCCTCCTTTCCTCTGCCGCCTGTGGACATCGAAGCCCACTGACATGAGCTTGCATGTCATAAACACATGCCACACATATGTACTGCACAATGCATGACCACACCAAATAGGTGTGATTGTCTAAACGAAACATCATCGCATGCACGTTATCTGTTTTTACCTTTTTTTTTTTTTTTTTTTTTTGGAGATAGGGTCTCACTCCATTGCCTAGGCTGGCGTGCAGTGACGTGATCACAGCTCCCTGCAGCCTTGACCTCCTGGGCTTAAGTGATCCTCCCGCCTCAGCTTCTCTAGTAGCTAGGATGGTGTGCCACCATGCCCAACTAATTTTTTTGTAGTTTTTGTAGAGACGGGCTCTTGCCACGTTGCCCAGGCTGATCTCAAACTCCTGTGATTCTCCCATCTTGGCCTTCCAAAGTGTTGACCTTACAGGCATGAGTCACTGTGCCTGGCCACGTGTTATCTCTGAGGGGACATTCCCACTGCTGACACGGGGCTAGAGAGTGGCTGGGAACAGTGGTTCTCCTGTTGAGGGAGCTAGGGGTAGGTGAGAGCATTTTTTTTTTTTTTTTTTTTTTGAGATGAAGTCTTCCTCTGTAGCCCAGGCTGGAGTGTAGCAGCACGATCTCGTCTCACTGCAACCTCTGCCTCCCAGGTTCAAGCGATTCTCCTGCCTCAGCCTCCCAAGTAGCTGGGATTGCAGGTGCGCGCCACTGCACCCGGCTAATTTTTTGTATTTTCAGTAGAGATGGGGTTTCACCATGTTGGCCAGGCTGGTCTTAAACTCCCAACCTCAGGTAATCTGCCTGCCTCGGCCTCCCAAAGTGCTGGGATTATAGGCGTGAGCCACTGCGCCCAGCTGGTGAGCGCTTTTTAACTTAGAGACAGGGTCTCACTCTGTCACCAGGACTGGAGTGCTGTAGTGGGATCACAGCTCACTGTGTCTTCAAACTCCTGGGCTCAAGCCATCCTACTGCCTCAGCCTCCCAAGCAACTGGGACTACAGGCGTGCACCACCAAGGTCAGCTAACTTTTTAATTTTTTGTAGAGACAGGGTCTTGCTTTGTTGGCCAGGCTGGTCTTGAACTCCTGGGTTCAAGCAATCCTCCCACCTTGGCTTCCCAAAGTGTTGGGATTATAGGCGTGAGCCACTGAGTTCAGTCCAAGGGCTTATTTTTAAAATCTCCACTTTGTTGAACACTTTGAATTTTTAGGTGTTTTTTTGAGACAGGGTCACACTCTGTCACCCAGGCTGGAGTGTAGTGGCGCACTCTACTGCAATGTCTCCCTCCCAGGTTCAAGTGATTCTCCTGCCTCAGCTTCCTGAGTAGCTGGGATTACAGGTGTGTGCCACCACACCTGGCTGATTTTTGTATTTTTAGTAGAGACAGGGTTTCACCATGTTGGCCAGGCTGGTCTCGAACTCCTGACCTCAGGTGATCCACCTGCCTTGGCCTCCCAAAGTGTTGGGATTACAGGTGTGAGCCACCATGCTGGGCCTCAAACAATAAAGTTTCAAAGCAAACCAAACACAACTGACTTTGAGGAAGCAGAGGGAAAAACAGGGCAAGTGATGGTTGAGGGTGGTGGGAGGGAGAGAAGCTGGTGGGAGCTCAGGTGGGCTTCACAGTAGAATTTCTGTGGCTGGGTGAAGGGTGGAGAAGTAGGGGGTCTAGACAGGACCTAAGTACTAAGGCAGAAGATGGCAGAGCCTGGTGGGGGGGTGGTCCCAGCTGCTCTGGCGGGAGGATCACTTGAGCCCAGGAGGCCGAGGGCTTGCTTTTGAACTTGCACCTGGTAGGCACGATGTGCTTGACTTTGGCTGAGTGCTTCACCCATGTGAACCTCAGTTTCCTCATCCCTCAAAGGGGGATGAGGATGGTCTGGACTTTATGGGTCACGTGAGAGTTGTCTAGGTAAGGGGAGTACACTCTCAGGGTGTAGAAGCTCTGCATGTCCCGTGTTGCTGGTTTTCCTGTGTGCAAAGCCCATTCCCAACACCCCTGGCCACAGTCCCTTGCTCCACTGAATGGCCAGAGCTTGGTCCAGACTGGCGACTTCCTTCAGAGGCGGGGGATTGGAAAGCCTTAGACCTGGGGCGATGAGGTTGTGTGCTGTGAGGTGTCTACCTGCCTTCCCTTGGGCCACTAGTGAACAGGGAAGCCTCTCAGCTGGGGACCCCAGGTGCCAGGTGACAAGCAAAACACAGCAGCAGGATGCAGACTTGTCCCCACCAAGGGTGGCACTCACCACATCAGGGTGAGGTTGACTTCTGTGTTGGGAGGGTAGTTCTCCAGCTGGACCAGGAATGTGAACAGCAGGGGACCCAGGAAGTTGACCAGGGCGATGACCCCAGGGGGCAGGTACTGGAGCAGCAGAAACAGGGACTCCTGCAGGAAAAGGCAGGTCAGGGGAGCCCGTGTGCTGGGGGGCCCCTGTCGGCTCTCTGCCCCCCATGGCCTCCTGAAGTGTAACTCTGGGGCAGGCCCAGAACAGGGAAGACTGTAAGCTATTCACTTTGGCAGTCTGGCAGTCGGTGGGAATATCCAGTGGGAGCCCGCCTGTCCTGGCCGTGACCTGTGGCCACGACCGACTGAACCTCTCTGAGCCTCGGTTTCCTCATCTGTAAAACGGGATCATCCCATCTCCCCCCCGCAGTTCTGGCCAGGATTAAATGAATGCAGTTGCCTAGCACCTCCTTGTTGTCCTGTGAGTACTTGGTAGCCCAGAAGATGGCGCTGATGGCCCCAACCACCAGGAGCCCGATGAGTATGTTGACCCGCAGGTAGGAGAGCAGGTGGCAGGCCCTCTGGGCCCGCGTCTGCTGCTGCATCAGCTGGAAGCGACGGCCCTCCTCCAGCTCCACCTGCCAGGAAGTGTGGGGACAGGGGCAGCTGCAGGCGGGGTGGGCGTGGGAGGAAAGGGTGCAGGAAACGCTCTCACATGCCGTCACAACCGTTCACACTCACATACACGGTCACGAACTCTCACACTGTCACGTTCCCAGAGACACTCCGATTCACACATTCACAGGAGTGCTCACCATCACCCATTCAGTCACATGTGCCCTCACACGCACACACATTCACACGCCCTCTGTCACGCTCCCACAGGCTCCCACACATGCTCACACACACTGGGACAGTCGCACTTGCTTGCACACACCTGGAGCTCATGGATCTCACATTCACACACATCTGCAGCTCGTGGATCTCACGCGCTCACTCGCACACACACCTGCAGCTCGTGGATCTCACACGCTCACATACACACCTGCAGCTCGTGGATCTCACGTACTCGCACACACCTGCAGCTCGTGGAGCTCATGCACTCGCTCGCACACACATCTGCAGCTTGTAGAGCTCACGTACTCGCTCACACACACCTGCAGCTCGTGGATCTCACGCACTCGCTCGCACACACACCTTGAACTCGTTGCTGATCTCATGCTTCTTGATGATGGCCGCTTCCTGCACCCGGATGCAGAAGTCCCATGAGGAGAAGACCTTGGCGCTCAGAGGTGCCTGATAGCCCTGACCCAGCAGAGTCTTCTGCGGCAGCCCCTTCACCATCCTGCGGGGCAGGAGACCAGGGGCTGCTGGAGGAGGGGCACCTCTACCATCCAGCCTCAGCCTTGGCTCGGCTCTGGGCCTGTGGTGGGGAGGACGCCTGCAGCCCCAGGTGCAGGTCCTGGTGAGTGAGGAGTCGGGGTAGGGGTAGGGGGGCAGTGGCCCTGTTCCTAAGGTCTGTGGCCAGAGCCTGGGCTGAGGAAGCACCCAGGAGCCTGCTGTGCGGGGCCATGGGCGTTCCTGCCAGTGGGAGAGTACCCTGCCAAGGAAAGGGGGATCAGGGAAGATTCCCCCGGGAAGGGTTGAAGGCATGGGCTTCGCTCTCACCGCCGCAGAGTCCCACAGAAGCAGAGAAGCAGGCAGGCCAGCGGGCTGAGGAGGTAGGCCAGGCGGATGCTGTACGCCGAGCTGCTCTCAGGCCCCACTCGGTACGCACCGTAGAAGAGATAGGTGTTGGTGAAGGCCTGGGGACAGCGACGAAGATACCCAGCCCGGGTGAGCGCCAGGCTCAGCTCAAGTGCTTTCCATATATGATCTCGCTAGCCCCCGTACAATCCCCCATCAGGTAGGGAGCGTCCCATCTTAGAGGCCCACAGAGGTTCGGCAACTTGCCCAAGGTCACAGGGCTTTGAGAAATAGAGCCAGGACTGGAACCCAGGAGCCCCCATTGGTAACCAGTCGATGGCTTCCCAGGATGAGGGTGGGGAAGTGCTTCTCCCGGAGGCCGGGGCACTTTTCCCCTTTTGTCCCTGGCACCCCCTACACCAGCAGGGCTCCGAGGACCACGGGCATGTGTCCATGAGTCTATGTTGGGCACAGTGGCCTCAGCCTCTCTCTAACCCCACCACTGGCCAGGCTAGTCTGTCTAGGTAAGACCATCCCCTGAGGAGCCGAAATGTCCCTGGAGGAGTAGAGCTCCTCTTAGACTTGTGGCCCCTGAAGCCAGTTCCCTGGGTCTCCCAGACTCTGGACCATAGCCAGGACAGACCTCACTCACCCTGCCAGTTAAAACATGCCAAAGTTGATTGTGGAACCTCAAAACGCCAGGCTGGGACTGGCGGCTGCCAGGGCACTGGAGGGCTGTTGAGGAGGAAGGAGGTCAATAGAGAGCGATCCCCAAGGCATAGGTGAGGTTCTGCGGCTACTGCTCCCTAACCCCCAACCCTGGGGAGGCCTGAGCAGGGGGCTGAGGATGTGCCAGAGGTGTGCCCCACACAAGGCGCTGTCAGGGAGAGAGAGCCCCGGGGCCGGCACGGCAGGACCACGCCCAGGGTTGTCCCCACGCCCTGGGCCAGCCCCTCATGGCGCAAGTGGGCACTGGAGCACTTCCCCTGGTGGGTCGCGCACTCACTCAAGTTCAGGGCGGGGCCTGGGTCAGGGGGGCGGAGCCAGGCCAGGGGCAGCAGCACGAAGCTTGCGGTGAGCAGCAGGCTCAGCAGGTTGAGTAGCAGCAGGAAGCGGAGGAAGGTGAAGTAGGAACGGATTCCGGTGCCGAAGAGGCCTGCAGGGGGAGAGCAGGGTGGGTCAGGGAGGCTGGGGCCGGGCTGAGAGTCCAAGGGCGGACCCACCGGACGGGGTGGGTGCCCGCCCGAGTCCGGAGATACTGCTGACAGTCACCTGGGGACGCTGCGGGGCCTCGAGGTTTGCGGTGCCCGCGGGCGGAGGGGGTGGGAGGGGGGAGGGGCTGATTGGTCGGGGGACCCGGGCGAAGGCAGGTGGGATGATGCCACCCTCCTTTTTCCGATTTGGGCAATGGGGCTCCAGAGAGGGCAAGGGGAGGCGCGGTTCGCGCGGGTCCTACCCCCGATCTCGTAGAGCGCCGCCTCCCAGAGCCCAAGGCCCCGGGCCAGCCTCTGCGCTGCCTCCCGCAGGCGCCTTTCCACCGTCTGCCGCCGGCGCTGCCACCTCTGCCAGCGCAAGGTCTGCACCCCCGCGGGCTCCCGCAGCTGCCTGGACGGGGGTGGTGACAGGGGCGCCCCTGAGTCACCCGCCCTGCCCACCTGAGCCAGGGAGACGGGGTGTTCCCACCCCATCCGACGGGGCAGCCTCACAGCACCCCCCCACCCACCGTCCGGCGCCCGCGTGGCACCCACCAGATGAGGCGCTTGTCCATCATGGCATAGGGCAGCCCGCGCACGGGCGCCCCGGAGCAGCGCAGCCGCTCCATCTCTGCCTCCCACAGCTCCTCGGGCTCCGGAACCCCAGGGGCCCGCTCCGATGGCACCGATCGTGGCGGCAGCATCTCGGCAGGCGTGGGTGGAGGCTGGGGCGCCTGGCTGCTCGTGGGGGGGATATGAAGCCCCAGGTGGATGAGCCGCAAGGCCTTGGCCCTGACCTCTGTGTACTCTGGGCTGGGGGCGGGTCCGTCCTTCCCCTCTGCGCCGGCGTCGGGGCCTGGGTTCCTGCAGCCCTAGGGTCCACTTGCCCGGGTCTGAGCTGCCTCCGGGGCTCAGAAATGAGAGAGAATCCTCCTGGGGTTGAATTCGGGCCCAGTCCCGCTCCAACTCTCAGAGGGACACACAGCCACGGCCTCAGTCTCCCCATCTGTCAAGGGCATGGAAAGTCGAGACCGTCACAGGCAAAGCCAGGACCTGCTGCACCCCGCACCCATCTGTGCCTGTGCCCACCTTCACCCTGAGGATAGATAATTCCTGCTCTTCTCCACGTGCCAGTTTGCCCTTCGAGAAGAGCCTGTGTCCCAAACCCCACAGTTCCTGGGACTTGGCATCTGCCGCATCTGACTCTGGATGGCCGGGGACCCCTTTCTGTCTTCCTTCTAGTGGTCCTGCCTCCAGGCCTGGGTCTGCCCAGATACCCCGGGAGCCCCCGATGAGGACCTGTGGCTATAGCCCCAGCCATGGGGACAGGAGCAGGGACCCACTGCTGCCCTTGTAGGGCTCTAGCTGGCCCTCCACAGCCCCTCACCCTCTGCATTCTCCCTCCACTTAACATCCAGCTCACCTGGGGACCGAGGGACCGAGTCCCTGGAGGAGTCCCCTTCTCAGATGACTCCTGACAAGCCAGGCAGGGCAGTGAGGGAGCCCAGGGGAGGGGTCACGTGACAGGAACCCCAGCTTCCCTCTCCACTACCTCCCTCCTCCCCTCCCACCCCATGGTTTCCTCTGCTCTAAACTGAGGCCGAGCAGGCACTTCCTGTGGGCCCCTGAGATGCAGAGGTGAAGGTAACAGGCGTAGGCCACTTAGCCTCCCCGGGAGCTCTGTGCACGCTGGGTTGCAGGTGGCCCGCCCTTCCTCTCTGCACAGGAGTCAGGGCCTGGTCTCTTGCAGCCTTAGGGTCCACTGTCCCGGTCTGCCCCCTGGCTGCCTCCGGGGATGCCCAGCCTGTGACTGAGGCCCTCTCCGTTCAACCCCTTCTAGCCTGGAGAGGCAGGACCTGATCTCGAGGCCCGAGTTGGGAGCCTGACATGGGTGGGGATACGGACGGCGGGGTGCAGGGGCCAAACTCTTTATCTGCCTGCCACAGAGCCCCTGGAGGGTGTGATAATGACAGGATGGTTGGCTTCCCTGAACCTGGCTGCTGGGTTTCCAGATACTCTTGGTGTTACTGCTGGACTTCCCCCGTCATTGGTGCTATCATTTGCCAAGGCCCAGGCCTAGCACCTGGCCCATAGTTAGTGCTGAGGAATTGGCTCCATTCATGCTCTCCCAGGCTAGATATTTAAGACATAGTTTTGCCAATTCCCTGTCCTCGGGCCCCTGGGAGGCCCACAGCCCTGACTCCCTGCTCCCTCTCCACCTGCTATAGGGCCCAGTCATCAACCCACTCAGGTTGAATGTTCATAGCTTTTTCTGCCTCTCTGCCCACCTCCTTCCTGGTTTCCAGACACCTTTCTGTGTGTCAGGCCCAAGCTGTGTGCTGGTGCTGGGCACACAGTGGGCTGGGGTAGGAGGGGGCACAGAACCACAAATGTACATGTCAATAGGAAGTGGCAGGTGCTCCACCAGGGTTCAATCTGGGGAGGCTCCCCAGAGGAGGTGGCATTCATGCAAATTCAGTGTGGGTATGCAGAGAGGGGGAAGCAGTGGGAGGAGAGGCAGGGGCTGGGCCTCCATGCTAGGGTGCCACTTGCCAAGAACCAGCTAGGGGTAGCCATCTGAGGACCACACTGGCAGCTGCAAAATGTCCGAAGCTTGGCCCCTGCCTGGTCCTCGCTTTTGCCTGCCTGCTCTCACCTGCAGCAGCGCCCTGTCCTGCCCTCCTGGGCTCCAGCTCACATTCACCCTGCCTGCTTCATGGCCTCTCCCCACCAGGAATGACCCTCCCTTCCAAATGGGCTTGGGGTTGGGGGTGCCATCTCAAAGCCAGTTTCCTCCATAGAGTTCCCAGGTGGACCACCAAGTCCCCTGCTTTGACTGGGGGCACCCAGATTAACCTCTCAGCCTCAGTTTCCTCATCTGTGAAATGGGAGAATATCAGTGTATACCTTCCTGGCTCATGGGAAATAACAGAAAACAGGGCAATGGGTACAGCACCTGGGGACAGTCAGGTAGGTGTCAGGGTGTCCTCCTTTTCATCACCTCCTCTCCACACAGCACACAGGAAGTGAGCCAGAACTCTTACTAGATAAACAATGAACTGCGCAGGTGTCAGTCGGGGCAGATAACCAGGCTCCCCCAGCGGAGGTCCGGGAGAGTCAGCAGGAGGCTTGCGGTGCGGAGGGGGTTGCCTAATTTGGCTGAGACACTCTGTTCCTGGGGCTTTCAGCGGCATCTTACTTGGACGATCCCTAACCATGGGAAGCAGATGGGTCTGGAAGTACTGCCCCTTTTTGGAACTTGGGGAAACTGAGCCTCACAAAAATTGGGTACGTCAACCAGGGACTGGAATGAATCCAGACACTCGGCCGCCGTGGCCCAGCTCAGACCTCAGGAGGAGGGGTCGGAAGTTGGCAGGGAGGAAGGCACAGTCACCGCGGGGCGCCCGGAGGGGGGCAGGGACGCCGTGGGCGGGGCCGGGTCACGTGATAACCGAGGCCCGCCCCCCCACCCCGACGTGGGCCGGGAGGTGCGGCTACCCCCAGGCCCCGCCAGAGCTGCGACTGGCCCCGTCTCCCCCGGGGCCCTTTGCCACTCCCTCGGGAAGGAGAGCCGAGCCCTTAGTTCCCGGCGGCCCTTGCGGGGCACAGGTGAGCCCTGGCTGCGCGCGCGGCACCCCCGCCGCCGGCGCCTCCCAGGTGAGCGGCCGCGATTCCGGTCCCGGGTCCTGCCAGCCCCGGCTGCTTCTCTCATGCGGGGACAGCGGACCCCCCCCGAATTTCTTTCGGCCTCTGAGGCCACTTGGTAGCCGAGTTCCCTCCCCAGGTGCTCCCGGAGCTCCCAGGGCTTGACTCTGCGGCTCGGACAGAGCTGGGAGCGGCAGGGGCGCGGAGGACAGAGTGGGGGGCCAAATCTGCAGCCCCCACCCAGATCCCCCAGCCGAGCTCAGGGGCACGGGGAGGGGCAGGGACAGGGAGGCCGGCTGGGCGGGTTCAGTGGCCCCCGAGTTGCAGCCGCCCTGGGCTCCGGGGCCAGGTTGCGGCTCTCACTGGGTAGCGGCTGCTCCCGGGGGCTCGCTGCCGGATGGGGTGGGGGTTCCTGGAAACGGGCGCCGCCCAGCCCTCCCCACCTGGCTCAGGGCTCAGGAATGGTGCGCCCGGAAACTCCGCTGGACTTGCCCGGGCCTCGGGGCGGGGTGCTGGGGTGCCGGGTCCCCTGAGCTTAGGCCTGTCTGGAGGAAGGGATTCCAGCTTTAGGGACTGGATGGGGCGTCCTCAAGTCCCTCCTTGGGCAGCTGTCCCGTGCTAGGCTGGGTGGGGGCCGCCTCGAACCCAGCTGTGTACTGGTTTTCCCACCTCTTTGCGCTTGCTGGAGGGAGGGGGTGGTGTGGGGTCTGGGCCCGAAGATGGCACCCTGGATACCGAGGGAGGGCACCCCTGCAAGGAGCTGCTCTGTCGGGGCACCCGGGCTTTGCCTGTCCGAGGAATCGCCCGTCAACCCGGCCGACTTTGAGCCCTGAGTTCCTGAGAGAGAGGGCAGGAGCAGCCCAGGGGAGAGGCCGGCAGGACTCCTGGTGGCTGGGAGCTGAGTCCTGGCTCCACTCCCATAGGGTGAATAGGCCCTGAGCCCAGGGCCCCAGGCAAAGCTGCTCTGGTTACAGTTGTGCTGGGTGATGGCAGAGCCAGGACAAAGGAGGCCTGTTGAGGTCTTGGCCACCCCTCCCCAGCTGGCCGCCCTGGGATGATGGAATGCAGGGGAGTGGGTCTTCTGAGAACATGAGGACCTTGGCGCCCTGATGGGGGTGGCCTGGAGAGACTGCTGTGTGGGGGAAGAGCCTCCTGTGCTGCTTTTGCCTCGGGCTGGGGGCGGTGAGGGCTCCAGCAGCTAATTTCCTCTAGAGGAAGTGCTTTGGGGTCATAGGGTAGACGCAGAGATGGCCTCCAGCCTGCCCTATCCTTTCTCTTCAAAAAGGAGGTGTCTCGTGCCAGAACCCTGGGAATGGAGGTCCTGAAAGGGGCTGTGTCTACAGGCACCCCACCTCTTCCCCATTTCCCGGGGACTGGCGACATCGAGGAAACAGATGGGGAACTGCAGACCCCACACCCTTCCTTCCTCTCTTCCCCTCTCCAGACACTGGAGGGGCCTCCATTCCATTCTGGCATGAGGCTTATTTGGTGCCTGACGACGTGTCTACCTGGGGTGGTAGTGGGGCAAACAGGACTGCCTGGGCTATGAGTGGCACCTCCCGTGGTTCCCCGGGGATGGCCGGTGTGGACCCCCACCAGGCATTGAAGGCCAGCCCTGGCTCTGTGCCCCTGTCTCATCAGATGGGCAGCAGGAGGCTTCGGAGGTGGTGCCCAGGCTCTGAGCTGCCCTAGGTCTGCAGACTAGCGGGCGTTGGCCAGAGACATGGCCCAGCCGCTGGCCTTCATCCTCGATGTCCCTGAGACCCCGGGGGACCAGGGGTAAGTGCTCTGGGGCTGGGGGCTGGAGGCTGGAATGTTCCACCCCTCACGGAGAGGTCACCTGAGCAGGGGCCGCTGGAAGGAGAGAGGCGGCTGTAGCCTGACTGCCCCCCCACCCCGCCAACCCCCTCAGCAGCCAGGAGCCCAGCCCCTACGATGAAAGCGAAGTGCACGACTCCTTCCACCAGCTCATCCAAGAACAGAGCCAGTGGGCGGCCCAGGAGGGGCTGGAGCTGCAGCAGAGGGAGCAGGAGGCCACAGGTAAGCCCAGGCCTGGATGCTGGGCAGTGTGGACCAATACTTGGGTGCCCCAGCCCCTCAGGATGGGTCTCCCAGCTCTGCAGGCCTGGGATGGGGTGGGAGACACTGTGGCCAACAGCATCTCCAGGACCCCGGCGAGTCTGTCTGTCTTTGTAGGGAGTGGCCAGCAGACGCTCCGGCGGCCCGAGGGCACCCAGAGCACGGCCACACTCCGCATCCTGGCCAGCATGCCCAGCCGCACCATTGGTGAGTGGGGGCCCCGGCCCGAGTTGATCCCAGCCCCTGGGGCTGGGCTGGGCTTCCCGCCAGGCATCTCCCTGGGTAGCGGTTGCTCCCGTAGCTCAGAGCCAGGCCCAGGGCGGGCTCCTAGCCCACCCCATCTGTCGATTGGAGGCCCAGCACAGCCCCATGTGGCCCTCTTTGGGTTCTAAAAATGACTCCAGAGTCGTCACGGGGTAAAAATAGGCTTTCGGAACGCAGTGGTGCCCGAAGTCTTTGTTGAAAGGATTTTCCTGGGTCCTGGGAAGGGATGAGGGACGGGGAGGCCTGTGGTGAGCCCTTCCTGGAGGGAGGGAGGCCGGGCCTTGCCTGGCCTGGCCCTGCCCAGCTGCCTCCGTAGGCCGCAGCCGAGGCGCCATCATCTCCCAGTACTACAGCCGCACCGTGCAGCTTCGGCGCAGGAGCAGCCGGCCCCTGCTCGGGAACTTCGTTCTCTCTGCCCGGCCCAGCCTCCGCCTGTACGACCTGGAGCTGGACCCCACAGCCCGGGAGGAGGAGGGTGAGTGGGCATCGGAGCCCCAGTCCCAGGCGGACACCGGCCTGAGGTGGGGTGCAGGAGGCCAGCGTGGCCGGGGGGTGGTGCTGGGGTGCCGCAGAGCCAGAGGTCCCTCTTCTATCCCTTAGCCGCTGCCTGAAGGCTCCCCTGTCCCTCTGCAGGGACCCACGGGGACAGGGAAGTGGGGGTCTTACCTCACAAGCGTCTTGGAGTGCTTGGCAGGTTGTGGCCCTGGGCCCCGAGTCGGGGACTGTAGGGGAATCAGGCCCCTCTGCTCTGTGAGCTCCCTGCTTGTCGCAGCGGCTGACTGAAGCAAACACATGGATTGGTGATTTAAGCTCAAATAAGGGCACCAAGGTGTCTCGGGACAGTGCTGCAGGGACGCACAGGCCTGTCCAGGGTCCTTGCTGCAGGTGGCAGGGAGGGGCACTTGAGGATGGGCAGGACCTGCCTCTCCCTCTTGCAGAGAAGCAGAGCCTCCTGGTGAAGGAGCTCCAGAGCCTGGCGGTGGCACAGCGGGACCACATGCTCCGAGGGATGCCCTTAAGCCTGGCTGAGAAACGCAGCCTGCGGTGAGCAGCCCCGCCCCTGACCCCATCCCTGCTTCTGCACCCCCAGACCCACTTCCTCAGCTGGGCTGGGTGGTGGGGGAGAAGGGGCTAAGCCGGTGGGTGACTGGTCTCCAGGAAGGAGAGAGTCAGGCCCCTCATTGTTCCAGGCACTTATGGCTGCCTCTGTCCCCAGAGAGAAGAGCAGGACCCCGAGGGGGAAGTGGAGGGGCCAGCAGGGCAGCGGCGGGGTCTGCTCCTGCTGTGGCCGGCTCAGATATGCCTGCGTGCTGGTAGGGGCCCCTGGTCTGCCCTGGGGCTGGGGCGGCCTCGGTGCCTCCAACGGCCTCACCCTCACGGCCTCTCCGCCTGTGCCCGCAGGCCTTGCACAGCCTGGGGCTGGCGCTGCTCTCCGGCCTGCAGGCCCTGACGCCATGGCGCTATGCCCTGAAGCGCATCGGGGGCCAGTTCGGCTCCAGTGTGCTCTCCTACTTCCTCTTCCTCAAGACCCTGCTGGCTTTCAACGCCCTCCTGCAGCTGCTGCTGGTGGCCTTCATCGTGGGCCCGCAGGTCGCCTTCCCGCCTGCCCTGCCGGGCCCTGCCCCCATCTGCACAGGCCTGGAGCTCCTCACAGGCGCGGTGAGGAAGCCCTAGGACTGGGGTACAGGGGGGTGCCTGTCTTTTGCTGCCCTGGCACCGTGTCCCCTTCTTGTCCCAGCTTCCCTGGGCCCCCAACCCTTGGCCCGCTGTGACTCCAGGTGGCCACAGCCAGCTCCCCGCCTCCCCCTCAATGCCCCTTGATGCCCATCGTGCTGGGGTTCCCATGGGGCTGGGAGACCCAAGATTGCTGTGGCCATGGGCCCTCCCTGTTTCCCTCTCGGCCCCTGCCTGGCTGCCTCCTGCTCTGCCTCTGTGGTTGTCAGGCCTGAGGGTGGGGTGCGGTATGGGGAGAGCCCTGACTCGCTGGCTCTCCCTGTGGCAGGGTTGCTTCACCCACACCGTCATGTTCTACGGCCACTACAGTAACGCCACGCTGAACCAGCCGTGTGGCAGCCCCCTGGACGGCAGCCAGTGCACACCCAGGGCGGGCGGCCTGCCCTACAACATGCCCCTGGCCTACCTCTACACTGTGGGCGCAGGCTTCTTCATCACCTGCATCACCCTGGTGTACAGGTAACGCCTCTATCTCATGACCTGGGCTCCGAGCTCCACCCATCCATCCATTCATCCTTTCGTCCATTCGTTGATTCTTCCCTCTTTCCTTTCTTCCTTCTATCCATCTACCTGTCTGCTTTCATCTACTCACCTATCCGACTATCCACCCATCCATCCATTCATCCATCCACCCACCCATCCACCCACTCACGCACTCAATTCACCCACCCATTCATCCGTTCACCTACCTATCCACCCATTCACCAACCTATCCACCCATTCACCAACCTATCCACCCATTCACCAACCTATCCACCCATTCACCAACCTATTCACCCATTCACCCATCCACCCACTCATCCATCCACCCATCCATCCATTCATCCACCCATTCATCCACCCACCCATCCACCCACTCACCCACTCACCCACTCAATTCACCCACCCATTCATCCGTTCACCTACCTATCCACCCATTCACCAACCTATCCATCCATTCACCCATTCACCCATCCACCCACTCATCCATCCACCCATCCACCCATTCATCCACCCACCCATCCACCCACTCACCCACTCAATTCACCCACCCATTCATCGGTTCACCTACCTATCCACCCATTCACCAACCTATCCATCCATTCACCCATTCACCCACTCATCCATCCACCCATCCACCCATTCATCCATCCACCCACCCATCCACCCACTCACCCACTCAATTCACCCACCCATTCATCCATCCACCCACCCATCCACCCATTCATCCATTCACCTACCTATCCACCCATTCACCAACCTATCCACCCATTCACCCATCCACCCATCCACCCACTCATCCACCCACTCATCCATCTACCCACCCATTCACCCATCCACCCACCCATCCATCCACCCATCCACCCACCCATCCATCCACCCACCGATCCACCCATTCATCCATTCACACACCTATGCATCCATTCCCCCGTCCATCCACTTATTCATCCATCTACTCACCCATCCATCCATCCACCCACCCATTCATCCACCCACCCATTCATCCACCCATCTACCCACACATCTACTTATCTACCCACCCATTCATCCACGCATCTACCCACACATTTATTCACCCACCCACCCACCCACCCATGCATCTACATATTGCACAAACATTCTCTGTGCTCAGCTCAGGGCAGGATGGTAAATGTCCTAGCGGGGTTTGCTGTCTCTGGGAGAAGATGAACCACTGAATGGTCTGGGACAATCCAGGAGGCTTAGCGGTGTTTTCCCGGTGTTATGGGAGCACTGGGGAAGGAGTCAGGCTGCTTCCCAGGGGAGGCGGCACTTGTCCTGAGAGGGGAAGGTTAGATAAGAGTGGGGATTCATAAGGAAGCAGGGAAGATGTTTTGGTCATTGGGACCAGCAGTGCAAAGGCCCTGAGGTGAGCCCAGCATCATCTGGTCCGTGTCTCGCCGGGAGGCCACCAGCCAAGTCAGTGGTGAACGCAGCCCTGCCCCCTCTTCTTGGCAGATGTGGCTGGTGGGTGCTATGTTGGATGAGGCTGGTGTAGAGGGCTGGTGGCAGGGCAGGGGCATGGCAGGAGGCCCAGCCAGGCCCCAGATGGCTCCTGAGTGGGTGGTGGGGTCTGGCTGCCAAGAGCATCCGGTCTGCCTTCTCCCCTTGGCCTCTGCCCCTCAGCTTGTCGGTTCCATGTCTGTGTCTGCTTCTCCCCAGCATGGCTCACTCTTTCGGGGAGAGCTACCGGGTGGGGAGCACCTCTGGCATCCACGCCATCACCGTCTTCTGCTCCTGGGACTACAAGGTGACGCAGAAGCGGGCCTCCCGCCTCCAGCAGGACAACATCCGCACCCGGCTGAAGGTGAGTGGCCCTGGAGCACCAAGCTGACCTGCCCAGTTCCCTGCAGGCCTGGCCCTGGCTCCACTTAGGACCACGTGGCCAGAACCGTGGTCTACAGGGAGGGCCGTCTGTCCGTGAGCTGAACTCGGGGCGCTGGGCAGGTGTGGTCTTCTGCTTGCGGTGATGGGGCAGCCCCTGAGTTTTTCGCCGGTACACACCCCTCAGTTAGGGGCTGCCTCTGTTGTCTGCTAGCGGGTAGTAGCACCATGGCCCAGTGAGCACCCGGGAGCCTGCTCTGAGGCCTCAGGCCCCAGCTGACACATGCTCCCTGGCTGGCGTTAGCTTGGTGGCCACACAAGCCCAGTGGGTGAGGACTGTCATTTTTTTCTGTGGCTCAGTGAGGAGACTGAGGCATAGAGGCCAAGGCCCTTGCAGAGGTTGCGGGGCCAGGAGGCTGCAGAGCTGGGCCTCGCGGAACATTCTCTGCCTTTCTGGGGTTCCATGCTTCAAGGAACTCAGAGCTGTGACCTGTCATGAGCCATTTCATGGGGGGCTTCTGGTCACTGGGGGCCACCCACATCCACAGGGAACAGGAAAGGACCTCTGAGCAAGGCCCCAGCCCCAGCCCCAGCCCCAGCCCCAGCGGGCAGGGCTGGGGAAGCAGCTAGAGAGGGGTTGAGGCAGGCCTCGGAAGTGAATGCCGGCCCAGGCACAGGGACCTCTCGGCAGGGGACTGGGTCCTCTCTGTCTGGAGGGAGGGCCCTCAGCAGATGAAAAGGCAGGTGGGGCATGGGGGACTGACCCTCTGTCCTGGTTCAAGCCTCCTGGTGTGTCTCATGTGTGTTGTGTGCCTTGTGCTGTATCTGCACATCTGCACGTGTCCGTGTTCTGGTGTGGGTGACGGGGACATGGTGCCGCCTGCAGGAGCTGCTGGCTGAGTGGCAGCTGCGGCAGAGCCCCAGGAGCGTGTGCGGGAGGCTGCGGCAGGCGGCCGCGCTGGGGCTTGCATGGCTGCTGTGTCTGGGGACCGCGCTGGGCTGCGCTGTGGCCATCCACGTCTTCTCAGAGTTCTTGATCCAGGTGCGGGGATGGGGGGAGCCTGGCCCTTGCTTGGAACGTGTCCCCAGCGACTCTGGGCACCTGCCCCCTGGGGAGGCAGCCTTGCCTCCCCTCCACCCAGCCAGCCCAGGGTGCCATGTACGCTGTGCCCTGTGCTGGGGCTCCCTCCCAGCCCCACTTCTCGCCCCTTTTCCTATCTCACGGCTTTTTTTTTTCGGTTTCTGGTTTCTTTTCCACTACCCGTGCCCCTCCCCGCTTCCTGTGTGGTTTGAACTTGAGGCCTGGGGAGGGCCAGATCTTGGAGGAGGGAGGTGCTGCCTGCCAGTTCTGCCCTGGGCCCCTCCCTGTAGCTGCCCCCTCCCACCATGAATGGGGGGCTTCCGTGACACCAATCCCTGCAGAGTCCGGAGGCTGCTGGCCAGGAGGCTGCGCTGCTGGTCCTGCCCCTGGTGGTTGGCCTTCTCAACCTGGGGGCCCCCTACCTGTGCCGTGTTCTGGCCGCCCTGGAGCCGCATGACTCCCCGGTACTGGAGGTGTACGTGGCCATCTGCAGGTGTGTGGCCGCGCATGGAAACATCATTTGGTGCTGGAGCTGATCCTGGTTGTTTAGCTCTGGGTGTATCCAAGCCTACTTAGGAAGAGGCCGGTGTGGCTGAGCCCCTGGTGGGGGCCCTGGGGTGCATCTTCTGTCCCCTGCACCCGCCCCTCAGTCTCTGCACCCTGCCCTCTGCAGGAACCTCATCCTCAAGCTGGCCATCCTGGGGACACTGTGCTACCACTGGCTGGGCCGCAGGGTGGCTGTCCTGCAGGATCAGTGCTGGGAGGACTTTGTGGGCCAGGAGCTGTACCGGTTTCTGGTGATGGACTTCGTCCTCATGCTTCTGGACACGCTTTTTGGGGAACTGGTGTGGAGGTGAGGAGGCCCTGGGTGGGCTGGGTGGGGAGAGTTCTCCCCTTAGTGGCCGGTACGCGTGGCTGGGAGGTTCTCAGGCCTGGACCTTTCACATCAGGGCCCTGTGTCTCCACCCTTCAGAGGAAGACTCTGGAAATAGAACCCAACTCATGTTTAGATTGGGAAGGAAAACAGGTTTCAAAGGGACATGTATGGCCAGACGTGGTGGCTCACGCCTGTAATCCCAGCACTTTGGGAGGGTGAGGTGGGTGGATCACCTGAGGTCAGGAGTTTGAGACCAGCCTGGCCAACATGGCAAAACCCCGTCTCTACTAAAAACACGAAAATTAGCCAGGTGTCGGGGCACACACCAGTAGTCATAGCTACTCGGGAGGCTGAGGCATGAGAATCGCTTGAACCCGGGAAGCGGAGGTTGCAGTGAGCTGAGATTGCGCCTCTGCACTCCAGCCTGGGCGACAGAGCAAGACTGTGTCATAAAAAAAAAAAAGCGACATGTGTATGACACAACCTCAGTCTAGGATACAAAGGAAAAACAGGCAGCAGGGAATGGACAGCGGAGGAAGATTTAAAAAATGTCCCAGGTATCCTGCTGCAGGTTCTGGTACTTCAGCTGAGTTTTCCTCTTGGTGTTTTCTTCGAGAATACGTGAATTTAACAATAACAACAAGATTAAAAAAATCAGTAGGAGAGCTGGTGTGGTGACTCACACCTGTAATCCCAGCACTTTGGGAGGCTGAGGTGGGAGGATCACTTAAGCCCAGGAGTTGGGGACCAGCCTGGGCAACAGAGTGAGACCTCGTCTCTAAAAAAATATAAAAATAAATAAAAATTAGCTAGGCATGGTGGTGTGTGCCTGGAGTCCCAACTACTCACGAGGCTGAGGTGGGAGGATCGCTTGATCCCAGAAGGTCAAGGCTGCAGTGAGCCACGATTGTGCCACTGCACTCCAGCCTGGACAACAGAGCCAGACCCTGTTTCAAAAAAGAAAAAATCATTTGGTGCTGGAGCTGATACTGCTTGTTTAACTCTGGGTATATCTGAACCTACTTTGGAAGAGGCCGGTGTGACCAAGCCCTGGGTGGGGGCCCCAGGCTGGTGGCTGTCTGTCCTTGGCATTATCTGTGGAAGGGCCAGGATGTCACCTGGCTGGGGGGTGGGCGCCTCTGGGTGTGGGGACTCGGGCCGGCCTCCCTGGGCGTGGCTTTCCCGTCTAACTCTCTGGGGTCGTCCTCGGAGGCAGGATTATCTCCGAGAAGAAGCTGAAGAGGAGGCGGAAGCCGGAGTTTGACATCGCCCGGAATGTCCTGGAGCTGATTTACGGGCAGACTCTGACCTGGTGAGGGTCCTCTGCTTGCCTCCTGCTGTCTGGCCCCTCGGTCAGTGCCCCTTTCCCCCTGGGGTTCCTGCACCTGCCTCCCACTGGGGGCACAGCCGGGCCCAGCCGTGGACCCTGGAGCGATGCAGGCCCTGACCAGGACCTAGTTTTGGCCATTCTCACATGCCCTGCCCGTGGTCTGGAACCAGCCTGGTCTTAGGGAGGGGGAGGGCACCGGAGCAGCCCCTGAACTGCCACCCTTCCCCAGGCTGGGGGTGCTCTTCTCACCTCTCCTCCCCGCCGTGCAGATCATCAAGCTGCTGCTCGTCTTCTACGTCAAGAAGGTGAGGCTGCCAAGGCCTGGGGAGGGCTGGGCTGGCAGGGCGGCCTGGCAGTGGGGGCAGAACTCAGCTGGGCAGCGCCTGGGACACTGGAACCCTCCCCACCGGAGTGGAGTAGGGCTGCCCTGGCCTGTCCCTCAGCCCAAGGGACGGCTGACCCCTCCCGGCATCACTGTCTTTGGCAGGCCGGGAAGCATCGCTGGGTTCAGAGGTCATCACCAGGTGCCTGTGTGCACTTGGCCAGGGGTAGCGCCAGGGCTCTGGGAGACACTAAGCCTGGGGACCGCTGGGTCTCTGGAAAAGTGACCCTGGTCCTCTGTCCGCAACTAGGTCATGCCCAGTGGCTGAGAACTGGGACCTCCCTTCCCATCCTGGCTCCTGTCTTTATTTTATTTATTTTATATTTTATTTTATTTTATATTTTATTTTATTTTATGTTTGAGACAGAGTCTCACTTTGTTGCCCAGGCTGGAGTGCAGTGGTACGATCTCGGCTCACTGCAAGCTCCGTCTCCTGGGTTCACGCCATTCTCTCGCCTCAGCCTCCCAAGTAGCTGGGACTACAGGTGCCCACCACCACATCCGGCTAATTTTTTTGTATTTTTAGTAGAGACGGGGTTTCACTGTGTTAGCCAGGATGGTCTCGATCTCCTGACCTCGTGATCCGCCCACCTCAGCCTCCCAAAGTGCTGGGATTACAGGCGTGAGCTAGGATTACACTGCGCCCGGCCATCCTGGCTCCTGTCTTGTCTGGCCTGCTGTTTCCTCATCCATGCAATGGGGACCATGTTCCTGTGGGGACTGAGGGAGGTGGCGTGTACAGTGTTGTGTGCAGAGCCTGGCATGGCAGCGACCTTCAGCGGATGGAGGTGCTGTTGGCATCACCCCTTTGCGTGTGAGTGACCTGCAGGCCTCTGTCCTCCTCTGTAAATGAGTAGGCTGCAGGGAGCGGGGTCCTGTCCTGGGCCCTGCTTGCATGCACAGCTCTGGTCGCCCTTCCCTCTTGAGCTCCCCCAGGCCTTGGAGGGGTGCTGAGGGGTAGCAGGACGGTGGCAGAGCATAGCCTTTCCCCGCAGACCAGCCTTCTGGCCAACTGCCAGGCGCCGCGCCGGCCCTGGCTGGCCTCGCACATGAGCACGATCTTCCTCACGCTGCTCTGCTTCCCCGCCTTCCTGGGCGCTGCCATCTTCCTCTGCTACGCAGTCTGGCAGTGAGTAGGGGCGGGTGGAGGGGACCCTTCTGTGTCATCCTGGGTTCGGTAGTGGTGCCTGGGGGGCCCGAGACTTAGGGGTGAAGAGGACGGGCTGGGAGGGAGCCGGGTGGGCTGTTGCCCGGGCTGGGGGGTTCCTGGTCGGCCTCTTCCCCAGGGTGAAGCCCTCGAGCACCTGTGGCCCCTTCCGGACCCTGGACAGCATGTACGAGGCCGGCAGGGTGTGGGTGCGCTACCTGGAGGCGGCGGGCCCCAGGGTCTCCTGGCTGCCCTGGGTGCACCGGTACCTGGTGGAAAACACCTTCTTCGTCTTCCTGGTGTCGGCCCTGCTGCTGTGAGTCCCGCGGGCGGGGGTGGGGGGGCGGCCCTGCTGCTGTGAGTCCTGCGGGCGGGGGGGGCCCTGCTGCTGTGAGTCCCGCGGGCGGGGGGGGGGCGGCCCTGCTGCTGTGAGTCCCGCGGGCGGGGGGGGGCGGCCCTGCTGCTGTGAGTCCCGCGGGCGGAGCGGGGGCGGCCCTGCTGCTGTGAGTCCCGCGGGCGGGGGGGGCGTGGGCGGGGGGGGGCGGCCCTGCTGCTGTGAGTCCCCTGGGCGGGGGGGGGGGGGCGGCCCTGCTGCTGTGAGTCCCGCGGGCGGGGGGGGGCGGCCCTGCTGCTGTGAGTCCCGCGGGCGGGGGGGGGGCGGCCCTGCTGCTGTGAGTCCCGCGGGCGGGGGGAGGGGGGGCGGCCCTGCTGCTGTGAGTCCCGCGGGCGGGGGGGGCGGCCCTGCTGCTGTGAGTCCCGCGGGCGGGGGGGCGGCCCTGCTGCTGTGAGTCCCGCAGGTGGGGGCGGCCCTGGGGAGACAGCCCTCACTCCCTGCCTGACAGCCCCTCTCCCACAGGGCCGTGATCTACCTCAACATCCAGGTGGTGCGGGGCCAGCGGAGGGTCATCTGCCTGCTCAAGGAGCAGATCAGCAACGTGAGTGCCCGACCTGGGCTGCCCTCAGTCCCCGTCTTGATCGCCCGGGGGGTGACGCTCCCCTCCACCCCCCTGTACATCCTCTCCTGTGGGCCTTGGCTGGTGAAAGGGTTTGTTTGCCAGACAAGTGACCCTGATCAATATGTGCACTTCAGATCAAGTGACGAAGCAGCTGTGAGACGGAGCCAGGCTCCTGATCCCCAGGGACCCGCAGGGCCCCACTGGGACCGGGACTCCGGCGGGTGGGGTTGGTTTCAGCCCCCGGGGGGTGGCCCCGCTGAGGGCTCAGACAGTCTCTGTGAGGATTTCTGAGATCCCAGAAATGGCTTTTGGGTCCCTATGGACTCTTTACTCATTTTACAAATACGGGGAGTAAGGTTGAGGGACAGTCAGTACTTAAAACTTTTTCTTTCTTTTTTTTTGGAGACAGAGTCTCACTCTGTGGCCCAGGCTGGAGTGCAGTGGCGCGATCTCGGCTCACTGCTGCAAGCTCTGCCTCCTGGGCTCAAGCGTTTCTCCTGCCTCAGCCTCCCAAGTAGCTGGGGCTACAGGCACCTGCTGCCACACCCAGCTAATTTTTTGTAATTTTAGTAGAGATGGGGTTTCACTGTGTTGCCCAGGCTGGTCTCCAGCTCCTGAGGCAGTCCGCCCACCTCAGCCTCCCAAAGTGCTAGGATTACAGGTGTGAGCCACCACACCTAGCCAAAACATTTTTATGAAGAAAACAATGTTTGGCTGGGTACAGTGGCTCACGCCTATAGTCCCAACACTTTGGGAGGCCAAGTTGGGAGGATGGCTGGTGCCCAGGAGCTCGAGACCAGCCTGGGCAACAGAGCTAAACCTCATCTCTGCAAAAATTTTAAAAGTTAGCCGAGCATGGTGGCGTGCACCTGTGGTCCCAGCTACTTGGGAGGCTGAGGCAAGAGATCGCTTGAGCCCGGGTTGAGGCTGCAGTGAGCTATGACTGTGCCACTGCACTCCAGCCTGGGGGACAGAGTGAGGTGATGAGGCCCTCATGCTGTGGCATGGGAGTGAGCTGCGGAAGGGGATCAGCCCCCATGCCCCACGGGCAGCCCCCGGGAGGAGTGTGTGCCCGGCAGCTGGCCCCCATGCCCACTTCCTCCGCCCAGGGGACCTTCTTGCCCACTGTGCAGCCACCAAGTTAGAGACAAGGCACTTTTCCCCCTGGGCCACCCAGCCTGGCCTCTCCCCTGGGGAACAGCCCCCGCGAAGCAGGTCTTGTGTCTTTTCCAGGCTTGCATCCTGCTGCTGGGCTCTGCCCTCCCCCCAGGGTTCCCCGTCCCCTCCCATTGCGGTTTGTCCTCCTGCAGGTTTTTACTCTGGGGCTGGTGAGTGCCAGTGTCCTTAGGCGTGCTCCACACCAGGGCTAGGGGGGTGCTTGTCGGGATCAGCGGCTTGTGTCTGCCAAGGCGAGGGCATGGTGGGGCGCAGCCCGTGGGCCTCAGCAGCCATGTGACCCTGCTGCTGGATAGTTGGTGCCAGGAGCCAGAGCTCCAGGCAGCTCGTCCCAGCTCGTCCCAAGCGCTCATGGGATGGCTCCCATGTTGCTTGGGTTGTAAACACTGCAGTACACACTGTCCCATCTCCTGCCTTTCCCGTTTCACCACACAGAGCTGAAAGCTGGGCATCTTGGCTTCGGTGGTTGTCTGGCCATAGATACTGGAAGTGGGAAGTGGCTCCTGCCCTACTGGGTGGCATTTCAGAGCCCCCAGGGGCCAGGTGGGTCCGGGTGGGGAATGCAGAGTGGTGCTGGGAGAATCCCAGCTCTACCCACTGTTGCTCTGGGATGGGAAGGACCTTTCTCCAGGGGGATGCTGGCTGTAGTGTCTACCCAAGGCGGAGCTCTGACCCCAGGCTTTGGGGCCGTCGGCCTGAGCTTTCCCCGAGCAGGTCGGCGTGGCTCAAGCACACGGCCCCTCCACACTCATCAGCAACTCGATAGAAGCAACTTAGTTTGTTGCATAAGGGCCCATGGTCTCTTCTTAAAGGTATTCTAAGTGACCCTCCTAGGCTGAGCCAGGTTGCCAGGTGCCCAGAGCCAATCCGTGTGGCTCTTGACAGAACTCCTGTTCTCTTTGTGAAGGTTCCCGGCAGGGAATCCCGGTCTGACCCAAGCACCGATGCTCGGTTTCTGTGCACCAGGTCCTTTGCTAAGTGCCCCCTCTGCTTGTCACATTTCATTGTCGAAAGAACCCTGGGTCAGTCCAGTACTGGCCCCAAAGATGTCCCCGTCCTAAGACTGTGAGGAGCCTGCGAAAATGTTGTGTGGCTGGGGGAAGTAAGGTTGTGAAGGTAGCTGGCTTGGTATAGGAGATGGCCCTGGATTATCATGGTGACCCAGCATGATCTCAGGGTCCTTCGAGGTGAAAAACGGAGGCTGGAGTGTCAGGGTCAGCGTGGCGCCACGTGAGCGGAACTTGAGCGGCCACTGCTGGCTTTGAAGTGGAGGAAAGGGCTGAGAGCCAAGGAGTCCAGGGACCTCTAGAAGCTGGAAAAGACGAGGAAGGGGACTCTCCCCCGAAGCCTCCAGGAGAAGCATAGCCTTGATGATGCTTGATTGGAGCCCAGTGAGACTCATTTTAGACTTCTCACCTCCAGAACTGAAAGTTGAGAAACTGGCGGTGTTTAAGCCACGAAGTTGACAGCTCGTTACAGTGGCAGCAGGAGACTCACGTAAACCCTGTGCCTTGTGTTATTATCCCCCTTTCCAGATGCTGCCACTGAGGTCAGAGAGTTAGTAACCCAAGGCAGAGCCAGTAAGTGGCAGGGCCAGTTTTACATTGAGTCAGGCCGGCTCTGGGCTGCTGATTATATTTCCCTTTTTACTTTGGCCACTAGGAAGCTTAGATCTACACATATGCCCACTTCCTGGCTCTTGGTTTTTCCTTGTCCTTGTTTGGTGGCCCTTTCACCTTTTACTTTTTCTTTTACCTTTTTGCTGCTTGTGATGTTGAATGCACCTCGTGAGTTTTCTCTCAAATGCACTTGGGAACAGGCTGGCTCTGGATGGGCTGATGGATGACTTCTCCCCTTTGTGTTCTGGCTTTTCTAGGAGGGGGAAGACAAAATCTTCTTAATCAACAAGCTTCACTCCATCTACGAGAGGAAGGAGAGGGAGGAGAGGAGCAGGTGAGGGTCTGTGGAGGGAGTGGGGACATTGAGCCCGGGGGGAGAGGGTCCAGGGCTGGACAGTGGGGCTGCCACTGGGGCTACACCACGACATTGCTGACACTTGATCGCTTTTGACCTACAAATATCCCCACCCCGGCGCTCACCTTCACTCTCTAGAGCCTTCTCTGGCCTCCGGAGCCTGACCATTTTGACAGGGACTTAAAATACATCTCAGGAGAAAGGCTGTGGGGCGCCTGGCCAGTCCCTCGCCGGGCCCTGGCTGTGCCCAGCCAGGTTGCAGGGATGTTGATGTTGACGGGGTCCCGTCAGTGACCTCTTTCTGGCAGGGTTGGGACAACCAAGGAGACTGCAGCACCCCCCACCCTGCTCACAGATGAACGGGATGACTAGGGGGACAGCGATGGGCCTCACGGGCCCGCCCAGCACCCTGAGACCACACTGTGCCTCCCAGTGACCCTGCTGGGACATCAGGACAAAGAAGATACTGTCTCGCCTCTCGAAAGCTGCAGCTGCGCCTGGGCTGGAGCCAGAAGGGTGGGTGAATCCGGCTTGGGCATCCACAGTGAACTCTGCCCTGCCTGGGACTCTGTTTCTTCTGATTAAAGGGGTTTTGCAGATGGGCTTGTCCCTTGGGGCTCTGTGCCTGTGACTGGAGCCTGTGCCTGAGCACGGTGCCCAGGGCCTGTTCCCGCTGCCCTGGGGCCACCTCCAGGCGCCGTCCTGGGTCGTGGGAACCTCAGCTGGAGTGGGGGCGCCCTCTGCTGGTCAAGCCCCAGATGGCAGGAACTGGACTGTGCCAGGGCTTGATCCGCTCACTGCCTTTGACCAGCCTGAACCTGCGCCCAGAAGGGGCTTACACCGCACAAGTGAGCCGAGCAGGCAAGGATCGTGACCAGAGCGATGCATCAACCATCACTGGAGCAGGAGGCAAATTTAGAGAGGGACTTGGAGGGGAGACATACCAGTTGCAAATGAGCTGTGGGGACAGTTGCCTCCCAGGCATAGGCAGCCAGCACCTGGGCTTGGAGGCACACAGGGCTTGGTGAGGCAGGGCTGGCCCCCTGCGTCTGGCTGCCAGCAGTTGGCTGGAGCATGGTGACCCTGGGTCTGATTGGGCTGAGTTTGAGGAGCCCGTGGGATACCGAAAACCCTAGGCTGTGGGGGGTGGGCACAGGGATTCGGGGACCAACCCATCATGACCCCAGTGCTCCAGGCCTGCAGGGACCAGCCCGTCACGGCCCCAGTGCTCCAGGCCTGCAGGGACCAGCCCGTCACGGCCCCAGTGCTCCAGGTCTGCGGGGACCAGCCCCTCACAGCCCCAGTGCTCCAGGTCTGCGGGGACCAGGCCGTCACGGCCCCAGTGCTCCAGGTCCGCGGGGACCAGCCCCTCACGGCCCCAGTGCTCCAGGCCCGCGGGGACCAGGCCGTCACGGCCCCAGTGCTCCAGGCCCGCGGGGACCAGGCCGTCACGGCCCCAGTGCTCCAGGCCCGCGGGGACCAGGCCGTCACGGCCCCAGTGCTCCAGGTCCGCGGGGACCAGCCCCTCACGGCCCCAGTGCTCCAGGTCCGCGGGGACCAGGCCGTCACAGCCCCAGTGCTCCAGCTCTGCGGGGACCAGGCCGTCACGGCCCCAGTGCTCCAGGCCTGCAGGGACCAGGCCGTCACGGCCCCAGTGCTCCAGGTCTGCGGGGACCAGGCCGTCATGGCCCCAGTGCTCCAGGTCTGCGGGGACCGGGCCGTCACAGCCCCAGTGCTCCAGGTCTGCGGGGACCAGCCCGTCACGGCCCAGGGTTCATGTCTGAGGAGCTGCGCTTCGGATTGGGGGAATGAGCCCGGGTGGGGAAACAGTCGGAGAGTGATGGGCCCAGAAAAGGGTCAGACCCAGGTGGAGATGCCACTGGCTGTTAGCAGACCCCGCACTGGGTCTAGCCCACCCGGTTCCATGGGGATGCTCCTGGGCTCTGCAGACATCTGGGTGCTGCCACCGGGGCCCCACAGAGTTGGCCGTCTGGGTGGATCTGAGCCAAGTGGTGCTTCTGGGCCTCAGCAAGTAGCTGGTGCTGATTCTGGGCGGCCGCCGGTGGCAGCGTCTTCAGGCGTGAGCGCTGCTGGGTGAAGCTGCGTGGGCAGTCCAGAAAGTGACTGATGGTCCAGAGTGACTGACCTAGGGTTTCCGGCCCCCATCGGTGCAGATGCCGTCCTCCAAACCATCACGGTCCCTCTCTGGCTGGGGACGTATGCCTGCCACTGCTGGCTTGACAACATGATCATTGGTTGTGACCTGTTGAGCCCATCTTGCCAGCCTCACAAAGCACAGTACCAGCTGCTTATGGCAGGGAAGTGGAAGAACTTGTCCCAGATATTTCTGGAGAATTACCGTGTGTGCTAGTCAGTCGTTTGTGTCAACCAGGCCAGGCTGTGGGGCCCAGTGATCTCATCAACAGGAACCGAGGTGTTGCTGCGATCGTGTGCTGCTGGAATGTGGTGAACAACTACAGTTGATTACACCTAAAGATCATTCTTGAGAATGTGGGTGGGCCTCATCGCATCAGCTGAAAGCTTCAAGAGCAGAAACCCAGGTTTCCCACAGAGGGAATTCTGCCTTGAGACGGCAGCGTCCACTCCCACTGGATGTCCAGCCTGAGGCCCTACGGCTGGGTGAGCCTGTCCTCTCTCTCCTGTTGGTTCTGTCTGCCGACCCACCTTGTGGCCCCACCTTGTGGCCACAGACCCTCCAGCGAGGACTTCCTGTGTTTCTTCGGAGCAGCCCTTGTGTGCTGGAGGCCTGGGCTTCCGTGTGTCCTTGGGTGCCCTGGGGTGTGTTCCGTGACCTCCCAGCTCCTCGCCTCATGGGGCTGCTGTATCAAGTGACACAGTTCGTGTGCTGTGTACCGTGCCTGGCACCCGTTTGAGGTGTTTGCCTGACGAGAACAGCCTAAGACCTGGAAACTGCAAACTGTTGTTTGAGTGGATGGGAAGTTGGTGCTATTTCAGGCTGAATGACAAGACTCTGCGATGCCACTGCTTCTCAGCCTTGGCTGCACAACAGAACCCACCGAAGAGGTTTTAAAAACGTTGGTACTTGCTGGAGGTGGTGGCGTGTGTCTGTAATTGCAGCTGCTCCAGAGGCTGAGGTGGAGGATTGCTTGAGCCCAAGAGTTTCGGTTTATTTGCTTTTTGAGAGAGTCTTGCTCTGTTGCCCAGGCTGGAGTGCAGTTCTACGATCTTGGCTCACTGCCTTAGCCTCCCAGGTAGCTGGGATTACAGACGCATGCCACCATATGGGGCTGATCTTTGTATTTTTTAGGAGGGATGGGGTTTTACCGTGATGGTCAGGCTGGTCTCGATCTCCTGACCTCAAGTGATCTGCCTGCCTCAGCCTCCCGAAGTGCTGGGATTACAGTGTGAACCACTACACCTGCTGAGCCCAGGTGTTTTGAATCCAGCATGGACAACAGCAAGACCCTGTCTCAACACAAACAAAAAAACACTGGTGCCTGAGGCCCACCCCCAGAGATTCTGTTTTTGAGTTGATTTGGATGTGAATTATCTTTAAAATTTTGGATGTGATTTTTTTTTTTTTTTTCCGGGGGGGACAGAGTTTCACTCTTGTTGCCCAGGCTGGAGTGCAATGGGACAATCTTGGCTCACCGCAACCTACACCTACTGGGTTCAAGCGATTCTCCTGTCTCAGCTTCCTGAGTAGCTGGGATTACAGGCACGTGCCACCATGCCCGGCTTTTTTTTTTTTTTTTTTTTGAGACAGTCTTGCTCTGTCGCCCAGGCTGCAGTGGTACGATATTGGCTCACTGCAAGCTCCGCCTCTCGGGTTCACGCCATTCTCCTGCCTCAGCCTCCCGAGTAGCTAGGACTACAGGCGCCTGCCACCACACCTGGCTAATTTTTTGTATTTTTAGTAGAGTCGGGGTTTCACTTGTTACCAGGATGGTCTCAATCTCCTGACCTCGTGATCTGCCCGCCTTGGCCTCCCAAAGTGCTGGGATTACAGGTGTGAGCCACCGTGCCTGGCATGATGTGAATTATCTTAAAAACTTTCAGATAATTCTAGTATGAGCCAAGGCTGAGAACCCCTGGTTTGGGCCTATCCAAGTACCAGGTTGTCACAAATGCCCGTGGGCTTGGGGGGCTTCGGAAATGTGCTTCTGCTTTTTTGAGATGGGCGCTCACTCTGTTGCCCATCCTGGAGTACAGTGGCACGATCACAGCTCACTGCAGCCTCGACCTCCTGGGCTCAGATGATCCTCCCGCCTCAGCCTCCCGAGTGTCTGCGTCTGGTTTTCATGACGACTTGGGGGCCAGGCATACTACACTTGCTGCTGTTCGGGGGCCAGTCCTGCACTAGAAGCCCATCAGCCACAACTCCGCTGAACACTGATGTGCAGAGAGCTAAGCAGCTTTGTTTCCATCTGGATCCTGCGTAGGTTTTCTTGGTCCATCCGTAGACACCGCACTCCTGCAGAGGATCTTCTTGGGATGCCCCACTGTCTCCGTTTTCCCTCTTCACTGAACACACACTCAGTCGAGGCACACCATAACGCCTCTGCATCTGCTGGCTTCTCCCCCATTGGAACAGCCTTCTTGGCATGCCACACTGCTAGCCGCTGGGCACCCTGCTTTCTGCCTTTGGCGTTCTGCCGTGATGTTGCCAAAATAGTTAAAAAAAAAAAAAAAAAAAAAAAAAAAAAAAGAGGCTGGGCACAGTGGCTCATGCCTGTATTCCCAGCAGTTCGAGACCAGCCTGGGCAACACGGTGAAACCCCATCTCTACAAAAATAAAAAATGAAATGAGCTGAGTGTAGGTGGTGCATGCATGCTTGTGGTCCCAGCTACTTGGGAGGCTGAGGTGGGAAGATTGCTTGAGGTCAAGGGTGCAGTGAGCTGAGATTACATCACTGCACTCCAGCCTGGGAGACAGAGACCCTGTATTAAACAAATACACAAACCACAAAGGGCAGGTCTGAACCTGTCATTAAAAAAAAAAAAAATTAATAAACTTAAAAAAAAATATCCACAGATGCAGGTGAAGAACCTGTTTTCTTCAAGCCTCCTTCCCACCCATGGGTGAAGATGGTGCCCTGGAAGCCCACAAGGTCTTTGTGTGGGGTCCCTACATGGGGCTTTAGCTTACACTGTGCTCCCCATCTGTCCCCCGAGTTGCCAGTCTGTCAAAATCCAACCTGGTCTCCCAGGCCCAGGGCAGATGCCACCTCCTCCATGAAGCCTGCCACATCCTTTGCACGCCCTTGGGCGCTGACCTTGTTCTCCCAGCGCACAGGCATGGGTACGGTTTGCTCCATCGTAACGCAGGCACAAAAGGAACTCTTGCTGAGGCTCCGCGCAGAGCCGACGGTTGCCGCTTCCAGGTTCAGGTGCATCTTGAGTTTCATTCCCGGCTTCCTTTTCTGGTCTTTAATTTCTTTTCCAGATTAGGTCCCACTCAATGCTTTCCTTCTCAATTTCCAAAAGAGGATGGTCAGAGCCAGCAGTACCCCGCCTTCCCCATGGTGGAGAGGGGGCAGCCTGTGGCACGGTGTGGGTCCCATCTTTTTGAAGGAATTGACTCAAAGTGGGCAGGTCCACCTTTGACCTTTCCCCAGGGAGTGGAGACAGAAAAAAGACCTTTGCTTAGTTTGAGTGAGGGGCCGCCGGGGTGCTCGGTTTGTCTTCAGAGGCTGGTCTGCAACACCAATGCCACACTGGTGGCACTGGACACCCTGAAGGCCACGGCCAGTGTCCTAGGAAGGGACTCAGTTTCTAGCTATGCCAACTGAGATTCTGGGGTGAGGCTGGTGCTGCTTCCGAAGTTCCACTGTGCTCAAAGTGCTCGGTGAAAGTTAGCGAAGGTGATTTCACAAAAATAAATGCATAAAATGTCTAGGAAACACAAAAAATCCTCATTATTCTCTTTGAATATTTTTTAAGCCCAAACTGGACCCTAGGCAAAAGTGAGTGGCACTCCTCTGCCAGGACTGCAGGCAGGCCCCAGCCTCTGCTTGCTGCCATCCCAAACAGAAGTTACCAGATGAACAGACTCGGATGGGCTGCGGGGGTGGAGAGCTAGAAAGCTCGGTTGTGCCTCTCAACGATTAAGATTTCAATATTTACAGCAAAACCACAAAGCAAATGAGAGAATAAAGCAAAACAACAGGAAGTCTGAGTTCACTCATGAGAGAGGTACGTATGTGAGCTCTGAGGAAATTATAGAGGGAACGCACGCAGCGGGACAGCTCTCCCCATCGCAGCTGCAAAGTAGACATCCATAGTATCTGTTTTGAAAAATGAAAAACACATTACTTTGAACAGCCAAGAAAAAAAATTGCAATTTATTAAGATTCAATAAAGCGTTGTACTTTCGAAAGCAACTTTCGATGCATGTTCTTCAACAATCACATTCTATGAGGAAAACATTAAGAGCCACAAACTTGTTTTTTAATCTCAGAGTTACAGACATACTAAGTTCAAAATAAAAGGTCAAAAAACCCCAAAACAAAACAAACAAAAAAACAAAAAAAACCTCAAACAAACCCAACAAAACCCAAAAACAAACAAACATATTCTTGACTTCCATCCCCAATTTTAAAACAACAGGAGTTTTTCTACAACTCAATGCTCGCCGGCAGCACGGGAAGTGGTATGTCGGGTGCACATAACGCACACGCACGCTCACACGCACACATATTGGATATACATACGCAGGTGTGTATGTCCATCAAATATATAGAACGCATGTAATGGCAATGAGATGCAGTCACTCTGAGGAAGGTTGGTTTTGCTAAATATCCTACTAAACTTGAGAAAAAAAGTCTTGAACCCAGTTTGTGCATAGTTCATGATCCTCTATAAAACCAGCTTTTGTGGATCTGCAATCTTGCAGGACTTTTTTTTTTTGTATTTTTTTTTGTTTTGATAAAACCATTAAAAAGCTAATTAAAAAAAATGTAATGCACAAGTTTCCTGATCAAGCAGGCAGGGAGCACAATGTTCATATATATATATTTTAAAACATACTTGAGGGTATGTTATTCCATTGTCTTTCTTCCTTGCAAAACAATCAAAACATTGATCATTTTTAAAACATAAAGCAATTTTTAATATATAAAGCACTCTTCAAACATCTATTTCTTTTGAGTCCATTATTTGGTAAATATGTAACTGCTACACATTAGAGATTAGGTATTTTTCTTCTTTGTGATTTTTTTTTCCTCTTTTTCTTTTTTTTCATTTTTTTGTTGGTTTTTTTTTTTTTTTTAAATAACATCTTCAGTGCTAGGAGTTGGGTTTAAAAATACATGAAATGGTGTGGAGCTGCCCTCGGGAGCCCTGGCTTTCCTGAGAGCGCGTCCGGCATGTGCAAGACAGTGGCCACAACGCCTGTCACCTTGACGAAGGGGCGAAAGCAATCGACAGAGTCCACGACGATGGCCGAGGGAACAACGCCGTCCCGTCCCAGAGCTCTGAAGGAGCGCATCTGCATTCTGAAAATAGGTTTCTTTACGACGGAAGTCTTTTTTTTTTTTAATTCCTTTTTAAATTTTTAAAATTTTAAAGTCTGAAGGAGAAAAAAAGGTCTGTAAACAGGTGGGAGCCCAAACCCCAGGCTCCCCCAAAAGCAGTCACAACCCACGCCCAAGTGCTTGTTTCTGTTCCTTCCACGGAACCATCCATTCTTTACAAGTATCTATGGCCACAGTTCAACAACAGTTTTTTTTTTCTCTTTAACTTTATATTCCAAATGGAAAAATGGTGCAATACTCTGGTAATAATTTTCTTGCATTAGTCCACAATAAAAAGCTGCTAAAGGTAGGTATACATATTATTTCTCCAGAGATATACACTGTACTTTTTAAACGCAGTCACAGAGTCCTTGAGTAAACATTTACACATGAATTGTCGCCAGCCCTGTCCTAGGAATTCTCTGTAATGTATAGGATTAGCTAAAGGAAGGGCGAGGACACTCAGTGCAAAGTTAGAAGCTAATAATAACAAACGTTTGACCAATGCGCCAAAAAAAAAAGCATATACTGAATACAAGGGAAAACCCACGGTTAAATCCTCACACGCTTTCAAACACACAAACACAGAAAATGCACGCTGTGCAGGAGCACGCGCCACACACGCACACACACACACTTCTGTTTCAACACGCACACATTCACACACATGGAGGCTATGAACTTAGAAATTTTTCCTAGAGCCTGTTTCTGTGCACTGATGTCAACCTGGAAGTGTAGAATTAGAAAGTGTTCACATTTCACTATTGGCCTGCTGGATTCAAGTATTTGCATGTTTGATATGTCTTTTTTTAACTTTTAAAAAATATTTTTTGGGATAAAAAAATGACATGAAAAAGTAATGAAACAAGGGTAATGTGCATAGGCGGATCCAGGGGAACAGAGAGCAGATCGCAGCCCACGCCTTCCGCTCAGCTCCTACCGTGGAGCCGCTCTGCGCCCGGCGGTCCACACCAGACTCTGCCCTGATTACCGGCCGCCTCTGGTAATGTGCATAATCGTCACAGGCTCATTTTAAATAGGCTTCACGTCTCCCTCCCTCCCCCACAGATAAAATAACCCTTTCCAGCCCACAATCTGAAAAGTGCCCTTCATGATAGAACTATTCTAAGCAGCTTTTATACTTTAAAAAAAAAAAATCAAAATGACAACACACTATACAAACATAAGACACACAAAATAAAAAGCTACGAGGAACATCCTGTCATTAGCATGTGACGCTGACCCACCGCAGCCCGCACTGTTTTGCGAACAGTTCGCAAGGACTGTGGCCAAGGTTCGTCTTCAGTCCTGGACAGAGGTACTCAAAAGGGTGGCCGCTGCTGGGTTCCAGCGGGTCTGTGGGGCCGCCCATCTGGGAGGGGTCCCGGGAGGGGTCGGCTCTCCTGGTGCTGATGATGGCAGCTCCTACAGGGACTCCCCGCTGAGCAGGTCCCCAGGCAGCAGGGTGGTCAGAGGGGTGGGGCTGCCGATCACCCTGCTATCGTCAGCGCTGGGCGGGCCCCACAGGCTGCTGGAGTACTGGGGCACCCCGCCCCACAGCAGCTCACTGCTCCCCTTGCCACCCAGGCATGGGGCATTCCAGTGGCCAGCGTCGCTGCGCACCAGGCCATGGGAGCTGCCCGCTGCGCTGAGCCGCGGCTGGCTGGACGCGCTACTGGACTGCCAGCTGGAGGTGGGTGGCAGCGCCTGGCCTTGGGCTAAGAAGCGATTCACTTCTTCTTCGCCAGCGAACTCAGCCAGGATGGTAGTGTTTCCCAGGACGCACCTGCAACAGCAAGATGGGGCACGTGAGCAGGGCCACCCCAAGTCCTGCTAAGTTCGTGGCACCGGCTTTCTGTCTTTGTATTGGGAAAGGCTACCTGGAAGCCATCGTGTGGCTTCTGTTTTGCCACTGCTATTTCCAAACCCAGACTGTGAAGGTTTTGCTCAGTTCAGACTTCTAGCAGCAACACCGTACTGGTACAGAGAGTACATCTTCAAGTGCATGAACACACCATTAAATGTGGGCTCATTTAGGGTCACTGTCATTTGCATCCTGGGCTAAAAACAGGAATGACTAATTTCTAGGTTCCATGTCTCAAGTGATGTTACTGATCAGGTCTACTTATACTTCTATCAAAAGCAACCTTTCGTCAGGGTGAAGGGTTGGCTGTGAGGACCGCTGCTGGGCCCTGTGTAGGAATGTGTCACAGGCAGAGGGGAGTAGACACAGCAACTCAGCAGCAGAAAAAAACAGTAAGTCTCAAGATACCTGTGAGGAACTGACCGTGTCGCCTTCCCCCAATTCTTTTGCTGAAGTCCTAACCCCCAGTACCTCCCCATGTAACTGTGTTTGGAGATGGGGTCTTTAAAGAGGTAATTAAGTTAGTTAGATGAGGTCACATGGGTGGGCCCTAGTCCAACATGACTGGTGTCCTTATATCAGGGCACCAACATGCACAAAGAGACGACCATGTAAGAACAGAGGGAGAGGGCAGCTGTCTATAGCCAAGGAGAGAGGCCTCAGGAGAAACCAGCCCTGCCCACACCTTCATCTTGGGTGTCAGACCTCCGGCCTCCAGAAGCGGGAGGGTGGCCAGCCTGTGGGATGCTGCTATGGCGGCTCAGGACCCCCCTGCAACACCCCTAACCTAATGCTCTGGGGGATGTGGAGCTACTTGGAGCGCTGAGGTGGCTGTGAGGAAACATACATGTGCAGAGACTTCTGGGCCTTGGCAGCCTCCTCCTTGGAGCTATACCGGACCACGGCATTGCCTTGAGTCAGATTCAGGTGGAATGTGATGAGAGGCCCATGTTGCAAACACAATGTCCGCAGTGTAGAACCATCAATCTGACGGAGGAAGCACAGGGGCATGAATGAGCTTTCTTCTGATTTCTTTCACTACAGCCTTCCAAAGAAAAAACATGAAACTGGATACACTAAACACTAGGAAAATGTTTTTCTTTAAAAGGCTTTAATAATATGTGATTTTACAATGTTCACATTCTGTATCTCTGTGGCCAAACGTGTAACTAAAATCTTGGATGTTTCAGTTATATTTTATGAGTTAGGCTAATCAGAGGAAGGAGAAAAACCCCACTTTGAGTTCAGCTCTCCTTTCACCAGAGCACATCACACAGAGCCCCTGGTTTGCAAAAGGCACCTGGGTCTAGCTGCTGACAACAGACTTGGGAGATGTGTAGGTGGGTGTGGCCTGGGTCCCAAGAAGGGACTGGCTAGCCCCACAGTCTGACGTGGCCAAACCACTCTTTTAAAAAATGTTATAAAAATACACACATGGGGTCTTGCTATGTTGCCCAGCCTGGTCTCCAAATCTTGGGCTCAGGTGATCCCTGGCCTCGACCTCCCAAAGTGCTGGGATTACAGGCGTGAGCTACTGCGACTGGCCAGGCCCAACCACTCTTGAATGGGTAGTTGTAAGATAAACAATTCTATTTACAGAGCACACTTTTCCAGCCTCTAGTGGGTAAACAAACAATTCACCAAGAACATGGTTAAAAGAGACCCCTGGACCCCATCTGCTGCTGCTGCTGGAGCCAAGCCTGGCACTTGCTCATCTCCTCCCGTGCAGCATCACCTCTGGACCCTGACCAAGAACCCCCGACTATCCCGCCCCACCAGACAGCCTCATCTGCATCGGGGGCCAAGAGGGAACCCTCCTTGGATCATGCTCAGCGACACAGGGGCACCGTACTGCACCTGGGGAGTGAGGTTTCGAAGAACGAGCCAGCTGCTGGTTCTTCCTGAGGCGTCGGTGCTCCAGGCAGAACCTGCAACAAGAGGGGAGAACCCGGTTGACAAGGCCCCGGTGCCAGTGGATAGTGCGGCCTCCCCACCTCTTACCGTGCTGAAGTGTGGGACAGCACGGGCCATCACGGACCATCACCACATGATCTAGGACAGCCTTTCTCAGCCTGGGAGGTCCATACTTTCTTTCGTAAACCAAAACCTCACAGTTCCTGCAGACCCCCTTCCCACTTCCCCGTGGTGACTCTGACTTCTTGGATCTTCCCGCCAGCCCCGGAGACCCGTGTTTTCCCATCTGTGCCAGGAGAGACGGGGGTGAGAGGCCTGACAATCTCCAGGAAAGCTCTGGTCTCCACCTCTGCCTGTCCCCAGACCTGGTGTGGAATCAGTGCTCCCAGGTTCTTCTGGTTAATACAACAGAGCAAATCCCTAAAGACTGCTGCTAAAAGGCAGAAACTATTACTTTCAAACTATCTGATATGGTCTGGCTGTGTCCCCATTCAAATCTCATCTTGAATCGTAACTCCCATGATTCCCATGTTTTGTGGGAGGAACGTGGTAGGAGGTAATTGAATCATGGGGGCACGTCTTTCCTGTGCTGTTCTCGTGATAGTCTCACAAGATCTGATGGTTTAAACAACTGGAGTTTCTCTGTACAAGCTCTCTTGTCTGCCACCATGTGAGATGTGCCTTTCACCTTCTGCCATGACTATGAGGCCTCCCCAGCCACGTGGAGTTGTAAGTCCAATAAACCTCTTTCTTTTGTAAATTGCCTCATCTTGGGTATGTCTTTACCAGCAGCATGAAAATGGACTAATAAAGTAAACTGGTACCAGTAGAGTGGGGTGCTGCTGAAAAGATACCTGAAAATGTGGAAGCAACTTTGGAACTGGGTAACAGGCAGAGGTTGGAACTCAAGGCTCAGAAAAAGATGGGAAAATGTGGGACAGTTTGGAACTTCCTAGAGACTTGTGAAATGGCTTTGACAAAAAAGCTGACAGGGATATGCAGAACAGGCAGAGGTGCTGCACATCAATTCCTATGGAATCATTATTCACTGGTCCCCCAAGGGGATGTTTAGCTTGAACTGCACCTCTCAGTCTGTGTGCCTTGGCCACACTATGTTCAGCTGATCTGAACAAAATGGTCAGAGGGTAGAAATGATAAGAAGTATGGCAAAAGTTCCCATTATCTGGAACCATGGCGGTATAGTGGCACCTCAACCTCAAATGATATGGCCCGTTGTAGGAGCTAAACATAAGGATTTGTGGAAACTATTAATAGCTCTTAATAAGATCAAAATTTGGGAAAGACCAAAAAAGCATCTAGAGGGACACTCTACAAACTTGTTTTTGGATATTGCAAAATTAAAAGAACAAATATTTAAAGCATCCCAGGCGCACCTGACCTTAATGCCAGGAACTGGAGTGCTAGAAGGAGCTGCAGACAGATTAGCAGCTAGTAACCCATTAAAATGGATAAAAACACTTGGAAGCACTGTGATTTCAACGATGATTGTGCTTTTAATCTGTGTTGTCTTTGTACAGTCTGCAGATGCGGATCCTGACTCCTGCAAGAAGTAGCTCACCGTGACAAAGCTGTCTTTGCTTTTATTGCTTTGCAAATCAAAGAAGGGGAACATGTTGGGAACAGCTCCCCCCGCCCCAAATCTGGCCATTAAACTGGCCCAAAACTGGCCATAAACAAAATCTCTGCAGCACTGTGACATGTTCATGATGGCCATAAAGCCCACGCTGGAAGGCTGTGGGTTTACCAGAATGAGGGCAAGGAACACCTGGCCCATCCAGGGCGGAAAACTGCTTAAAGGTATTCTTAAGCCACGAACAATAGCATGAGCGATCTGTGCCTTAAGGACGTGCTCCTGCTGCAAATAACTAGCCCAACTCATCCCTTTATTTCGGCCCATCCCTTCCTTTCCCATAAGGGATACTTTTAGTTAATCTAGTATCTATAAAAACAATGCTAATGACTGACTTGCTGTTAATGAATATGTGGGTAAATCTCTGTTCAGGGCTCTCAGCTCTGAAGACTGTGAGACCCCTGATATCCCACGTCACACCTCTATATTTCTGTGTCTTTAATTCCTCTAGCACCGCTGGGTTAGGGTCTCCCCAGTCAAGCTGGTCTCTGCACAGAAGCAACTTTGGAACTGGGTAACAGGCAGAGGTTGGAACTCAAGCCTCAGAAAAAGATGGGAAAATGTGGGAAAGTTTGTAACTTCCTAGAGACTTGTGAAATGGCTTTGACAAAAGTGCTGATAGGGATATGGACAATAATGTCCAGGCTGAAGTGGTCTCAGATGACAATGAGGAACTTTTTGGGAACTGGAGCAAAGGTGGCTCTTGTCATTTTAGCAAAGAGACTGGTGCCCTAGAGATTTGTGGAACCTTCAACTTGAGAGAGATGATTTAGGGTATCTGGCAGAAGAAATTTCTAAGCAGCAAAGCATTCAAGAGGTGACTTGGGTGCTCTTAAAAGCATTCAGTTTTATAAGGGAAGCGGAACATAAAAGTTCAGAAAATTGTCTGAGTACGGTGGCTCACGCCTGTAATCCCAGCATTTGGGAGGCTGAGATGGGTGGATTACCTGAGGTCAGTAGTTTGAGACCAGCCTGGCCAACATGGTGAAACCCCATCTCTACTAAAAATACAAAAATTAGCTAGGCATGGTGGGCACCTGTAATCCCAGCTACTCAGGAGGCTGAGGCAGGAGAATTGCTTGAACCTGGGAGGCAGAGGTGGCAGTGTGCCGAGATCACGCCATTGTACTCCAGCCTGGGTGACAAGAGTGAAACTCTATCTCAAAAAAAAAAAAAAGGAAATCCCATTTTCTGAGGAAAAATTCAAGCAGGGTGCAGAAATTTGCCTAAGTAACGAGGAGCTGCAAGTTAATCCCCAAGACAATGGGGAAAATGGAGACTGTCTCTAGAGCATGTAAGAGGTCTTCATAGAAGCCCCTCCCAGCACAGGCTCAGAGGCCTACAAGGAAAAAATGGCTTCATAGGCCAGGCCCAGGGTCCACACGCTGTGTGCAGTTTAAGAATTTGGTGCCCTGTGTCCCACCTGCTCTGGCTGTGACTAAAAGGGGCCAAGGTACAGCCTGGGCCATGGCTTCAGAGGGTGCAATCTCCAAGCCTTGGCAGCTTCCACATGGTGTTGAGACTCTGGGTGCACAGAAGTGAAGAACTGAGGTTTGGGAACCTCCACCTAGATTTCGGAGGATGCATGGAAATGCCTGGATGTTCAGACGATAGTTTGCTGCAGGGGCAGGGCTCTCATGGAGAACCTCTGCTAGGGCAGTGTGGAAGGGAAATGTGGGGGTGGAGCCCCCACACAAAGTCCCTGCTGGGGCACCACCTAGTAGAGCTGTGAGAAGAAGGTCACCGTCCTCTAGACCCCAGAATGGTAGATCCACTGACAGCTTGCACCGTGTGCCTGGAAAAGCCGCAGACACTCAATACCAGCACGTGAAGGCAGCCAAGAGGGAGGCTGTACCCTGAAGAGCTGCCCAATACCATGGCAACCAACCTCTTGCCTAAGCATGACCCAGATGTGAGACATGGAGTCAAAGAAGATCATTTTGGAGCTTTAAGATTTGACTGTCCTGCTGGATTTCAGTCTTGCATGGGATCTGTAGCCCCTTTGTTTTGGCCTATTTCTCCCATTTGGAATGACTGTATTTACCCAATGCCTGTACCCCCATTGTATCTAGGAAGTAACTAACTTGCTTTTGATTTTACAGGCTTGTAGGTGGAAGGGACTTGCCTTATCTCAGACAGACTTTGGACTGTGGACTTCTGAGTTAATGCTGAAATGAAGACTTTGGGGAACTGCTGGGAAGGCATAATTGGTTTTGAAACGTGAGGACATGAGATTTGGGAGGGGTCAGAGGCAGAATGATATGGTGTGGCTGTGTCCCTACCCAAATCTCATCTTGAATTGTAACTCCCACAATTCCCATGTTTCGTGGAAGGAGCCCAGTGGGAGGTAACTGAATTATGGGGGAAGGTCTTTTCCATACTGTTTTCATGATAGTGAATAAGTCTCATGAGATCTGATGTTAAATGGGAGTTTCCCTGCACAAGCTCTCTCTCTCCTTGTCTGCAACCATGTGAGACATGCCTTTCACCTTCTGCCAGGAATGTGAGCCCTCCCCAGTCCCGTGGAACTGTAAGTCTAATAAACCTCTTTCTTTTGTAAATTGCCCGGTCTCGGGTATGTCTTCATCAGGAGTGTGAAAATGGACGAATACACTATCTGCGGCTGATTTTAAACATTTTGTTATTTATTACTATTATTTTTTTAGAGACAGGGTCTCACTCTGTCACCCAGGCTGGAGTGCAGTGGCTCAAGCATAGCTCACTGTAGCCTCAATCTCCTGGGCTTGAGTTGTTCTCCCATCTCAGCCTCCCCAGCAGTTGGGATCACAGGTATGTGCCACTACGCCCCACTTATTTTTTTATTCTTTTGTGGAGATGGGGTCTCGCTTTGTTGCCCACATTGGTTTAAGTCTTCAGTTTCTTCAATTCCCAGTACATTTTTCTCATCTCTGAGGTTCGACATGAAGCACCTGAGAGAAGCTGCAATATTATGAGAGTTGTGTTTTCAAACTGGTGGGGTTTGTTTCGTTTTGGGTCTGGAAAAGCCTTATGTCTCAGTGACATCTTGTGGAGAAGCAAATATAAAAAGCAGAAATCCAGATCCCTGTGCGATGGGGGTTCATGGGGGCAGACAGCCTAAAGGACTGTGCGGGCCTCTAATGACCCAGTGCGGGGCAGCTGCACTCCTGAGGATGGAGGTGGCCAGCGTGGGCCCTCAATGGGTGCTGGAACCGCCTGGGACCTCTTGGCCCAGAGCAAACCTGCTGTGTGCTGGCACACCTAGGCTGATGCTAAAAACACCAGGCTCACCCAGCTAATGCCCTGGACATCTAGGGTGGCCCTGGTGCCTTCCTAAGCCCTCCCAGGCTCCAGAGTTAGAGGCAGGGGTCCTTACAAAGGAGGTACAGGACGAAGTGATAAGCACATCCCCGAAAAGGTAAGGCCCCCATTGGAACACGAGGAGCATGAAGCTTACCTGAGGAGTAGGAGCTGGTCCAGCCGAGGGGGCTGGCACCCCAGGTGGAGGAGGGCTTGGGATTGGTTAACCCTGGAGGTGGCCTCGTGGGTGCAGTAGTGTTTCTGGGCACCTTCCACAGTTCATGAGACAGAGAGGCTTGCGTGTGGGAGGCAGGGCCAGAGGACCACGTCGATTTAATGTCTGACAGTTTACCTAGAAAGGCAGAGAGATGGAGAATACGCAGTCTTGAGACAAACACTGCTGTGTTTGGGGAGCCACACAGAGTGCTCTCTAACACCAGCAGACTGTGTAATAGGCAAAGAAACACCAAGTCAAGCCCCTGGCAAACTCAAGTAACTGCAAATTCCCAGAAGTGTTTTGCCTCTAAGTTTTCAAAACCTTGCATACCCCTTGTCTTGTGGCCATGGGGGAAAGGAAGAGAAAAGGCAATGGGCCCACACACTTGTATGGAGAAGATGTCACCACTTCCATGTGTGTGCAAGCTGATGTGCCCAAGGTGCCCACTGTGCCTGGGCAAGGCCCCCACCCATCCTCTATCATGCCACACGGCCTCCCAGCTCAGGGAGTGAGTGAAGAGCCAATAGGAAAAGCTGGGGCCTGTCAAAGTTTTGTTTGGGGAAAGAAAGAAAATGCTACCTGCAAGTCTAGAGGCTAGGCGCGTACCTGCAACGCTAGGTGCGGATGCAATGCTGCTGAAAGAGCTACTGTAGCCGGAGGCACTGAGCGGCCAGGCACTCGAGGAAGGCAGCGTGGCATTCTGAGATGATGGCGGGGAGGACCCTGCAGAACCAAACACGGCACTGAGCAAGGTGGTGGCGGTGTCCGGGTTCGTGACTCTAACTGCGGGGTGTGAGAATCTTAACCATCAAGAATCAACCTCTCCCTAGGCTGCCATTTTTAATAGAAGCCTGAACATGAAAGTGTCATGTGGGAAGGAAGAAACAGGGCATGCCTCCTATTCTGGGTCCCTGTAGCCACTCAGGGAGGCCTGGGATGTTGCTGAAGGCGGAGGAATCAAAGGGCAAGAAGCAGCATGAGCTTCTTTGAGAATTCCCGCCAGAATGCTTAAAATGCCATGTCAGAGTTTTAAAGCACCACATTGATTTCCTCTCCCAAATAAGATAAAATAAAAATCCAGGGCAATCTACTCCTTTCACAGTTCAAACAATGGCTACAAAATAGAAGAACAAAACTCCAAGCCATTCATTACAAAATGTGCCATAAAAATTTGAACATTTCTTCTGACTGGGGTGTCCCATCAGCTTCCGAACTCGTATTTTGCTTAAAAAAAATTTTTTTTTTAGAGATGGGGCTGTTGCTATGTCACCCACACTGCAGCACAGTTGCTATGTCACCCACACTGCAGCACAGTGGCTGTTCACAGGCGTGATCACAGTGCACAGCAGCCTCAACCTCCTGGGCTGGGTGATCCTCTTGCCTCAGCCTCCTGAGCGGCAGGGATCACAGATGCCACCACACCCGGCTCATGATTCCCTTTTTAAATACATGAATAATTAAAAGACATCTGTCCTAATAACTGTGTATATGGACTTGAGTTATTCTATCCCTAGGACTGTAGTTTTTTGAGGAAAGCTCGTCCCTGTGCCTGAAAGGGAGACTTGGGGTAAATGGGCCATCCTTTAGGCACCTCGATCCCTTGTGTGAAAGCTCAGCTCCTCGCTGCTTGGTTTTATTTTGTATTTTCTAATGTGGCTCTCCCTTTCAATTCTGTGAAGAAAGCAAGAAGCTGGAGAAGAGTGAGGACGGAGTAACGGTGACAGCTGGGGTGAATGCAGAATGGAAAGAGCTCTCATTGGGACAATAACTCTGCAGGGCATGGATCCTGGCTAGCAGAGGGAACATAAGCACAGTCTGGCTGTTAAACTGATGACCACACACAGAATCGGATGGTTTCTGAAAAGCCATGGCATCTCAGCTGTAGGCCCACATGACGTTGTGCAGTGAATAACCAGGCGTGTGGCACTTCCTGGACACATGCAGTGTCCAACCTGCACAGTTGTTTGCAGCTGCCCTGCTGCAAGTGACCTCTTTAGAATGAGGGCACCAGAGTTGAGGAAAGTTAGCATTTATGGGTAATCTGCAGGTCTTCACTTTTATTTTTTCCAATTTTTATTTTGGGTTCTGGGAGTACACGTGCGGGTCTGTCACACAGGTGGACTGTGTGTTGTGGGGGTGTGTTGTAGAGATCATTCCATCACCTAGATAGTGAGCATGGTACCTGACAGGAAGTTTTTCAATCCTCCCCTTCCTCCCACCCTCTACCCTCCAACAGGCCCGCTGTCTGCTGCTCCCTTCTTTGTGTTATGTCAACTCAGGCTGTCTGTTTTCTGTTCCTGTGTTAATTTGCTCAGGAAGGTCTTTACTTTAAAAAGGTGTCAGCTTGACCAGGCGCAGTGGCTCAGGCATGTAATCCCAGCACTTTGGGAGGCCTTTTATTTTCTTTTTTTTTTTTTTTTGAGACGAAGTCTTGCTGTGTCACCCAGGCTAGAGTGCAGTGGCCCAATCACAGCTCACTGCAGTCCTGACATCCCAAGCTCAAGTGATTCTCCTGTCTCAGCCTCCTGAGTAGCTGGAACCACCGATGTGTGCCACTACACCCAGCTAATGTTTTCATTTTAAATTTTTTGTAGAGATAGGGTCTCATTATATTGCCCAGCTGGTTTCAAATTCCTGGCCTCAAGTGATTCTCCCACCTTGGCCTTCCAAAGTGCTGGGATTACAGGTGTGAGCCACTGTGCTCAGCCTGCTAGTGCTTTCTGGTTAGCAACTTCTACGTGAAGAGATGTTCATTGTACTACCCTTTCTTTCAGTAACAAACCCTAATGTATCCTTAAATACAACCAAGAGAGGTACCAGAGTGGAGGAACAAGGTTCCTAGTGCTGGTCATGAGCTGAAGGGGAGGCCTGGCATGAGCCACCTGAGCTGGCTGCTGCTGAATACTGATGTTTGTGCACAAGTGCCAGGGCAGGCTCAAGACCCAAACATCAAGCACCCGGGAAGTCAAACGATGTTCACTTGGAGCTACAAGTCACCCAGGTTGGCTGGCTGGCTGGTTCTTAGGCTCAGGGTTGGAGATGCCACTGCCTTGCCTTATCTCAATGGCCAATGCATTTCTTAGGCTGAGGTTCTCTTCTGCCCTCCCCGCAAGTTGATTTCCTTAACTGGACAGGCTATGGAGCTGGAGGACAGCTGCATGTGGAGCTGGAGAACAGCTGCCACGTGTTTCTCAGGCCATCTTCATCACATCATGGTACACTCAGGCGATGGCGGAGGCCACTCCCAGTGGCCCTGGTTCTGCCTGGAGGCTAAGGGGCCACTTGATCCTTCATCTGGGCACCACTCAGGGAGCTCTGCCATGTATTAAGCAACTTCGATTCTTTCCAACTTCCCCTATGACCTGGATCTGTACGACCTGCATCCCACTTCTCCACAACCCTCAAAATATAACTTTCCTGTCTGGCACAACCCTGGTGCCCCACCAGGTATGACAAGCAGGGAGGGCTGGGTCTCTGATTCTGGCTGGCGCCTCACCTGTCCTCTGCCACACGGCTCCCTTTTGGGCACCACTTGACTGTGTCTGACAGCAGGGACACCCATAACACCCCTGCTCTGAAAAGCAGCTGCATCCGAAAAGCAGCTGTGTAACCCCAAGGAATACACAGCATTAAACAGACAGGGCAATCTGTACTCATGTTGGCCTTCCAGTCAAAGATACATTGAGAAGCCTATCACTTTAAAGAACCACAGAAGCAGTCAGATACACTGGCTCACGCCTGTAATCCTAGTACTTTTGGGAGGCCAAGTCAGGTGGATCACTTGAGGTCAGGAGTTCGAGATCAGCCTAGCCAACATGGTGAAACACCGTCTCTACTAAAAATAGAAAAAATTAGCTGGGTGTGGTGGTGCACACTGTAGTCCCAGCTACTCGGGAGGCTGAGGCATGAGAATCACTTGAGCCTGGGAGGCGGGCGGAGGTTGCAGTGAGCCAAGATCACGCTACTATACTCCAGCCTGGGCAAACGAGCAAGAATCTGTCTCAAAAAAAAAAAAAAAAAAAAAAGAAAGAAAAGAAGCAAACACAAAACACAAGGCTCCAATGAGTCATATTTCAAGTGGGAAACTTAATGTTTTGGGAGCTACCTAGGTGGCCTTATTAGTGGTAGTACCTATGGCAATCTAGCTCTTTCTTCCACAAAATAGCATGCTGTGATAAAACTTTGTCAGAGATGGCACTTTTATGATAAGACATTACTTATCAATAAATCCAGCAGCATGGGTCACACCTGAGGTCAGGAGTTCGAGACCAGCCTGGCCAACATGGTGAAACCCTGTCTCTACTAAAAATACAAAAATCAGCCTGGTATGGTGGCACATGCCTGTAATTCCAGCTACTTGGGAGGCTGAGGCAGGAGAGTCGCTTGAACTCAGGAGGTGGAGGTTGCAGAGAGCTGAGATCGTGCCACTGCACTCCAGCCTGGGCGACAGAGTGAGACTTCATCTCAAAAAAAAAAAAAAAAAAATTCCAGCAGAAACTCAAATTGATGTCCATTTTCCCATAAGCACTAACTGCCGTCTCTTCATGCTGCTTCAGATGACTGCTTCAACTGTGCCTTGTATCATCCCTGCCTCAGAGCCCAACCTGTCACCCCTGACATCTCCAAATGGGTCTAGAGAGACCGTCTGCGCAGAGGCAGGCAGAGCAGCACCCTCACCTCCACTCTTGAGGAGGTAGCGGTTGACATCCTGGATGGTGGTATTGATGGTAGGCCCAGTGGGGACACTGCCAGGAGTGACGTCAGGGTCATTCTCAGGGTCAATATTCTGTAGTCCTTTCCATGGAACTCCCGGATGGAATTCTGTTTAAGAAACCCAAATGAGAAGCCACAGATCAGAACATCTGCACATTGATTCATGACATTTTAAAAGATGTTTTGTCCTGTTTGTAGAAATTTTTATAATCTGCTAATTAAATGAGAGGTACACTTTATACTCTTGATACTCTCTTTCATTAAAACAATCAATCCTTTGGAACAAACTAGAACCAGGTATTCTAGCTATCATATTAAGATAGTTTTCACACAGAGTCGGAATAGTTTTACCAGATGGTATACAGTGTGCTTCCTCCCTGCCACCCCTTCCACTTCTCATGTTGAACTAAGGGATTACAGAAAAATGCCTGATGCTAACCATACCCAAAATTGATCTGACAAATGGATTTCCAAGGAAAATGCCAAAGCTCTGGGCTTAACGCTTCCAGATCCTTAGCTCAGATTCTGGGTCCTCCCAGCCTCATCACTCTCTGCAGGCTTGGAGCACGTTCTGACCTGCTGCTGTTGCACGGAAGTGTTGCACGGTCTTACCTGGGGGCCAGTTGATGCTAGAGCCATTTGAGATTTTATCACTGTCAGATTTGGCACGTGACCAGCTATGGGGAACAGCTACGGGAGGACTGGCTGGTGACTCACTGTTCTGGATTAAATCGTACCGGCCATAGGAGTCATCAATGGAGGACTTACCTGGAGGCCCAATGCTTAGACCTCCAGGGATAGCACCTATGGGGACAACAGGAAACAAAGAAGCGAGTGAATACCCTCCAGTTGAGAGACAGCAGAAGATACCCTAAGCCTCCCTATGCACCTTCTGTTCTAGGTCCAATGCCTTGCTCTATTCGGTTACATGAATTGTAAGACTTGGTCTGTCTAGGATTCTGTAAGAATCAATGACTGTTTTTTTTTTTTTGAGACAATGTCTCACTCTGTTGCCCAGGCTGGAGTGTAGTGATGTGATTAGGGCTCACTGCAGCCTCAAACTCCTGGGCTCAAGTGATCCTCCCACCTTGGCCTCCCAAGTAGCTGCGACTACAGGTGTGAGCCACCATGCCTGGCCAGTGACTACTTAAGCCAGCTCCAATTTCAGGCCTGAAAGACCGAAACCCCTGAAGAACAATTTTAGTTTGTCCAGTTAGAAATTTTTTTTTTTTTTTTTTTGAGACGGAGTCTCACTCTGTCACCCAGGCTGGAGTGCAGTGGCCGGATCTCAGCTCACTGCAAGCTCCGCCTCCCGGGTTCACGCCATTCTCCTGCCTCAGCCTCCCGAGTAGCTGGGACTACAGGCGCCCGCCGCCTCGCCCAGCTAGTTTTTTGTATTTTTTAGTAGAGACGGGGTTTCACCGTGTTAGCCAGGATGGTCTCGATCTCCTGACCTCGTGATCCGCCCGTCTCGGCCTCCCAAAGTGCTGGGATTACAGGCTTGAGCCACCGTGCCCGGCCTGAAATCTTTATAAAATACATATCCATACCATGGGAAGCTGCCCTTAATAAACCTTTTTGGGGACAACTTATGAGTCTTTGTGATTAGTTATCAAATTTGCTCTTACCTCTTCCCTCCTTTTAGTCTGAAACCCTCACTATGGAAGAACACAGTGGATGTTAAAAATTCATACAGAACCAAACCAACCAGCCACAGGCAGCAAGGCCCTCCTGCTAAGAAAGGTGCCAGCAGTGTGTGATGATTTTCCGTAAGTTAACCATGAGACATAGTTTCCTTTTTCTTTCTTTTTTTTTTTTTTGAGACGGAGCCTGGCTCTGCCGCCCAGGCTGGAGTGCAGTGGCCGGATCTCAGCTCACTGCAAGCTCCGCCTCCCGGGTTCCCGCCATTCTCCTGCCTCAGCCTCCGAGTAGCTGGGACTACAGGCGCCCGCCACCTCGCCCGGCTAGTTTTTTGTATTTTTTAGTAGAGACGGGGTTTCACCGTGTTAGCCAGGATGGTCTCGATCTCCTGACCTCGTGATCCACCCGCCCCGGCCTCCCAAAGTGCTGGGATTACAGGCTTGAGCCACCGCGCCCGGCCCATAGTTTCCTTTTTCTTTTTAGAATGCTTTGTATCAAGAGAGAACTACATAACCTATTGAATTTCCTTTGCTGTTTATTCTACCAGCAAGTTCAGAGCTAAATTTAATGCTTGAAAGTACCTCCTACGGGTATCATTTTTGCTTCCACCTTACTGGTGTGTCCATCGGTAACGAGTTCCTGATGGGGACACCAGTTTGGAGTAAGACAGACTGCTTGGATGGAGGGGAATAACCAACAGAAATGCACCCTAGTATTTACAGCTGCAGTTCCCATACATACTGCATATTTGATTTTCTATTTGTGTTTTACTATTTTATTGAAAATATTTCAGCAGACTCAAGTTTTTGTTGATGAATAGAGATATAAAAAAAAAAAGTACATAGGCTATGACCTAGATTCTTTGCTGCTCTGGGGTTTTCAAATTATTTCTAGGTTTGTAGCTAAGATCTAATGGCTGGCTTTTAAGAAGTTTGATCACTGACTAGCTGAGATCTCATATGCACTATAACGGAATGGGTTATTTTAAATCCAACTTTCAGCGCTCAATTCTTAGAAAAGTATAGGATGGGCATGTTATACAACAGGAAGATCGATTAGTAAGCCAGCAGTGATTCCACCACAGGCACCCTAGCCCAGACGTACCATGCTTGCTAGGGTTCTGCTCCAGGGGGGAAGCGGCACTGGGCAAGTTATCCATGGAGTTGGGGTGCGTCCACTGGGGGAGGCGTGACTGGGACTGGGATGGGTCCTTCACCGACAAGCCACTGGTCATGTCCATGCTGTTGACATTCATGTTTGGGTTCAGTCCAGCTAAAGAGAGAGATGCCGATTAGGATTCACCTGCTCCTCTAAAAGACTTCATTCTAAAGCTCTCCTACAGAAGCTATTTCAGTCTTCGCTTACAGCAAATTTTTTTTTGTTTTTTGAGACGGAGTCTTGCTCTTGTTGCCCGGGCTAGAGTGCAATGGCATGATCTTGGCTCACTGCAACCTCCGCTTCCTGGGTTTAAGCGATTCTTCTGCCTCAGCCTCCCAAGTAGCTGGGATACAACAAAATATTTTAACTGTAACTTTTAGTGCTGGTGAAAAATACTTTTTATCTTCATAACAGCATGTACTTCTCGGAATATTACTCCTAAATTAAGGTGAAAATGTGAATAGCCTTTGATTAAGTGAGGCCCACGACTCTCTTCACTTTACTTGTTTCAGTGCTGGATAAACATGGTCCTGAGGCTTCTCAGAGTCCACAGGAAAACAGAAAAAGTCCAAACTATTAGGAAAATCTTTTCTGGTTTTGGGATATCTTATGGAAACTCATCGGGTCAAAAACACTTTTCCAGAACTCTAAAGTACCACCTATGAAACAGACTGATAGGATAATTCAGTTCTACTTTCAGTGAGTTTCCTTTACAAAAGTCTGCTCTAAAAGAGTTTGTGAATTAAAATCAAACTACTTTTAAGGAACTGAACTATTTGACAGATAGGGTGCTGCCATCTGCCCCCAGCTGGGATGGTGAGCTGAGGCTTCTGAGCTCATTTCTTATAGCGAAAAGCAGGTAGCTGGTTATCTGTCCAGGACCTGTACTAAGCTAGGTTAATAAAGAAAGACGATGAGGAAGGAGGACAATGATAAAAAGGTTAAGTAAAGACTTTCTGATGAGGACACCAGTTTGGAGCAGGACAGACTGCTTGTTTGGAAGGGAATAACAAGCAGAGGGGTCCCCCTCCCCTTGGATTTCCAGCTGCAGTTCCCATTACCACATACACATACTCCACAGATCCTTACCATATGTACAACTATGCCACATGGTATGTAAGCACAGTGAGCCTCTACTACTAAGCCAGGTGCTGAACATTCTGGTTCTTACCTTTATTTCAGAGGCTGCAAATTCAAATGCCCATAGGAGCCAAGTGGCCATGCACATGAAGAGGTGGGCCTCATGGGGACTGTGGCAAACCAGAGAGTGTCTGTCCTGTCTAAATAAACAGGTGCTACTGGGGCCAACCACTTATTGCTACATGGAACATAGACCCACTAAAGCCATTTTTAAGAGAAGCCAGAAGCCCCTTTCCCCAATTTTTGAATGTTGGCATTAACACACGCCTACGAACACGCACATACACGCTTCGCAGACTTAACAAAACGCCTTTGCAAGCCCATCAGTGCCACGGGGCTGCCTACTTGCAATCTCTGAGTTCTCTTCGTTTCAGCTTGTACAGATCTAGTCAGGTAAGGTGGCAACAATGTCAGGGCTTCAACCTGGCCTTCAGAATGCTCCGAATTCCACAATTTGGCCCCAACCCATCTCTCCCAACTTTCCCCTCTGGGAAAGTCAGCTAGACTGGCCTGGCCCTTGCAAAATGGGCCCCTGAAACAGGCCAGGCCTCTTTCTTCTGTGCTATGTGAGGCTTCCCCTTCATTTGGAAAGGCTTCCTCTTTATTTACTGTAATCCTATCTAATCATTTGAGGTTCAAGCTTAATACTATTCTCTGATTTTTCTTTCTCCACTCAAAGTGAAAGTGAACTTTTCCTTCTCTAGAGCCCTGTGAGAATCACATGACACTGGTATCAAGGTTATTTTTTCCTGTTTATATGCCTGCTCTTCCCATCTAAATGACGAACTCCAGGTGGCAAAAGACTGAGAATAACAAGGACAGGCTGAATGTGAGGGAAGGAAGGTAGCTGGGAGCCCCCACTACTGACCATGGGCTGCTGGTTTCTTTACATGAATTGTTGAGTTTCTAATAGGCTCTTCAACATAGGTGCTGCTGCAGAGAAATGCTGAGAGCCAGCAAGATAGGCAATTTTACAACCAAAGTTTCCTATACTTTATTAGTTATTTGTTTTTTTTTTTTTTTTTTTTTTTGAGACGGAGTCATGCTCTGTCGCCCAGGCTGGAGTGCAGTGGCCGGATCTCAGCTCACTGCAAGCTCCGCCTCCCGGGTTCACGCCATTCTCCTGCCTCAGCCTCCCAAGTAGCTGGGACTACAGGCGCCCGCCACTTCGCCCGGCTAGTTTTTTGTATTTTTTAGTAGAGACGGGGTTTCACCGTGTTAGCCAGGATGGTCTCGATCTCCTGACCTCGTGATCCGCCCGTCTCGGCCTCCCAAAGTGCTGGGATTACAGGCTTGAGCCACCGCGCCCGGCCTAGTTATTTGTTTTTAATACATTTATAACTTCACTGTGAATATTATAAAATATTACCCAAATTATTTTTCAACTAATTTCAAAGATTCACTGCATGAATTCTTTAACTTGTACTAAGAAAAAAAATCCTTAAGAGTAAAGATAAGTGGCCGGGCGCGGTGGCTCATGCCTATAGTCCCAGCACTTTGGGAGGCCGAGGTGGGTGGATCACCTGAGGTCAGGAGTTCGAGACCAGCCTGGCCAACACGGTGAAACTCAGTCTCTACTAAAAATACAAAAATTAGCCAGGCGTGGTGATGCATGCCTGTAATCCCATCAACTTGGAAGGCTGAGGCAGGAGAATCGCTTGAATCCAGAAGGTGGAGGTTGCAGTGAGCCAAGATTGCGCCACTGCACTGCAGCCTGGGCAACAGAGCAAGACTCCATCTCAAATAAATAAATAAATAAATAAATAAAAAATAAAAAAAAGTCATGATAAGTGTACTTTATCTTCCAAATACAGGTTAAGAAGACAGGTGAATACTAGAAAGCTGAAGCTAACGCATTTTAGGATAATAGGTGGAATGAAATTTGTTTCTAAAACAGAAGCACTTACATAAGTAGCTGATATTTTACAAAGTGTTTGCTATGTACTAGGCACTATTTAAAGACTTTACGTATTAGGCTGGGTGTGATGGCTCATGTCTGTAATCACAGCACTTTGGGAAGCTGAGACCAGGAGGATCACTTGAGGCCAGGAGTTTGAGGCTGCAATGAGCTATCATCATGCCACTGCACTCCAGCCAAAAAAAAAGAGGCCAGGAGTGGTGGCTCATGCCTGTAATCCCAGCACTTTAGGAGGCCAAGGCAGGTGGATCACAAGGTCAGGAGATCGAGACCATCCTGGCTAATACGGTGAAGCCCCGTCCCTACTAAAAATACAAAAAATTAGCTGGGTGCGCCGAGATCGCGCCACTGCACTCCAGCCTGGGCAACAGAGTGAGACTCCGTCTCCAAAAAAAAAAAAAAAAAAGAGAGAGAACTTTACATATTAGCTTATTTAATCTTTAAAACAAACCTAGGAGTTAAGTATTTCCACATTACAGATGAAGAAATTAAGGTATGACTGGGTATGGTGTCTCAGGCCTGTAATCCTAACACTTAGGGAGGATCACTTGAGGCCAGGAGTTTGAGACTTGCCTGGGCAACACAGAAAGACCCCGTCTCTAACAAAAAAAAAAAAAAAAAAAAAAAAAAAAAAGAAAGAAATTGAGGCAAAAAGCAGCTAGGCAAGTTGCCCAAGTTAGTAGTGAGCCTGTTGGTGGTGAGTTGGGACTCAAACCTAGGCAATCTAATTCCTAAGTCAGGTCTTAACTACTTAGACACAAAGGGTGTTAATGGATGAGACAATAATTAAGGAACGAGATCATCTAGTCTAGTATTTATCAATCTCATATTAAAGATATATCACATTTATAATATGTCAAGTAAAAAGTGTTCAAGTGATTACAATACACCGCCCTTTTGAGAGACATTGAATAGAATTAGATAAATGAATATTATCTGCTGGTAGCAAATTCACTACCACTCAACTGGCCTTTGGCCCTTTACAGATGTATTTTCCAAGTTACTGATACCCTTTGTCCTGCATCTACAGACTCTAATAGCAATCAACAGACAAGCCTAAAGTGCTTTCACTAAGTTCTGAATTCTTACAGCAAATTAGTCCATGCAGAATCAATTTACTCATTTATACCCTCTGGTGTCTTCAGGTATGTGAGCTGTGACTCTCCTGGCAGGCCTGACCTTGAGGCCTGGCACCATGTCTTATAGTGACCTGCAGGTTTCATGTGCCCTATGTGCTTCTACAAGTTAGATTTCAACATATATATGTTGATTTCGTCGATTATACAAATCACATTTCATACAAAATGAGTTGTATCAACAACCACTGCTTTTTAAGAAGTGCTTTTGGTGTAAATCTGAATACTTTTACTGACCAAACCATTATAAAGTCTTCTCTGCGGTTTGGGCTGGAGGAAGTGGCTGGTAAAGTACAGTTCAGAGTAGACTAGGAATAGAACAAACTCCGGAGATATGACAGTGGAAATGAGATTTTGGAGGCTCTGACTGGTACCACCTTTAAAGGTTTTATACTGAGAGTACTATGGCTGCAGCAAAACTCCTGCTCTATAGAACATGGTTAGTGTTGCTCCCTTATTAAAAATTCTTGAGGCTGGGCATGGTGGCTCACATCTGTAAACCCAGCACTTTAAGAGGCTGAGGTGGGAGGATTGCTTGAGCCCAGGAGTTCGAGACCAGCCTGGGCAACGTGGTGAGACCCCATTTCTCCAAAAAATAATAAAAAACTTTTTTTAAAGCTAAAAAGCCTTGAGATGCCTGTTCTGTGACTTTGTCTGGGGCTGCACTTACAACAGGCTATGGTTTTGGCGCTGGCCAGTCCTCCTAACCACTGAAATGCTGCCCTGGCCGCCACATATGGACTCCAGGCACTCTCTCTACCTGATGTGGCTGTTGAAGACCATGGGACACTCACCAAGAGGGTAAGGAGCAAAGGTGTTGGGTGAAGACTGCTGCTCTTTGGTCTGCAGGTCAGGTAGGCCGGGAGTCTGCGGGTGCGAGGGGAAGCTGTCCATGGCCGATTTGCCTGCAGAGGGGTGCAGAGACAGGTGCGGCGGGGGCGGTGGCGGTGGTGGCTGCTTCACGAGCAGGGCCTGGGCCAGCTGGCGCTGGTGCTGCTGGATCTGCTGCTGCAGATTAGTGATTGTGCGCGCAACCTGGCAGGCACAGACATAGGTTCGTTAACCAGGTGGGAAGGGACACTCATGGCTTGTCTAGGGACCAGGTGAATTCTTCATTGTCTTTATGCTGAGGCCACCACTGGCTAGGTCAACCTCCTCCCAAACCTAGCTGAACCCAGGAATTTTCCAAGGAAGGCTTGGCTAGAGAAAAATCAAAGATCATCTAATAGTTCATCAACTAGCATCTCTTCTATCAGGGAAAATTATAGCTCATGACAAAAGTCAATCTGGGTAGCACCTACTTGCTGCTCCTGTTGTCTCATGGATCCGGACACATTACGCTGGGCCTGTAACATCTGCTGCTGGATTTGTAAACGTTGGTATGCCTGTTGACAAAAAGAAGAGTTAAAACAGTATAATAATTAAGTATAAGTTGAACTAATGGTTCAACTTTGACATTAGTTAAAAAACAAAAAAAGAGAACCTAGCCACTCTTCTTGGCCCATACTGTGGCTGACACATACTCTTTTTTTTTTTTTAGATGGAGTCTCGCTCTGTCACCTAGGCTGGAATGCAGTGGCGCAATCTCAGCTCACTGCCACCTCTGCCTCCTGGGTTCAACAAATTCTCCTCCCTCAGCCTCCCAAGTAGCTGGGATTACAGTCACGTGCCACATTGCCCAGCTAATTTTTGTATTTTTAGTAGAGACGGGGTTTCATTATGTTGGCCAGGCTGGTCTCAAACTACTGACCTCATGATCTGCCCGCCTCAGCCTCCCAAAGTGCTGGGATTACAGGCATGAGCCAACGCGCCCAGCTGTGGCTGACACATATTCTGGAGGCACAGAGCACTTTTAAAAGATTAATGTCTTATCCACTTTTTTAGTGTACAGAATTAAAAAAAATCACAGAGTTAATACTTGTTTAGTGTTGGTGATGATGTTGGTCAGCAAATATCTTTCATTTAATGAAGAGATCAAAATTCTTCTGCTTGATTCATACAAACTGAAACTTAAACAACCACCACCACCACCACCACCACCACCTATTCTATAATGACGGATACTGAAGTCCAGCACAGCCCAATGTGGCAAAGCACTGGGAGTAACTGTCCCAAATCATTCAAGAATAATGTGTGTTAAACAATGTGGTCGTCTCCATAACATCATGGGAATGAAAGCTAAGAGAGAACCTGAAATGCAGATTTGTGGGCATTTTTGTCACACGAACTTGTCATCTACAAAGTTGGTTAAAGTTATGATATTCTTCTGTACACTGACATAGCAGCTTTGGTCACTTGACTGTTTTGAAATGTTGGTTGAATATCATAATTTTTTCTTACAACATGAATTTTAGGGACATTTTTGGCAAAAGGACTCATCAAAGTAGAATCCAAATAAAGGTGGAGATTGTACTATTAGAAATGCCTCATTAATCTGTAATCATGGAGGAATAAAATACTTGAGTAAATCCTTATAGGCCCTAAAACTTAACCTTATGGAAGCACTGAAACTTTATTTTTCCATTTTTTCTGGAAAAATATTTAAGAACAGAATACATTGTTTTAAAATAAGAACACACTATTGTAATTCAACATTTTCTTGACGTCTTTCACACCATGGGGTCAATAAAAACTTACTGTATAACTAAAAGATTCTAGCACATCAGTAAGAAAATCAGCTCTGTGTCAGAATACAGCAATGCCTGCATCAAGCGGCAGAAAGCAATCTTCCTCTATAGTAACAGTTCTAAACCTGCATGCTTTTTCTATGAGTGCCTGTTTTCAGGGCTGTCTCCTTTCCTTTGGAGGTCAGTGGTCTCCAGCTGGCAGGACTGAAAGCAACAGGACTGCACATGTGCACTGCCTCCCCACAGCGATTCTTCCCTTCTGATAGATGAAAAAACAGTCTCTGGCCGGGCGCAGTGGCTCACGCCTGTAATCCCAGTACTTTGGAAGGCTGAGGCGGGAGGATCACCTGAGATTAGGAGTTCGAGACCAGCCTGACTAACATGGTGAAACCCCGTCTCTACTAAAAATACAAATATCAGCCAGGTGTGGTGGCGGGCGCCTGTAATCCAAGCTACTCGGGAGGCTGAGACAGAAGAATTACTTGAACCCACAAGGTGGAGGCTGCAGTGAGCCATGATTGCACCACTGCACTCCAGCCTAGGTGACAGAGCAAGACTAGCAAGACTCTGTCTCAAAAAAAAAAAAGAAAAAGAAAAAACAGTTTCTGAGGGCCAAGCCTTGGTCCTGACCTCATGTCTAGAGCTCTGTGCTCTCCCTTAAAGCGAGGACACATACATAGCATGTGCCTCTGGGACACATCCTTCCCTCCTTCCTTCTATCCTCCCCTGCTGCTTACAGAAAAGCCAGACCTCAAACTTGTTGGACATATGTCTAAAAAACGGCAAAGGGGAAGGACTGAGGACTCAAGTACTCTCTTATTAGCAAAGATCTTATGCCAATGGTTTTGTCTTTTGGAGTCCCATTCTTTTTTTTTTATTTTTTTTCCTTCATGATTCCTGGTCATTTTTTTTTTTTTTTTTTTTTTTGAGATGGAGTCTTGCTCTGTCACCCAGGCTGGAGTGCAATGGTGCGAGGCTCACTGCAACTTCCGCCTTTCAGGCCTTTCAGGTTTAAGCGATTCTCCTGCCTCAGCCTCCCAAGTAGCTGGGATTACAGATGTGTACCACCATGCCCAGTTAATTTTTGCATTTTTAGTAGAGACAGGGTTTCACCATGTTGGCCAGGCTAATCTCAAACTCCTGACCTCAGGTGATTCACCCGCCTGGGCCTCCCAAAATGCTCGGATTACAGGCATGAGCCACTGTGCTTGGCCGATTCCTAGTCGTTTGCTAGGTGATGAAGTTGCTGGCTAAGATTGCTAAACAAATCAGGTACCCACATTAAAGAATGAAATAATTCACTGGGTCTTTTAGTGTATATAATTTCAGTAGGCATCTAAGTATACAATGACATGGCAATTTATGGTAAAATCAGTAAGACCGTTTGAAAATTAAAAAAAAATCAAGATTATGTAAAGTTATAAAATTTTCAGTCCAGACATGGTGGCTCACGCCTGTAATCCCAGCACTTTGGGAGGCCGAGGCGGGCGAATCACAAGGTCAGGAGATCGAGACCACGGTGAAACCCCGTCTCTACTAAAAATACAAAAAGTTAGCTGGGCGCGGTGGCGGGTGCCTGTAGTCCCAGCTACTCAGGAGGCTGAGGCAGGAGAATGGCGTGAACCCGGGAGGCGGAGCTTGCAGTGAGCCGAGATTACACCACTGCACTCCAGCCTGGGTGACAAAGCAAGACTCCATCTCAAAAAAAAAAAAAAAAACCAAAAACAAAAAAAAAACTTTCAAGAATTATTAGGTCACATCAGCCATTCTTGACCGGGGTTTCATGAGAGAATTAAGTTCTAATGTTCTAAGGTATCTACTATATGTAACAAAGCAATTTTTCTCCTGTGCTTCTAGAATAGTATTTATGTATACCATCCTTAGAATTATTGAGAAAATAGTCACTCAAATGATTTTTTGTGTTCTGTGGTTCTCAGAAACTCTGGCTGAGAGCTCAAATGAAAAGACATGCCTAATTATAAAAGCTGGTAGATTTTTTGAACACAAAGAGGCCAAGCCATGTGCAGTGGTGCACACCCGTGGTCTCAGCTACTCAGACGGCTGAGGTGGGAGGATCCCTTGAGTCCAGGAGTTCCAGACCAGCCTGGCAACATAGTGAGATGCTGCCTCTAAACAAAAACAAAAACAAAAACAAAAACAAAGGGCCAAAACATTTACAAAACTTAGTAAGGGCACCTTTGAGTGAGAACTTCCTAACTCATGAAGAGTTTAAATACTTCATGACAGTCTCAATGACATCCCCGATGTGAAGACAAACATTATCACAACTGCTGCTCTCAGTGGTGCGCCACACTGGTGCATCTGCATGGGCACCAGGAGAGCACTCGGCCTGCGTGCTCTAACTCGCATGGGTCTGTCCACTCACCAGCTGCAGCTGATAGAGCTGGTTCAACATCGTCATATGCTGAGGATTAATTGGCGAGGTTAATAGTGCAGGGTTGAGACCAATGTTTTTTGCTGCAAACTGCAAAAGCTGTGCTTGAACCTGTTTAACAAAAAATATGCGATCAGCCATTGTATCTCTGTTAAAATAGTTACTTGCCCATGTAGTTTTTCAAAATTCAAAAATGATTAAGTGATAATTTGTAGGGAGATCCCCGGAAACTACTGTTACGGAAAAAAAATAAATGCCCCTGATTATTGTAAATACAAAATTGCATGCAGGACTGCATAAAGACAACGCAAGGTTGGGCCGCCAGAATGAGCCAACAGTGCGTGATGTGCTTCCCACTGCAGAGAGCCTATCAACGGACGCGCAGTCAGGGAGGTTTCACATCACCAAGATTCCTATCCCAGAAAAGCAGATGTTCATAGCTCTGGGAATGGAATACAACCCTTGTGGAGAGCCTATAAACGGACACATGAGGGATGCTTGTTCATATGGATAAGATAGGGTTATAAATGCCCTTATCTTGCTTGCCATGGCTCTTCTAGGTCTCTTCAGGGTTAAGGCATACTCCCTTCTGAGAATTTGTGGTCTAACCAGTTGTATAGTTTCATGCCCTGTTTCTATTGATTGTTTGCAACAAGCTTTTGCTGCAATTATTACTACTGATTAGTATCTTACTAAACATAGGTTATGGACAGACTGTGTTTCTGTTTTAAGGCTCTGTTAGAAATTGCTGATGCACACACTACATTGTAAATCCTTATCTCTGTATACTCTACTTCTGCATACTGATATTATGTTAAAGAATTACTTCATCCCATGTGATCATCTCACCTCATAATCAAACGACCCTATATCCCTCACTAACCTACCCTGCCCTCACTAAACTTAATAATAAATGCTGGTATATCCAGTGCATTGGCAGCATCGCAGGACCAGAAGGCGGTGACATGCTGAACCCAGCTTTCACTATCTCGTGTGTATCTTTTATTTCTCGACCTGCCAATCTGCCTGGGAACAAAGAAAGAGCCCTGTTGCATTGCGGGCTGCCGGCCAGATCCCGCAATAATAATTATATTTGTCTCATGGGTGAAATGTCAAAGGCCATTAAAAAATGTATGGACATTTTAATATTAGTAGTTAGCAAGTAAAGAATAAGAAAGGAAAAAGAAAGGAGGGAAGGAAGAAGGGAAGTCTTCAGAGATCTCATCCTCCAAATACTTTAATTATAAATGAACTTTCCAAGGTTCTGTGTCCTTCCTATCAGTACTTACAGGTAACATGGAAATATGGAAGAAACAGTGAGATGGCACACAGATGCCTTGCCATTTGGGACATGCTGGTTTGCTTTGTGTGGGTAAGACAAACTGATTCTTCTGCTACTGCCTCTCAGACTGGGTATAGCTGTGGCCTAGGTTTGGGCAGTGGGATGTGACTGGAAGTGGTGTGTGCAATTTCAAGGCCACTTGCACAAGAGTGTTGCCTTTTTCCCTGTTACTGGGAAGTGGTTGTGGCAGAGCTGCCCCCAATCCCTGCACTGCTTCTTTCTGCACTGTAACCTGAGAGAGATCAATGTCTACCTAGTTTAAACTACTGTTTTTTGAGGCGTCTTTGTTATAGTAGCTTATCCTATATTCTAACGAATACATTTAACTATTATCTAATAACTTTTATCTTATTACCTGATAATAGTTAAATGTATTAGTTACACTGATAATTGTCCACTATCAACTCAGTGCACAAACCTGGATTTGAACAATTATAGAGTGAGAATTACCCTCAGTGCAGTGCCTAGTGCATCCTGCTCTTTTTCGTACGCTAGCATTACCTTCCCATATGCTATTGTCTGAATGTCTGTGTCCCCCTCCCCCAGAATTCCTATGTTGAAACCTAAACCCTAATTGTGGTGGTATTAAGAGCTGGGGCCTTTGGGGGGTGATCAGGAGCCCCCATGAATGGAATTAGCATCCTAATGACAGAGGCCTGAGAAAGCCCGCTCACCCCTTCCACCACATGAGGATGCATAAAAGTTGCCATCTATGAGAAACGGGCCCTCATCAGACACTGAATCGTCTGGCACCTTGACCTTGGACTTCTCAGTCTCCAAAACTGCAAGCAATACATTCATGCTGTTGTAAATGACCCAGTCTAAGGTATTGTGTTACAGCAGCCCAAATGGACTAAGACACTATATTCCAACAAACTGAACACATTTAAATTAAATTTTATGAATAATAGAAGATTGACAAATTAACACGTTCTCTTTTGGGACAGTTTGAAAATAAGATCCCTCAGAAATCTTAACTATCTTCTTGATATTAGAGGTCTCTTGGGGAAGAAAGCAGTTTTTTCCCTCTCTGCTATAAGAATGCGAGAATGTGGTAAGTACTTCAAGATGCTGCTGCTCCCTCAGGGCAGGCTCCAGTCAACCTTCACATCAGAATTACGTGGGAAGAATTACCAGAGCCCTGAGTTACCCACACAGCAAAGATGTTATCAATACCATCGATCATCAAATACCTTATAAGGGGTAAGAACTAACACTGTAATTAGAAACTTGGTCCAAAGCCTAAAATTGTAAAATGTGCTAAAAATAAACAATATTAACAACAACAATTGATATATATTAGGCCTCAGAGCCATGCAAAACAGCAATATCCTTTTCCTTAATTCGATTTGACCTTTTTTCCTTTCTTTCTTTTTTTGAGAAGGAGTTTCTGCTCTTGTTGCCCAGGCTGGAGTGCAATGGCGTAATCTTGGCTCACTGCAATCTCCACCTCCCGGAGTCCAACGATTCTCCTGCCTCAGCCTCCCAAGTAGCTGGGATCACGGGCATGCGCCACCACACCTGGCTAATTTTGTATTTTTAGTAGACACGGGGTTTCACCAGGTTGGCCAGGCTGGTCTTGAACTCCTGACCTCAGGTGATCCACCCGCCTCAGCCTCCCAAAGTTCTGGGATTACAGGCGTGAGCCGCCGCGCCCGGCAACCTTTTTTTCTTAACAATCTCTACGGTTCACTTCTAAAAAGGTATGAAAGAAAGAAAAAAAAAACCCATCTCTATTGGCAAAAATGATCTAATGCTGAATATTAAACATAACTGAAAATCTATAATATACATACTATTATATAAGATCACATTTAGTTTCTCATTAAAGCATGATTCAGTCCTTGGCTGCTTCTAAGGGTTTCTTTTACATCCTCAGCAATACTACAGCATGTCACTTTCCTCTCCCACCAAACTAGGACAGTTCACTGGGTTCATCTGAATAATTTTCTCGAGAAAGACTGGGACAAAAGCACATCAATAGGATTGTGTTGGGCAGGTCCTTTCCCCTCAATATTGCTTCTGACTAGGAAGATGCCAAATGTTAGTTTGGGTGGCTGAGGCATTCCAAGGAGCAAGCTCTGAAAATGTCTCCTGGGTCAGGAGAATCAGTTTACTACTTTATAGTCCAAAATTAATTTATAGTTTAAAAACCAGAAGGCCTTCTCTTAAACATGGATTAACTCAGCCCTCACTTTAAAATAGTGACTTCCAGATAACACAGGACCCCACGAAAAACCGGCATCTACATCCTGTTGCTTAGTCCTGCTTGGATGTGGGTCTGACCTGAGGGGATAGAAACTGAGGCACTTGAGCACGGAGACTGGGCTGGGAAGAGTTAAGAGGCTGCACTGGTGGCTGTGGCGGCTGCTGCATGGTCCTGGCTTGTGCTGCTCCACTATTGCCAAACATACCCAGATTGCCACTCGGTATCTGTACAGGGACAGAATTGGACATGTTACCAAGGCAGGCATTAAACATTGTTTGGAGGTAGGGTGAAATGATCTATTTTTTTTTTTTTTTTTTTTTTTTTGAGACGGAGTCTCACGCTGTGGCCCAGGCTGGAGTGCAGTGGCGCGATCTCGGCTCACTGCAAGCTCCGCCTCCTGGGTTCACGCCATTCTCCTGCCTCAGCCTCCTGAGTAGCTGGGACTACAGGCGCCCGCCACCGCGCCCGGCTAATTTTTTTTTTTGTATTTTTAGTAGAGACGGGGTTTCACTGTGGTCTCGATCTCCTGACCTTGTGATCCGCCCGCCTCGGCCTCCCAAAGTGCTGGGATTACAGGCTTGAGCCACCGCGCCCGGCCGAAATGATCTATTTTAAGTGATTGCAAAATCGTTTCTACTTCCTACCACTGTCAACTTGTACCCAAGAGAATTTTTTTGAGACAGAGTCTTGTTCTGTCACCCAGACTGGAGTGCAGTAGTGTGATCTTGGCTCACTGTAGCCTCTGCCTCCTGGGTTCAAGTGATTCTTCTCTCTCAGCCTCCTGAGTAGCTGGGATTACAGATGCCCGCCACTACGCCTGGCTATTTTTTTTTTTTTTTAAACGGAGTTTTGCTCTGTTGTCCAGGCTGGAATGCAGTGGTGCGATCTCGGCTCACTGTAACCTCTGCCTCCTGGATTCAAGCAATTCTCTGCCTCAGCCTCCCAAGGAGCTGGAATTACAGTCACCCGCCACAACACCTGGCTAAATTTTTTGTATTTTTAGTAGAGACGGGGTTTCACCATGTTGGCCAGGCTGGTCTTGAACTCCTGACCTCGTGATCCACCCATCTCGGCCTCCCAAAGTGCTGGGATTACAGGTGTGAGCCACCACGCCTGGCCTGAATTTTTGTATTTTCAGTAGAGACAGGGTTTTGCCATGTTGGCCAGGCTGGTCCCAAACTCCTGACCTCGGGATCCACCCACCTCAGCCTCCTAAAGTGTTAGGATTACAGGTGTGAGCCACCTCGCTCAACCCCAAGTGAATTTTTAATGAGTGTCATTTATACAACAAGAAGGCTACCCCATTCAAAGAAACTACCAGCATACAATGTTTCACACACTATAGCAACATGAATACGGTTATTTGAATAATATACATTTCCAAAACGATGTGATAAAAATTAAATAATAATAATGTGTGGGGATTACTAATCTAAGAGGATAGCAACATTTCTTTTTTTTTGATTGTTTTTTGAGACAGAGTCTCGCTCTGTCGCCCAGGCTGGAGTGCAGTGGCCGGATCTCAGTTCACTGCAAGCTCCGCTTCCCAGGTTTACACCATTCTCCTGCCTCAGCTTCCCAAGTAGCTGGGACTACAGGCGCCCGCCACCTCGCCCGGCTAGTTTTTTGTGTTTTTTTAGTAGAGACGGGGTTTCACTGCGTTAGTCAGGATGGTCTCGATCTCCTGACCTCGTGATTCGCCCATCTCGGCCTCCCAAAGTGCTGGGATTACAGGCTTGAGCCACTGCGCCCGGCCGGCAACATTTCAAACAGGAAATATAGTTATTATTTCAATAAACCTTGAAATGGAATGAACTGACAAATTCAGGTAGTTAATTCTGTATTAACTATGATAAAGATATTGTAGCTGTAGTTTTCACTCTGTGTAATGAGTTACCTGACAAATAGGTGAGGTAAGGTACTGTACAGCTTCACTTGGGAAGAGCCGCCTGAGAGGCACTGGCAGAGACCCCCTTCTGTGAACCTAACAGCTGTGAACTAACCCCAGTGCACACCCTAGCTGGGCTGCTGACTTGAAGCTGGCAGAACAATGGAAATGAGAGGTCTCACTGCATCACCACCATGGGGGTAATGTCAGATTGCCAGGATCACACAGCTGGGCGCTGGTGAGTGGAAAGGGCACTACTGGTAACAACACTGGGACAATGGGCACACAGAGGCTGTTTGGCCAACCACATGTCACAGTGTCTTAGAGACATGTCTCCAAGGGGTGTGTGTGTGTCAACCTCATCCCTAAGAAAATCAGAGAGAAGGGATGTCCTAGGGATGGGAAAGGATCATATGTTTTTTGGTACAACACTTCACGTTAAGAGTCTATATGAGAAAAGTAAGATGAAGTGGCAAACGACACTCTCAGGTTCTTCCTTTAGTAACTGATTTAGAAAGGTGATCTCCGCCTGTACCCAAAGAGTGCTGAAGTCTGGAAAAAAATGCCAGTGTGACTCCTGAGAACCACCTTGCAAGAGATGTCATCTTTATTTCTGGGAAAAAGGGGGAGAATGTGGTGCTTTCTCACAGATCAACAGATGTAACGTTTTGGTTGCCAGGAGGAAAGAGGCTGGGGACTACCTGGACCTCTGGATGGATCTGGCAGCCAAAGACCACTGTGCAACACATCATCACTTCAGCCAGTCCCAAGTTAGACCAAGGGTGCTGAACTTAACACGTTTTAGTTAAGTTTAAGAATAAATATAACTAAAGCATTTCCTACTTCAACCCTTGACTCCAATAAGTCACTTGAAGGGAAATCCTGGTACTATTTCAACTACCTGTACATTTTCAGTCATATTTTAAAATAGAGGTATTAACTACAAATAAGAAAGTTTATGTCTCAAACACATTTTTTAGAAGGCAGGTAAAAAAAAGGCCACGTGTTGCTCTCTCCCAACAGCCTTACCTGTCTAGAAGAATTCAAGTTTTGCATGCCCAGCCCGGAGGCAATCCCACCCAGGGCCTGACTGGGGAGTGCACTGTGTGAAAGGGGGAGCTTCAGGCTTGGGGAAGGCAAGAACGGTGAAGGCGTGGGCTCTTCCACGAGGCCGCCATCCTGATTGGAGAAAGAAAGGGTGAGCTGTGTGCAGTGTCCATCAGCAGACAAAGCACCAAACAGTTTCCCAAGGAAACAGAGGAGGCATGGATGGATAAATAATTAACAGATCAAAAAAGTGTGGATAAGGGAATGGAGAACATGGGCAAAAGCAAGAGGGGAAAAAGAAAAAGAGAAATAGGATTAAGATGCTGTTTTCAGTTTAAAAGTATTTTACAAACACATATATTAGCTGCTACTATTCTCCTAACTACTGGCTCCTAACAGGTAGGAGCACGGAGGAAGGATGGAGGCATTGGCAACAAGCACTTTACAACCATTTTCAAATAAACAGATTCTTTTTGAGAAGTTATTACCAAAGCTGTAGGTATACATAGGTTGAATTCTGTGACATTTGTTTTTGACCTACAAACACAGCAGTTTCATAGAGTGTAATCTAAGAAGAGGGTGAGTTATAAAAGTAAGTTATAAAAGATAGAACCTTATTATTATTATTATTATTATTTTTTTACATCTATTGAGGTCATGCTATGTGCCAGGTCTTTTGCAAATTTATGTCAGCTAACATCACAACCAGCCTGTGCATTATCCCATATTTTAAATGTCAGGGTCCCAATTTAGGGTTGTCAGATTTAGCAAATAAAAATATATGATGCTGAGTTACACTGGAATTTCAGATGAACAGTAATTTTTTAGTATGATTTCAAAAATTATTTATCTGTAATTCCAATTTCACTGGGCATTATGAGTTTGAACTCTGTCCACACTGGCGATGGGAAGGACGAGGACGAGGACGAGGATGTGAGCCTCACCCTGGGCTACCCCACAGCTGCAGCTGAAGCAGATCACGTGCTGGAGGACTCTGAGAGTAAGATCAAGTCCCATCTCTGATATTCTTTGCTTGTGAGCCTTTCCTTTCATTGTTTTTTTTCTTTTATTTTGAGACAGAGTATTGCTGTCTTGTCCAGGCTGGAGTGCAATGGCACGATCTCAGCTTACTGCAACTTCCATCTCCCGGGTTCAAGCAATTCTCTTGCCTCAGCCTCCCAAGTAGCTGGGATCACAGGCGTGTGCCACCATGCTCGCTAATTTTTGTACTTTTAGTAGAGATGAGGTTTCACCATGTTGGCCAGTCTGGTCTCAAACTCCTGACCTCAGGTGATCCACCCACCTCAGCTGGGTTTACAGGAGTGAGCCACCACATCCAGGCTCCTTTCATTGGTGATTTTTTTTTTTAAATGTGTCCTTCCTTCCTTCAATTTTATTTTCAAGGCTCAATGTTTGCATTGAATTTAGTGCAATGCTTTTCTCCGCTTTGTAGTCACACCAGTCTGGAGTGGGGACATCATTACATGACAACACTGGGGACTGAGCTGTGACTGGACTTGCTAAACATTCAGGGAGTTTTCCACGGACGCCTGCTGTGGTCACTCATGTGGCCAACTGACAAGGGGCAGCCAGAGATGGGTGCCCAAGCCCCACCACTTCCAATCCCTTTTCCTGAGGATAAACATGTAACACATCATTTCCAAAGGGAAGATCTGTGTTTTTAAAATGAGATATTTGTGTTTTAAAATGGAAATCTGATGATCCTTGCCCACTGGACAAATTGAAGCAGAAAACCAGCCAAGATCACACAATAAAAATGAAAATCTATTTTCAATCCCAGTCTTTTTCATTCTCAGTAACATCACATGAAATACGACATTCCCTTCTTTGAGTTCAACATTCATAATGTTAGAAAAAAATGGACAAAAGTCATTTAAGTATTACAGTCCAGCAAATTTTTAATCTGGCTTGTATTAAGGACACAGTTGAAATGAAAAACTCCTCTTGTTAAAAAAGCAAAAACAAAAAACCACCTATATTCATACCTTGTCAAGAAAGGTGGGGCGGTCCATGGAAGACTCTTTGGAGATTGGCGGGCGGCAGCCGAGGGGCTTGGCGGCCATTCCATTATGGTCGGTCACTCCCAGCCCACGCTTGTCCACGTCCACCTTCTTTTCCAGCAGAGCGCCTGGAGCACAACAAACAGAAGCAACGCTGTAAACAAAACAAGTGAGTGCTGAGCACAAGACAGGCACCAGCTAAGGCCTCAAGGAGGGATGGAGACCCTCCACCCCTTTAAACACAGGGAAGCCAGGGGCAGAGACAGCCCTTGGCTTTGCTAGGGCTGAGCCCGACAAGGGGCTGCCAAGGATTCAGGTCAGGGGATGGGGGTTGGTCTCGTGCATCCTTCCATGGCTCCTGCACTCTCTGATCTGGCCCTGCCGCTCCTCTGCTCTCTCTGCAGCAGCCACACCAGCCATGGCTGGTCCTCAGGGGCTCGGCTTGTCCTCTTCCCTGGGATGCACTCCCTCCCCTAGTTTTCTATACAGCTTGCTTCCTCATTTCTGGTGAACTCAATGGTCACTTTCTTGCAGGGGCCTTCCCGATTATTCTGTCTGCAACAGCTCCTCTCCTACTTCATGGCTGTGCCTCTCCATTCACCGAGTCCTGTATCTGCAAGGATTCTTCCAGATGTGGGGGATACAATACTGTGCAAAACAGACACTGTTTCTATTCTCATGGCTCTGTTGGCTTAATGACTAGTGTGTGTTTGGCCCACCCTCCATCCTGCTCCACAGTTCTAGGGAGTTAGAATTCACCTCTTGCAGCACACCCTGCTCTGTCCCACCCTGGCAGTTTGCACCACATGTCGCACGTGCACGATTAGACAGTCTGCAGTCTATCCTCATTATTCATGAAATCTGTACTTGTAAAACTGTCCTACTTGCTAAAATTTGTAACCCCCAAATCGATAATTGCAGCACTTTTGTGGTTATTTGTGGACATGTGCAGATTGGCAAAAAAATGTGAGTTGCCCAACATTCATGTTCCCAGTTCAGGTTGAGCCTCAGATCTCAAGCTGTAAAGAAGCGTCCTTTTTGTCGTTCATTTATTGTCATGCTTTTCGTATTTCTGTGCTTTCTGCAGGGATGCTGGTGTTTAAAATGGTACCCCCATGTGGGGCTGAGGTGCTGTCTTGTGTTTTTAAGCTCAAGAAGGCAGTAAAGCACCTTACGGAGGAAGTATGTGTGTCAAGTAAGTTTCATGTAGGCATGAGTTAAAGCACTGTTGGCCCTGAGTTCAATGATCATGAATCAATGACATGGTACATCCAGAAAAAGGAAGAGAAAATTCACTGACCTGTATGTGAGGCTGCTCAGAAGTACTCAAGTAACATCTGGGCATGTGATAGAGCTATGGAAAAGAAGCTAAATTTGTGGATTCATGAGTGTAGTGGACGGCATTGTTATGAGTCTGAAAGCCAAATAAATTTATGGTCACATTATCCAGGGTCAGAAAAATGGTACACCCTTCTTGGTTAATGTTTTAGTATTAACAAATATGGCATATAATTACTTGTGAGAAATATATATCAATATTAAATAAGGTGTCTTGAAACAGAAAAACATATAAAACAAGGTTATATATTGACTGGTTGACAAAAATGTTGTGAGCAAAGGCTCATAGGAACCCAACCCTGTGTCTCCTAGGAACCCAACCCCATGTCTCCTAGGAACACTGGTTCAGTATTCATTAATTCAGTGTTTGTGGTGACTTTATAGAACATAACCACCAAGAAAATAAGAATCAACTATATTTAAATGTAAATATTTAACATTATTATTACTTTTAAAGCAGCTCCAGAACTAGGGTTGCTTGTTCCTTGACAGAAAATCTTATCTCTCAACAAGAGCTGGTGCTCAACCAGCAAGGCGACGCTTCTGCTGGCCCCTAGGCAAGTCCACTCTGGGGCAAGGCATGAGGAACGCACTCAGCGTCCACTGAAGTCCAGTGTGTGGTTCCAGTGTCTCTCAGAGTGTCATTATTACCTCCCTTTAAAACATACGGGAAAATATTGAGAAAAGCCAACATGCTTCAACTACGGTATTGGCGATTCGGCTCCAAAGTCCACTAGTCCCTAGAGACTCACTCTGTGGTTCCAGCCTGTTGTGTGGTTGCTCTTTCACTGTGGCCTGGTCCTGTCTACCCAGGACATATTCAACCATTAAACCATGACTACAACCAAATGCTTCTGGAAAGTAAAACTTCACAGCTGGGTACCTTTTTAAAAAGGATGTTGTATGACTTACTCATGGCCTGATCAAGATTCATATTGTTACTCTTCAAGGCCTCCTCGGCTGGCTCTCTCTGAGTAGGAAAACAGAGTTTTCATTAATGCACATTAATTAACAGAAGGAAAGCTTACAAATAGTTTAATTACTATCAACTTAAAGACATAGTTATTAGGTTTTGGAACTGGAAATACATTTCTTCACTGTTGAAGTTAGAGACAATGTCTTTTGAATTAAAAATACTTGTAATAAGAAAATGTATTGACTTGATTTTCAAAGTAAAGCATGTGTATTTAACACTTTGGAAACAAAATGCAGAGTGACAGTAAAACCCTGTAAGTACTCCTAAAATCATTTTCATTTTTTAAAAATGTAACTATTAGTATTATTTTTGTAGAGATAGGTTCTCTCCATGTTGTCCTGGATGGTCTCAAACTCCTGGGCTCAAGTGGTCCTCCTCCTGCCTCGGGCTCCCAAAGTGTCGAGATTACAGGCGTGAGCCACCGTGTCTGGTCCTAAAATCATTCTGTACAACACTGAGTAGCACTGATTCCATAAAGATGCAATCTATGCCAAGACAGCAGGGCCACAGACAAGGACACCTGCCATGAGGACAGGATGCTCTCCTAGGACAGGATTCCTGTCATGGGCCCATCTCCATGCCTCTCTCTAGTCCCAGCAACTATGTCAGTCACTGTTGGAGTGCAGAGCTTCACTTCTCACTTCATCAACTCTAGGCTCTATCATCAACAACTTTTCTCTAAGAAACAGAAAAACAAAACAAGTAGATTCATTTTGATAATTTATGACTGGAACACAGTAATCTCAGGGGATGATAGAAGCCGCTAGGGTGCCATGATAACTCAGACAGTATAAATCAGGACACGCTGCGGCCATGGTCAACCTCTTGCCCACTCACACAGGCAGAGCCTGGGCCACCAACACAATGCCCTGCCCAATGCAGAGGGCCTGTGCCCAATGTGAAGGATGGGGTTCTTCCTCTACATGGAGGCCATTCTGGACTCATTTTTTAAAAGGCATCTACAGTAATTAAAATATAAACATTCATTTGAATAAGGATTTTGAAAAAAGGCACATGAAGGGAATACATGGCGAATATGGGCAACATTCCTTGTCATCTGAACTGCCATCCAATCTCAGGAACTGAACAGACTGTGGTATTTTCAGGGGAACGCTCTGCAATATGAATTCTCCCTACATATGACTGGAAACTTAGGAACTAAGCAGGTCTGGTTAGGATACTTTTTCTGGATATGAAACTTTAGTACTTTATACCAAGTTTTCTTTTGTGATCTTTGTCAATATACTCTATACACTAATGAAATTCACTTTTAATTATGAATTAAAAGTAAACATAAAACTGTATAAAACCAATGAAAATTAAAAATCACACAGCATTTTCTGGCTGGGCGTAGTGACTCATGCCAGTAATCCCAGCACTTTGGGAGGCCGAGGCATGCAGATTGCTTGAGCCCAGGAGTTCGAGACCAGCCTGGCCAACATGGTGAAACCTCATCTCCACCAAAAATACAAAAATTAGCCGAGCATGGTGGCTCACGCCTGTAGTCCCAGTTACTCGGAAGGCTGAGACAGGAGGATTGCTTGATCACACCACTGCACTCCAGCCTAGGTGCCAGAGCAAGACCCTGTCTCCAAACAAACAAACAAACAAACAAAACAAAAAAACAGCATTTTCTTTTCTAGGAAAAGGCTCTCACACCCTTTTTGACAGAAATTATGTGGGTCTTTGCTGTAGTTCAAAGCAATGATCCCTAACCCAAACTACCCAGGTAAAAAGGAGATTCAAGAGTTAGATGATGTCAATATCTCATTCCTCAAATAATCCTGGTGCCTTCTGACACACAGAGCAAACATGGAGAGGAAACAATCAGCGCATTTCATTTCGGGAAGCATGGTAGGTAGCAGTAAAATATGACAGCAGTTACCGGGAAGCCCATGTCTGTGAGTTGTTTGATCAGCCGGCTCATGATCCAGGCCTCATCCTGCTTGCCAGATGTCTTCATGCCCTGGAACAAAGTGTGGGAAAGGGGAAAGTCCATGAGCTATATTTTAATGCATTTCTTCCAGAAATAGGAGACAGCCTAAATTCAGGGTCATTTAAAAGTCACAGGATCTTTTTGTATTAACGTTGAATAATGCTGTATTCCAGAAACTCTCTAACAGTATTTCATGGCTACTACTATGGAAAGCATCAAGGTACATTTGCAGGTTGGTATATGTGTGCAATTTATGAACTTAAAAAAAGCAAGATAATTATTTCTCTTTCCCAGATAATTTAGTTCATCACAAATATATATTATTTTTACTATCCAATAATTCTAAGTGCTCCCTTGAACATAGCCCTGTGTGAAGTTTACTAAAAATTATTTACACAGTTTTTGCCCTTTTCTGAGCTTTATTCTGAAAAATGATAAAATGAGGGGGGTTTATTCCAATGAATAAACAGGCAGCAAGAAGAAAGAGAGAAAAAACCTGTTAGTTTTATTAACTATTTGTTACGTATAGCTCACAGGGTAGAGAAAACGAGTAAGGAGGAAAATGTCAGTGAAGGAGAGGATGAGGAAAAAGGTCAGCTACAGAAAGAGCAGTGTCGGGGGGAGGGCATGGCACCACAGAGGAGCCAGGAGGCTTCTCAGTAACTTCCCTCTGGCCGGGCACGGTGGCTCACACCTGTAATCCCAGCACTTTGGGAGGCCGAGATGGGTGGATCATGAGGTCAGGAGATGAAGACCATCCTGGCTAACACGGTGAAACCCCGTCTTTACTAAAAACACAAAGTATTAGCCGGGCGTGGTGGCAGGCACCTGTAGTCCCAGCTATTCGGGAGGCTGAGGCAGGAGAATGGCGTGAACCTGGGAGGTAGAGCTTGCAGTGAGCCAAAATCACGCCACTGCGATCCAGCCTGGGCAACAGAGCGAAACTCCGTCTCAAAAACAAAACAAAACAAAACATTCCCTCTGAGCCTATAAATGCAAAGGTTCTGATGATGCATTATCATAATATGAAAAAAATCCCCTTCTAAAAATATTCTTCATAGTGTTTTTCACAATTGAGCCTGCCACAGTTATACCATGGAGCACATGGAGCTCTACAAACAGGCTTTCTTTCCTCAAGGAACTAGCTTATTTGGGGGCTATTTTAATCATTACTATGCGGCCAGAGCCAGATCAGCCAATATTTTAATTTACCAATTTGGTATTTTTGGTCCCATCGTTAAATGGATTATTTGCCAGCCCAACTGTAAAAAAGGTTCTTTCTGATGTCTGTAATCACTTCTACTACTCATGAGCGGAAAGCTCTGATTTTAGTTTCTGGTTTCTGCTGATTATTAACTGAATGCTTTTTTAAACTACATTTTTTTGAACATGAATACCTTCACACGATTCAAAAGCATAAACAAGGTATAAAGAAAGTTTTCATCTCATGCCGCCCCATCTGCTTAGTTCCTGTTCTCTCCAAGAGGAGACTACTCATAGCAGTTTCTTATTTGCCCTTCCAGAGAATTTAGAACATTCTGTAGAAGCTAATACACTATGTGTGCATGCATGCACACACACAAATACACACACGCACGGTTTTCTTCCTCCTACCTCACAAAATAGGGTGTGCGCTGTACATGTTTTTCTGCACCTTGCTTTTCATTTAACAATGTACTTTAGTGATCCTTTCATATCAATACATATATAGAATTTCCTTTTAAATAGTTTTGCATAATGTAGAAATGACAATTAACTTGTTACTCCACCAAAGTACATTTAAACCATTTTTATCTTTTTACTACAAAAATGCTGCAATACAAAACTGTATAAATGCCACAAAGTGAGACTCTTGTTTCTACAGAAAAAATAAAGAATAAAATTAGTTGGGCAGAGTGGCATGCACATGTAGACCCAACTACTCAGAAGGATGAGGCAGGAGGACAGTTCGAGCCCAGGAGTTCAAGGCTGTACTCCAGCCTAGGTGACACAGCAAGACTCTGTCCCTAAAAAAATTTTTTTAAATAAAAAAATCAAAATGTTGGCTTTCTGCAGGTCTGAGAGATGAAAAATGGCAGGCATCTCTGAGTGCTGTCTGGAACTGCACTGCCTTCCTGTGAGTCTGTGTCTAGGACCACTGGTGCTCCTTCTCTGTGGACCAGCTACTCTTCACATTCTGTGATTTTTTTTTTTTCTGGCTGAATTTTTTTTTTTTTTTAATCAGTTTCTAGGACTTTACGTATCAGGGAGATCAGCCCTCTCTATGATATGAGTTATAAACATATTTTTCCAGTTTGCTATTTTTCTTTTGACTTTGATTATGGTATTTTCTGTCATGTACGGTTTTTATATTTATCTATTGACGCAAAAGATTTTCCTTTATGCCTTTTAGATTTTGGTCATAGTTAGATAGGCCTCTCTGACTCCAAAATTGTTTTTAATGTTCTTTCACATTTTTATATTTTTAATATTTCAATTTGTGACCTACTTGAAATTCAGTCATGCTGAATGTGGACTGAAATGGGCAGTCATCCAGAAAAAAAAGAGATACACGTCTCATGTATCTCACATATATATGAGATGTGTATCTCAATTTTTTCTAGATGACTGCCCATTTGTGTCTTTTTTTTTTTTGAGAAGGAGTCTCGCTGTGTCGCCCAGGTTGGAGTACAGTGAAGCGTTCTTGGCTCACTGCAACTGTAACCTCCGCCTCCCGGGTTTAAGCAATTCTCTTGCCTCAGCCTCCTGAGTAGCTGGGATTACCGGCGCCCACCACCACGCCCAGCTAATTTTTGTATTTTTAGTAGAGATGGGGTTTAACCATGTTAGCCAGGCTGGACTCGAACTCCTGACCTCAAGTGATCCACCCACTTTGGCCTCCCAAAGTGCTGGGATTACAGGCGTGAGCCACTGTGCCCGGCCTGCCCATCTGTTTTAAGACTTCTTAACCATCTGTCTCAAACTTTTTGGTCTTAGGACCCTATAAAACTCTCTTAGAGACTGAAGATCCCAAAGAACTTTTGTTTATATGATTTGTGTCTTTTGCTATTTACTGTATTAGAAATTAAAACTGAGAAAATTTAAAAATATTTTGTTTAAAAATAACAAAGTCATTACACATTAACCTAACATTTTAAAATAAAAAGTAATTAATTTTTCATGAGAAGGGTGGCATTGTTTTGCCTTTTGGCAAATCTCTATGTCTGGTTTAAGATAAATGGCTGGATTTTCATGTCTGTTTCTGCACATTCTCTGCTATAATAAAGATCTCTGGACACCTCTACCCTATGCTGGAGAGAGATTTCAAATGAATAAGACAGTCTTAGTACTGGCATGATAATAGTTGTGACCTTGCTTACTCCCCTGAAAGGGTCTCTGGGACCTCCAAGGGTCCTAAGACTACTTTGAGAACCTCAGGTCTATCTTTTCATCTGATTAACTGGATACTGAATGTGTTTGAAGTACCTTTGGTTTTCAGGGTATACCATCTTTAAGAATGTTGTACGCATTACCTTTTGAAGTCCTTTTTTGGGGGCATTCCCCCAGGAGCTGCAGGAGGAGGTGCTTTCTTGGGAAGCAGCATTATTCCACACGTCCCCTTCTTCATCCTCCCACTGGCTGGTACTGAGGTTCATTTCATCCCCACCACTGCCCCAGCCTTCTTGCATAGATTTTGAAGCTAGAAATAGAGCAAACATGAACTTATCAAATTCACGTTCCTAACGCGGACGATGCTTCCACTATAACAAATAATTTAGGGGAGGCGGGATAAATGATGCACTGCAATCTACCTTTTTATGCCTTCATTTCTCCCAGATCTCAGAATTGAATTTCTTCTGCTACATATGTAAATAAACATGTATATGTATATAATTTTTCCTTCAAACACCAGCTATTTGTACTCTGTGCTGTTCTAAACTTTCTTAACCAACTATAGATCATTCTGAAACACAAACATGCTAAGAACAAATCCTGGGGCCACCAGGGAAGGTGGCAATCTCTACATGGTATGAAAAGGCTACAGAAATGTAGATTCCTAAAACATTTCATTGTCCTGTGTGGTTTTTAAAATTTGTACATTTTTTCTTTTTTTGAAACAGGGTCTTGCTCTGTTGCCCAGACTACAGTACAGTAGTGCAATCATAGCTCACTGCAACCTCGAACTCCTGGGCTCTAGTGATCCTCCTGCCTCAGCCTCTTGAGTAGCTAGGACTATAGGCATGTGCCACCACATCCAGCAAAATTTTTCTTTTTAATAGAGATGGTGTCTCACTATGTTGCCCAGGCTGGTCTCAAACTCTTGGGCTCAAGCGGTCCTCCTGCCTCAGCATCCCAAGTGTTGGGATTACAGGCATGAGCCATCACAAGTGGCAGGAAAATCTGTAACGGGATGCTTCATAAATCTGTATCTCATCTGTGCATAGGAGCCACACTAGTCTTCTCTGTATTGTTCCAGTTTCAGTACGTGTGCTGCTGAAATGACCACCTCTGTCTGATTCTTAATCACTGCTCGATCCAAACCTGTGAGGATTCAGTGACACAGAGCAGAGCTTCTCAAACCTGCCCACTCATGACAGTCAGCTGGATCACGTGCAGTGTGGCAGGCCGGAGGTCGGGCTCGACAGGCTGCATTTCTAACAAGCCCATAGGAGACGCTTATAGACTAGCAGGATGGAGGTCTTAGGCAGATGGAACTACAAAGTGACTATTGAGTTTCCACTTCAGATATTGTTTTTCCCTCCTTTCTTAAAATACAAAGTGATTTTCGGTATCAAAATTACCCCAAATTTTCACTTCTTGGAAGAATATGCAGAAGGGCAAAGACTAGGTAATAGCGCAATTAGCTGGGTCTTTAATGAAGATATAATGCTGATAAACATACAGAATAGGCACATAACTGTGCCTCCAAGGAAAAATTCTCAAGATAGAATACACTGCCTCAAAATGGCACATGAATCTAAATACTCAGAAATTCCCCTATCCTTTAGGTTTGTAACAAAAAGTAATATAAATGGAATAAATACTTTGAGCAGAGTGGTGGCTATATGGAACACACTAGCGAGCATTAGCAAAAAAACAAAATATAAAAGCAATAAAGTTGCATTTTAATATCTAGGACATCTAATAATGTCCAAAGAAAAGATGAAGCTTCTGGCCGGGCGCGGTGGCTCACGCCTGTAATCCCAGCACTTTGCTTCTGGCCGGGCGCGGTGGCTCACGCCTGTAATCCCAGCACTTTGCTTCTGGCCGGGCGCGGTGGCTCACGCCTGTAATCCCAGCACTTTGCTTCTGGCCGGGCGCGGTGGCTCACGCCTGTAATCCCAGCACTTTGGGAGGCTGAGGCGGTTGGATCACGAGGTCAGGAGATTGAGACAACCCTGGCTATCATGGTGAAATCCCGTTTCTACTAAAAACACAAAAAACTAGCCGGGTGAGGCGGCGGGTGCCTGTAGTCCTAGCTACTCGGGAGGCTGAGGCAGGAGAATGGCGTGAACCCAGGAGGTGGAGCTTGCAGTGAGCTGAGATCGTGCCACTGCACTCCAGCCTGGGCAACAGAGCCAAACTCCATCTCAAACAAAAACAAACACAAAAAAGATGAAGTTTCTGCAGTTATGTGAACAATTAGTTTTTTTTTTTTTTTTTTTTTTGAGATGGAATCTCTGTCTTCCAGGCTAGAGTGCAGTGGCCTGATCTTGCCTCACTGCAACCTCCGCCTCCCGGGTTCAAGTGATTCTCCTGCCTCAGCCTCCTGAGTAGCTGGGATTAGAGGTGCCCGTCACCATGTCCAGCTAAGTTTTGTATTTTTAGTAGAGACGGGGTTTCACCTTGTTGGCCAGGCTGGTTTCGAACTCCTGACCTCAGGTGATCCACCCACCTCGGCCTCCCAAAGTGCTGAGATTATAGGTATGAGCCACCATGCCCAGCCAGAATTAATTTTAATATCAGATTTAAATCAGTAATCTTATATTCATGTTAATATTACAAATATCACATTGCAAAACACCCATATATTATAAGAATTCCACGTGGTATACATAATCTGGACATTTACAAGGATATTTATTACCTGCAAATTTGCTACACTTTCACAAAATGGGAGGAAAATGTACAATTTTTTTATTTTTTCAAGTTGTTTAGGGATAAATAACTTGAAAACAAACATGGCGAATTCCACCCAAAGTGGAATTCTGTTGACAAGATGAAAGCAGGGCAAGATGGCAAGATACGTTAGGCTGCTGTGAGGTAAAACGTATTTTCAAAAACTTATCTCAAGAAGATGACATGCTTTATCTTTCTTGCTCAGTGAAATAGCAGGTTTAAATTACTTAATGTGGCAGGTACAAGAATACTGCTGAAGTAGTGTGGGCATTACCAGGAGAATCAAACATAATATGCTGGTTGCTTTGATTCTTGCATTTATTTGTATTATTATAAAAGGAGGGCATGGACATCTCTTAAAACCGCCTTTGTGTTCACGTATCAGGCATGGCAAATATTTTAAAAAATTAATCTTGGCTTTTTTTTTTCTTAAGAGATGGGGTCTTGCTCTATTGCCCAGGCTGGATGCAGTGGTACAATCATGACTCACTACAGTCTTAACCTCCCGGGCTCAAGCAATCCTCCCACCATAGCCTCCCGAGTAGCTGGGATTACAGGCGTGTGCCACCATGCCCGGCTAATTTTTCCATTTTTTTTTGTAGTGATAAGGTCTCACTATGCTGCCCAGGCTGGTCTCGAACTCCTGGGCTCAAGAGATCCTCCTGCCTTGGCCTCCCAAAGTGCTGGGATTACAGGTGTGAGGCACTGTGCTTGGCCAAGATTCTTGGTTTGTAGTAAAAGCGTAAATATAATGAGGAAAGTATCCTAAAACTCTAATTTTTAAAATTCAATACTTTGAGTCATTTCTAAATTGCCAGATCAGGGCAAGCACGACGCTAGGCTTACCTGGTTTGCACAGGGCTGAGGCAGCACCAGGTGCGCCAGCTCTTCCAAACGCCACTGGCGGTTCGGCAGGGTGATCTCCCCACCCGCTACCACTGCTGGGTGGCTTCCCCCATGCTGCTGTGCCATTATCCACCAGGGGAGAAGGGGAGGATGGTTCTCCCCAAGAGTTTTCAGTCTTTGAGTGAACATGAGGCATTTCTCCCCAGCCTGATGAAACTGAAAAAGGTTCCAAGGGGTAGAGAAAATAATGAAAGTGCATCAGAGAAAAGTAAAAATATAATTCAGTTTTCAATTTCAAAATAATTTCAAGATAATCTATCCTTAGAATAGCCCTTAGTAGAAAACTTAAAGGAGGCAAATGTATTACATGTAATCCAATTTGTTTAGCTTTGTATTTTAAACTTTTTATTTATTTATTTTTGTTTAGAGACGGTGACTCACTGTGTTGCCCAGGCTGGCCTCAACTCCTGGGCTCACTCAATCCTCCTGAGTAGCTGGGACTACTGGGGCGTGTCACTGCAAATGGCTTGTTTAGCTTCTTAAAACTGGTCAGATGCTGTGGCTCATGCCTGTAATTCCAGCACTTTGGGAGGTGGGTGGATTACTTGAGGTCAGGAGTTTAAGACCAGCCTGGCCAACATGGTGAAACCCAGTCACTACTAAAAATACAAAAATTTAGCTGGGTGTGGTGGCACACACTTGTAATGCCAGCTACTGGGGAGGCTGAGGCAGGAGAATCTCTTGAACCCAGGAACCAAGTAGTTATGTTTTGTGAAGTCCTAAGTTATACTTTGGCAACCCGGGAGGCAGAGGTTGGAGTGAGCCAAGATTGTGCCACTGCACTCTAGCCTGGGCAACAGAGTGAGAATCTGTCTCAAAAAATGAAAAAATAAAAAATTGCCATTTTCTAACTCCTGACCTCTACCCATTTACAACTTTAAAAGTCCATTAAACATTAAAGCCTATTCAATTGTCAGCATTTGCAACACAGTAGGGTTTAGAAGAATAGTTTAAAACTATGGTTAAAAGCTTGTTTATTTATTGTATTATATGTAATGACATAAAAGAAATCATTCTAAGAAAAATTTGTGAGTTGCAAATATATACTGAAATATTATTCTTGTTTATCTTTTGACCATCATAGACACAGATCACCTTATCTGGGCAAAGAAATGAGAAGACGGCAGATTAAACACATAAAGGTGAAGTCATAACTGGAAAATGCAGATGGTTCCCATGGTACCACCCACAAGCGAGGGAGATCTGAGGTTTCTGTCTTAGAAGGCAGATGAGACTTGAATTACGGATCAAAGTAGTTCCTATAGGTACTCTGGGAGGGTTTTTCAGGAACCCTTTCATTCCTCTGCCAAGTCCTGTTGCAACAGCATCCTCAGGAATTGGTCTCTTGTGGAAACAGGTTAGAGACGCATATAGAAGCCTGTGGCATCACAGGTGACACTTGACAACATGGGTGTGAACTTTAGGGATCCACTTATACACAAATTTTCTTCCACCTCCACCACCCCAGAGATAGCAAGACCAAGGCCCCCCCTTCCTCCTCAGCCTCTTCCTCAACATGGTGACGATGAGGATGAAGACCTTTATGATGATCTACTTCCACCTAATGAATAGTAAATATACTTTCTCTTCCTTACATATATACATATATATATGTGTGTGTGTATTTTTTTTTTTTTTTTGGAGACAGAGTCTTGCTCTGTTGCCCAGGCTGGAGTGCAGTGGCACAATCTTGGCTCACTGCAACTACTGCCTCCCGGGTTCAAGAGATTCTCATGCCTCAGTCTCCCGAGTAGCTGGGACTACAGGCATGCAACAACATGCCCGGATAATTTTTGAATTTTTAGTAGAGACAGGGTTTCACCATATTGGCCAGGCTGGTCTTGAACTCCTGACGTCAAGTGATCCGCCTGTCTTGGCCTCCCAAAGTGCTGGGATTACAGGCGTGAGCCACTGCACCCAGCCTTTACAATTTTCTTAATAATGTCTTCCATTCTCTAGCTTATCTTATTGTATAAAACTCTGAAGGCATAAAAAAGTATGTGTTGGCCGGGCGCGGTGGCTCAAGCCTGTAATCCCAGCACTTTGGGAGGCCGAGATGGGCGGATCACGAGGTCAGGAGATCGAGACCATCCTGGCTAACACAATGAAACCCCGTCTCCACTAAAAATACAAAAAAATTAGCCGGGCGTGGTGGCGGTGCCTGTAGTCCCAGCTACTCGGGAGGCTGAGGCAGGAGAATGGCGGGAACCCGGGAGGCGGAGCTTGCAGTGAGCCGAGAGCTTGTGAGCTTGCAGTGAGCCACTGCACTCCAGCCTGGGTGACAGAGCGAGACTCCGCCTCAAAAAAAAAAAAAAAAAAAAAAAAAAAAGTATGTGTTAACTGACTGTTTGTTATCAATAAGGCTTCTGGTCAAGTAGCTAAGTTTTTGGGAAGCCCTAATTTATACTTTTGATAACCCTAATCCCAAACTGTTCAAGGGCCAACTGTATTATCTACAGGCACAAAAGAGGTTATGACACCAGGTAACAAGGAGGATTTCCCCATGCCCTTCACTCTTCAGTACAAGAAACATTTTATATTGCATAGGTCAATCTTATTTTTCCAAATCAACTCAAATTCTAATCTTTTGCTTCAAATTCTAATCTTTTGCTTCTGCCATAAGCTCACCTGACACTGCTGATAGTCAGGTTGACAGCTTGTAGCAGTTGTAATTTTCATACAGATACATTATGCTCAGAGACAGAAATGTAAATATTTTAAGTCATAACTGTAGAAAGCATGAGACAGTTCAAGAGAAAAGCTTACAGTATAAAATGCAAATAGTTAACCATCAATTTTACATTGTTTGGCCTCAACGTGGATATTACAACATTAATTATGAAATGTATTAATTTTCTGACTAAAAATAGTATGGAATCAGTTCCCTTGATACTCTTTATTCTAAGAAAATGCAGTAAGATGGATTAATAACAAAAGGATATACAACCTAGAAATCATTTTAAATTAGAAGCTCTATGCTGAGCAATATATTATGTAAATAGTTACCAATAACAGGGGAGTTAGCCCTAACCAGTTATCGCTGGCAATTGCTAACTACAATATTAACTTTAATTACACGAAAGACAATAATATATATTGGGAGAAGGAGTTTTACAAATTGAAAGGACAAAATTAAATCAGAGACATTAACATAGCTAATAAAATTATCAAGGTTTTGGGAAGCTAAAATAACTTATGTGTTGCTAAAGCCCAATTAGCTATAAAAATACTAATTTACTGTAGGTAAATAATAAACTCACCTAGAATTTGTTTATCTCTAGACCTCCATCTCTTTGAGGAGGCAATACGTATTACAAATTGTTTAAGTCAAAACTAAGGATAAATACTAAGATTGTGGTAAGCATAGTTAATTGATTTTTGTAAAGAATTTTAAATTCCTCTTAAAGGCAGCAGAAATGTCTAGTGAGTATTTTCATGGAGAAGGCAAACGACTTGCAAGCATCACATTTCAAAATCTTAGAAAGAAATGGAAGAACACTTGCTTACCCAAAAAATGAAAAAACCGAGTATTTCCATTTTTATATTTATTTAATAGGGATGGGGTCTTGTTATGTTGCCTAGGCTGAAATGCAGTGGCTATTCTTAAGTGTGATCATAGCGCACTGCAGCCTCGAACTCCTAGATTCAAGCGATCCTCCTGCTTCGGAGTAGCTGAGATTACAGACGCCTGCCACCACACCTGGCCCAGTATTTTCATTTTCAGTTGAATCTTGCAAGACTACAACTTATCTGCATCCTAACAGAAACACTAGGATGTACCATCTGACACTCTAAAGGTTCTAGAAGAGATGCTAAAAACTGAAATGCAATAGAAAATTCTGACACAAAACAAGTAGTTTCAGCACATAGAAAATGATTTTAAGTACACAGAATTAAAACAATCTCTACTCTTAAGTGTTTATCATCAGAATGAATTTGGCATCTTTTTAATAATTTATAGGAATTCTTTTAAAGTTAGAATTGATGAGGTAGAACAAATTTCTTACATTTAAAATACTGATATTAAACTTTTAAAAATGATCCTTCAAATACTACTGCTTTTTGCAGAATATTTCTGTACTACGGGGTCTTAGAATCGTTACCTCCCTTCAATTTCTTCAAATTGACAAACAAAGATGGGGATAATAAAACACAGCCAGGATTTTGTAGTTTTCATTCAATTTTAAAATATACATTCATCTTTCCATCGGAATGGAGAAAATATGGCATGCACCCGGAAGCTGGCTATAAAAATGAGCAGCAGATGGAGAAAAGGCCAAGAAACAGGACCAAGGAACAGAGAATCTTTCTCTCACTAAACACTGTTAAGCACATCACATCTTAAGCACTACAGATAATTAAGTCAGTGGATGGAATTCTTTCCTCTATGAAATAAGAAATCAATTCTAGCTTGTTCCATGGATGTCATTTACATGGCTTTGTAAGTGTGATGGGCAGTCCTTTTTGGGAGGAAAGGTTTAGTTGAAAAGTGGCCAATTGTAATTAATTAGAGTATATGATAAAGGACTAGGCCAGACACGGTGGCTCACGCCTGTAATCCTAGCACTTTGGGAGACCGAGGTGGGTGGATCACTCGAGGCCAGGAGTTCAAGACCAGCCTGGCCAACATGGTGGCACACACCTGTAGTACCCGCTACTCAGGAGGCTGAGGGACGAGAACTGCTTGACCCTGGGAGGCGGAGGTTGCAGTGAGCTGAGATCACACCACTGCACTTCAGCCTGGGTGACAGAGGGAGACAGTTAAGACTCTGTCTCAAAAAAAAAAAAAAAAAAAAAAAAGATAAAAGATTAAAAATGCAATCGATCAGGCATTTATTGAGTGCTTGCTATGTGCTTGGCTTTTTAAGGTGACCTAAATATTAACCTAACCTAAATATTAACCTGACCTAAATATTAACGAGATGAAATTTTTTTACTCATACCAATAGCCTTTAAGCTTAATGTAAATTTACTATGATTGGTTGGGTACTTGCTTATGGAGGAACAGAGCAGAATTGATAGTTGCAAGATCAATAAAACTTTCTTATCTGAAATCAAGATGGGTCTTTATACAGTGAAACTTTATATAGAAGAATTTGTTCATTATACAAGAGTATAGTCAGATGGCAAAGTATCCTACTTCTCTGAAAGTCTTCGTGGTGGGCATTTTACACTTCCGTTCCAAATTCAGGGGACTCTATTTGAGGGTTAATGATTCGGGGTCCTTTCTAGAAGCTGACCATGGGCCTCAAGCTGCACAGCAACTTCCCTTAGAAGAGCTTCTTCTGCCTGCCTTATTGAGTCATCATGTGGAGTAAGTATTAGAAAAGGAAAACCATCTTATTTACTTTTGATTTCACTACATTAATACAGATTTTAATGTGGTAACTCTTTCCTACCGGCATTGGGGGCGGGGGGCACACTATATTTTCTTCTTCTTCTTCTTCTTTTTTTTTTTGAGACAGGGTCTCCTGTTGTCCAGGCTGCAGGGTGGTGGTGCAACCACAGCTCACTGCAGCCTTAACCTCCCTGGGCTCAGGTGATCCTCCTGCCTCAGCCTCCTAAGTAGCTGGGGCTAGAGGCGCATGCTACTATGCCCATCTAATGTTTGTATTTTTTTTGTAGAGACATGGGTCTCACTATGTGGTTGCCCAGGATGTTCTCAAACTCCTGGGTTCAAGCAACTCACCTGGCTCAGCCTCCCAAAGTGCTGAGATTACAGGTGTGAGCCACTGTGTCCGGCCTCACACTGTATTTTCAACTGTCTTCATCATTTACCTATTTCGAGTTGAAGGTACCTAAAGCTAAGGCCTTGGCATGTGGGGTTCACGTGTCTCATGCCATGGACTTGCACTGAGAAGCATCTCTTCCTACTTCTGTAGCAGGCTCCCAACTCCCCAGCCCTTGCTCAAGTTCAGCCCCACTTAGCAAACCCCTCAAACACAGGAAAGCAAAAACAACCCAGCCAAACAAAACCCAAGAAAAATCCCACATCCACAAAAAGCATATATCACTCAGACCATTCCTCTTTCAGTAACTACTGCATAGTGCTTAAAATAGAATTACTTCTGGCTGGAGAGGTCAATGGGATCTATTTCTGAAGTTATGTTAAAACAGCTGAGCTGTAACAGGATCTTGCGATTCACTCCATCTGCAGGTGACTGTCTTTTGGTGTAGTTTTTATACTAAAGAATGATAAACTTCCTAGGACAGGAATCTGGAAGGAAGGCCACTGCTCTCTGGCTTCTGCTGCTGATGAGACTTAGAGAAACAATACACGTCTCGCCTTTGTAGGCAGAAGCTTCCTAAATCTAATTTTTTCCAAGTTTTAGTTTAGTGAATTGGAGATAGGCCTCTTTCATGATTAATGCACACAATCTCTGCTTTTATATTTTATAAGATGATAATTGTTTCAGAAAACTAAGTTTTAAAGCAAGTGTCACCAGATTAAGTACCCACATGCAAAGTAAAGTATGCCTCTGGCTAGAACCTTCGCTGACTTGTGGGAGCCCACAGGGGTCACCACCAGCACAGCTGGAATACCTGCTATGGCTGAGAGGCATCTCTGAAGAGCCGCAAATAGGCAGCAAAATGAACACACAACAAATTCTAGACGAAGATTAGTATTAGCAGTAGACTCCCTGCCAGTTTTCTGATTGGCATATGTAATATTTTACTTCTAGCCACTGTTGGAAGACACAGTGAGATGTCACTACCCCACTGCTGCTGGTTTACTTGGATCAATTGTGTAATGGCCTTCATATTTAACTCTAAAATTATCTACATTTCAGTGAAATCGGAGTTCAGAGGTGAAATCCCTGGAAGTTCTTGTTCAATTTCATTGTGAGATTCAGAGCCAACTACGAGGCTCCGTTGCTCACTAAATGGTTTTATTAATTAATATTCAATGTTCTCTTGTGTGGCTGCAAGTTGGTTTTTAAGTGTCCCAGAATATTTATGTCTGCGTACGCGAGGTAATCATGGGCTCTGAGTATTTTTAGGGCCTGCTTTCATTCCCTTAGAACACACAAAAATGTTATGTTTGCACTTTGGCCCTTTCTGCCACATCCCACTAACTGGTAAAACAGCAGACTGATTTTATGATGACTTAATAGCTTTGTATGCGCAGCAGAACACAAGGTCCTGCAATTCTGGCTTGCACCAGAGACAGTAATTGAGGCAATGTTGAAGGAGGAGGATGTGTGTGAGCCAGTGTAGACAACTTTACATCCTGTGTCAGGTGTGGCCTCTGGAGCCCTTCTCAGGCAGCCTACAATTTCTGATAAAAAGACAGGCACAGGGATATTTCTCTGGACTAATACTGCTGTTTTATCTCCAGAATGAATCTGAACCAGGTCCAGACAATCAAGTTTAGGAAGCTATACTGCATTTCCTAAAATACTATGTTTTCCTCAGGCTCACAGAAAACTAATTAAAATCAACAAGCATAGGACAAAAATGACTGTACTGTAGCATTCGCTCCTTTAAAACAACACACATACAAAATATGTAATTCGGAAATCATATTTTATAAGATAGGAGAGATCAATACCCTTAAGTGGTAATGATCAACAACTTAAAACCCAAACTCTGACATAAGTGAAAATTCTACAAATTCAGCATAGGTCAACAGCAAAATTGCATAAAACCTAAAAACACCAACTTTAAAAATAGCAGAAATTTCATGAGGTAGTCACAAGTGGAAGGCTTCTGTCTGGGAGTCCCAATAGCTATGGAAAGCTGTGCAGGCATTCAAGCCAGTGGGCAGCACAGCCTGGCAGGTGCTGAGACTGCTGCTGCCCTTGCCGACCCTGACTGCCCAGATGGCACAGTCCCCAGAGAGGAGGGCAAGGGGCTGCCACCGGGGGTAATGCCACTCCTGCATGCTGTCACCTCTATGAAGGGAACTGGTGTGGAACTGTTAATTCTACAGTCTCAAAGAATAGCTTGGTCTAACAAGCTTGGAGAGTGAAAGGCTATGATTACTTGTAATTCTTAAGTAATCATACTTATGATTTTTGCTCTCACTGCAAAAGAAGGCTTGGTTCATGTCTGAGACTTATACATCACAGGTAATACAGGGCAGGAATAATATTCAGTGTAGCCACTTTATGCCAGAGGTAGAAAAACAGATTGTTATAAACGAAAAAAATGAATAATCCCATATGTTGTGCAATATACTAAACTTGACATACTTTCAGCATGTGAGCATACTTCTACATGGAAAAAAATTTGTGTAACTTTGTCTGTTAATTGGTAAAACTAGATTTTCAACTGCTCCTATAATACTGCTACAACTACAAAGAGCACACACATGCACCGGCTGCAAGAGTTGCAGGGGAGAACAGAGTACACTGTTAAGGTGTAGCAGTTACAGCACATTTTCCTTCTTTCTATTTGGTGATAATACACGCAATTTGTTTAAAAAACTATAAATATTTTTCATATAAAAGATAATTATTTTGGCTCTTTTAACTGAACAAGAATGCCTTTTTCGGAGTGAAGCTCCCATGTTTTAGCTACCAAAAACGAGTTAAAAGTAGTTTCTGGGCAAGGCGCGGTGGCTCATGCCTGTAATCCCAGCACTTTGGGAGGTCAAGGCTGGCTGGCAGATCATGAGGTCAGGAGATTGAGACCATCCTGGCTAACACAGTGAAACCCCATCTTTACTAAAAATATAAAAAAATTAGCCAGGCGTGGTGGCGGGTGCCTGTAGTCCCAGCTACTCGGGAGGCTAAGGCAGGAGAATGGCGTGAACCTGGGAGGTGGAGTTTGCAGTGAGCCGAGATCGCGCCACTGCACTCCAGCCCAGGCAGAGAGCGAGACTCTGTCTCAAAAAAAGAAAAAAAAAAAGTAGTTTCTGGGCCAGTCATGGTGGTTCATGCCTGTAATCCCAGCACTTTGGGAGGCTGAGGTGGGTGGATCACTTGAGGTCAGGAGTTCCAGACCAGCCTGGCCAACATGGTGAAACCCCATCTCTACTAAAAATACAAAAATTAGTCAGGCATGGTGGTGCTCGCCTGTAATCCCAGCTACTTGGGAGGCTGAGGCAGGAGAATTGTTTGAACCCGGGAGGTGGAGGCTGCAGTGAGACGAGAGCGTGCCACTGCACTCTAGCCCAGCCAACAGAGTGAGATGCCTCAAGAAAAAAAAAAAAAAAGTAGTTTCTGGCCAGGCATGGTAGCTCACACCTGTGATCCCAACACTTTGGGAGGCCAAAGTGAGAGGATGGCTTGAGGCCAGGAGTTTGAGACTAGCCTGGGCAACACAGCATGACTCTGTCTCTAAAAGAAAAAGTTTCTAAAAAAAAGTTTCTAAAGATAACATATCCTTAGATATCCTCCAACGGGGAGATCCTCCAACAAACGCAATATGGTTCTAACCTCTGTAGGGTGTCATGGATATATATAAATATATATTTTACATATATATGTAAAATATATAAATATATATATATTTTACATATATATGTATGTAAAATAAAAAACATATAAAATATATATTTTTTATATATATATGTAAAATAAATATATATTTTACATATATATTGCACATCTGAGACTTCACCATCTCCCTCCCACATACATACCCTTGGAGAGCTACTTAATCTCCTAGGTCTCATTTGTAAAATGAGGCCCAAGGAGCTGTAAAGATTCAGTGTGAGACGATCCATAAAAATGTTCCATACATGACAGCCAAGCATGGCCAGACCACACTTATTGCAAGACTCCAGTGCCAGGCACAGGGCCCTCTGTAGCTTGAGCTCTTCCAGGAATTGGCACTCAAATTGGGACTATCCACTAAGGGTAGATGGGACATGCAAGCCAATTTAAAATAGTCATGGGCTGCATAATGACGTTTTGGTCAACTGACTGCGCAGATGACAATGGCCCCCTAGGATTATATATAATGGAGCTGAAAATTTCCCATCATCTAATGATGCTGCACCCATCATAATGCAGCGGAATGCATTTCTCATGTGTTTGTGGTCATGCTCGTGTAAACGAACCTACTGTGCGGCCAGTCACAGCAAGGTCTAGCACACACAACCGATGATGCTAATACAGGACTATGTTACCGGTTTATGTCTTTACTGTACTTCCTGTTACTGCATCTCCAATGGGACAATGTATGGAGGTGGACAACAGTGATACTGAAGATCCTGGTCCTGTGCAGGCCTAGGCTAATGTGTGTGTTCGTGTCTTAGTTAACAAAAAAATTTAAAAGGTACAAAAAAAAGCTCACAGAATAAGAGTATAAAAAATAATTTTGTACAGCTGTACAATGTGTTTGTGTTTTAAGCTAAGTGTTACTGAAGAAAGAAAGGTATCTTTTAATAAATGTAGTGTGGCCTAAAGTGTACAGTGTCCACCAAGTCTACGGCAGTCTCCAGTGGTGTGCAGTAGTCTCCAGTGGTGTGCAGTAGTTTCCAGTGGTGTGCAGCAGTCTCCAGTGGTGTGCAGTAGTCTCCCATGGTGCACAGTGGTGAACTGTACTTTGCAGTGATGTACAGTAGTCTCCAGTGGTGCACAGTAGTCTGCAGTGGTGTATACTGGTGTATAGTAGTATAGTCTGCAATAGTCTCCAGTAGTGTGCAGTAGCTCCAGCAGTGTACAGTAGTCTGCAGTGGTGTATAGTGGTGTATAGTAGTGTAGTCTGCAATAGTCTCCAGTAGTGTGCAGTAGCTCCAGCAGTGTACAGTAGTTTGCAGTGGTGTATAGTAGTCTGCAGTAGTGTACAGTAGTCTGCAGTAGTCTCCAGTAGTGTGCAGTAGCTCCAGCAGTGTACAGTAGTTTGCAGTGGTGTATAGTAGTTTGTAGTAGTCTGCAGTAGTGTACAGTAGTCTGCAGTGGTGTATAGTAGTGTACAGTAGTCTGCAGTGGTATACAGTAGTGTACAGTAGTCTGCAGTGGTATACAGTAGTCTGCAGTGGTATACAGTAGTGTGCAGTAGCTCCAGCAGTGTACAGTAGTTTGCAGTGGTGTATAGTAGTTTGTAGTAGTCTGCAGTAGTGTACAGTAGTCTGCAGTGGTGTATAGTAGTGTACAGTAGTCTGCAGTGGTATACAGTAGTCTGCAGTGGTATACAGTAGTGTGCAGTAGCTCCAGCAGTGTACAGTAGTTTGTAGTGGTGTATAGTAGTTTGTAGTAGTCTGCAGTAGTGTACAGTAGTCTGCAGTGGTGTATAGTAGTGTACAGTAGTCTGCAGTGGTATACAGTAGTGTGCAGTAGCTCCAGCAGTGTACAGTAGTTTGCAGTGGTGTATAGTAGTTTGTAGTAGTCTGCAGTAGTGTACAGTAGTCTGCAGTGGTGTATAGTAGTGTACAGTAGTCTGCAGTGGTGTATAGTAGTGTACAGTAGTCTGCAGTGGTATATAGTAGTGTACAGTAGTCTGCAGTGGTGTATAGTAGTGTACAGTAGTCTGCAGTGGTGTATAGTAGTGTACAGTAGTCTGCAGTGGTATACAGTAGTGTACAGTAGTCTGCAGTGGTATACAGTCGTGTACAGTAGTCTGCAGTGGTATACAGTAGTGTGCAGTAGCTCCAGCAGTGTACAGTAGTTTGCAGTGGTGTATAGTAGTTTGTAGTAGTCTGCAGTAGTGTACAGTAGTCTGCAGTGGTGTATAGTAGTGTACAGTAGTGTGCAGCAGTCTCCAGCAGTGTACAGTAGTCTGCAGTGGTGCACAGTAGTCTGCAGTAGTGTTCCAGGCCTTCACATCCACTCACCACTAACTCACTGACTCGCCCAGAGCCACTCCCAGTCCTGCAAGCTCCACTCATGGTAAGTGCCCTATACAGGTGCACCATTTTTAATCTTTTATACCATATTTTAATGTTCCCTTTTCATGTTTAGCTATGTAAATACTTACCATCGTGCTACAACTGCCGACAGTATTCAGTACAGTAATATGCTGGGCAGGTTTGTAGCCCAGGAGCAATGCCTGTACCACACAGCCTAGGTGATTAGGAGGCTATGCCACCCAGGTTTATGTAACTATACTTTATGTTAACACAATGCTGAAATTGTCTGATGACACATTTCTTAGAATGTATCACCATTGTTAAGCGATGCATGACCATATTAATTCTGTTCCTGGAGCTTTTTTGTTGTTGTTTAAAGAAATGGGGTCTCATTATGTCGCTCAGGCAGGCTTTGAACTCCTGGGCTCAAGCCATCCTCCCACCTCAGCCTCCCAAGTAGCTGGCATTACAGGTGGGGGCTCTCAGATCACTTTCTGCATACCTTTACTATAACGCTAATTAAACTCTATTAAATTTGATATTACTGGCCTGTCCCACCAGACTATTCCTTACTTAGGAAGAATCTTCTTTTTCTTTTTTGAGACAGAGTTTCACTCTGTCGCCCAGGTTGGAGTGCAATGGCCCCAACCCAGCCCACTGTAACCTCTGCCTCCCGGGTTCAAGCGATTCTCCTGCCTCCACCTCCTGAGAAGCTGGGATTATAGACATGCACCACCATGCCTGGCTAATTTTGTATTTTTAGTACAGACGGGGTTTCACCTTGTTGGTCAGGCTGGTCTCAAACTCTTGACCTCAGATGATCTGCCCGCCTTGGCCTCCCGAAGTACTGGGATTACAGGCGTGAGCCACCACGCCCGACCTAATCTTATTTTTCAAATCCCTTCATTTTCCTTCTTCCTGCTTCTCCTTATCCTCCCAAGTACTTTATAAAATGTAAGGGCCTAGAAATATTAGTCATATATTAGTAAAAAATTGGAATAACAAATTCAAGTACTCCAAGGAACCAGTCAGTTAACGTAAACAGGCCCAGTGTAAGAACAGCAGCACAAGCTTGATGATGCTCAACGGCTACTGATCAAAAGCCTCAGTGCTGGGAATCATCAGGGGTCGGGGGGCAATGTGACACTGTATGGAGAGAACGCACAGGCCCTTATGAAGGCAAGTGGCTCTGACTGACTGCTGCCATGTGAATCCAATGTGTCAGACTTTTCAGGTTTCCAAATGAAGCCAGAAATCTGTAATTTAATATAAAACATCTGCATTAAAAAATGCCAATTCACAGAGAAAATGTGGGCCAAAAACGCACATTTGTGGGACTATGTGCAGCCCATGGACCACTGGCTTTTGACCTCTGGTTTAGTGACACTGATGTATTAGGTGGAGGCTAAAACTGTCTTGAGGATCCATAAAGGACTCCTGATGTGGCAACCTCACTGAGGTACAAGTGAACTACCAAGCAGTCTACGAGGAGGCTGGAGGGCCCAGCTGGTGGGCCAGGGGAGGTCCTGTAGGGCAGTCATAATTGAATTAATGTAGCAAGCAGGACAGTCTCCTGTTGAATGCTTATGACAAAAACCAAAAAGGTGCCCAAATGCCCAGGCTGCCCTACACAAGATGGTGATTCCCCAACTCCACTGGTCCCCAGCGTGCAGACCTTCCAGGCTTACTGTTTCCTCCCCTGCACCATCACCGCCCAACACTATGTATATACTTTAATTCACGTGCTGTTGCCTCCCTCACTAGATCTAGACCCCACCATGGCAGGGTTTTGACTGTTTTGCTCCCTGCAGTTTACCCAGCTACTAGGGCACAGCCTAGAACGTGGCAGGTCCCAATAAATTCACTGGTGATCTCTGGGCCCTGACATTGCCCAGCAACTCTCCAGGGGCCCCAGTCAAGTCAGTTCTCTGTTCCTGTCCTCTACATGGGCTAATGCACGCTCCCCCTCTACTCATGCCGCTGCTCCTGGCCAGCCTTCCTCCACTCTGGGTTGCTATCCACACTCCCAGAGAGAAAAGAACCCCAGAAGGCGGCCTTGGCCCTCTGGCCATGACAGCCTGGGCCACCTGTGCAGTGCTTTTTCCTGCTCCTTGCTTCGCAAGATGGGTGAAGTGCCCTCGTCCTGCTGGATGCAGGGATCTCTTCCCTCTTCACTCATTCTCATCTCCATTTGTTCCTTTCTAACAGCTCTGAAACATGCTCGTGACTTTGCCACCTTAAAATCTCTCTGCTCTGGACCTCGCCCCTCTGGCTGAGAACTGGTCTTTCATATCTGGGACCTTTTATTGTCCCCACTGGACACAGCGGGCTCTGAGCCTCCTGCTGTGCTCATGGGCATGCCAGTGAACTGACACAGTCATCTGCACACTTGCCCAAGTTCTGAGCCATGTCTATCCTATCTTCTTCTTTGCTCTTGTATCCAAATGGTTACAAAATCTTGGAATCATGCACTGTCATTGTCTTCAAATCCATCGTCTCCACCCCAGGCCACCACTGCCACCACCCAAACATTCGCTTGATGTTCTACTGAGTGTGCTTAATATATTTTTTTCTTGAATAGAAAACCACCAGAGGATCCTGCTTTGCTCTCACGGGATAATCTTTAGAAACAATATTGCAGGGAACTGAAATTATTTTAATGCTATCTGCTATTAAAAAAAAACACTATGGCCGGGCGCGGTGGCTCACGCCTGTAATCCCAGCACTTTGGGAGGCCGAGGCGGGCGGATCACAAGGTCAGGAGATCGAGACCACGGTGAAACCCCGTCTCTACTAAAAATACAAAAAATTAGCCGGGCGCGGTTGTGGGCGCCTGTAGTCCCAGCTACTCGGGAGGCTGAGGCAGGAGAATGGCGTGAACCCGGGAGGCGGAGCTTGCAGTGAGCTGAGATCCGGCCACTGCACTCCAGCCTGGGCGACAGAGCGAGACTCCGTCTCAAAAAAAAAAAAAAACACTACTCAGAGTATTCATGAATATATAATGAGAATAAGCTTTTTTTTTTTTTTAACTTGTAAAGAAATATGAAATACCTTTCATACCTGGACCGAGCAATGGTGATCGATTCAGCTGAGTATTGGCCTGGTGCGGTGGCGGCGTCTCGACCCTGTGTGTGGTGTTGCTCGTGGTAGTGGTGGTGGTGGTGGTATTGGTCGTGGTACTGCTCTGGATGACCGGGTTGTTTCTATCCCACATGTTTACAGTTTTATTGTTATAGTTGCTTGGGTCCCCCCAAGCTGAGGTACCATCATCAATTTCCATTTTGCGGCGAATGGACGGTGGAGAGGGTTCTTCCCAGCCAGTTGCCTCACTGCTGTCCTTCTGTTTGACTGGTACTGGCCCCCCGATCCACCCTGTTCCTGTCTGTTTCACAGAAGCAGCTCCTCCCCAGTTACTCACATTGTTGTCTTGGGGTTTGCTAGCCCAGTTCTGTTGGGGGCCAGGTTTTAAAGTCTCCCCCCAGTTTGTACCTGGATTGGCCTTTGTATTTGTGCTGTTGCCCCAGCCACTGCTCCCAGACCTCGTGGTGTCATTCCAACCAGACCCTGACCTATTACTGTCAGCATCCCATCCAGATCCATTTTTTTTCCCATCCCCCAAGTGTCCAAGGACAGATGATGAATCTGCCCAATCTCCCCCTCCGGCACTCCAGGCTGGATTTGATCTTTGTCCATCTCCCCAGTGTTGGGATTTGGGCTTTGGAGGCTCACCCCAGGTGGGTGACTTGTCCTCCTGATTTGCGGCCCCACTCCAAGCATGGCCACTCTTGGCAGCAGCAGCAGTACTAACAGCAGTAGAGCTTATCGAGTCCCCCCAAACCCCCGGGCCACTTGGCGCTTTGTTGTTGCTGTCTCCCCAACCTGTGTTTGCTGGCACAGCGGCAGGTGGCGCATTGACCCACCCAGATACTGAAGAGGTATTTGTACTGTTCATGATGGACCCATCGTTCTTCCCCCCTGAGTTTGAAGGCTGAGTAGCTGCACAACCCCAGGCCTCTGTCCCATTGTCATTTTTCCTTTCAGACCTAGGGGATTCTTCAAATTCCCAGGCAGTGTTTTGCTTTACAGGAGTCTGTCCCCAACCAGTATTAGATAGAACTCTTGGGTCAAGATCATTCCTTGGCAACTGGATATGCCCTTGGTCTATAATCCCTTTATCTCGCCTTCGACCTTCTCCCGTTCCTTCCCTCCCAGTGCTTCCTTCATTGTGGTTGCCAGAACCATCACTACTTCCTTCACTTGCTGTAGTTCCAGAAGATGCCGCTTTGGCCCAGGAGTTCATGTGTTCACCACCAGGCTGCACGGTAGGGTTCTGGCTGGTGACACTAGGACTCTCCCACCCTGTTGATCCTTTCCCATTGATGTCACTATTGGAATGCTGGTTTGGGGGCTTTCCCCATTCCCCATTCACACCGTTAGAGGTGCTTCGGCTGGGGTGGCCCCAAGCTCCCGAATGGATATTACCAACGCCATTGTTGCCACTGCCCCTTCCCCAGGCGAGTATTCCAGGACCAGCAGGAGGTCCTGAATCCCAAGCATTTCCTCCATTTCCTTCCTTTTGCACAGCACTGCTGGATCCGTTTTGTTTAGCACTTAATGCTGAGTTCACAGTGTCTCCATTCCCCTGACTGAACCCAGAATTGCTATTTCCTGTGGCAGGGTTACCTGGGGACAGTCCCCATACAGAATTGCTTATTCCTTCAGCACTGCCCCCACTGACTTGAGAAACTGATGATCCGTTAGCACCAGGAAGGCTTTGCAGGTGGGGCGGGATGATGGCCCCCATACCAACAGCCATGCCCCAGTTTGGCAGTCCATTTGTCTGCATTGCATTGATAGGGTTGGGTGAAGAGTTCATGGGGTTAGTGTTATTTGGTCCATCAGTGTTAAGGTTCTGAGGTTGTGCGCTGAAAGACACATTCTGAGAAGTGGACGTTTGTGGTTCTGTGCTCTCTTGCGGCAGCAAGTTTCCCCAAGCACCTAAAGTGCCTGTTGGGTTCCCGTTCTGGTTGCCCATATTTTGACCTATGGCACTGACTGGACTGCAAATACTGGAAGGGTTGCCTGTCGCCACGGTTCCTTCATGTCCAAGTACAGGCCAGGCAGCTGGGTTGGCATTAGGATTAAGGTTAAGATTAATGCCAGCATTGGAGTTGGAAGCACCCCAGCAATTCTGACTTCTCCCATCTCCAATCATAGTGTCCATTTTTCCATCCCCACCACTGATAGAGCAGTGAGCCAGGCCAGAGCTGGAGCCTGTGGCTACACCCCACACTCTGGTCGCACTTCCATTACTGTTCGCTCCCCCTGCTCCAAGGGCACTCTGATTAGAAGGGCTTTGGACGAGTGCGCCATTGGTGCCATTATTGCCATTTGTCTTCTTGGTATGTCCAGTGAAGTTGCCCTGGGCACTCCCTGTAGCCATGCTACTGTTCTCTGAGCCACAGTTGGAGGCAGAGTCAGTGTCTGTAGTACATTCTGAGGCAGATTCAGTCTCTGTTCCTGTGATGGAAGGCCACGCCTCCTTGTCAGTCCTATCTATTATCACTTTATCCCAGCTGCAGTTGGCTTCGCTTCTGTAAGTAGGCTGCTGTCCCCAGTGGGAATTTTCATAATGATCTGCCAATCCACTATGACTGAGATCTGAAAAAGATGAAACAAAATTCAAAATTAGATTTTCTACCCATTTGTCAATGAATCAACTGTTAACTAGTCTTTGGGGAAGCTCTTTATTTCAAGTCTTCAAATCTGAATGACAAGCACTAAAAAATGACTTAAAGAAAAAAGCTATTTGTCTTCTTAATAGATCCCATTTTAAGAAGCATTAATGTTTTTAAAATTATATCAATTCTTACCACTACACTATACTATTATTCCCCCTGGAGAATATTCACAATGCACATTAGCACATCAGCATCTCTGAAAGCATCTGTAGTAAAGTCAGCTCTGAAAGATACATGACTTTGCAACTCCTATAAATATAGAGACTGAGAAATGCTGGCAATGACAGTAAGTTCACGTGGAGTTTTGAATAAAGCTTACAGTTCTCTTTAAGATCTCTAATTAGATTACAGTATTATATAGAGGCGAAACATGGCTTTCAGTAGGAAAAAGTTGTAAATTGCATTGCAGAATCATAACAGAACCAATATTTGGGGTGGGGGAAGTGGTGACAGAAGGAAAGAGAGAAAAGACAAGGAGACAATGCTATCAAAATGTTATCAAAAATAGTAAGGATTAGAAATGTTTAATTAGATGTATACTACTTTATCTGATCTTATCTGCAATTTGGTTTATCACTGTCTCCTGCACATTCATAAAAAAAAAAATCTGTAGCTCAAGGACATCACTAAAAAAAAGAAAAAAGAAGAAAAAGAAAGCCCTACAGGTGCTATCTTTTGGATCTCTAAGGATTCCCTCTATCCTTGTTTTCTATTTCTTTAGTCTTTTCTTTGGAGATCCCTAGAATAACTACATGTCATCTTCTTACAGTATTTAACTCTTCGGGTCCTTTTAAAGAATCCCCTGTGTGGATCTGCATTTTATTTCCTATGACTTTAATAATTATTTAAGTGTTTCCAACATCGCAGTCAAACTTATATTCCAATCAACTTTTTGGCAGACTTCATTCAAAGTATGTATCACTCAAAAATAAAGTAAAAGAAATGTTAAAAAAATCATTTAACCTAAATATACAACAAACCACATATATGATTTAGAAATCCTTGGTGAAGTTCTCTAAATACTACAATATACAAACAAATTGCAATAAAATATTTTCTTCTCTTTTAGAATCTTTTAATTATGTTCTCTTCAAATTTATTTTAACAAGAAAAATCTTATATACAGTTAAAACATGAATTTCCCAAATAAATTCTCTTTTACAGTTTGATGTAAAGGAAAAAAAGGAAGTGTGTAAAAAATTATCATTATCATTAGAAAGACCATACTAAAGCTAATATCAACCTAAAAGACATTTTTATTGCTTGATTTAAGAGCAATGTAATGATTTTATAATTATGCTCTAGGTGATTTCAAAGTAGGTATGTAATTCCAGGTGAAAATTACAAAGGAAAAATGAAGACAGGCAACAGAAAACTTTAAATGTTGAAACTGCTATAAAATGACTAGGTTCTTTTCACTGCCAAATATTAGGGGTTGGATCTATAACCCTGGTTTATGACAATTTGGTTTTGCACATACTCGAAAAACTACCTAATATAATAACTGACTAAAGAGATAAATGAGCCATTCCTCATTTAACACAGAAAATAAGACCAAGTTAACACACAGAGATTATGGCTTGTTGCCAGCAAATATTGTCACATTTCATTTTACCACCAGTTTGGGTTCCCTCAGGGACAGGTTGTGCCATAAGGCAGGCTATCTCTTGACTAGGATAGCATTCACTGCAACCCACACCCAGAAAGCAGGGGGTTAACAACCAATGCATTCTTTCCCATACCTGAGTTGCCATTTGAATACACAGTATTATTGGTTCCATTCCACGACAGTCACACTGTAAAATGATCTGCCCTCTGTTAATGGTCTACTTCCAGGACTTGAGGATTGCTCGGCCCCCAATTTGACAGGTTCACACTCAGTTACATGACAGGTTTGAAAGAAGGATAGCATTATAAGCTGGTGGCTAATAAATGCTGTTGGACAACTGTCTAGCCACATGAAATGAAAGTAGATCCCTTATATCGTATACAAAATACATTCTAGATAAAGTAAAGAGCTAATTAGGAAAAGCAAAACTACTTAAAGCTTACTAAGGAAACACAGGAGACCATCTTTATGACCCTGGACATTGTATCTTCTTATAGAAGACATGAAATATATAAGACATAAACAGATGATAAATTTGACTATGCTAATATTGAAAACATCTATATAACAAAAGATATCATATAATGAAAGCTAAAAAAACAAGCCACAGCAGGAAGAAGATACAACAGATAATGTATGGTTATCAGATTAAAGAATTCCTGGCCAGGCGCAGGGGCTCTCGCCTGTAATCCCAGCACTCTGGGAGGCTGAGGCGGGTGGATCACCTGAGGTCAGGAGTTCAAGACCAGCCTGGCCAACATGGTGAAACCTCGACTCTACTTATACAAAAATTAGCTGGGAGTGGTGGTGCACGCCTGTAATTTCAGCTACTCCGGAGGTTGAGGCAGGAGAATCGTCTGAACCTGGGAGGTGGAGGTTGCAGTGAGCCGAGATTGAGCCACTGCATTTCGGCCTAGGCAACACAGTGAGACTCCATCTCAAAAAAAGAATCCTAAAAATCAGTAAGAAAAAGACCAACAACTCAATCAGAAATGGGAAAAGGATAGGAACAGGCAATTTAAAAAAGAGAAAACTCATAAGCCATTAACATATGAAAAAATAATCAACCTCATTAATAATTAAGAAATGCACTTTAATGTCACACTCTAGATGAAAATGACACAACACTATGATTTTTGAATTGTGGTTCCCTCTGGGGGTGGGATGGGGACCAGAATGGAGTTGGAGGGTGATACCTATAACATTTCTAAAACAGAGTCCTGAAGCAAATTTGGCATGTTATTATGTTAAATCTCTATTGTGAATATAGTTACATTATTTTCTGTACACTTCTATTGAAAAAATATTTTTAAAATTTTTAATTTTTATGCTTAAATGTGATCCAAATCAGGTGGCAGAGCAGTCTGATCAAAAACCCTTCTGATCCCTGAATTAAGTGTCTAATTTCTGAAGGTGAGTTCCTTGAGGGCATGGCAAATATCTTTTTAGTTTTCCATTCAAAATGCTTGCCACATATAGGCAAACAATATATGTTTCCTGGGCAAACAAAACCATAAATGCACAGTGCTACAATCTGAGTTCTAGCTGAAGTCACCAATCAGCTGCACTTGTACAGCCCAGATTGCTTTGAGCAAGCACATCTGTCTTCTAAGAGAACCACTTCCACTACCATGACGTCTCTTACTCCGGCCTTCCCAGGCTTTGAGGTGTAGATCTCAACTATGCCACAGCCAAATAACCACCAACAGGGCAATACTGGCAGGAAGCAAATCACTTCTACAAAGGCCAATATCCATCCCTAACAGCTGAAGTGCCATAAGGATGGCCATACAGGATGCCATAAGGATGAAGTCATGCCTGTTGAGTTTACATACCGGGTATTTCTAGAACCTTTTCCATTAAAACAAGAAACAAAACTTCCCTCTAACTACCCCTATTCCAAGCACCCTCATATCTTGACTGGATTACTGTCAATAACTTTCCAACAGGTCTCTACCCATACCCCCTCCTGTGCCCCCCACCCCCTCAACAATGTGCCCAACATTGCATACAGTGCTCTTTTCCAAATGAATGCCCAGTGGGTCACCAACGGTTGGGTCTCTTTTGAGGCCGCTCATATCATTCTTTCTCTTGCTCTGTGCTCCAGACAGTTCCTCAAGGTGCCATCTGTGTCCTGCCCTCCCAAAGACAGGGCTGTTAAAGGTGCCATCCCCTACCTGGGCTCAATGTCTATTCTTTTTTCCTATCTCAAATCCATGGACATTTAATTTGGGACATTTCTGTTCCATAGTTATGACTCCCTCATACATTCATTGTAACAGTCTTCCTTTCAAGTCACTTAGACCAACCAGGGTGGTGGCAAACCACTTCTGTAAAGGGCCTAATAGCCAAAATGCTTCAGGCTCTGTGGGCCATATAGTCTCTGTCACAACTACTCATTTCTGCTGCTGTGGCATAAAAGCAGAATGAGTGTGGCTGTGTGCCAACAAAACTTTATTTCCAAAAATAGGTGGTGGGCCAGATGTGGCTCATGGGCCCAGAGCTTGCCAACTCGATTGAAACAATAACTATTATTGAGTGCCTCCTATGTGCAGTTACTGTGCTGGAGACGCAGTCATAAACAAGATGAACGGCCTCTCGCTCATGGAGCACACATTCTAGTGTGAGTCATCGTGTGACTGACTGGTTCTCCCTCTAGGCTGTAAACACCATGAAGGCAAGGGGTGCCTATTTTGGTCCTATTTTTATTGCCAGTGTTCAGCAGAGTACCTGACAGAGAAGAAGCAGTAAATAAACATCCATTGAATGAATGAATGAATAAATAATTCTTATCAATACTTGAAAGCAGTTTGCTAGTAAATGATGCTTAAATTTTCAGTCTTGAAGGTAAAATTAAGATTAAGCTTAGGTTGCCATGTTGACTAGCAACCAACTTAACTGAAGTTATTTGCAAAAATACTGGATTATCTATTCAGAAAAGTTAGTACAAGAGGAACTGACAGTTCAAAATCCTTTTTAGTTAGAAAAAATTACAACTGAGACTATGAATCTCTGTTGAGAACATAGATAGGGTTTGATAATAAGTTACTCTACCTCACTCCTAGGTATACACCCAAAAGAAAGGAAATCAGTATAGTGAAGAGATAGCTTTGATGTTTGCTGAGTACTACTCACAACAACCAAGATTTGGAAGCAACCTACGTGTCCATAAACAGATGAATAAAGAAAATATGGCACATATACACAATGGAATACTGTTCAGCCATAAAAAGAATAAGATCCTGTCATTTGCAACAACATGGATGGAACTGGAGGTCACTATGTTAATTAAAATAAGCCAGGCAGAGGAAGATAAGCTTTGCATGTTTTCACTTATTTGTGGGAGCTAAAAATGAACATAACTGAACTTACGAAGATAGAGGCTAGGAAGGGTAGTGGGAGAGTGAGGGTTGGGGAGAAGTGGAGATGGTTAATGGGTACAAAAAATAATTAGAAAGAATAAATAAGACCTAGTAATTACCAGCATAACTGGCTGACTATAGCTAAAAATAATTTCACTGTCCATTTAAAAATATAAAAGAGTATAATAGGATTATTTGTAACACAATGGATAAATGCTTGAGATAACTGATACCCCATTTATCCTGATGTGATTATTACACATTGCATGCCTGTATCAAAATATCTCATGTAACCCATAAATATATATACCTTCTATGTACCCAGAAAAATAAAAACAATTATAAAAAATATAAGTTTTACTACAGAAGTCAACTTGGAACAATGCTATTTTACTTAAAAAGGAACCAGTGAATCAACCATCTCTTTTCTCCCACCTCTAATAGCCTCCTTGAGCTTCTTGGGATAGGCTGCAGCCTCACGGCCATGCTGTGGCCTGGTACATCTTCTGCCACAGAAGAGGAGCAGGGAGTGTGCCCAGCCAGCCCAGCCCACTGAAGTTTCAGGCTGCAGCTGCTGACATTCCATGTTTGGCTACCATTACGAGACATACTGCTATTCTTTTTTCCTTTTTTCCATACTTTTGCTGCTCTCTTGTTCCTTACTTCTTGGTTCTTCCACCTCATCAAATGGTCTGGCTCTCCAAAAATTAATTTTACTGAAAATTCAATGCAGGTTCATGGAAAAAGAAAAAAGTACCTACCACTTATAAGCTCTCTTTTGAAGGGCAGGCTTAGGGATCTCTCTGAAAATTATAAATATAAAACCCCCAAACCGGGGACTGTATTGCATACTGAACTAATTAAAATATGCTTTTAGTTCTACTCTATCAAATCTTTGAACGTCTCCTCTTCCTCCTCATCACCACCACCACCATCACCATTGTAACCACCATCACCAACAACACCGTCATTACCACCACCATCACCATCATCACCACCAGCACCATCACCGTGATCACCATCATCGTTATCTCCACCATCATCACCAACTGCATCATCACTATCACCATCGCCAATAGCACCACCATCATCATCACCACCATCACCCACATATTTTTAATCAGAATACCAGGATTTATTCCAAAAATGAAAATGTAGTCTAAAAAAGTAAACGTCGTTAAAAAAAAAAATCTGTGAAATAACTGACTTTTAAGAGCAGCCATTTTGAAATGAATGAAAACTCTGAAATGAACCAAGATTGAATTCTCTTACAGCTGTTCTAGACTCTCCTGTTCAGCACAGGAGCTTTCCAAGGCTAAAATCCATACACCTGACACACAGAAAGACTGAAAGAGTTTATAAATGAAAGTCCTCATATTCATAAGACATCACATACTTTATACCATTTCAGAGTCTGAAGTATTTCCATACACATCGGCTTAACTGAACCTTACAAACAAAATGTCAGTTTTATAGATGAAGAAACAGGCTCAGAGAGGCCAAGTGGCCAGGGTTTGTAACTAATAAGCAGTAAGGAATAAACTGAAATCTGGGTTTTCAGAATACAGTCTAGTGCTCTTCCCACCACATCATTCTATTATCAAATAATTCTTCCCCTAAAAAAGTCTTAAAAAGAAAAAAGAAATGAAGCTCATGTATAACGTTAAATTCCCTTTTCTTCAGCTGTTAAGTGGTTTACACAGTCTATAAATAGGTGTCTATAAAAATCTAAGCAACATAACTGTCTTAAGTGATTAAATTAAAAAGGATTACATAATAGCATGGTTGAAAGAGAAAAGCTTTCCTTTGTCTTTAAATTCCAAAATGTTTGCATATAAAGATAAATTTTTCCTGGAAAAGTATTTAATGAAGAGCCTCCAAAAGCTATGGTAAGCAAAATTTTAATGAGGTATGAGATTTAATCAGACAGGAAAGTGTGGACAAGATTTACTCAGAGGCGTGCAGAACGCTTAACTGGTGCTAACACTGACAAACAGTAAATGCGTTCATTCTTTATCATCACAGTCCTTTTAGCTGAAATAATACACTATAGTTATAAAAACTAGTTCCCAATGCTTTCAACAGTTGACAATATATGTTCACTAAGGCTTACTGATACCACAAATCCTTCGCTGCTTGGTTTTCAGGGGCAGGATAAATGCTACAACTGCTTTCAGCTTTTGAAAACCAAAGATGCCTCCCCCTCTACTGCATTTACTGGGTGTAAATATCTCAGGGAGAAAGTACTTTGAATTCAAAATTCCATTGCTGGACAGACTCCCAAACATTTCATCTGTCAACTACTATAAATACAAGGAATTATGAAATGCAGAACACAGTACAAGATTTATTGGAAACACAAAAAGTGTCCAAAAGAATAAGTTTGTTGCCTTGTGTTTTTCTTCAAAACGGCAGTAAAATGAGACTCCTTCTTCAAGGTTAAGAATCTATTAAATAAAGAAGGAAACCGGGGGCAAAGGAGGCTTGCTTCCTAATTTGGGAGGGCCTGCCCGTGCCAGCCCGGCAGAGAGAACCCACAGTAGGGAAAGCCACGGGTAAGTCTCTGCTCAGTGCGGCAGATCTTTAGCAAACAGCTCTTTTCCAAGACGCCATTTTATCCAATCTGAATTGCAGCCAAGAGCTTAGGGACGCGGAGCTACCACTCACACGCTGGAATGTTATGTCACAAACGGACTGGCGAGAAGCAGCCACTATGTGTTCCGTGTTTGTTCCGTTTCTTCTGCTCTACGAGGGGCTGACGGGTGAGGAAATACCTGCAGACGGTGCCGCCCAACCCTCCTAGGAGACGCCACCTCGCGTGCACAGCTGCCTCTACTCCTGCATCTAGGCTCGCCTGGCCTCTCGCTACAACATGTCGGCTGGGTACAGCGAGAGCTGCCTCCTGTAGAGCTGCCAGGGAGCTGCCAGGAAGCTCCCGGGGCCAGCCTGTGTCCGGGCCACCCGCGGGCGCCCGCGGCCGCAAGCCGGGCAGGGCTGGGCAATGCCCTTTCTACTCCAGGAGGCACCCGAATCATCCCCTTCAACTAGGGGTGGAGGCATGGACGGATGGGATTTTACAGCTTTGATTATCTAATTGCAGCTGACACTAAACCGATCTTCCTTCCTCTTTAAATTCTTTCAATTGTCACAAACATTTTCACTTCAGGACCCAGTTACAATTAGCATCACAGCCACTTTTCTTCTGTGTTTTTGAAAGTCAGCCAAAAGAATAACGGCATTTTGCCTATTGGCTGCAGGCGAATAAACTGCGGCTCTCTCATCCTGCCTTTGTTTTCCGCTCCTTCTTTCTCTCTTTTTCTAAACAACTCCTAAACATTTGGCATGCCAACACTAGCTGTAATATTCTAAATGAGCCCCATATGTAAATTGGCAAGTGTCCAGCTTCTTAATTACTTTCCTGCCTCTATCTAAAAAAGATCTAAGTAGCAAACACTGCCATATATTAATCAAAGCCTCTGTTTATAAATGTACAAAGCAGCCACCAAAACAGTACATTGTTCCGCCTTTGGCACAAGAAGTTATTATTATTATTTTTTTGACGATAAAAGCTCTCAAGTGTTTCAAGCTGGAGTTACCCTGCAAACTTGCAGAAACATAATCTGCACTGAACATGACATGATCAGGTGGCATTCTTTGGAATCTCTGGAAATCACTGTACTTACTAATACTCATCTTCCCAGTTAAGATCTGTTGCCATTTGGCTAAATGAACTCCCATCCAAATCAATATGTGAATTTACAAATCTACTTTTCCCTGTATTATTTTATGAGAAGGCCAATGTTTCATTTGCTGGTAATAGTCTTTATCTAAAGAGAACCTGGAATCAGGGCTGGGAGGCACCCTGGCCTGTCTGCCTCACAGAAGCCCTTCGACCATTGGCAATAACTGACCGTCTCTCTCCGGCTACTGCCAGTGAAGGGGGAAGGAATAAAAGTTCTTCCAGAAACTTGAAAACCCTGCCCACCACCCTATATTTCCGCCACTCTCGTTCCACCTCTGTCCTCTGGGGCTGCCCAGGGTCAGCGGGGCTCTCAGGCCAGCCCTTTGACAGCTGAAATGCCCACAGGCTCTCCTCCTCTCGGGCTTGTTGTAGGCTCCCCTCTGTTGTTCTCCCAGTCCTTAGAGGGCATTTCTAGGCCTTTATTGCCCTGTCTGCTCTGGATGCCCTTGTGTGCAAGCCTGTGTTTCCCATGAGGGATGGCTGCCACAGGATGCTGCCTGAGAACAGTCACAGCATTAACCACTGGCAGGAGGCTCAGCTGGATGCCAGAAAGCTATGTTTAGAATTGTTAGCCCATTACAAAATTGGTTTCACTTGACTGAATTTCACTTCAACATCAGCATTATCAAATATTAAAAGCATCTAGGACTTATTTTTGCATGCAAGTATTAGAAGTCTTGGTTACCTTCTAAAATGGGATATTTGTGACATCAATAATGCTACAAAACCAATGACGCTTCTGGCCAACGCCCAGGCCAAAGTGGGTGACAGCAAGAAGTTGACACCAAGAACAGAAGGGATGGCTGACCTGGTAAGAGGTAGGGAGTTGGGGGGCAAGATCTGAAATTGTTGTTCTGTGGGGACCTGCAGCCTAGCAAAAGTTCACCTGGTTCTCAAACATGGGCTGCTCTTTATTGTCACAGGATACAGTGAGATTCCTGGTCACTGGAAGACTAATGCTATCTACACCTGTTGCCTGTTCTGTAAAAAATACAGTCAACTCTGTTTTTGTCCCTACTGCGTCTTGACACGTTCCAACTTGCCTGTCATTAATTCATGCCCCTGGGCAGAGAACAACCACAGAGCATTCAGTCGTCAGTAAAGAGCTGTGCTATAGGCGTCTGCAGGATGTATTCCTGTATCTGAGCAGCTAGGTCATATTACCCAACATTTTGATAAATCCTGCCAAATGCCTACTTACATTCCGACCAACAGCACACCAGTGTCGCCTTTTCCCACACTCTTGCTGATCGTCTGCGGTGGTTACAGGGTCTTGAGAAGATTAAGTGAGTTAATATTTGTAAAGCAATTGGACCTTGCAAATGGTAAGCACTCAATCCATAGTACTGTGTTATTGCAATAGAGGGATATTAACAAGATTTAAAGTTTTGACAATTTGGTAAGTGAAAGTGGTCTATCAATGCTGTTTCTATTTATCTTTTCCCTGATGACAAGGAAATACTTTTTTTATTTTTATTTTTTTGAGACAGAGTCTCGCTCTGTCGCCCAGGCTGGAGTGCAGTAGTGCGATCTCGGCTTGCTGCAAGCTCTGCCTCCCAGGTTCACACCATTCTCCTGCCTCAGACTCCCAAGTATCTGGGACTACAGGCGCCCACCACCACGTCCGGCTAATTTTTTGTATTTTTATTAGAGACGGGGTTTCACCGTGTTAGCCAGGATGGTCTCAATCTCCTGACCTCGTGATCGACCCACCTCAACCTCCTAAAGTGCTGGGATTACAAGGCGTGAGCCACTGCGCCCAGCCACAAGGGAATACTTTCAACATACTTAGGACCCATTTGTGGTAGTTCTATGATCTGCCTGTTCACATTCTTTGCCCATTCTTGTATTGGACTGTTTTTCTTTTGATTTGTAGGAACGCTTGGTATTTTTGAGATATTTACCTTTTGCTATTTACACTGTAAACATGTTCTCTCAGATTTTATTCATATTTGTGTACAAAAATTTTAAATTTGTATACCCTCAAATCTGTCAGTCTTTCTTTTCATGGCTTATGATTAACATTTTATCCCAATATTTAGAAAATACTCTTAGGTCATCTTTCTGTAGTTCTTATATTTGTCTTGCATATGGCTTTCCAGCACTCAATATTGATCTGAATCACTATTTTCTCAGTGATCTGCAACTCTCCGTGTATACATCTGTTTTTCCCCCTGCTCTCTTTATATCGTAGTTCCTGGATCTGTGTTTACTCCTGCCCTAGACACACACTGTTAAAATTACTCAAGGATCACAGCTCCCAGTGATAGCTCATTATGCTTTTTCAGTTTTTTGGCTCTTCTATTCACGTACATTCGCTCTTCTAAATGAACTTCAGAATTAGTCTATCAAGTTCCAAAAGCAACTTGTTGGAAGAGCTTTAAATCTGAATTTAATTTGGCTCTATTACCAAAAGAAGCTTTTATGCTGGTTTATTACTACTACTTAGTAATACCAACAGCCTACTTTTCGAGCCTTAGATCTTCCCGCTGCCCCCCCGCCACAATGAGCCTGCAGCAGTTACTGAGAGGCTTTACAATTGTGGGTCTGCGCTTTTCGTGCATGCAGGTCACTCCACCTGCAACGCTCTTTCAACTTCTTTGCCCGGCACAGCTAACTTGAAACTCCGCTCGTATCACCTCCATCAGAAAGACTTCCTTGCAGTCCCCTATCCGTAGTTTGGGTTAGTTGTCCTTTCCACGTGGCACTCTATCCTTACCTCTGTTACAACACCTGGAAGTGGCTTACTTATTGGTTATTCCAAAACACTTCACTCATGAATTGTGCATCCCCAGTGCCGGGTATGTGATGTTTGGTAGGCATTCAACAAATATTCTGCTCAATGAACAAAAGATGACACACATGACAAAACCACAGTTCTGAAAGGCTAGCATCTTCCTCCCTTCTCAGAGCTGTGCAAGCCAAGTGTGGCACTGCTACCTGAACATTCTCACATAGGAAGAAAAGGAAAAAGAGTGAAAGAGTGTGAAGCTAGTACACTAGTTTGTCTAAGAAGTGGCACAACATGTGGTTGCAATTTTCTAAAGAAACAAGCTTGCAGATTAATGTAAATCAAAAGGTGAATTATGACAAAGTATTGCAAGAGCCAGATGAATCTACTGATTTACATCCTGTTAGGAAGCATGTGCTATATAAAGAAAAAGAACAACGAAATAAATAACTGTCAGACTAAGTCTCTTTTCTTTTTTTTTTTTATTTTATAGAATCTTGCTCTGTTGCCCAGGCTGGAGTACAGTGGCACGATCTCAGCTCACTGCAACCTCTGCCTCCCAGATTCAAGTGATTCTCTTGCTTCAGCCTCCCGAGTAGCTGGGGTTACAGGCGCCTGCCACCACACCCAGCTAATCCACCCGCCTCGGCCTCTCAAAGTGTGGGGACTACAGGCGTGAGCCACCGCACCTGGCCTATGTAAGTCTCTTTTCTAATTTCACCAGTTGCCTTGTACTGTAATAGTATATAAATTTTATCTATACTTACACAGCTAAAAATGCTACAAATTCCATTTTTAACTCTTTAAAAATGTTCCCATTTCTGCTCCTCTATTGCTTAATTTTATCCATAAATCCTCTCTGTTTATTGCAATGGACACGTAAGTTTTCCATTAGTACAGTACGGGACTATAACATTACTTCCACGGGAAAGCAGCAGGCAACTGGTCAAATACTCAGTTATGGGGAAACGAGGATGCCCACAAATCTTCACTGTGCAACTTTTTAAAGCTATGACAAAGGTGACTTGAACTCCATCGATTCCTTCCACGAATACTTCACCTTCTTTAGTTTTTGCTGAGCACACTAAAACTTGGGGGGAGGACACAAAGAGCTTACATACTAACACACCTGGGAAAAACACAGAAATCCATGTGCTAAGCTGAAAGAACTTTCAGCTTTGCTTTTCATTAGAAATGGTGTGCTGTTAAATTCCTAAGGATTCCTCACCTGCCCCCTGCTTGGTTAATTCAACCTTAGTTCTACTGACCCAGCATTTGTACTTCTGTACTTCTTTTTAATTTAACCTTACAAGTTAGAGCAATGTAATCACGAATAAAACTCTATTTTTTGTTTTAATGTAGAAGTGACTGTAGGAGTCACTTCTGCATTAAAGTGACAGATACAAGTACAACGAAAATCTATGTATTACTTTTAAGAAAATTTTAAGAGCTTTTATTTCAAACTGTATCTAAAAATACTTTCACTGCAACCAGAAATCTGGTTACTCCTCAGGAATACACTAATACAATTTCACCTGGATATGAATTCATTAAACAACTGTAATATGAAAAAGAGAACTCTAGGACAGACACGTGAAATTTCAAAATATACACAAATCACAGAGTGATGAGAAAGCTTTACTGCACTGTTTTCGAATTTAGTCAGTTAAAAAATTTGAGTATTTTTTTGAAACAGGTCTTGCTATGTTGTCCATGCTGGTCTTAAACTCCTGGGCTAAAGTGATCTTTCTCCCTCAGCTTGTCAGGTAACTGGGATTTGTAAACACTCTGCTTCACAATGGTGTTTCAAAGACGGGTACATATTTGTTGTATATTTCAAAGTCTCACATTAACAACTATCACCTGCATCATTACTCAACACTTATTATAAGCAAGGCCTTGTGCTGAATATGAAATAAATACCTCATCTTTAAAATTAGGAATCTCTTCACTTCAAAGATGAGTCGAAAATGCAGGGAGTGAATGTGATTTGGTCAAGGTCGCACAGGAGGTGGTGGGTCTGGAAAGTGAATTGGGCCTGTCTCTTGACCACTTTGCCACACTGCCTCCATGCACGCTGATGCTCACCTACAATCCCTGTGCCAACACCATAACAACATGGGATAGTGTTTCAGAAAGGCCTTCCACTGACAAAATCAAACGAAGTCATTGGAATAGTGTCCGAGTCAGAAATTTAAGGGCAGGGACCTTAGAGATTAGAGGTCATGAGAGGTTCAAACTTCTCATTTTAGATGAGAAATGGAAGTACTAGTTGGTGGCATAATAAGTTCTAGTTTCCAAGTCCTCACCTATGGTTCAGATATTTTCCCATTCTGCTTAATCATAGAAAGCTCAGAGACATTATTTATTTTTTCCTGTTGCCCAGGCTGGAGACTCGATCTTGGCTCACTGCAACCCCCAACTCCCAGGCTCAAGCGACTGTCCCACCTCAGCTTCTTGAGTAGCTGGGACCACAGGCACGTGTCACCACGTCTGGCTAATTGGGTTTTGCTATGTTACCCAGGCTGGCCTCGAACTCCTGAGCTCTAGCAATTCACCCGCCCAGGACTTCAAAGTGCTGGCAATACAGGTGTCAGCCACCGCGCCCGACCTCAAACATTGTCTTCATAGGATATTTCCAACTTAGTTGAAAGGCAAGACTTTTATGACCTAATCAGCAAAAAATATAGGATATATAGTATACAGTAAGTGTAAAGGTGTGTGTTACAAACTAGGCATATTACATCTGTAAGAATAGAATGGAGACAGAGCTGCTTGGGGAAGCCTCAGGGGTGCGGGGTGACAATGAACTGGAAGGAAAGCAGGGGTGGGAGGGGCAATTAAGCATGTGTGCATAGGGGGAGGGGACTTGACAGCGATCATGGCACACTTGTGAGACAGTAAGAAAGCAATCCCAATCATAATAGAAAGTAGGCCATGGAGACCAGGCACGGTGGCTCATGCCTGGAATCCCAGCACTTTTGGAGGCTGAGGCAGGTGGATCACCTGGGGTAGGAGTTTGAGACTATCCTGACCAACATGGTGAAACCTCTTCTCTACTAAAAACACAAAATTAGTCATGCATGGTGGCAGTCGCCTGTAATCCCAGCTACTCAGGAGGCTGAGCCAGGCAGGAGAATCACTTGAACCCGGGAGGCAGAGGTTGCGGTGAGCCAAGACTGTGCCATTGCATTTCAGCCTGGGCAACAAGAGAGAAAGTCAGTCTCAAAAAAGAAAAAGGAAAAAAAGAGGAAGTAGGCCATAGAAAGTAGAAGGGAAAAATGATGGGGAGACTCAGCTATGAAGGGCCTTCACAGCCAGACAGAAAAATGGAGAGTACATTAGTAACTAGGTGACCAGGGCAGATTTGTGAGGGGGCCCCTCATCAATGAAGGTGATGAGTTAGAAAGATGCATCTGGCTCTGATACCAGAGACTGTTAAGGAAGAGATGAAATTGGTATAAAATGAAGATTTTTGTTTGGGAGTCGAGAATGAATTTCTTATTTTGTGCTCACTACAAAGATTGATCAATTTTTTTTTTTTTTTTTTTTTTTTTGAGACGGAGTCTGGCTCTGTCACCCAGGCTGGAGTGCAGTGGCGCGATCTCGGCTCACTGCAAGCTCCGCCTCCCGGGTTTACGCCATTCTCCTGCCTCAGCCTCCCGAGTAGCTGGGACTACAGGCGCCCGCCACCTCGCCCGGCTAGTTTTTTGTATTTTTTAGTAGAGACGGGGTTTCACTGTGTTAGCCAGGATGGTCTCGATCTCCTGACCTCGTGATCCGCCCGTCTCGGCCTCCCAAAGTGCTGGGATTACAGGCTTGAGCCACCGCGCCCGGCCAGACTGATCAATTTTTTGAGACGTTTTTAATCCATAAAATGATTTATGTTCTTCTATATATTGTATATAAATATGCATATATAGTATATATAGTATATAAAAATATATATTTTATACTATATATAAATATACATATATAGTATAGATAGATATATAGTATGTAAAAATATATATATATACACACACACACACACACCTTTTTTTGAAATGGAGTTTTGCTCTTGTCGCCCAGGCTGGAGTGCAATGGCGCGATTTCTGCTCGCCGCAACCTCCACCTCCCAGGTTCAAGCAATTCTCCTGCCTCAGCCTCCCGAGCAGGTGGGATTACAGGCATGCACCAACACGCCCAGCTAATTTGGTATTTTTAGTACAGACTGGGTTTCTCCATGTTGGTCAGGCTGGTCACAAACTCTCGACCTCAGGTGATCCACCCACCTTGGCTTCCCAAAGTGCTGGGATTACAGGCATGAGCCACCGTGCCCAGCCTACAATATATATTTTAGAAGGATTATGAACTAGGAATATTTTCTTGGATAATGTTATCATATTTACAGAGACAAATATTTAATGAAAGAATATTATCATAGCAAGGTTTTATTGACTTAATTGCTTATTTTCTACTTACCTAAGAAGATACCAGTAACATTCTGCACCAGCAGCATTTGATGAGAACACTGATGCAATACTGTCAACCAATCACATCACAACCAGATACAACCAGAACAGGCAGGGCTGTTACATTTCTTATTCAGTTTTTCAAAATAAGCCCCTTAAATTAACACACCAAGCTATTTAGGTCTAACTATAGAATCCTTTTCTCTGTTAAGATTTTCCCAAGGACCATATTGGGAAAGTAGCACGTTTGATTGTAAACGGTTGGCAACTAAATAGATGAGACTATACTCTTGGTCAGTGAATATATTTTATCTTTTCTGCCTTGCTTTTTGGTGACAATCATTGACCTATATCCCCTCTACAAAGTGGTTAGCAGATGAAAGTCAAGGCTATTTGAAGAGACTTGGTAAAGTTGTCTAAAAATATTAGTTCTGACTATACTCCAAAGTCATAGTTCTGAAAAACATTGCTATAAATACTTTTAGGTCATGCTAGAATCAGTCCCCATATTAAAAAGCAACACATGAAAGAAAACAAGAATATGACTTGTGACATGTTTCTTTTAAATTCCAATCTAAGAAGCCTCCTTGCATATCTAATTACAGACCTTAATTTCACAACCATGAGCAGGTAAGTTTCCATTCTAGAAACAGCACCAATTATTAGTTGTTACTTGAAACCGAAAAATTGAAGAATCTAACAGAGAACATGGCAGTTGACCACAAATACTTCGTTCTCTTCCAAAAATTCCTTAAAACTACAGTACATGAATTTTTCAAAAGTACAAATCCATCAAGTCAAGGAGATTGGAAAAGAAGCTGACATGAAATGAGAGACATCTACATTTTGGCAGCTGGAAAGCAAATAAACAAGTGGTGATTTTTCTTAGAAGCCAAAACAAAGCTAACAACTAGTTACAGGCAAGGAAGCAACAAGAAGTGGGGCTTAGGATGAGGAGACATCAGACAGGCTTGGCTCAATGTGTGTGACTAAGTTACAGTTAGAAACACTTAGTGGAAGGATCAGTCCCTGCAAAAAATGCTTGTGTGCACTCATAAGACAGACTAGGAAATTGAGAGAAAAGGGTTTTACTGAAAAGTTTTCACTGCTGGGTTCTAAAGTATCTGCCTTGATGGGTTCGTATGAACTAATGTACAGACCTTTAGTTTCTGATGAAAAATAAGCTCAGCTGAAGTACCTCATGCCATCTGCAAACTCATGAGCAATAATGTAAATAAACAGAGGGAAAACACAATTAAATTTTAAAACCCACTTGAAATGAAATGAATTTGTCTGTCTCTGTGTATGTAGTGAGTATGGACCAAAATATGTCATTTCTATTGTTCAGCAGCAAAGCTGAAAATAGCAAACAGTTTTCAGATCAAAATGAATGTCTCATCTTATGTGGTTTTTACCTGGTTGGAGCTTACTGGGATGATGCTGTGTTCCGGCTCCAGGTAGGGGAGGTGGGCTTACCCCTGCAGGCCCAGCACCCTGGGTTGGGCTCACACTGGTTAGAGTCCCCGTAGGCAATGGCTGGCCTCTCTTTAATAGCTGCTTCTGTTCTTGCTGGCGGAAGCGTGGAGGCACCTCACGAGGCAGGTAACGGGATGCAGCTGGCTGCTGGCCACCGGCACATGAACGTTTGCCATTGTTGCTGCTGGAGATAGTGCTGGTGGAAGTACTGGTACTGGTACCGGCAGGTTGGGGCTGGCTTGAACAGGTCTTAGTAGGTTCTGGCACTAAAATGAGCAAAAGGCAAAAGAACCCAAAACTTTAGCTAGACCCCCTTAAAACCCAACCCAGACCAAAGAAACCATAACTAAACACTGAGAAAAAATGACAATGCAGTGCTCTGGAAACAGAACTGGACTGAAGTCTAGAGTTCCTAGTTTTGGAAACAGAGCTGGACTGAAGTCTAGAGTTCCTAGTTTTGGAAACAGCTGGACTGAAGTCTAGAGTTCCAAGTTTTGGAAACAGAGCTGGACTGAAGTCTAGAGTTCCTAGTTTTGGGAACAGAGCTGGACTGAAGTCTAGAGTTCCTAGTTTTGGGAACAGAGCTGGACTGAAGTCTAGAGTTCCTAATTTTGGGAACAGAGCTGGACTGAAGTCTAGAGTTCCTAGTTTTGGGAACAGAACTGGACTGAAGTCTAGAGTTCCTAGTTTTGGGAACAGAGCTGGACTGAAGTCTAGAGTTCCTAGTTTTGGAAACAGATCTGGACTGAAGTCTAGAGTTCCAAGTTTTGGAAACAGAGCTGGACTGAAGTCTAGAGTTTCTAGTTTGAGACCTAGTTTTGCTACACACAAACCAATCTTGAGCATTTGAGCCAGCTATTCTTGGGCCTTGGTTTCCTCATCTGCAAAATCAAGGTGATACAGTAAGACTGGAGCAGCAGTTCTCACACTTGGTTTGCATCACAATCACCTAGAGGGCTTATGCGAGCCTAGACACCTGGTGCCCACCTCCAGACTTTCTGATTCAGTATCAAAAAGCAAGGAGAAACTGGGAATTTGCTTTTTTTTTTTTTAGCGTCAGACGGTGTCTCACTCTGTCACCCAGGTTGGAGTGCAGTGTGGCGCCATCTTAGCTCAGTGCAACCTCCACCTCCCGGATTCAAGTGATTCTCCTGCCTCAGCCTCCAGAGTAGCTGGAATTACAGGTGCAGGCCACCAAGCCCAGCTACTTTTTATATTTTTAGTAGCGATGGGGTTTCATCATGTTGGCCAGGCTGGTCTCGAACTCCTGACCTCAAGTGATCCGCCCGCTTCAGCCTCCTCAAGTGCTGGGATCATGGGTGGGAGTCACCATGCCTGGCCAGAATTTGCATTTCTAACAATTACTGAGACGATGTTGATGCTGCCGGTTCTTGCACCTCTCTATGAGAACCACTGCTCTTGTTCAATATTTATAAAACGAAAGAATCTTCAGGTGTCCATGAATTTATATGTATTTTTGTTTTAACTCTGATGATAATGTATAGAACATATATTGGTGCATTCTGGGTTATCTGAATAATTAAAGCTAAATAATGACGTTTTAGTCAGCAACTGACTTCATATATGACAGTGGTCCCGTAAGATTATAATGGAATTGAAAAATTCCTATTGTCTGGTGACACAGATGTTGCAATGTCGTAGTATAACACATTACTCATGTGTTTGTGGTGATGCTGGTGGTAACAAACCTACTGTGCTGCCAGTCATATAAAAAGTCTAGGGAGGCCAAGGTGGGCGAATCACCTGAGGTCAAGAGCCTGAGACCAGCCTGGCCAAAATGGCAAAACCCTCTCTACTAAACACACACACACACACACACACACACACACACACACACACACACACACACAAGCCAGGTGTGGTGGCACGTGCCTGTAATCCCAGCTATTCAGGAGGCTGAGGCAGGAGAACTGCTTGAACCCGGGAGGTGGAGGCTGCAGTGAGCTGAGATTGCGCCACTGCACTCCAGCCTGGGTGACAGAGCGAGACTGTCTTTAAAAAAAAAAAAAAAAAGTCTAGCACATACATTATGTACAGTAGTAATTATGTACAGTAGTACATAATGGTTCAGAATAACTATGTTACTGGTTTATGTATTTACTATGCCTTTTGCCATTATTTTAGAGTGTATTGCTTCTACAAAAAAAAAAAAAAAAAAAACAAACCACCACGAACAACAGTTAACTGTAAAACAGCCTAAGGCAGGTCCTTCGGGAGATATCCAGAAGTCATTGTTATCAGAGGAGAAGAAAGTTCCACGCATGTTATCTTCCAGTGGGACAAGATGTGGAGGTGGAAGACAGTGATACTGATGATTCTGACCCGTGTAGGCCTTGGCTTGTGTGTGTGTTTGTGTCTAGGTTTTTAACAAGTTTAAAAGTTTAAAAAAAAAAATTAAACACAGAAAAGACTTAGAGAATAAGGATATAAAGAAAAATATTCTTTGTACAGCTGTACAATGTATCTTTTAAGCTAAGTATTATTATGAAAGAGTAAAAAAAACTTAAAAAAATTAAAAAGCTGTATTCCTGAAAAAAAAAGTTTTAAAAATAAGTTTAGTGTGGCCTAAGTGTATAGTCATGTCCTAGGCCTTCACATTCACTCACCACTCACTGACTCCTCAGAGCAACTTCAGTCCTGCAAGCTCCATTCATAGTTAACTGCCCTATACAGGTGTACCTTTTTAAAATTCTTAATAGCGTATTTTTCTTGTCCCTTTCCTATGTTTAGATAACATAAATACTTACCATTGTGTTGCAACTGCCTACAGTATTCAGTACAGTAATATGCTGTAGAGGCTTGCAGCCTAGGAGCGAAAGGTTCTACCACCTGGCGTAGGTGAGTAGCAACCTATACCATCGAGGTTTGCACAGCGACAAAACAGCCTAACGATGCATTTCTCAGAATGCATCTCTCTGTCAAGCAAGGTATGATTGTACCACTGAATTTCAGTGTCAGCAACTGTGGTCCGGCATCTGTAGCACCGCCACACTCTGCCAGATTTACTGAATGCAGTTGGGCCTACTGTGCGAACAATGAATTTGCATTAAGTGAAGGTCCAAAATCATATTAAAGTTGCATAAACAAAGATTTCATAGTAATTTAAATTTTAAAAAAGGAGCAGAAGAGTTGGGTCATAACCTAATAATAGAGTTTACTAATAAGCATGCCAAATGCAAACAGTGATTCGAGTAGTAACTCTGCACGCCGACATGTAAAGTGCAAAAGAGTCTTGCGTCTCAATAATCAGAGTCCCACCTCATCTTGTACACAAAACATCATTATCCAGGTCATTACATTTATCTTGTTATTTGAAAACACTTTTGGTTTTCTACTCAATTTGTAAACATCACTGGTTTGATAGTTGAAAAAAGCTATGTACAAAATGAGTTTATACCTAGTTCTGTACATACCTTTTATGTAGAAGAAACAATAAAAAATATTTTAAGTCAACAATGGGGGGTGGTTCATGATACGGTACTGTTTTCCTTTACATTGCCAGCTCCAGTCTACCTGCAGTTTTTGTCTCTCAACGTGGAATTGACCATCTACCATGTGAACACTACAATGTCTACACTGCCAGTATCCTCCAGGTCTTTGCCTCACTGTCTAGCTGTCACCAATGCTTGGCAAGTCCTTAGTCCTGGATGAACCCACTGTCTACTCTCCTTACTTCCTGACTCAGGTTGCTAAGTAGCTCTCAAGAAAATCATGTGACATGCAGTTTGGTACCACTATGAATGCATGGTCCCTGAATGCATGGTCCCGGCCTCAGAACGCCCTCATTGCTTCCTGTCAATCCTGCAACTTCCTGGGTCTGCCTTGTTCCAGTGCTGTCAACAATTCATTTAAAGATCTTCCACTCCTGAACTCCTAATGCCTTTACCTCCTTGTTCCCACTTCTCCCCATCTCCAGAAAATGAACTTGACTACTCTGCAGAATAAATAAAAGCCATCAAGTAAAAACTTCAAGTTTCTGTCACTACAGATATATGAGTGTCACCCTGTTCTTTGTCCCACATCTGTTACTCCTATCTAAGGCTAATACTGTATTCCATCAACTCGAAGACGCACATCCCTTCACAGGTTACCATCACTTACATTGGGATGTGTCTTATAATGGATGACATGTCAGTGCACAGGCAGCATATTTTCCTTTCTTAATGGTATGTGCAATACCGATATGTCTCACAATCAATGGGGTCAAAGAGGCAATGCAAGGGGGCACCCTCCAAACCTCTGGATCCTATCTTAGGGACTTTGCGTGTCCTGGGTCTTCAACTCACAACTCTCTCCAAAGTAGATATGAAGGCCCAAAACATAAGATTGGGTCTTGGATCAATTCCTTGCTTTACAAATATTTCTCTATTTTTTTTCTAGCCAGAGTTTTAATGAGGGAACCGAATATAAAAAAGAAGAGGGTTGCTGTGTTTGTGTGCAGAGTGAAAGAAATTGCATTTCCAGCCTGTAACTGGCCCAGGGACTGTCTGGCTACTGTAATTAGCTCCTTCTCATTATCATTTGAACACGTTCAAATCTTTAATCTCTTCACAAATGGCAACAATCACCTTTCTCCTGGACTCCACATTCTCCTCCAGCTCCTCCCACTCTCTCCTGTCCTCCTGCAAACCTTCATGGAAACTGACTACCCAAGGCCATAATTTCTTCCTTGCTGCTAAAATCCAAGGCCATGTTATCTTTTGACCCCTCAGTCTTTAGGCCAAAAGACCCCCGAGCTGTCTTTATCAGCGATGACCACTCCTGCCTTCTTGCCTGTCTACTCCTCCATGCTGTATTTCCCGTCCCCCTTGGCAGGTTTCCTTTTATGGCTTTGTTGTCCACTCTTTTATACTTGATACAGTTCAAAATCAACATGTCCCATATACTCATCAGCTTTCTTGCCTCGCCCTTCTGAATATTTCAATCTCTCCTACATCTCATCAATCACCAAACCTTGTCATTTATATTAATAGCACCTAAATACCCTCCACCCTCAAATATCACTCAGTTTCATCCATCTATTTTCATTCCAACTGTCACCATCAGAACCTGGGCACCCTCATCTCTTAGCTACAATACTATAAGAGACTTTCTAATCCACCATCTATACTGCAGCCACTGTGATCCTTCTGAAATGCAGATTTCTTCCCTGGTTTAAAACTCTGAGGTCTTGTAACGTTCTCAGAATAAAATCCAAACTCTCTGCAAGGTCCACGTGGTCCTGAGCAGTAAGACTCCCAGTTCCCCAGACTTAGCTTTGAGGTTCAGCAAGTGCTAAACTCCCCTGTGAGCTGCTTGCTTCTTCATCTAACTACCACGTTTCATCAATTCTAGGGCACATTTCCTAACATTTCAACATTTCTGAAATTGGGATGCATGTTAAAACTGACAATGAATGTATCAGTTTAACTATTTTTTTCTTTCTTAGTGGTACACAAAATAGTGCATAATACAATTGATAATGTCAGAGTAAAAAAATGTGGCAATTCCTAGTTGTTCTTTAAATATCAGACTAAATGTCACTTTCTCTCCAAACCTCCTGTGACTCACCTAAGCCAGTCTAGGTGCTTCTGACTGAACATCCACAGTACCCGGTATTTGGCACAGCACTCAGCATTGTGTATATTACTTTTTTAAATGACTGTCTTCTTCTCTAGGCTGTAAATTATGGCAGCATGGTGCCTGACAACAGTGAGTGCTACATAAATGTTGAAGGAGTGTTTTTCTCAAACATATAAAGTTTAAAAAATACAGAGACAGCAACATAATATAAAGAAATTAGTTGATATAAAAAACCACTAAGGCTAGAGACCTCAAAAACTTGGATTCACTTCCAGTAATTTTCATATCCCTAGACTTCAGTTTTCTCATCTGGAAATGAAAGGTTTAGATTAGCTGACACCCTAAGGCTTCTTCTAATTCTGAAAGCCTATGGTTTAAGTGAAACCCAGAGAACACGACATGCAGTTTTAATTTTGTGATGGCTAGCATTTCAGGGTCCACAGATTTCCTCCTCCCTATGTCCAGCCTGTCTCTGCTTCTATTTCCCCGGCCTTGATATAGACATGAAATACTTTTTGTAATTACTTTAGACTTTAAAGTTCTTTACCTTTATATGGAATGAACATCCATTATATCTTTTCTTTTTAAAGAAAGGTGCAGAACCTATTTATTATAAGTTGAAGTTGATTCTTAAATGTATAGGGGCCTTCAAATATAAATAGATATATATTTTCCTGATAGTGACCTTCAGCTAATTATAATAACAGAAAAACTAAGAGGTATTTACCCAAATGAGTTGAAAACTTACATTCATACAAAAACCTGCACACAAATGTTTATAGCAGCTTTATTCGTAACCGTCAAAAACTGGAAGCAACCAAGATGTTTTTCAGTATGTGAATGGATAAACTGGTGCATTCAGACAATGGAACATTATGTGATTTAAAAAAATTAGTTATCAAGTCATGAAAGCATAGAGGAACTAAAAATGCATATTGTTAAGTTCAAGAAGCCAATCAGAAAAGTACAGTATGTAGAAAATCCACAGTATGTAGATACCGTATGATTCCAACTACGTGACATTTTGGAGAAGGCAGAACTACAGGGATGGTGGAAAGATCAGTGGTTGCCAGGGGAGTGGGGGATGACTATGGGGAGCACAGGGGATTTTTAGGGCAGGGAAACTGCAATGATGGATACACAATATTGTGCATGTCAAAACCCATGGAGTGTATAATACAAATAGTGAACCCTAATGTAAACTGTGGAATTTAGTTAATAATAATGTATTGGCCAGGTGTGGTGGCTTATGCCTGTAATCCCAGCACTTTGGGAGGCCGCGGTGGGTGGATCACCTGAGGTCAGGAGTTTGAGACCACACTGGCTAACACGGTGAACCCTGTCTCTACTAAAAATACAAAAATGAGCTGGGCGTCATGGCACACACCTGTAATCCCAGCTACTCAGGAGGCTGAGGCAGAAAAGTCCTTGAACCTGGGAGGCGGAGGTTGCAGTGAGCTGAGATCGCACCATTGCACTCCAGCCTGGGCAACAGAACAAGACTCTGCCTTTAAAAAAAAACAAAAAAACAAAAAAACAAAAAAACAAAAAACAGTATCAATACTGGAACATCAGTTGTATCAAATGTTCCACACAAATATGGGAAACTAGGGGTGGGAAGGAGAGGGAATACACGGGAACTTTGTACTTTCAGCTCAATTGTTTTGTAAACTTAAAATTGCTCTAAATAATACAGCCTATTAATAAAAAATGGAAATACAACCCACGACAGAGAAGAAAACTTGCTGTCTCTTTCACAATAGCAACTTTCCAAATAAAACTGAGAGCACAATACATAGACATTTGTCTGGTAAACTTAAAACCACTCAATGTATTTTAAAATTACACTCAGCATACTAGCAATTATTTTTTCACACACTTTAATGTATCTGCCTCAAAAGGTTTTTTTGTTTTTGCTTTTTTTTTTGAGACAGTTTTATTTGCTCTTGATGCTCAGGCTGGAGTGCAGTGGCACAATCTCAGCTTACTGCAACCTCTGCCTCCCGGGTTCAAGTGATTCTTCCTGCCTCAGCCTCCCAAGTAGCTGGGATTACAGGCATGCACCACCATGCCTGGCTAATTTTTGTATTTTTAGTAGAGATGGGGTTTTACCATGTTGGCCAGGATGGTCTTGAACTTCTGACCTCAGGTGATCCACCCACCTTGGCCTTTCAAAAGTGCTGGGATTACAGGCGTGAGTCACGGTGCCCGGCCAGGCTTTTTTGTTTGTTTTTTGAGACAGGGTCTCACTTTCGTTGCCCAAGCTGAAGTGCAGTGGCATGATCACAGCTCACGGCAGCCTTGGCTTCCCAGGCTCAGGTGACCCTCCCAGCTCAGCCTCCCAAGTGACTAGGATGACAGATGCCTATCACCATGTCCAACTAATTTTTTGTATCTTTAGTAGAGATGGGTTTTTGACGTGTTTCCCAGGCTGGTCTTGAACTCCTGGACTCAATCTACCCACCTCAGCCTCTCAAAGTGTTGGGATTACAGGCGTTAGCTACTGTGCCCAGCTCAAAAGTTACATTCTAGACTCAACAAGTGCTTCTTGGAAAGCTAGGAATATTGGTTCTTTTACTACAAAATTCAAAAGCAGCAACAGCAGAAGAGGAGGAGGAGGAGGAGGAGGAGGAGGAGAATAAAAAAAGAGAACTATTAGCAAGCTACAGAAATTTTTGTGATGAAAAACCCAGTTTCTCTTTTCTAAATAACTGACATTGGATGGCTAGCTACTATAAAAGTCAAAGTACAGTCATCCCTCAGTATCCAAGAGGGATTGGTTCCAGAAACCCCCTTGGATGCCAAAATCCACAGAGGCTCAAGTCCCTGATATAAAACAGGTTATTATTTGCATATAACCTACGCACATCCTCCCACATACTTTTTGTTGCTTTTAACTTTTTTTTTTTTTTAGAGATGGGGTCTCACTGTGTTGCCCAGGGTGGGCTGGACTTGAATTCCTGGGCTTAAGTGTTCCTCCCACCTCAACCTCCCAAATAGCTGGGACTATCAGCGCATACCACCATGCCTAGCTCTCCTATATATTTAAATAATCTCTACTTATAATACCTAATGTAATTTACATGCTATATAAATAGCTGTTATACTGTATTGTTTAGGGAATAATGACAAGAAAAAAAGGTCTGTACATGTTCAGTACAGATGCAACTGTCCATTTATATTTCAAATATTTTTGATTGACAGTTGGTTAAATCCATGGATGCGGAAGCCACAGATAAGGAGTGCCAACTGCACTTGTACTTCTACCTGTCATTTTGCCTTTCAAAAGACTGGAAATGAAGAAAATGCACCAGAACTCAAAACCTGATGGAAACAATTAGGCAAGGACTCAGGAGCAAAGAATTTGAGCTGATGGGAACCTCAGAAATCATCCAGTCCCACCCTCATCTGCAGACGCAGGCAGCCGAGATGATCTGGCTGAGATGACTGACCCAGCTGCCATTGGGACCAGAACTCACATCTCTGACCATGCTCTTCCACCATGCTGCTGCTAATCTTTCTTAAATGATTGAAGGACAAATTCAGGGTTGTTTTGCTTCAAAACCTTCAGAGGAAAAGGAATTCATGCTACAGAAGGGAAGAAGGAAGCAAATCATAAATGAATGTTATCAGTCCTTTTTTCAATATAAACCACCAAATTCTGAGACATTTGGATATGGAATATGGTTTCCTGTGTGCTATCTGCCTGATGCCTTATGTGTAGTCAATCTTACATCTAAGGCAGCCTCATTTTTTAAGAGTCAAAGTATTCCTAACCAGTCTTCCCTTTCCACCCTGAATAACTGTTATGTGAGGAGGGCAGGACTGGCAGGTGAACTAAGAATACCCCTTAGATTTTTAAAGGATGGGGAAAAAACTCCATATGGTCAGCAAAGTCTAAAATTCTGGGAATGACCTTGGTCAGAGTCTCACTGCCCCTGGGCATCTTTGTGGCCCAAAGGCTAGGCCTACAGGAAAAGGGCCAGATACTATTATAGGGAACAGAAACCACTTGTAATATTAGATTATCAGACATAGAAACCTTCTAGAGGAAAAATCCTGGTAATATATACCAAAGTCTTATTATGTAGGTGTTGTTTTATTTTAATTAAAAAAATTATAAATAGGCCAGGCGTGGTGGCTTACGCCTTTAATCCTAGCACTTCGGGAGGCCAAGGCAGGCAAAACACCTGAAGTTGGGAGTTCAAGGCAGCCTGGCCAACATGGTGAAACCCCATCTCTACTAAAAATATAAAAACTAGCTGGGCATGGTGGCATACCCCTGTAATCCCAATTACTTTGGAGGCTGAGGCAGAATAATCATTCGAGCCAGGGAGGCAGAGTTTGCAGTGAGCCGAGATTGCGCCATTGCACTCCAGCCTGGGTAACAGAGCGAGACTCCATCTCAAGAAAATAAAAATTAAAAAATAAATAATTAAACAACCTATTCCATGTCTCCTCTCCAATTGTGAAAATAATCTTTTTTATGGTTACTGAATGAAAAGTTAAAATGATGCTACTTATCAAGAAGAAACAGGAACATATTAAGTTAGGAGAAATGAAATTACTCTCTTAGAAACGCAAGTGCTGTTACTATATAATAGCCTTGAGCTACAAGCACAACAGGATCAGTGAATGAGTACAAGTCCATCAGCTTGTCTGAATGCGCGGCCCACGCCCCTCCTGTGTCCCTCAGAGACACCTTTGTGCTCTGCTGGCCCTCTCACCGCTAATGGACTTCAAGTCTTTGTACTCGTTCTCCAGCCCTGGACTCTCTAGAGAGGTTGTCCATGCTCAACACTCTGACCATCATTTCTGTGCTACTGATGCCTGAGTATTGTCCCAGTGTTGCCCTCGAGCTCGAAGTCCAGCCTCCTTCTTCAACTACCTACTGGACAGTGCTGCTTGAAGGAAGCTTTCTTTCACACTGAACACATCCAAAAGTCAAACAAGAATTTCCTAGTCTGAGTCCAGGACTGTGTTGGTTGCTGTAGGAAGGCACTGGAGCACTTAGGTTTCTCACTTAAGTGAATCAACAATGAACTGGGGAAATAAAGAAGGCACACAGAGTATTTAAAGCTTGTGCAACTGACTGGAAATCTCAGACAACTGAAGAGAGGAGGGATGACAATGTGCTGCCCAGTACAGCAGCCACTGGCCAAGTGTGGCTGCTGAGCCTTGATGTCTAAATTGAGAGGTACTTAGTATTAAAACATATACTGGATTCTAAGCTGGGTGCGGTGGCTCATGCCTGTAATCCCAGCACTTTGGGAGGTCGAGGTGGGCAGATCATGAGGTCAGGAGATCGAGACCATCCTGGCTAACACGGTGAAACCCCATCTCTACTAAAAATAAAAAAAAATTAGCCAGGCGTGGTGGCAGGCGCCTGTAGTCCCAGCTACTTGGGAGGCTGAGGCAGGAGAATGGCGTGAACCCGGGAGGCGGAGCTTGCAGTGAGCAGACTCCAGCCTGGGCAAAAGAGTGAGACTCTGTCTCAAACAAACAAATAAACAAAAACCCAAAAAACAAAACAAAACAAACAAAAACATATACTGGATTCTAAAGACTTAGTACCAAAAAAAGAGAAATACGTCATTAACAATTTTTCTGTTGATTTCACATCGAAATGGCAATATTTTGGATATATCAAGTTAAACATACATTATTAAAAGTAATTCTACCTGTTACTTTTTAAATGATGCATCTAGGCTATTTAAAATGATTTATGTGGCTCACATTTGTGGCTTGCATTATTTCTATTGAATGGTGCTGGTCTAGAAGTGGTATTGTTTTATTGAAAAGGATAAAGTTTAAGCTAGTTTCTCAGAAACCATTAAATAATTACCTGTTTTCATAAAGACTGAAAGTGAAACAGAGATTGAGAAACTAGAAGTTGTGACAGATCACAAGCTTTTTCAGGTGGGAGATTTTCCCTAACAACTATTTACTCTACACTAAAGTACTAGCACATTATTTCACAAACAGAAAAAAAATGCCACAAAGCATGTATTCAATTAATAAAAAGACCAAGGGCCCTGGTGTATAATGCAAGCATGGCACACTCAGTTTACCCACATACTTGTTCTCACAGTGGTATTTCCAGCTTGCAACGCTAATGCTATGGCTGGTAGTCTACAGGTCATCCTGGACCCTAAGAAAAGGGAAGAGAAGCCTCACTCAGCAAAGCAACAGACAGAGGAATGGGGAATTCTGACCCAGTTGAGCTGTACCTCTGGGTCTCTTTTATATTATGTAGTGATAAATCTTCTCTGACTTAAGCCAGTACTTTTTGGATCTTTGAATCAAGCAGCCACCTAATAATCTCAAGTGATAAGTGGAGGATCTCAAAATCTGGATCTATTCTTACACCACAGATAAATTAAATGGGCATTTGTTTTGTCTAGCCATAAACTCTTTTCAGATCCTCATTTATGGGTCTATTACTGTCCCAAAAACCAGGGTATCAAAGCAATCTTGACACTCCCCTTCTTCAAAAAGACCTGACTCTAGCACCATACCTCAAAGATAGGGACTCACATGGGAACCTACCCTTTTACACATCAGCATTTTCATGCAGCCAGAGAATACAGGAAGACAATGGGAACTTTAGTTCTTCATGATTTTCAACAAATCATTTGTTTTATTTAAGAAAAATTAAGACAGCAACCATTTAATAACTATATATTTAATTTTAAAAAACTTTCAGCAAGCTGGAAATTCTGGTTACTCTCTGCCTAGTAAACTTTTGCCTTTTGTTTTTTAAATGAGAGCGACATCTGCTGGTGAAAAGGTAGATGGTAACTCTTTATATAAGAAAGCAACAGTCTTTTAAAACAATTTTCTTTCCAAGAATTTTCTTTCAGCTAAAATTTTCAGGTAGTATTGTCATAACAGGGCCAAACAGATAGATTCCCACATTTTGCTTTTTCTAAAACGACAGGCTACAGTATGGACACGAAGTTCAGACTGCTGTCCCTTCAGACTTTGGAGAACTTTATTTCGAAGGAGCTCCATTTCAGACTTCTCTACTACATTGTCATCTCTAAGATACCAAGACAGAAGGAACTTGCCTTGGTGACCCAGCCTCCTTAGCTTCCAGTCTACCCTTGCTAGGGTCTGAGCTTTCTCAAGTCCTGGCTGCAGCCCCATTCTCTCTGCTTCTTTCCTAGCTATTTTAGTTGGCTTGAGTCTCATCATGCTCAGTCACTTCAATATTGCCATCTGTAACAGCCAAGGCCCCTGACCTTCCTTCCTTTCACTATGCTTGCTATCCATGCTTCTGTATCATCTCAACCTTCAGTCATTTCCAGACCACCTGACACTGCCACACGTAGTCTCAGAAACAGCAATGAGCTGTTACCTACTAACACTAGCATAAGCACCCCCTGCCACCAAGAATTCCTCTTACTAACCTAACACGGACTGCCAAAACCCCCCTCCTGTAACGGCTTAAAACTTTTCCTGCACTCTGGAATCCTGATGCCATCCAGCTTCTCTCAATCTATGGCCTGGATTTCTAGTTTACAGAGACAGAAGGTACTCACTCATTCATTCAATAAATAGAGGTTTTCTACAGCTCAGCCTCTTCTGGGCTGTATCAATGAACAAACAAGAGATTCCTGGCCCTGTGGAGCTCACATCTTAGCAGAGAAAAAAGGTCAAAGGTCAATAATAAACATGATGTGTAGGTAAGAGACATGGTTTACCAGGTATTAAGTGCTGCAAAAAAAAGGAAAGCAGGGTAAATAAGGGCTCTAACTCATTGTTTTCCCATTCAATCTGCCTATCATTCGCTCCATCCCCCAAAACATGTCAGCATCCTCACCTACCCTCTCCTTATTCAGAAAATATTTAATGGGTTCCTATTCTGTGCCAGGCACTGTGAATACTGAGTATACTAAAAAAAGAAATACAGTTCCAGCTGGGCATGGTGGCTCATGCCTGTAATTCCAGCACTTTGGGAGGCCAAGGTGGGCAGATCACGAGCTCAGGAGTTTGAGACCAGCCTGGCCAATATGGTAAAACCCCATCTCTACTTACAAAAATACAAAAGTTAGCCGGGCGTGGTGGTGCACGCCTGTAGTCCCAGCTACTCCGGAGGCTGAGGCAGAAGAATCACTTGAGCCCGGGAGGTGGAGGTTGTAGTGAGCCGAGATTGCGCCACTGCACTACGGCCTGGCGACAGATAAAGGCCATCTCAAAAAACAAGCAAGACTCCATCTCAAAAAACAAAACACACACACACACACACACACACACACACACACACACACATACACACACACACATACACACACACACACACACACGCACACATACACACACATACACACACACACACATACACACACACACACATATACACACACACACACATACACACACATACACACACACATACACACACACACACATATACACATACACACACACATACACATACACACATACACACACACACATATACACACACACACACATACACACACACACATACACACACACACACACACGGTTCCTGTCTTTATAGTTTATCATATAGTAGAAGAGACACTATCTTTAAAATGATTTCACAAATACAAACTCACACATTATCGTAAGCATGATAAAAGGAACAGTGGGGCAAGAGAAACTAATTTAGGGATTCAGTAAGCTCCTTTGAGAAAGTGACAAGCAGAGCCCGAAAAAGTATGTCAGGGTTAGCGAGGTAAAGTATGTCTGTGTGTGCGTGTACGCGCACCTTGTACCTACAAACTCACTCCCACCCGCCTAGACAGTGCATGGAAAGGCCCTGAAATGGAAAAGAGCTTCTCGCCTTCGGGGGTTGAAGCCTAGCGGGGTTGTTTCACAGGAGGCTGGCGAGGTAGGCCGAGACCATGGAAGGATTTTGGATTGTACCACTTGACCTGTAGCTGGGAGAGCACTGGGTGGTTCCATGGATGGATACTCCTCAGTGTTCCCGCCTGGCTGCCACACTAGGAGAAGCCTGGAGCTTCCAGTTTCAGAGAGAAACTCTAGAGACAGGCTGCTACAATTGTTAACCCATGGTGAGCTGAACAGCTGTGCAGTCATGGGTTGTCTGAGCTCAACAAGCACTTCAAGCTGTTGAGGTCTCTGAGACCCTGTGCAGACGCTAGCGCCATGTGGCTGGGAGGAGGCAGTGGAACCCTCCTTGTTCAGCTCCGCCACCCCAGCAGGAACGCAACATGGGAAAAGAAGTTCCCTATGATCCACCTTACGTTCCGCACCCCGGACAGAACACAGCAGGGGAGCAGGGAGCGGGAGCACGCTGAGGTGCTTCTATCTTATTCAATCACCCAAGTCATGCTACCAACACAGTCTTTTCTTTAAAAATTTATTTAGAAATATTTAAGACATTTTTAAAAAGGCATAAAGACCAAATAATTAACAAATCTCCATGGAGTCCATCTCCAGCTTAAGAAATAAAATGTCCCCACTGCACCAAAGCCCCACCTATCTTCCCTCCCTGACTGTATACTCCACCTTCCCCCAGCAAAGACCATCGCCATTCAGAACTGGGGCTTTATCAACTCCATACACTTCTCCCGAGAGGGAGTGCACTGGCTAAGAGTATGGACTTGGGGTTGAAACTTCAGCTCTGCTACTTCTTTGCTGGGGATCCTGGGTAAGTTACTCAGCTTCTCCATCCCTCAGTCATGCCATCCGTAACCTGCGGGCAAAGGCAGGGGGATAAAAGGGAGCTAAGAATCCCTTACTGAGAGAGTTCCTTGAGGACTGAATGCTAATCTATGTAAAGAATGGTTTAGAAGAGTGACTGGCACTTAGTACACAGTAAGCATTTATATTATAATAATCCTCTTTCTCTCAGAAGCAATGGAAACCACAGAAGTTAAATAATCATGTTAAACGAAGAACCACAGAGAATGACCTAAAGAAGGGAAGGAAGGCAGAGACTGCAGTAGTTTAGAAGAGGTAATGACAGCTGTACTCAGGAATGGAGGATTAGATCTTAGTCTGGTTCTAAACCTCCCCCCTTAATTTGGTTCTCCTATCTCCAACAGTTTGGAAAGTGTTAGGGCGCTAGATGAACGTTAATGAACAGCAATCCCATTATTTTTTAAATGTTTACAAAGCAAGTAGTCAAAGTGTTCTCTCCCACCCACCACCACAGGCACACCTGGTGCAGGACTCACAAGCCTGGCACACAGCTTATGCAGCCTCCCTGCAAGGAGAGCTGAGGCTAAGGATCTGGTTCCCCCAGTTACATGTGAGTGCATGTGACCTGGCAGGTACTGGCTGTGGGGGCCTGTAAGCATAGTACTGGAGACAGTGGCAGTTTCTGTGCAGGGGCCACATTGCCAACTGCTCCTTTCGTGGCTGTGAGAGACAGTGTTAGTGCTGCTTCCTGACCCCTGGTCTGCGGCAGTGGCACTGTGCTCTGGAAGCCGAGAGCCAGTGGGGCCTCTCAATTCTTCCTGGAGGTAGCAGCTCCTCAGGGGACTCTTTGGGGAGTCATTTCTGAGGGTCCAGCCTGGAGTTTAGCCCACTTCAGCCCTTTCAGTGATTGTATACGCACCCAGTCCCCCATATTTTAAACCCATTTCTGCTTGTAACAGCTAGTTTCTATATTCTTCGGCCAAAATCTGGTTAAGAGTATAGACTTTTTTAGCAAGGAGTTTTATTTATTTATTATTGAGATGGAGTCTTGCTCTGTTGTCCACGCTGGAGTGCAATGGCATGATCTCGTCTCACTGCAACCTCTGCTTCCTGTCAAGCGATTCTCTTGCCTTGGCCTCCCTAGTAGCTGGGATTACAGGAGCCCGCCACCACGCCCAGCTAATTTCTGTAATTTTAGTAGAGATGGGGTTCTGACATGTAGGCCAGGTTGGTCTGGAACTCCTGACCTCAGGTGATCCACCCGCCTCAGCCTCCCAAAGTGCTGGGATTACAGGCATGAGCCACGTGCCCGGCCCAAGTAGTACACTGAAATCTTCCATCTACCTAGACAGCATCACAGGACATGGTATGAGCTAGGAATATCACTGTTTCCTTAGAATGGTATCACTGTTAAAAGGACCCTCAGTTAGAATCCCCTGGGCTGCCACCATCAGTCTAAAGTATAATAACAAGTAGGTGTGAAATGGATGACAGTGGTATATTTTAAAAGTAACTTTTTATAGGTAAATGCTAACTGGGAGGGACATTTTAACCTACACATTTTAACACATCTTCTTTCTGAAATTTGAATGCACCTTACAATTGGTGTATAAACATAACAAGGTTTCCTCATTCATGCTCCACCTCTGTGAACAGGACGTTATTGAATCAATGATATGTCCTATGACTAATATCATCTCGGAACTTAAGAAACAAGCTTTTGTAAGATAAAGCATAGAACTTCTCTTATGCATGGACACCCCCACACAATGAAAAAAATTGTCAAAAATCAAGCAGTAACTCTAGTCATTTCAGAATATATATTCAAAGATTCAGAGTTTAACATTTTAAATTTAAATTTACTCAGATATAAGATTGTTTGCAAATGTGACTACGTAAGAGAACTATTCTCTTGTGCCAACATAATCAGTGATTCCAAGGACTATTTTTGTTATTAGCATTTCTTCTGCAGCCTATACAGCAGCAAACACTGTGGCGAGAAGTTGCCTTAGAACAAAGGGATGGGAGCAGAAGACAGCTCTGAGTACGGAGGGTCCATCTGCTGTGCTCATCAGCAGTCCCGGAGGGATACAAAGCGGTGCCTTCTGTTTGTTCAGTGGATGCTTCTGGCTGATGCATCACCGTGGCAACGTTTGGAGCCCAACTCAAAATGAGCACAGACTCATTAACTACAAACTACATTAACTTAGTGTCTGCTGCTAATGAAAAATGCCGTTCAGAGGTATTTTCTATTCCAGCATATTATAGCTACCTCTCTAAAAGGTACTAAATGCCACTCTCAATACATCACAGATTAGATGACATAAATGTTAAAAGAAAGCAAAATTATTTTAATAATGACTATAAACAGTAAGAATCATTTCATTAAAAGGTTGCTTTGGCCCTTGGATACTCCTGCTGTAAGAAAATGTACTATTTATCATATATGCAAGTATATCTAAGTTCTTTTTAAACAACAGGCTTATTTAGAAGATCAATTTAGAAAATGTTGCTAACAGCATATGTTAAAGCTGAGTAATCAAGACAGCATTAATGCACACTGGCTGTCCTATAATCTTCTCATTTGAAACACTGATCATAACACTCTCCAAGTGAGGCAACACACCGGACAAAACATTAAAAGCAAAGAAAGTCCACTGGGTGCAGAGCTTGTCAGTTCCCTTAACTCCTTCTTGACCACATCTCTTTTCATGCTAAATCATCCTGAACTGAATAAGCTCTCAGAACAAACGGCAAATCCTAAATCTCATGAAACACAGAAGATAAGTGGAATTATGTTTCAAATGTGTTCTCCCAGGACTGATAAATTGTGAAATAGCAGTAATCCTAGGATATTTTCCTTCTGAAAGTGCAGAATCCTACAACCTGCCAGAAGAGGGAGCCAAAGTTAAACGACTCCAACATTTAGTAAGACAAGGCTGGTGCAGGAGGAGAAAAATTGGCCTTATTTCAAACTGATTTGGAAAAGCCTTCTTATTCTTTTTTTTTTTTTTTTTTTTTGAGACGGAGTCTTGCTCTGTCGCCCAGGCTGGAGTGCAGTGGTGAGATCTCAGCTCACTGCAAGCTCCGCCTCCCGGGTTCACGCCATTCTCCTGCCTCAGCCTCCCGAGTAGCTGGGACTACAGGCGCCCGCCACCTCGCCCGGCTAATTTTCTTGTATTTTTAGTAGAGACAGGGTTTCACCGTGTTAGCCATGATGGTCTCGATCTCCTGACCTCGTGATCCGCCCGTCTCAGCCCCCCAAAGTGCTGGGATTACAGGCTTGAGCCACCGCGCCCGGCCAAGCCTTCTTATTCTCTTAGGCAAAAGAGCACAACTCCTCTTTGATGCCTCGCATGGTAGACCAATACCCATCTCTCGCTTTGGCCTCACTTCATACCCTATTTCACAGCTTCCTGTTTGTTTAGTTCATGGAAAATGTCATACTCCATCCGGCCACAGGCTCTTTACAAATGCTGTTCCCTCTCTATGTAGGAGTGTTCCCTGGCCTAGTTGGGTCCTGTTCACCCTTCAGATTCCATGTTGCATTACCCAGGGATGCCTTCCACAACTCCTGCCAAGTTTGGGCTCCTTTGTTGATGCTGTCACACAGTCACCATCCCAGTTAGTAAGGATACATGTATCACTGTGGTTGAGATTTATGCCCATTCCTCATAAGACTCAGCTCCATGACAGTGGGAAGTGTATCTCTATTTTTTCTTCCCATAGCAATCAGCCAATCAGCACAGTACCAAGCAAATAGTAGGTGCTCAATAAATATCTGCTGGAACAAATGATTAGTTAGCCCACTTAGTTTCTAAGTTCTGCCTATTCTATCAATCATCACTACCCTTCCCTGTCTACCCCTGCCACTTAGCTAGTCAGCTGGAGTCTGAACTGTGCACTGGTCTAACTGCACCTGCTGCCTCCAGCCCTCTCTCTCCTCCTGTTTAATTCATCTTCAACTCTGCATGTTCAGTGATCTTTCTAAAGCACAAATCTCATGATGTCACTCTCCCACTTAAAACTCTCCAACTGCTCCCACTCTGGTCTACAAGATCATCTAAAGTCCTTAGGAAGGTGTTCAAGGACTGTATGAGCCAGCTTCCCACCTTCCACCTCTCTCAAAAGAGCTGAAAAACAGTTTCAACTCTTTTCTGGGGTAGAACAGCTTGGTAAGGGTGCTCAGTTTTAATGACCTACTGGATGGGTTTAAGATGACTGGGATAAGGCAACCCTTCCTTGTCCTTGCTTTCATAGCAAATTTAGGGCACAACTGGGAGTGGCCCAGTTCTAGTATGCACTTAACTCATTCGTATCAGTATTTTCCTTTTCCAATTCTCACTTACTTTTAAAAATAGGTGTATTTTCTTATAGAGATACAAATATTTGATGAAAAGATGACCAAACCTAAATCCTTTCAGGTAGAAAGAGTGAGATAAATAAATCACAATCAACCTCACTGACCATCTGCTGGGTCCTCACTGCACTGGCTGCCACCTCACTCAGCAGCTCCTCTGCTGCCAACATTGTAAAATTTCCTTTTTGTACTTTCCTTAGAGCCTGACTTCTCACACCTGGAAGCATCTGTTCCCCTACCCGCCACTGGCCATGAAATGCTTATACTGACCTACTGATACCTGGCTGAGATAAAGAAGTTACAATGTCAGAACATTTTATTGCATTCATTTGCATATACATAAATTTGCTTATCTGCCTGGCTCTTCCCACTAAAATATCTCTTTGAGAACAGGGAACTTTTTAAAAAAAGCTTTTATTTTAGGTTAGGAGGTACATATGAAGGTGTGTTACACAGGTAAACTCATGTCATGGGGGCTTAATGTACAGATTATTTCATCACCCAGGGATTAAGCCCAGTGCCCAACAGCGATCCTTTCTGCTCCTCTCCCTCCTTCCACCCTCCACCCTTAAGTAGACCCCAGTGTCTGTGGTTTTCTTCTTTGAGAACAGGGAACTGATCTCTGCCATCTAACAGGTATTTATTAACTGTTTAAGTTAATTAATGAATTAACTAGCCATCTCTAGGTGGCAAAATGTGACTAATATTTAGCTCATTTATTAATGTAATCTTTAGTTATGCTAAAAGCTAGATAAAATATGATTCTCTTTGAAAGTGCATATTTTCTGGTATTACTATTTACAAGTAACTACACACACAGAAAGAAGGGAAATGACTGAGGCATGCAGACAACTAAGCTGTAGTGATGAGTCTTTCTGCCCAACTCTAGAGGCCAATTTACTATCAGAAACCAATCTGGAAAAAGAAAATAAATAACAATGAAAAATGGGCAAAAGACTTCAAAAGACGCTTCACCAAGAAAGATGTACAGATGACAAATAAGCACATGAAAATAAGGTGCAACATCATTAGTCATTAGGTTAATGCCAATTAAAAGTGTAATGAGATACCACTACATACCTATTAGAATGGCGAAAATTATGAAGATGACCATACCACGCATTGGTGAAGATGTAGAACTGTGAAATAGTATAAACACGTTGGGAAAGAGCTGTGCAATTTCTTGAAAAATGAAACATACACCTATCATATGCATTTACCCAAGATAAATGAAAGTATACAGCCATATAAAGACTTCTACATAAATATTCAAAGAAGTTTTACTCTATAGCTCAAAACTAGAAAAATGCAGATGTCCATGAACAGGAGAATGAAGAGGATAAACAGCTGTGATACACCTACACAATGAAACACTGCTCAGCAATAAAAAGGAATGAACTACAGATACACACTACAGCATGGATGAATTTCAAAAGCAAAACACTGTGTGAAAGGGGCCAAAGGGCACAGTGTAGGAGTCCCTCAATACAATGTTCTAGAAATAAAAACTCTTTTATAGAGGCAGACAGCAGATCAGTGTTTGCCTAGAGACAGATGGGGGGAGGGTGGGGGCAGAAGAGATAGATCAGAAAAGGTCAGGAGGACACCTTCAGGGATGATGGGTGTCATCTTGATCATGGTGATGGTTTCACAGGTGAATACATGCCAACTCTTATCTAATTGTTCTCTTTAAATAGAATGTCAACGATAACTCAATAAAGTTGTTTTTAAAAAACACAGAAAAGAGCGGGCGCCTATAGTCCCAGCTACTCGGGGGGCTGAGGCAGGAGAATGGCATGAACCCAGGAGGCAGAGCTTGCAGTGAGCAGAGATCGAGCCATGCACTCCAGCCTGGGCGACTGAGTGAGACTCTGTCTCCAAAAAAAAAAACAAACCACACACAGAAAAGAAACTGGTCTGGGTAACAAATGATTTCTTGGAAAGCAGACTGTCAGCATCGTTTAGAGTTATAAACTGTAACTTTGTCTAAACTTAGAAACTGCCTTTGTGTTTAAAGTTTTAGTGAAAAGTTATATGAAACAGAGATGTGAACTTTCACTTTGTCTGAGACTCAGGAGAAATGCCCTCGGGAGGCGCCCCCGGAGCCTTCCTTGCTCACCAGGCTCACTTCCTTTCTTTCACAATTTGTTCAAGAACTTACACGTTCATGTACCTACTTGGAGGCTCTGGCAATACATTTTTACCCTTTTGAATAACCTATATATTTTTTAAATGTCTCATCTTAATACATTCTTTCGTTTCCATGGAAAAAATTTAATATTTATTATATGTCCCCCTTGGAATTTAACAGTAAAATAAACACTTCAAACATAAAACAACATAGCCAAAGAAAGAAATATCCAATATTTCAAAACCTAAAAGATGCCATCCCCTGAAGATATCTCATACAATCAATTTCTTAGGCATTTCCTTCAGTCTTAAAAACATCCTAAGTGTCTAAAAGTTCCTTCCTAAAATTAATAACTGTACTGATAACAAATACAGAATACTTATGTCTCCAGCCCCATTATGTGGCTGTAGAAAAATCATGAAAAACATATATTTCTATGTATGACTATAAAGCTGGGAAGATATGCTATAAACCTCAATTCTCACTACTTTTCATTCTGATTGATAGAAAACTTTATATGTTTAGAATGAGCCTAAGCACACTGCCAATACTTTGTGACTCTAAAACCTCCATCACTCAATTGAAGACTACCGGAAGACTACAGCTTCAACTGACTTACATTATTAACAAAAGAACCTAGAGGTTTTGTTTACCAATTACAAACTGAATGCATGGTAAAGTTTAATACCTCACTGCAAAACTGATATTATATTCTTTACAAACAAGATTAGGATACTAATTAAATGTATGAATTTAGGCTGAGCTGGTGGCTCAAGCCTATAATCCCAGCACTTTGGGAGGCTAAAGTGGGTGGATTGCTTGAGTGTGAGACCAAGCTGGGCAACACAGCAAAACCCTGTCTGTATACAAAAATACAAAAATTAGCCAGGCACTGTGGCATGCACCTGTAGTCTCAGCTACTTGGGAGGCTGAGGCGGGGGGAATCACTTAAGCCTCGGAGGTGGTGGTTGCAGTGAGCTGTGTTTTTGCCACTACATTCCAGCCTGGGTGACAGAGTTAGACCCTCTCTCTCAAAAAAAGTATAAATTCACATGTACATGACTTAAAAATCGTAATTCAGGCCAGGCGCAGAGGCTCACGCCTATAATCCCAGCAGTTTGGGAGGCTGAAGCGGGCGGTACATGAGGTCAAGAGATTGAGACCATCCTGGCTAACATGGTGAAACCCTGTCTCTATGAAAAAATACAAAAATTAGCTAGTGGTGGCATGCACCTGTAGTCCCAGCTACTCTGGAGGCTGAGGCAGCAGAATCGCTTGAACCTGGGAGGTGGAGATTGCAGTGAGCCAAGATCGCACCACTGCACTCCAGCCTGGGTGACAAGCAAAACTCCACCTCCAAAAAAAAAAAAAAAATCATAATTCATTAATGATATGGAGCATGAACTACAATGGGTCATGAAGATATTCATTTTCATACACGGTAAGATTAACTTTGAGCTTTTTGTACGAAAACATCTACTTTATGAACTTAAATCTGGCTAAAACCACTGAATTAAATTTTCACATTTATGAGAATTATCATAGTTAATCATTAAAAAAAAAACCCTCACTCAATCCATGAAAATACTCAGAAAACAATACTGAAAACGTAGGCTCCCAAGTCATCACATCACAAATAAAGCTATTATTACCTGTGCCTAAATTAAGGGCAGTGCCGAAAATAAAGAAAACTGATTACTCACGATGGTCATAAAACCCATGCCAGTCGGAAGTGACACTTGGACCCCAGTTACTCTACAGAGAACTACAATGTACAAGTTAATGGCAACAGGATTATATCTGATTCCCTTTTCCCCCAGTATGAGAGCATCAGGGTCTCACTAAGGGTAACAGGTCACCATGTTCGGCTGTCTCTTTCTTTGGTCACAATGCAAAGACAATATTCAGTGGAATTTACAAAGGGCTAGTTTGTTTATGAATAGGCTCCCACAGAGGTTTTCAAATTGCTTGGTGCAGCTCCTTGAAGGGATAGGGATCCAGGAGTGCTAACTGTGGGGGAGCAGTGGAGAGTCCATATAAATATATATTTATGTGTATGAATTCATAGAGAGACGCATTCAAGGATGGGTAATAAACTGTTAATGGGTAAACATCTCAGGATAGAAGAATTTCAAGTGAACTTTCTCTTTAATCTCAAATTATTTTCAATGAGAATATGTAACTTGTTTTTCATCACAGGAGGGAAAACTAAGAAAAAGTTGACTACGACAAGAGTCTGAGACAATCCAGGAAAAGGCCTCCAGGTATAGAAACATGCCCAGATTCCTTAAGAGTGCAGGACATCAACCCCACTGGAGGGTCAGCAGACTCAGAGGCATAGAGGAAAATCAAGGGGGAGTCAAGAGGAGGAAACTGATGAAAGCCAAAGTGAATCAACTATTTGAGTGAAAACCCCCAGGGCTGAATAACAGTGTATCTCCCAGCTGCAGAGATAATGTGGTTCCCATCATCATATCAGGGTAGGACGGGGGGGTATGAATGTTGGCAGCATAGTGTTTCACACGAATGTACTCACTTGGCCTGAATCTTAAAAAGAAAATGACCCAAACAAAGACATCACAGGTCAGAATTTGAAAAGATAGCCAGGAACAAAATTTCTGTTTAGTGGTAATTTTACAAAGCAGACTTTCTAGAAAGCTAATTTTCAAATTTGTAGGGGGAGGGTAAGAAAGCATGCTATGTATTAGATTAAGCTATTCAAAAAAGATATATTTCTAGTTAGCTTCAGTTCAGCATTAGTCTTTTAAATAAAAATTCATAGTTCAAGTTTGATGGTTATAGCCACATGCAAACTTTTTTTAAGTATAATTAATGCTATAATGAAGACTCATCTATTAAGAATGGATTAGAGTAGCTAATATTCTCCAGGAGAAGGTAGAGGGGTATCATAGATGAGCATGCCATATATTCTAAAACGTTCCTTGAAAATGTTTAAAACAAACTCACATTTAAAGCACTTCTATTACTGAGAAAATTAAGTCAAATATAATGCTAAATAATTGGGGCATGGCTTTACTAATACTACTAGTTGAGTGGTGTATAATACTGCAGAACAAGGGAATTTCTAATTGATTTGGTCTAGTTTGAGCTAATTATCAAAACCAAAATTATTCAAACTTCTACAGTGTTAATTGATTCAGTATATTATACAATCTAATTTATAACTGTAGCCTCTCTCTTAAGAGTATCCAACTCTTGAACTCTCTCAAATTGCTAAACACTTTCCTATATTCAAACAACGCAGGGCCTTGAGACTTTTGGGTGCTGCCTTGTGGCAAATGTGGCCCCTGCCCTCATGGACACACAATCTGGAGCAAGGGAGGGAAGTCAAAACGCTAGAATGTTAGAAAACCATCAATTTTATATGTGAACACTAATACTAGTACTATAACATGTATCATATGTACAGTCAGGCCAGCCTGTGTCACCCGACAAAAGCGTCCAGTCAGAAAGTTGGAACCAGTATTTCTCAGGCAATGAATTTTGGTTTGAATCAGTGATAATGAAGAGTCTGAGAAAAACATAAACCTTGATGCTGCTAATATTCATCAATGAATTACCTAGCAGTACTGTTAAATTATTTGTAATTCAAAAAGCCTCTTTTGTTTGGAAAGACATTAATTATTACTACAACCCATTCTAAGGCTAGCTAGTAGTTACTGATAAACTGTACCCAAAGGAACAGTATTTTAGAGGATACAGAAGGATAAGAGAAAAATCCAGTAGCGTTTGGAGTTACCAATGCAAATTCTCAACAGAGGCCGGGCATGGTGGCTCACGCCTGTAATCCCAGCACTTCAGCAGACCAAGGAGGGGGCGGATCATTTGAGGTCAGGAGTTCGAGATCAACCTGGCCAACATGGTGAAACCCTGTCTCTACCAAAAAATACAAAAAATTAGCCAAGTGTGGCCATGCACGCCTGTAATCCCAAATTACAGGGTGGGGGTGGGGTGATGCTGAGGCAGGAGAATCACTTGAACCTAAGGGTGCGGAGGTTGCAGTGAGCCCGAGATCACGCCACTGTACTCCAGCCTGGGCGACAGAGCAAGGCTCCATCTCAAAAAAAAAAAAAAAAAAAGGAAAAGAAAATTCTCATCAGAACAGTAATAGAAAATAATAGCTCTGCATAAAGTGGTGGGACAATGTAATTCACAATCACTATTCAGTAATACGCAATTTGTCACTACTTGAGGAGAAAACAATGACAATGATGAAGAATATAGCTGGTACTAAATCAGACTGAAAAATTCAAAATGTTAAAACAAAACAAAACAAAAAAGAAATGGATGATCCAGAACAGTTAATTCTATATTTTGAAATGACAATAGTAAGAAACCATTGTTTTTCATTCAAGATCATAAATTCATACACAACTATGTACCATAACCCTTTAGAACCCTTCTGGAAAAGTGTTATGTAAATTCACAGTGCTTCTGAGAGTATAAGAGAGAAAAATGTCCTCTTTGCTATGCTGCTCATGTGACTCTAGTCTAGAGGCTTGGAGACCTGGGCTCCCTCAAGTCTTGTTTTTACCATTAACTGGTTCTTAAGCAAGAACCAGCCTCTTAATTCACACTAGGAGATGATCTGTAAACGAATTCCTTTCCTGTTCAACTATGAAGTTCAAATGAGATAATATATATAACCTTAACTTTGAAAACTATAAATGTCTCACAAAAGCACAGTATTACCTGTGAGAGTGCATGTGTCTACATGTACAGTTGTGTACATGTGATGGTCCAGTGGAAAATAAAAACTTCAGAATAACAGTTATAGTAAACCTGTACTGAGCACCAGTTATGTGGTAGGTACTGAGCCATTTTCCTGCATGATCTCAATTAGTCTTTTTTCTTTTACATTTTATTTTTAATTGACAAATAATTGTATTAAGTCTTTGTAACAGCTTTATGAGGTATGAACCATTCACTACCTTTCTCATTTTATTTATTTATTTATTTATTTTTTTTGAGACGGAGTCTCACTCTGTCGCCCAGGCTGGAGTGCAGTGGCCGGATCTCAGCTCACTGCAAGCTCCGCCTCCCGGGTTCACGCCATTCTCCGGCCTCAGCCTCCCAAGTAGCTGGGACTACAGGCGCCCGCCACCTCGCCCGGCTAGTTTTTTGTATTTCTTAGTAGAGACGGGGTTTCACCGTGTTAGCCAGGATGGTCTCGATCTCCTGACCTCGTGATCCGCCCGTCTCGGCCTCCCAAAGTGCTGGGATTACAGGCTTGAGCCACCGTGCCCGGCACCTTTCTCATTTTAAATACGAGATACCTGAAGCCTAAAGAAGTGAAGTAACTTGTCCCAAATTAAACAGAGCTAGTGTATGTGACTCCTGAGTGTATGCTCTTAACCACTGGGAAATAACTAAACATACAGGTATAAAATGAAGAGGCTTGGAGTGTGGCTTTCCGTTTGTTCATTCTGAATCTCTAGCACATCACAGGAGTGCCTGAGTTACAGCGAGAAATGTGTGTGTTTCCACCAACACCTTTTATGATAACCAGCAAATTCTGGACTTGAAGGATAAAAAGAGAAATCTTTTACATATCAATAAGCAAAGAGGGAATCCAGAAAGAATGTACCCTTTTTATTATAAAGGATAGTTGGCAATGAGAAACTGGAACCTTAAAAAAATGCAGACATCCTTTCATTGTTCCTATTCAAACTGAATCAACTTTATCAGTTCAATCCTGTTTGGTGGAAATCAAACCAAAAGAAAATGTAAAAGCATTGCTTGGAAAGCTAATATAACATTCTTCAGGCATTTCTGATTAACCAAATGCCAATGAGATGTGGATGTAAAACCAGTGATAAATGAGGAATTTCACAATGAATAATAAAAAATAGTTTCAAAGGCAGGCTTAGATTCTCGTTTTTTAACCATCAATTAAAAAAAAAAAGTCATCCTGACCATAAAAATTTTGGTACCACCATATATGTACCCCCCTAAACATAAATAAACTTACCTTTGGTTTTTTGATCAGCAGCCTGAAAAAAAAAAAAAAGAAAGAAACTCTTTAGGAATAATGTGTAGAATGTACACATCTATGAAAGTTTATAAGCAAACTTTTAGTATTGAAAATTTTTAAAATGAGTTTTTGCCCAGTTAATTTATGACAATTTATTAGTGGGAAAAATGTGTAACTGTCTACATGCCGTTGATTTCATATCAATATTAATCTAAAGGCACAAAATTCTATCTGGAGCTCATTTAAACTCTGTAATTTTAACAGGCTCTAACAGGTATACAGTTTAAACTACAAGATACATTAAACTAGGTAAGAACAAAGACAAATGGCATAACTTGGTATTTTATAAGCCAAAAAATTCAAGCTTGACTATAAAGTTTACAGTAGGGCTTTTATTTTTAATTTTTACTAATAGGATTCATAAAAGAACATTTGCCAAAGCTGCAAAAACAAACAAACAAACAAACAACATTTCTAGCTTTTCTAATAAGATCAGTTGAATGGCCCTTTCTTCATTTATTAGACATGGTTGTTCAGGACAGTTCATTTTAAGTAGAACAACATGGACACATGTTACTACCAGCAACTAAAACACAGCTTCCTTAAAACACAGCTCTAACACTTCCACTTCCAAGTTAGACATTTATGGTTGTCACCTGTATTTATTTCACTGGTAGAATATCTATTATTTGATAATTATAGACTTGGCGTATTGATTTAAAATGTAACAGAATGAAACCTTGTCATGTAATGGCTATGATGATGCAAATGAGACACACAATGATACAAAGACAATGAAGTAGGAACTTCAGCCAAACCTTTTTCTGAGCACCTTCCTTCTTTTTCTTTTCTTCCTGCTTTTTCTTTTTCTTTTCTTCCATCAAACGTTCCTCTTCTTGTGTTTCTTGCTCTTTCTCCCTATTAAATACAAAGAAAACTAGTATAAGTTTGATGATCATGTTAAGTCAAACAATGAAAAAGTATTAGCCGCTTCAAGTCTTAAGTCAGAATTTCGCATATGGAATACAGAAGGACCCTCTGAAAAGGTGCTAGAAAGGGACACTTCCCTAACAGCACTGCAGGTTGCCCTGACTTCTTCAGTAGCCAGCTGTCTCATTCATTCAGCCCACATTGTTGAACACTAACCCATCATCAGGCATTGCTGGGGATAAAGGCATGATATGGAGTAAGATACAACTCCTACACTCAAATAGTCTGTATTTGAGAAACACAGACCAGTATTACTCAAAGTACTATCTCAGGGACCACCATCATTAGAATCATCAGGGTACCTATTAAAAAACATAGATTCCTAGTTTCCACCTTAGCAAAACCAAATCAGAATCTTTGGAGGTGATTCTTATGCACGCTATAATTATGTTTGTTTGATAAGCCAATTTTATTAAAAATAAAGATTCCACACAGCATGGTGAGCTAGTATAAAGATACACTGGGACACAACATAGAGCAATTCTGCTCAGAAGGGGTCACAGCAGCCTATGAGCTAGTGCTGAAAACCTGTAAAGGAGTTTGGCTGGATAGGGTGTTATGTCAGTGACCGAGTCATCGACTATTTGCTCCAAAGTCACCCTTAAACACTTGCTCTGCAATAATGATGGAGTTCCTTTAAACAAATCTCCTTTCAGTGAGTACAACATGGAGCTTTCTCAGTAGAGGGCACCCTAGGGACACTGCAGGACGAAGGTGCCCTTCTGCTGTTTCTAGCTGCTGGGGGAAGTGGGGGTAGGCGTGTGGGTGTGAGGCCACCCTGCCACGGCTCCAGCCATGGGCCCAGCATGGGCGGTTTCTCAGCAACCTTGTGGCTCTGGTGTGGTCTAGTGTCATCTTCTCATGACCATATCAACACAGACACTGTGGGCTCAGGTCTTCTGTCACTCACCCCATCCACAGATTTGTCCCTTGTGATCCTCCCTAGCCTTGGGGAGGGGCCTCCTTCCAAAGTTGGTCCTTCCCTGGACACTTTCCTCAGGCCTAGGTACCATATAGTTTTCTATAGCTACCCTTTTATCACAGTTTAATTATTCCTTAAATCAAACTTTCCTTGTCTATATCACTGTGTAGTTTCTAAATCCTAGTTGGACCCAGACTGATACAGACAGGAAGGATTTAACACACTATGCAGAAGTAAAAACATACACAAAAGTCTCAGCAAAACATCATCATCCACCCATGAATGTTTTGAATTTATTAATTTTGGAGTTTTTAATTTGTAAATGTGTTTTCTATACAACTACATGCATAAGGAATTTCAATCTAGTGTCAGCTAATCCATATTTAAATAACTATCATAAGAAAAATTTAAATTACATGGTGGTGGGTGTGTCTTAATGAATATTTTTCTTTAAACAGTGGTTCTCAGTCTTTGTCCTTCAGAATTACCTGAAGAGCTTCAAAAATCTCCAATGGCTGCAACCCATGCCAGGGAAATCTCTGGGAAAGGAACTCGAGCACTGGCAGTTTTTAAAGCTTCCAGATGTGACTCCATTTTCAATCAAGGTTGAGAAAACACTGTTTTTAAAGGAGGTGTGCACGTGTATCCAGTTTGGAAAATGATTATTCATTATATTAGATGATACCTTCCAGGGATGTTTTCATGCTAAAAGGCACAGAGACACCAAGAAATCTGCACTTATAGCCTTCTCATAAGGGACAGGCAACCCCTGTGAGTGATGGTTTTGCTATTATCAGGCTGAAGCTAAAATCTAGGGAAAAAGTGAACAAAAACCAAGCACATAGTAACTGGCCACTGCTATTGTTATATTTTCTTAATCTACAGCACAATAAGACCCTTAAGCTACCTCCCAATATTACACTTAATAAAGTAGACAATATAAGCTAACTTTTAAAAGATATTTAATAAATGGAATAAACATGATTTTTGCTTAATTCTATTAATCTACAAAGTAGTTAGAGCTAGCTATTCCCTCAGCAACACAGTTCAGATTTTACTTTAATGGTAAAATAGAATGTTGTAAATAAAGAGCCCAAGTAGCCATGAGATCTCACTTTCTTACCTGTGTTCATGTTTATATGACAAAGCCTAATTCAGATATTTGCTCTTTAACAAAGTTTCTCTAATGTCCCCCTAGCTGCTTAGCAGCAATCTCTTCTAGCTCCAATCCTGTGTTCAATTTCTGCTATTTTTCATTAATAATTTTTTAAAATATCAACATCTAATCACATTTTTACTTTATAAATAGAGTTTTGGGTATCTTTAAGAAACTTCTATGATTATTTTTCACTTAATGATATATTGCAGTATGCATGGGGAGGCTAAGTTTGTTCACATCTCTACATGATACGCTTAATGCTATTTCTTGATTCATTTTTAATTTTTATTTTATTTTTTTGAGACAGAGTCTCACTCTGTCACCCAGGCTGGAGTGCAGTAGCACAATCTTGGCTCACTGCAACCTCTAACTCCTGGGCTTAAGCTATCATCCGACCTTGGCCTCCCGAGTAGCTGCGGTTACAGGTGGGCGCCACCACACCCAGCTAATTTTTGTATTTTTGTAAAGATGAGGTTTCTCCATGTTGCTCAGGCTAGTCTCAAACTTCTAACTCAAGTGATCCACCCACCTCGGCCTCCCAAAGTGCTGGGATTACAGGTGTGAGCCACCAAATCCGGCCTAATCTGAGACCTTAACAGTTTAATTCCTGTAATGACGACTGTGGATTTGGCTCTTATATCACACTCATCACTATTTTTAGTTAAATCAATAAACGGCATCTACTTTATAAAGAATATGCAAATGTGGTTGGGTGCTGTGGCTCACATTTGTAATCCCAGCACTTTGGGAGACCGAGGTGGGCAGATCACTTGAGACCAGCCTGGCCAACATGGCAAAACCCCATCTCTACTAAAAATACAAAAATTAGCCGGACGTGGTGGTGCCTGCCTGTAGTCCCAGCTACTTGGGAGGCTGAGGCAGGAGAATCACTTGAACCGGGAGGTGGAGGTTGCAGTGAGCTGAGATCACACCACTCCACTCCAGAGGGAGACTCCATCTAAAAAAATATGTAAATGTTTGCTACAGAACTACGTAGTATACTGTGATTACATTTTATTTTTTGTGTAACTTTTTTCTACAGCTCCAAATTGTTCCTTCTTTTCCTCTGTTTTCCTGGCAAAAATTGTTTTTGTTTTTTATGCCTCTCTTCTCACCTCAAGTTAAAAACAGCACTCTTAGACCCCCTTTCCAGAGGCTTCAGCGCAGCTCTGTCTGGGGTGGGAGCACTCTGCTAGAGCTTTCTTACAGCCTGAAGTTACATTTCTTTGTAGTAAAATAGATATTACATAACACTTACCATCTTAAGCATTTTAAAATATAAGTTCATTAGTGCTATATTCACATTGTTGTACAACCAATCTCCAGAACTCTTTTCATCTTGCAAAACTGAAACTCTGTCCCTATTAAACAGCAACTCTCCATTCCCCTCTCCCCAGCCACCACTCTACTTTGTCTCTATAAATTTGACTACTCCAGGGACCTCACTGTGGTTCTGAGTTGCAATTCCTTAATGTTTAGTGACATTGAGCATCTTTTCATATGTAGTTGGCCATTTGCATATTTTTAAAGGAGTCTATAGTTATTCTCTTATCATAAAACTTCCGTTTGGATCACCGCATGATTTCTATCCAACCCAGGCTGATACAGTGGAAAGGTGGAACAGATTAAGCAGGAGCAATGGTACATATAACAGACATCATCACCCACCCATTAATGTTGATACAAATTTCTTAACTCAGTCATCCCATGACTACTTCTCCTTAATTTACTCCCTCAATTCGGTGAAAAACATTCAAGTATCTTTTCCAGAAAGGGTGGGGAGAAGTCAATTTTTAGAGGCAATGCATGTCTAAAGATAGTTTCAGGGTACCTTTCTATGTGACTGGTGGCTTGGCTTGGCTGAGTATAAACACTCCAGGCTGAAGGTCAGTTTTGAAGACCTGGTGTCACTGTATGCTAGCATCCAGTCACATTCAAGAGAAATATGATGTCATTCTGCTTTTCAGTCCTTTTTAGGTGATTTTTTTTTCTTTTTTTAAGACAGGGTCTTGCTCTCTGACCCAGGTTAGAGTATGGCTCACTGCAGTCTCAACCTCCTGGACTCAAGTGATCCTCACCTCAGTCTTCTGAATAGCTGGGACTACAGGTGTGCGCCACCACATCCAGCTAATTTTTAAATTTTTCGTAGAGATGGGGTCTTGCTATGTTGCCCAGTCTGGTCTCAAATTCCTGGGCTCAAGCAATCTCCTGCCCTGGCCTCCCAAAGTGCTGGGATTACCAGTGTGAGGCACCAAGCCTGGCCATGCTTTATTTTTTCCACTTGATCCCTAGGGTTCTGAAATTCCAGGGTGATGTGTCTTTTCTCCCCCATTATTTGTGTGTGGCATTTGGCTGATGCTTTTAGCTCATACCTTTCAGTTCTTTATTTTCTTGAAAACACCTTCCTTCTGTTTCTAAATAACAACATACTGAACCTCCTGGATTGATCACCTGTAACTGTGTTGTTTCTCTTATGTTTTCTACTCTTTTTTAATTGGTGCTTCTATCTTGAGGGTGCTTGATTCAACTTGATCTTCTAATCCTTCTGCTGAGTTTTTTATTGTGATGTTTAAAATTGTTAACTTTCTTGTGCTCTTGAATGCTCCTTTTCCACAACACCCTCTTCTTGTTTTAGGTAAGCAAAATCATCTCTATTATTTTCTCTGAAAATCTTCTAAGTTTTCTGCATATCTTTGTTCCTTCCCTGGATGCCTCTTCCCTTAGATTCTCTCTGATCTGAAAGCCTTTCCACAACTCTGTAGTAATCCTTGGTTGTCTGTTCAGGCACTGAAATACCAATTAGGGGCTTTGTATGTATGGGCTGGATTTCCTCCACGGTGGGTTCTGCTTTAGGGATATTAGGTAGGGAACTGGCTGTTTTACTAGCGCAGCCTCAAATGCCAAAACATGCAGTTTCCCCCCCGATCACCAGGGTGCTATAGCATTAGCTAATAGACCCTAACCACCCAGAATTGCTCCACTGCTAAAATTTTAGATGCCACTATCCCACATTCTGACCATAACTTCCTATTGTTATCACTATTTCCACAGCACCTATTTTTTGTCCTCACTGAATCTTCCCATTTCCTGACTCTTCCTTTTTCTTCTAAGCTATTTTAATCACTTCTTTTCCTACAGAGTCTACACCTCAAACCCATCTCATATGTTCACTAATTCAATCACTGAGGAACTACACAACTAACATGCGCTATTTGTTGTAGTAACCACCAGGGACGAAAAGAAGGATGGAGGGAGGGAGGTGGGGACCGATTCATGTAATAAGTATTTTCTGAATAAAAGCTTTGTTTATTTTTGTAAACAGAGATGGCATTGTACTATGTTGTCCAGGCTAGTCTCGAACTCCTGGCCTCAAGTGATCCTCCCAAAGTGCTGGGATTACAGGTGTGGGCCTCTGCACCCAGCCTGAACAATAGCTTTATAAGTGCTCTGGGATTATAGCAGGAAGCAAGATAAGAATACATACACTTTCAAGGATATTTACATAAATGAGTAAAACAAATTATCGCTATTACAACGACAACAAGTACAAAATGCAGTGAGAATGTGACAAGATGAACATCTGCATCTGTCTGGGCACTGGCCTCCTGCTTAGGCTATTTTTCTGTTATAGTTGGGGAGCCAAATGTCCTGGCTTTAAACAAGATTATGAGCTTCCTCCGGCCTCTGGGCTATAAGTGCCTTGGTAGGAGGACTCTGTCTCTGCGGCCCTGAGAAGAATCTGTTACCCTTTAGGGCATTTCTGGTACCAATTTCTGGTATATAATCTCAGCTGAAATTTACAGTGCAGAAAATCTGTAAGTTTCTCTTTCAAGGAAAACTTTATTTTCTGATATGATCAAGTAGTATTTAAAAAGTTACTGTCTACCTTGCACAGTAAGATTATAAATTTGGATTTGAAAAGTGTTTTCACCTACTAAAAGAAGAAAAAAACAAATGTATCAATTAAACGGAGAGTCAATTCATATTTTTTCTAAGTTGTAAAATAAATTTATAAGTCAAGAAGCAAGGAGAATAAAGAATAAAGAAAAGGAATGGCAAGGCTGGGAGAATTTTACTTTTTAATCACAGAACATTTTCTTTTTAAAATTACGTTTAAATATACATGATCAACATACATTTGTAAATATAATCTTATCGTGCTTTTCCCCCCAGGACAATATTTGCTTTCCTGTTGCTGACATGCTTGGCATCCCTTACCCACTCTTTCTCCCCCTTCCATATCCATGTCAAATATCTCCTCCCCATGATGACCCACATTAAAACCACCTCGTTCATATCTTTCCGTTTTTGTCCCTGCTCGTGTAACTGTATGAAAACATAAATACTTATACATTTTTACAAACATTTTATTGGATCATTGTTGGCATAACTGGTATTATGTTATAGAAACTTTTTTGCATCTTGCTGTTCTCATTCAATACTTGCAGGGAAGGAGGATCTCCCTTCTCTCTCCCTCCCCCTACTGAGAGGTCCAATCTGTTATTTCTAATGGCTCCATAATGTACCATGGGGCAAATGTTATCATATTATTCAGTCATTCTTCTATTCATACATATTCACTTCCTTTCCAGTTTACTGCCACTGCAAAGAACTCCAACTGCCCTACCCAGCTCTGCTGAAGAGAACAGCATCCCTTCGATTGGTGTTTCAGCTTATGTTTCAGTAGCAATGGGAACTAGGTAAGGAGGAAATCTGATATGGGCTCAACTGCTGGGCCCTGAGCAAGTCTGAAGGGCCAAATTGGATATAAATTACTATATCTCATATGGTGAGGCATACTATAATGGATCCCTCTGTACTGAGTTTTATTAGGAAGAAAACGTTTTTTAATAATATGGGTTTTCCATTTGTTTCTTTTATTCTCAAGTAATTTAGCAAACACAAGATTAGGAGGCTCTGGGTAGAAAAAGGAGCAACACTCATATTTTGGAGGCAACTAGGAGGAGGAAGGGGTGAGAAGAAGATTTCCCACAAATGGGCCTCTGTGGGTATCATTTTGGTGTTTCTAGTTAAACTGTAGATTTTCCCAGAGAAACAATGATTTACTTTTGTTTCAGAGGGTCTGATGGAGAAAGAGAAATAATGATTCAAAAGGTGAAATTATATAGGTAGACTGGGAATCCAGTCACCTCATGCAAAACTATTCTGGATGAAAAATGTTACAAATTACCAGTCTTTTTGTTAGTTGATTACTTCCTATATTTGTAAAAGAAGAAAATTCAATAAAAGAGGGCAGGGGCCTATTTTTGTCTTTGAGGTTTAGTTATCAGACATTGTAAATGTTTCTCATCCTTAGTTTCACCTACAAAGAACACCATTGCCTATATACTCTGAAGTTATACTGGCTAGACTTCAATGTCATGTCATCAAAATATTCACTAATTTGTGCGTGGGGGGGGGAGCGGGCAGAGGGAGAAGGAGAGAGAGTGTGTGTGTGTTACATGCCACTATTTTGAAACTGACTAATTCTATTAGAATTTCCTTTCACTGTTTATGTTAGGAAGGGCTGGTAAAATGTTATCAGACAAAATTAAAAAGAGAAGGGATGGAAATGGTATGCTATGCACTTGTCATAGAAATAGTTAAGGTCTTAATTTATTCAACATGTATTTGACTACCTGCTATGTGCAGGAAATATTTGCTAGACTTTTGTGGACAGTATGAGAAGGATAAGACAAAATAGTCTCAGCCTTGAGCATAAAATCTAAAAGGAAAGACAAGGTAAAGCTTTAATTATATTTAAAACTCTATAGACTATGGAAAGAAACAGAATAGAGAGTATGCTTGAGATTTAGAGTCACAAGGACTGGATTCTAAAGTGAAGTCAAGTCACTGGTATAGAGAAGGTCCAAAGCCCGTAAGCCAGCGTATCAGATGGACTGCCTATAAGAATGCTTAAGTCGCTCAGCACGACACCTGGACTGGGGGTGGAAAAGGCACTCATTGCCAAATGGCTCTGACCAACAGGACCAGAAGTTGTGAAGAAGACCTGTATTTGACAGCCTCTACAGTCTTCTGATTTCCACATTTTTGTATAATCCCTTCCTGTGGAGCACGACAGAGACCAGCAACTTGCTTCTAGTCATTCAAATATGGCAAAGGTGTATGTCACTCCTCGGCTATGTTACATAAGACTCCAACTTGCTAGCAGACTGGCTTTAGAGTCTCCCTCTTCGCTGCTGGTTTTGAAGAAACAAGCTGTCATGAATCCTACTGCTGCAAGGAATGGCATTCAGCCAGCAGCCTGAGGAAGCCTGGATACCAACCGCTCACCAGCAGAGCCTCCAGATGAAAACAGCCCCTGGCCTTGACTGCACAGCTTTGCAGAGGGCCCAGGTGAGTACAGCCTCCCGAACCCATAGAAACCATGCAATGGATGTGCACTGCTTTAAGCCACTACATTCAGTGGTATTTGTTACACAGCATAGCAAACTAAACCAGGTGGTGATGGATTCAGGCCTTCTGGGGCTGGGCAAGATGGATTATACCAGCTATAGCCTCTCTCCTGCCAATTACAACAACAAAAAACTGGACAAAGTACAACATAAACACAAACACATAAATAATAAAAAGTAACAAAAGTAGGTGGTTTGGGGAGAGGAGTTAAATGTAGGGAAGGCAATCTGTGTGCGGGTAACTTTCTCAATTCCTTCTCTCAAAGCTTTGCCCAGGGAGTGGGTCCCAATCACAGCCACGCTGTAGCAGGCCTGGTACTGACACCTACAATAGAGAGAAACCCCATCTTTCTCAGCAGAGGACTAAAAAAAGGAGCACCCGTGAGCTGGACGTATCCCAGGAGAGTCAGGGATCCCAGAGAGAGATCAGCTAGAAAAGGGAATCCCCCAATTCTGTGTACAGACCTTCACCATTTTGGGCTTACCTTTGAGTTATGCATTTATGGGACAGACCCAAAACAGCAGAACAAAGGCTGTGAGATATGAACTACGATGACAACACCCCCCTCCCCCAAGCCTCAGACTAACTCCTACATGTGGGCCAGGTCCAAAGCAGCATAGTGAGAGCCTAGTACTGAGCTGACATTAGAAGCCTTGAACCCACCCAGGCTGACTGCCTACTAAAACAAAAACAATACAACAAACCAGCATTTTCTAGAGGAGTCTGATAGTACTAAGAGTCTATATGGCATATTCAAAATGTCCAGGATAAAGTCCAAAATATCTCCTCATACAAAGAACCAGACTTTGTAGCCAACTATCAGGGCAAAAGACAACAGACGTCAATGGCCAGACGACCCAAGTTTTGGAATTATCAGACAATGGTTTCAAAGCAGTTATTATAACTATGCTCCAGGAGGCAAATAAAGATAAATACACTTGAGTAAACAAATAAAAATTTAGAACTAAAAAACTAAAACATCTGAATTTAAAACATCATTGGATAGGCTCAAGAGAAGAATGGACATGAAAGAGGAAAGAGTATGTCAACTTAACAGAGAAATAAAAATTACTGAATCTGGAAAACAAAGAGACTAAAAAAATGAACAGAGCCTCGGGGACCTGAGGGATAATACTAAAAGACCCAACATTCATGTCACTGGAGGCCCAGAGGTGGAGAAGGAACATCAGTGAAGAAAAAAAATACATAAATTTATAAATTCAAAAAGCTCTGTGAATACCAAACAAGATAAACTCAAAGAAAACTATACTTGGATATAACAGATACTAAATGTAAGCAGCCAAACTCAAAAGGCTATGTTGCGTAGGGTCTATTTATTTATTTATTTATTTATTTATTTATTTTTTGAGACGGAGTCTCACTCTGTCACCCAGGCTGCAGTGCAGTGGCCGGATCTCAGCTCACTGCAAGCTCCGCCTCCCGGGTTCACGCCATTCTCCTGCCTCAGCCTCCCGAGTAGCTGGGACTACAGGCACCTGCCACCTCGCCCGGCTAAGTTTTTGTATTTTTAGTAGAGACGGGGTTTCACTGTGTTAGCCAGGATGGTCTCGATCTCCTGACCTCGTGATCCGCCCGTCTCGGCCTCCCAAAGTGCTGGGATTACAGGCTTGAGCCACCGCGCCCGGCCTTGGGTCCATTTATATAATAGTCTGGAAAAGGCAAAATTGTAGGAACTGAAAATAGACCAGCAACTATCGGGGGGAGGAAGGGACTGGCTACAAAGGGGCAGTGCAAGGGAGTTGTTCTGTTGGGCGACGGAATTATTCTGCATCTTCACATGATGATGGTTATATGGTTGTATGCATTTGTTAAAACTCACGTTAACTGTACACCAGAGAGTGAATGGTACTACAAGTAAACTTTAAAAAGTGAATAAAAGGAATGACAGAAAACAAAATTTAAAAAAATTATAAATGGTTATGGTGGGAAGGGTTCAGGAGAATATTGAATCCTTCCCTCATGTCTTCCCTCCACCCTGATTCCCGGCCTGATGAGAAGTGGTTTCAACGAAGTGAAGACAGTATGTGTTGGGGGCATTGAGGAGGGCGCAGGGCTAAAGATAAAGGTCTTTGTTAACCAGAGGACCATGCACCATAAGGCTCGGGGGAAAGATCTGGAGAAAAGGATGAGGAAACTTCAGAGCAGCACTGGGATTTGATTACTAGTTAGGAAGAGATGACAGCAGGGACATATACTTTGGAAGGATGGTGAAGAATCACGGAGATCAAAGAGAGGTATGACAAAATCAGTTGGTCTCAGGTATTTCAAAGGAATCCTGATATTATTTTCATTTTAGAGTTAATACAGATTTCAGCCCAGATTTAATTATTGGGACTCACTATCATGGCTAAAATGAAACAAGACAAAGCCCAGCAGCCCAGTATGGAGTTACTGCAGCCTGAACTGACCGAACTTCTTAAGAAACAGCGTCTCTTGCCTCTCACCTTTTAAACATCTTACGGTGCTTCTTGTCTAGCCACTGACATAGGTATTCCACCTCCTTGTTTCACCAATGTCTTTCTATATTATCTTCTTCCATTTGGTTTTTTGTCACAGAACAAGTAATGCTTCTCATTTTGGTTGGCTGTCTCTGTGAAATAAGGTTGATGAACTGTCTGTTACTTCGCCACTCAGCTTTCTTTCCTCCTTTCCTCCTCCCATTGGTATCTGTATCCTGATTTTCCTCTCACCCACAATCTGTGGACTTAGGGGCCGTGGCTCCAGGGATGCATTTTGTGTCTGACTAATAGAAGGGCACAGCGTCCCCTGGGCCACGGTGCTCAGATTCAGGGATGACACTGGATGTGAACCAAACAGAATCAGAGGGCTGGAAGTTACTGTAACCAAATGAAGCCAACACCAAAGAAGGGAACTAAGAAATGGAGAGAAAAACTAAGTGTCCGTGAGGTATGCCCTTTGAGTCCAGGAATAAGCTGTTTTTGCAGCCTGGTATCTCAGTGCCTTGCCCTCCCCTGACCAAGGGGTGGGCATGAGACTCATACTAGGCTAATCAAGACACATCTTGGAATAGGAACTCTGAATTGAAGTGGCATACAGCTGGAGTGGATTCACTGCACTGACTGTGCCCTACAAAATCTGCCATCAGTGCCTGCTACCTGGATTCTCTAGGCTGCACGGGTTGTGTCCTAGTTTTTCAGCTTGTCCTTCAATTTTGTCATCTGTTATCACATCCTTCCAAATGTTCCTCCTTTTTTCCCCCTTAAATTTGTACAGTTGCTTCCCACTGTCTGTAACCAAGAAATCCTGATAATGCAGTTTATCAACAATCTATTTATTTAAACCTAGGCTTACTCCGTCAGCACTGACTGGCTGCAGCATTATTTGATTATGATTTGTCTTTAAGTAGGTTCAGTAAACACTTTACCACTAACTTTAGCGTTGCTATATTAATATGTCCATTACAAATATGGGAGGATTGCTATTTGTGAGACAGCGTCTCGCTCTTTCTCCCAGGTTAAAGTGCAGGGGTGTGATCATAGCTCGCTGCAGCATCGAACTCCCGGGCTCAAGCAACCCTCTCACCTCAGAATCCTGTGTAGCTGGGACTACAGGTGCACATCACCACGCCTGGCTAATTTTTAAATTTTTTGTGGAGATGGTGTCTTGCTGTGTTGCCCACGCTAGAAGTATGGGAGTTTTAAGTACCATGTTGTGAAAACCTTTTCTTCATTTCTGAGTTTAAAGTCACCTCAAATTAAGTCAGAAAATGAGTGTAATTTTAATAGCATTCCACTTTCACAGTAAATTATATAATGATGTGTGTGTGTGTGTGTGTGTATGTGTGTACTTTAAATGTGCTAAAATAACAGAAGAAAATCTCCAACCAGTCTCTCAGATACAGTAGTCCTTGCTGGTACATCCTGGCCTACGTGTTACAGAGTGGTTATTAATAATGCTCAGGATTTCATTGTTTGCAAGAAATCCTAGGAACACGTATTCTGTAACCACTGATAAGCATAATGCTTTTCCCAAAAAAACTACTAAGGAGTTTGGAGGTGGAGATTTATATTGCCTCTCAGTGCCAAACTCTGCTTTTTGCCTGCTCTGTGAAAATGGATCTGTGACCTTTAACTATTTTTCCTTTGCCAGCTGGCATGACGTTCAACCTTTTCAGTACAGGGCACTAGAGAGACACAGCAGGAGAAGAGTTCTGCCTCCTGGCTAGAGTTCCCTGGCAGGATCCTGCAGGCACACTCCAGCCATGTCGCCACCCCTGCACAGGGGGTTTTGTAGCACAGTGCCTCTGGTGAGATGCCTTCCCATGAACTGCTTTCAAGTCCCATCAACACAGCATCACAGTGACTTCTCTGCCACCCTGTGAGCCATGGCTGTGATCTCTCACTGTATGTTCCACCTCAGGCTGGGGGCAGGGGTCTCCTCCTTATATCTGCTATTCCTGAATCCTCTAAGGCTTTCTTTATTCTGACTAGTCAATCCCTCATTATTCTAATCCTGTTACAGTTAACAATTCTTGACAGTCAACTTTCCCTGTTTACATAACTGTATGGTTTCTCTCTCTTGGCTGATGGAGGAGCCCATAAATTAGGGCTTATTTCAATCCTATCAATAAACTGGAGACTTTTAAATACTGTCACACCAATCAATAAATAAAATTCACAGATGTGCCTAAATGAAAAAATTACATCAAAGTATAAAACGACAAGCTGTATTTAATTAATAGCACAAAGACCTGAAATATCAACCCTGACAGATGGAGTGAAGTAATTATTTTTGCTTGAATTTGGCACTTGCCTTTTTTTTTTTTTTTTTTTTTTTAAAAAAAAACTCCATGGTATTTCTGTGTTCTGAAACTTGTGGCATTATTTGGGCAAGTTTAGAAAAGGTTCTCCTTCATAATTACAAAAAAGAAAGGATAGCTGGGCGTGGTAGCTCACACCTGTAATCCCAGCACTTTGGGAAGCCGAGGTGGGTGGATCACAAGGTCAGGAGATTGAGACCATTCTGGTTAACACGGTGAAACCCCGTCTCTACTGAAATACAAAAAAATTAGCCGGGCGTGGTGGCGGGCGCCTGTAGTCCCAGCTACTTGGGAGGCTGAGGCAGGAGAATGGTGTGAACCCGGGAGGCGGAGCTTGCAGTGAGCTGAGATTGCGCCACTGCACTCCAGCCTCGGCGACAGAGTGAGACTCTGTCTCAAAAAAAAAAAAAAAAAAAAAGAAATGACAGAGTCCCAGCACCAGATAAGCGTTGGTCAGTCACTGGAGTGATGAAATGGACCCTGGGGCAGTTATCAATATGAGAACTATATGAGAACCGGACTGCAGGTGATCCCCGGGGTGGCTTTCTATTCAAACATTTTGCAATTCTGTGAACTAAAAGGACTGTTAACTGTGTGGATTCAGTTTCAGGAGCCATTAAACTAACTTGTGTTCAAAGTTGGATTTTAATTTGGGAGAGCAGGTGAGCATACAAGACCTGGGCAGAAATAGTTTGATGACAATCTGCACAAGAGAAAAATCAAATATAAAAAGAGATGATACCACCATCTACCCAGTCCCTTGATCCAGAAAAATCTGTGAAGCCCAGGGTTTGCATGTGAGGATAACAGGAGTTTCAGCGGTTTACAATGGAGTAATAAGCTGATAAAGGACATGAATGTCTGCCTAAATAGTATCTTTTTTTTTTTTTTTTTTTAAATACAGTCTCAATCTGTCACCTAGGCTGGAGTGCAATGGCACAGTCTCGGCTCACTGCAACCTTTGCCTGCTGGGTTCAAGCGATTCTCCTGCCTCAGCTTCCTGAGTAGCTGGGATTACAGGCATGCACCACAATGCCCGGTTAATTTTTGTATTTTCAGTAGAGAAGGGGTTTCACCATGTTGGCCAGGTTGGGCTCAAACTCCTGACCTCAGGTGATCCACCCACCTTAGCCTCCTAAAGTGCTGGGATTACAGGGGGGAGACATGGTGCCCAGCCAATAGTTTCTATAATGAAACAAAGTAGAAAAAAAAGTGACTGATTATATTGCTGCAGGAAAAAACCACCACAGGTACTAAGAAGCTTGTCGATATTTCACATTAAAAATGTGAAATGTAAAAACTTAAATTTCATAAATGATGAAGAAAACGTTTTTTACCTGAAAAATATCAATTAACAGAAAAACACTTTAATTTTCTGTTTTCAAATACACAACAGGTTCAGATGCTGCCCACACCCTGCAGAAATTTAGATAGAGATCCTAAGCGAACTACCTCATAAAAAAAAAAAGTGTTCTAATTAAGTTTAGTCTTTAGTCGCTCATTAAACACAAAGCAGTATACTGATTACTGGAGCAAACTGAGATCACATTTGAGACTGTGAGCTGCATAGTCCCATACTTTGTAAACTAACCAGTATTTATTAGTTATAGCTCATTGTTTCTGTCCCTTAAACAACTTCCTGGAAATTACTATCTCAAATCAAAAACTAAAATTCAAAGCATAAAATTGGTATGAACTGTAAATCTAATAGTATGTTTATATACCAATCTCAAGAAGCAAATGTTTCCTATTACTCTCATAAAGTCAATGTACTGCTAATTGCTACCTTTAGGCTTTCTGATTTCTTTTAAAATGAAAAAAAGTGATAGGGCTGGACGCGGTGGCTCACACCTATAATCTCAGCACTTTGGGAGCCAGAGGCGGGTGGATCACCTGAGGTCAGGAATTCGAGACCAGCCTGGCCATCCTGGTGAAACCCCGTCCCTACTAAAAATACAAATATTAGTCAGGCATGATGGTGGGTGCCTGTAATCCCAGCTACTCAGGAAGCTGAGGCAGGAGAATCGCTTGAACCTAGGAAGCAGAGGTTGCAGTGAGCCAAGATCACGCCATTGCACTCCAGCCTGGGCAACAGAGTGAGACTCCATTTCAAAAAAAAAATGAATAAATAAAATAAAAATAAAAATAAAATAAGTGTAGAGTTTACCTCCTCCAAGACTTTAATGGAACCACATCTACTAATGGATTAACACGTACTCAGAGGTAACCTAAAATTTGCCAAATTATTTTACTATTTGATTCAATTCCTTTCTCTGTCCTTTAAGGATTCCCATTAGCCATAAGAACACATACCTGTTCTATAAGGGAAAACAAAGTTTCCCTACCATTCAGGTCTAAAAATAAGTTATTTCAGTGGGTACCTCACACAGGCGACGTAGTCATGCACTAGACAGCTTCTTCTTTGTGCTAGCATGTGTGTGCAAGGGTAGGCTTTATTAAATCATCTTTTGCAGCCTCTTGATAGCCAAAAAGCACCACGGGAAAACAGGGAATTTGCAAAAAGTCAGCAATTCTCTGGGGGGCCAAGGCAACACAGTCCAAGTGTGAAGGTTTCCAATGGTTTTGCTTAATCTTAAGATAAAACTTAGAAAATCAAACAATCCTCCATAAATACCAAGTTCCAACTGCAAAGATACTAGGGCAGCAGATAGTGTGAAGTGACAGTCTTTGGAAAAACTAATGGTAGCAAGAGCTGTCATTTGCTCAGCACTGGGCTCGTAAGGTCTTTCAAATAGATGTTTCCATTCACTCCTCAAAACGATCTTGTTGAGACAGGTATCACCTACATCTTCAAGGAGAGGATCAGAGGATGAAGCTCAGAGGACCTCTGTGTACAGACACAGACAGTAAGTGACAGAGCCACAGAGCCGTCGTCATTCAACTGAGGTTAGACTGAGTTCCAAGCATACACTGCATCCACTATACCACACTATATCCCTAAAGAGCACATATTCTTCATTGTGGTCCAAAAGTGACAGCCATATGCTTCAAACTTACAATGAACTGATGGTAAGGTTGACTTCATTTTTTGGAAATTGAAGAGCATAATCAAACAATTTCTTAGATATATATTAGAGTAAAAGCAAAGCTGCTATAACAAAGAGACCCCAAAATACAACATGCTCAAGATGTTTCTTCCCTGCAGTCCAGAGAGGCTGGCCAAGCATCCTCGTTCCAAGTTTGTTTTATTCACTAGAGGAAGGAAAAGAGGAATTGAAGAGCAAATCACTTCCTTTTTGGTTCATGCCCTGGAAGTTTATGTATTATTTCTGTTAACATTCAAGTGACCAGAACTTGCCCATATTGAGACACAAGGAAGGCTGGGGAAAATTTCTCTAAATGTGCCCATCTAAAACTTCTTTCAAAATGAAGATGTGGGGAGAATGCATTCAGGGGGTTAGTTAACCATCTCTGGAACCAATAGATAGCCTGCCCACCTCTACACATAGATAATAAATAATTTTTCTAAAACAAAACAGATACACATACAAATTTGGGTGTGTGACTTGAACAAACAATACATAAATCAAGCCCCTGAGATTCAACTCTACAGGAACATGATGAAAATGATTTTAGCCAGAACTTCTTCAAGGGATCAAGATATCATCAGTTACCTGCTACAGCTACAGAAAAATCCTATTAACACTTCTCCAGAATAACGAGCAACATACATCCTGGTAACCCTTACAGAATGAATTTGTTATAAAATATCAACTTTTATACCTAATCTACCTTCGAATATAAGATGCACCATTATTTTATGCATCACTAAGAAACAAAAATGCTGCCAATTATACCATGATACATACGCCATTGACTGTAAGACGCATGCCAATTTCAGAAATGTTAAAAATGGGAAAAACGTGCTTCTTAGAACAAATGAAATACAATGTGCCCCTGAAGTAACAAATCAAACTCATCAACCCTATGAAATTACTGAGTAAAAAACAATTAGATAATGGAAGACAAATTGTTATAGTTGCTAATAGGCCATACTTTATGGTGATAATATAGACAGACATTATATTGGGGCCACACCTACACTTAATGAATTAAAAAAAAACTTAATTCTATGGGAAAGACAGACAATTCCCTTCATAATACATTAATTACAGCATGCTAATAAGAAGTGCAGGGTGCTATGAGAGCACTTAAGAGGAAGGATTCTGGCTGGTCGAGAGGTCACAGAAGATTTCCTATGAAAGTGAGCTAAGTTCTGAAGGAGACCTGGTGGCACAGCAGGGGACAACATGCATGAAAGCTCTACAGTGGGAAGGCACACAGGATGTTTGAGAAACGGCAAGATGATGGGGGGGCCTAAAGGCTGCAGAGCAATGAAAGAAACGGCTAGACCCAGTCTGGTGGGGTAGACTTAGGTTAAATTTTTTTTGTCTTTATCTTCAGAGCAATGAGAAGCCAATGAAGAATTTTAAGCAAGGGAATAACAATCAGTTATTTACGAGATCATTCTGGCTCCTATGTGGAACAGATTACAAGAAGAGAAGAGTGGACTGGGGGAAACCAATGCGTAAGGCTACTACAGTCAATATAAGAGTTTAGACTTGGTCGTTTAGATCTGGGGATGCAAAGCAGGCTTGAACACTATTCAGAAGATAAAATGAACAGAACCGGGTGATGAATTGGATATGGGCATAAGGGAGAGGGAGGTGTCAAGAACAATCTGTAGGCTTCCCACCAGTGTGACTAAGTGTACGGTAGCACCATTCACTAAGATAAACACTGGAGAAGGACACGTTGAGTTTGAGATGCTTGAAACATTAAACTGGGGAAGGGAGCTGAATGTAAAATTCCAGAGTTCAGAGGAAAGATTCAGAGTGGAGAAAAACTTCAGGAGATGTCAATGCAGAAATATAAATCAAAGTGAGGGTTATAGCTGAGATCAGGTAGGAAGGGAGTTTAAGAGTAAACAGGAAAGAGGGCCTGAGATGGGGGCTTAAGCAACAGCATTTATAGATCAGGCCCATGGGGATGATTCACTCATTCGAACATCTGTCCATTATTTGGGCATCATTTATTTATTTTTAATTAATTAATTTTTTTTTTTTGAGACAGAGTCCCGCTCTGTTGCCCAGGCTGGATCACAGTGGCACGATCTCGGCTCACTGCAAGCTCTGCCTCCCGGGTTCACACCATTCTCTTGCCTCAGCCTCCCGAGTAGCTGGGACTACAGGCACCCGCCACCACGTCTGGCTAATTTTTTTGTATTTTTAGTAGAGATGCAGTTTCACCGTGTTAGCCAGGATGGTCTCGATCTCCTGACCTCATGATCCGCCCACCTTGGCCTCCCAAAGTGCTGAGATTACAGGCGTGAGCCACTGCACCCGGCGGGCATCATTTATTAATAACTGGCCACACAATGTGCCAGGCTTGATTTTAGGTGTAAGGATATCCAGTGACAAGATACGTAAGATCCCTATTATCAAGAGCTTACAGTGGGTAAACAAACAAAAACACAGGTAAATAAACAAAGTAATTTCAGTTTTTCATAAGTAATTTCATACATACTATGAAGAAAATAAAATTGGCATTGCAACTCAAATTCCATGACTGGCACTGATTAGCAGGTGAAGAGATTTCCCAAATGATGAGTTAACTACTGAGCAAGTCCCACACAAAGTACAACCTTCCCTGAATGTACATGACAGTTGCTTTCCCGAGTTTCCAGAAACTCAGCATATATTACAACAGCACAAAAAATTGTATACATATAAAATAGGTTCTGAGCTTCAGAAAATTTTTCACCTACATTATATCCAGAGGGAAATTTGGAAGTCATAACAGATGCACTAACAGTCTTTCTTGTATGGGAGTAGGTCCAGGCACAGAATACCTAGGATCTCTGGCTCCTACCTACTAAATGCCATTGTGCCCAACTTGAATCACATGACATCCCTAAACAAAAGTCCATCCTTCCAAAGGCCCCCTAAGGGGTTGGTCCCTCCGTTCTTCAGAACTGCCACTTTAAGGCAACAAAGTAACATTGTGTTAAGTAACACAAATTCCAAGAAATTCAGATGATCTGAGGTCTACATACTCATGACTTCTAGTTGTAGATACTTCCACCAGGTGAAAATTCAATCTTTCATTCAATACATATTTATTAAGAGTGTACTATATGTGCCACATGATGTTCTAGGTCCCTGCTTCCGTGGAGCTTACATTTTAGAAAATGGCAGCAAACACAACTACTTGAAGATGATCCAGAATATGACTCTTACATTTTAAATCTATATACCCTTGCATCTCTCAGGTAAAGTATAAAAAGTCTCCTTGAACATTAATGTTATTTTCCCCACTAACTGTTCTTCATTTCTAGGTACATGTACCATAAAATAGAATTTAAACATTTAGCACCCAAAGAATGACGTTCAACACTGAAAGAAACAACTGCATAGTTTCAAATTCCACTGAAACACTTTTAAAATTTGAAAACCTGTTTGAAATACAAATAATAGCCCCTGGTGGTAAAAATGCTAATTATAACCAAACTTTTGTGGACTCTAATAACTATGCTCAGATAAAAGAAGAGAAAAGCAAAAATGGAAGCTGTGAGTTTTTAACGGGGGGAATCATTAAAGTACAGGAACAATCTTCTGTGAGAACAGATTCACAGATGGGCAGATGAGAAGAAATTCTAATGCTGGGAAGAAGATGCAATGAAAGAAGAAATAGCTGGAAAATGTGTGTGTGTGTAGAGAAGACATTCTGATGCTGGGAAGAAGGTGCAATGGAAGAATAAATAGCTGGAAAATGTGTGTGTGTGTGTGTGTGGGTATGTATGTGAGTGTGTATAAAGAGACAGGGTCTCACTCTGCTACCCAGGCTGGAGTGCAGTGGTGCTATCATAGTTCACTCGACCTCCTGGGCTCAAGTGATGCTTCCACCTCAGCCTCCTGAGTAGGTGGGACCACAGGCATGACAACATCACACCCAGCTAAGTTTTTTAGTTTTTTAATTTTTTGTAGAGACAAGGTCCCAATTTTTTTTTTTTTTTTTTTGAGACGGAGTCTCACCCTGTTGCCCAGGCTGGTCTCAAACTCCTGGCCTAAAGCAATCCTCCTGCCTTGGCCTCCCAAAGTGCTGGGATTTCAGGCATGAGCCACTGTGCCCGGCCATAGCTGATAAAATATTTCTAATTGGCACAGTACTGCTGGTACACAGTTGACCACCATCTTAATTTACACTCTTAAAGAATGCTTACATCAGGCCGGGCGCGGTGGCTCACATCTATAATCCCAGCACTTTGAGAGGCCAAGATGGGTGGATAACTTGAGGTCTGGAGTTCGAGACCAGCCTGACCAACATGGTGAAACCCCATCTCTACTAAAAATACAAAACTTAGCCCGGCATGGTGGTGTGTGCCTGTCATCCCAGCTACTCAGGAGGGTGAAGCAGGAGAATTGTTTGAACCCGGGAGGCGGAGGTTGCAGTGAGCTGAGATGGTGCTCGTGCCACTGCACTCCAGCCTGGGCGACACAGTGAGACTCTGTCTCCAAAAAACAAACAAACAACAAAAAAAACTCTACAAATATAATTTGTAATGACAACAAAATATTTTGTGTTGATGGACCATAATTTACTTAATTCCCCCCTGCTTATTTAGGTGTTTCCTTTTAACACTGTTTTTTATCACTAATCCCCTTTGTTTATATTTGTTCCGTATTGGTGATTATCCCAGTTTGTTCTGTATTTGTGATTATTGTCTTAGGAGAGATTTCCTAAAACAGACTTCCTAAAACAAAAGGGTATAATTAAGGGTTTCATTACGAAACTGCTTCCAAAAGTATTTTAATAATCTGTAGTTTTATTAGCTAAACACAAGTGTGCTTATTTCACAACACTCTCATAAGCACTGAGTATTATAATTTTTAATCCTTGCTAATCTGATAGAAAAAGTATTTCAATGGTCTTAATTTACAATTCTTTGACTATTAATGAACATATTTCCCCATATTTGTTACCCCACATGAATTTCATTTTCTGTACATTACCTGTCTATATATCCTGGCCCGTCTCTTCAGTTCTTAGTGGGCTTTTTCATAATCAATTTATTAAGTTTATACATGTTAAATAGATTAACCTTTAATCATGTTGCTGTAAACGTTTCCCTCAGTTTTTGTCTGCCTTTTATTTTTGGCATTCGCCAAGTTTTAAACGCTACTCAAATTCTACAAAAAATTTTCATGAGATTTTACTTGTATGTATAGAAACTATTCAAATTAGCTATTTTTATTTTCTAGATTTCTTAAAAATTTTCCTATTATACAGATGATACTTCATTTAAAGTTTATTTTGGTGTGTGGTAGACACTAGGATCTACCTTTTTTTCTGTAACATTGCCTGGGAGTCATTTAGTGCACCAGGACTAAATGATCCTTTCTGTCTCTGCTCATTTGTGACAATGGCTCTTCATACATCAAATTCATGTATAACAGATGGGCCTGAAGACCATTCTGCTCCATTAATAACTGCACGCTTCCGCCACAATGACACTATTTAAATTATTCCAGTTTCATAAAATTTTGGTTATCTGCTACCACTAGGTTCGTTTCATTATATTTTTAAAAGTATTTATTCTTCTATCCTTCCAGGTAAAATTTACAGCCATACTGTCATGTTCCAAAAAAAAATATGTTTTTTTAAAAATTAGAATTGCTTTAAACATACTTTTTAAATGAACTGAAAGCTCTATAAGAATTAATTTTCCTATTTGAGAACATCTCTCCATTTATTTTTTTCCTTCTTTCTGTGAAATTGTCATTTCTTCTTCTTTTTTTTTTTTTTTGAGATACAGTTTTACTCTTGTTGTCCAGGCTGGACTGCAATGGCGCAATCTCGGCTCACTGCAACCTCTGTCTCCGGGTTCAAGCCATTCTCCTGCCTCAGCCTCCCGCGTAGCTGGGATTATAGGCATGCGCCACCACGCCTGGCTAATTTTGTACTTTTAGTAGAGACGGGGTTTCTCCATGTTGGTCAGGATGGTCTCAAACTTCCAACATTGGGTGATCTGCCCGCCTTGGCCCTCCAAAGTGCTGGGATTACAGGTGTGATCCACCGCACCCAGCCCATTTCTTCATATTTATTTCCTGTACATGTTAAGCTCATTTCCAGGTATTTTATAATTTTTTAAAAAATTGATTTTTATATATTAGATCAAATATCCTGTGGATTGCCTGAAAGGTTACTGACTTGTCTCTACTGCATCAAATAATTTTTTAGCTTATCATCTTGGGTTTTCTGGGTATACAATCTGTAAATAACAACCATTTTTACATGGTTTAATTTCTATTTTGTGTTTTGGTAGTCAGAATTCTAAGATTCCTCCTAAGATTCCTGGCCCCTGGGGAACACGTACCTTCCCCTAGTTATTCAATCAAACATGAACATAGGCACTATTTGCAGAGACTGTTCAGACGTAATTCAAATCCCAAATCAGTTGACCTTAAGACAGACTATCCATCCAAGTGGGGATGTTCTAATCACATTAACCCTTTAAATCTGGATTTAGAGGTCAGAGACAGAGGATGTCAGAAGTTCAAAGTATGAGACAGATTCAACACAGTTGCCGTTTTTTTTTTTTTTTTTTTTGAGACAGAGTCTCGCTCTGTCGCCCAGGCTGGAATGCAGTGGTGCGATCTTGGCTCACCGCAACCTCTGCCTCTCGGGTTCATGCCATTCTCCTGCCTCAGCCTCCCAAGTAGCTGGGACTACAGGCGCCTGCCACCATGCCCGGCTAATTTTTTTTTATTTTTATTTTTAGTGGAGATGGGGTTTCACCGTGTTAGGCAGGATGGTCTCGATCTCCTGACCTCATGATCTGCCCGTCTCGGCCTTCCAAAGTGCTGGGATTACAGGCGCAAGCCACCGCGTCTGTCCTCGCACTTGCTGTTTTAAAGATGGAGGCTACAAGGCAAGGAACATGGGTGGTGTAGGAACTGAGAACAACTCCTGACAGTTAGCAAGGAAACAAGCACCTCAGTCCTATAACCAAAAGAAACTCAATTCTGTCAGCAACAAGAAAGCTTGAACACAGATTCTTCCCCAGAGTATCCACATGGGAATTCAGCCTGGCTAACACCTTGACCTTGGCCTTGTGATACCATAAGCAGACACCCAGTCATGTCATGCTAGATTTTTGGCCTGCAGGACTATGAAGTAACATTGATCATGCTTTAAACCTCTTAAGTTTGTGGTAATTTGTTATGCAAAAACAGAAAATGAATACACCTGTCTTATTTAACTGGCGTAGCTTTAGACAGCAATGTTAAAGATTAAATAGTAATGTTGTTAATAAGTCTTAGGGAATAGTCAGGAGCCAGAAACCATATCAATAACTTGAACAGGATAGAGTTAATACGAAGATGTGTTAACTAGTAAAAGGTGGTTATGTTTTAACAGGGGTAAGAATAGTTCCTTAGGGGGTCCAGAGGGAGCAAATGCAGAAAGCAGACACACTTACTATAATAGCTCCAAGCTAAAGGTGTGTGTGTGTGTGTATGTATTAAGAAAGAGGCTAAGAACTCAGAAGAAGATCCCTCCACGCAGGACTGGAGAGGGTGTGGTTGCCACAGAACACACAGCTAGAGAGTAGCAGAAAGACCTACAAGAGGGAACAGGGAAGAGGTGGTCTACACGACGGCCCTACTGGGGAGGCAGAGAAACTTGAGGGTACAGGTGGGCTGAGGCTGCTTCATAAGCACCACTGAGGTGAGCACTGCCAGGGCTCTCCTAAGCCAGCCTGCTGACTGCTGCACCAAAAGCATGCGTACTGGAAGGGGGGAGTGGGGGGATACCCCCCACTTCTTTTTTTTGAGACAGAATCTAGCTGTCTCAAAAAATCTAGCTGTCTTTTTTTTGAGACAGAATCTGTCACTCAGGCTGGGGTGCAGTGGTGCAATCACAGCTCACTGCAGCCTCAATCTTTTGGGCTCAATCAAGCGATCCTCCCACCTTAGCCTCTGGAGTAGCTGGCACTAACACAAGCGCCACCACACGTGGCATTTGTCTTTTTTTTTTTTTTAAGTATTGACAAGGTCTTGCTATGTTGCCCAGGCTGGCCTCAAACTCCTGGGCTCAAGCAATCCTCCTGCCTCAGTTTCCCAAAATGCTGGGATTATAGGTGTGAGCCACCATGCCTGGCTGGGAAGACCCTTTTCTCCTCTAATCTTCCTTACATTGTGCCTCCAGTGCTTCCACTGGCAAAGCCTAAAGTGAAGCCAGCTCACCAAAGGGAAATGTCTACAGTGCCCAGCTCCTGTATCAAAAGCAGGGCATAAACGGATGTGGATTTACATAAACTGGGACCTGAGCAACAATAAATTGGCATAGTCCACCCCTTTGGCTACTTGGCTTCCATACACATTCTCTATATTTGAAGTATTAAAACAACTCTGATTCCACCTAATAACATGCAGCTACCTTCCTATAAATGAACATGTTCTCACCTTACCCCCAAAATGAGGAGCTGTGGTCCGAACAGACATTGTATTAATCACTAGTTATATTAATTAATCCTTAAAATTCAGTTATAGTCACACTATTCTGTTCTCTAAAGATCAAATTGTTTAATTAACTTCCAGTAATTTATTTATTTATTTATTTATTTATTTTGAGACGGAGTCTCGCTCTGTCGCCCAGGCTGGAGTGCAGTGGCGCAATCTCGGCTCACTGCAAGCTCCGCCTCCCGGGTTCACGCCATTCTCCTGCCTCAGCCTCCCGAGTAGCTGGGACTACAGGCGCCCGCCCCTGCGCCCGGCTAATTTTTTCTATTTTTAGTAGAGACGGGGTTTCACCATGGTCTCGATCTCCTGACCTTGTGATCCGCCCACCTCGGCCTCCCAAAGTGCTGGGATTACAGGCGTGAGCCACCATGCCCGGCCAACTTCCAGTAATTTATATATAAAATAAGGGGGGGGGGGAGGAAACTTAATACATATAAACATACAGACACAAGAAAAAAATATGCTAAGTAACTACAATCCTTGCTTCTGTACCCGGTTATGAAGCCATGGGTGGTGTCCCCAACTTTCTTCTTTCACTATGCATCCAACATTTCCTGTGACCTCAATTAGAACCTCAGCCAGTCAGGGTTCTCAACATGACAGGGTGACCTAACCCTTCGTTCCTGAAAGATCTGATTCCTCAACAGACCTGCCTTTTCTTGAGTACTGCAGTTTTTCATGTCTCTAATAGGTTGCAAAGAAGTACTAAGTGACATTCTAGAGAATCCTGAGTTACAAACATCCTCCTCCCTGCCCCCATTGTACAGCATTATCCCATTTTGCCTTAGTAATCAGAATCAAGCACTCTAGTCAGCAGAGTGACCTCTTTTCCTACCTGTTGGTTCAGTGGCATAACAGTCCCAAATGGGTTATAGCCTCATCTTTCAATTCAATGGAACCTTTCTGTGTCCTCTGGTAGTAATATTCCCTATTGGAAAACAAGAACTCCAAATCCCGGCAGAGCTCAGTTGCTAGAATGGGAAGCAGAAATTCTAGGGGTGGGTTATAAGGTATAATAACAGTGAAAGACTGCTTTCAGGGTTTTACCAGTAAGTATAACACGAAAGTTGGTCTGTGCATTCATGCCATATTCAACAAATATCCTGCTCTGCCTGATTTGTGTATAACAGAAGAAATAGGGATACTGAATCTATCTTTTTGTCCTTTTGATTCTGTTGACTTTTGTCTTTTGAAGCTCTGTTATTAGGTGCATACGTATTTCTTGGTGGATTGACTAATTTTTCATTACAAAATTTCCTTGTTTCTAAATGGCCTTAAAGTCCATTTTGTCTGTTACTATTTAAATTAACCATCTTACTACTTGTTTTGAACTTGTCCCTCCTCTGTTTTTGAGATGAAATCTTGCTCTGTCACCCAGGCTGGAGTGCAGTGGCACAATCTCGGCTCACTGCAACCTCTGCCTCCTGGATTTAAGCAATTCTCTTGCCTCAGCCTCCCGAGTAGCTGGGACTACAGGCATGTGCCACCACATGTGCCACCAGCTAATTTTTGTATTTTTAGTAGAGATGGGGTTTTACCATGTTGGCCAGGCTGGTCTTGAACTCCTGACCTCAGGTGATCTACCTGTCTCAGCCTCCCAAAGTGCTGGGACTACAGGCATGAGCCACTGCGCCTAGCCTTGTTCCTCCTATTCTATGTTCCTTTTTTGTCTTCTGTCTTTTTTTGGACAGTAAGTGGTTTTTATTATTCTATTTCCTTTCTCCTCTATTAGCTTGGTAACTATAAATTCTCTTTCTATCCTTTTAGTGGTTACTCTAGAGTTAACTTTTCTCAAGTTCTATGAAGAATTATGTTTTGTAGAAAATATTCTGAGTGACTATTCTTTTTTCAGTTCTTACAAGGCATTCTAAGTGCAAAGAAGTTAATTCATAATATATAATAGATGCCTTAGCACAGATGTCTTAGTTCTGGCTGCTACTAACAAGAATCCCATACACCAGGTGGCTCACACAATAAACATTTATTTCTCATAGTTCTAGAGGCTGGGTTCTGCAGACCCTCCAACACCAGGGTGCCATCATGGTCAAGTTCTGGTGAAGACCCTCTTCCTGGTTTGCAGATGGCATTCTTGTTGCTGTGTCCCCATATGGCAGAGAGTAGAGAGAAAGATGCAAGACCTCTGTGTCTGTAATCCCATTCGTGAGGGTTCCACCTTCAAGAACTAAATACCTCCCAAAGGCGCCATTTCCTAAGACCATCACACTGGAGGTTAGAATTTCAACATACAAATCTTTGGGGAACACATACACTCAGTCCACAACATCTAGGGGTTGTCAAATCTCCTCTATCAAGGGCTAGACAATAAATTTAAGCTTTGTGGACCACAATGTCTCTGTAGCAGCTACTCAATTCTGGTGGTATAGCATGAATCCAGTCACAGACAATATGTAAACTAATGGGCATGGCAGTGTTCCACCAATAAAACATTATTTACTAAAATAGTTAGCAGGCCAGATTTGATCCACAGGTTGAAGTTTGCTGTCTTTGACATTAAGATGTGATTCTCTCACCAAATGTGACTGAGAAGGACTACCCTAGATATTACTATCTCTGACTCATTAAAATCTAATACAAATTACAAAGACCTGAGGACATTTAAACTATATTTATCTTTGTAATACTGTGAAATGTATATTTTGTCTTCGATCTTGCTTCCTGGCATATAATTCCTAAAATCCTTTGAAACTCCAAAGTAATGTTATTTTGTGTGCTAATGAGTCGACTGAAAGCTGGAAGCTTCCTGGTAGCTTCAGGTTGGGGGCTGGTCTCCATAAACACCAAGGCAGGATTAGAAGGTTAGGACTTTCAGCCCTACCCTCCAATCTCCAGGGAGCAGAGAGGGGCTGAAGGTTAAGTTGATCACCAGTGGCCAATGGCTTAATCAATGATGCCTGCATAATGAAGTTCTCATAAAAGCCCAAAAGGGGCTAGGAGCAGTGGCTCCCAAAGTGTAATCCCAGCACTTTGGGAGGCCAAGGTGGGACTAGTTTGGCCGACACAGTGGGACCCCACCTCTACAAAATTTTTTTTAAAAAATTAACCTAGCATGATGGTACATGCCTGGAGTCCCAGCTACTCAGGAGGCTGAGGTGGGAGGATGGCTTGAGTCCAGGAGGTTGAGGCTGCAGTGAGTCATAACTGTACCACTGCACTCCAGTCTGGGCAACAGAGTAAGACTCTGCCTCCAAAAACAAAAAACCAAAAGCAAAACAAAACAAACCCAAAAGGATTGGGTTTGGAGAGCTTCCAAATGCCCAAGCAAGTGGAAATGCCCGGAGGGTGGTGCACCAGACAGGGCATGGAAGCACCCAGCTCCCATACCTTGTCCTAGGCATTTCTTCATGTTTCCTTCATAACATCCTTTGTAATAACCTGGTAAACGTAATTATTTCCCTGAGTTCTGTGAGCCACTCTAGCAAATTAACTGAACCCAAAGAGGAGTGGTGGGAATCCCAACTTGAAGCTAGTGGGTCAGAAGTTCTGGAGACCCAGACTTCCAAATAGTGTCTCAAGGAGGCACAGTCTTGGAGACTGAGTCTTCAACCTGTGGGATCTGAGTTATCTCCAGGTAGATAATGTTAAAGTGGAATTGGAGGGTACCCACCTGACGTCCACAGCAGAACTCCTTGCTCGTTTGATGTGTGGCAAGAAACCCTCACATTTGGTTACAGAAGTCTGCGTTGAGAGAGACCCCGCTGGTGTCCACTGCAGAACTGACTGCTTGCTTGGCATGTGGGGAGAAATCCACACATTTGGTCAAAGAAGTCCTCTGTGATGATCACTGCTATAGAGTGAGAGCCGAGGAAAAATAACCTGTGTTTTTCCCCCATCAGAACTCTCTTCCAGCTTTCTGGGTTGCTGTTGCCATTTATTATTTTTACTTTTAAAATTTTTAAATTCCAGGTACATGTGCAGGTTTGTTACATAGGTAAACGTGTGCCACGGTGGTCTGCTGCACCTATCAATATTTTTACTGTTTTACACAGTTCACATTACTTTAGATGTATTCGTCTATCTATCCTTTCCAGTGCTCTTTACTCCTTCCCGCATCTCCATGCTTCCAGCTGGGATAATTTTCCTTTTACCTCTTTATAGTGCCTCTAGTGTGGATCTGCTGATGATGAACTCTCTCAAATTTTTGTCTGTCTGAAAATATCTATATTCTCACTTCATTTTTGAAAGATATTTTTGCTTCATACAGATTTCTAGATTGGCAGTTATTTTCTTACAACACTTTGAAGCCATCATTCCACTGTATTTTGATTTCCATTTCTTCACAAAGTAGACTGTCAGTCTTTATTGTCGCTCCTTTGAAGGTAATGTATCTTTTTCCTACTTTGGCTGATTTTAAGATTTTCTTTGTTTTGGCAATTTTTCCTCTCTTTTCCCCTTATTTTTGTCTTTTGGTATTGATTCTGCTTAGAGCTATGGTGATTCTCAAATACGCAAGTTTGTATTAGTTTTGGAAGATTCTCAAGTCATTATGTCTTTTACTATTGCTTCTGATCTATTCTTTCTCCTCTCCTTCTGAGATTCCAATTGTAAGTACTTTAGACTTTTAACAGTGTCCCATTTGTCTCTTACATATTTTTATTTTCATTTTCCATCCTTTTGTCTCTCTGTGCTTTGGTATGGACATTGTCTTCTGATCTATCTTCTAGTTTACTAATTTCTTCTTCAGCTAAGAATACTATTAAACCCTCCTGTTTAATTCCTAATTTGAGTTACTGTACTTTTAAAAGTTCTTCTTTTTAATTTTTAATTGATACATAACAGATACACATATTTTCAGGATACATGTGATAATTTAGTACATTCATATGATTTGTAAGGATCAAATCAGTGTAATTGGGATATCCATTGCCTTAAATGTCTTTATGTTAAAAAATTCAAATTCTTCTCTTCTAGCTATTTTAAAACATACAATAGATTATTGTAAACTATTGTCACCCTATATTGTACTTTTCAATTTCAGAATTTCCATTTAACTTTTTTATAGTGTCCAGTTTTTTCTGAAACCCTCCATTTGTCACTTACTTTACTAAACATATTTATCAACATTACATTAAGGTCCATGTCTGATAACCCTAATATCTAGCTCTCCTGTGGGTAACCTTATCGCCTATCTTTTTATATGTCTAGTTTTTGACTGAATGTTAATCTTGCATGCACAAAATTGTGGAGATAAGCGGAGGCTGTGAATGTTACCTTCCTCTAGAGAGGACTTAGTTTTGCTTCTGACAAGCATTTAAGAGCAGGGGTGAATGACTTTAAGCTATTTCAGCCAATTCAAAACTAAGTTTTTGTGTTTTGTGAGGGCTGGATTTCAGAAAAGTTTCTAGGTTTACCATACACCTAGGGTAAAAAGTTGGGGTTTTTAGGGGGTAACAGGGGTGGTTCTGACCAAAAGCCTGGAATGCTAACCAGGGTCTGTCATCCCTGAACTCCCATTTTTGTGACCCCAGCCTCCAACGTCTATTAAAAACTCTACTTAGCCGCTTGTTCAGGTTTTCAGTCCTAGCACTGAAGCTGGTAAATGCTTCTGAGAGGTCATGTGGCACCAAATGTTTATTCTGCCTCTTTAGACCTCCCTTCTCTCTGGGATCTTGGCCTCAAAGTCTTCAATGCCCTAGTAGCTTCCAATACCTTCAAATAGTTGCTTTTTATTATTTACCTAAGCATTTTAGTTCTTGGCAGCAGGGTTGGTCTGACACTGGCTAGTCTGTTTTAGCCAGAAGCAGGCATGCAAAATAATACTGAGTTTTACTATATGACTTTACAGGTAGCAAGTGAGATAATCTTATGAGTTTACTTCCTTCATCTACAACTGTGGAGGAATATGAGTAGAGTTCTTTGCATTCTAAAGATAAGCCTTACTTTTTACTATTCTATTGTTTTAATATGCTGTTGCATTTGCCTCAAATTCTCTTTAGAAAGAGGTTTTAGGCCGGGTGCAGGGGCTCACGCCTGTAATCCCAACACTTTGGGAGGCCAAAGTGGGCGGATCACAAGGTCAGGAGATTGAGACCATCCTGGCTAACACGGTGAAACCTCATCTCTACTAAAAATACAAAAAATTAGCCAGGCATGATGGCGGGCACCTGTAGTTCCAGCTACTCGGGAGGCTGAGGCAGGAGAATGGTGTGAACTCGGGAGGCGGAGCTTGCAGTGAGCCAAGATCGCACCACTGCACTCTAGCCTGGGGGACAGAGCGAGACTCCCTCTCAAAAAAAAAAAAAAAAAAAAAAAAAAAAAAAGAGAGGTTTTAAAGAAAAAATACAACACTGATTAATTACACTTTCTGGTAAATTATTTTAAGAGTCTCACATACACTTATGTGACAAAAATCTAAAGTTAGACATTTGCCTATCATTTTTTGTGTCTTTGGTATGCTAGCTTCATAAAATAAATTGAAAAGCTATCCCTCTTTTTTAAGTTCTTAGGCAATTTACATAGTAAATATTAAAAGCATGAAAGGTTGAAAAGGAGAAGAAACTTTTTGGAGATTATTCTTTTATAATTAAAATGTCTTTCTTGTTTTATTTAGGTTTTCTGAATTCTCAAAGGGATCTGGGACTCCTTAAAAGTTCCTATCCTGGCACACAGCTAGGGCTTAATAAATGCTGGTTTCCTTTTGAACTAAAAAGTTGTCTTTTTGTTTTGCAACATATCATAAAAAATATCTACCATTTCAGAGACAAGGAGTTCCTTTTCATAACCCAAAGCTTTACAACTACTGGAGATTAGGGGTCTAGCAAAGATACTAGTGGAAGTGAAAATGATACATTAATGCTTTTCATATTTTCCCCATCACTCCTATCTCATCAAACTTTGAAGAGACAATTGATAACAGCAGAAGTCAAAATAGAAATTACTACAGATGAAGATTTATTTAACTAATCAAGCTATATTTACTAAATGCATATGCATAAATCAATACACATAGCTAAGTTTTATGAAAAGATAAACTAAACACGAATCCTGCTTTCAAGGAGTTTATAATCTAGTAGGAAAAGGAAATGTATATATAGTAATCATTATAAAGGTTAGAAAGTCTAAGTACCATAAAATAAATACCATCTGGAAACATTTATCATATAATGAGTCATACAATTTGTACATAAGTAGTAACATGTTAGGCATTCTATTTTTTTCCTCTTTAGCATACCTATAAAATGGGGGGAAACCAGTTTTTTTTTTTTTTTTTTTTTTTTTTTTTTTTTTTTCCCTGAGACGGAGTCTTGTTCTTGTCGCCCAAGGTGGAGTGCAATGGTGTGATCTTGGCTCACTGCAACCTACACCACCTGGATTCAAGTGATTCTCCACCTCAGCCTCCTGAGTAGCTGGGATGGATTACAAGAGCCTGCCACCATGCCCAGTTGATTTTTGCATTTTGAGTACAGATGGGGTTTCACCATATTGGTTAGGCTGATCTCAAACTCCTGACCTCAGGGGATCCACCCACCTTGGCCTCCCAAAGTGCTGGGATTACAGGTGTGAGCCACCGTGCTCGGCCCCAAGTTTTATTTATAAGTGACTTAGTGACTATATATTGCTTAGGTATCTGATCTTACCAAATAGTTTTACCTGAATAGCTGACTTCAGTGATGAAGAATCCAACATCATCACATTAATACCACAGGAGACAAATTTATAAGCATTTCTGGAACCCTAATTGGGGCTACTCTGTGTGAAATACAGTAAACTGAACTGACAATCTGATCATCACAAGAACAAATCCTAACAGTCTTCACAAAGAATATAAATTCAATCTCTATTGCACATCTTTTGCTCAGTTCTATATGCCAGCATTTGCAGATGTTTTCAGGGCAAAACAACCTCCCTCGCCCACCTTATAAATCATACCAAACTGATTCCTATAGTCATGTTATGATAGGGTTAAAATAGTACCACTCTAGACTTGACTCACTTTGAAATTACAGAAACATACACACAAATATGTAATTACAGAGCAAATGTGTGATAGTGAGAAATAGATTATGCAGGGCTGAATATAAGGAAGACGATATGAGCCTACAATGTGAGAAACTTACATGTTACCTCATTTAATTCTTACAATAATCCTGTAATAGTATACATTATTATTCATTTCTTCTAGCTGAGCAAACAAAGGCTCAGAGAAAGTAAAAACTAACCCAAAGTCACCTAGCTAATAAGTGGTGTTCCTAGATCTAGCTCAGAGTTGAAAACTCACTCTTGAGACCATGATCAGTTGAGAAAGTTTTATAACACCACAGACTGAGAAAAATAAAGACGAACTACATTTTTCCTAAAGATGTATTTACTCAATTTATAGGATTCTCCTATAAGATGGTATCCTTTCCACTTCTTTGCATGAGAATGTCCTTTATTTTAAAAAGTAATGATAAAAGTATATCGTGGTGGTTTTTATTCAAGTCTTAGGCGGCAAGAGTAAAAGATGGCAACCGTAAACCGGTTTCCATTTTTGTTATTGAACCTTAACTCTTACATGATGTCCAGAAGTCTCATAATCACAATGCTATTTCGTATTTTCAAAAGACCAGATTTTACCCAAAAAAGAAAAAGGTTTGATTAAATAATATTTAAGAAATGATTACCTTCCTACAAGAATGACAAATTTTTTTTTTTTTTTTTCTGAGACGGAGTCTCGCTCTGTTGCCCAGGCTGGAGTGCAGTGGCGCGATCTCGGCTCACTGCAAGCTCCGCCTCCCGGGTTTACGCCACTCTCCTGCCTCAGCCTCCCGAGTAGCTGGGACTACAGGCGCCCACCACCTCGCCCGGCTAGTTTTTCTGTATTTTTTAGTAGAGACGGGGTTTCACCGTGTTAGCCAGGATGGTCTCAATCTCCTGACCTCGTGATCGGCCCGTCTCGGCCTCCCAAAGTGCTGGGATTACAGGCTTGGGCCACCGCGCCCAGTCAAATGTTATACTTTAAGTATGTGCAGTTCAATGTATATCAGAAAAAAAACCTTAATACAGATGCTAAAAAAAAAACCTCCCAAGGGTAATAAAGTATTTGATTCTTTTGATGTGCATTATTATTTTCACCACCTGAACGTATTTACACCTGTTTTCACGGCCACCAGCAAAAGATGCATGGAAGAATTTTTTTTCCCCATATCTGAGACTTAAGTAAATTTCTTCTCTCATCATTCTCAGTATCATATTTAAGTTTACTTAACTGTTTCTTTTTTAATCTGGTTTATTTAATTTCTTTCTTTGATTACTAGAAAGATTCATTTTAAAGATGTTTACCAATTTGTTTTGCAAATTGTCTTTTCCCTTGCTCATTTACCTATGGCAAAATGCATGGAATTAGTTTTCTGCAAGACCTGGGTTTGAACCCAGGACTACCTATCTTGGGCAAGTCAAACTGCTTCTTTACGTCTCTGTTTTCTCCTCGGTAAACTCTACAGAACTGTGAATTTTGAACAGACTCAATTAGTTAAGATTTGTTCTTGGAAACATAGCAGAGAAACAAGACATAATACCTGTTAATAGCACCATTGTTGCTAATCTATTATCACCTTGACTACACATAACATTGAATAACAATGGTAATATAAACCCAAAATGAAATGAACCAAAAACACACACAAGCAGAGTGCAGTGGCATGTGTCTGCGGTCCCAGCTACTCATGAGGTTAAGGTGGGAGGATCTCCCAAGCCCAGGAGTTCAAGGGCAGCCTGGGCAACACAGCAAGACTCCATCTCTCCCTCTTACTTTTTTTTTGGCGGGGGGAATGAAAGAGGGGACATGACTGCTGATTTTACAGCAATTGAGGTAGGTACCATAAACAACTTTATGCTGACAAAAGATGATTTAGATGAAAGTGAAAATTCCTAGAGTGAAAAATTCATGGAGTGAAGAGGGAAGTCACTGGGGATTCCAAAGTTTTTGAGCAGAGCAACTGGAAGGAAGGCAGTGCTTTTCATTAAGTGGGAAGGAATGCAAGCAGAGCAGATGATAATTTCTGGAAATGTTTGTGAAAGCTTGGTATTAGTACTATATTTGATAGAATTCACCAGTGAAGACAAAATAACCTCCTGAGGTTATTTTGGGGCAAGAACAGGAGTGTAGTTCTGGATCTGTTCAGTGGAAATGCCCATTAAACAGTCATCAAGTTGGGGGACAGGCAACTGCATATGCAAATATTGAGTCTGGGGAGCAGTCTAGGCTGGTGTCTTCAGTGTATAGGTGGTATTTAATGTCACAGGACTGAATGAGATGACCAAAGGAGTGAACAGAGAAGAGAAAGTTTACCATGACAGAAGTCAGAGAAGGATTCATAAAGGAGACTGGTTTGATGTTAGCTATTTTAGGAAATTTAGAATTTGATCTGGCAAAGACAGAAACCAATTCAAGCACTCTATCATCCAAGGTGTGAAACAAATGTTATCACAAGACACCTGTAACTAATGGATGTGTTAATGATACCACTAATAGATTAATTTAGAGAAAAAATTCAAGAGACTTGGGTCTCAGATAGACATTTTACAATATGGATATGTGAGAGGCTTATTTCATACATCTTTACTAAAATTATAACATCTTTAAATTGCCCGTTACTAAAACAAGAATTTTGTACCCCCCCCCTACTTTTTTCTCTTTTGTTTTTGAGACAAGGTCTCGCTATCACCCATGCCAAAATGAGGTGGCCGGATCATAGCTCACTGTAACCTTGAACTCCAGAGGTCAAGTGATCCTCCCACCTCAGCCTCCTGAGTAGCTAGGACTACAGGTATGTGCCACCATGCTAAGCTAATTTTTTCATGTTTTAAAAGACAAGGGTCTTGCTGTGTTGCCCAGGCTGGGCTGACTAACTCCTTTTATTTATACCGGGGTGTCCAATCTTTTGACCTCTCTGGGCCACACGAGAAGAATAAAAATTGTCTTGGGCCACACACAAAATACACTAACATTAATGATAACTGATGAGCCTAAAAAAACAAACACACACACACATACACACACAAATCTCATAGTATTTTAAGAAAGTTTACGAATTTGTGTTGGGCTGCATTCAAAGCTATTCCGGGCCGCAGGCTGGGCAAGCTTGGTCTACACCCATATGCCTCTATACCAATCTCAGTCATTTAACAGATCTCTCTCCTGAAAATTGTGATATCATAGTAAAGAGGCAGCCAGGTGAAGTTGCTCACACTGAAAATCCCAGCAACATAGGAAGACCCTGTCTTTACAAAAACAATTTTAAAAATTAGCCAGGCATGATGGTGCATGCCTGTGGTCCCAGCTACTTAGGAAGCTGAGGTGGGAGTCCTGCTTGAGCCTGAGAGGTTGAGGCTGCAATGAGCTGTGATTCCACCACTGCACTCCAGCCTGGGCAACAGAGCGAGACCTGTCTCAAAAAGAACCAAGAAACAAAACCAAACCTAAAGAAGTAAAATTGTTATCCTTCCAACTAGAAAGCCAAATAATGAAATATGCTTATCCCAAAACAGGTGTCTGAATCTGCTTACAAGTCTTTAAGGGTTTACAACACTCCATTCCTTCAAACTTTTTGTGTTGAAGAACCAGAAGAAAGATATAATGCAGAAGAAAAATGGGTCAAGTGAGGGAAATTGCTTTCCAACTGAGATTTGAGATTGAATAGGAAGTAGCTGAATTAAATGGAAGAAAGACAGTTATCATCCATTCATATGCTGCTCTTATGTGAGTTATCAAAGGCAGCTTACTTCTAGCTTACCCCATTAACTAAAGCATTCCAGTTCCAAGGTGACACATTTTTTTCAGAACTGTCTTCTCACCTTTTGTAACTTAGATCAAAACTAGAGTCCCTTTAAATAGGCTTAATTTTTTCAGTAACGTTAATTTTCAAATAGTGCTCCAAGGAAAATTTGCTGCTATGGCAGGAAAAAGAAAGGAATCCGTGAGATCTCTGCTTGTCTCCCAGGCACACTCCTGCCTACACTGCATTCCAGATGCCAGAGTTAGAAATCAGGGAGAAAACAACACCAGGCTTTTCAAATATAAATAATGATTCTTATAAACACATAAACGTTAGTTTTCTCTTTATAGGTCAGATGCCACAGATCAAATCTGAGGTCCCAAAGATCTCTGATTTTTAAACATAACGGAAATTGTACTACCTCAGTCAGTCTGAATGAGGTAGTACAATACGGCAGTGAGGAGCACAGCCACTGGAATTAGGTGACCTGGCTTCTTCAGAGTGCCTCAGTGTTCTCTTATTAAAGAGAATAAATGAAATAACATATTAAGTGCTCTGTACTTGGCACATGATAAGCATTCAATAAACTACTGCTACTATGAAGTTTGGAATCCTTTCACCAGCTGTGAACTGGTATCTGAATGCTAACAGGCTTAGTGTCACAACAATACACAGAACGAAAGAACGCTGTGTTCCCCCTATTGCCTCAAACCAGGTTTCTCTCTACTCCCAACTCTGAAGTGCAGTTTCAGGAAGGCAAGTGGAAAAACAGGGGGAAAGGTTGTGGGAAAGACAAATAAAAAGTAAGAGAAACTAATGAGAACTTTTGTGAGTGTTCCTAAAGGATGAATTTTGAAACACATGTTCAATAATTTAAGATTTAGTTGGAAAATCACAAGTTAAACAGAATAAACCATTTTCTAAAGCCTTAAGATCTACCTAATCAAAATTCTGCCATCCAAAGTTAAACAGGCATGTGTATAAGCTATTTAAATAACTACATCTCGGGCCAGGCGCAGTGGCTCACACCTATAATCCCAGCACTTTGGGAGGCCGAGGTGGGCGGATCACCTGAGGTCAGGAGATAAGAGACCATCCTGGCCAACATGGTGAAACCCTGTCTCTACTAAAAATACAAAAATTAGCTGGGTGCGGCGGCATGCGCCTATAGTCCCAGCTACTCAGGAAGCTGAGGCAGAAGAATTGCTCGAACCCAGGAGGCGGAGGTTGCAGTGAGCTGAGATCACGCCACTGCACTCCAGCCTGGGCGACAGAACAAGACTACATTTCAAACAACAACAACAACAACAACGACAACAACTCACTACATCTCAGCCAGGCCTGGTGGCTCACGCCTGTAATCCCAGCACTTTGTGAGGCCGAGATGGGCAAATCACAAGGTCAGGAGTTTGAGACCAGCCTGGCCAACATGGTGAAACCACATCTCTACTAAAAATACAAAAAATTAGCTGGGTGTGGTGGCAGGCACCTGCAATCCCGGCTACTCAGGAGGCTGAGGGAGGAGAATCGTTTGATCCTGGGAGGTGGAGGTTGCAGTGAGCTGAGACCATGCCACAGCACTCCAGCCTGGGCAACAGAGCAAGGCTCCATCTCAGAATAAATAAATAAATAAAAATAATGACATCTCAAATTTTTATAAAGTGACCTTTAAGGGAGTACTGAAATTATGAATAAACATAAATTGATTTCAAGAAAAAGAATACTGACAATCTCTTTTTAAAAACCCTCTTATTTCCAGACAGCATTCCCTACAGTAGTGGGCAGAATATAAGTCTATCCAGAATAATGCTAACCACATATTCTGGCTTGGCCAGAATGATCTCATTAGTCATAATACTCATTTTTCCAATGGGCTGGTATCTAAAGACCATCATCAAATCTGTGAAAGACAAGCCAGGAATAATTTTGTAATGATCTATCATACCTACAATTTTAATTTCTTCTTATGGAAGAAACGTCACACACTGTTTTTTCATGATGTGGTCAGTGGCACTGACTAGCAGTGACCAGGAGCCTCAGAAAAAGGAACTGGCCATTTCTTCAGGTACCCTATAGAAAACAGTAGTGCAGGGAGCCCCTAGGATGACAGTTCCTCATGACTGTCAGCTTCCCAACTTCCCTCAAATCTGTAGATACAGCCCCAAGTACTGGGCTGACTAGTTGAAAACACAGTTGATTATTATCCTAAAAGATTAAAAACCAAAGAAAAGTATTCAATTATCAATCTTCTCTCTCCATCCCCATGACTTGTGGAAGCAATCTCTCTGAAGAAACAGATGACTCAAAAATTCTTATCTAAGTATCTTCAAAATACTATAGATGATATAGGGATTACAAAGATGAACATGTTATTATCCCTGCTAATAAGTAACTCAAATCTAAAGAAATTATCATAATAATGAATTTTTTTTCAAAGCATTAATCTGCAAGGAACTGTGCGGAAATTTAAAGTCTAAAGTTGATAGAAAAGAATAAATAACCATGCTCAATTAAATGCAATACTGCATATACACAAAAGTCCAACAGTGGCTAAGATCCTCATTCGTCACCTGACTGGTAAAATAAAAACTATTTTTATCTGTTTTAAAGTTTCCCCACTCTACAAGAGTAAAAAAGAATCTATTATTCCCTAAGCTTAAGGAATCTCTTAAGTTTATCTAAAATTAAAAAATTCTAGTAACTTCAACACAATTACTAATGCTGCTAATCTATTTATGTAATAATTTGATCTTATGTTTCCTTGAAACATTAAAGATTTTTGCTTTCTCTTCTTTTCTGTCAACATTCCATATGCATAAAATTTACTATATACCTGGGACTGTTATATAAGATCTAGGTCAAGAATTTTTTTATGGGTATGGCACTAAGAAAATACGATTTCATTCAGAGTATTCACCATAATTAACAGCAGAACCTATTACTACATGGCTCATTACATACTTGGATTTATGCTGTGAGTCAAATCTCTGCTGCAGAACACAACCTCATACAATAAACTTGCCTAAAACTACTATCTTGTGTGTCATCTTTCCTCATCAGCATCTAAAAAGAATGTACTATGTGTATTTAACCGAATATCTTAATATTAGCTTCTTTATTAATTTAAAGATTCTGTGGCAGACACTAGGAAGAGCAGTACCATATGCCTTCTAGAACTCATTCTTTCCAACAACCCACATCAATCATTTTGTATTATTTTATCCTGCTGATTCTTTGTAACACCTTTTCAGTTTGACCCTACCAATATGTAGGCATCACCTTACACAGATAGCTACAACAGTCACAGTTTTAACACTGTATCTCTGCTCAAGGAAGATTCTAATCCAACACCTGATTCATGTCATGCCCACCAACAGCCACCAACAGTTCCTAAGAAGCCAACAACTAGAGGTTCTACCTGATAGAGTCCCTTCTAAACCTTACTGCCAACACAGAACCTCCATTTACAGCTAGGCCTCTGCACTCATCTAGTCAATAACTATATCCCGTCCCTACTAGGTCTCAGCCGTTATGTTACGCACTTTACAAAATATTCCCAAACATGGCTTGCCCATTCGTCTCCTTGTAGAATATCCCTTTCATCCAACCAAACTCTGCCAGCCTTTCAGAACTCATTTCAAGTGAAATCTTGCCTAACCACTCTAGCCCACAGGCCCTCTCTGGGGATGACCAGGCACTCTTCCTTTCCTAATTTGTTAAGAGTCAGTCCCACTGAACTAAAAAGTGGTATGAAGGGAAAACAATGTTCAAGGGCCACATAAGTTTGGGAAATACTGGGCCAATAAAAGTAAACATATTTCTTTCACTGCTGGACTTCTCAGAGCATCCAAAATTTTGACATGCATCCTTAAGAGAGGAGATACAGTATACGGCTATATAATGATGTATTACCTTAGATTTTTGTTAACTTTTTAATATGTGCACGTGGCTTTCTTCACATGTATTGCTCTCTCCCTTTTTTTTAACAATGTGTTTGGTGCCCATTTCTCTCACCATACTAGCAAGACAGCTCCGGGAGGGCAGGAAGAAGTCGATGTCCTTCCCCTGTGGCCGCTGCACACAGAAGGCATAAAGGTTTTGTGGAAGGAATGATGTAACCAGGCTCAGGCTTCAGAAGGCAGCACAGCAGAATGATAAAGAGCCCAGGCTCCGGCTTCCAAGGACCTAGACACATTTATTAAGGCTCTGAGTTTGGGCGAATTATTCAACTTCCATCAGCTTCAGCTTCCATCTATAAAGTGAATATAATCACAGTTCCTAACTTAGAAGCTGCTGAGGAAGAATGAATGAGATCTTACACATGAAGTGCTCAGAAGGCAGTCAGTTAATATTGGCAGCTGGATGGTAGGACACAGAGCAGAGGAAGAGACTAATTAAGAAGCTATTAAAATAATCCAAGCTTTTTCCGTATGTGAGGGCTTTGAAGTGTACTGAGTTTAAATTCTGGCTTCATCTCCTATAAGCTATAGAATCTTGTGGAAATTACTGCCTTTGCTCATCTGTAAAATGGGAATGTTAAAAGCAACCACTTCACAGAAGTGTTGTGAGGATTAAATAAGATAAACTCATGTCCTTGGCACAAAATCACATCGTAAATGCTCAGATCAGTTTTAAATGGAGATCTGGTTACCTAAGGATGCTTTCTAACCTCGTCTGCTCCCACCTCACAATTCCCAGTTGTCCTCAGTGACTCAAATGTACTTGTTCCCACAAATCCATCACCTTCTTCCCTTACTGTGCCTCCCCACCAAAAAAAAAAAACAACCCTGTTTAAGACATCAGCCATAGTCCCTTGAAGAACAAAGCCTGTTAAACTCCCTCCCTACACTCTGGGCCTCTCACTCTGCACTTCATATTTTATATGAAGTATGAGAAAAAATACTTGTGCATCTCCCTCCCCTCAACTGTAGTTTCTAAACAACCGCTGTCCACATCATCTCACAGCAACAATGGTTGGAAAGGTGATACCCGTGCCTGCACTGCCATTTCCCAGTTTCAGATCTTAGTTTAATTCCCAGTTGCTACTTTAACTTAGATTTTCCCTGCTTCCTAAAAGAGTAATTAAAAAGAAATGATCTTTGGGAATAAAAAAGTAAACAGTATCTTTGCCAGGCTCAAACCAAGCACTTGATTTTAGCTGTGAGAGATCTTATTCTTAATAAGGTAGAAGGCCACACATAAAATGAATCAAACAAAGCACATATTCCCAATAACCACCTGCATCTGGTATCAGCCACGTCAAAAGACAGTCTGCACATTAGTAAAGGACTCAACCACAAACAAGAGTTATCCAACTGCTGAGAATAATTCGACTTGATATTGTGTTACTATAGGTTGGCAGTTCAATCCTTCAGAGAAGGATGTTATAAAGATACAATAGAGTATTAATTTCTAAAATGGTCTGAAGAAGGAAAACAGATTCTTCAGAGTAAACCATTTGGATTTATACAAATAGATGCCAGTCACACTTTCATTTTTGTACAAAAAATTAAACATCTGTTATGCCAAAAAGGTTCATGAGGAAGTGGAAACCAGGCCATGTTAGACCAATCCATCCCACAAGATAGCTGGAAGATTCGAGATGACTCTTTGGGCCATGTGCACTGTGTGTGGCCCAATGATCACATGGGTCTTAGGGCAAGTGGTTCTCCAACAGAAAAGAAATATTGCAACAAAGAGGCAAATAAAGAGGAAGATGGTGGGACAGACAACTCTTATTTCCTAGACATCCCTTACTTCCTAGAGCAAACATTTAAATCCACTGGCTTACAAGAGGCATATACTTAAGAAGCTATATTACTGCTCAACCTTAATCACTACTATATTTTAGAAAACCAAAGTCCCAATGCATAGCTGGAACTCAGAGAGGCACAGAGAATATTAAGAGTTCAAAATAACAGTGAGCGTTGCTTTCCCAAGACCATTTCTTCTGTTGTGGTTTGCAGCCACAGAGGGCTCAGGAGAGTGCGAACAACTATCTGTGCTACAGCAGTGATGTTTTGTGGCTGGATGCCCAGATTGTCTAGCTCTGCACACAGCTCTATAGTCTTTTGAGGGCTACAGAGGAGGAATGCATTCTTAACAAACAGCTCTCCATCCCTGCAATAGCTTCTTCATTCTCTGAAAACATCTAAGGCTAAGAAAAGAATTCATTTTTAGTAAAACTCCAAAAATGGAACAAAGGGTATGGATTTTCAGCATATTTTAAACATGTAAAACCTTGTTATATCCCAGGTGGAGATTTTTAAAAATTATATAATTTACCTTTCATTAAATAAATTAACATTTCAAATGCACAAACTGTACAATAGGAAACTGTACCATTATTTTAATCCGGTTATTCAAACAATTTCACTGGTTAAGATTATACATTTCTCAGCTTCAATTTCAGATATACACTTTCTGCACAAGGTTTATAGTTATTTCTGACAAGTAACCTTTATATTTTTAAGTAATTATATTCCTAAAAAGTTATGTATAAGCTGAAAATTTATAAATGAACTCTATTGCATTAAAGTCTGCTTAAAGAAAGCTTATTGTATATCATTTTGTAAAGAATGCTCTCCTCATGACCACACAATTATTTAAAAACTCATTTGTATAAATTTGGAGAGCAGGAGACTGAGTAAAAGCAAGAAAATCTGTACAATCTACTCCTCACAAATTATGAGCCACTTCTCACCCGACATCTTGCTGTCCCTGCTCAAATCTATAACATCTTCAAACAAAATATTAAGATGTTAAGTATCTTAAGTAACTAAAATCCAGTCACCTTCACTGTGAAACCAGTTGTCATGCAAGAGAGACTAAAGACTGTGTCGCCAACACTTCAAAATATTTCCTTACTTCTCACCTAAAATATCTGAAGACCCTCTGAGATAGAGCTGGAGAAAAGGTAAAAAAAAAAACCCATTTGTCTTAAAAGTATGAGAAAGAAGCCAAAACAATTTCAACGAAAGATTAAAAACAAAACAAAGTTACCTGGTTCTTCCCGGCGTATACAGACCCCTTCACCCTCTGTCTGCTCAGGACTCCGCCTCCTGCTCCCTCAACCTATCCTTCTCCCAGTTCCAAGGATGTCTATAAATCTGTCCTTGTCTCCTCTCCATTTCTTATGCCTTCTCCACCGGCTTCAGTTGCTCTTGGTAATCTTTGCTTGCTCTATCCCCAAATCTTAATTGTCTCATATGTTTTACTTTGGTATATGGGACAGCCTAGAGTTCACAGCCAAACGATTTTCTTTCTTATGAAATCTCAAGTATCACCTTTGCACAATAAACCCTCACTGAATGATAAACAGTCATCCAAAGCATAAGCATGCAATCTAATGCTCCATTTCCTACTGGGGAAGGCCAAAAAGACCCCCAAATAGTCTTTAAAATGGTTCTTCAATCTTAAAAGGTTGTTGGTGAACTTCTACCGTGCCAAAGATACTCTACATACTCAAATCAAACAATAAACTAACTTTCATCAGTAGTCTTTTTTAAAAAATGTCAAGTTAGCATCGCTTTCCTGGGTCAAGCAAGACTAAGTTACAATCAAGACCTCATCCCCTTCACTTGGGGTTGAAGAGGTAATGTAAATACCTCATTCCCAGCCAGTACTGCAGGAACTGTGTCTTCCATTTCTTTCCAAACTGAAAGCTCCCTTCACTAAGGAGAAGGGCTGCCCTACTCCAGTCCTGACCTCCCTCCTCCTCTGGCTTGGTTTTGGAAGAAAGCCAGATGACAGCATTTGGAAAAGCACAAATTTATCTCAGGAAAGCCAGCTGTTTAACAAAAAGGTGGCAGTAGCAGTGATGAAAAATACTGTATTTAGTTTCATATATCCTCTGTATGACTTATTTTTTAATCATTGAATGTCAAATGAAACAGTTCATTCCACTTTACCTTCACAATCAGCATTCTAAAGGCAACTATTTACTCCAAAGTTCCTGAGCAAACTAAATACAAATGTAAACCTGTTACAAAATAATCTGTTAGTGTTAAGACATATGCTACTTGGGAAAAAAAAAACAAAACCCCGCAATAAACACTGTAAGGACGAAAATCTATAATCAACATTTACATATACTCCAGGTTACTACCAGAATATTTAAATAGCAGAATCCAAAATGAAATTAAGATTAAACCTTATGACAGTCTCGTATCAACCATATTTAATTTCATACCTTAAAAGTAAAAACGGTAGAGCGCGGTGGCTCACGCCTGTAATCCCAGAACTTTGGGAGGCCGAAACAGGCGGATCACCTGAGGTCTGGAGTTCGAGACCAGCTTGGCCAACATGGCGAAACCTCGTTTCTACTAAAAATACAAAAATTAGCCGGGTGTGGCGGCGGGCGCCTGTAATCCCTGCTACTCGGGAGGCTGAGGCAGGAGAATCGCTTGAACCCGTGAGGCGAAGGTGGCAGTGAGCCGAGATCGTGCCACTGCACTAAAAAAAAAAGTAAAAAAAAAAAAGGAAAAACCGAGGTAAGGTCAGCAAGGTCTTTGTTTTGGACAAGAAACACAGAAGACTTACAAACAAGCTTTTAAAATCAGATCCTTATAATAAAAACGAATGTGTGTGTGTGTTTACTGTTACCATTTTCTGAGCTATCAATTTCTCATGGCCTGACTATGCCTATGGTCAGGTCATGAGTAATCTGTATGAAAAACAGATTCCAATAATGTCTATTCTTACGAAAATAAATATTAAAAACCTTCTGTAGAAAAAAAACTTTCAGTATAGGTAAATAAAGTAAATGATGTTCACATCATTACTTTGTTCTATTAATACACACAAAATTAATTCCGACAATATAACTGGTCATTTTAAAAACCTTGTTTTGCATTATTTTCCCCAACAAAGCATCCTAGGGGTGCCACAGTGAAAAATGTTAAAAGACCATTGCCACCTCTGTTGTTCTGGAACAACGTAAATTTCTTCAAGGTGCCCTCTACTAACCAAGTTCATCTGGCCTGGGGCTAAGTTTTATCATTTATTCTTTCACACAGTACCGAAGGAAATCTGGAATCTATAAATATGATTGCCAGCACCCCCTACACATTTCAACCAGCTACCACTGTCCTCTGAAATCACTCAAGCCAGGTTTCCAGGGTCTCAACTCATTCGCATATTCAATTCTAACTGTAGGAAATCCCTCGCATAAAATAAGCCTTATGCAGGGTCAAATTACATTCAGGGACGTGCGGGGCTCTCACAGCGATCACCATAAATTGGCTACCTTGTACTGGCCGAAGTACATCAACGTGAATCCCAGACACTCGAGAAAAATCGAACCTCGGCTACACAATGGATTAACCCAGTCAGAAGGCTCCAACTTGCAACTCCTTAAAGACGTTGAAGTTGGACATCTACAGAGCACCATTTTGAGTTTAGAATCCGCAGTTCACGCCTAGAAATAACCGAGCGGACCACTCAAATGGAGGTTTCATTTGGCGGAGGCAAAGGTTTGAGACAACTCCACTAATTACGTGCAGAATCACCAATACCGTCAAATGCCTTCGAATGCAATAGGTGCAGCCACGATCTAGCGGCTCCTTCTCCTCTACCTATCGGCACAACATCCAAGCAGCAAGCCTTCATTTTTTGCTAAGATCCCCAAAGCTCCGTGCAACACGCATGCCAGTTATTTCTTCCCCAGGTGAACACGCAGGGAACCCCCACATCCACATCTGCACATTTTCATAGCTACGAATCAATTAAATCTCGTCCTCAAGGTAAAGGTGCAAAGGAGGCACCGCTTAAAGCAGAGGTGGCAACGAGGCGCTCGGGTTACGTTATCTGATAACAGGACAGATGTTGCACGGCTCGTTTTCCTCATACGCATTACTCCGCAGTCGCAGCACCGTTAGAAAATCCACCTGATTTCAGACCCGCAGAGCGCCCAGGGGTCCTTCTCCGCCCACCCGCAGCGCGCCCCGGGTTTTTCTCTTCCCCCAAACAACGGTACCGGGCTCCTACACCAAAATGCGGCGGGTTCGCGCCTGCCATCACCAATGCAAAACCTGCGGGTGGCTGCCCGGAGAGAACCGAATTTCACCGCTGCAGGAGTTTTAAAAGGGAGGGGGCACAGCCATCGTCAGCCCTCCATTCCACTCCCGTTTGATTGTGATGCACACCAGGCGTCTGCACAGCCCTGTCTCACACTCGCATACACGCGCCCTGGCCCCGGCCGCTTCACGCCGCTCCCCTCCAAACCCGGCCGGCCCGGGGCCCGGCGCCGCACGCGGGTCGCTCGGGGCCAGCGCCCGCCCCGGCTCGGCTCGGCCGAACAAAGGGCCCGCGAACCTCCGGGCAAAGTTGCGGCGGCGGCGAGGAGCGGGCGGACGGCCGCGCTCACCTGGGCTCCGTCCCCGGCGGCGGCGGCGGCGGCTCCGCGGGGCTCCGGCGGCGCGGGCCTGGCGGCGGCGGCGACACGAACAACCGCCCAGGGGCCTCGTGGGTGCGCGGGCGGCGGGGGCCCGCTCAGCGCCGGCGCCGCGGGCTCAGGTCCCGGCGCGGGCGGCGGCGGCGGCGGCGGCGGCGCGGGCGGGTGGGCGGCGGCGCGTCCCGGCAGGTCCAGGTCCGGCCCCGGCAACGCCGCGACGCGTCCTTCTCCTGACGCCCGGCGGGACGCGGCTCCGGCGCGGCCCGGGTCCTAGGCGGTGGCGGCGGTGGTGGCAGCTGCAGACGGCTGGGCGCGGGGCCGCTCCGCTCCCTCCGCCTCCGGCTCGGGCGGGCCCGCGGGGACGGCGGCGGTGACGGCGGCGGGAGCGCGGCGGGCGCTGGGACTGTCCTGTCAGGGGGCGGCCCGGGTGGCGCTCAAGGCTGCGCGGCGGCGGGGCCGGCGGCGGCGGCTGCGGCTCCCGGGGCCGTCGCGCTGAGGTGCGGAGCTGCCACCGCGGCCATCTTGTTGCTCTAACTGACAAGAATCCCCCTCCCCCCGCTTCAGCCAGACGGGGCGCTCGCGCCCCCTTCCCCGCCCCGCGTTGGCCTCCAACAGGAAGTCGTCCCGGCCCCTGGCACGTGACTCCCACCGCATCTGCATACCGGAGGGAGAACTGGCCAATCGGCACTCTGCGCCTGAGCTCCTCCCCCGCGCGCCCCTCCCCGGCCCATTGGCTCTTCGGCCAGGCCACGCCTCCTCCTTTCCCCTTAATACCCGCCCGCGCTGTGGTTCCCTACAACGCGCTGGGAGCGCGCCGGGGTGCGAGCGGTGCGCGTTCCGACTGGCCGGGACGCGCGTCAGTTCTGGGGGCTCGCGCTACTCTGGGGGGTACGTGTAGACCTGAGTGGTGTCCTTTACCGCCGCCGCCTGCCCTCCGGTCCCTAGGCGCTGTGGCTCCGCGTTAGGGTGCTGGCGGGAGGGGCGCCGACCCGGGTCTGCGCATCCGATGGGTTCTCCTGGCCAGCGCCCCGCGACGCCCCGGGCTTTATCCGGTAATTTCGCCCGGCGGCGCCCGGCTCCCGCACCGGCGCGCGTCCCGCCCGTGCCGTGCATACGCCCTGCACCGCCCCACCTTGCACACACACGCACACTAGCCCTTAGGGGCCCTGGAGCATCGTGCTCACCCCGCGCCTCCCGGCCCGCCCTTGCGCGCTGTGGCTCCCCAGGGAGCGCCCAGCTGCGAGCACAACAAGCCTCGCTGCGAAACAGTCCCCCCGGGAAACAGCCCTTTCCCTGGAGCACAGACACCCCACCCCCACCACACAAGCCTTAGGTCCGGACCGAACCCGGGCGCTCCGGCCCCTACGCACCCCACGATTCCTCCCCGCTGCTCCGTACGCCGCCGTGATCCTCCGTTCCACGGCTCCTCGATATCCATTATTCATTAGTGGTAGGTAAGGTCAGGCGCAATGTGCAATTCGAAAAGTCCTTTTTAACTTTCGGTTCAAGCCCGGAGAAGATTTTGAAACCAAAAATTTTCTCCATTTTCATGCAAGGTCGCAGAAGCAAGCTAGCTTTAACCCCATCGTTCGGTGAAGGATCAGCAGTGCTACTTGGAAGTTGGTATTGGAAGAGGCCATTCCCTGTCTACGTGTCCCCGTCTTGAAGAGGAGATAATAACACACTAGTACTTTCGCAATGCAATTTTGTTACCGCAAGTGTCATGCTTTGAAACGTCTGTGGATGAAAGAGACAAATTCCCTGCTCTCGTTTCCCTTCAGGGTCCCATGAGCTCCTTTCTTCTTTCTGCCATATTTTAAGCCCTCGGGTAGTCAGATTCACAAACCACCCTCTAAAGGGTCGTCAAATGTCTGTTGTATTGTGTTGTGTATTTCCCCTCCCGAGAACCCACATCCCTTAGAAGGATCTGAAGGCAGAGGGAACTGACATGGAGGCTTTTGCCTTGTCTATTCGTTTTATTTACATTCATTTAATTCTCCACTGCAGAGAACCTGCATCTTTTGTATTTCTCAAAGGTAGAGGTATTATCACATGCTCCAGAAGGGAGTGCAAAATAACATCTTCAAAATAGGCAGCGCCCACGAAGTAGACTGCCGCTACATAAATGAGGAATCCAGGTGTCTGGATGGACCAATCATTGTAATAAGCAGAACTTCACTTTTTGGAAAATTGAACCAAAATACATTATTTAGCATTGTCTTTGACGTTGGATTTGTGGCTCTCACCTCTGAGTTCCTCTCTGGTTCCTCCCCTCCCTCAGTTTAATCAGGCAAAAATCGTCCTCTTCTCCAATGATATTAGACTCTGAGCAACAAGAAAAGGCAGAACTATAGAGACTGTATGTTCTGAACCCCAAACTGGACTCACAGTTTGGCATGTGGACCTGTGACAGTAGAGAGAGTGTTTGAAGCTGAAGTTGACCCAGAAACGTTGAGGCATATGGTGGCCATGAATCTTACGACTGCAGAGCAGTGATACGTATTAGTGGTTGTTTGAACTGATCAAGTATGAGTAGGAACCACAGGCACAACTGTAACAATGGGTACGTTCATGTTTGGGGTTGGTCATCCTCTTATCAGCCCTGCCACCACCATCTTATAACCAAGGTATAAATTGATCATCTGTAGGGCTGGCCTGGTGGCTCAGGCCTGTAATTCCAGCACTTTGGGAGGCCAAGGCAGACAGATCAGGAGGTCAGGAGATGGAGACCATCCTGGCTAATATGGTGAAACCCCGTCTCTACGAAAAATACAAAAAATTAGCTGGACGTGGTGGCGGGTGCCTGTAGTCCCAGCCACCCGGGAGGCTGCGGCAGGAGAATCACTTGAACCCGGGAGGCAGAGGTTGCAGTGAGCCAAGAAGGCGCTGCTGCACTCCAGCCTGGACGACAGAGCTGGACTCCATCTCAAAAAAAAAAAAAAAAAAAAAAAAAAAGGGCAAAACCAACAAAATTACGTTTAAGAGGAGTAAATGTTAAATGTATCTCTTAAATTAAAATGTCAACTAATTGAGGACAAATGAAGAAGACCTAGCTGGATCCAAGGTCATAAAAAAATTCTAGTTATAGATGACCACATGCTCGACAAGGCAAATGTGTGAACTGATTGGTTTAAGACAACAGCAACACTACGTTAAAATAGTGTCCAGTTTAAGAGATTGCACTCTGAGCTGGTCAGATCCCAAATGGAATATTTTGGCCAATTCTGGGCACTACGGTGCAAGAAAGAAATCGACGAAGTTAGAGACTGACTCAGAATACAGCCAGTCGTTGGTGGAAATCCTCCAGTCTGACCAACAGCTGAAGAAGCAGGAGAGACTGGTGCAGGGAAGAGACAAGCAAGGCAGGATGGCTGTCTTCAGGTATTTTTGAAAATCCCATATGCAAATAGGCACAGATATGTTCTCTGAGACCCTAAGAGGCCAACTGAAGATCAGCGGGTGGTAGATACCAGGCAACTTTCTGTTCTGTTCAAATATACACTGCACCCTACAAAATGGAGTTTCCATCAAATGGAGTTATTAATAGAAACTCCATTTTGTAGGGTGCAGTGTATACTGCTCAGGTGATGGGTGCACCAAAATCTCACAAATCACCACTAAAGAACTTACTCATGTAACCAAATACCACCTGCACCCCAACAAGCTATGGGAAGAAAAAGAAACTCCATTTTGAAAGGTAGCAAGATCTACATCTGTGCAGGGATTTAAGCGGAAAGGCAGGATGATCACGTCCCTATCTCCATGGCTATTGCAAAACAGATTACTGTGTTGTGCAAAAATGTTAACTAGCTCAGGGGTTCCCAAAGTATGTTCCCTAGACCAGCGGCATTGGCTTTACCTAGGAGCTTGTTAGAAGGGCAATTTCTCAGACCCCATTGCCAGACTCAGTGAATCCAAACCTCTGGGGATGGGGTCCAGGTATCTGCATCTTATCCAGTCCTCCAGGTGATTCTGAGGCAATGAAAATTGGAGAGAAATAAAGGCACCTTTTTGGGGCTTGTATTTGCGTATAATACCCCTCTCCAAGCCCAGTCACTTCCTACCACACACTGGTGCCTGAATTACTCCATCCTCCTATTTCTGTTGATTTTACACGTATAATTTGCATCCTAATGATGGACTCTTAAAGGGAAAAGCTTCAGGACTCCAACAAATGATTGCTTTTCAATGAAAATGTAAGAAAGCTGGGCTCAGCTCTCCCTGCTTGTCACCAGTAGATAACAACTGAACTGCGTTAGAAAAATGTGATAAATTTACAGAGGCCTTTCAGACAAGCAGCAAGGCGTAGGGTGTCGGTTCTCAAACTTTCTGTTGATGAGAATCACCAGGGTAGCTTGTTTGCATTACAAATTCACCTTAGGTCTAGATGAGGCCCATGAATCTGCATGTCTAATCAGCTCCCCAAGCGATTCTGATGCCGTTGTCTTCCCACTATGCTGATAATAATATTGGAATAGAGACTGGAACCTTAAAGTGAGGAGTAAGGATGCGTCTCAACTCCACTGTTCACTAATTGTTTGACCTTAGGCAAGTTTCTGGGCCTCTGACTTCTCCTTTGTACTCCTCACTGAGTTAGAGATACTCACTGAATATTTATTGCCGTGTATTACGTGCCAGAGAGTGAACTAGGTGCCAGGGATTTAAGACTGCAAGCCGTGCTTGAGCTGTGATTACAATGCATGGGTGCTGCAGGAGACAGAAGGGTCATTCTGAAGGGCTCAGGAAGACTTCTCCAAGGGCCTCAGATCCGAGTCTTGAAAGATGCAAGGGAAAGCAGTAATAGGTCAGAAACTGATGGAAGGGCATTGAAGAAAGAGGAAATGGTCAGAGTAAAGGAAACCAAAGAGAGCTTGCAGTGCAGCACTTTCAGGAGGCTGGAAGACATCAGTGAGGCTGCAACAGACCAGGTAAGAGGAGATGGGAGAGATGAGCAGAGGCCAGATTATTATTATCTTTTTTTTTGGAGATGGAGTCTCGCTCTGTCACCCAGGCTCAAGTGCAGTGGCACAATCTTGGCTCACTGCAACCTCTGCCTCCCGAGTTCAAGCAATTCTCCTGCCTCAGCCTTCCGAGTAGCTGGGGCTACGGTCACACACCACCACGCCCAGCTAATTTTTTGTATTTTAATAGAGATGGGGTTTCACCATGTTGCCCAGGCTGATCTCGAACTCCTGAGCTCAGGCCATCCGCCCGCCTCGGCTTCCCAAAGTGCTAGGATTACAGTTGTGAGCCACCACACCCGAGGCCAGATTATGGATACAAGGAGCATCTCATGTGACCTTAAGGAGTTGGGGACTTTATCCTTAAGGCAATATGGAGCTCTTGGATGATGCCAGACATTATTACACTTGACTGTTAGAAAGAGCTCCCTGGGAACATTGTGGCAGATGACCTGGAGGAGGAAGGGCCAGGGAGGAGGTGATGGCAGGGGGTAGGCAGCCTGCACAGTTCTGCAGCCAGGAAACTAGAACTTATGGACTCCCCTAGAGTAGCAACAGAAGTTAAACAGAGAAGACCCACTTGAAAGATAACTTTAACTTCAACTCTGGGGGCTTGAAGTCTGACTTATCTGGAGGGTAAGGAGGATGATAAAGGATGTTGCCCCATTGTCTTTCTCAGTGAGAAAGGATGGATGGTGAGGCAGGGGCTATGGAAGGAGGAGTAGGCTGAGCTCGAGTCTTTGGGTGGGACCCTGAGGAAGAAGGGATGAGCCTGGTTTGGTACATTTGGAGTTGCAGCCACCTGGGACACGTCAAGTGGTGACGGTCAGACTTGGGGTGTCTGGGCTGGAGAAGTCTCCTAGGGATGGTCTGCACAGGGCTGGAAGTTGGAGGCAGGATCACAGATGATGAGCTTGGGGGTAGGGATGAGGAGGGATGGTGAGAAGGCTGAGTGCTGAGCCTGAGGAGCACCAAAGAGAGAAGAAAACCCTAAAGGAGGCTGAGAAGGGACAGCCAGAGATGCTGAATCCCACAGGATGCCCCATGGAACTGGAGGGGACACAAGGGGAACGGGGTTGAGAAAGGAGCACGTGGCCAACGGTGTCCATGTGGTAAGAACAGGAGCGCACCAATGGAATCAGGCAGCCTCAAGGTCATTTTGTCCTCAGGAAGGCAGAGCAGGGGACAGCAGCAGGCTGCAAGGTGAGAGGAAGGCTGGAGACAGAGACTGAGAGTGAGGAGGAACCATGCCATTGGTTGGGCCACTGTGGTGGATTGAAATGTGTCCCCTAAAAAGATATGTTGAAGTCCTCACTCCCCACACCTCAGAATGTGATGTTATTTGGGAATAGTCTTTGCAGACAAAGTCGAAGCAAAGTCATTGGGGTGGTTCCTAACCCAGTACAACTGTGTGCTTTCTAAAAAGGGGACATTTGGATGCAGAGACGCACACACAGGGAGGAGCCCATGTGAGGATGAAGGCAGAGATCGGAGTGATGCTTCTATAAGCCAAGGAACACCAAAGATTGCCAGCAAGCCATGAGAAGCTAGGGAAAAGGCCTGGGACAGGTTCTTCCTCCGAGCCTTTAGAAGAACCCAGCCCTGCTGACACCTTCATCTTGGACTTCTGGCCTCCAGAACTAGGAGAGAAGAAGTTTCTGTTGCTTAAGCCATGCAGTGTGTGATACTTCTTATGGCAACCCCAGGACCCTCACACTATGAAAGGAAGGAATGGGACTGAAGGTCAATGTGAAACCAACAAAGTAGTTTTGGTTCAGTGTTTTGTTCTGTTTGTAAAGGGAGAGACTCAAGCAGTGAATGTGCTGAGAAGAGTGAGCCAGAAGAGAGGACACAGATGGGGAAGATGTTCTAAAGGGGTTGCATATGGAATAAGAAAGGTCTTTGGGCACATGCTGGAGGCAGGACCCTGTCAATGGTACAGGGAGAGAGAGGATCACTTCTGTCACTGACAGCAGAAGAGGCAATAGAGACAGCTGCAGAGGCAGGTCAGTCTACATGCATGTGTGTGTGTGTATGTGTGCGTGAGCACACGCCTGTGCTTACACGTGAGTGTGTGTGCATAAATATTTGCGCATGTGAGTGCTTGTGTTTGTGTGTGTGTACGTGTGTGAGCTTGTATGTGTGCATGCATGCATGTGTTGGGGAGTGGTCTGTAAAAATGGAGGACATTATACCCAGTCTTCTTTATTTCTTCGGTGAAGTTGAAAGTGGCCTAAGATTTCTTTTAGATCTGAAGTTCTATTACTAGGTATCGAGTATAAATTATTGTTTTATTTTATATTAATAGCCTTGCTGTTAAATTTACTGTTTGTGGTGTATTAAAACTAATAGAAAAACATACACCTTATATCTTTGCCTATTATTAAAGCAAATTCCAGCCTCCAAACTATATAGGACCACATATCTAAACTATGGAAGGCATATTTCATTTGCCTTTGTGTCTTTGGGTCTGAATCATAAAGTGACACTTTTGATGTTTTGGAGGCCAGCCTTGGTCAGAACTCGGACATTGCAAAGTTCTGTCTTTCCATTGATTCTATCCCTAGAAGACTCAGGGGTGGAAATCTGTGGAGGGCATCTGGGTATGGAACAGGAGATGACTGAGGAAGTTGAGATGAGGATGTCACCTGTTCAGGGGATCTCAGGCACTGAAAACAGCTTTATTTATCTGGGCCCTGTGATACTGGGCAGATGGTTTTGGGGGCACTGCAGTTGCTTTGATCCAGTTCTGTGAAACTGGCAACCTAGGGTACCAGGGAGAGAGAGAAGGTGGTTCAGGCTGCGGACTGTTGTGGAAAGGAGGATCACTCATGGCTGTTACCCCGATGGGCTTCTCTGGCCCCACTTCGGGTGATAGATCTGGTGATAAACCAGAAGCAGGGCTTTGTGTCAACAGCCAGTCACTTTTGGATTTGCCCTTTGAGTGAACTCCTCTTTCCAGGGCTAGCTCCTTCACTGTTTCATTAATTGAGCAAATATTTGCAAGCACCTGGCATCGGCAAAGTCCTGCAGACTTTCCGAGCTAACCTGGCCACCCCTCCTGTCCTCCCTCCAGAGCCACTGATGATCGGAGCAAGGATGTGAAAAAGGTAGACACAATTTTACCTCCCCATTCTCCTTGTTCTCTTTTCTGTAACATCACCTTCTATAATCTGTTATTTGCTGCTTACTGTGTTTGTGGTTTATCGTAAGATTGTCAGCTTCACCAGTACAAGATCCTTGTGCGTTTTGTTCACTAATGTATTTCAAGCACCTAGAACAGAGTTGGCACTGGGTGCTCCACAAATAGTTTTGCTAAATTAATGAAATTAGGTAAACGGATTAATGTCATAAGAAGGTTAACATCAATGTGCTGTAGAAGAAATCACATCTAGGTATTAGATGTGAGGGTGGGTCAGGGAAAGCTCCCTAAGGGATATGGGATCCAAGATGGCTTTAGAGGGATGGATAGGGTTCTTCTTTCCTTCCTTTCCTCTTCCTGTCCTTTCATTTCCTCCTTCCATCCTCTCCTTTCTTCGCTCCTTTTTTCCCTTTCTATCTACCTTCCCTCTCTCCCTCCCTCCCTCCTTCCTTCCATCCATCATATTCTCTTCCTTCCTCGCTTCCTTCCTCTTTCTCTTTTTCTTTTATCTTAGTAGTGTACCAATTATTCAGAGACTCAGGACAACACACAGAAGAAATAACAGCAATTTGACATTTATTTATTTATTATTAATTTTTTGAGACAGAGTCTCTCTCTGGTGCCCAGGCTGGAGTGCAGTGGCTCAGTCTTGGCTCACTGCAACCTCCACCTCCCAGGTTCAAGAGATTCTTCTGCCACAGCCTCCCGAGTAGCTGGGACTACAGGCATGCACCACTACGCTTGGCTCATTTTTTTTTTGCTTTTAGTAGAGATGGGGTTTCACCATGTTGACCAGGCTGGTCTCAAACTCCTGACTTCAAGTGATCCACCTGCCTCGGCCTCCCAAAGTGCTGGGATTACAGGTGGAAGCCACCGTGCCCAAATGAGAAATTTGACGTTTATGACAGGTATTTCCTGAGACCTTTGTAGAACCCAGTTAAAAAAAAATCTTTAATGTATTATATAATTTTAATATTTTTTCCCTCTCCCAAGTAAACCAAAATGCACGCTTGATTGCGAGTAGACAATGAAAAGGACTATTTTAGTTATCTGTTGCTGAGAAACGAATTATTATTCCAACATTTAACAGCTTAAGACAACAAACATGTGTGCCTCACACCGTTTCTGAGAATCCGGAATCCAAGAATAGTCTTGCAGAGCGAGTCTTTCGTGAGGTTGCAGTCAAGCTGTCAACCTGGTCTGTAATCTCCGAAGATGTGCCAGAGCTGGAGCGTCTTCTCCGGGGGCACTCACATGGCTGTGGGAAGGAGGCTTCAGTCCCTTGCCACAGGGACTGTTCCACAGGGCCACTCATGACACGGCTCACCCCAAAGTGAGGAGTGCAGGAGAGAGAGCACCATGGCTGAAGCCAAAGCCCTTCCTAATTGAACATCAGAAGCACACCAATTCTGCCTGATGCCATTGGTCACCCAGACCAACCGTGGCACGGTGTAGAAGGGGACCACACAGGGTGTGAGTGCCAGGAGGTGGAACTCTTGGGGCTGTTTTGGAGACTGACTCCCATCCACAACAAATCCACATTGCAACCGAATGCCACGAGGTCAGCTGGGCTCATTCGCATCACATACAATTCACACTCCTGGCGTCATGACCTGTCATGGCTTTTCAGGTTCTGGCTGAATTCTTGGCAAGGTAGGGACATCGGTTTGCTGGGAATGCCATGTTTTTGGGATTTCCTTCATCTTCCTGGGTGAATTCCCTTTTTCTTATACCAATGGGATTGGACTCTGTGACTAAGGTCCCATCTAACTCTCAAACTCTATTCAGTTCCAGTAATTCGATCAGTGGATGGCTACAAAAAAGAGAAAGTCTTCAAAGAGCAGACGGCATTTGCACTTGAAAAGCTCCACTGTGTTGAGATGGATGGAATGTGTCCCATCAAATGTACAGACTTAGAGATGACATCAAGATGCGGTTACGGTAACTACAGAAGGCTCCTGTTAGAAGGCAGAATCTAAACAGTTTGGCTTAGAAAGTGAGCCACTGGGCTGAGCTAAGAGTTTGGATGTGGTTCTGCAGGTGGTGAATGTGGCAGAGATGGCTCCACCCAAATCCATACTATACTTCCCCAGTGTGAGTTCCCACTGAGAAGGGGCATCTGTGTCCAGCCAGGACTACATTTCCCAGAACCCCTTCTCTTCTGGGCAGGGCCATGTGACCAGTTCTGGATGAAGGAATGTGAGCCGAAATGATGTGATTCATGTCCACACTAAGGCAATTGAGAGACAGTTGTACTCTCTCTTCTAGGGCAATTGAGAGGCAGTTGTGCCCTCTCCTGCCAGGATGCAGAGGACCCAGGAGATGGAAGAGCCTCAAAAGGAAAAGGGCCCATGTCCCTAAACTTTAAGAGGGGAAACATCTCCTAAAAGCCAGGAATACCAGATGAATGAAAAGTGCACATGTATTAGGTAAATCCACTGAGAGTTGTTGTGGCTGTTGTTGTTTTTTTTGTTATAGCAGCTACCAGTCTCCTAACACACAGTAGGAAACCTTTGTGGTCTTTCAACAGGGATTGCAAAATAAAAATAGTCTCAGGAAGACGAATAAGCCATGGACAGGCAGGATGGTGTGATACGGGGAGGGAAACACTGAAGTCTAAGAGATGAGTTAGGAAGCTGTCACGAGGTTGTGACGTGGTAAAACCTGAAGAAGCCTAGCATCCCCGTCCCTGCCTGTTTCACAGCAGAATTTATAGAAAAGACAAAAGTAATGATAACCTTATTTTCCTTTGCTTATTACACGCCAGACATTAGCTATGTACTTTATACACGTTATCTTTTTAAATATTTTTAGTTCTTATTTAAATGTTTCTCTTGCTATATTGTATGTATTAAAAACAGTTTGGCTTTTTGGGATGGAGTCTCACTCTATCACCCAGGCTGGAGTGCAGTAGCGTGATCATAGCTCACTGCAGTGTCGACCTCCCAGGCTCAGGTGATCCTCCTGCTTCAGCCTCCCGAGTAGCTAGGACTACAGGCTTGTGCCATTACGCCCAGTTAATTTTTTGACTTTTTATAGAGATGGGGGTCTCACTTTGTTGCCCAGGCTGGTCTCCAACTCCTAGGCTCAAGTGATCCTCCCGCCTCAGTCTCCCAAAGTGTTGGGATTACAGACATGAGCCACCACGCCCGACCTTAAAAACAGTTTTAAAATGCAAAGTAATTCGTGTATATAGTTTTATTATTATTATTATTTGGAGACAGAGTCTCACTCTGTTGCCCAGGCTGGAGTGCAGTGGTACAATGTTGGCTGTCTGTAACCTCTGCCTCCGGTGTTCAAGTGATTCTCCTGCCTCAGCCTCTTGAGTAGCTGGGATTACAGTGTGCACCACCATACCCAGCTATTGTTTTGTATTTTTAGTAGAGACGGGGTTTCACCATGTTGGCCAGGTTGGTCTTGAACTCCTGGCCTCAAGCAATCCACGTGCCTCTGCCTCCCAAAGTATTGGGATTACAGGCGTGAGCCACTGCACCCATGTATATAGTTTTAAAAGACAATTACGTATTACTAATTTTGAAACAAAACAAGCAAAAAACCAAATAAACAAACAACAACGACAAAAAACCCAGTCTCATGCCCTGCAAGCCTCCTCACTCTGAATTGCTATCCCGGAGTCAACTACTTTCAAATCCTTGTTTGTTTCTTCTGCCATTTACCTTAATGTTTCTAAATAATATGCTCATTCTCTTCCTTCTTGATTTTCCTGTTTTGACATCACGACTTCCTACTCTAGAGGATGAGGATGTGGCTCTTGTACACCACCTTCCATCATCCTATATACTTCTCCTCCCTCAGATGGGTAAGATTTCAACATCAGGATTGGGAGTACATTTTCTGGACAGGCAAACCAAACAAATACAGCAATAGTTAGTTTAGTATGTAGGTCATCCCTAGAAGGTTAGAAGGAAACAAAACTAGAAAGGGAGGTTGGAGCATGGAGAGCCACCGGGCTAGGGAATTAGAACTTAATCTACTGTGTTGTAGGGAGCCATTGAAGGTTTAAGGCAGGAAGTGGCAAGAGCAAAGCTGTAGTAGGGGATGGCTATCCCAGCAGCATCTGTAGGGTGGATCAGAGTAGGGGTCATGTGACAGTCTAAACAACGGGTCATTCATTCATTCATCCATGCGTTTATTCTATCAACTTTCTCATCTCCATTTATGCGGGAGCCCTAGTTAATGCCCGTCCCTCCCACTGGAATGTGGGTTCTGCACTTGCCCTTTTGGTTGCTTCTGTGTCTTGCACTGGCATAGCGGCTGGCACATGTTAGGTGTTTAATAAATGTTTGTTGAAGGAAGGGAAGACAACTGTTGGTAATGTGGAGATAAATAGGGTAGTGGCCATGATGAGAGAGCTGGAGCCATTTTAGAGAGAGACATGAACTCTAACTGCTGACTGAAGGGCAGGAGACTTGGGGTGTCAAAGTGGCTCCAGATAGGAGCCCAGGTGAGTGACAGTTTCAGGAGCAGGGTTAGGAGGGCTGAGGGGAGTTGGTGAACAGTCAGATGATAGTTTGCCTTTAGGAATATTTGATTAAATCAATCGCTCACCACTTCAGCCTGTTATTCAGGTCAACCCAAGGGAGCCTCAATCTGGTCTCAGCCAAGGTACTTCCACACTTTTTTATCCCAGATGTTGTGACGTTCAGCTCAGCTGCCTGCTGCGCTCCGACAGTGGGGCTGGAGTCCCACTCATTTCCTTTTGGCCGCTTTACTAAGTGCCCAGCTGATTCGGCCTGAGCAGACCGTGTCCAGTTGGCTCACTGTTGCGTCCCCCAGTGTGCGGTGTGTAACAGGTGCTTGATAAATACTTACTGGATGAATGTTTGACTTTCTTTTTGTATTATTATTTTTTATTTCAATAGTTTTGGGGGTAGAGGTAGTTTTTGGCAATGAATGAATTCTATAGTGGTGAATTTTGAGATTTAGTGCACCTGCCACTGGGGCAGTGTACCCAACCTCCCCAACTCGAAGTCCCCAAAGTCCGTTTTATCACTCTGTATGTCTTCGCATCCTCGCGGCTTAGCTCCCACTTGTAAGTGAGAACATATGGCATTTGGTTTTCCATTCCTGGGTTACTTCACTTAGAATAGTGCCTCCAGGAACAGTGGCTCACGCCTGTAATCCCAGCACTTTGAGAGGCCGAGGCGGGTGGATCACGAGGTCAGGAGATCGAGACTATCCTGGCTAACACAGTGAAACCCTGTGTCTACTAAAAATATAAAAAATTAGCCGGACATGGTGGCAGGCGCCTGTAGTCCCAGCTACTCGGGAGGCTGAGGTAGGAGAATGGAGGGAACCTGGGAGGCGGAGCTTGCAGTGAGCCGAGATGGTGCCACTGCATTGCAGCCTGGGAGACAGAGCGAGACTCCATCTCAAAAAACTAAACAAAACAAAACAAAACAAAAACGGCCTCCAGCTCCATCCAAGTTGCTGCAAAAGACATGATTTCATTCCTTTTTATGACTGAGTACTCTTCCACGGTATATTTTCTTTATCTACTCAATACTCAGTGGGCACTTAGATTGGTCCCATAGCTTTGCCATTGTGAATCATGCTGCTGTAAACATGCATGTGCGTGTGTCTTTTTCATGTAATGACTTCTGATCCTTTGGGTAGATACCCAGTAGTGGGATTGCTGGATTAACTGGTAGATCTACTTTAATTCTTTGAGAACTCTCGTTACTGTTTTCCATAGAGGTTGTACTAATTTAGAATGTGTGACTTTCTGTACCAGACATTACTGGGTTCCCTCCGCGTGTGGATGTCAGGGGAGGTGCCATCAAGATGGCACTAGAACTGAAGAGGAGGGTGCATATCAGGGGAACAAGGAAGAGACCAGCGCTCCGGGGCCACCTTGTTCTGTATACACAAGGGTGAGGGAGCTGGTTTGGGCAATGGAAGCAGATTCTTTTTGTTGGTCATTTGGGAATGAGTCTAATCTCAGACACTCAGTTGCAATTCTTGTTAAAAGCAACAGGTTGAATCATTTGAGGAGCCGGGCCAAGCAGAGAAATTCACTGGCTTAATGCAGCTACCCAAGCCACAGATGTCAGTCAGTTGATGCACTGGGAATGAGGGCAGCTTTACCCAGAGCCAGTCACAGTGTTGCCAATCTCCTAGGACCTGAGTGTGCTCCCCTCCTCCTGGAGACAGGTTCTGCCCTTAGACTAACACGGAGAATCTCCTGGGAGGTGCCTTGTACTGATGCTCACAGTCGCTCCTGGAACAAAGCCTTTATTTTGGAAAGCATGACTTGGGGGATTATCACCAAAACCTGTCTCATCGGCAGCTAGGCTTCCAGGGCCAGTGTCTCTTGGAGATTTGGGATTACAGCATCTACCAAAGAGTCCACCTTCCTTCAACGGGACCATGCAAGGTGCCACGCAACGTGTTCCTACAGGGCGCCTCTCATGTTGAGATGTGTAGATGTGTAGATTCCTGTGTGTGTGTGTGTGTGCCTGTGTGTACCTCCCTAGCCAGAAGTTGGGGGAAAACTCCAAACCCAAACTAGTGAAATTCAGAGGTTGCCAAACCTCTAAACTTGGCATCTGGTATAACCTGGAGTTGGCCAAGAGGTCCTGGGTGTTCACCTCTCATAACCTGGGCAGGGTCTCCAACTGCCAATTGTCAGACCAGGGGCATAGCTTGCCACTGGAACGAGGGAGAGGCTAGAAAATAAAGTTCCTGCCCTATCCTCTCATCTCAGCCACCACTTGTTTGTTTATTTTTGCTTATTTTATTCTTTCCAACTATAAAATAATACACACACTAGCTATGAAACAATGTAGAAAATATAGGAGGATAGTAAGAAAAATATTACATTGCCCCTCAAAGAAGCCCATGTTAACATTTAAACATGTTTCCTTCCAGACTCATATCTTAGCATAATTTTTAAAAATCTATAGATGTGCTCATGCTCTACAAGATGTTTTGAATTACTCTGTGAGGAAGAGAAACATGTTTAGTCTAGGAGTAAGAAACTTTTTCCCGTTATAATCTTTCATGTTATTTAGTAAGGTCTTTATAGCAATCATTTTAATAGCCGGCATATTGTTTTATCAAATGAATTTGCCATAATTTACTTAAGGAAACTTCTGCTAGTCATTAGATCCAGGATGCCAGATCCAAATCCTCCTCTCTGATGGGACTGGGAGTGTGGATGTCATTTAGTGATGCCAGGGACAACGATGGAAATGGTGCATTTGAAGAACTCAGCACTGTTTTGCCACAAGTGTGTTTTAGAAAATTTGCTTCCCCAGGCTGGGCGCGGTGGCTTACACCTGTAATCGCAGCACTCTGGGAGGCCAGTGTGGGCAGATCACCTGAGGTCAGGAGTTCGAGACCAGCCTGGCCAACATGGCAAAACCTTGTCTCTACTAAAAATACAAAAATTAGCCAGGCATGGTGACTGGCGCCTGGCCAGTTACATGGGAGGCTGAGGCAGGAGAATCACTTGAACCCAGGAGGCAGAGATTGCAGTGAGCCGTGATCATACCACTGCACTCCAGCCTGCATGACAGAGTGAGACTCCATCTCAAAAATTAAAAGAAAGAAAGAAAATTTGCCTCCCTTTCAGTTAAGTGCTTTCACCCACTTAACAATTGAAAGTTGCCCCTGAAGAGCAGGTGTAGTAACTGTTGCATTTTTTTTGGGGGGGGGAATCTTATTTCTTTTTTTTTTTTTTTGAGACGGAGTCTCGCTCTGTCGCCCAGGCTGGAGTGCAGTGGCGCGATCTCGGCTCACTGCAAGCTCCACCTCCCGGGTTTACACCATTCTCCTGCGTCAGCCTCCCAAGTAGCTGGGACTATAGGCACCACCACCTCGCCCAGCTAGTTTTTTTTTTTTTTTTTCTGTATTTTTAGTAGAGACGGGGTTTCACCATGTTAGCCAGGATGGTCTCGATCTCCCGACCTCATGATCCACCCGCCTCGGCCTCCCAAAGTGCTGGGCTTACAGGCGTGAGCCACCACGCCTGGCCCAAGGGAAATCTTATTTCTATTAATCTTCACTTTTAAAACAGGCCAAGTTAGTGGGCCAGCTTTTTTGAGAGAAGTCAAACTAAAGCGGTTTTGATGTTGTATTTGAGGGGCCTCTGCCACTGGGCAGAGCTTCTTTCTGGGGCACAGGGACATGGATTGCATTGCTCACAAAGGCCCGTGTTGCCTCTGTGACCAGCCTGTGGAGGCAATGGATGCCTGTTGATGGGGAGCATGCAAACATTTCCCTGCCTAGCCAGAAAGTCTTTGACAGGCTCAGTTTACCTGCTACTTCTTCCAAACCCAACTTCCTCTTCCAGCTCTGCTGGAGGAGATCTGTAGGACCTCAGGGACAGCACACCCCAGGGTGGCAGCCCCTGGAAAGCCCAGCAGGGGAGCTGTCAGTGGAGGGATGTCATGGGAGCCGGTGGCATCCCTAACAACCTGCACTCTCCCAGGTCCCAACGGGATCGCCAGCTCGGCCAATCAGGAGGAAATGCTCCCTGGAACCCTGTAAGTGACTAGCCCAGGCTCCTCTGCCCAAAGACCTGTGTCGAAAGATCCAAGACACTTCCCTCTGCCGTCTGAACACAACTGGGCCTTTGTGTGTTGGGGCCAAACACGGTTCCTAATTGGCAGCATAAACAATGGGCCTCTGTGTTTGTTCCCGGAAGACAACACAGTTCTGCAGCAATGACACGTGTTTCAATGCGCAAAAAAAAAAAAAAAAGTGTCAGAGCCTGACATTTCAGCAAAAATCTCTTTGGAGAATCCTGTGCTCATCACTAAAAGACCTTGTTAGACATCATCCCAATGGCTGCGGCAACCACCCCCCGCCACTCGGCGGGCCACAGTCCCTTTGTAGAGATTCTGTGAGCACTGGAGACCGCTGGGTGCAGAGTGTCACACAGTGCAGTGATTAGCAGCATGAAAGGTTTTATTGGGCTTGATTTAAGGGCATTAACTGCCACCAAGTGCCTCCATCCTGGGGTCCGACTCAAACCAAATACAATAGCAGTCAGGAAGAAAGCAGACCTCTCTTTCTACACTAATGTCCCAGCAGCAGACTTTGGTGAGAGGCAGTGTGCAGGGCTTTTACACCACAGGGTCCTTGAAAGAGGCAAATGAGAAGGTACCTGTAGCCAGACCATGGGCACAAGTAGGGCCAGCTCCCACGGCTGCTTGTGGTAGGAACTTGGAGGAGCAGAGTCTTCAGATGCATCCCAGGCTCAGTAGCCCCATCCCCTTGCATCCTGACTCTGACAGCTGGCCCAGGTAGGGAGCAGGGAGGATGGCAGAGAGTGCCTTCTACACTGCTGTATCCATCAGGGTTCTGCAGAGAAACAGAATCAATAGGAGATAGAAAGAGGTAGAGATAGAGGTAGATAGACAGATAGATAGATAGGCAAGCAAGTAGGTAGGTAGACAGACAGGCAGATAGATAGGTAGGTAGATAGAGAGATAAACAGACAGATGAATGGGGCCAGGCACAGTGGCTCATGACTCTAATCCCAGCACTTTGGCAGGCCAAAGTGGGTGGATCACCTGAGGTCAGGAGTTTGAGACCAACCTGGCCAAGATGCTGAAACCTCGTCTCTACTAAATACAAAAAATTAGCTGGGCGTGGTGGTGCACACCTATAATCTCAGGCGTGGTGGTGCACACCTATAATCTCAGCTACTTGGGAGACTGAGGTGGGAGAATCGCTTGAACCCGAGAGGCAGAAGTTGTGGTAAGGCGAGATTGTGCCATTGCACTCTAGCCTGGGCAACAGAGCGAGACTCTGTCTCAAAAAAAAAAAAAAAAAAAAAAAAAAAAAAAAAAAAAAAAAAGCGGGCGGGGGGAGTTTATTAGGGAGAATTGGCTCACACGATCACAAGGTGAAAAGTCCAATGATAGACTATCTGCAAGCTGGGGAAGAAAGCAGCCAGTAGTGGCTTAGTCCCAGTCCAAAAGCCTCAAAAGCAGGGAAACCGACAGTGCAGCCTTCAGGCTTCGGCCAAAGGCCCGAGAGCCCCCAGCAAACCACTGGTGTAAGTTCCAGAGTCCAAAGGCTGAAGAACCTGGAGTCTGAGGTCCAAGGGCAGGAGGAGCAATGTCAGTCTCCTCTGGCAACACCCTCATAGACGCATCCAGAAACAATGCATTACCAGCCATCTAGGCATCCTTCAATCCAATCAAGTTAACCTCCGCTATCAACTATCACAGGTAGTAAAACCCACCAGCAGAACGTTAAACCAAGCACGAGGTCTCTCTACCTGCGGGCCCTGTGGTACAACACAGATCACACGCCCACACATGAAGTCGGCCCTGCAAGTTGGCCCCTCTAGTTTCCATGTCCTTAACAGCACTTTTATCACTAGGGTCATTGCCAGATTGTAGCTATTTCTTTCCACAATGAGGCTGTGAGACCCGGGAAGCCCGGGACCATTCCAGTGATCTCGATTTCCCGATGCCTGGCACTGTGCTTGGCACAGACCAGCTGGCTCAGTGTATTGCTAAATGACTGGATGCATCGATTGACACCTTAATGAATGATTCCTCACTACCCTCTGCATTCTTGATGGCCTCCAAGTTGCCATTTCACCCTTCACTCTTTATCCTTACCCGCAAGGAGCAAATATAATTTGTTGGCGCCATTCAGCCATTCAGGGGAGGCTGAAGTCGTCTGGCCACTCCAGAGTCATGTCTAATGCATACTTCTGCCAGTTATACTCACCCTCCTGAGCCTGGGGGCGAGGCAGCCACCTTAATCAAGTGGAGAGGACCTCTAGTGATTTTGAGGGATTTATAGACACCCAGCCACCATTCGCAGAACCTTACAGCAATCCAGATCCATTAGCCAATCATTTAGAGAGAGATTAAAATAATGAAGGTGAGAATAAAGTGAGGACCTTGTCCTATTGGAACTCTATTAATCATCATCTGTGGCTTAAAGAAAGAGTTATCATCCCAGCCCATTACAGAAAGTTGTCAATTAGGCACCACGTGAAACCTCAGAGAATTGTTCCCCGAAGAGAATTTTAGGAGGGCAGTCAGTCACATCCCTGTGATGAATTCTTCACCAGAGAACCCTGTACGAGTCCCTAGTTGAAGCCGGAGGCATTCAGAATGCCAGGCGAATGTCCTCTCACAGTTCTAAGGAGAGACGAGAGAAGACAGTACTCAGGAGTCTCTGGAAATCGAGATCACAGTGGTGGTTGTCTGAGGTCAAATTTATCATCCACTTCGAAATACATCTTATGCCCAATTCAAACTTTTAAAATACTTCAGATTGCATTTTTATAATAGCACATATTTAAAAGCAGCCTATTAGAAAGTGCGTAAATAGATTAATACATATCATCTCAATGTATTATTACGCAGCTATTAAATGTTTACAAAAGCTGTAAGTTAACTGATAAAAGTGAAGCGTTCAGAGAGGAAAAAGCGAGACATCAAACGTACAGATAATATGACCACTGCTGCACAAAATCTGCATCATCTACATCTAGAAAAAGACTGGAAGGGCCGGGCGCGGTGCCTCACGCCTGTAATCCCAGCACTTTGGGTGGCCGAGGCGGGTGGATCACAAGGTCAGGAGTTTGAGACCAGCCTGGCCAACATGGTGAAATTCCGTCTCTACTGAAAATACAATTTTTTTTTTTGATAATATGACCACTGCTGCATAAAATCTGCATCATCTACATCTAGAAAAAGACTGGAAGGGCCGGGCGCGGTGCCTCACGCCTGTAATCCCAGCACTTTGGGTGGCCGAGGCGGGTGGATCACAAGGTCAGGAGTTTGAGACCAGCCTGGTCAACATGGTGAAATTCCGTCTCTACTGAAAATACAATTTTTTTTTTTTGATAATATGACCACTGCTGCATAAAATCTGCATCATCTACATCTAGAAAAAGACTGGAAGGACCAGGCGCGGTGGCTCACGCCTGTAATCCCAGCACTTTGGGTGGCCGAGGCGGGTGGATCACAAGGTCAGGAGTTTGAGACCAGCCTGGTCAACATGGTGAAATTCCGTCTCTACTGAAAATACAATTTTTTTTTTTTGATAATATGACCACTGCTGCATAAAATCTGCATCATCTACATCTAGAAAAAGACTGGAAGGACCAGGCGTGGTGGCTCACGCCTGTAATCCCAGCTACTCGGGATGTTGAGGCAGGACAATTGCTTGAACCTGTGAGACGGAGGCTGCAGTGAGCTGAGATTGCACCACTGCACTCCAGCCTGGGCGACAGACCGAGACTTTGTCTCAAAAAAAAAAAAAAAAAAAAAAAAAAAAGAAAGAAAGAAAGAAAAGGAAAGAAAAGAAAAAGCCTGGAAGAAAAAAAGTACCCCCCAAAATGTTATTAGTTGTTGTTTTTGGGTGGTGAGGTTATTGGTAACTGGTTTTATTTTTTACAATTCCCTTTTATTTTCTAATTTTTAGTTCGGGGTACACGTGCAGGATGTGTAGGTTTGTTACACAGGTAAATGTGTGCCATGGTGAGTTGCTGCACCTATCAACCCGTCAGCTAGGTATTCAGCCCAGCATGCATTAGCTATTTTTCCTGAGGCTCTCCCTCCGTCCTGCCCGCCACCCAGGCCGTGTGTGGTGTTCCCCTCCCTGTGTCTTCGTGTTCACATGGTTCAGCTCCCACTTATAGATGAGAACATGCAGTGTTTGGTTTTCTGTTCCTGTGTTAGTTTGCTGAGGATAATGGCTTCCAACTCCATCCGTGTCCCTGCAAAGGACATGATCTTGTTCCTTTTTATGGGTGCATATTTTTTATAATTTCTTTTTTGCTGTTGTTTTGTTTTGTTTTGAATCAGGGTCTCCCTCTGTCGCCCGGCCTGGAGCGCAGTGGCTCCATCACCACTTACGGCAGTCTCAACATCTCAGGCTCAGGTGATCCTCTCACCTCAGCCTCCTGAGTTGCTGGTACCACAGGCGTGTGCCACCACACCCAGCTAATTTTTGTATTTTTTGTAGAGACAGGGTTTTGCTATGTTGCCCAGGCTGATCTCGAACTCCTGAACTCAAGTCATCCACCTGCCTCGGCCTCCCAAAGTGCTGCGATTATAGGCGTGAGCCACCGTCCCCTGCCATAATTTCTTATATTCTCAATATGTTCCATACCAAGCAAGTATTGCTTTTACAGTATAGCTGATATGCTGCATCCCGGTTTTCATTTAGTAAATTATAAACTTTAACAGCAGGCATTTTAATTATTAGTTGGTAGAGTTGATGAAAGTGGCTAATAACAGTACTGAAGTATCTTCTTCGTTCCAGCTTAAGATTTAATAACTCCCTCAGAAAATCCAGGTGGCCTTCAAGGAAGTTGCTCTCAGGGAATTGGGGGACCGGGAGCGGGGACCAGCTGCCTCCTGCAGCAACCCCCTTGTTTCCTCTTCAGGGGGTCACATGTGTCCCTGACTGCTGGGCAGCTGGGGCTTTCAGCAAAGCTTTCTCTATGCACACGTGAGTTTCCAGAGCGTATGAAAGGGCGTAGAAGTCTACAGCTGCCTGTCATGGTGCATGGGTGTCAGAGGGCTCCCAGGAACCTGCCTCAGTGGTTGTCTTGCTGCTTCCCTCCTTTCAGCTCAACTCAGCGAGTGTGCATTGGGTGCGAAGCCGCCATCAGCACCCTAGGCCTGCGCCCCGAAAAGATGGTTAAGCGCAGTGCCTGCAGTAGCTGGCTTTGGTGATTTTGTGGCTCAGTTCTATTGCACCTTCTTATGATAATAGTTACCTCAAGTTTTGTTTAAGGACCCTCTCTCTACTTTAGATGACTAACGATTAGCTATTATTATTATTATTGTATGGTTCCAGTGAACTCCTGGATTCAATTAACACATTGCATCCTCCCAGCCACAGGCTTGGTTTTGAGATAGGTATCTGATGCAAGCCAAGCCACCCAGGCCCAACAAGACTCTCTTCTATTATTTTACTTGAACTATGAAGAAACCAGACTCTCTTCCCTACTGTATATATATATATTTTTTTCTTTTTTTTGAGACAGAGTGTCACTGTGTTGCCCAGGATGGAGTGCAGTGGTGCAATCTCGGCTCACTGCAACCTCCACCTCCTGGATTCAAGTGATTCTCCTGCCTCAGCCTCCCGAGTAGCTGGGGCTGTAGGTGCATGCCGCCACACCAGACTAAGTTTTACATTTTTAGTGGAGACGGGGTTTCGTCATGTTGGCCAGGCTGGTTCCCTACTGTGTATGAAGCTGAGAGCACCTGCCTGGGAAGGGAGCGGACAAAGCTAAGCCAAGAGGCGACAGAAACAAGTCCTGAGGATGTGACTGGAGCCCCAGCATCAAGACTCATCGGAAGCCAGCCCAACCTTCAGCCTCTGAAGCCAGCACATTTTTCTTGTGCTTAATCCCATCGGGTTGGGTTTATGTCATTTGTAACTGAAGGAGTCTTTTCCAATACACTACCTTTGGGGAGCCTTCTGTCTTGTCAGGGGCACAGATAGACAAACAGGTAACTTCAGATGAGTGTGGGGTGGGTACTGGGGCCTCAAGGGGGACCAGAAGCTGAGCCTGGACCCTGGGAGGTTTCCTGGAGGAAGATATGCCTGAGTTAAGCCTTGCACGAGCAGAGTGGGTCAAAGGCAGGAAGCTGTGAGCCTCTTGGTGCACAGAGGGGATTCGGTGTGAAGCAAGGAGAAACTCAGGTGAGGCCGGCACAGCAGGCAGGACCAGGCCATGGATGGACAGGTGAGCCAGAGTGAACTCCGCCCACCAGCTCACCTGAAAAGCCATTGTGTCCCGGGCAGCGTATATCAGAGCCGTGGGCAGCTAGGCCCTAAATCCTTGATGTGCTCCTTGGTACCCAAGACTGTGTGCCTGCAGAGGTCTGGGTGGGAAATGCTGGCACGTGGGAAGGAGCAAGCACTGAAGGCAGGATCTTGGCTATCCAGAAATGCCCAGGCTTCCTGGGGACCAGGGTGGAGCATTTTATGGTCCATTGGAAGAGAATTCTGCCACAAGGAAGATTGCATTTGATGCAGCCGCTGTTGCTGTTCTGGGCTACCAGGAGGTTAGTCTTCAAAGAGGGAAATCTGGGGACGAAAAATAAACCTGGAACCCAAAGTACCTGGGGAGAAAACATGCCAGTGCATTTGGGCTGTTTTGGATTCAAAGCGTGTATCCTGCGTATATCAGAGTTGGGCAGGGGAGGGGAGTTTGGGCATGAGGAGCTGGCATATGTATTTTTTCTACTACTTCTTCTACTTTCTACTTTTTCGACTTCTACAATCAAACGTATTTGTTGACGTTCTGTTCGATCAATAAATAAGGAACTAATAAACAAACCATCAGATACTGCTTTGGATTCCTACTGATGGTGAGAAAGAGAAGCAGGCTCAAGCAGATCATCAGTGATAATGATAAGGGAGGTGCCAACCAAAGGAGAAAGAAGCCTCCACACTTGGCTGATATTGCTGAGGACTAAACTCTGATTTTTTTTTTTTTTAAATCTTGCCCAAATTCCTATCTAAGGGGTCTGGGGAGTCATGCCCTACAAACCATAAATTCTCATCAGATGGGTTTTATTTGAGCCTGTATATTGTGACTGACTTTCCAATTTGACTGTGGCATAACAAGAAAGAAAATCAAAATGTTTTACCTCAAAATATATTTCCTTGCCGTACCTGAAAATTGCCCTGCATAGTCTTTTGTGGGAAAAATCCACATCCTATAGAGAATCTCTTTTCCCCTTTGTTTCCTCCTTTCCTGTTCAAATCCAGGAGATAATCAACTAGCCTGATAAGAAACATTTTACAATCTGGTCTCTCTCTAAAGTCTGCTATTTGAGAGATTCTTCTGCACAATAAAACTTGGTCTCCACAATCCTTTATCTTAACCTGAGCATTTCCTTTAATCCCAGGTCTTCAGATAAACTCAACCAACTGTCAACCAGAAAATGTTTGCATTTACTGATAGCCTGAATTCCCCCCGCCCCCCTCCTTTGAGTTGTTCCACCTTTCTGAACCAAACCAATGTATTTCTTAAATGTATTTGATTGATGTCTCATGCCTTCCTAAAATATATAAAACCAAGCTGCACCCTGACCACCTTGGGCACATGTTCTCAGGACCTCCTGAGGGCTGTGTCACGGGCCATGGTCACTCATATTTGGCTCAGAATAAATCTCTTCAAATATTTTACAGAGTTTGACTCTTTTTTGTCAACACTGCCACGGGGCACGGAGGCCTGGGCCCTGGAAACGTCCCTAGGTAAATACTGAAGCGGGAAGAGGGATGGCTGGTTTGACGCAAACAGATCAGAAGGGAGGACTTTAGACAGAATAACCCCCAGGAAGATCGAGGGATTATGGACTCCCAGGCGATTTCCTAAGGGACGGTGCTGAAGTGTCTCTTTTTATTGAAAATTGGACTGTGTGAAACAGGGTCAAATTAAGGGACCTTTCTCAGCAGTTACCTGAGGGGCCTCTTCTCCCTAATTACTAGGATTGCACCAGACGACTCCCTTTGTTCTGCCTGGCTTCTGAAATAGCAGCTTCCTCTCCGAAGGTGCAGGCATGCAAAACACGGTGTTGATCTGGTATTCTCTGAAGTGGTTAATCTACATGCAGAACGATGAAAAGGTGGTTTATTAGGTTAATTGCTACTGCAAAAAAAATTATTTTTTTCTGCTGAGAGCATACATCTGAAAATCGATACATAAGGCTGTGCAAATAGAAATAAAATTGTGGCCCCAGAGCATCCTTTCCCATAAATCGGTGTGGTTAAAAGTATGGTAACCAGATTATGTTGAGACTTTCTTACAGCAAACGAGAAAAATCCACACGCACCTTCCAGCCACACTGGGAAGTTCAGGCCACCCCAGTAACTTTCACCTTGGGAGCCGCAGGGATGGTCTTCAACTACTTTTTTTTCCTCCATTCAAATTCACCCAATGTTGTAAGATATATCATCAGCTGACAAGTTTCTTTCGACATTGATTATAAGATGCACTTCAATTTCTGTAATGTTAGAAAGTGAAAAAAAAAAGTTTCTTTTTGTTTTTTGTTTTTTGAGTCAGAGTCTCGCTTTGTCACCCAGGCTGGAGTGCAGTGGTGCGATCTCTGCTCACTGCAACCTCTGCCTCCCGTGTTCAAGCAATTTTCGTGCCACAGCCTCCCGAACAGCTGGGATTACAGGCGTGCACCACCACGCCCGGCTATTTTTTGTATTTTTAGTAGAGGCAGGGTTTTACCATGTTGGCCAGGCTGGTCTCAAACTCCTGAGCTCAGGTGATCTGCCCGCCTTGGCCTCCCAAAGTGCTAGGATTACAGGTGTGAGCCACCATGCCCGACCAGTCCTGGAAGGTTTCTGAGAGCAGAACTGGCGCCTGGGCCTAGAGAGTTTTCTGAAGCCTGCATCACAGAAGAGCAGGAGCTGTGCTTTGCAAACTGCAGAAGGACACCCACCAGTGGGTGAAATCCAGGTTGTGGGTTGTGAAAACTAGAAATAGAATAGAATAGAAAAGATAATGTTGGCCAGGTTCGGTGGCTCACACCTGTAATCCCAGCACTTTGGGAGGCTGAGGTGGAGGATCACTTGAGCCTGGAAGTTCAAGACCAACCTGAGCAACACAGAGAGACCCTGTATCTCCAAAAAAATTAAGTAATTAGCCGGGCATGGTGATGTGTGCTTCGTGTCCCAGCTACTCGGGAGGCTGAGGTGGGAGGATCACTTGAGGCTGAGAGGTTGAGGCTATAGTGACCCATGATCATGCCACTGCACTCCAGCCTGGGTGACAGAGCAAAACTCTGTCTCTCTCTCTCTCTCTCTATATATATATATACACACACACACACACACACATATATACACACATATACATATATATACACACATATACATACACACACACACACACATATATATATATAAAATCTATACTGGGCACGGTGACTCACGCCTGTAATCCCAGCACTTTGGGAGACTGAGGCAGGCAGATCACCTGAGGTCAGGAGTTTGAGACCAGCCTGTCCAACAAGGCAAAACCCTGTCTTTACTAAAAATACAAACCTTAGCCAGGCATGGTGGTGGACGCCTGTAATCCCAGCTACTAGGGAGGCTGAGGCAGGGAGAATCGCTTGAACCCCAGAGGCGGAGGTTGCAGTGAGCTGAGATGGTGCCATTGCACTCCAGCCTGGGCAACAGAGTGAGACTGTCTCAAAAAATAAAAATAAAAATAAAAAAAGAAAAGAAAAATAGAGTTGGGCGCGGTGGCTCACGCCTGTAATCCCAGCACTTTGGGAGGCCGAGGTGGGCGGATCACAAGGTCAGGAGATCGAGACCATCCTGGTTAACATGGTGAAACCCCGTCTGTACTAAAAATACAAAAAATTAGCCGGGTGTGGTGGTGGGCGCCTGTAGTCCCAGCTACTCGGGAGGCTGAGGCAGGAGAATGGCGTGAACCCGGGAGGTGGAACCTGCGGTGAGCCGAGATTGCGCCACTGCACTCCAGCCTGGGTGACAGAGTGAGACTCCATCTCGGAAAAAAAAAAAAGAAAAGAAAAGGAAACAAAAATAGAATAGAAAATACTAGCGCACAAGGCTGGGTAAAGATATGCTCTTTGGTGACTTTTTTTTTTTTTTTTTTTTTGAGACGGAGATTCGGCAGGGGAAGGGGTTGGGGGGAGGGAGGGGAAGAGAGGGAAGCTCTAGAGGACCAGGCATTGACCAGGAAACTGGACACCTGGGCTTCTTCCCTGGTTAACTACAAGGAAAGGTGAACATGAAACTTCCTGGCATGCGGGCTGCGTCCAGAACTCATTTCCCACTGAAGCCTCGTTCTCAAGAGGAGCAGGGGTCTTAGCTTGGCTCAGAGTGTAGCTAAATTGCAACCTTATAAGCGATACAGAAGAATGACTGGCCTACCATGGACTCTATGGGCAGCGGGGGAGGTGGGTTCCTGGCTTCAGTGGGGCATTCCAGGAGCATCTCAATCACTAGACCCCAAATCTAAGGATCTTCATCCCAGTTCTCCTCTCTGGCTCAGCTTAGCTCCAGCGAGGGGGCTGGAGAGGAAGAAGACAGGCAGAGAGTGCTGGAAGGATGGGGGTGGGGAGGCATGGGAGGCTTTGGTGGCTGGAGGCAGAGGTGGGCACCAGGTGGTCTGGCCCCAGAGCTTTGACTTTGTCCAGCAGTGGAACCGCAGGCTTCTACATTGGGGCGGCTTCCCGGAAAGGAATGGAGTTGGCACTGGCTCTTCTTTCCTGCGGTGGCACATCTATGCTGGGGGTGGTGGGTGTGGGTTGGCCTGGAGACACCTCAGGAGCACCCCTCGCCCTCACCTTCAACGCACACTGCTTGTGCGATTCACTTTCTCTCTGCCACGCGCCATGCTTGGGCTGTAGACCCTGCTTTCACCTAAGTATTTTGGGGACAGGCCCCAGAAGAGGGGCAGGTGGCAGCGTTCGGCCAGAGGGGCCCTTCAAAGCCTCTCACAGCACCCAGCCCACCACTCAGGGCCTGGCCCCGCCACTTCCCTGCTGCCTTTGACCTGGGAAAAACAGTGCCCAAGTACAAAAGCGGCTCCACATTCCACATTCCCGGGGAGAAAGGGGGAGTCTGGCCCAGAGGGGGGTGTGTCTGTCCCTAACTTTTTTAGTGAAACAAGGAAGGAGTTGGGGCGGCAAGTCTCCACAGATATGCCTCTTGCTGTAGCATGTATCTGAGCATGGGTCTGTGCGTGTGTCCACTGAGAAGCCGCTGGTGCTTCCCGAAGCCGCTGGGGCAGGATGTCCCCAGGCCTCTGAGGAAACTTCCCAAGGGGGTGAAACTTGATTCTTCCACAGCTGCCTTGCTGGATACCCACACTCCTTTGCAGCCAAGTCCTACCCAGGCCAGCCCCACTGAGTGTGTGTGTGACAGATCGGAGGGTGTGTGTGCCGAGTGTGTATGTGTGTGGATGTGAGACTCAGAAAGAGAGGAGAGGATCGATGGGGGTGTGTGTGTGCGTGGACATGTGCGCGTTCACCAGCGTGTCCGAAGAAAGCCTTTGCTAGGCAAAAGCAAGCAGGAAGAGAGCAAGAACCTCTCCATGTGCTATATTCTCCAATGACCCTTTTAAATATATGACAAACAGTTAAAACAAAAGCCCATTTAGCTTTTATGCCTGTGATTCGTGGTATCCATTCCAGTTAATTACAGTGATTTAAAAACATCTGCATTTAATAAAGAACCTTCCTCTCCCCCAGTTCTCAGCCCACCCCGCTCCCAACCCCAGTCTTTCTTCAGGCCACTGGGCTAATGCAGTAATTACATCTCCATGCCAGGCCACAGCTGAGGGATGGCAGAAGGGAAGGCTTCATCAGGCGGGGAAGGCAAAGTAGGGATGGGCAGGGCAGGGAGGCAGGGCTGGGGTGGGAAGGGGAGAGAATTGGTAGAGGAAGCTAGTGGGGCAGGGGAAGGTGGAGCTGGGTGGGGAAGGTGGGGCTGGGGAAGGTGGGGTGGGGGGCAGAGCTAGGGCCTGGGGAGCTGGAGGGGGGAGGCTGGGACGAAGGGAGCTGGAATGGAGGTAGGGGGAGGCTGGAGGCAGAGCTGGGTTGTGGGGAGGTTTTGGGGAGCTGAGTCAGGACTTCTGTCTAGCAGAGGAATCCTAGGTTGGGAGAATCCAAATCCAGAGACTAGGAAATGGATATATTCAAAGGCCTTTATTCATTTTGGATCATAGGATTGTTTATTTCACAAAAAGGGAGACTGAGGCAAGGCAAGGGACTTCACTCTTCACCCTGGGGCCCTCCCTTTGCTTTGGGAAGGAGGCTGGGAGTGGTAGAGAGAAGAGCAGGAGACCGAGAACAGAGAGGGGAGTGGAAGAGCATCCAAACAGGGAAGCCAGTCCTAGGGCCAGAACCTTTTTAAAAATGTGATGTGCTAGCCTCTGGCTCCCTCCTGCTGCCCTGGTGATGTGTTTGTGGTCCATGCTTGGGGCTGTGCCTGTCACTGGTCACATGGACTCCTTGGTGGACATTAGGAGGCTCAGTGGCCTCCTGGACACACAGCCTTGGGTGAGTCCCAGCCTGCCGTGGACAAGCAGAAAGGATCCTAGCCGGGCCCCAGGGAAGGGAGTATGGGTCACAACCCTGCAGGTAGTCTGGCCTCGGCTGAGGGGCAGGTGGGCCTGGGGGTCTGGCTGAGGACTGCAGGTGCCAGCCCTTTGCTCAGGAATCCAAGCTCCCGCAGCCGCTGACCACAGTGCAGCGCACTGCCCACCACCTCCCCTGGCAGGTCTCTCACCTTGCCCAAAACTCCACCTTCAGTGCAGAAGTGGCTGCTGGCTGCCTGATTTCAGTGGAGGGGAAAAACTGAACATCTGATTCTACACAGCAGTTCAGGACTTTGGGAGACCTGGGAGATTTGGGGACCCTAGGAGAGGAAGAAGGATGGGCACAGCAAGGAAGAGGGAGGAGAAACCAGCTTTGGGGTCTGGAGAAGGAAGGCAAGGTCCTGGTGGTCCTGTGTGGGGGTCTTGGGGAATGATACATTCCCAAGTTCAAGTGCAAGACCTCTGCTCTCAGAAAGAAGGGTGTGGGGGCCAAGGAGGAAGGAGGGAGACTGGCACTTGGGCATTACCCAGGGCTGGTGTCCTTCTCCTGGTCTCAATACCTGCAGCCAGGAAGTGACTCCTCCCTGTAATCCTGCCCGCAGCCCCCATTTCCTGATCCCAGGGGTAGAGACTCCTGGCACTGGAGGGCAGGCAATAGGCCCCTAAAAATCCCGTAAAGCTGCTTCTGGACAGGAGAAGCCTGTGGGTGGACTCTCATGCAGGAAGGTGGATGTTGGTGACCAAGAGTAGAAATGAGCACACCCTGCAGTGTTGGAAGCAGGCTTTGGAGGCCAGCAGCCCCTCTGAGGACCAGCTGGGAGTATGGTGGTGGTGTCCGACTGGAGAGGACCTGTGTCAGGCTGGGGCCCGCTGTTCCCAGAGGGAGAACTGTGGGGTCTCTGTGCCTCTCCCAGGTTGGAACTGAGAACGAGCTTTGCTTCCTGAGGTTGCCTTTTTCCAAAGCTGCAATCTTGCTTCAACTTCTGTTCTCCACAGCCAAGAAAGACAAGATCAGAGAATGCATTCTCAGTGGGGTTCAGGTGGCCCTGCCGGGCCCCACAGCCACCTGCTGGGACCAGGCTTAGATAAAGGGTAAGACCACAGGAACACCATCAAAGCCAGCTACTCCTTCGTGGCCCTTCGAGAGCAGGCTGGGGGAGGGGGGACGAGTGGGGCGCACCTGCTGGAGCCACATCCTCAGGCAGGGTGAAAGGAGACTCGAAAAAGCCAGCCTCTCAGGGTTACTCCTTCCAGGAGAAAATAAACCTTTTCCCCTTTCTCTTTTCTTTTCTTTCTTTCTTTTTCTTTCCTTTCCTTTTGTTTTCTTTTTCCTTTTTCTCTTTCCTTTTTTTTTTTTTTTTTTGAGACAGGGTCAGTGGTGCCACCACAGCTCACTGTGGCCTCAGCTTCCCAGGCTCAAGCTATGCTCCCACCTTAGCCTCCCAAGTGGCTGGGGCTACAGGTGCATACCACCACACCTGGCTAATTTTTAAAATATGTTTTATAGAGATGAGGTTTTACCATGTTGCTCAGGCTGGTCTCAAACTCCTGGGCTCAAGCAGTCTGCCTACCTTGGCCTCCCAGAGTGCTGGGATTACGGGCGTGAGCCATGTTGCTCAGCTAGAAGGAGACCTTTCTTCAGTTCCTTGAAGGCAGGTTCGTACCCCACCCTCCTCTCTGCGCACCCTTCCCACTGCCCTCCCCACACCCTGCTTCCTTTTCTTCATTCAGCGTGTCCATTTGCTTGTTGTTTCTCTCCCCAAGTGGAACATGAGCTCTGAGAGGGTAGTGACTGCACACTGGCTGGGTCTGCAGCAAACGCATGACTGGGGACGTGTCACAGATGCACACAGGGGCACATGGCAACAGACGCAGCAAATGCACATTGCCTCCACACCGCAGGCTCTGCGGAGGCATTGTGTGACGCCTAGGCAGCAGTTGCGGCTCTCTGGTTTTGATTCTGAGATCCCCTTGCCCACTGTCTGTCTTAGTCCTCTTCCACCCTCCCCATCCAGGCCTCCTGCCTGCCCCTTTCTAAGCCCTTTCCTTCTGAGCTGACTGGCTCCTGCCACATCCTTCAGTTTCCCCTGTGGAGTGCCGTGGATCCTGTTATTGGAATGAATTTGGATCCCCTGCAATGTCTGCCACACCTCCCTCAGGGGGTGGTCTCCCATGGCTTCATCTGTGTCTCTGCTCCTCTGGCCCATTCACGGATGGGAAGAGATGCCTTCAGCCCCCTCCCATGGGGGATTCCCAACTGACACTTCCCTGTCGCCTCCCCAGGTTCCAGCTCATCTTCCTCTTCTTCTTCTTCTTCTTTTTTTTTTTTGAGACGCAGTTTCACTCTTGCTGCCCTGGCTGGAGTGTAATGGCGTGATCTCAGCTCACTGCAATTTTCGCCTCCTCGGTTCAGGCAATTCTCCTGCCTTATCCTCCTGAGTAGCTGGCATTACAGTCACACACCACCACCCCTGGATAGTTTTTTGTATTTTTACCAGAAACGGGGTTTCACCACGTTGGCCAGGTTGGTCTCGAACTCCTGACCTCAGATGATCCACTTGCCTCGGCCTCCCAAAGTGCTGGGATTACAGTCGTAAGCCACCACGCCCAGCCCAGCCCCCCTTCTTTTGAGGAAGCTACTATGCCATTGCTGTCCCCTGCTGACCCTGCCTCCCAGCCCCTGCGCAGACCCTGTTCACCTCTCACCAGCATCGTATCCCCTGTGACCTCATCCCCTTGTGGGCGGCAACCCTTGACCTCCTCTTACATTATAGCTACTTGTGTTTGTGTCTCTCTTCTCTAGGTCATCAGTACCTGAATAAAAGAGACTGGGTCTTTTTCCTCTGGCAAGTTTGAACATAATGAGGTAGGAGGTGAGACTTAACTCCAGAGGTGGGGCTCAGATACTGGAACAGATTGAGGACTAGCTAAAACCAGACCAGTGCAGAAGCAGCTTTCCGGTCAGACATGGCCACCAGTGTGCTATGTCAGGTTACCATTGCCATGGCAACAGCCGGGAATTACCACCTCTTTCTATGACCATATTGATGACCCAAAAGTTACTGCTCATCCCCTAGAATTTTCTGCATAAACTGCTCCTTAATCTACATGCAATTAAAAGTGGGTATCAATATGTCTGCTAACCCGCCCTGAGTGGCAGCTTTCAGCACACTGCCTGCGGGGCAGCCCTGCTCTGCAGGGGCAGTCACAGAGCTGTCATGCAGCTGTAACACCGCTGCTTCAACAAGGCCATTTTCTTCTACCCCCTGCTTGCCTTTGCATTATTGCCTGGGCAAGACCAAGAACCCTCATGGACTAAGCCCCATCTTAGAGCTTGCTTGCCCTGCGTTAGTAGGACCTTGTGCACAGTAGGTATCAAAGAATGTGTTGTTGAAGTGAGTTGAATCAAATTTGCCTTTCTGGAGTTTTCCCAAGTTTTGGTGGTGGGAGGTTGTAGGTGGAGTTGATCTCAGAGGGTTCTGATGGGGACCTCAAGTGAGAGATGGCAGACCTGTCCAACCCCTCACCATCAAGAGAAGGAAGAACGCCCCCAAGGAGGCAGCCTGGGTAGCGCTGTGTTTTGGCCAAGACTCTCCATGTGCTGGAAAGGCAATGGAAAGCTTCGAACCACTTTCTTTTGGCTTGTGAATTCACCAGCTAATTGACAGATGTGTATCCTGTGCATGAGCTGCTAAGATTTTCCATGATATCAGCAGAGCCCAGTGATATCTGGGGTTCACCAGGAGCTGTGGGGCCCTTTGTGTCTGGGAACTCTTGGCCATTGTCAGTGGAGAGGCCCCCGGTCACTGTTCAGGGTCCTGTTCATTGGTACCCCATGACGTACTGAGAATCATCATTGTCCAATGCCGAGCACGTAGTGGGTCCTCAAGAAATAGTTCTTGAATGAATGAGTGAGTGAGTGAGTGAAAGAACAAGAGAATAAAAGAACAAAGTGAGACCATATGCTTTTTACACCAAGGCTGTAAGTTCAACCCCTGACTGTGCCAAAAAGCTTTAACTCTTTCCAGAATTAAGGCTGTGCCATGTGGTCTCACGAGGGGCCTTCTCTGGTCGTTTGTTAGTTCATCTACAAATATTTATTGTGTCCCTACTAAGGGCAGGTTCTGAGCTCTAGCAAAGGGCAGGATGCACCAGCCCGGCCCATCACCACAGTGGGAAACCGTCTCAAGCTTATCAGCGTGGGTGGGACAGCATCCCTAGCCGTGAGGAAGGGCAGCCCATTTCTCTCTTAGTAAATCGCTACTGCCTGGCATCTGCTGCCAGACATTCTGCGTCCTTCCTAGTGTGATGTTCTCAAGCCTTTGCTCTCAAGACGAGGAGCCCAAATAGGAAAGGGCGGGATGATTGGATTGGATTTCTGGCAAATTCAAGATCTCCAGGATTGATTGATTTATCCGTCCCTTCATCAATCATTTACACACGAGCCCATGGGGTCCAAACATGACGCAAATTCTTGCTGGAACATAACCTGGCCTGACCCTTCCCCGTTCTGTGCCAGGCCCGCCCCGTGAACCCCAGATATGGTTGGGCTCTGCTGATGTCATCAAAAATCTTAGCAACGCACGCCTTGTCAATTAGCCAGAGAGCTGACTGCCAAGAGAGGGAGGTTTGTGGCTTGACATCGTCCTTCCAGGAGACAAAGGGCCCACTCTCTGGCCGCCAAGGAGTGTCCTCCCATGCGCAGTGCTGGGAGAACCCACGTCCAGGACTGTGCCAGGCAGGCCGCTCTCCAGACTTGGGGAGGTGGAGGTCTGGGAGATGCCTCTTGTCTCTGGCACCTGAGGCTTGGCTGAGCTACCTGTGTCAGGGGGAGGGATGGGGGAGGCTCTCACTTTCTCACTCACACATCAGGAGTAGAAATGACAAATGGCTCCCGCTGGGAACCCTGCCTGCCATCCTGCCGGATCATTTATCTCAGCGGCAAGTGATTTGCATACCGATGGGGTGGGAACTGCCTCTCTGTTCACCCTCCCTTCCTTCTCCCACCCTGTTCCCACTCTGGCTCAACTCAAAACGGGGCTGCCTGCCCCAGCAGCCACCTTGGGTGTCACCCTAAAGTCCTTGAATGCCTCCTCCACTGAGACTGCTGAAAATGATTGTCATCTCTCCGAAAGGCTCCTATTAAATGCTGGAATCTAACTCTAGGGGGCAAGTCAGCCCTTTCCTGGTTATGGGGCCAGGGAAGGGGGCTCAGGGCAAATGACACTGTGCCCTACTATTTGGAAGTGCCCATGAGCATTTGCCCGGAAGGAGGGGAGTGGGAGGTGAAGGCTGACTGCCCACCCTTGCACCAGGTGTTCTCACAGGACCATTGCCCTGCTCAGCCTTCCAGCCTCTCCTTCCTTCCTTCCTTCCTTCCTTCCTTCCTTCCTTCCTTCCTTCCTTCCTTCCTTCCTTCCTTCCTTCCTTTCTTCCTTTCTTCCTTCCTTCCTTTCTTTCTTTCTTTCTTTCTTTCTTTCTTTCTTTCTTTCTCTCTTTCTCTCTTTCTCTCTTTCTCTCTTTCTCTCTTTCTCTCTTTCTTTCTTTCTCTCTTTCTCTCTTTCTTTCTCTCTTTCTTTCTTTTTTAAGATGGGGTCTTACTCTATTGCCCAGGCTGGAGTACAGTGATGCGATCATGGCTCACGGCAGCCTTGACTTCCTGGGCTCAAGTGATTCTCCCACCTCAGCTTCCTGAGTAGCTGGGACTACAGGCACGTACCACCGTGCCTGGCTAATTTTTACATATATTTTTTGTAGAGATGATGTTTCACCATGTTGCCCAGGCTGGTCTCAAACTCCTGGGATCAAGCAATCCACCCACCTTGTCCTTCCAAAATGCTGGGATTACAGGCGTGAGCCACTGTGCCCAGCTCCAGTCTAGTTTTTTGGAGTGAAATGTTGCCCGAGGGCAAACAGGGGACAGGCAGAGTTTGAATCCCTTTCTCCTGACCCCAAAGCGCATAGGTACCTCCGAGTCTTCTTGTCACCAAGAGGCTGCCTGCAGCCTGGGGCATTCAGGGGAGAAAGGTCGCATGCTTAGGAAGCAGCGACCAGGTGCAGATGCAGGTTCAGGGTCGTTGGAGGGTGTGGGCCAGGTGGCCTCTGCTTTCTTGTTCCCGCTGCCTCTCTGTTTCCTGGTGACTTCATTCCTTCACCGGCCTGGCACCACCACATGCCAGGAGACATCCAGATCCCCTCAATTTGCAGGGCCAGCCACTTGGGGTGGCACCTGATTGGTCTCCAGCTGAGCGATGAGTTCCAGGTTGGGGGTGTGTCCCTGGGGATGAGGGGGTAAGGCCAGTGTAGGGAGTTCCAATGGCTGGGAGGGAGGGCAAGTCTCTCTCGGAGGCCAGGCTCAGGGGGCTGGGTTACCCCAGGGGAGAAGGGGCTACACAGGGGACCCACTTGGGGTCTGTGCTGGTTTTGTCTAGGCCGGCCCTGCCCTCAAATCCCTTGTAAGCTGCCCTGCCTTAGGATGGAGGGAAGCCTCCTTTGACTTTATACCCAGTAAAGGCTTCGGGGCCCTTTGTGGAATTCCCTCCTTCCTGGGTCCCCTTCCCACCAGCTCTCTGAGCACTGTGCTCAGAGACCAGGCACAGACAGCCCTGGGGATTTCACTCAGCCTCTTGGCACAGTGGGGCCCGAGGAAGGCTTCGCATCTAAGCCAAGATAACAGTCTTCGTTTTTCCTGCACCATGAGACATCAGTGTAATACCCAGGGCAGGCAGTGAGGACCTGCAGTATCCATAGGAAATTTACAAACAATAATAAAACTGGCTAAAAGTTCGTCTGCTTTTTATTAACACCATGCATCCGCAGTTCTAAACAATGTCCCTGGAAATGTTTTTGGTTGGTCTCTGTTCTAAACAATTTCTGCTTGCTATTGAGTTCTAATAATATATATGTAAGCTTCAAATTAGCACATTTTTATTACTTACTCTGATAAACATTACATTCTTTGTGACAGTTAATTTGGAAAATGCCAGTTGCACAGTCAGCTCCCAGCACAAGGATGGCCACTGGTGTTCATTTAGAGAGCACGTTTCTAAGGTGTGGAATCATTTGAGGGGCCTCAGGTGTGGTCTATGTATCCAACCCCTGCAGAATTACATTCTCCTTCATTACACAGATTAGAAATGCACAATGACAGCACAGGGATTGCAACAATGAAGCGACAGAGCTGGACTTCTTTCAGCTCTGTCATTCTGTATGACCACAGATCCTCTTTCTCTGTGATTCAAATTTAAAACAGTGAAAGAGCCTAGGTGTGGTGACTCAAACCTGTAATCCCAGCACTTTGGAAGGCTGAGGCGGGCAGATCACCTGAGGTCAGGAGTTTGAAAGCAGCCTGGGCAACATGGTGAAACCTCCATCTCTACTAAACATACAAACATTAGCCAGGCATGGTGGCGCACTCCTGTAATCCCAGCTACTCAGGAGGCTGAGGCAGGAGAATCACTTGAACCCAGGAGGTGGAGGTTGCAGTGAGCTGAGATTGCACCCTTGTACTCCAGCCTGGATGACAAGAGTTAAACTTCATCACAAAGAAACAAACAAACAGTGAAACAGTGTGAACTGCAAGGAGAAGTATTTGTGTTTGGTAAATACAAATTTTAGTTCATCCATGAAATATTTTACTGAATTTGAGTAATTTTTTAACATGAAAGTTTATTCTTCTATGAAAACAGTGTTAAATCATAAACCAAGAAAAGAATGTCGATTACTTTAAAACTGTATTAGTATCCTACGGCTGGTGTAACAAATTGTACCACAAACTTGGAGGCTTCAAACAACAGAAATGTATTTATGTATTTAAGATAAGGTGTTGCTCTATAACCCAGGCTGGGGTGCAGGAGTAAGATCTTGACTCACTGCAGACTTGAACTCTGGGGCTTAAGCGATCCACCAGCCTCAGCCTCCCAAGTAGCTGGGACTACATGTGTGCACCACCATGCCTGGCTAATTTTAAAATTTTTTGTAGAGTTGGGGTCTTGCTATATTGCCCAGGCTTCTCTTGAGCTCCTGGCCTCAAGCATTCCTCCTACCTCGGCCACAGCATAAATGTCTTCTCTTACAGTTCTGGAGGCCAGAAGTCTTAAATGGGTTTAATCAGACCCAAATCAAGGCGTTGGCAGGCCTGCACTCCCTCTGAAGGCTCTTGCCAGGCATTCCTTGCCTTGTCTTTTCCAGCTCATAGAGGCTGCACTAGGGACTTACGTGGAGTCTGTGCTGGTTTTGAGCCTGCATTCCCTGGCTCATGGCCCCTTCCTAAATTCTCAGAGCCCTTCACTCCAATCTCTGCCTCCGTGGTTGCACAGTCTCTTCTGCTCTCAAGTCTACCTCTGTCTCCCTCTGACTAGGATCCATTTGATGACTCTTAGGGCCTGCCCAGATAAACCAGGGTAATCTCCCCATCTCAAGATGCTTAATTTAATCACATTTGCAAAGTTCCTCTTTCCATATAAGGTCACATTGAAAGGTTTGTAGGGACTAGGACCTGGATTTTTGGGGGCTCATTATTCAGCCCACCGCAATTACCAAAAATCCTTTTGTTGTACAGGGAGGGGGTTAAAAATGACTTAAACTGGGTGTGAAATGAGGCCCGAGGTGTGGCACTGTAGAAAATGCCTGTGGACAACAGGTTATGTTGTACATGAGATCACATGTGTGCCTGTGCATGTGGGGTGTGTGTGTGTGTGTGGTCTGTGGGCTTGATTGTGAGGTGTGCAAAGGGTGAGTGTGGCGCTATTTTGAGGGCTATAAATGCAGTCCTTCTTCAGGGTCAAGGCTGTTTACACTCAGCACCTGTAGGGCCTTTATGTTTTGTGCTTATGAAGACTTTTCTTGGCACGCACATCACTTGCTACCACCTGACATACGCCGTGATACAGACTCAGTCTGATTCATAATTCACTGAGGGCCTGCTATGTGCAGGGTACTCTTCTTTTTTCTTCTTCTTCTTAAGATGGAGTTTTGCTGTTGTTACCCAGGCTGGAGTACAGTGGTGCCATCTCGGTTCACTGCAACCTCTGCCTCCCTGGTTCAAGTGATTTTCCTACCTCAGCCTCCTGAGTAGCTGGGATTACAGGTGTTTGCCACCACACCCAGCTACTTTTTGTATTTTTAGTAGAGATAGGGTTTCACCATGTTGGCCAGGCTGGTCTCGAACTCCTGACCTCAGGTAATCCACCTGCCTCAGCCTCCCAAAGTGCTGGGATTACACACGTGAGCCACTGTGCCTGGCCACGTCTGTATTTTTAGTAGAGACAGGGTTTCACCATGTTGGCCAGGCTGGTCTCGAACTCCTGACCTCAGGTGATCCACCTGCTTTGGCCTCCCAAAGTGCTGGGCTTACAGACATGAGCCACCGTGCCCAGCCTCTTCTTTTTAAAAAAACCCACATGGGAAATTGCAAACACAGTCCCCCCAACCACCGATTATAGAGTTGAATTTCCTGCATTTGGGGAAATTGCAGGGGTCAGCACACCTGGAATATGAGCCTAACCCTGGGAAAACCACCTTTGTGATCATAGTGTCTCCCCTGCCAGGTAAGTATGCAGGGTACTCTTCTAAACATGGGGACTCAGCAACGCACATGCAGACAGAATCCTTGCACTGCGGTGTCCATGTCACATCTGTGTCTGTTTGTCTAATTGTCTCACTCATAGAATGTATGTGCCTCGAGGGCAGGCACCTTTTGTAATTAATTAGGAGTTCTCCCTGGAAGATTGTCCACACGTGGCAGAACTCAGTGAATATTTACTAAACAGGTCCCATTGGGTCCCTCTCTGCGAGGTAAGAATTTGGAGTTACGGTTCTCCAAGCAAAAATGTCCCAACAGGGCACATGGAGGGAGCTTCTTGTTTCCGCATTGTTTTTTGTGACAGTGCTATCGTTCTTCCCTAGAGCTTTCTCAGAGCCTTGCATTCTAGTGTCTATTGTGGATCCGGGTTGAGTTCTGAACGATTAAATGTGAAAGGCTGACAGCTGATCCTTGGATGGTTCATTTGCTGTTTTGCCGAGATACATACTAGGTGCCATGTATGTAAACATGGCCTCAGAAGAAGTCATTTTCCCCAAATCATTGGATCAGAAAGACTTCCATGTGCACTTCCTTCTAATTTCCCCTTTCCCCAAACAACACTTGCAGCCCCAGCACCTTCGAATCACTTCCCAGGGATGCTACCTGTAGGTAGGCAAAGGAACAAGGGAATGGACGTCTCCACCTTCAGGCACGTGTTGGTCTCCAGGCAAGCCCAGCCTGCTGCTTTAGATTCGTGGGGGGGGTCTTTCTGATTCTATTCTAGCCCTGCAGAAAGGAAGGCTGCATATTTCACTCTGGCTTTCAGGATTCAATTCGGATTCTTACTAATTCAGGGTAAAAACAAAACAAAACAAAATGGAGAGAATTTACAGAGAAGTGTTACAAGCAACTCAAAGTCCAGACACTGCTCCTTTAGAGATGTAAATAATCTAGATTTTCAGAGGGCAGGACCCTCTGTCCTGCCCTGGAGTGAAGCGGGAAGGAAGAGAGGCCCCCGAGGAACCCCTGACCTACCAAAGAACAAGCCCAAGGTGACAAGAAGCAGAAAAAAGGAAGTGTGATTCAACAACATACACCCCTGAAATGGACATCAATTAAGGCTGAGATTCCATCCTGGGGTTCCAACGATGCAAACCATGAGAACGAAGCTAAGGGAGATTTATTTATTTATTTATTGAGACAGACTCTCTCTCTGTCTCCCAGGCTGGAGTGCAGTGGCGCGATCTCAGCTCACTGCAAGCTCCGCCTCCCGGGTTTACGCCATTCTCCTGCCTCAGCCTCCCTAGTAGCTGGGACTACAGGCGCCGCCACCAAGCCCGGCTAATTTTTTGTATTTTTAGTAGAGACGGGGTTTCACCGTGTTAGCCAGGATGGGGTCGATCTCCTGACCTCGTGATCCACCCGCCTCGGCCTCCCAAAGTGTTGGGATTACAGGCGTGAGCCACCGCACCCAGCCTAAGGGAGATTTCTAAATGTCATCACTAGGCTTCTTTGTGGAGTTACAGCCTTGTTATTGATCATGCTCCGTTGGGAACATTGAAGTCCTGTGTCTGGCAGAGCTGGAGTGCTTTCAGGCTTTCCTGCTGGGTTTCTCACCGCATACGTGTGAGTGGTTCTTCGTAGAGTTGCCAGAAATGGGAGGGGAATTTTTTCTTTCTTCTTACAATTCTTCTAGTTATTCTTCTAATAATTCTTCTAATCCTCCTCTTCCTCCTCCTCCTCCTTCTTCTCCTCCTCCTCCTCCTTCTTCCCCTTCTCCTTCTCCTTCTTCCTTCTTCCCCCTTCTTCTTCATTCTCCTCTCTTCCTCCTCCTCTCCCTCCTCCTCCTCCTCCTTCCTTCTTTTCCCTTCTTCTTCATTCTCCTCTCCTCCTCGTTCTCCTCCTCCTCCTCCTCCCTCCTTCTTCCTCCTCCTCCTTCTCTTTCTTCTCTTTCTTCTTCATGCCTGTCTTCCAGGATCATACTAAACCAGGAGGAACGTGGCAACAGGAGGGAAGTACAGTGAATCAGGGCTGGTGTCAGCCCCTACTGGCTCAGGACTGTGATCTGGGGCAATGCAGCTCGCCTGCAAGGATCACTCTGCATAAACCTGGCACTGTGGGAAATGGCTTACCTACCCGTGACCTGAAAAGCTCCATGTGTGTGGCCCATCGGCCTGGGGTCCAGGTCACAGCTCCTCCCCACCATTGTTCTGTAGCCTGAACCCCAGGTCCCCGCACATCCAGCTACTCCTCTACAGCTTAGAGGAGAGAGCCGCGTGTACGCCAGGGCAAATCTAGACAGCCATAGCCTGGCTGTATTTCACCTTTATGCCTGCTGAGCTTCCTTCTGCTTTCAGAATGGGGAAATTCAGACATCAATCTGAGCTTTCCAAGAAGTTTCAGTTCCGTTTTTTAGACCAAGAGGAGGCACACGGATAGGTTTTGCCCACATGATGATGCGTAGGCAATAGGCAGGCCAGGTGGCCAACACCACTGCTCCCCAGCAACGTTGCAGCTGCCATGCTCTCTGCTTTCCCCAGAGAGTCAGTCCTGTCTCCCTCCCTCTGATTTGACCCATTCGTATTGCTATGCGTGAACTTTTAACCAAGGCTTTGCCAGCTCTTCATTATAACGCGGCTCTTAGAGAGAAACTGCATTAAAAATGTGAAACTGCACACCAACGACACGGCTGTGCAAACTCAATTCTGTAAAAAATATTCTGTTTAATTGATTTTCTAAAAAAATCTATTATGTTTCTGTGAGCCTATTGATCTGCAGCTCCACAGAAGTAATGAAGAAGCTTTGTAATCAATAAGCCCAAAGCGTATCTTACCCAGTATCTGTTCTGCCGTCCGCCAAGGGTGTGACCGGCCGATTCCCCAGACAGCATCGCGAGTATGAGCAGCCTTCTCTGTGTCTGTGGAGATTGATTTCTCTTGGCATAAACATAACAAATGAAACCCTGATGACTTTTCTTGCTCCGAAAGCCAAGGATATATCATATCAGTCATCACGAAACACACAAGAACGCAATTTGCAAAAAGAAAAAAAAAAAAGAAAAGAAAAACGATGCATTTTTAACCTCAGTGCATTGACTCCTCCCCCATACTTAATCAGGATAATATTTTACTCCTTAGCTCTTACGATAGTCTTCTTTCTTTTATATCCACTCCTATCCCCCAATTCAGGTTGATTTCACAAGTCTTAGAAGGTTTTTCTGTGTTGGCGCTGAATATAAAGTACAGGTAACTGCAATCATGGGCTGATAATTCTGAGTAGAGCAAACATTGCTATCTTATCCTCTAGAAAATAATAATGTCGAATGAGATAAGACGTCTGCCACACACACAAGCAGCAGTCGGGAAATACGGCAGACCCCATAGGGCAGCATTTGCTGGGGAAATAAGAGCTCCTTGCCCCAGATAAATAATCTTGGTTGCTGATTATTTCAAAATGTATAATTTGCATTTTGCCCTTAAACCGGAGGATACCGCCTAGGGTGGATGGTGACCCGATGCTGTGCAAACTCATCCTGCCGCATTAACAGATTTAAAGCAAGCCTTTTTCAGGGCTAGCCCCATGCTGACCAATCACCACCCGGTCCAGGGAAGCTGGTTGCTGCAGCCGGCTGGGTAGCGGGGTGTGGTGCAAAATGAGATTGCCAAGATCAGCAGGGACCAGATCTTTTTTTTTTTTTTTTTTTTTGAGACAGAGTCTCGCTCTGTCGCCTAGGCTGGAGTGCAGTGGCCCGATCTCAGCTCACTGCAAGCTCCACCTCCCGGGTTCACGCCATTCTCCTGCCTCAGCCTCCCGAGTAGCTGGGACTACAGGCGCCCGCCACCTCGTCTGGCTAGTTTTTTGTATTTTTTAGTAGAGACGGGGTTTCACGGGGTTAGCCAGGATGGTCTCGATCTCCTGACCTCGTGATCTGCCTGTCTCGGCCTCCCAAAGTGCTGGGATTACAGGCTTGAGCCACCGCGCCTGGCCCAGGGACCAGATCTTGAAGGACTTTGCCTGAGGGCGCTAGGGAGCCATGGAGGGATTTTTATGAGGGGAGGGAAGTGACCAACTGAGCAACTTTGTAGCCATTACTTCCTACCGTGCAGAACTGCAGTCCTCAGGCCCTTTTTTGTGCACACTTGAAAATAAGAATGATGGTGATAATAATAACGGTTAACACACTGGACCAGGCTGTGCTCCAAGTTTTGCATGTAGCATCTCATTTAATCTTCACAACAACTCAGTCAGGGGGCTCCTGTAATTTTTCCATTTTACAGATGAGGAAACTGAGGCACACAGAAAGGTCCCATGAGACAGGTGCCCATCCCAGGAACCACACTCCCTTCTGGAATGGGATTATACCCCTCTGTTCTCAGCTCTCAGGAACGCTTGCTGGATCGGAAACACCCCAGTGAGGATGTCTTTCACGGAGGAAAAATGACCTTGACTCAGTTCAAGTATGTGTTCTAAAAAGCAAATCACTTGGGTAAAGTGGAATGGTTAGTAAGTAATTTCATGTGCGTATCTTCCAGTGGGCAAAGTTTGGAGAGTGGAGTGGAAGTGGGGCAGCTGCAGAGAAAAGGGCAGGAGGATGGTGCAATCTCAGGATGGTGGGGCTGGGGGGTTGGTGCCAGCATCAGGATGGTGAGGGGGAGTGAGGAGTGAGGGGTTGGGCCCAGGTGTCCACTTGGAGTGGCTGACAGATAGTGGTGCCATTCAGATATACCTGCCACTTAGGGCTAACCTGTATTTATCCCATCATTCCAGCCTTCACTGAGCACCACCTCTGAGCAGCGCTCTGCTGCGCCAAGGGCTGGGCTGAGGCAGTGACACTGGGGATATTCGGGGAGCAGAGAAAGAGGAATTGAAGATGGATTGAAGAGCTGAACTGTTGAAATGGGTGCAAAAGAGAAATTCTGAGAGCTACGTACAAGGGTCTATAAAGCACGTGTATACGCCATGCACATGTAAAAGAAATGTAAAACATTTTACATTTAATATCTCACTTCATCCTTACAACTAGCACAGAGGGAGGTCCTACTGGAAGATGGCCAGTCCCGGCTTGCCTGCTAAGGCAACTCCCTGAGTTGGCCCCCTTCGGAGAGTTGGGTTTCAGAGAATTGGCTTTGAGCCTGGAGCCCAGCTTGGAATCTGAGAGCAGCAGAGGGGAGACCCAACGAATGGGAACAGGAAGTAGAAGGGCAAGTTTCTTCTGTTGGGTCAGTGCCTGTCTTGGGGTGTTGAGATGGCTTCTCAAGTGGGAGCCCCCGCCCCCAAGTATCACGTGGTTCTGCTCTAAATCACTCAAAGCCCTGGAGCTTCATTCTGTCCAGATGACAAGACTGGGAGGCAATTTGTTAACACGGTGGTCCCACAGGGGTGCGTCTTTGGCCTTTGACACCAGAGGTTCTCACTTGAAGGGCACACTAGAATTCTCGGGGGACCTTTTAAAACCTTCAATGCCTGGGCCCCACATCGGACCTGTTGGATCAGGGTCTCTGGGGTGAGACCTGGGCACTCTCGATTTTTTTTTTTTTTTTGAGACGGAGTATTGCTCTTGTTGCCCAGGCTGGAGTGCAATGGCGCGATCTCGGCTCACTGCAACCTTTGCCTCTCGGGTTCAAGTGATTCTCCTGCCTCAGCCTCCCAAGTAGCTGGGATTACAGGCAGGCGCCACCATGCCCGGCTAAATTTTGTATTTTTAGTAGAGACAGGGTTTCACTATGTTGTTCAGGCTGGTCTCAAACTCCCGACCTCAGGTGATCCTCCCGCCTCAGCCTCCGAAAGTGCTGGGATTACAGGCGTGAGCCACTGCGCCCGGCCTTTTTTTTTTTTTACTATGAATTTTATTAATTATTATTATTATTACACGTTAAGTTCTAGGGTACATGTGCACAGTGTGCAGGTTTGATACATAGGTAAACATGTACCATGTTGGTTTGCTGCGCCCATCAACTCATCACTTACATTAGGTATTTCTCCTAATGCTATCCCTCCCCCAGCGCCCCACCTCCTGACAGGTCCCAGTGTGTGATGTTCCCTGCCCTGCATCCAAGTGATTTCATAGTTCAGTTCCCACCTATGAGTGAGAACATGTGGTGTTTGGTTTTCTGTCCTTGTGATAGTTTGCTGAGAATGATGGTTTCCAGCTTCATCTATGTCCCTGCAAAGGACATGAACTCATCTTTTTTTTATTCCTGCATGGTATTCCATGGTGTATATATGTGCCGCATTTTCTTAATCCAGACTATCATTGATGGACCTTTGCGTTGGTTCCAAGTCTTTGCTATTGTGAATAGTGCCACAATAAACATACGTGTGCATGTGTCTTTATAGTAGCATGATTTAGAATCCTTTGGATATATACCCAGTAATAGGATTGCTGGGTCAAATGGTATTTCTAGTTCTAGATCCTTGAGGGATTGCCACACTGTCTTCCACAATGGTTGAACTAATTTACACTCCCACCAATAGTGTAAAAGTGTTCCTATTTCTCCACATCCTCTCCAGCATATGTTGTTTCTTGACTTTTTAATGATTGCCATTCTAACTGGTGTGAGATGTTATCTCAATGTGGTTTTGATTTGCATTTCTCTGATGACCAGTGATGATGAGCATTTTTTCATGTGTCTATTCACTGCATAGATGTCTTCTTTTGAAAAGTGTCTATTCATATCCTTTGCCCACTTTTTGATGGGGCTGTTTGTTTTTTTCTTGTGAAGTTGTTTGAGTTCTTTGTAGATTCTGGATATTAGTCCTTTGTCAGATGGGTAGATTGCAAAAATTTTCTCCCAGTCTGTAGGTTGTCTGTTCACTCTGATGGTAGTTTCTTTTGCCATGCAGAAACTCTTTAGTTTAATTAGATCCCATTTGTCTATTCTGGTTTTTGTTGCCGTTACTCTTGGTGTTTTAGCCATGAAGTCCTTGCCCATGTGGTTTTCTTCTAGGGTTTTTATGGTTTTAGGTCTAACATTTAAGTCTTTAATTCATCTTGAATTAACTTTTGTATAAGGTGTAAGGAAGGGATCCAGTTTCAGCTTTCTACTTATGGCTAGCCAGTTTTCCCAGCAACGTTTATTAAATAGGGAATCCTTTCCCCATTTCTTGTTTTTGTCAGGTTTGTCAATGATCAGGTGGGTGTAGATGTGTGGTGTTATTTCTGAGGCCTCTGTTCTGTTCCATTAGTCTACATATCTGTTTTGGTACTAGTACCATGCTGTTTTGGTTACTGTAGCTTTATAGTATAGTTTGAAGTCAGGTAGTGTGATGCCTCTAGCTTTGTTCTTTTTGCTTAGGATTGTCTTGGCAATGCGGGCTCTTTTTTGGTTCCATATGAATTTTAAAGTAGTTTTTTCCAATTCTATGAAGAAAGTCATTGGTAGCTTGATGGGGAAGGCATTGAATCTATAAATTACCATGGGCAATATAGCCATTTTCATGATATTCATTCTTCGTATCCATGAGCATGGAATGTTCTTCCATTTGTTTGAGTCCTCTTTTATTTTGTTGAGCAGTCGTTTGTAGTTCTCCTTGAAGAGTCCTTCACATCCCTTGTAAGTTGGATTCCTAGGTATTTTATTGTCTTGTGAATTGTGAATGGGAGTTCATTCACGATTTGGCTCTCTGTCTGTTATTGGTGTATAGGAATGCTTGTGATTTTTGCACATTGATTTTGTATCCTGAGACTTTGCTGAAGTTGCTTATCAGCTTAAGGAGATTTTGGGCTGAGATGATGGGGCTTTCTAAATATACAATCATGTCATCTGCAAACAGGGACAATTTGACTTCCTCTTTTCCTAATTGAATACCCTTTATTTCTTTCTCCTGTCTGATTGCCCTGGCCAGAACTTCCAACACTATGTTGAATAGGAGTGGTGAGAGAGGGCAACCTTGTCTTGTGCTGGTTTTCAAAGGGAATGCTTCCAATTTTTGCCCATTCAGTATGATATTGGCTGTGGGTGTGTCATAGATAGCTCTTATTATATTGAGATATGTTCCATCAATACCTAGTTTATTAGAGTTTTTAGCATGAAGGGCTGTTGAATTTTGTCGAAGGCCTTTTCTGCATCTATTGAGATAATCATGTGGTTTTTGTCATTGGTTCTGTTTATGTGATGGATTATGTTTATTGATTTGTGTATGTTGAACCATCCTTGCATCCCAGGGATGAAGCTGACTTGATTGTGGTGGATAAGCTTTTTGATGTGCTGCTGGATTTCGTTTGCCAGTACTTTATTGAGGATTTTTGCATTGATGTTCACCAGGGATATTGGTATAAAATTCCCTTTTTTTGTTGTGTCTCCGCCAGGCTTTGGTATCAGGATGATGTTGGCCTCATAAAATGAGTTAGGGAGGATTCCCTCTTTTTCTATTGACTGGAATAGTTTCAGAAGGAATGGCAGCAGAAAGAGATGACTGAGAGACCCCCTCTGACTGTGGCCTCTGGTTCCTGAGATTACCACTTGAGGCATGCCGGCAGTAACTGGGGAGGGTAGGGCCCAGGAAGGGCTCAGTGATCAGCAAAGAGGCTCTGTGTTCACACAATGACAGCTCCGGAAATGTGCAGTCCCCCCCGGGGCTGGGAATACAGGGCCTCTGGGCCAGCACTGCCCAACGGCCATCTGAGTCTTTGTTAATCACAAAATAAGGAGACTCCTCCACCCCAGGCTACCAGGCAAGGGCCACCTGGTCTGCCTAAGGAGGAGTGGACAGCAGGTGGCCACAAAAGTCTCCAGGGCAAGACCCAGCTGGTTCCATCCTGCCTGTGACCTGCTCCCCAGGAAGCCCAGATCATGTGTGCCATGCCCGGCAAGCTGGCCACTACCTTTCCACCAGCCAGGCGGGGGATTGGCTGGGGGGTGTTGGCTATAGTGGGTCTGATGCCTGGGAATATCTGGCTTCTCTGCTGCATTGGCAGGATTAGGGGATAAGCAGAGGGGCATGCCCCAAGTGGTAATCTCAGGGACCGGAGGCCACAGTCGGAGGGGGTCTCTCAGTCATCTCTTTCTGCTGCCCTGAAGCCCAGCTCCGTCATTCCTGCGCTTGCATGGAGCCTCAGAGTTGCAGAGTGGAGTAGGAGGGGAGGAGGTAGGAGGGAAGGCATGTCGGGGAGCTCTGCTTGAAAAGCGGCTGCTAGATCACAGGCACTCGTGTTAGAAGAAAAAAGACTCTGGAGACCAGAAATGGAGCAGGAGGGGCAAAAGTGTCACTGCTCAGCCAGGAACCTGCCCCCAACACAGTGTCTATTTAGACTCCAAGGCTGAGGTTCGGGAGAGGAGAAACTGGGTAGGTCTTTTCAAGCCAGAAGATGGGACTGTCCCCATCCGGTCTCTGAGTGGTGCCAGCTGGCAGGACCCAGATTTGTGTGTTGGCTGGGGTCTGCTGAGGATGTGGGGTGCCTGCCCTGGTTTTATGGGGTTCAGCTGTCTTGCGATGCCCCCAGTCAGGGCCGCACCTGTGTAAGCAGCTAGTGGACAGACCAGGGTTTATAGCTTTACGCATTTTATCTCATTTCATCTTCTTATCTCCACAGGGTGAACATTATCACTCCATCGACAGGAGACTCACAGGTAAAGATGCTTGTGTGGAGGCCTGGAGCTGGCTTGGACCCAGGTCCGTCACCTCCTGGACTCCTGACTCCCAGGAAGAATATTACCACCTAAGCATGGATGCCGGTGAACCCCTGGCCTTCCTTCAAGTTTTGACTCCACCACTTGGGGGCTCTGTGACGTATGAACTCTGAGAATCCATTTCCTTCTTTGCAAAGTGCAGAAATAGTAGTTAACTCTTCACAACGTTGTAGAGAGGATTAAATGAGATAATGTCTGTGGGGCTCCTGGGAGGGTGTTGGGCTGCCTAGGTTTGGAAATTAGTTTTCCATTGAAATTTTCTTTAAAGAGAGGGGAGAATCCAGATAAAATATAAGCATCATCATTTACTACACACATGACACACATATGTAGTCATGATCTACATATATACATCTATGCATATATTCAGATATACACGCACATCATCTATACACATACACAAGTCTATTCATATCTATTTATATATACATATGTGCATATTCATATCCATCTCCATATGTACATATATTCATATCTATGTACATATATACATATATTCATATCTACACATAAATACATATACTCATATATTCATATCTATCTACACACATATACATATATTTATATCTGTCTACACACATATATAATATATTCATATCTATGCACACACATATACAGATATTCATTTCTATGCATATACATTATATTTATATCTCTCTAAACACACATTTGTACATCTATATTCATGTCTATCTATCTATACACAAACACGCACATGCACACACACAGTCCTTTTGTGTTTCTTTTCTTGGCTAGAAAGCCGGAGGATTTTTTTTTCTCCCTAGAAGTGGTGACATCACAATGACTTTTGAAGCTAAATTTTCCTTGAGAAGAGAAAGCAACGTGGTCCCCGCTGGTGTGAGCGGTGGCCTCTCTCCTCAACGGTTGCATCTCTGACCTGTCAGACCCGCAGATTACTGGGAGAATTGGGAGAACGATGAATGTGACCCAAACCTGTGGGCTTAAAAATATGGTAATGCAATTAGCAGCTTTCGGCAGCCTAATGAAGCTTCTCTAAAATGCTGATAAAATACCACTAAAGGAAAAGGCTGAAGAGCCTCTTCAAACTTCCCAAAATGTGAAGTGCGTCCTTACGGAGAAAATGGCAATCTAGTCGCCTTTCTCCAAGGTTCAAGATTAATTAGGGGCTTATTTAGTGCATGAATGAGGAAACAAATGAACTCTTGGATGGCAAAGCAATGAAACCAATTTTTTAATCTTTTTTTTTTTTTTTTTTTTTTAACAATTACATCCCTATCATAAAAGTCTTCATTAGACGTTGTCACCAGCACGCATTGTGTTAGGTAAGTGTTACCACTGGGCTTTTGACGAGACTGCATTTCTTTCATTTTAAAGAGGACTCTCATCACAAAGCCTTTTCTTTCTTCCTAAAGGCAAAGGGCTGTGGCTTGGAAGGGTAGTCCTGGCTCCAGGGGGAACATCATCTCCCTACTTGCCCTATACAAGCCGAGTTTACCTGTGTTTTCTGTAGATATATGATCCCTGTCGAAACTAGCACAGGTTAACGAGGTTGGAAGATTTCTCTGGCTCCTTGGATAGTTCATTTCTTTATTCACCATTTTTGTTTGTTTGTTTGTTTTTGCTTTTTTGAGACAGTGCTTCGTTCTGTTGCCCAGGCTGGAGTATAGTGGCACGATCTTAGCTCACTGCAACCTCTGCCTCCTGGGTTCAAGTGATTCTTGTGCCTCATCCTCCTCAGTAGCTGTGATTACAGGTGCGTGTCAGGACACCCAGCTAATTTTTGTATTTTTTAGCAGACGTGGGGTTTCGCCATGTTGGCCAGGCTGGTCTCAAACTCCTGACCTCAGGTGATCCACCTGCCTCGGCCTCCCAAAGTGCTGGGATTACAGGCGTGAGGCACTGTGTTTACTCACCATTTATGATGAGAAGACAGGCATGGAAGAGGGGTAAGTGCTGCATGCTACCTGTCCCATGCCTGGGTACCTAACCCATGCTTCCTCCCCCTGCTTTCTCCCCCTCCTCACAAATGATCCTCTGAGTGGAAGCCAGTCCTGATTGCTGCCATCAGTGGAACCATTCATTTCACCCAAGAGATACTGGCTGGGCAGAAAGTAGTCCTCTGCACTGCTAGGTGCTGGGATGCAGCAGTGAGTAAAACGTATATTCTCCTGGCTCATGGGATTCACAGTCTAGGGTTGATTGCCTTGATATTTGCAAATTACCTGGATCATTTCTGGCCCTGGTCTGCCTATGCCAGGACTCCATAGCAACATCATCTTTATCTATTGGACGTGTCTATGTGGCTGGACTACATCACAGGAGTTGGTGGGAATCTGAAATGTGAACACCGAGCCATGCTGGCCTCGGGCAAGTCCTTCACTTGCCCTTGCCTCTCCGCCTGCATTCTGTGAATCCGAGACATGATTATCTGCGACTGTCATGTCACACTTTGACTGGGAGACTCTCGGGTGCCCTGCCTCAAGTCCCACCTCCTGGCGTTCATGCCTTTGTGTGGTTCCCTCACTTCGAGTGTGGGTGGGAACCGTGCAATTACGTTAAGATTGCAATATAGGAAAACCATCTAGCAAGGAAGATGGCATTCCTCCTTTCCTTGCTGGCTTTGATGAAGCAAGTGGCCACATTGTGAGTTGCCTATGGAGGCAGCATGTGTCAAGGAGCTTTGAGTGGCCCCTAGCCAAGAACCAGCAAGAAATTGAGGCCCTCAGTTCAACAGGCTGCAGAGAACCCAGAATTCCACCAACAACCACATGAGTTTGGAAACAGATCCTTCTCCAGGTAGGCTTCAGATGATGTTGCAGCCCCAACCTTGATGGCAGCTTTGTGAGAGCCTCAGCTGGGGAAGCAAGCCAAGTTGTGCTCAGAACCCTGAGCCATGAAACTGTGCAATAATAAATGTATATTGTCTTAAGCCACTACATTTTGGCATAATTTGTTATGCAGCCCTAACTAATAAGCTAATTAATAAACCCATCCAGAGACCTATGTGGGAGCTTAGGTTGGTTGACTTACACAAGAGACCATGCTGCAATAGTAAGGATGGGGTGAGAGGGTAGCCACCATTTACTGACAGCCTTCCATGCACTGGATGCTGTTCCAGGTGTTGTCACAGCAAGGATGGCCCCAGGAGACAGTGATGAAGATGCAGGGTCTGGAGTCAGAACATCTGGGTGTGAATCCAGCTTGACTGATTCTTAGTTGTGTGGTACTGGATGTGTTATCTGACCTCCACGAGCCTGAGTTTTCTCATATATAAAATGGAGGTAGAGATAGTGTATTTGTTCATTTTCACACTGCTAGAAAGAAATACTCAAGACTGGGTCATTTTTAAAGGAAAGAGGCTTAATTGACTCACAGTTCCACACGGTTCAGGAGGCTTCAGGAAACTTACAATCATGGTGGAAGGTGAAGGGGAAACAAACACCTTCATCACATGGCGGCAAGAGAGACAAGAACAGAGGAGGAACTTCCGAACATTTACAAAGCCATCAGATCTCGAGAGAACTCACTCATTATCATAAGAACAGCATGGGGGAAACTGCCCCCATGATCCAGTCACCTCCTTCCCTCCACATGTGGGGATTACAGGTCCCTCCCTGGACAGGTGGGGATTACAATTTGAGATGAGATTTGGGTGGGGACACAGGGCTAAACCATATCAGATAGTATTTCCCCTTTCTTCACAGAATAAATAAATGAAACATTGTCAGTATTTAACAAAATGCTTGTTCTGTAGAAAGTTCTCAATAAAGCACAGTGTTAGTTGGATAGCTAGGAGTATGACCTACATAATAAAGCTGTAAGGAACAATTTTAATTAGGGGACCAGCTGGGCTGAAACCCCACTTCCCCATCACTAACAGGTATGTGCCCCCCAGCCCACTCCAGCACCCAGGATGTTTATAATGGTAGCAATTGTGGTGTTCCCTCAACCAACATGTAGAGTTGGTGGGATTTCCAGAAGCTGCCCAGGCTGAGTGTGCACTTGGGACATGGTGAGTGTAGCTCAAACTTCCTCTGTTGGTTCTTCATCCCACTCATACAACTCAGAGCTGGCCAGGGCTGGAAGGCCCCACATGGCAGGCCAAGGACATGCATCTGGGGTTGTGCACCCAGCGGGCTGGCTGGCAGCTGCTGGTCCAGGTAGATCACAGCAAAGCCAGCTGTGGACACACAGGAGGGTGGCAGGGAAAGTGTGTAATCCAGGCAGCATCCAGATGGCTCCCATCCTGGCATCTGGGGCAGAGCGGACTCTTGTTTCCATGTTTTGTTTCTAGAGAGTTATTTGTGGCCTCTGCAGCAAACCTGATTCCATGCCTGTTAATCAGCTCTAAAAGGTACACTTAGGAGTGCAATACCTTAGACTTGGGGGCTTAAATAACAGGAATTTATTTTCTTGCAGTTCTGGAGGGTGGAAGTCTGAGATCAATGAGCAGCATGGTTGGTTCTGATGAGGGCTCTCTTCCTGGCTTGCAGACGGCCACCTTCTTGCTGTGTGCTCACATGGCAGAGAGGGAATGATCCTTCTGGTATCTCTTCATTAAAGCACTAATCCTATCGGGGGGTCCCACCCTCATTACCTCATCTAATGTTAATCACATCCCCAAAAGCCCCATCTCCAAATACCACCACATTGTCAGGTTTAGGGGTTAGGCTTTAACATATGAATTTGGAGGGGACACAATTCAGTCTATAGCACTCTGCTGCCACCAACATTACCCAGAGGGGCTGCCTAATGATCAGGGGAGATTCCAGCACCCTCTCAATATGAGGGAGTACCTTCAGTGTCAGGATTTGGCTTTCCATTTAGTTTGGTGAATTATCTTGTTCTTTCTCAGGGCTTTGTTTGTGCCCTGGTTCATGGTCGCCATAGAGGAACAATGGGGAGCCCCAATTTCGAAATTAATTGCAGAAGGCACAGAGCCAGTGTGGGCATGGACGGGAAGGGGAAAAGGAATGTGCCAGAAAGAATTTCCCCTGCCAGCTATCCCTGAACCCTGGGGCCAGCACAGAGCCTAGCGTGCAGCCGAAGCTCAGTGTGTGCTCACGGTCCGGAGAAGCACATCGTGTTCTTGTATACAGCTCTGTGGGCATAAAGAGTGTTCATATGCACCGACCAGAGGGTGATTTATGAAATAGCTCACTCTTCCTCTGGAGAGTAGGGCAGGTGACAGGATCAACAGGACTTGGTTCAGGCTGCACGAGGCAAGAAGGTGCTCACTTTTGACGGCACCTCCCGCCCCAGGCACTAGCCCAGTAGCATAGGGTTCAGAAGGCCATGCCCTGACGGAGATATAAAGGGGGACACCACCTGGGCTTCCAACTTTTCACCTCCACCCCGACTGTTCTTCTCATCTCAGACAAGGAGATATTGGAGGGGCAAGGGAGAGTAGAGAAAAGCCAGAGGCCTTGACCAGGTGTCTGGGCCTGCTGAGGGCCACGGCCCTGCAGAGAAATCTTGAGCCCTCATGAGGTCCGTGGTCATGTGGCTAGACCTCAGGCAGGGCTGGAGGGTGGGGCTGGGGTGGGTGTTTGTCTTTGGGCCCCTACCCTTACCCCTGCAACCCTTTTTGAAGTTTTCTTGCACTGTCTGCTTTTCCTTTGCCTCCAGAGCCCCTTCCCTTCTCAGCTCTCACCTTCCCGGTCCTGTAATTGGCTGCTCCAAGGCCAGCCCCTCTGTTCTTGGCCTCTTTGTCACCATTGTTATGAATTTTGGCCCCTTCTCTAGTTCAGAGCCCTGCAGCTCTTACATGCCACAGGAAGCGCTTTCTAAGCAGGTTCTAGGTGCTCCCAGCCTGGGAACAGAGGGCAGATTGGGGCTGAGAGGGAGCCCTGAGCTCTTGAACTCCTGAGCACACTGAAGCATGTTTTCAGAGGCACGGTCCTGGCTGAGCAGGCAGGTGCACTCCCCCGCTCGGCTTTCTTCCTTCATGTGGAAAGCAGCCCAAGATGGCTCCAAGCTTGAAAATCCTGGTGGAGAATTCCACTCTCGGTGGTTTCCAGGCTCAACAAATACCTCTTGCAGCCAAATAGGTGAAGGGTGTGTGTGGCATCTGCATTCCCGAAGTCGCTGTGCATTCAACCTGGAGCTGCCTTGGGCTGGAGCTTTGGGGCTTTGAGGTGTCTTGGGGCACCTCACTGGAGCCAAAAAGGAAGGCTGCAGAGAAGGAAGTGGCAACCACTGAGCCCCAGGAAACTCGGCACTGGGTTGGGCGTCCCGAGGGATTGTCAGGCCTGCAGGGGGGTCGGCAACCATCCAGCCCCTGCCAGCTACAAAGCTCTGCTCACCTTCCCCCATCATCCCATCGCCAGAGCTCCCTGTCCTTGATGTGCACAAGGCTGGAAGGAGACAGTGGCCTTCAGAGCACTGGGAGGGCTCAGCCACCAGATGACAACTTGAGATTCAGAAAGAGAAGCTTGGATTTGCATATCACTTTGCATCTCATTTGCATGGACTCACAGCCTGGCAGAGCCTACATCTCTCTCTAGCATCCCCTAGCCGCCTGGGGCTCCTGGTGCCTTCTTGGTTGCAGAAGCTTGGCTCTGCTGGGCGAGGAGGGAGACAGGACTCATGCCCAGGGCTGGGGTGGCACACTGGCTTCTTTGGCAGCATGGGATCTCCAGAGGTCCAACTTTCCCTGGAAAACCCGTCAGTGGGCAAGGATAGTCTTCCTTGGGAGTAATTTTCTCTCTCATGCCAAGAGCTCACTGTGATTTCAAAGTGCCTGTGTGGCTTCATTTGGGTCACGTGGTTTTCTGTGGCTGCCAGTGGCACAGTGGTACCTGAGTGTGGTCTGGGGGCTCTGGAAGGGGGAGAATGCATCGTGCGTTTGAATGAACCCCAAAACTTCTTTCATCAAGCTCACTTCAAGTGACCAGAGGCTGGGCCGGCCCCTTCCTGTCCTGAGCTGGCCAGCTGCAGGGTCCCCTTCCCTGTGGCAGGCCAGGTCAATCTCAGGTGCTAGGGCTTCCAGTCAGCCCCCCAAGGACCTATCCTGGCACTTCTGATGAAGGTAATTCATCTCTTTACCAAGGAGGGGGTGGGGTGTAACTGGGAGAGGGTTTGGGGTATGCAAGATTGCAGGTTTGGCTTGACTCTGCCACTCCTGGGGCTCACCTTCTTCAGAAAGCAGAAAATGACCATGGCGGTAATAGCCACAAGCTTTTCTCTGCTCTTTCCTCCTTTGAAAACGGGCAATAATTGGCCAGGTGCACAGGCTTTTACATCCAGCACACAGGAATCCAGACTTGGGGGCTTCTTAGAGGCAGCTGGGCCTGTGTCAACTGCCTGAGATCCGATTCCAGCTCTGACACAGCTGTGTGACCCTGGGCAAGTTCCAAACCTCTCTGAGCCTTAGCTTCCTGCTGCCTCTTAACCACAGTACTGTCTTGGAATTGGCGATCACTGGCAAATCTGAGGTGCAGGGGTCAGTGGCATCTGTCCTCTGTGGAGGGGATTCTTAGTGCAGACATCTCCCTACTCTCCTTCATCACCCTCTGCCCAGTTTGGCAGCTTCACTTTTAGGGCAAAAGTCAAGCCTCATTCCCCAGGATCTCGCAGAGGCGGGTCCTGGATCAGTCAGTAGCAGCATCATTCTGCCCCTGCTCTGACAAAGGGAGGCCAGGCTGGGGCCGCAGGGCTGCCAGGCATAGGATCCGCTCCTGGAAAGAGCAGGAAGCTGTGTTTGCCACCGAGGTACTGACAACTTCAAAGAAGCCCACGACACCCAGCCCCTCCTCAGGCTCAGAAAAAGGGAAGGGGGGTGGTGGGGGGAGGGGAGTGGAGGTGAAAGAGAGACTGGGATCTGAGAAATACTAAGCAATAAAGGGCTTTAAAATAGATTTACTTTAATTATATAGTTCGGTAACTTGCTGTAGTTTCCCATCCCATTATTAAATTACAACAGTAACTCATCTAATGGATTTTCGCTGAGAAAACATTCATTTTATTTTATTGTGTTTTTGTGCTATAGTCTATAATGAAGGCAACCAAGCCGCCCTTGTACCCGGAATGGGCCAGGGTGTGGGGAGGGGGTCTGAGGACCAAGGCGGGAGTCAGGATGCCACCTGCTAATTCCTGGAGCCGCCAGGGGCTGTCAGCCGTGAGGACCTGAAGCTGGAGGACTGGGGAGGGAGGAGATGTCTCAGCAAGAAGGAGAGGCCGAGGTAGGGTCTCAGGGTGTGAGAGGGGTGCAGATGGGATCTGCTGGAGACACATAAGCCGCCCTCTACCTGTAGGCAAGACAGACAGATCCGGGCCATGACATCCCCCTGGGTCTGAGCAGGCCCTGGCAGCAGGGAGGAGCTGGAGCAGTTCTCTTGAGCTTCTGTTTGGCTGCTCTTTGGAGGTGAGATGGGAAACATTAGGGGTGAAGAGGCAGCAGGAGTTGGCCAGGCACGGTGGCTCACACCTGTAATCCCGGCACTTTGGGAGGCCAAGGCGGGTGGATCACATGAGGTCAGGAGTTCCAGATCAGCCTGGTCAACATGGCGAAACCCTGACTCTACTGCAAATGCAAAAAATTAGCCGGGTGTGGTGGCAGGTACCTGTGATCCCAGCTACTAGGGAGGTTGAGGCAGGAGAATCGCTTGAACCCAGGAGGTGGAGGCTGCAGTGAGTCAAGATCGTGCCATTGCACTCCAGCCTGGGCAACAAGAGCGAAACTCTGTTTCAAAAAAAAAAAAAAAAAAAGAGGCAGCAGGAGCATCGGAAGATGGCCCTGAACAGTTTTCATTTTCTTTTCTTATTTTTCTTTTTTTTTGAGACATGGTCTCACTCCATTGCCCAGGCTGGAGTGCATTGGTGCAATCTTGGCTCACTGCAACCTCCACCTCCCAGGTTCAAGCAATTCTCCTGCCTCAGTCTCCTGAGTAGCTGGGATCACAGGTGTGTGCCACCACGCCTGGCTAATTTTTAGTTTCTGGGCTTGATGGAATGTTTCTTCTGTTTCTTCATCTCTTTTTTCCACAGCTCTTTTAAGTTGGAGCCATCAGCCACCTCTGAATCTCCAAATGTCACTCTGCCAGAGGATCAAACAAATATATAGAGAAAAAGAACATACTGGGGTTGTCCCCACAGCCCTCTGTGGCGGGGACTGAAGTTGTCACTGGTAATAAGAATAACAATAATAATACTTTTAAAAAGCATGTTTTGAGCATTTAGGGTTTGCTTGGCCTTGTGCTAAGCATCTTTTAAGTATATTGTTTAAAAAGTTATCACAGGACTGGGCGAAGTGGCTCATACCTATATTCCCAGCACTTTGGGAGGCCGAGGCGGGTGGATCACCTGAGGCCAGGAATTCAAGACCAGCCTGGCCAACATGGCAAAACCCCATCTTTATTAAAAGTACAAAAATTAGACAGCTGTGGTGTTGTGTGCCTGCAATCCCAGATACTCAGGAGGCTGAGGCAGGAGGATCACTTGAACCTGGGAGGCAGAGGCTGCAGTGAGCTGAGATGGTGACACTGTACTCCAGCCTGGGCGACACAGCAAGACTCCATCTCAAAAAAAAAAAAAAGTTATCAGACCAAAGATCAAAACAATTGAACTCATGGACATCGAGGGTGAAAGAATGGTTACCAGAGGCTGGGAAGAGTGGTTGGAGGCTGGAAGGGAGGTGGGGATGGTTAATGGGTACAAAAAATAGTTAAAAAAAGAGAAGAAGATCTATCATTTGATAGCAAAATAGAATGACTATAGTCAATAATAACAATTGTACATTTTAAAATAAAGAATGTCATTGGATTGTTTGTAACTCAAAGGATAAATGCTTGAGGGGATGGATACCCCACTCTCCATGATGAGCTTATTTTACATTGCATGCCTGTATCAATACATCTCATGTACCCCATACATATATATATATTTATACACTCACCATGTACCCACAGAAATTTAAAAAATTTAAAAAGAGTATAAAAAATAAAATTATCACATCAATCTTATGAGGTAGCTATTAATAATTGTTATTCTTCATTTACACACAAGAAAACCGAGGCTCAGTTTCGCTTATAAGATGGATAGCTACTAAGTGCCTGATGGAGATCTTGAACCCCGACAACACGACCTGAAGCTCATGCCAGTCCCCATGGGTTCTCTCTTTTTGTTTTTTGAGACAGGGTCTGCCTCTGTCGCCCAGGCTGGAGTGCAGTGGCATAATCTCAGCTCACTGTAGCCTTGACCTCCCGGGCTCAGGTGTTCCTCCGCCTCAGCTAATTTTTGTATTTTTAGTAGAGACAGACTTTTGCCATGTTGCCCAGGCTAGTCTCAAATTCCTGGGCTCAAGCAATCCTCCTGCTTCAGCCTCCCAAAGTGTTGGGATTACAGGTGTGAGCCACCACGCCCAACCTGCGTGGGTTCTCAGAGTTAGTGGGCAGGCCCACCTGGGCAGACCCCATTCCCGGAATTCAGTGGGGCCAGAGGCAGGGCCTTCCGGGAAGGGCCCTTTGTAAAGCATCTCAGATAAGAAGCTGTGCTGAGCTGCAAGCCTCAGAGACCTGAGCTGCAGTCGAGGTAGCTGAGCTCCAGGGTTGCTCCCCAGATAGGCTTGTGGAGGCTCTGTCCTGCTCTTCCTCCCTCCTGCTCCTGGGGCAGCCACAGCGCTGCTCCCTGGAATGGGAGTTGCCTGGCTCCTGCTCTCCCTATCTGGCCTTCTGTTGGCCCTGCCTGGCCCTGAGTCCACAGGGATGGAGCCTGGCCCAGCCTTGGGGCTGATGGGTGGGCCTGGAAACTTAGCGCCTGGCTGAGGCCCTGTTGCCAGGCCCTGCCTTGGTTCTGCTTGTTGCTTTATTGCTCTTACCTGCTCACGCCTGCATGTGCCCTTTCTGGCCCTGCCCACACTTGCAGCTCACACGAAGGGCCTCAGGGGCCTGCTATCCCTGTCCTATCCCGCAATTCGCTTCCCTGCGACCCCGGGCCCAGCCCTTCTGCCTTGTCCCCAGCAACTCCTCAGGCTTCTACTGGCCTTGATCTCGGGATTCAAGGTGACCAGCTTGCTACTTGAGGCCACCTACGGTAAGACCCCTTCAGCACCCTCTGGCTCAAGGCTGTCCCTGGAGGGGCTCACACCTGCCTCACCCCAGCCACAGGGCCATGGTGTGCTGCAGTCCCCAAGCCCACTCTGTGCCCAGTCACTTCCTCCATCTCACCTGTGGGGAGGGTCTCCCCCTGGTCCTAGTTCAGGCCTCCTCTGTCCTCTACCCTGGAGACTCCTCATGCTCCCAGCCTTGAATCCCCTGAGATCTGATGAGGAGGAGGAGAGAGGGGAAAATGCCTGCTCACCTGCACATTGTCACGGGAACAAACCATCCTCACAGGGACTGGCATTTGTAAGCCATTGCCATACATGCTTGGTACGTTAGAAATCCAGAGGGCAGAATGCCTCCCTCTCTCCACTACAGATAAAGGTAACCAGGCAGGTCCGAGTGAATGAACAACACACCACGGTGTCTTTTTTAACAAATCCCTGGCAACTAAGCTTCCTCACCACAAACAAACGAACAAGTGCCATTCAGCAGCCACTCCAGGCTGGTGTTAGGTCAGTGCCTGGCCAAAGGCTCATGATGTTTATGGAAAGCAGGTTGCAATGGCTCGGGCGGGAGAGTATAATTGATGGACAAATTAAGCACTCAAAGGCCATCCATTTGCCTCCAACCTGGAGCCTCTTAGCCAGGGATACAGAGAGAAGAAGAGGAGGAGGAGGTGAGTTCCGTCTGTTACCTCTTGATTTCCCTCTCTGAGAGCCGAGCTTGCTTCATTTGCTGCCCCGGAAATTGAGCCGGCCCCTTTTGCTGGAGCAGGCCGTGCACGGTGGGTAAGTGAGCCATCCGTGTGCACTCTGTGGCTTCCGCATCTCTGGTGCGGTGCAGGCATGGCTCTGAGATATTCTGAGCACAGGCGTCTGGGTGCCGTTACTCCACATTCTGGGACACTGGCTATCGCATCTTCGGTGTCATTGAAGCTGTAGCGCATTCTTTTACGCCGGGAAATCCCATGTCTGATGTGACAGTGTTTCTTTAGGACAAACCCTCTCTAGCCTACGGTGGCGTCCTGAGTGTGTGGTGTCCTGGTTTAGGGGTTTAGGAACCTCAAGGACGTGGGAGACAGAATCTCCAGCGGCTCCCCGGGAAGCCTCGATCTCTGTGGTCCTCCGTGGTGGGCATTTGGAGGGAGTGAGCCTTGGTTGTGAAACTGGAACGAGCTTGGGTTTCCAGCTGATGGGAGCTTTTATTTCTGATGTGGTTTACTGCCCATTGGTTTCTAAATTACAGCTTTACCGTCACCCTCTGTGTGTTGCAGGTTTGGTTTCCCAGGCAGCAGGCTGAGTCTGCAGGATGGTTATTGAAGAACAATGGAGGCAGATGCTGGAGCGGCTGCGGGAGAGCCTGGCTTGAGGGCAGCCCTCAGAGCTGTCCTGCCTGGGCTGAGGTGGCCAGCCCTGCTCTCCAGCACAGGCATTTGGCTGTGGCCCCTCAGGGGAGGGTGTCGCCATGGGCAGGGCTTTCTGCAGCTGAGGGGTCCTGGAGCGAGCTGCCAGCAGCAGGTAACGCATCCACCATGAGAGTCTGGCGTCCACCGCGTGGTCGTGGTGCTTGGGGCTGGCCTCACTGACCCTCCAGGGTGGCCAGGACCTGAGCCTTGGCCTCCACATCCTCACTCTCAGGTCCTAGCCAGTACATTCAAGTTCCCTCTGTCTGTTCAGAGAACTCTTACCCATACTGTAAGACCCAGGTCAAATGTCACCTTTGCTGAGCTGCCTGTCTCTGACAGCCACCTCTCCAGCACCGGAGCTCCATTCTCCTCTCAAGGCTCCACAGCGCCTCCTTCCTACCCATCCTGGAATTTACATTCATCCTCTGGAAATAATGTCTTGCAAGCCTGCTCCCCACCCCACACTGACCGGGATTCCCTTGGGGTCAGACACTGTCTTTTCTTTCTCCTTTCATCCTTGGTTCCAAGTGTCATGCCTGGAACCTGAAAGCGGCTCCTGATTTTGCTGAATGAATGTAGGAGGGAGGCCAAGGGAAGGAGTGGTGGGGGACCCTCCTCCAGCCAAGCAGACCCCCAGGTGTCAGGCCCCAGGCAGAGCCCCCTTCCCCCAGCCTGGGACCCTCACTGCTTCTCACTCCTGTGGGCAGGAAAGGCCCCATCCTCAGGGGCCACAGTGGCAGAGGCCCCTGGGGAAGCGATGACAGACAGGGACAGCCACCCCTGCCGATATCACTCCTTGACCCTTGTCCTCCTTGGAGAACCTCCCCTGGATTCTCAGTGGCCAGAGCTCTGTCAGCTTGACGGGTGGAACGAGGGTTACCAGGAGCCCTTCCTTCTTGTTTAAACTCCCTCCTCTTCCCCGACTAGGAGAGTCTGAGAGCAGAGGAGGGCGGGGGCTCACCCCTGGGGTGAGGATGTTGGGCTCTCCCTCCCTGGGGCTGCCACCCGGCCCTTTAAAGGTTAAGTGTGTTTATGCAGCATCTTCAGGAGGCTGCCGGGTCTGACAGAACGGAGAGAAGAGTGATTAATGGCTGGTGTCCTTGCTGCCACCACCACAGGGAGGGAGGCTTCAACAGCTGCCCAGGAACCACTCGTGTGACTCCAGGCTTCGACCTTTCAGCAGACTTCGGGACAAACTCTTCTGGGCCAAGAGGAGGCTGCGATTCTGGAATGGGGCCTGGAGGGAGGCTGGGGAGCTGCTGTCTTGGGAAAACCAGAGTTTGCTCCAGACCAGAGCAGATCCTGTGGGGCTGCAGGCAGAAGAGAACAGAAGTTTGTGAACCACTGAGACTTTTAGAAATTCATGACTTTTACATCATGCCCTGTAATACAGTCCGATGTGTCTTAGTAGAACAATTATGTTTTAGGTTGTGCAACAATCAAATTATTTAAGTTAACACCAGCCAGGTGCAGTGGCTCATGTCTAAAATCCCAGCACTTTGGGAGACCAGGGCAGGAGAAACACTTGAGCCCAGGAGTTGGAGACCAGCCTGGGCAACATAAGGAGACCCCATCTCTACAAAACATTTAAAAGTTATCTGAGTGTGGTGGTGCCCAAGACTTGGGAGGCTGAGGTGGGAGGATCGCTTGAGCCCAGGGATTAGAGGCCATGGTGCATCATTGTACTGCAGCCCGGGGCGACAGAGCAAGACCCTGTCTCAAAACAACGACGACGACCACAACAACATTTAACCTTCCCATTCCAATTTACTTAAGTAAAATGGTTCCTCCAGCAAGATGAGCTGATAAGCGGGTCCTGAACCCCTCACCCGGAGCTCCTGAGGGCCCCAGTTGGACAAACCCGGGCTTACAGGCATCCCTGGGAGGGGGCGGGGAGGAGGTGGGGATGGGGAGCTGGGGGGAAGCCAGCATGGCCTCAGGTTTCTCCCACCGCCCCAAGGCCTGGGCCTGTGTTGGAGGTGTGCTGGCCTTGCCTCTTGAAGTCAGGGCTCCATTTTGCAGCACGGCATCAGGCACAGCCTGGGTGCTCAGAGTGGGCTTTGAGTGAATGACAAATGCATGAAAGGTGACTTTCAGAGCAGGGTTCAGGGGAACCCAGGTGTCAGGGGGATGACCAGACCCTTGCCCAGGAGGGAGGAGTCTCAACTGCGGGGAGTGGGCGGGGGAGAGTGGATGGGAGGGCGGGGGGCACGCAGCCCCAAACCTGGCACTCCAGCCAGCCTTGGGCCTCTGCCACCCTGTTTGGGGTCTTCGGTGCAAGCATTCCTGCAAGAGTTCCTTGCGTGCCCCCCCCTTCCCATCGAGAGAGGCTGGAAGTGCGGTGGTCGCCTGCGGTGCCCCCAGCTGTTGTGGGTGCTTCTTCACGGTCAGTTCCTCTGACCTGGGATGGCAAGACTCGTCTTGAAGGGTGAGAAGTAATATCTCCAAAGGCCCATCAGGGTGCCTGGCAAGGGCTGCTGCTCTGTTATTATTATTATCATTAACGTTGGGATATGGGCATTGAACTCACCCCTTGAGAGTTGAGGAGCCCCTGGTGGGGGACACTAAGCACCTGCCCCCACCGAGGGGATGAGCTGCAGTTGGCACAGAGCTCTCTCCCACTCCAAGTCCTGCCTTCCCCGCCAGGCCACAGCTGCCCCAATCACGGTGCTTCCCAAAGGACTTTCTGCAAGTGACCCTGGCCTCATCTCTTTCTGAGAACTGTAGATGCCTCAGGGATAGGGACACTGTGCCGGTTTCCTGTGGCTGCTGTAACAAATCGCACAGACTGAGAGCCTGCGAACAGCAGGCATGGATCCTCTCACGGGTCTGGAGGCCAGAAGCCCGAGATCAAGGTATCAGCGAGGTGGGTTCCTTCTGAAGACTCCAGGGGAGAAGCCACCGCCCGCCTCTCTCCTTGCTTCCGGCGCTTGCCTGCAGGCCTTAGTGTTCCTTGGCTTGTAGACACCTCACTCCAGCCTCTGCCTTGGTGGTCTCATGCGTGTGTCTCTGTGTCCAAATTTCCCCTTCTGGCCAGGCGTGGCGACTCACTCCCATAATCCCAGCACTTTGGGAGGCTGAGGTGGGTGAATCACTTGAGGTCAGGAGTTCAAGATGAGCCTGGCCAACACTATGAAACCCCGTCTCTGCTAAAAATACAAAAATTAGGCAGGCGTGGTGGCAGGCACCTGTAATCCCAGCTACTCGGGAGGCTGAGGCAGGAGAATTGCTTGAACCCCTGGGAGGTGGAGGTTGCAGTGAGCTGAGATCGAGCCACTGCACTCCAGCCTGGGCGACAGAGCAAGACTCTGTATCCAAAAAAAAAAAAAGAAAAAAAAAAAGAAAAGAAAAAAAATCCCTTTATTTTTATTGATTTATTTCTTTATTTAGAGAGGGAGTCTCACTCTGTCGCCCAGGCTGGAGTGCAGTGGCAGTATCTCAGCTCACTGCAAACTCTGCCTCCTGGGTTCACGCCATTCTCCTGCCTCAGCCTCCCCAGTAGCTGGGATTACAGGCACCCGCAACCACGCCCGGTTAATTTTTTGTATTTTTAGTAGAGACAGGGTTTCACCATGTTAGCCAGGAAAAATTCCTTTATTTTAAGGATGCCAGTCTTTGGAATTAAGTCCCACCCTAATCCAGTAAGACCTCATCTTAGCTTGATTACATCTGCAAAGACGCTATTCCTGAATAAGGTCACATGTACAGATGCTGGGAGAACACAGTTCAACCCCCTGCAGACACAGCTTCACACCTGCCACCAGCTCGAGTCCCAGACGCTGCTTTCAGGGGAGCCCACGCCAAGGCAGCAGGCGGGAGTCTGTCTGTCTGGAGGATCCGCGGGGAGAGCAGGTCACTTCGGGGTTTGTACAGGGAGGCAGGATGGTGGCTGTGCAGAGGGAGAGGAGGGAGACGGAAAAAGACCCCAGGGAAATGAGGAACAGATGGGGACGGGACACAGGCCTGGGGAGGGAGGTGGGATCCTTAAGTCTCAGGGGTGGGGGAAAGAAAGCTGAAGGCATTTTGAGGGAAGCAGTGCAGTTCCCACAGCCCAGTGATCTGGCAGTGGTAAGGGTTCTAGGGGGAAGAAGAGCAAGCTGTGAGGTCTGATCCCTCCACGCACCATCCCTCAGTAGGCGAGTGGCCTGATCCTTCTTGACCCCTGCTTTCCCTTTTCCTTCCTTCCTTCCTTCCTTCCTTCCTTCCTTCCTTCCTTCCTTCCTTCCTTCCTTCCTTCCTTCTTTCATTTTTCTCTCAGAGTCTCGCTCTGTCGCCCAGGCTGGAGTGCAGTGGCACCATCTCGGCTCACTGCAACCTCCGCCTCCCAGGTTCAAGCAATTCTCTTGCCTCAGCCTCCTGAGTAGCTGGAATTACAGGTGCATGCCACCACACCCAGCTTTTTTTTTTTTTTTTGTATTTTTAGTAGAGATGGGGTTTCATCATGTTGACCAGGGTGGTCTCAAATTCCTGATCTCAGGTGATCCTCCCATCTCGACCTCCCAAAGTGTTGGGATTACAGGTATGAGTCATCATGCCTGGCCTTGATCCCTGTTTTCTGATCGCCCTAATTGGGAGAATAACTCCTCCCCTATGAGACAACAGATGAGAAAGTGCTTGGAAAATAAAAGCAATGTTCACCGTTGAAGATTGTAACATGTAGAGCGCTGCATGACTGCATTGTCAAACATTCATAACTCAGCTCTTTTCAGGTTCACAATCATGATCAATGCCTCCTGGACTACGAAAACGCCATCATAAGTGTTTACATTATTCTCTTGGGTGAGCGGAACTTTGGAAAGGAAAAAAAGGAAAGTCTAAACTGACAAACTTCTGAAAACACTCGGGTCTGGCTGGAGTTCTCTTCTCTCCCTGAGGGCAGAATTGGGGTTGAGTGACACTTGGTAGGCGTGGAGCACGCTTCAGTCTCGGCCCACTACCCGAGGCGTTTTCTCATCTGACACTCACAGCAGCCCTCAGGTGGGCAGACACGGTGTATTTACGCCTTTGAATTGAGTCCCTTTGGGGGAGCAGGAGGGAGGGAGGGTGTGAGTGTGTGTGCGGACACCGGTGCATGAGGGAGGCGGGACCTTTCTATTCCGATGCCAGTTACACAGACACCCTCACATCCTCGGATATACCGCCCCCGAGCCTGAGGTGCTGGCAATATCCCCATTTTTCTCTATCCTGACAGCTTTGGAGATGCCAGGCCAGCCTCCCTTCCTAATCGGTCATTTTCTGAGGAGTGGCAGCTCAGGCAGTTAGAGTAGAACGCAGGGCTTCAATCCCTCTGTGGGGTGGGCCTTGTTTGCACAGGTGGGCCTTGTTTGCATGGCGTCCCGATGTCCAGCACGCCATCCCAGTCTATGAGAATGAGCTCTCCTTACGGTCACTGCGCAGTGGTCCGGTAGCAGCAGAGGGGGCGTGGTCGCAGCAGAGGGGACGTGGTCGCAGCAGAGGGGGCGTGGTCGCAGCAGAGGGGGCGTGGTCGCAGCAGAGGGGGCGTGGCATAACAGCGCATGGTCGCTCCACTCACCCGCAGCTTTGTAGCCGACAGCAGCTTGAAACACGTGGCGCCGTAACAACCTCTACCCTGCCACGGGTGCATTCTTTTTTATTGTTTCCATTTTCTAGTTTGTGGCAGATTGGATTCCTGTTTCTAACTCTTCCCTCCCTCCCTGGTGTTGAATTTCATGTTTGCCTCTTTCGCCAGGTGGCTTTGCAGTGCGTTCCTGCCCTTCCCCGCCAAGAGTGGGTGCAGAATTTTTCCTGCTCCACGTCAATGCTGGGTGTGGCTATGTACCCTGAAATTACACTTGGAGCTCAGCCTCTGCTGTCCTGTACCCACCAATAGGAAAAAATGTTGATCTTTTTTGCTGTAGGTCATTGAGATTTCTGGGGCTGTCTGTTATGTAGCATTATTGTAACGACTAGTTCCCAGGTCATTCATTCACTCAACAAACACTGTGTGGCTGCCTTGGGTTAGGAATGCTGCTAGGAGCTGGAGATAAAAAGACAGGACATAGTCTCTAGCCTCAGGGGTCTTACAATATAAGAGAGTTGTGGCTGTCAGGCTGTGAGGAGACAAGACAAAGCCAGTTCCCTGTCACACAGGGATTTTCAGAGTTTGGGGTGGAGAGGGTGGAAATGGAAGCCCGAGCAGGTGGGGTGCCTGGAGGGGTGGCCTACCTCTCACTCAGTACCACATGCCTCCGTGTCATAATTTGGGGTCCTGAGTAAGGTGCTATTTCCCAAAAGGATCCCACTGCCAGAACAGTTTGCAAAGCTCTGTGGGAGGAAGTTGCAGGTCACAGGAGGGGAAATTGAGATCACACAGACTCAATAAGGAAGACCGGGGCTGCCCCCAAACCTCAGGCTGGACCCACTGGGATCCATGGGGGAGCAGCAATGTCCTTCTCCTCTTTATTATTTCTTCCAAATACCAGCCCTAGGAGACATGTTAGAACCCGTCTAACTACATGTAATACCTCTTCACATCTCTGTAGGAATATAGGCAGGCCCGAGGCAGGGGGCTGGCTCAGGGTTCCACAGTGGCAGAGGCAGAGCCTCCACAGACCCCGCCTTGCCCTCTGTCACCAGCTTCTCCTCTCTGCCTCCATGATCTGAAACCTTCAGCGGGTCAACGGAGCCACGCCTGGTGCTGTGGTGCTTCACCAAGCTGCACACGCTGATGGCCGTGAGGAATGACTGCGCCCATTGCATCACCTCCTCATTGTCGGCGAGCCAGTGAGCACCTGTGGCTGCTTCCAGGGGAATTATAATAAAACTTACATGACAGTCCCTTTTCAGGAGGTATAAGCAAACAGCAAACACAACCTGTCGATTGTGCCGAATGCTGTTGATGCTGTTTTCTCATCCTAAAACAGATGATGAAAATGCTAAGCTCTGTAAAGAATGACTTAGTCATACTCAAAATTCTCCAATAAACACCTTACTGTTGTGTTTCACCAGCTCCGAGTCACAGGAAAGTCTCAATGGCCCTTGGCTCAGTGTCCTGCTCCGTGAAATTACGGAATCAGACACAGCTCACGGCTCACTCCGGAGTTAACTGAAGCCCTTGAAGGTTTTCTACCAGGTTTTCTAGGAGTTTACGGCATTATTTATTTTTATTATCCTCTCCAAAATTCTATGTTCAGCCACTTTGTTTTCCTCTAAAATTTCTGGAACCTTTTTCCTTAGTGTGAAAAGTCTCTTCGACCTTCTCTCTCTCTATCTCTTTGTAAGGCTCTTTTTGGTATTATTGAATTTTATTCATAGCAAGACCCATCTGAGGCAATCCTGGTGCAATCTTCCCCACTTTGTCTTCCTTCTTTCTGTCTTTCTTTCTTTCTTTCCCTCTCTCTTTCTTTCTTTCTTTCCCTCTCTCTTTCTTTCTTTCCGTCCTTTCTTCTCTTTCTTTCCTCCCTCCCTCCCTTCCTTCCTTCCTTCCTTCCTTCCTTCCTTCCTTCCTTCCTTCCTTTCTTCCTTCCTTCCTTCCTTCCTTTCTTCTCCTTTCTTTCTTCTTTCTTCCTTCCTTCCTTCTCCTTCTTTCTTTCCTTCTTTCTTTCTTTCTCTCTTTCTTCTTTCTTTTTTCTTTCTTTCCCTCTCTCTCCTTCTTTCCTTCCTTCCTTCCTTCTTTCCCTCCCTCCCTCCCTCCCTCCCTCCCTCCCTCCCTCCCTTCCTTCCTTCCTTCCTTCCTTCCTTTCTTCCTTCCTTCCTTCCTTCCTTCCTTTCTTCCTTCCTTCCTTCCTTCCTTCCTTCCTTCCTTCCTTCCTTCCTTCCTTTCTTCTCCTTTCTTTCTTCTTTCTTCCTTCCTTCCTTCTCCTTCTTTCTTTCCTTCTTTCTTTCTTTCTCTCTTTCTTCTTTCTTTTTTCTTTCTTTCCCTCTCTCTCCTTCTTTCCTTCCTTCCTTCCTTCTTTCCCTCCCTCCCTCCCTCCCTCCCTCCCTCCCTTCCTTCCTTCCTTCCTTCCTTCCTTCCTTCCTTCCTTCCTTCCTTCCTTCCTTCCTTCCTTCTTTTCCTTCATTTATTTTTGAGACAGAGTCTCACTCTGTCATCCAGGCTGGAGTGCAGTGGCACAATCTCGGCTCACTGCAACCTCCACCTCCCAGGTGCAAGTGATTCTCCCGCCTCAACCTCCTGAGTAGCTGGGATTACAGGCCCACACCACCAGGCTTGGCTAATTGTTTGTCTTTTTAGTAGAGATGGGGTTCTACCATGTTGGCCAGGCTGGCCTCAAACTCCTGACCTTGTGGGCCTTTACACCAAGAATGGCTCTTGTATTCCTTCCTTTCCTCCCTTCCTTCTAGCCACCCATCTACCCACCCATCCACTCATCTATCCATCTATCCATCCAATCCTCCACCCACCCATCCATCCACCCACCCGCCCATCCATCCATCCATCCATCCATCCATCCATCCATCCATCCATCCATTCATCCACTCACCCACCCATCCATCCATTCATCTACTCTTTCACCTAGTCATCTACCCATTCAACCACCCGTCCACCCATCTAGTTATCCACCCATCCACCCATTCACCACCCACCCACCCACCCACCCATCCGTCCACCCATCCATCCAATCATCCACGCATCCATCCATCCACCCACCCACCCTTTCACCCATCCACTTATCTATCTATCTATCTATCTATCTATCTATCTATCTATCTATCTATCCATCCATCCATCCATCCATTTAACAATAGAGACAATTTCCTGTCCCCTTTGGGAACACTGCCAAGTTTTCTCTGCCTTTCAGCTGGGTCAAGCTGACATTTGGGAGAAGGAGGTGGGTGGCACATTTTGCATCAGGGCCTGGGTCCACCTCAGACACAGGTGTTCAGCTGCATGCCAGGACTAATGCTGGGCATGGAAAGCTGGAGAGCTGGCTTTGTGCCCAGGGCTGGTTGTAGCATCTTGGCATGTTTCTGTTCCCAAAGTCCCCAGTGGACACAGGGACATTCAGCCATCTCCAGAGATAGCTACCATTTAAAGCAACAAGGAGACAGGACAACTGTCACTTTCCCTGACTCCAGTGAGACCTGGAGGCTGTTCTGCAAGTGAGATGCCACCTTAAGCTCTTTGTGAGCAGAGTTGCCCATAGCCCTTAGCTCATTGCAGGAAGCAACCAATGTGGTCCCCACATCAGTAGCCCTCAGGGCCAGACCAAGTTCAAAATTTGGTTAACAACCCTGTAGGCTTCTTCTTCGTTTTCAAATGTCACAGAAAATCTTTTTGTGCTATCGTGGGAATGGAGTTTCTCCTTCCTTCAGCCTCATCTGAATTGAGGTGGGGAGAGTTGGACACAAAGGTCAAGGGGAGAGAAACACTCAAAACAGCTCCCAGACAGCCAAGGCAGGCGTTGGCACACCAAAATGACACAGAGACAGCCCCACGCCCTAATGGGTCGATCCCATCCCTCAATAACACTGTGTGGCTGGGATCTTCTGCATTTCACGGGAGGCTCAGGGAGATGAAGCAACTTGCCTGCGGTGTCACAGGTGTAAGAAGGAGAGTAGGGGCAGATGGGGCCCAACTCCAGGTTTGCCTGGGTGCAGAGCCGTGCGTGCCCCTGCCTCCTCCTTGATGGTTCTCTCTGCCTGCTTCAGGCTGTCCCCATGCTCTGCTCAGCCCCTGCAGCAGGAGGGCGCAGAGCTCACTGCTGGCTGGTCTCCATGGCAACAGCGGATGAGTCTGCATCCGATGATGGCAGAGCTGCCGTGGAGCTCGAGCTTGGCTGTGATGGCAGGGATTTGGGAGGAGAGGAGCTGGAGGAGTGGGGGATGGGGCATGAGTTGGGGTGCAGGATGGGCTGCTCTCCGAGCAGCTGTTTGGAAGATGCTTCCAGTCAGGTCTCAATCTCAATCGGTCGCTGGTTCATGTATATTTAATGGACATCTACCCTGTGCTGGGCACTGGGCATACAACAGTCTACTGGACCCAGTCTTGCTCTCAAGGGGACTGTAGCCCAAGAAAGAGGCAGGCAGATTATCAGGTAATTCTAGCTCACCATGATTGATGGGAAGATAGGGAAAGTTTGGGACACATACAAGCCCCTAGGACACATACAAGCTCCAACCCCATCGGGGCTTGGAGGCAGGAAAGTTTTCCAGGAGGGAGGCATTCTGATGAATGAAGGAGTCAGCTGGTGAAGAATGGGGGTGGAGATCCAGGTGGGGGTGTAGGGAGAGACGGAGACATAGACGCAGAGATTAGAGACAGACAGTGGGAAAGAGATGGGGTAGAGAGAGAGGAGAAAGAGATAGATAGAGAGAGAATCCTAGCACTTTGGGAGGCTGAGGTGGGCAGATCCCTTGAGGTCAGGAGTTCCAGACCAGCCTGACCAACATGGCGAAACCCTGTCTCCACTAAAAATACAAAAAGCAGCCAGGCATGGTGGTGCGTACCTGTAATCCCAGCTACTTGGGAGGCTGAGGCCACTCCAACCTGGGCGACAAAAGTGAGACCCTGTCTCCAAAAAAGAGAGAGAAAGAGAGAGAGAGAGAGAATGACATGAATGAGATTTGCCAAGAGTCCTCAGTGCCTGGAGCTCCAAGGGAGGAAGGCTAGGGAGGGAAGCCATGCTTGTCCTGGGGCCGAGATGAGGAGGAAGGGGGAGGGTCTGCTCCAGACCAGCCCTGGATGAGGGGATAAATTTTGTCTTCATCAGACACTGAATTGGGCATCCTCACCTCCCACCTTACAGATGAGGAAACTGAGGCTCAAAGAGCTACAGCGAGATGGAGGAGGAGGTGGCCCCGGCTCTGATGCAGGTGGCTGGTTCGATGGCAGACTCCCCCGTGCCGTGACTCGCAGACCAGATCCGGAAGTCCTGGAGTAGAGTGGGTGGGTCTGCCAGGGCATGGCCAGGCTGTCTGTCTCTGGAGTATCCCCCAAGGAGAGTTTCTTGACCTTGAGGATGATAATGCAGGGTAGGCTCTTGAGGGCTGTGCAGGGACTCCCTGGAGAGCCCTGGGAAAAGCAGGTCCCTGCCTGCCTGGGCCTGCCTCTGCTGCAGGGGCCAGCGCAGGGGTCAGGTCTCCACACATTTCATGTCCAGGCCATTTCCCCACTCCAGCGCCAAGGCTGGGCACTCCCCAGTCAGTGGCACAGCTGCTGCTGTGGGGTCTCTTGCCCTCCAAAGGTTGGTTTCAATCGCAAGTGTCACCGCTGGAAACACCAGCCACCCTGGGACATGTGGTCTTGCCAGGCCTTCTGCAGGGCTCTGTTTCTTAGGTCCCAATCGTCTACAGGGAGCACTGGTCTGAGATCTTCCAAGATGCTGGGCAGGAGCAAGCCTGCCATGCTCATTCCCAAAGGACTCCACATCTAGATAAATGAAGACCTGGAAGGCTCTTTGGCTGCACTCTAGCAAAACAGCTTACGTCACCCTGCCTAAAGAGACAGTCAGGAAATCCCCTTGTTCCTGGGCGAGGAGAAGCTGGCCCACAGGGAGTGACGGCATTGAGCAGATACTGCCCTTGGCTCCCTCATGGATGGGGCGTGGTCTGCTGACCTTGACAGCGATCAGGGCAGGGGGCTTGGAGGGAAGGGGTTAGCTGGGGAAGGTGAGGGAAAGGACTGGAGTTAGGACAGGGTGCAGCGACCACATCCTGTGACAAGGAGGCATCTGTGACCTGTGTGATCTGCCAGGCAAGCAACACAAGTCATTGTGCTGCTACATGCCTGCTACTGAGATAGGAACAAAGAGAGGCTGGTCCTGCCTCTCGGTGCTCTCCGTTGGACACATCTGCTGGGCAGTACTGGCTTTTACCATAGGTATGTTTCTGCTCTTCCTTCTCTCTTCCTCTCCCTCTCTCTTTTCCAGGGCACTCACACACACACTTGCACATATGTGCACAGTTGCACACACACGCATTGAACACATGTGCACATATATGTGTTTGCATACACTTGCACACCCACACACCTGTGCACTAGCACCCATTTGCATGCATACCCACACACTTGCACACATGTGCATTTGCAGAAATACACCCTTGCACTTGTGTGACACACCTGCACACTTGCACACACCCATTTGCACACAGGCACAGACACACCAGCATGCATTTGCACACACAGCCACAAACTTGCATATGCAGCACTTGTACACTGACACACATCCTTTGTGCCTATGCAGTGCACACTTACACATTTGCACACAGCTACGCCTGCTCACACATTTGCACACACCCACCTACACACTTGCACACATGCCACACACTTGAGCGTGCAGCACACATACGCATGTGCACACAGGCACATTTGCACATGCACACAGCAGGGGCACACACTTCTCTATCACTCTCCCTAGTCACTGTTCTCTCCTGTGATTCCCACCCCTCTGATCGCCTCTGCTCACTTGCTGCCCCCTCCACTGGAAGGGACCTGGCCTGGTGCCCTGTCTCTGTCTGTCTCCACCATGCAGGGAGGTTTCACAAGGACTGGCTGATATCTCGCCTTGAGCTGGCCTGGCCGCAGCTGCTGCTCAGCGGAAGTCTCTGAGGGGCGAGGCTGAGAGGAAACCACACTCTCGCTCGGGTTCCTGCAGCTCTGGCCTCTGGGGAGGGGTGCGGAGTTGTGTGGGTGTGAGATGGCTTTGAAGGAGGGACAGCGTGAAGCTTTTCTCTGGGTCTCTTCCGTCTCCAGGAGAAAACTAGGCCACTGTGCTCCAGGAGAAGGGAAAACCCGTGGCCCCCCCAGGCTGGGCCCCCACTGGCAAACTGGGCTCCCAGGCCCTTCTCAGCCCATGCCTCTGTCTCTGCCTTGTCAGGCTTATTCTTCGGGCCTTTGAAGCAGCCTTTGGTGGGCAAACAGGATCTCAGGGAGCCCTGGCCCGTCTCCTCCAGAGTTGTGCCTTGGCCCTGGGCAGGGGCCACCATGGGCTGTTAATGTAAATGGCATCCCCTAGAGTTGTGCAGTGTGGGGGCAACCCTGAGGTGGCAGCCCAGCCCCCTGTCTGCAGCTTTTGCTACCCAGCCCAGCTCCAGCTCTGTCTCTGTCACTGGGGGTGGTGGGGGAGGCCGGAGCTCAGGGACAGGGACACTCCTGGCAGATTGTCCCTGCCCCAGGTGGAAGGGGAGGAGGGAAGTGCCCATCCTCCATACTGCTATCCTGCCAGCGGGGTGGGCGCTACTATGCAGGGGAAGGTCTGGCTAAATAATGACGCTGAGCTTCGGACACAAGCCTTCTCCGTGCACCTACTGTGTGCCAAGTACCATCCCAAGTGCATTATGGATGGTAACTTGTACAGTGGCTCGGAAGGCACCACTACAATCACCCCCAGTTTCTGTCTGGTTCCAGTCCTGGTCACACAACTAATAAGCAGCAAATGGATTTGATGTGATTTTATCTGAACCCGGGCAGGCTGGCCCAGAGCCCACCGTCTAACCATTGAGCCGTCCAGCCTGTCAAGACTCCAGGCTCACTGGCGTCGCATCCCTCTGTCATTTCCCAGGGAAACAAGCTCTAGCAGCCCCTACCCTGTGGGCACTTTGGCCCAGACTCCCTGCCTCCCTGCCTTTCATGACAGGAGCCAAAGAACAGTCTCCTTTGCAGGGAAGGAGCCCATTGGGGGTCTTCTCTTGCAGGCTCTGTCTTGCGTGTGGGTCCTGAGCTTTCTCATTGAGTAAGGGGAGGGGGCAGCAGGGTCAGTCCAGTGCAGAGTGGATGGAGGCTGGTTGAGGCTGTCTTGAAACCCTAAACCCAGTTGGGATCCTTGGGGAAGGATCCTTAGCTGGGTCCTGACTGGCTCTTCCAAAAGTCAGTGGGGCACGTGGCTGGAGCCCAAGCAGGAGGGAGGGAGCAATGGTGGCCCGAGTCCTGGGGTGACCAGGCCCTGAACCTGCCCTGCTGGGACCCCATTCCCTGACTTTAGGCCCCCTTTCCCCACCACGCAGGACACCAGGCTCTTGCCTTAAGATAGGAAAGGAAATGCCTTATGGTGAACAATTCTCCAGGTCTCTAGTGTAGCTCCAACAGGTGCCAGAGGGACATGGCAGGTGACCCTGGTCTCCTATGACCCTGACTTTACTTGCTGTCATGAGGTCAATCTCCTACCTTGACCCACCTCCTGCCTCTGCTTTCAGAAGGGCAGAAGGGAGGGCCTCCTCCAGCTTCCCAGCCGCCTCCCACCTCCTGCCGCCTGGCAGCGCTGGGCCCCCCAGCAGCAAGGTTCAGGAGGGGAAGAACCTCTCGCAGGTGAACAAATTGCTGCACATCAGACACATTCTTTTCAAGCCTCATTTTCTCTCCTTTTCATGCTAACTTTCCCACTATTAAAGAGCATTTTTAAAAAGAAGATGAAAAAAGGGAGAGAGAAAAGAAGGATGAAAGTGTGAGCGGGCACCCGGAAGTCCCTTTCAATTGCCTGCTGCTGTGTAGGGTCTGATCTAAGAGCAAGAAATTGGAGGATGCTGGAGGGGCGAGGTTTCATTTCAGTCCTGCCTGTTGGGCCGAGTCCGGGGCGGGGAAGGAGAGGTGATGGAGGTGGGCCTGGCTGGGCCCTGTGGCCCTGGAGCCTGCCACCCAGCCCCTGGCCTGTGCCTGGCACAGGAAGCCCCTCAAAAATTTCTTGTTGAATGAATGAAAGAAAAGAAATCAGTGGATGGAGAAGGGCTGGATTCTTTTGTGGGGACCTTCCACGCCACCTTCTCTGTGGGGCTCTAGGGCCGGCTGAGAAAGAAAGGACAGATTTGGCAAAGGTCAGGCAGGAGCTGGAAAAGCATTAGGTGGACCAGGCCTGCTACAGCAAGGCCACGCCTGCACTGCTATCGTACTGGTGACGTCCATGGGTGCAGCCACGGCGGGTGGGCACAGTTTCACATGGGATGGGGGCTGAGCCTGGGTTGGGTAGGTGACCCCTTCCCCTTCCCTACCCCTCTCCCCACCAGCAGGTACTATTGGGTCTGAGTGAAGAAAAAAGCTCAGGAACATGCCAGGAAAGTGTGACCATGATAATACCTCTGAGAAGAACCCAAGAAGAAACAGCAGAGTAGTATGCAGGGGAACAGGACTCAGGGTGGGCTTCAAGTATCATTAAACATAATCAAATATTTTAAAAGTTATTATTAGCTGGGTGCAGTGGCTCACACCTTTAATCCCAGCACTTAGAGAGGCCAAGGTAGGAAGATCACTTTAGCCTAGGAGTTTGAGACCAGCATGGGCAACATAGTGAGACCCCATCTCTAAAAAAAAATAAAATAAAATCAGGAAATAAAATACAAGGACGTTTTTGCATCATAGAAACATTCTCTATCTTGATTGGGTGATGGTTCCATGACTATATATACATGTTAAAATCCATCAAATGGTACACTTAAAATTAGTGGGTTTCATTGCATGTAAATTGTACTTCAATGAAATGGGTATTTTAAAAAGCTACAGCTTACTGCAATCCTTCTATGTCCTAGGCATGAGCTGGGAACATCTAAATATAGGATTTTCAATACTCAGAGCAACCTAGTATCTTTTCAGAGAGATGGGCACAGCCTTTGCGAGGTCACACAGCTAATACAGGCCACACAGCTCATATGCCAGCATGGAGATAAAGGCTGAACTTTCTGCCGGGGGCCTGGGGGGCAGTGAGCACAATAAGACCTGACCATGGTGGCCATGGAGCCTGGTCCCTCAGGGTTCTGTGTTCCCAGGGAACTGCTGTGTAAGACCCAGCCATCTGCACACAGGAGCTTAGATCACCTTTCTCTCCAAACCCTTTGGGTATTTGAATCCCTGGATTTTTCTAAATCAGAGTTTTGGTTAGACCTGGTCCCCCAGAAATGCTCTCAGAATCCCAGGCAGGGACCCCAGCCACTTGCCCTGGAGGAAGCCCCTGGGCTTGCCCGCCTCCTTCCCCCGCCTTCTCTTTCTCTCTGGATATCAGCATATTTGTCACACTTACTTCATTTCTCCTCCCGTTTGGTGACACAAGGTGAGCTGAAGGAGAGCTGCTTGGGTGAGGATTATGAAGGCACGGGTGCCATGGAAACCACTCTGAAGGCCCCCTAAAGCTGCAGCCGTCAGGAGGGGCTGCTCTGCTGTCATTGGTCGGCCACGTGGACCCTCTCCCTAGCGTGATGCATGAGTTTTATTTATTTTACTCTGTTTTGCATCTTATGCCTGCTCTTGGCTTCCTCACAGTCCCGGTGCAGGATGCTGCCTGCAGGTCCATAGGATAAAGGTGCTAATGTTTTTTGTTTCTCTTTTTTTGAACTTCTGACATTTTAGGCTCATTTTCTGGTGCTCTCTCCTCCATGCCAGAAGGCAGCACTGATTTCAAGCCACAGATATTGGAGGCAGAAAATGGGATTACGATAGACAGAGAGGGAAGCCAGCTCCTCTAGCAGGTGCTATAGAAATGGCTTCTGATTTTGGTCACAGAAGCAGTCTCTAACTTTCCCTGCAAATCCAAGAAGCCCTCAAAGGGGGCCAAAGGCAGGCTCTTTAGTACAATGTCAATCTGAGCAGAATGGAAGAGCTTCCAGAGGTTGTTAGTGAGATTCAAAGCCCTGTGGGTGCCTTGATCTTCCTAAGCTTGCTTTTAGAGAAGCGTGCTGTCGAAGCTTCAGGAGGCCGCCAGCTTCTGGTTGGACCTCAACCTCCTCCTCCCTTTGAATAGGAATCAGAAGAATCTCTTACATTAGGCTTTGCCTTGATAGTTTTTATATCTTTCATTTTATTTCTTTCCAGCAATGGCCCTGAGAAATTGGTAGGCGAAGTGCCATTAGCCCCGCATTGGAGAGGAGGAAATTGAGACTATATATATATATATATATTTATTTATTTTTTGAGACAGAGTCTTGCTTTGTCACCCAGGCTGGAGTGCAGTGGCACGATCTCAGTTCACTGAAATCTCCACCTTTCCGGTTCAAGTGATTCGCATGCCTCAGCCTTCTGAGTAGCTGGGATTACAGGCGTGTGCCACCATGCCCGGCTAATTTTTGTATTTTTAGTAGAGATGGGGTTTTGCCATGTTGACCAGACTGGACTTGATCTCCTCAAGTGATCCACCTGCCTTGGCCTCCCAAAGTGCTGGGATTATAGTCGTGAGCCACTGCACCCAGCTGAGACCCAATAATTTAAGTAGAAGGGCTGGGACTGGGGCCTGAGGCTGCTGCTCCCTGCCTGAGGCTCTGAGGCTGCTTGATCACAGGGTCAAGATCTTTGATGAAGCCACTTGCTCAAGCTGTGGGTGGGCTTTTCCTGGTAGGAAAGTTACCTGAGGCCTGGCAAAGATGGGACCTTTGAGGTAGTGAGGGGGAATGAGCAGTCCTTCCAAAGTCAAGTTCCTCAATGAAGTCCTTCTAAACACTGTCTGTCCTCCCTGCACACATGCCTATGTGCACACAACACACATGCTTGTTCACGCTTTATCCCTCTTGGTTAGGGGTCTATCCCCATCGAGCCATTAAAGTTGTTCTGGTGGAATCTCTGATGACACTTTTTTTTTTTTTTTTTTGGCTTGTGAAAACCAACCATTTTGTTATTTCATGAGTTTATGAGTTGACTGGGCTCAGCTGGGAGGTTCTTCTGGATGGGCTGCAGTCATAAACGAACACGACTAGGTCAGAGTCCCCAAGATGTATCACTCACAGGACTGGAATTTGATGCCGACTCTGGGCTGGCCACTCCACCGGGGCTGTTGCTTGGAGAGGCTATGCATAACCTAGGCTGGGATTCTCGCAGCATGGGTGCTTGGGTCTGAGAGGGAGGGCCCCAAGAGAGCCTATTTTAAGAAAGAGGAAGTGAAATGTGCCAGTCTTCAAGACTGGACCTAGAACTGGCATAATGTCACTTTTGCTGTGTTCTCCTGGTTGCCTGATGACATCTCAAGTACCACGTCCAGTGGACCATTTGGGGCCTCATCTGAACTGAGCTCTCTGGCCACATGATGCAGCTGACCTGCCCCTTCTTGAAGCCCCCTCCTCCCCGGCTTCACTGCATCCCTCTGTCTTGGTCTTGTCCCCCTCTGCGTTCCTACCACACTTTGATAATTTCTCTTCTCCAGGTTTTCTCTTCCTTGTTTCATTCTTGGCCTTTTCCTTTCTCAACTCCACACACTGTCCCAGAGACCCTATCCAAGCCCATGATGTGATGTCCTATCTGTGCCAAGGAACTCCAAGTCTGCCACTCCAGCCCACACAACTCCAAGTCTGCCACTCCAGCCCACACCTGAGAACCAGCCTCGGGCATCCAACTCTCCCAGACATTCCTGCCCAGAGGCAGATTCAAGAATTCCAAAGTGCCTCTTGCTCAATCCATCCAGAGAGGAGCTTGCCATCCTACCCCCAAACTCGTTTCTCCTTGTGAGGTCCCCAACTTGGTCCCCTGGACTTCTGACCCCAACCAGCCCCTCCACCATGTTCCTGGATAACAGAAAAGGCACTACTTGGGTCATCAGAAAAAATAACTGGAAGTGATTTAGAAAAATAAAAAGGAGTGCCTACTGCTCTAGGATTTTTCTTACTTTAGAAGGAAAGCAGATAGAGATCTGGGAGCAGCCCCAGCTTAATTGGAAAGCCACATTTGTACAGGCTGGAGGGGCCTCAGGAATGGCAAACAGCTTCTTTTTGCTCAAAGGAATTTTCTGGAAACCATAATGGCTGCCCTTGCTAACCACAGGCTGGTCTTTCTGGCAGAATTAGCACGAGTATGTGGTCAGAATGGCCGGGCTGGAGCCAGCCTGGATGTTTCTGCAGTCTGAGCTCCCTTAGTGTCCACAAGTGGGGGGGCTGGGATTCAGGGGAGCATGTGGGTGCCCCAAGGAGCTGGGGGGGTCACAAGGGAACCTGGAGATTGGTGAAGTGTAGTTTGGCCTAAACAGGGAGTAGGGCCCACCCTCCCTTCTCTCCATGCCCTCTCTTCTCCTGGAGCCCTCCCCTCTCCCTGCATCCTTCCTCTCTCCGCTGAGCAGCTTTCTCTTTCCGAGGAGCTGAGGGGCACAGGAGTAAGCAGGGGAGCTAGTGTGTGCTGAGTGCCCGCTCTGTGCCAGGCATTTTCATACCATCTATCACATCACACTCACCCCGAGGGTGGGTTCCATAATCACCTCCATTCTTCCTAAGAGGAAACAGGCTCAGGGTGGTTCAGAAGTTGCCCAAAGTTGCAAAGAAGAGATGCTGGGGTTTAGTCCAGCTCTGTCTGACTCCACACCCAGCTTCTGGGCACTGCTTATCTTACACTGAGGGTCCACACTCTACTGCAGGGAGGCGGGGCAGTGCAGAAACCGGGCCTCTGAGGGGGTGTAGACATACTGGATCCAGGCAGCTGCTGGATACTATAGGAACAGAAATGTCCTCCACCAGTGTGGCTGAGCCAGGCCTCCCCTAACATCTCGCCCCACCCCCCATCATGTAACAGGACACTGCTTTGCTGTTGAGGCCGAGGTGGGACAGGAAAGAAGGATACAGGTTGTGATCTGTGTTTGGTGATGGTGCAGGGAAGAAGGGGGGCAGTCGTCCCTCTGTGGGGACCAGGGAGGGTTTCAGAGGCAGGTTGATTCTTTCGGGGCATGCCACCTGCATTTAAGGGGTGGCCATCAGACAGGACCTACTGGACTAGACTCTTCCCTGGATATCAAAACAGGTGTAAGCTTCAGTCCCACCATGTGGCTGGGGAGGGATGGGGGAAGAAGGGGCCCCTCGAGAATGAGAACATATTATTTGAACATGGGCCTTGCAGGCTTGGTCTGCAAGGCTGGACTCTGCAAGCTTGGCCTGGGGCAAGGGACACGGAGACCTTGAAGGGGACTCCAGTTTTGGGTTTGAGCAGAGTGGAGGGGTTACTGGTTCAGGAAGAGGCTGCTTCGAGTGGAGTCAGCCAGCTGACGCTGAGGCAAAGGGCTTCCCACATGAGCATCTTTTCCAGGATGGCTTTTAAAACAGCCAGGATGAAATGGGCACATCCTTGGACACATTCAGCGAGGAGATGGGGCTCCCGCGAGGCAGGGGCCGTGGGGGGCGCGGGATGGGAAAATGGGCTCATTTTTATTGCTTGGTGTCCTTTGTTTCTGGCTCAAACAGACCTGGTCCTGATGTCTGCTTCAGCTGCAGGAGCAGAGCCAGTATGCTTGGCACTTCCGCATGCATCCTCTCCCCTCCTCTCCCCCGCAACCCCCGTCACTATCTCAGATCTCTTTCATCCACCTGCAAAATGATTAAGGCTTGGGGCAGCTTGAGCCAGGACTGACAAATCAGGTGCAGGCTTTCAGGGACTAAATCCTGTTTTGAAGTCTGTTTACTCTAAAAAAAAATTAATCTCTTTGATGCCTGGAGAAGAAAGATGCATATTAAACAAAGACCCAACTCTGAATTCCAAATGCGTGGCCGTTGTTATCAATCTCTCCAGGTCCAAACTCGAGAAAGCGTGCATCCTCCGTGTGCGCCCTTTTCACCAGGCGTGTGGACACGTAATTCATTAGAGTTAATTAGTTAGTCACATGCATCCCCCAGATGCTGGATCAGAGCCTTCGTGGGGGCCTGTGCAGCTGTTGGATAGAGAGGGAGACACAGTGGAGATGGCAAGGGCAAGGGAGCTGAGGCTGAACAGTCTTGATCTCTGAAACAGACGGTGTGTGTGTGTGTGTGTGTGTGTGTGTGTGTGTGTGTGTGTGGTTGTGTGTGTGGTTGTGTGTGTGTGTGTGGTTGTGTGTGTGTGTGTGTGTGTGGTTGTGTGTGTGGTTGTGTGTGTGTGTGTGTGGTTGTGTGTGTGTGTGTGGTTGTGTGTGTGTGTGGTTGTGTGTGTGGTTGTGTGTGTGTGTGTGTGTGGTTGTGTGTGTGTGTGTGTGGTTGTGTGTGTGTGTGTGGTTGTGTGTGTGTGTGTGTGTGGTTGTGTGTGTGTGTGTGTGGTTGTGTGTATGGTCATTTACACCCCTGGGTGCAGCAGCAGGTGCAGAGGAGCATATTTGGGTGGGAGCTCTGAGCACCTGGGCTGTTGGCCGGCTCTGCTCCCACCAACTTTGTGGCTTGAGCTGCCTTCTGCATGTCCCTTATCAAATCAGCTGGGACATCACTGGGGGCCAGATTGTGTCCTCTCCTGGCAAAATTTACATGCTAAAGCCCAAGCCCCCGGTGCCCCAGAATGTGACTGTACTGTGTTTGGAGATGAGGTCTTTCAAAGGTGATAAGGTTGAAATGAAGCCGTTAGGATGGGTCCTCATCCAACCCGACTGGTGTCCTCACAATAATTTGGACACAGAGACACCAGGGATGTGTGAGCGCCCAGAGACCGCGTGAGGACACAGTGGGAAGACAGACACCTGCAAGCCAAGGAGAAAGGCCTGAGGAGAAGCCAAACCTGCTGACACCTTGATCTTGAGCTTCTAACCTACAGCACTGTGAGATGATACATTTTCGCTGTTGAAACCACCCCCAGTCTGTGGTTCTTCGTGATGGCAGCGCCAGGAAACAAATGCAGATACCATCACCTTCCTTTCGACAGTCCAAGCTCACCCAGCAGACCCAAGGAGACACTGCAGGCGAAAGTACCATGGAGATTAGCAGGCAATATGCAATTCTCTTTCATTCTTCTCTTATTGTAGTAAGGAGAAAATCTCATTTGGTGAAGGTATGTCTCTAACACCTTGCTAACACTTGGGAATCTCCCGTTTGAAAAAAAATGTAGATAAAATCCACTGAACATAAAATTAACCACTAGCCATTTTAAAGTGTGCACTTCTGTGACATTTAGTGTGCTCGCAATGTTGTGGAACTGTCACTTCTATCTAGTTCTAGGACACTTTTCATCACTCCGAAAGGAAAACCCATACTCATTAAGCAACCACTCCTCATTCCTCCTTCCCTCACCTCGTCTCTGCCCCCCTCCCCACCCCCCCTGGCATTCAGCACCTTGCTTTCTGGCTCTGTGGATTTGCCTATTCTGGATATTTCATAGAAATGTAATTATTTTACATGTGACCTTTTGTGTGTGGCGTCTTTCACTGAACAGAATGTTCTAGAGGTTCCTTTGTGCTACACCCTGAATTGGTGCTTCCCTCCTTTTTGTGGGCCTCCTTTTTTTTTTTTTTTTTGAGACGGAGTCTCGCTCTGTCGCCCAGGCTGGAGTGCAGTGGCCGGATCTCAGCTCACTGCAAGCTCCGCCTCCCAGGTTTACGCCATTCTCCTGCCTCAGCCTCCCGAGTAGCTGGGACTACAGGCGCCCGCCACCTCGCCCCGCTAGTTTTTTGTATTTTTTTAGTAGAGACGGAGTTTCACTGTGTTAGCCAGGATGGTCTTGATCTCCTGACCTCGTGATCCGCCCGTCTCGGCCTCCCAAAGTGCTGGGATTACGGGCTTGAGCCACTGCGCCTGGCCGGGCCTCCCTTTTTTTTTTTTTTTTTTTTTTTTTGAGACGAAGTCTCACTCTGTCAGACTGCTGGAGTGCAGTGGTACAATCTCGGCTCACTGCCACCTCCGCCTCCTGGGTTCAAGCAATTCTCCTGCCTCAGCCTCCCCAGTAGCTGGAATTACAGGTGCCCACCACCCCACCTGGCTAATTTTTGTATTTTTAGTAAAGATGGGGTTTCACCATGTTGGCCAGGCTGGTCTCGAACTCCTGACCTCAGGTGATCCGCTCACCACGGCCTCCCAAAAGTGCTGGGATTACAGGCGTAAGTCGCCGCACCCAGCTGTGACCCTCCTTTTGTGATACTCCGCTGTGCGGGTCAACCACATCTTGTGTGTTCATTCGGCCCCGGGCGGACATTTGGGTTGTTTCTACCTCTCTGCTCCTGTGAGTGAACGTGCTCCTGGGAACGTTTGTGTGCAAGGATTAGGATATCTGTTTTCAATTCTTTTGGGTGTATACTAAGAGCGGAATTCCTGGGTCATGGGATAATTCCATGTTTAGACATTTTTGAAGACTGGAAATCTCCTTTTTAAGCAAACAAGAGCGTTTTTCAGGATTCAAGCCTTTAGCAGACAAGAATACTCAGCTAGACTTTGCTGACCTTGATTTCTAATGTTATTTATGTTTACAGGATCAGAACATCCAATACTGGATTTTCATTTGTAGTAGCGACATGAACTTGTCTTTTAAAAATCAATGTTACTTTTTTTTTTTTCTTTTGAGACAGAGTCTCCCTTTGTCACCCAGGATGGAGGACAGTGGCGGGATCTTGGCTCACTTCAACCTCTGCCTCCGGGTTCAAGTGATTCTCGTGCCTCAGCCTCCCAAGTAGCTGGGACTACAGGTGAGCACCACCACACCTGGCTAATTTTTGTATTTTTGGTAGAGACGGGGTTTGGTCATATTAACCAGGCTGGTCTTGAAGCCCTGACCTCAAGTGATTTGCCTGCCTTGGCCTCACAAAGTGCTAGGATTATAGGCCACCACACCCAGACTGAAAATAAATGTTACTTTAAAAGTGAGAAGGTTATTGGTTAGGAGTGGTGGCTCATACCTGTAATCCCAGCACTTTGGGAGACTGAGGTAGGTGGATTGCTTTTGAGCCCAGGAGTTTGAGACCAGCCTGGGAAACATGGTGAAACTTGTCTCTACAAAAACAAAGCAAAACAAAACAAAACAAAAACAAACAAACAAACAAAAACCCAAACCAAACCAAAACAAAAAAAACTAGGTGTGCATGGCGGTATGCAACTGTAGTCCCAGCTACTTCGGAGGCTGAGGTGGGAGGATCACTTGAGCTCAGAAGCAGAGGCTGCAGTGAGCCGTGATTGCACCACTGCACTCCAGCCTGGGTGACAGAGCAAGACCCTATCTCGAAAAATTAAAAGCCCTACATGGGTAGGTATATTTGTCCCTTTTGTTTACTCCGTATCTCTAAACTTGGAATGGTGCCTGGCACATCTATTAGGTCCTCAATAAAAATGTGTTGAATAAATGACGATACCTAATACATACAAACACAATATTATACATCATAGTTCAGGGTGGGACACAGATCTGGCAAAAATCACAAAGGTGGAGAGCCAATGCCTGAGAAACCTGGCCCAGGGGCTGCTGGACAGATCTAAGGCGGAGACCCAGCCTCACTGCTAGTTCACTCTGACTTTGGTCAATTTCTTACCTTTTCTACACCTCAGTTTCCTCATCTGAAAAATGGGGTTGCTGGGAGAGTGAAATGAGTTGTTGTGCAACATACTCAACGAAGCTCGGCTGCTGTCGTTATTACCATCCTCAGCCGCTGCAGGGAGGACCACAGAGGAGGGCTAAATGCAAGCCCATCCCATTTTCTCACCTGATCTGCCCACAGCCTGGTGGGGTTGGCAGAGCTAAAACTGTGAATTGCATTTGACAGGTGAGAAAACCTGAGGTGGAGGAGAGGTTAAGGGGCTCGTCTGAGTTCACACAGCAGGTCAGTGTTGGAGCATGGATTGGTGAGTTGGGAATCACTATGGCCTTGTGGTCTCAAATAAAACATCCCTTTGCTTGTCTGTGGGTTTCTGAAGCTGCCTGCCCGGTAACCTCCCCTGGGCTAGGTCTGCAGAATGAGGTTCCACTGGGGCACTCCAGCTGCCTCATTCTGCAGAGTTCTGGCTCTGGATTCTGAAGCATCTGCAAAGGAGATACATTCGCCTGGGTTTTGAGAAGACAGAACTGTTTGCCCCATGCTGGGAACTACTGGGGAAGGATGAGAGCACATGAGGCTTGGCCAGAGTGCCTGGAGGCTGGCTTAGGGTCAGCTGCATGATCCTTGCATGAAGGAGGAGGAATAGCCCCTCTTCATATGTCATCACCTAAGGTCACCTCCCATCCTCTGCCCTGGACACTGGCTCCTGGGAAATGCTCTTTCCTCCCGGTGCCACTGCCTCAGCGAGCTTGATGCCAACTCCCCTTCCACAGACACAGAACTCTCTAAACTCCCAATGGTTTGGGAAGAAGAGCCACCACATCCCAAGCCCAGCACCACCTTTTTGGATGTGATATGTCAAAGTAGTAAGATGATGAAGTGTCCTGTGCCAGCCCATCAGAACCTTAGTGACAGATATGGGCCCAGAGTGCCCTGGAGAGTCACAGCCTCTAGAGTGACATGGAATTTATTATACTTTCCATCTATGGCTTGGCAGCCTTCTCCCAGCTCTTTTCTCTTGAAAAATGGTTCCTGCCAATCTTGGTGTTTACTTAAGTGGTTATTAAGTATTTTTCCTGCTGCTAGTCTGGTACTTCTTGATAAACATTATCTATTTAAATAGAACTTTTAGGGAGAGTTCCACTCTGCCCCTACACACACACACACACACACACACACACACACACACACACACACAGAATGTCTGGGCATGAGAGTCCAGGTCCCAAACCCTCCTCTCCAAGCTGGTTGTGGTCAGGCCACCACTGAACGTATCACTTGACCTGATGTGACAGCCTGGTGTCCTCTTCGCCCCTCTGGCTAACCTCCTCTGGGCATTGGAAGTGGCTCCACCTTTGAGCTGCACACAGCTGCCGGTTGTGCCTCCCAAGGCATTCCAGGGCTGCTCTGCTAAGAGCATCTGCTTGGCTTTGCCCTGCAGCAGGTTTGAGGGAGGGGAGGTGGCTCGTGTGCATCGGGGGACCCTCCTATGTGTCAGTGCTAAGATCCTACGTGCATTTCTCGAACCTTCCTGAACTGGAGGGCTGGGGTTCTGGGGGGCACTGAAGTCAGGTTAGGCCTGGATAGGAGGACAGGACACTGAGGAACAGGAAGAAAGGCGACATGGCTGGAACACACTTGCCATAGGTGGGCTGGGGGTCTGGGTGCTTGATTGAAATTAGGCATCTGTGTTAGCAGTGGGTGTCCGAGCCCCACCCACCCAGGCGTGGCAGGGCATGAGACACTGAGCTGTGCCCAGTTTCTGTGGCTTCCCATATGTGCCAAGTGCAAGATGGGCTGCTAGTGAGCTTGGCTACTTTGGGCGAATCCTCCCCTCTCTGGGCCTCAGTTCATTCATCTGGGGACTAAACGGGGTGGGCTCCATCCCTACCCCACGGTCCAGGACTTCCAGAGAGCATGGATCTCATGGACACTCCACAGGCTGAAAATCCTTCAATTTAGGAGCTGCTGCTGCCGCCCTGAAAACCGAGCCAAGCTCACCTTCCAAACGAGAGTCCCGGGTGGATCAATTGTCCAGCGCCTCACCCTGTGTCCGTCCTAGGTCAGTGCTGTTTAAAATGTAGGTGCTGTTGTTATTTAGGTCTGATGTGGCTAACAGACCAGGCCATGGACAAGACAGTTTATTACTCACAGCCCTGAGAAAGGCCCAGACCACACCATGCAGGTCACACGGGGAAGCACCAGGGCTGGCCAGAGGCAGACGGAAGTGGAGCCTGGAAGGAGACTTTCCTGTGGCTTCCATGGGAAGGACTGGGTGGGATAAGCAGGTTTAGGATTGCTAGTTTGAATAATTTCAGAGGGCTCTGAGGAGAGGGGTTGTCCCAAGATATCTGGCAGTTGGCCCTGGGGTGATCAGGGCAGGTGCACAGTGGCCCAGGGTGAGAGAGCCTGATAAAGGAGGTGACTAGGGTGTGGGCTCTGGACTGGCTGGTTTGCATATGAAAGGCCCTTTAGAAGGTGAGCTGTTTGCTACGTTTAGGAATTACCTAACCCTGGGAGGGGCAGTCCCACCAGCGTCTGGAAGGCCCCAAGATGTCAAAGCATCAGAATGCAGAAAACAAAAGGCATGGTTAATAGACACACAATGAAATGTGCGTTGTGTGTAATTTATTGTTATTATTTTTTGAGATGGAGTTTTGCTCTTGTTGCCCAGGCTGGAGTGCAATGGCACAATCTTGGCTCACCACAACTTCTGCCTCCTGGGTTCAAGTGATTCTCCTGCCTCAGCCTCCCGAGTAGCTGGGATTACAGGCATGCACCACCGTGCTCATTTTGTATTTTTAGTAGAGACGGGGTTTCTTCATGTTGGTCAGGCTGGTCTCCAACTCCAGACCTCAGGTGATCCGCCCACGTCGGCCTCCCAAAGTGCTGGGATTACAGGCGTGAGCCACTGCGCCTGACCTATTATTATTATTTAATTTAGAGACTACTAAAAATATTTTTTAACAGATGGGGATCTCACTATGTTGCCCAGACTAGAGTTAATTGACTACATTTTAGAGAAGTTTTAGACTTACAGAAAAATTGAGTGGAAAATACAGTGTTCCTGTATTACCCTCCCCACTGCCAACATACACACTTTCCCTATTGCTGAGGCCTTGCGTTAGTGTGGCACATTCCTTCCAACTGAGCCAATGCTGATACATTGTCATTAACTAGGGTCCACAGTTTACATTAGAGGTCACTCTTCGTGTTGTACACTCTGTGGGTTTCAGCAAACACACAATGCCCTGTATCCACCATTCTAGTAAGTTACAGAATCATTTCCTTCACCAAAACCCCCTGTTCTCCACACAGTCGTCCTCCGTTCCCCTCCAAACCCTGGTGGCCACTAGTCTTTTTACTGTCTTCATAGTTTTACCTTTTTTTTTTTTTTTTTTGAGATGGAGTCTTGTTCTGTCACCCAGGCCAATACACAGTGGCACGATCTCAGCTCACCGCAACCTCTGCCTCCCTGGTTGAAGCGATTCTCCTGCCTCAGCCTCCTGAGTAGCTGGGACCACAGGCACATGTTGCCAAGCCCGGCTAATTTTTGTATGTGTATATATATATATATATATATATGTATATTTTTAGTAGAGATGGCGTTTTGCCATGTTGGTCAGGCTGGTCTTGAACTCCTGACCTCAAATAATCCGCCCACCTTGGCCTCCCAAAGTGCTGGGATTACAGGTGTGAGCCGCTGCACCCGGCCCACAGTTTTACCATTTCCAGAATGTCACAGAGTTGGAATCATATGGGATGCAGTCTTTGGAACTGGCTTCTTTCACCTAGCAATATGTGTTTACATTTCCTTCCATGTCTTTACGTACCTTGATAGCCCATTTCTCTTTCTCTCTGAATAATATTCCATTGTCTAGACGAATCACAATTTAAATGTAATGTTTATCCATTATTACTATTTTTAAAAAATGACAATGGCCTCTGTGGTGAGGGCTGGGCTCCAGAAGTATTCAGACAGTCTAGGGTGGAGGCCCAATGAGACAATTCCAATGAGACAATTATCTGGGCCCTTAGGCCCAAGGTCAGACACTGAAGGTGGGAGTGATCTCTGGGCTTGGAGAATCTGGGCAATTGTTTCTATCCCGCTCTTCACCTGCAGGCAGTGCTGTCTATATCTGGCTTTATTTTTTTTTTTTTAAGAAAGGCCTTGTAGCCGGTGGTGACCCAGGGATATTCCCCTTCATCAACAGGCCCTTGGGCAGGAAAATCCCACACAGGAGAGGCAAGAAGGCTCTCCAAGCTGGCCAGAATCGAAGCACCCTCTGCTTGCCTGATCAACCACCAACAACTTTGGGAGGTTAAACATCCAAGAGAAAGGTGCCGCTGAGCCAGGGGCTCCAAAGCTGTCCCCAGGGACCCCTGGCAGCCAGGGCTGGCCTGTGGAGCCTCCTGGACCGTATGGTGGGCCTTGGGCTGCGGTGAATGGGGGTGAGCCCCCTGCCGTGCAGCCAACTGCCTGCCCCAGCCCTCCTCAGAATTCCTTTTCTTTCCAGACATAAACGAGGCCCACCCAGAGTCTGGGACATGGTTTGCTGCTCCTACGCAGGCTGCTGGCCCATGTGGCTCTCAGACAGGGCGTCTGCTCTCCTCTTACTTCACAGCGAGACACTGCATTGGCCCGGCCTGGCCTGGCCTGTTCAGATGTGTGTGTGTGTGTGTGTGTGTGTGCGCGTGTGTCTGCAGAGGGGGCGGTGCTGGGGACGGCCTCTCTTTCCTTTCCAGAGCCATGCAATCAGGACCCACATGTCTGTTGGGGAATCCTATTGCTGTGAGGACCGAAAGGGAGGGGGTGCTCAGGCCTCGGGCACACCTGATTTTCTGCCACGCCCAGCTTGCTTCAGTGTGTCTGCCTCACTCATTGGTAGTGTCTGACACAACCCTAGCTCCTGGAGTCTCAGAACTGCTTGAGGCTAAATGAAAGTCAGAATCAGCCAGCAAGAGTGATCAGGAAATACTGGCCGCTTCATCTTCTCACCCGCGACACTCAGAAACAGCCCCAAACACACGCCCCAGCTGTCATACATCCCGGCTGGTGTTGGACGGACACCTCAAAGGCCTCAGCAGTTCTCAGAGGTCACAGGAGCAGCTGGCAGGTGGCTGTCCTGCCCAGCAAGCAGGCGTGTAGAACCGTGCAGATAATTTAACACCTGAAGTTAGGTACCTGCTTCAGTCCTGGTGCCTCTCCTTCTCAACCTGGTTGACAGTCCCCTTCTTCCAGGGAGACAGCCCTGATTCTGTGCAAACCTGAGCACTCGTTTATTGCCTAACCTTAGCTGGTGAGGGTGATCTGGCTCCCCTTGGTTACAAATGCATTCTTCCATCACATCTTCGCCCCGGTGCTCTGCTGGCTGACCTTGTCCTTGAGGGAAGGTGAGGAAAGAATCAGATGTCCTGTCCTTGGTTCCTGCTGGCCCAGGGCATGGTGCTGCCAGTTGCATGGACGTCCACACGCTTCTGGATAATGAACGCTTCTGTTTTCTCACGGGTCAAAAAGGTGAAGAAACGAGGGGGCTGGCCTCCCTGGAAGTCAGGGGCCCATCCTGGAGTCATCTGGGCTTTTCCTGCAGGACTTGGCGGCATGGAAGGTGCCCGTGAGCAGGAGGGATCGTGCTGTTACTGTTTTTTGCTGACCGTTGCCCAAAGCCGAGTGGGCTCCCGAGCCTGCTGTGCTGAGAGGAGCTGTGCACTCAGGACACCCAGATGCCTCTGTGAAAGTGAGGGCAGGGAGTCCCGGGGTCCTGGAATGGCCAGTGCCGGCCTGGAAGGGAGGCGGCTTGCCTGAGGCCCTAGACTCCAGGCTGGGTGCGGCCCAGGCTCCACACTGAAGGCAAGGGTAGCTGCTTTCTTTCACGGCACTCAGTGAAACTGGCCGCTCTGCCCGCTCCCTGTCGCCAGGGCCCTCCCCTCTCTCGCAGGCTTTAATATCTTCTCTTTCTGAAGGGCGGAGAAGAGAGGTCAGCCTTTGGCGGAGAAGAGAGGTCAGCCTTGACCACAGCATGAAGACAACAGGAAGCGTATGAGCAGCTCTTGGTGGTGGAGACCTCAGGAGGGAGGAGTCGGCTTTTCATATTTACCAAGGACTCATTCTCCCCTCCCTGTCATTGGGGCATGAAGTAGTTCCATTGTAAACTCGTCTGGTGGTAGAGTCAGAGGCTGGAGCTCAGAGCCTTGGGAGCCTCCTGCCGCTGCCTTGCTGTGTGTCTCCGGGCAGGCTGCTTTCCCTCTCTGAGCTCACCAGCAACCAGATTCAGATGGTCTAGAGGACGGATGAGTGCTCCCCTGGTTCTTCCAGGGGACACTGGGGGGACATGGGCAGCCCCGGAAGGAAACTTGTTCCTTGAGCTTTGATACATATTCTGAGATCTGAACCTGTAGGTGGAGGCCAAGGAAAAAACCTAGTGAGCCCAGGGTGGGGTGTGCAATGGCGTCCAAGGACGTGGAGCAAGAAGACAAGGCATAGACCAGGCCTGAGCCGGGGCCTCAAGTTCCCTTAGCCCTACCTCAAGGGAGGCTGAACTGCTGCCTAGTGACTGGGGCTGGAAACTGGCATTGAGCCCATGCCATCCATTCATCATGGTTTGCTGTAAATAGAATCATATTGTTCACTATTTAGTACACTGTAAATAAAATGGCAGTAATATTTTCATTATTAACAACTTTGACACGGTGCTAGTGACTGTGTGTGTGTCTTCCCATTCACTTTTCACAATAATGCAATGAGGTGGTATTGACATTATCATCATTCTACAGACTGAAGATACCAGGGCTCAGAGAGGTCAAGTGACTTTTCCAAAGTCACACAGCTACTAAGTGGCAGAACAGGATTTGAACCCAGGCCTATACTGCCTTTTAATAAAAATAGTGGAAAAAAAGACCTGAAGGAATTTTCACTAGATAGCCCTCCATTAGGACACTGTGGGGGAGGCTGAGCTGGTAAGCCCAGCTGGCTACAGCTAGTTGTCCCCAAAGAGGTCACTTGAGCTTCACACCTGGAAAAAGGAGAAATCTGCCCGTGTAGGCCTGGCTATTCTCTCTCCAGCATCTGGCCTGGGCCTGGCTGGCAGGCTTACAAAAAGAATGTTTAACTTTACCCAAGGACTCGCTCCAGGGTTTCCTTTGCAGAAGGACTTGGACCTTCAGTCATTAAAGGGATTTAATTTTCAAGCTGAGACATGAGTGTGAACATTTCAGATACAAGTTTTTTTGTGTGTGTAAAGCAAGAGATGCATGGATCAGTAGAGGTGAGTGGGATGCCAGAGGATGGGCCCGACAGGGACAGGCTCCAGAGAGGAGAGAGGAGAGTTGTGACTAGAGAGTGGGCGCCTCTTGTGTGTGTGTGTGTACACTTGCAGGCACGTGTGTGTGTTCATGCCTGCATGTGCATATGCACATTGGTGTGCATATGTGCATGCACTGGTGTGTGTGTATGTGTGTGTACGTGCACATGTGTGGTGGCTTTCTGTTGTCATTGAGAAGGGGGTTGGGGGGTTGCGAGGCTGCAGCACTGTCCAAGGCCATGCAGCCATGTTGTGGCAGAACAAAGCACACGGGGTCTCTGGCACACGGGAGCCAAAAGCACAAATAAATAAATCAAGCAGTCCAGGCTGCAAATAGATGCAAGCCCGAGGAGCCCCCAGGTGGCTGCCAGTTCCCTTCCCAAGTGGAGTCCTGGCCCTGGACTCAGGCAGGAAGAGGCCCACCCCAACCTTCACGCAGGGCCAGGGCCTGGACCAGGACCTGGAGCCCTTCTCAGAAAATCCTTTCTTAGCCAGCTGCTGCCTATTGCATTGATTCCACCACCATTGAACTCCCTCCTTTCTGTGGCCAGTAGACCTGACCTCTAAGACTTTCCACGGCTTAGGGCAGAAGGTGGCTTGCTCTGGTGACTGGGCTGAGGTTTTCTGGGCTCCTCCTATTCTCTGGTTGGCCTTCACTTCCCATCTCCAAGGTGTGAGCAGAGACACTAGGGTAAGCAGGGACACTAGGACTCTGGACAGCTGCTGGGTGGTTTTAGAGTCTGTGGAAACTTCATGTGGAGTCTCCCTGAAGCATTGTACCTGTCTTTCCTCACCCTCTTGCTTAACCTCTTTCTCTGCAGTTTCAGGGAGTATCCTGAGCAAAGGGTCCATTCACCCATCTCCACCCATCCATATGCTCTTTCTTCTTTCTATCTGTCCACTCATTCATTCATCTGTTCGTCTATTCATCCATCTTTCCTTCCTTCCTTCTATCCATTCACCCACGTATCCATCCATCTGTCCATTTATTTATTTACAAATGGACATCCTTCCACATTTTCTTCCACCTTTCCTTCCATCCACTCACCCATCTCCACCCATTTACCCACCCATCCATCTATTCATCCATATTTCCTTCCTTCTTTCTACTCATCCACCCATTCATTCATTCATCCATCCATTGACCCATCTACCCACCCATCTATCCATCCATATTTTATTCAACCCTTCCTTCTATCCACCCATCCATTCATTAATCTGTGCATCCATCCACCCATACACACTATCTTTCTTCTCTTCCTTCCTTCTATCCATCCACCCACTCATCCATCTGTCCATTTATCCATCTATTCATCTATCTGTATTTCCTTCCTTTCTTTCATATACCCACCCACCCATCCTCCACTCATTCACCCATCCATCCATCCATCCATCCACCCATCCACCCATCCTCCATCCATTCATCCATCCATCCATCCATCCATCCATCCATCCATCCATCTACCCTTCAACCATCTATTCATTCATCCACCCATCCATCCAGCCATTGACCCATTGATTGGTTTCTCTGTAAAGCATTGATGCTACCTGGTGAAGGGTTCATCTGGTTCCCATCCCTACTTTGCTTGCTCTTTGATGTAGGACACAGTCCAGGCAAAGACAATTCTGAGAGAGCAGAGCTGTAGGAGGAAAAGTGCCAGCCGTTGCGGGAGCTCAATGCAAGGGCTCCATGCTGAGAGGCATTTGCTTTTCAACTCCTGAGTGCCGATCAGGGTGGGGTAGCACTAAAGGGGACTATGCTATCTGACCACGTTGCCTACCCAATTCCATTGTGTGCATGCGGGCAAGTAATTCACCAATGTGAGTTGGTTTAGAAGCAAATGGAGAATGCATGAGGCAACAGGATATAATTGCGATAATGAGAACAATAATGGGATGGTCATCACTTACTGAGTGCCTACCGTGTGCTAGCACCATGCCAAACACCAGACCCAGATTCTTTCATTTAATTCTCTCAACAATCCCATTTTACAGAAGAGGAAGTGGAAGTTCAGAGGAATTAAGGTAATTGCTCTGATCTGAGGTCAGAGCCTGAGAGAGTTCAGGTTCTACCACCGTCACAAGCTGTGTGACCTTGGCCAAGGCTGTTAACTGCTCTGAACAGCAATTTCTTTATCAAAAAAGAAGGATTTGCCATGGAATTGTGGTTCTTCATCTTTTCAAGCCTGTGAACTGCATTTTAATGTCAACCCTTTGAGGATCTCTTCACGTGCGGGCGCTTTTATTTTTAGGTTTCATTGGTTGAGAAAACTCACAATGACAAAAAGCTACTTTGAATTCAGTAGTGGTTTAAAATCAATTTGTATTTGATTATTTGCAACTGCATGCATATACATTTGGAAAATAACCCTGAGATGGGCATTATTTATTCAGGCTACACAAGCAGGATGGGTGTGTGGATCCTGGTCTGTGCATTAAGACTCTGTAGCCTCCCAGGGGTCAGGCCCACAAGCCCTCATCCCTTCCAGATCTACATTCTATATTCAATAAAGTGGCCAGCTCCTGCTTCCCCATCCCCTTGGATATCAATGAGGGAAGACAGAAGCAGATAGGACAATGAACAGAGAGACTCTGTTGGAAGTTGACTGTGATGCCAACAAGACAGAAGGAGGAAGGGAGAGGGTCTGCAGTGACCCCCTCCACCTCGATGGGCTCCACAATGAGGCTAGTGCCCCAAGAGTCCATTGCCCAGAAGCAGATGGTGCAGCCAAGCAGAGTACGGTGTCAGATGCTGGCCACCCCTGTTTCAGGTGAAGGTCTCCATCATGAGTATCTTTTACTCATCAAAGATTGTAATTAGTCCAGGCTGAGAACTGGAAGGACCAATGTGGGATGGGGTGGGGGAGAGTACTGGGGGGACCCCACCAGCCATTCTGAGGGGAGATGGATGTAGCTGGTGCTGGGCTAGGGGAAAGAACAGGACAGTGCTGACCAGGCACTGGGGGTGACAGGGGCCCTGGGAGTCTGACCCATTCTGCCCAGGGCTGGCTGGTACCACTGATCCAGCAAGCTAAGTTCTCGAGTGGCTCTTCCTGGATGGAAGCCTCTTCCTGGAATCTAGCCAGGTACCTAAGAGGAAGGCGTGGTGGTGGTGCTGGGGCTTTGTACCACGGGACGACTCTTCAAATGCCAGTTTCCTCCTAGATTCCAAAACAGAAAATGCAGAAGGCTCGGAAACACATCAGACCTTCAGTTTATCATTCCTTTCTGGGCTTAGATTTGGGTTAAGTGCACACATCAGCATTCTGGCCTCTCTGGGGAATGGGAAGCAGAGCTAGTCCTGCCTCCCTCTCCCTCTCTTCCATGGTCTCCTTCTCCTACCTCCCTGCTGGCACAGGAGGCTCGGCTCACGATGCAACTGCAGGCAAAGGAGGCTCTGGTGGGGTCTCGACTGCTGGCTCTCCCTTGAGCCCAGGGAGGCTGCCTGTGGCCAGCAGCACGGCTGTTTGTCCAGGGGAGACGGGCTGGGCTTGCACTGCTGGTTTCAGTCTTTTGAAGTTGCTAATGAGCTGGAGTTGGACTTTGGGTCTTGCAGACCATTTGTTGAATGATTTCAGGATCATACAAACATTCCAATAAAGCAGGTTACAGTTTGGATTTTACTGTGTGCCATGTTAGCATTCAGATACTTCCAAGCAGCTGGCCATTCCTCCCACCCCATCTAGATGAGCTCCCATAATGTTTTCCCTCACAGCTCCTGGTTCTTTTTCTTCAAGCATGTCTCACAGTTTGCAGTTTCTTGGCCCATGTGTTTGCGTGTCACTCTCCCCACTGGGGGTGAGTGCCATCAGGAAAGGATTCATACCCATGGCTCTCCAAAGTCAGAGTTTATGGACTGGATGGATGGATGGTTGGTTGGATGGATGGGTGGATGGGTGGGCGGGTGGATGGATGGATGGATGGATGGATGGATGGGTGGATGGGTGGGTGGGTGTGTGGATGGATGGATGGATGGATGGTTGGATGGATGGATGGATGGATGGATGGATGGATGGATGGGTGAGTGGGTATAAGGGTGTGTGGATAGGTGTTTGAATTGATGAGTGGTTGGTGAGTGGGTAGATGGGTGGGCTGATGTTTGAATGGATAGATGGATGAATGGATGGGTGGAAGGATGGGTGAGCAGATAGTTGTATAGATAGATGAGTAGGTGGGTGAATGGGAGAGGTAATGGAAGAATGAATGGATGGTTGGATGAGTGGATAGATGAATGAGGAGTAGGTGGGTGGATGGGTGGACAGATGGTTGGATGGATAAATGAGTGGGTGGGCAGATGGGAGGGGTGATGGAAGGATGGAGAGATGATTGAATGAGTGGATGAATGGATGAGGGGTAGGTGATTTGCTTGAGTGATAGAAAGCGTGGAAGTGATACTTTGGGACTGCTGAGGCTAGGGCAGAAAAGCCTTCTGGTTTCTGCCTGTGTCCACTGCCTGGAGGACAATTAGACATCACCTCTCAATAAGAGGAGAGTCCAAGACTTGGCAGCCATTTTTAACCCACCACACCAAGCAGCTATTCATCCAGGTTGGCTTGAAAAAGATGGGGTCCTTGGGAATCTATAGGATCTTGAAATCTATGAGACCTTGAAATCTATCCTCCACATGGAACTCCCTTCCTTCACATGTCAGCCCACTGAAATTATGTTTATGTTAGGCAAATTATGTTACGCAGCTCAAGTGCCCCCACTCTTCCAAGCCTTTGGGGATAAATGAGTCACGGTCACGTGTACAGCCAACTGTGTAGGTGTGTTTATCTTTATCTGTGTTAGTGCAGGACTTGGCCTCAGTCAGTTTGTGTTCAGTCCCCTTCTACCATCCCTGGAAGGCCTGGGGCCCTCACACGCCCTTGATGGTCAGCCCTGACCTCTTCCTATCACTCCTGGTTGCCACCTTGGTGTCATAATGGGCGGCCTGAACCCCAAATCCTCGCCTGATTTCTTTGGAGGATGGGGAAACCATTCACTCTTCTGCGTTCTGTAGTCTTGGGGGCCCCATCCTAGGCTGCCTGAGCTCTGGAGGACAGCGGGGAGTGGTGCAGGAGGCTCACTTGGCCCCACACTCAGCTGTTTTCTTTCCAGGACCGGCCGAGAGGCTACAGGTACTTGTCCTTGAGCCCTGTGACTCCATGATCTCAGGGAACCAGAATCCTCCCCTCAGGGGCCCCAACCCTCCCTGGCGTCGAGTTCGCCAGTCTTCATAGATGTGCCTGTGGGCGCCCCTAGTCAGGTCCAGACGTGGCCCACGTTCTCCTGGAAGTCTACTCAGCCTCCTTGCAAACAGGACCTGAGAAAACAGATGCAGGAAGACTTTTGCACCTCAGCTCAGCCCAGCTGGGACCCAGGGACCTCAAAGACCCTTCTCTGCAAAGCTCCCGTCTATCCCCCATCATCACCAACACCCCCTCCGCAGCCCCCAACAAGGCTTCTTCAGAGTTTGCCAGGTCCTCTGGTGATGTGTGCACACGTCAGTCACCCCACGGAAGGAAATGAGGTCCTAGGGGTGAGGGACTGCATCTTAGTCACAGCAAAGTGCCTTCCAAAGTGACCCAAGAAAGGTGGCCCCACAAGGAGGAAGGAGGGGGGAGATGCATTATGCAATTCAAGATATGGATAAAACTGATTAAAAATCAAAAGCCTGGTGTGCACACATGCTGTGAAGCTTGTAGAATGGCCAGGTTCAGTTCTCCCTGCCGTCTGCTGCATGGGAGTAGCCTGATCTCCTGGAGACCGTTTCTAAGACCTTGCATGGAAGACACAGCATCAGCCCCACACCCACAGGGCTATTACACAGCAGAGTCAGGCCCGGGGGCCCTGGCACAAGCAACTGCAAAAAACCACTGGGTCGCACTGCCTGTGATGGAGGAAAGCGGGGGCTCCCACAAGCCCACCACGCCCACACTCCACCCTGGAGTCAGGCGCCTGCAGTGCTGCGTTTCTCATCTTGCTGACTCTGGGGAGCAGGGGCAGCTGGGGAGCCATACTGACCTCCTGGACACGAACTGGGAAAAAGTTATTTGTTTCTGTTTTTTCATTTATTTATTTTCTTTTCTGAGGCGGTGTCTTGCTCTGTCTCCCAGACTGGAGTGCAGTGGCATGATCTTGGCTCACAGCAACCTCTGCCTCCCGGGTTCAAGCAATTCTCCTGTCTCAGCCTCCCAAGTAGCTGGGACTACAGGTGCGCACCACCACGCCCGGCTAAATTTTTCGTATTTTTAGTAGAGATGGGATTTTGCCACATTGGTCAGGTTGGTCTTGAACTCCTGACCTCAAGTGATCGGCCTGTGTCGGCCTCCCACAGTGCTGGGATTACAGGCAGGATCCACCGCACCCAGATGAAGAGGTCCCTTTTTCTGGTGGCTTCTGTCCCACTGGCTGGGTGGCCATGAGTAAACCAGAAGTCCGGTTCAGACTCAGGCTCTGGGAGTGCTCACCCGGCCTTCAGATCCCAGGACATCTGCCAGCCGCCAATATGAGGTTGAGAAATTATCCAGCCCAAGTGGTGAAGTTCAAAGTCGAGAAAATCGAAGTCCCAAGAGGGGCAGTCATTACATTAGGGCTTCCCAAGAACAGACCTAGAACTGGAATCCATACCTCCCGACTCCCTGATGCTTCCAGAGAAGAAGTGGGGTGTATATATAAATAAAGAGAGGGGTGAAACCAACAAGAGAATGGCACACTCTGTGGGCTCCCTGAATGCCAGTCGCACCTTGCCTCACCTCAACCCCATCAGCTGCCTCTAGTCTTCATTAACCCTCACCTCTTGGAGGTTTCCCGAGCTGGGTTTATCTTCCTAACCTGGATGCCCAGGAAGAGTCCCTGGGGTGTCAGTGTCTCTAGAGAGGCCAGTAAGTACCATGTCAGGAGGCCCGCCCACTGTACCTTTGACATTATTCACTCATTCATTCATTCAGCACCTACATCTTAAACACTTGCTATGTGCCAGGCCCTGTGCTCTCCTCCGGGACGGAGAGGCAAACCGGGTTGAGGTGGCCCCTGCACTTGTGATGCTGAAAGTCCACAGGGACATAGGCTTTCAAACAAGCACAAGAGTTCCTTATCATAAGGGAGGGGCGGTTCTTATCTTCCTGGAAGAGCTGATGCTCATGAAGAGAAGTGAAGGATGGGTAGGCGATGGCAGAGTGACCTGCAGGTGCCAAGCCTGAGAAAGGACATAATGTGGCCTAGTGGGTCCTGAGTGTCTACAGGGAGGACACAGAGGGAGGCATGGCATTGAGGAGGCTGCCGAGTTGAGCAGGCCCATGAGGACAGGAAGGAACCCCTGGAGGATGCTGGGGCTGTGTGGGGAGGGCCTTTGAGGCCGCATTGGACCTTGCTCTACCCCATGCCTGGCAGGTGGATGTGAGTCCACTCAGGTGTTCGCAGCACTGCAGGGCTCACTCCTTGATGAGGTGGCCTTTCCCTGCCCGTCAGCTCTCTTAGTTCCCAGCAGGTTCCTGCTGTCAGGCTAAAGCCTGTTCCTGCTTCCCGATGTGCCACCACTGTGCCCAGGGTTCTGGGGCCACAGAACTCATCTCATCCCTCCCTTGGCTGCTGTCCAAGTTTCTGAAGTCCAAACACCACCCCTATAAATCTTCTTTCTGTTTCTTAGATCAAACTCAACCAGCCTGCCTTCCACACCTCCTATTAACAGGACGCGCTACATAGCAGGCAGGCACCTTTGGGGGTGATGGCCCAGCCTTCCGTAGTGCTGGGGGCCCATGCTTTAACTACCACCCCCCTAACCCTTGTTGGTTCTGTGGGACCTGCCCCACCATCCCAGCCACAACTGCTCAGGAACTGGGCCCAGATTGGCCCATCAGCTCGTGTCTTTTTGGGACCGCTGTTACGACCCAGGCATTGGGTGAGGGTGGTCCCCGGGGGAAGTTGCTGAAGGCAACCACCTTCTGTTGAGGGGGGCGGCAGTGGAGGGTGGGGGTGGGAGAAAGAGGCACTGCCTGGATGTCCGGACTTTGCTAGCTCTGCAGCTACCCTCCCTCAGGGCCAGCGCATTTCTGCCCCAGGGCACTGCTCTGCCCCACTCCCTGGCTGAAGCTGGGGTTCCCTTCCCTGCAGGCAAAGCTTTCCCAGCGCCTTCTCCTCTCCCTCCCTGTCCTTACCTCCCTCTCCTCTCCTCGGCCCCAACCAGGTGAACTCAGTTTGCCAGGATCTCTTTTGAAGTAAGGTGCCTACAGCAGAGGCCACAGGAGGGGCTCCTAGGGGTGCAGGGGGAAGAAGCTTGTCTTGGGGATTCTGCTGCTTCTGTGAATGAGTCTCGGGCCAGGGCAGGCTCTCTGGGCTCCAGAGCCAAGGCCTGGGACAGGAAATGCTCCTGCCGATGCTGCCTCCCTGCAGAGGTGCCCACCTGCGGCCAAGGGTTGTGGCTGGGGTTGCAGGCCTTTGCCCCTCAGTCACTTCCCTGCAGTCCCAAGCCTGGGGAGCTTCTTTAGTTTCTGAGAATGTTCCTCTCCCCTGTGTTAAAGAGTCCCTTGAGGCAGCCACCATCCTGCCCAGGAGCCTATGATTAGGATGTTACTATTATTTTCGTTATTGCGATGAATGATAATGATGAACACAACTTCTGCTGAGAGCCCACAAAACCCCTGGCTGGGAGAAAGCCCACGGGGACACTTTTCCAGGACTGAAGGGGGCTCATCCTGCCACCCCTCGCAGCCCCGGGCATCTCCAGGGCCACACATTGGCTCCATTGAGCCCAGATCCCATGGAGCTGTAGACTGTTGGAGTGGGGACAGTCCTTGTCACCTGGAATAATTCTGTTCCTTTGAGGAGAGGGCCATGGGGCCTAGAGTGGGAAGGGATGTACCCAAGGGCATGGTGTGAGTCAGCTGCAGGGCCTGGACCAGAGATCCACGGACTCCAATTCTGGGCTCCAATCCAGGTTGCTGGGTTCCCTGGTGTTTCCTCTCCCAGGAGGGCTGGGGTCATAGAGCAGAGATGTGGGCCAGTGGAAGAGGACAGCCCTTGCCGGGGCTGGCCACGACCCTTCTCGCTGGACACTTACCTTTGCCTGTCTCTTCTGTCCAGGCCAGCCAGGGTCACGCTGACTGTGTGGCAGGTGTGGCCTGGGCTTTGGGTCCAGCTCCTGGGCAGGGCCACCCGGAGGCTTGACAGGGAGGCTCCCAGGCCAGGGCTTGGTTAGGAACGTTTGGAGGCTGGGGGACTCCTCCGTCAGGGAGCGTCAGCCATCATCACAGCTGGCTGATCTGGCACGGGTGTGGCTAGGTCCTTCCCTGAGGACCCATTCCCAGAGCATCAATGGCATAGCCTTGAGACCAGACAACTGCATTTCTATCAGGCAAGGGCAGGCGCTCGGCTGAATGCCCACGCTTGCTTGCTCATTTTTAGGTGTCATTAAGGGAACAATCCCTGAAAAAGGTGGTGGGCAGCCCCTCCAGGGCAGCGCAGTCAGCACCTGGCCTGGGCCATGCATAATTTAGGTGCTGCGTCTGCTCGCAGGGAACACTGGCCTGATTGTCAGCTCCAGGGTGCCCTCCTCCTCGCCTCGCCTTGGCTGCGGTGCTCTGGGCTTGGGGGCACGGAGGTGAGGCACTCCCGCTGTGTGATCAGGGCAGGAGCCAGGAGGCCCACGGTGCAGGGCCCACCTCCACTCCGGCTCCTGCCTACGCCAAGGCTCTGCTCTGCCGCCTCTCTGCCTCCGCCAGCTGGGAGCTCATTTGGCACATGCGCTAGTGCTTTACCCTCTTGAATCTTTCATGGCACTCTAGAACATTGTTCAGGCATATGCAGTGGGGTCACCGCAGGGCTGCGCGCTCCAGCAGCAGGGTCGGGAAACAGAGGAGGCGGAGGTGGTGAGGGTGGGAATGGGGGCATGAGAGTGGCCGCGGAGGAGGCACAGGCCTGAGTCCCAGCCACAGCTGGTGAAGGACCAGGGCAGCCTCAAGCAGTGGGCAGAATCTCCCCGTGCACACACACATGCATGTGAGCGGATGCATACCCACACACACGCACACACATAAACACATGCACACACACAAAACACACACACATACACAGAACACACACGAACACATGCTCGCAAACACAAACACACACACTAAACTCGCAAACACACATAAACACACAAACACATGCACACATATAAACACACACAAACATACAGACACACACAAACACATGCATACGCAAACACGCACACACATAAACACACATGCACAGACACACAGACGCACATGCACACATAAACACATGCACACACACATGCACACACAGAAACACACACCAAAACCTGCACACACAAACACAAACACACACAACCTGCGCACACAAACACAAACACACACAAACACATGCATACACACACAATCACACACATAAACACACGAACACACACAGACACATAAACACACACATAAACACACATATAGGCACGCACAGCATCAGGAGGGGTCTATGGATAGTCCTGGCTGAGAGAGAGGTGGAGACAGAGGAAGAGGGGCCCAGATGGAACAGGAGGAAAGCAGGACAGTGAGCAGGAGGGTGGCGGGAGGCCCTGGAGGAACAGAGAGAGCTGAGCAGGAACACGGAGGAGAAGGCAGAGGCCCTGGCTGCAGACCCTGCCCTCCTGTTCAAGCCCATTTCAGGGGCTTTTGTCATGTGACAAGCCAGGTTCTCCCCATTCCCCATGCGCCTGCCCCATGAGAATACAGACAAAGCCACTGACGCCTGAGCCCCAGACATGGTCCCCCGGCCTGACAGAGATGAGCCCTGTGGGCCTTTCCCCAAATCGACAACAAACGTGTCAATCAAACCCACCTCGCACGGACTCTCACAGAGAACAGAGAAAGAGGGATGCCTCTCAGCTCCTTTTATGAGGCAGTTTAACCCTGATACACAGACCTTCCACCGAAACGTCGAGAAAAGAAAAGAAAATTACAGGTGGGCCTCGCTCATGAATGTGAGTGCAATAGTCCTAAGACAAACACTGGCGACTCTGACCAAACAACATGCAAAAAGTGAATGCGTCGCAAGCAAGTTGAGTTTATTCCAGGAATGGAGAGGTGGTTTAACAATGGAGAACCTATCAGTGTAAGTCACTGCATTAACTGAACAAAGAAGAAGCATCACCTTGAGAAAGTCTGAGAGGACATTTGTAATCCACATCCATATCTATGATATGTCTATGTCTGCATCCATATTTATCCATATCCATATCCATATCCATATCTACATCCATATCCATATCCAATCTATCCATATCTATATCTGCAACCATAGCTATATCCATATCCACATCCATATCCATATCTATATCCACATTCATATCCATATCTATATCCATATCCATATCTATATCCATATCCACATCTATATTCATATCCAATCTATCCATGTCTAATCCTTATCTATATCCATATCTATATCCACATCCATGTCTATATCCACATCCACATCCATATCCATATCCACATCTATATCCATATCCAATCTATCCGTGTCTATATCCTTATCTATATCCATATCTATATCCACATCCATGTCTATATCCACATCCACATCCATATCCATATCCACATCTATATCCATATCCAATCTATCCATGTCTATATCCATATCTATATCTATATCCACATCAAGATCTGCATCCATATCTATATCCATATCCACATCTATATTCATATCCATATCCACATCCATTTCCAATCTGTCCATATCTATATCTATATCCATATCTGTATCTATATCCACATCCACATCTATATCCATATCCATATCTATACCCACAACCAAAGCTATATCCATATCCACATCCATATCCATATTCACATCTATATCCATATCCAATCTATCCATGTCTATATCCTTATCTATATCTATATCCATATCCATATCTATATCCATATCCAATCTATCCATATCTGTGTCTATACCCATATCTATATCCATATCCACATCCACATCCATATCCACATCCATATCTGTATCTATATCTATATCCATATCCATACCCAATCTATCCATATCTATATCCATATCCATATCCACATCCATATCCACATCCATATCTACATCCATATCTATATCTATATCCATATCCATATCCAATCTATCCATATCTATATCCATATCCATATCCACATCCATATATATATCCACATCCATATCCATATCTATATCCATATCCGATCTATCCATATCTATATCTGTGTCTATATCCATATCTATATCTATATCCATATCCACATCCATATCTGTATCTATATCTATACCCATATCCATATCCAATCTATCCATATCCACATCCATATATATCCATATCCATATCTATATCCATATCCATATCCATATCTATATCCATATCCATTTCTATATCCATATCCATATTCAACCTATCCATATCCATATCTGTGTTTATACTCATATCTATATCTATGTTTAGTGCCCAGAATATATAAAGAACTTCAGTATGAAAGGACAGCTGAGCCCCCATGTTTACTGAAGCACTATTCACAGTAGCCAAGAGATGAGATCAACCTCAGTGTTCATCAAAGACACTGGATAAAGGAAATGGGGTTCATATACCCAGTGGAATATTATTCAGCCACAAAAAGAATGAAATCTTATCATGTGCAGCAACATGGATGGACCCAGAGGTCATAATATTAAGTGAAATTAGCCAGGCGCAGACAGACAGATACTGCATGTTCTTATATGTGGGAGCTAAAAGGATGGATCTCATGGTGGTAGAGAGTAGAAGAGTGGTTCCCAGAGGCTGGGAAGGGTAGGGAGTTGGAGAGAGGATGAAGAGAGGTTGGTTAATGAGTACAAAAATACAGTTAGATAGAAGGAACATGTTCTAGTGTTCAATAGCATGGTAGGGTGACTACGGATATCAATAATTTGTAGTGTATTTCAAAATAGCTAGAAGATTCAGAATGTTCCTAACACAAGGAAATGGTAAATATTTGAAGGGATATATGTCCTGAAATCCCGATTTGATCATTACAAATTGTATGCATGCACCAATATATCACATATACCTCATAAATATGTACAATTATTATGTGTCTATTAAAAACACAAAAGAAAAAAAGAAAAAAGAAAGATGATGGCATAGAAAAAGGTGCTCAACCTCACTAGTCATCACAGAAATACAAATTACAATCACAGCATTACACGAAATCCAAGAAAGAGAGTGGTTCAAAAGAAAAAGACATCCCAGATGTTGGTGCCGAGGGGCAGCTTGGGGCCTCCCACAATGGTGGAGGGAGGGTGAATTTGTACGGCCACTTGAGGAAGCTGGCAGGGCCTACTGCAGCTGAACGCATGTCAGCCCAACAACCCAGCAATTCCTTTCCCAAGGATTTCCCAAAGCAAATGTGTGGAAACGTTCACCAAAAGACTGTTCATGACAGCACCATAATAGCCCAAACCCAAAACTGAGCCAAGCATCCATCCACAGAGGCATGGATACACGGATGGTGCTTTGTTCATGAGATGGGCTGGGCTATAGCAGTGAGAGGAAGGAGTCATGACGTCACGTGGTGAGGCTCAGACTCCCCGTGGGAGGAGAGGCCAGACGCAACAGCATACCTGTCGTGTAATTCCAAAGTAGGCCAGATTAACCTCTGGGCTAACCTCTGGGATTAGTAGTCAAGGTCGTGGTTGTCTTGGGGTATTAATGACAGGAAGAGGCAGAAGGGGACTTGGGAGCCGGCAATATGTTCTTCTTGATCTGAGAGCTGAGGACATGAATGTACTCACTTTGTGAAAGTCCAGATGGAGTTGGACACATAGTGTTAGACTTTTCTTTATTCATATTGTAGTGCAAGAAAAAGTTAACTTAAAAGAAGCTGATGCGACAGGGACTCCCAAGAAGAAGGTCTCGAGCCCTGTTGGGGATGCTTACTCTGGACTTGCTTTCATGCACTGTGAAGCTGAAAGTGGGACAGAGACCACACAGTTTTCAGCAGGTTGTCACTGCCGTGGACATCCGAGCCACGGACTTCAGAGAGCGCCATGCTTCCGAACGCTCACTCTCTGAGAAGACACAGCACGGGGTATGGAGGGTCTGGGCAGATGACTTGTCCAAGGCCGCTCACAGGGAAGACCAGAGCTCAACGTCCCTGAGAACCCTGCCCAGTGCTCATTCTGGGATCCCATCCTGTGTGGCTGGTGGCTCTGCCTGGGGACAGTGGCTATTTTCTTCCCTCTACTGGTGGACTTTGGAGCCTCTGCCCTTCCTGGTCTGGGGTCCCGATGACTTGCCCACCTCCAGGTTGTCATTGACCTGCTAGTCAAGCGGATGAAACATGTCAGCGCTGATGTCAGTGCTCTCAGGTCCCCACCCACTGAGAGCCAGACCAGCTCAGAGAAAAAGAGCAACACAGTCCCGAGAGGCAGCTGTGGCAGGAACAGGGGAGCGCTGCCACCTCAAAGACCGGGGAGGGAGGGACTCAACAGTCTTGGGCAGAGTCCTGGGTCCACCCCTCGAGATCCTGTTCAAGTAGGCCGGGGAGGGTGGGGGCCCAGGACTGCTTTTCGCCAATGCCCCAGGTTGAGTCTGGGGCAGGTGGGCTTCCTGCACAGCTGGAGGCAAGCCTGGGAGAAGGGCTCTCCGCCAGCCCTGCCTGAGGTTTCTTTTTCGGGTTCCTGATGCCACCAGAGGGGCAGTGCTTGGCGGGGGGCCAGAGGCAGAGTTTTGGGACGAGAAGAGGCTCTGCCATTCACAGGGAGTTCCTTGGGCAGGCTGGGCCTTTCGGATCTTCAGTCTCCCCATACGGTGGGGCCTCCTCTCAAGGCTCCTTTGGGGATAGGAGTGAGTCTGCAGCAGGCAGCCGCCCACCCCATTGCACTCCGCTTGCTGAGAGGGAGCCGGGAAGCTGCTTTTCCAGCCAGCGATGATCACAGCTTCCTCCTGGACCCGCAAGGCTCGGGTGTGTGAAGACCACGTGGGTGCTTGACCACCTGTGGCATCTGCAAAGCAGCCAGAAAAGTGAGGCTGTCCATGCCAGGCTGTCTGGCTGGTCCCCGGAGGCCACACCCACAGGCTGCCTGGAACTGGGGGCCCCTTACTTATCTCTGCCCCCAAGCTCTGGGTGTTTCTCCCCTTCCTGCCCTGCTGCTGCCCTGAGACTTCCCCACCCCTGCCCGGCTTGTGGTAGAGTCCAGGCCTTCACACGCTCCAACCCCGGGGCCTTCTCTCTTCCCTCTGATTGACAGCAGCAGGGCCTGAGCCACGCGTGCGAGGCCTGGAGGAGGAGGAGGTGGAGTGTGAGTGTGATAGAACCTTTCAGGCCCCACCCACAGGAAACACCTGGCCTCCAGGGCTCTGGTTTACACAGGAGTCCAGAGGGAGCCCAGAGGGAGCCCAGAGGGAGCCCAGGACTTCAGGGCCAGCACCGGCTAGGATGTCCTGGGCGCCAGGGGCTCTGTGGGGAAGGAGGGCCAGTCGGCCCAGGTGGCTCATGGTGGGTCACTGGGGAGGGTGTGACAGAGCTGTCCTGTGGCCGTGCCGGGAAAGAAGGAGACCATGTGGATTCATGGTGGGGAAAGGGGGCTGGAGGCAGGAGCACCCAGGCCTTGGGTGGTCAACCAAGGTGCAGACAGGAGGGTCCTGGCTGAAGCTGAGGGCACTGCTTCTGGCTTTCATGGAACCTTCTGGGACTATACTGAGCCCCCTCCTGGCCCCAGGGACCTTTAATGAATTTGCCTGCTCCAAGATGACCTGTGCGAGGGGACTGCAGCCTCTTTAGGGTGACAAGTCCCAGCCGCCCCTGTGGGGTTTCATAGGAGGAACTGATGGCTACCCTGACGGTCACTACGCAGTCGCCGGCACCTTGTCCACCCCACTGGGCTGGGGCTCCTCCACCTTGAAGCCCCGCGTGTCTGTGGACGAGACCCGCTTCTTGGCTCCTTTCCGCCCAGTCCTTCCCTGACACTTGGGACGGAGGTGCAAAGAGAGACCCCACAACTGAATGGTGAGAACTGCAGCTGTGTCCAGGGTCCACCCATAGCCTGTGACACCTTCCCTGCGGCCCCAGGAAGCAGAGAGGCCCCGTCCCACCCCGAGGGCCACCTGCAGGCAGCTCTGCGGATTCTCTCCCCACCTGCTTCTCGGGTGTGTCTTGACAGACACGGGAGACAAATGGCCCCTCCTCAGCTCCCCGGCTGCCAGAGGCTCTGAGTAAAATGCAGCGCCTCTTCCCGCAGGCCTTCTGGGGACAGTGACCTTACCTTCCTACCGAGGGTCACCTCGACAGGAGACAGGAATGATTCTCTTGCCCCAGAGAGCAGCAACCCCCACGGTCAGGCTCCGACTGACTGAGCTGAGCGAAGGCTAGAAAAACAAAGGAGGAAGAGCCCCCCGCGACAACCTGCAGGGCAGGCCCGTGAGGTGGGGGCTGACTGAGAGGAGAAGGAGGGCATCGGAAGACGTAGCCCTGAGATGTCCTTAGAGGGGCAAAGCAGCAGCCTCAGAAGGTGTCACTGTCCTCCCTGGGTTTTTCTTTTCTTTTCTTTTCTTCCTTTCCCTTCTCTCTCTCTTTTCTTTTCTTTCCTTTCCTTTCCTTTTTTTTTTTTTTTTTTTTGTGAGATGGGGTCTCACTCTGTCACCCAGGCTAGAGTACAGTGGCACAATCTTGGCTCACTGCAAGCTCTGCCTCCCGGGTTCAAGTGATTCTCCCACCTCAGCCTCCCGAGTAGCTGGGATTATAGGGGTCCGTCACCACACCCGGCTAATTTTTGTGTTTTTAGTAGAGACGGGGTTTTGCCATGTTGGCCAGGCTGGTCTCGAACTGCTGATCTCAAGTGATCTGCCCATCTTGGCCTCCCAAAGTGCTGGGATTACAGGTGTGAGCCACCATGCTTGGCCTCCCTGGGTTTTTCTGAGTAATTTTATGTAGGCAGTTTGCAACAGTCTGCAGGGGAAAATGGCAAATACCCCCCAGTGCTGTTCACTGGACTTGCCCAGCTGAAGAGGGTGGGTGACCAGCACAGGGTGGTGGGCGGGGAATCCTGACCCTGGTGACCAGCAAATGGTGAGTGGACAAGTAGAGAGAGGCTTTGGAGAAGCGTGGGAGGCTGGTGGGGGTTGGGGGACTAGCAGCCACCCGGGGCTCCAGTGGTCAGGGAAGGCGGGCTGGTGGGTGTGATATGCTCTGGGGCCGGCTCTGTGTTCATCAGCTGTGTGACCTGAAGTACAGGTTTTGTTTTTGTCATTTTTGGTAAATCAAGGTGAAACTCACATCTCAAAATGAGCCATTTTTAAGTGTACAATTCACTGGCATTTAGTATATTCAGTGTTGTGCAACCACTACCTCTACAAGTTCCCAAACCTTGGCATCACCCAAGAGGAAACCCCGTGCCCACTGGTAGTCAGTCCTCCTTCCTCCTCCCGCAGCCCCTGGCAGCCACCAATCTGTGTTGTCTCCATGTATTGCCGCCTCTGAATAATTCATAAAAATGCAATCAGTACTTTGGGAGGCTGAGGTGGGCTTATCACCTGAGATCAGGAGTTCAAGACCAGCCTGGCCAACATGGCGAAACCCCTCTATACTAAAACATACAAAAATTAGCTGGAGGTGGTGGTGAACGCCTGTAATCCCAGCTACTTGGGAGGCTTACACAGAAGAATGGCTTGAACCTGGGAGGCAGAGGTTGCAGTGAGCCGAGATCACGCCACTGCACTCCAGCCTGAGTGACAGAATGAGACTCCATCTCAAAAAAAAAAAAAAAAAAAAAAAAGTGATCGGGTTAAATGGGAGCTTTGCATGTGGCCTGTGGCCTCTCTCACTGAGTTTTACGTTCTCAGGCTTCATCTGTGTAAGAGCTTCATTCCTCTTTAAGGAATCATATTCCGGCGTGTGGATGGACCACAATTCATTTGTCCATTCACTGTTGGATGGACATCTGGGTTGTCTCCAGTTTTTGGATGGCGTGAATAATGCTGCTATGAACGTGTGTGCGCATGTATTTGTTTGAGTATCTATTTTCAGGTTTTTCTGGGTATAGTTGTAGGAGTGGAATCATGGATTATGTAGTAATTTTATGATTAACTTTTTGAGGAATCACCAAATTGTTTTCCACAGTGGCCGAAACATATTACATTTCCACCAGCAATGTGCAAGTGTTCTAATTTCTCTATAACCTCACCAACACTTATTTTCAGTTTTAAAACAAAATTAGGGCTGTTGTTGAGCGTGTGAATGGCACCTCAACCTCATTGTGGTTTTGATTTGCATTTCCCTGATGACTAATGCTGTTGAGCATCTTTTCGTGGGCTTCTTGGCCATTCGTATGTCTTCTCTGGAGAAACGTCTACTTACGTCCTTTGCTTGCCCCTTTTTTGATCAGATTCCGAGGCAGGTTTTTTGTTTTTGTTTTTGTTTTCTGAGACAGTCTCACTTTGTCACCCAGGCTGGAGTGCAGTGGTGTGATCTCGGCTCATTGCAACCTCCGCCTCCTGGGTTCAAGCAAGTCTCATGCCTCAGCCCCCCGAGTAGCCAGGACTACAGGCATGTGCCACCGTAGCTGGCGAATTTTTGTATATTTTGGTAGAGATGGGGTTTCACCATGTTGGCAAGGCTAGTCTCGAACTCCTGACCTCAACTGATCTCCCCACCTTGGCCTCCCAAAGTGCTGGGATTACAAGCATGAGCCACTGTGCCTGGCCCCGAGGCAGAGTTTTAAGCCTCTTTGAGCCTCAGTTTTCTCATCTACAAAATGGGGAACATGATAGTGCCTCCTTGATGGAAGGGTGGCCAACCCTCCTGTTTTGCCTGAGATTATCCCAGTTTTTGCAATAAAAGTCTCTTGTCCCAGGAAGCCCCTCAGGCCTGGGCCATCTGGGACAGTTGATAACCCTACATGGGTTTGTCAAGGGGCTGAACCGATAGAATGCATAGGAAACTTCTAGCACGAGGGACGGCCCAGAGTTCCTGCTCAGCCAACGTCAGCTCTTATTCATCGTAATCCGCTTAGAGATATGTGCGTGGTAGAGAACTCTGACATGTGAAAATGCAAAGGCAGAAATAAAAATCATCGATAGCCAACCACATGTGGGAAACATTTTGGAAGGTTTTAATTTTCTTAGGTGATAGAACCTTGAATGTGTTAATATAGAGAGGGAGAAGAGGCAGGAACAGGAGTGACTATTTAATGACTCATATTTATTGAATGCTTATTATATAGCAGCCATGGAAGGGGGAAGTTGGAGGCACAGGATAAAGAGGAGGAAGCTGATGGTGGGAGGGTTGCTTAGAGGCAGGGAAGTAGAAAGGAAGGTGTTGGGGATAATGGTGACATGGACATTGCCGAGAAGGGAAAGTGGCTTTCAGGTCCTGCTTCTCCTCGTGGCCTTTCCATTTCCCCAGAACTGGAAATTCAGTCTCAGCTCCCTCCGACTCCTCGACTTGCAGGCAGGGTTGCAGCAGGGGCTTCCTGGAGCCCTGTAGATGCTCCACCTCTCCTCTCACTGGCTCAGGCAGGCTGTGCCTCACCTCTGAGATTCCCAGCCAAGGTCTTCAGATCCTGTGGACTCAAATCATCCATTCAACACTTGCTAAATTCACCATGGGTCAAGGCCTGTACTGCAGCTGCAGGTGCAGTGACGAAGGACCTGGGGGCCCCTTGAGAAGCTCCAGAGCAAACGGACCTGACTGCCAGGAAACTGGAAGCCTGGAGGCTGAAGTAGGCTGGGCGCTCAGTGTTGGGGAGGCCACCAACACCCTAGGAGGTATACTGGGTGTGGTCATTCCTGGTGGGAGAAGGAGAGCAGGTGCACAGCAGTCCTAAGTGAAAGCGGCAGGCAGTGACTGCCTGGATCCCTGCTGCAGCCCGCAGAGGCCCGCTGCTCACCTGTGTCTGGCTTTGAGGATACCACGTCTAGTTTGCTGGCCAGGGATCGAGGCAGTTCACAGAAGGTAGAGGAAATAGCTTTGAGTTGCACACTCCCAGGAGGCAGGATCCAGGCCTGTCTGGTGTCCCTGTCTCACATTCAGTCACACACAAAGATAGGGAGGCAGAGAAATGCTAGGAGTCAAGAGGCCTGGCGTCCAACACCTGCCATTTACCAGTTATGTGACCTTGAGCAAGTCATGTGTCAGGGTTGGAATAGAGCCTCTTAAAGTGCCAATCTCCCAAGGAAGGGTGTGAAGGTCTGTCCCTCAAGACACAGGATAAGCAAGTTCCTATACAAGGCTACCTCTGCATTTGAAAGCGGCCAATAAGCTGCTGAGACAACCTCTTGAACCACTCTGTTCTCTATTCTCAACACGTAGTTATGGAATACCTTTGATGCGCCTGGAACTTTCCAGCAACCCTCTTCTCCGAGGATACAGCAAATCCCTGCCCTCCTGGAGTCCAACTTCTGCCAGATTAGAATTTTTCCTTTTTTTTTTTCTTGAGATGGAGTCTTGCTGTATCGCCCAGGCTGGAGTACAGTGGTGTGATCCCAGCTCACTGCAACCTCTGCCTCCTGGGTTTAAGTGATTTTCCCACCTCAGCCTCTCGAGCAATTGGGACTATAGGCATGTACCACCATGCCCAGCTAATTTTTTGTGTTTTTAGCAGAGATGGGGTTTCACCATGTTGGCCAGGCTGGTCTTGAACTCCTGAACTCGAGTGATCTGCCCACCTTGGCCTCCCAAAGTGTTGGGATTAGAGGAGTAAGCCACCGTGCCTGGCCCAGATTAGAATTTTTCTATGTCATTCCAGACGGCAGGGCTTGGATCAATGATTAAAAGCCATAGGGAGATGGGTTTGGGCTTGATGCTAGGAATAACTTTCTAACCATTCAAGTGACATCAGAATGGAATGAGCTGCCTTGTGAGGGAGTGGTCAGTGTGTCTCTGAAGATGTTCAGGGAGAGTTGGAAGACCTAGCAGATGAGGTGGACAGGGTGTATGCTGGCTCCATGGTCCTACCTGCCGGCGTTCATGGCTTTATGCAGTCCTCTTGCCTTCAGTGCAAGCAGCACCTGTGACTTGCCTTTACATTGCAATAGAATACAGCAAAGCGATGGGATGTCACTCTTGTGATTCCATAAGATTGTGACATCTGTCTTGCTGAGAGACTCTCTTGCTGGTTTTGATGGAGTAAGTGGCCACACTGGGGAGGCCCACAAAGCAAGGAGCTGACAGCAGCCTCTGTCCAACAGCATGACGCGATGGTGACCTCCGGCCAATAGCCAGCAAGAAAGTGGGGCTTTCCATTTAACAGGCCACAAGCAACTGAACGCTGCCACCATCCATGAGAGCTGGGAAGCAGACCTTCCTAGGCTGAGCCTCAGATAAGCCTGCAGCTCTGATCTCGGCTACAGCTTTTAGATGAGACCCTGAAGCGGAGGGCCCAGCTAAGCCACACTCAGACTCCTGACCCACAGAAACTGTTGTTTTAAACTGCCAAGTTTGTGGTGATTTTGGTTTACAGCAATAACCAGCATGCAATGCCATAAAGGAGATTCCTGCATTGGAAGGTCAGACTGGCTCTGCTGTGGAGTCTCTTTACAACCAGAACTTACTCGAATATCTTTATCTCCTGCATTGCACTTAGTTCAGTTTCTTGCATCAGATAGGGACTCGGTGAATATCTGTTAAGTGATATGTTGCGTTAGCACTGGTTTATGCATCGGGGAAACAGGAGGCTGCCCTTTAAGGAGGGTGTGTCAGAGCAGGGCTGTGGTGGAAGCTGGAAGCCTGGATTCTGGGCTGGGTCCAGCTGCTTCCTCCCGGTGTGACCTTGGGCAAAGCTCTCTGGGCTTTGTGTACCTCATCGGTAAAATATAGAACCTACCAACTCACAGGTATGTGCAAGTCAAATGAGCCAGTATGACTGCCTCTTAGGAAGCCCACGGAGGTAAGAAATGGTTATTATTTGTTATGAAATGTCACAAGCATTCCTGCTGGTTGATTATGAGGCTCAGACACTTGGAGAGTTTCCTTTCCAAACAAGGCTCAGACAGTGCTTTGCATTTGAGTCCAGAGTCTCCAGGCACTGGGCTGGTCTGAAGGTCTTGCTACTCATACCTGTTCTTCCTGCTTGCTCCTTAGAGAAACCCATGCTGAAAAGATATAATTACAGAACCCAGCTCTTTGTTGAAGCCAGTGGGTGTCCTCCTCCCCGATGCATAACGTGTGGCTTGTATTTATTTTTAATATGAGTGCTGATTGTATGCCAGACACTGTCTGAGGATTTAGAGATACAGCGATAAGCAAAATAGACAGAGTCCTTGTTCTTGTGAAGCTGAGGTCCCAGTGGCAGAGGCAGGTGACAAAGAGGTAGACAATTATCTGCATATCACATGGCAATGCGTGCCGCCAAGAACAATGAAGCTGAGGAGAGAGGAGGGAATGGTCAGTTGATTTTTTAGATCAGCGGTTGGCAAACAGCGGTCCCTGGGTCAAATCAGTCCACGGTAGCCAGTGTTTTTAAATAAAGTTTTATTGGAATACAGCGCTGTTCCTCCACGCATGTGTGGCCTAGGACTGCTTTTGAGCTGAAGAGTTGCTGCAGAGACTGTCCGGCTTGCAAAGCTGAAAATGTTTACAATCTGGCCCTTTCCAGAAAAAGTTTGCTGATGGCTGTTTAGACGGTGTGGACGGGGAAGACCTCTTGGGGAAGGTGAAGAAGCAAGCCAAGCGGTTTCCGGCGGAAGAGGGCTCAAGGCACAGGGAACTGCAAGTGTCACGGCCGTAATGTGGAATGTGCTGGGCGCTGTGGAGGAAGGCAAGGAGGCCGGTTGGGAGTGAGAGAAGGGAGTTGTGAGGGTTGTGTGCTTCCTCTGATTGGGATGAAGGCCTCTGGGGTTTTCTGAGCCAAAGAGGCTGCTGTGTTGACACTCGATGTGTTCAGACACTGCGGGGGACAGGGGGTTAGGGGAAGCATGGGGAGCTGTTGGGAGGCTACTGCAGTCGTCGCATGATATTTGGGGAAGGTAAGAAGTGGCTGATTCTGGATAAATTCAGAAGGCAAGAGTGCCGTGATTTGCTGATGAGCCAAGAATGCAGGTATCTGTTTTTAATGCTTTGGAGAGTTTGTTGAATGAATGAATGAGGTGACTTTCCAGAGATCAGGGATTCTGGGCTGGCTCCAGCTGCTTCCTCCTGGTGTGACCTTGGGCAAAGCTATCTGGGCTTTGTGTACCTCACTGGTAAAATATAGAACCTACCAACTCACAGGTATGTGCAAGTCAAATGAGCCAGTATGACTGCCTGTTAGGAAGCCCACGGAGGTAAGAAAGTCAGTGTCCCAGCAGGGCCCAGCAGCCAGCCGCCTGGCTCCTGTGACCCTCCCCGCTGCATGGCTGTCTCCTGTTAGGGTCCTCCTTGGCACTAGTTGAGCGCTGACCTATAGACACTGGGAGTCCCAGATCCCTTGGTCATACACAAGTCCGAACTTCTTGTCTCCTGTAGTCCTGGTCAAGATTTCATCCTGAGCAGCCATTGCCACAGATTCTTTGGGTTAACTGGCGGAGGCAACAGGCACTGCGTTTTCTTACCCACTCTGAATTCACCAGACTCTGACCTCATTATGCTTCTCCAGGCCATGAGACCAGGCTTGCAGGGAGAAAAGTTGGAGCTGAGTCCCAGAAGAACTGTCGGGGAGGCTTTCACCACCTTTAATCATCTGACACCAACAACAGCCTCCTAACAGGTCATCTCTGCATTGTTGTGTTTACACTAATTAGTTAATATCCACAGAATGCTTTGAAGGTGCCAGGCCCGCCAGGAGCGCACAGGAGAGCAACTCACAACAGAAGGAGAGACGGCTCGCATCTTGGAGGCATCGCCCTTCTGGTGCATCAGCAGGGGCTGCAGGCTCCAACAGGCAGCCTGGTGGGCGGTGTGCCTTGGGAGAGGGAGCCAGCCCTCCAGGGCCTGCTTCAGACACCCACTGCTGGCGGCTGCCATGGGAAGCCCTGTATGTTCTGTGTTCAGGTCATCTCTGTGGAGCCCTTGGGGTGCTGGGGAAAGAGAGTGGATGAGGGAGCTCAGTCTCCAGTCCCCCCAGCTTTCCCACCCACCCTCAGGCCTGGGTTCAGGTTTGAGTGGGGTGGTCCTGGCCAGGCTATGAGCTACCTGAGGTGGGGACCAACGCCCACCCTGGTGATACCCCTGAAGGCAGGGCACCTGTTACCTTGTGGGGACTCGCCTCCAATTTCCTCTCTTTGTCCCTGCCCTGGCACAGCCTGGTACATGTCGGCGAGTCAGCTTAGATTTCCTCGTGGATGTTTGGAGGGACGCCTGGCTCCTTGCAGGGGCTGAGGCTCCTAGAGACGCTTCAAGCCCAAAGAGTCCACCTGTCCCATCAGGTGTGAGCCAGGTCTGCTAGACTCCAAACCATCACCCCCTGCCTGTGGCCTGGCCTGCCCATTTGAGGTTAGTGGAAGCTGGGACAGTCACCTTTGATTCCGGAGAAATATGGGAGGAAGTTAAACGGTGACCTCCCTTGGAGAGGAATAAGAGCCCCCTCTTTGGCAAAAGCTGTGGGGATCTTTCGCTCATTTTCTAAAACACAGTTTTATTGAGATTTGATTCATATGGCCTAAACTGTGTCCTTCCAAAACTCATGTTGAGGCCCCCATCCCCAGTCCCTCAGGACGTGACTGTATTTGGAAACAGGACTTTAGAGAGGTGATTAAGTTAAAATGTGGCCATGAGGGTGGGCTCCAATCTAGTAAGATTTGTTTGTGGTTTTTTTTTTTTTTTTTTTTTTGAGACAGTCTCACTCTGTCGCCCAGGCTGGAGTGCAGTGGCCCCGTCTTGGCTCACTGCAACCTCCGCCTCCTGGGTTCAAGCAATTCTCTGCCTCAGCCTCCCAAGTAGCTGGGATTACAGGCACCCGCCACCACGCCCGGCTAACTTTTTGTACTTTTAGTAGAGACGGGGTTTCACCATCGTGGCCAGGATGGTCTTGAACTCCTGACCTCGTGATCCACCCGCCTCGGCCTTCCAAAGTGCTGGGATTACAGGCGTGAGCCACCGCGCCCGGCCTCCAATCTAGTAAGATTGATGTTCTCCTGAGAGAAGGAGATTTGGACTCACAGAGAAACCGCAGAGATGCCCACAGGCAGAGGAAGGACCATGTGGCACCAGGCACCAGGAGAAGGTGGCCGTCTGCAACTCAAGGCCAGAGGCCTCAGAAGAAATCGACCCTGTGGTCTGGGCACAGTGGCTCATGCCCATAATCCCAGTAATTTGGGAGGCTGAGGCGGGAGGATAGCTTGAGCCCAGGAGTTCAAGACCAGCCTGGGCAATATGGCAAAAACCCATCTCTACAGAAAGTACAAAAATTAGCCAGCTGTGGTGGCACACACCTGTAGTCCCAGCTACTCGGGGGCTGAGGTGGGAGAATCGCTTGAGCCTGGGACGAAGAGGCTGCAGTGAGCCATGATTGCACCACTGCCAGTGAGAGCCCGTCTCAAAAAAACAAAAGAAGAAACCAACCCTGCTGACACCTTCTCTTAGACTTCCAGCCTCCGGAACTGTGAGGAAATACATTTCTGTTGTTGAAGGCACCCTGCCTGTTGTATTCTGTTATAGTAGCCCTGGCAAATGAATCCACAATGTGACTCACCCATTGTGTTTTTGGCAGGTGGTTTTTGGCATATTCACAGATATCTGCAATCATCACTTAAGTCAACTTTGGAGCATTTCATCACCTTGGAAAAAACTCAAGCCCTTGTGCCCTTTAGCTATCATCTCAGCTACGGTTTGAATGTGACCCCGAAGGCATGTGTTGGACACGTAATCCCCTAATGCTTGTTTTAAGTAAGTGCTGTGAGTCATTTCAAGGGAAAAGTGACAGCAGCAGCAGCAAGACCTTAATGTTACTCAGCAACTGCAGAGATGGGCAGGCGGGGTGGCAGGGGTGGCGGTTCTGGGACAGTTTCTAAAAGCAGAGTCCTGGGAACTTTTTTTTTTTTGTATTTTTGTGAAGACGGTTTCACCATGTTGGCCAGGCTGGTCTCGAACTCCTGACCTCAAGTAATCTGCCTGCCTTGGCCTCCCAAAGTACTGAGATTACAGGCGTGAGTCACCATGCCTTGGAGTCCTGGGAACTCCTGAGTCAGTCTCAAAGGAAAATGGGCAAGGCCAGAGTTGGCTTGGAGGAGAATGTAGGGTCGAGGGTAGACAGGGACAGCTGGCCCCCCCTCCCGTCTCCTGCTGGACATTCCAAATACAGAAACGCTTAAATGCTCCATCCTCCAGCTCTTACCCACAGAGCTTGAAAGACCACCAATTAGTGGTCCACCCTTGCTAAAGAGTAATTTTTAAATTTTATTTAAAAAGGTTTTTTTTTTTTTTTTTTTTTTTTTCTGGGTGTGGTGGCTCACGCCTGTAATCCCAAAACTTTGGGAGGCTGAGGTGGGCAGATCATGAGATCAAGAGTTCAAGACCAGCCTGGTCAACATAGTGAAACCCTGTCTCTACTAAAAATACAAAAAATTAGCTGGATGTGGTGGCAGGCACCTGTAACCCCAGCTACTCAGGAGACTGAGGCAGGAGAATCGCTTGAACCCGGGAGGTGGAGGTTGCTCCACTCAGGTGGAGCTGAGATAATGTCATTGCACTCCAGCCCGGGGGACAATGAAAGACTCTGTCTCAAAACAAAAAACAATTTTTTTTTGAGATAGGGTCTCACTCTGTGGCCCAGGCTGGAGTGCAGTGTTGGAGTCATAGCTCACTGCAGCCTCAAACTCCAGGGCTCAAGCAATCCTCCCACCTCAGTCTCCCAAGTAGCTAAGACTATAGGTGTGCACCACCATGTCTGGCTAACTTTTTAATTTTTGTAGAGGTGGGGTCTTGCTATGTTGCCCAGGCTGGCCCCTAACTTCTGGGCTGAAGAGATCCTCTTACTTCAGCCTCTCAAAGTGCTGGAATTACAGGTGTGAGCCACCACACCCAGTTGATAATTTTGATAAAAGGTAAGCTCTTGAGTCTCATACAAATATAAAATGAATATGTGCCAGTGATTTCATTTAACTTGTTAATTAGGGAAGATACCGGTGCATTGTTACAACGGGTTCAAAGAACTTCACACCCATAGGCAGTAAGGAATGCTGAAGTGTATTCACAAGCGCGCAACAGGGCAACAGTCAATTGCATTCTGCAGGGCACTCTGCTGTATTCACCCGCATTCCACTGGACGCAATTCATTTGCGTTTCTATGGACAAGGGTCATGTGCATGATTATGAGTTTTCTACAACTTGCAGAGTGGCAAAATAGCTCAAAGACAATGAAAAATGAAGATAACCTCAAAAGGTGTGCTAGATAGGTACCCATTCATCATTTTTGCCTATTCCAAGGGCTTGCACTATTTTCCCTAACACCCTTGCCTTCCTCCAGGCCTCCAGTTAAGGCGGTCAGTGAAGAAATGGGGCAAGGGGAGGCAAGGACAGAGGGGGTTATTGGGGGCATGCAGCCCCTGTGGGAGGAAGGGCTGATTGGGGTAAGGAGCTCAAAGAGGCGTTTGGGAATGTGGTTGCTTTGGACAGCAAGAGGGTGGGAGGAGCTGGCAGAAGAGAGGGGTCCGGGACCACCCTTTGCCTGCTCCATGGTTTTGCCTCTGGTCAGCCTGGTCCATTTTGTCCCCCTGCCTTAGAGAGGCCAAGAGCAACTGCTACTTAATTCTTATCTGTTCTGAGAAGCCCTCTCCCAGTGGGGTGGTCAGGGCATGCGTGGGAGGAGCTAAGCCAGCCACAGTAGGCTCCGCTGAGACTGATGAGTCACTCAGCAGCCAGGAGGACTGCCACAGCCAGCCGGACTCAGGGCAGCTTCCCTTCTGCCAGGGACTGGGGCGAGTGTAAGGAGCTCTGAGCATTCGGCTTTCCTTTCCTGGCATTCCAGAGGCCTAGGTAGGAAAGCCTCGTGGGATATCAGGGCTGGGAGGGGCTGCAGAATCATCTCAGAAGCGTGACCATCCTGCAGTATCCTCCAAAAGAACCTTGGGGTTTGCATGGAGATTCTGGCCTGGGAAGATGCCTCTTGAGAACAGGGTGCCGCTTTGGAGGTCACCCAGGGAGGGAGGTCTGGAACGCTCCCTGGACAGATCAGCCCACTCAGCTCCGGTTATGGTTGAGTGACAGGCAGCAAAAGGTCCTTTGACTTCAGAGTCAGGAGCACTATTGCATCCCTGGGGCATTAGACTGATCCCCAAAGTGCAACAAAAGCAGAACATGCTAGATCCCAGACTCTCTGGGGACAGCATTGTTTGTAGTGGGAAGATTTTTTCAGTCAGCTGCTGGGGTGGTGGGGGCAGGGGGAGTGCAGGGCTGGGATTCCCCAGAGAGTGAGGTAGGGGAACAACCTCACGGGTGAGCTGCCTTCTGTGGAGGGGCGGGGTCTGATTACCTGCTGAGCACGGAGAGGCTGAGGCTGCTACCATTCCCACCACACTCCTTCCCACACAGCTTTCCGCTCTTTCTCCCATTCAGGGCTCAGCCTCCATCTGAATCAATGTCCAATGAGTATTATCATACGTCAGATCAAAGAGACAGTAATCCATCAGTTTACCCATGGGGCCAAATTAAAACCTGCCAGGGAAAACCCCAAAGTCTTGATCTTGAACTGAGTCCTCTTGTGCTATTCTCCACAACTGGTTTTCCAGTATTTGAATGCCTCCCGTGATGAGGACCTCAGTAACCTTCCAACAGCAGCTTATGGCATCTTGAGTCAGCTATGAGACTGAAAATCCATATTGCTAGAGCTTTCACTCACTCATCTTAATTTTATCCCTTGTGCCTGCTATGGTTTGAATGATGGCGTCTCCTCCAGATTTCCATTGAAACTTAATTCTAGTGCAAGAGTATTAAGAGGCATGTCCTTTGGGAGGTGATTGAATCATGAGGGCCCCACCTTCATGAATGGTATCGGCACTGTTATAAAAGGTCCTGAGATTGAAGGGAGTGCTCACTTGCCCTTCCACTTTCTGCCATGTGAGGATGCAGCACCAAGATGCCACCTTGGAGAGAGAGCAGCCCTCACGAGACACCAAATGTGGTGCCTCAACCTTGGACTTCCCAGCCTCCAGAATTGTAAGAATAGTCTAGGGTGTTTTGTTATAGAAGCATAAATGGGCTAAGACAAGGCCCACAGAGTGCATCTATTTCCTTTTTCCCCCCCTTTTTTTTTTGAGATAGAGTCACTCTCATTGCCCAGGCTGGAGTGCAATGGTGCCATCTCAGCTCACTGCAAACTCCACCTTCCAGGTTCAAGAGATTCTCCTGCCTCAGCCTCCTGAGTAGCTGGGATTACAGGTGCGTGCCACCACACTTGGCTGATTTTTGTATTTTTAGTACAGATGGGGTTTCACCATGTTGGTCAAGCTGGTCTGAAACTCCTAACCTCGTGATCTGCCTGCCTCAGCCTCCCAAAGTGCTGGGATTACAGGCGTGAGCCACCATGCCAGGCCTCGAGTGCATATGTTTTCTTTGTAGTGGTGTAACCCCTAGCATTCTTGAAGAGAGGCTTTTGTCCCTCCTGAGTTTGTCTTCTCCAGTCCTAATCATTTTTCAAGGAGCCTGATTTCAACCTTTACCTTCCTGGTTAGTTCCCTGTAATATGATTTACTCTCTGCTCCCCTGTTCCTCCTTTTACCAAAACTAAATAATAGGACAGAGCAGTGATCCTCAACCTTTTTGGCACCAGGGATCAGTTTTGTGGAAGACAGTTTTTCCATGGACCAGGGGCAGGGGATGGTTTCAGGATGATTCAAGCGCATTACATTGATTGTCCATTTTATTTCTATTAGTATTACATTGTAATGTAATGAAATAACTGGCCAGGCGCGGTGGCTCAAGCCTGTAATCCTAGCACTTTGGGAGGCCGAGACGGGCGGATCACGAGGTCAGGAGATCGAGACCATCCTGGCTAAAATGGTGAAACCCCGTCTCTACTAAAAAATACAAAAAACTAGCCGGGTGAGGCGGCAGGCGCCTGTAGTCCCAGCTACTCGGGAGGCTGAGGCAGGAGAATGGCCTGAACCCGGGAGGCGGAGCTTGCAGTGAGCTGAGATCCGGCCACTGCACTCCAGCCTGGGCAACAGAGCAAGACTCCGTCTCAAAAAAAAAAAAAAAAAAAAAAGTAATGAAATAACTATACAACTCACCATAATGTAGAATCAGTGGGAGCCCTGAGCTTGTTTTCCTGCAACTAGATGGTCCCATCTGGGGGTGATGGGAGATGGTGACAGATCATCAGGCATTAGATTTTCACAGTGACAGATCATCAGGCATTAGATTTTCACAAGGAGTGTGCAACCCAGATCCCTCACATATGCAGCTTACAGTAGGGATTGTGCTCCTGTGAGAATCAAATGCCGCTGCTGATCTGACAGGAGGCAGAGCTCAGGGGACAATGCGAAGGATCAGCAGCGGCTGTAAATACAGATGAAGTTTCACTCGCTCACCCATAGCTCACCTCCTGCTGAAGCCCCAGTGTCCAGTGGTCCCCCAGGGCTGGGGACCCCTGGGCTAGAGGGTGTCAGGCCAGAGTAGAGGAGAGTGAGTTATTCTCATCTCCCTTCTTAAGGAGACAATACTTTTAGCAATGGAGCCCAGGTGTATTAGTCAGGGTTTTCCAGAGAAACAGAACCAGTAGGATATATGGAGATATGTAAGAGAAGACGACTTATGGGAATTGGCTCACATGACTATGGAGGCCAAGAAGTCCCAGGAAATACTGCCTGTAAGCTGGAGGACCAGAAAAGCCTATGCTATGACTCAGCCTGGGTCCGAAGACCTGAGAACAAGGCAGGGCAGGAGGTGGATGCTGGCATCAGCCCAGGAGAAGCTCCAATGTCCAATGTCTGAGGGTGGGAGAAGATGGCTGTCCCCACTCCAGCAGAGAAAAATTTGCTCTTCCTATGCCTTTGTGTTCTGTTGGCTCTCAATGGATTGGCTGATGTCCATCTACCTCAGTGTGGGCAGATCTTTACTGATTCAAATGCGAATCTCCTGGAAACACCCTCACACACTGTCCCAGAAATAATGTCTGGCATCCCATAGCCCAGTCAAATTGACACTTAAAGTTTAACCATCACACCGAGACTGCATCAGCAGCCCCTGTGCACGGCTGACTCAGAGTGAGCCAATTCCCTTCAACAAAACGAAAACCCACACAGCTGTCCGTAACCACAGGGAGCACGTTGGTTTTCAATCACAGGCAAATCAGGACTTTTGAAGATAAATCCAGCCCCGCTAAGCAGGACATCAGGAAAGAAGCAGGATACATTTGTGTGAAAGAGGATAGAGGAGCGGGTGGCTGGAGCATCGCCGCCCCTCCCATCTTATTTTGGATTCCCTCCGAAGCAGACGCTGACTCAAATACTTGAGTCCCAGTAGTTTATTTGGGAGGTGATCCCAGGGGCACAGGCAGGGGCGTGAGAAATGAGCCGGGGAAGGGAAGGACCTTTGCACGCAGAAAGTGGGCTGTGAAGTGGGTTACCACGGCAGGCGGCTGGAGCACAGTCCTGCTGGGACCTGTGGAAGGCAGGTGGAGGCTCATCCCTCAGGACCCAGGGACCTGGGGCATTCATTCACCAAGCCTTGCTGGGCTTTGACTGAGGCTGCTTTGGCTGGAGGCAGGTGTTGCTTCCCTGGCGCTTCCGGTCTGCTGCGCTCATGGCCAGGGAAAGAGATGCAGGTGCTGGCGGTGGGGAGCTCAGTCAGCAAGCCCAGAAATGGAATGGGCTGCGGGCAGTGCTCACACCTGCACCCTCCCCTTTGGCCCTGTATCCAGCCCTGTCGGCCTTTGCCTCACTTCTGCCTTGGATTTCTCTGGAGGTGGTGGGAGGGGTGAACGCCTCCTGTCCTCTCCTCCCAGCATTTCAACTTATTATTGGCCCAGGCGTCAACCCTACCCACCCCTACCTGACCTCCCCAAATAGCAGAGACAGAAGCTGGAGGACATCACCTGCCTGGGACAGGCAGGCGGGGAGCCAGATGTGCCGAGATGGGCGAGGCTGGGAGGGGACACTGGCCTGGGCACAGCAGGGTGCAGCCATCCACCCACAGGCTGGGGCAGGGGATCAAAAGCCAGTTACCTCCAGGGCCTTCCAAGGAGGGGAGAAGAGGGCCCATCTCCAAGAGTGGCTTTCCCCTCCTCCCAGCTCTGCGACTCAGAGGAGGCCGGAAGGGGAAAATAGAACGCCCACAGCTCAGCGGCTTTCACGGTGAGCCCGAGTGGGCTGGTTCTCCAAGGAGAGGGAGGGAAGATAAACTTCAGGACTGACGGAGCCTTGGGGGCTGCAGAGACTCAGTGACAGCTTTTCAGAATCAGAATCCTAACTTGTGTGTCCAGAGGGGTGGGTGGGGTCCGGAGCTGGTCCTGGGCCATGGCTCTGCAATGGAGCCCTCTCTCTGGACCCCTCCTACTCAGGCCCAGGCTGACTGGTCCTGCCTCTTTTTTGCTTTGGATTCAAACTCCAACAAGGCCTGGGCCTTCTGAGCAGGAAGCGGGAAGGCCTTCTTTAGCCAAGGAGGAGAGAGGATTTGCCAGGCACAGCATCGGTGGCCAGGCCAGGCGAGGGTTTAATCAAGAGAATAACAATTCCCCAGGGGTGGGGGAGGCTGTTCCCATTTTAATTTTTTCCTTTTGGCAGAAACTAACTTTTCTGTAAAAACAATGAAAAATCAGGGTGGCGTTTCCTCTGCCCCGCCCCCCAGCCACTCAGCTCTCCCGGGAGGAAACGTTTGTTACTGGGACAGAGGGAGAAGGGACTGGCTCTGGGAGAGGTGCGCCGCTGGGCTGGGCCGAGTGGGTGGGCAGGGGCCCCTCCTGCCCAGGACTTCCAGTGAGGGAGTCTTCCAGGGTCTGCTGCCCGCTTGTGTCCCCGGCTGTGCTGAGGCCCTGTCGGCCTCACAGATGGCCCCATTGTGGCCTAGACTTCGGCTTTCATTCTGGGAAGGTTACTGTTCCTTCCCAGGGACTGGCCTTCTTGAGCAATGCTCCTGGTGACCATGTGGAGAGACAGGGGGCTGAAGAAATGAGGGCTGTCCCTCTGTGCTGGGACAGAGGCTTCTGCCAGCAGGCACGTCTTCCTGTCCTCCCTGTGTTTGGTACATTTAGGACCCCAAAGCCAAGGTGGTCGACATGTGATGCATGAAGCTCGCTCTTTGCTGACCTTGTCCCTAGGAGCTGGCTTTGAGCTGCCTTTCCTGGGGACCACAGGCTCTCTCTGAGCTTCCTGAGTGTCCACTTTGTGCCTTTGCACATCTGCACTGAAGCTGGCATGGTAGCGGGCACCTGCGCTCCCAGCTACTCAGAGGCTGAGGCGGGATGATCACTTGAGGCTAGGAGATCGAAGCTGCAGTGAGCTGTGATCACGCCTGTGAATAGCCACTGTACTGTCCAGCCTGGACAACATAGCAAGACTCTGTCCCGGAACAGGTGGGCGTCAATGAAGGAAGGCAAATACACACACAAAAGCATACACATGCACGCACACATACACACACATACACACATGCATGCATGCACACATGAACACATGCACACCCCACATGCATATACATGTACACACATGGATGCATGCACACCCCCCCACATGCATATACACACACATGCACACACGGATGCACGCTCACACACATGCACACACATGTGCACGCCATACATGCACACACATGCATGCACACGCATGAGCGCATGCATACCCCACATGCATATACATGCGCAGACAACATGCTCACACACATGCACACACATGAACAAATGCACGCCCCCACATGCATATACATGCACACACGGACACACATGCACACACATGCCCTCACACACACAGGCACACATGCATACGCAAAGCCTCCCTGCCTATTCCTGTCATCAGTGGAGCCGAGTGAGAGAGCAGGTGGAGAGGGCAGAAGCCTCCAGAGGCTGAGTGAGGGGCTTGGGGACTCTGAGCTGACTTGGGAGAGGAGGCACCGCGGAGCTCACAGCCACCTCAGAAGCCTCCCACAGACATTGTTCTTTGTTTTCATTAGAGGAAGAACTCAATTAAAATAATTACAGTGACAACAAAAAAAATCACAGAAGAGAGAGAGAAAAAAGGAGTTCAGTTAAATGCAAATATATTCAGAATGATGTTATGAACTCAGCTCACCCCTGTAAAATTACCCATTAACCATTACACGCTAATTATCCACCTTTTTATTGTTTTAGAAAAGAAGAGATTCATTCTTCTTCCAACTGAACAGACATCCAGAAATTGATGCCTGGCCCTTCAGGGTGGACCAAATGCCCCACCTTTTGATTAAATTATGAGGAACCTGGGATTGTTCCACAGAGCTGAGAGCTTTGCCTCAAACAACAAACAAACCCACCAAACTGAGTCATGGTTTTCCATTATGGATATCTTTTCCCCCTTTTTTCCAATAGGGTGATTTGTAGTGGAAGCCCAGGCACCTGTTTGGGGTCTGTCTCCACCTGCAGGGATGCCGGAGCCAGGGAGGGTCTGATGCTTTTACGATTGGCATCATTTCCCTCCCCGATAGTGGTGGACTCAGTTCTCTTCCTCTGCCTGGTGGGCTGCTCTTGGCACCAGCTCCATGCTAAGCCAGGGACGTCGAGTCCTTGTTGCTGCATCAAGGACAGGGGCGGGCACCCTGCAGCCCAGGCCTCTGGGTAATGGGTGAGGTAGCAGGTGAGGGGGAAGGTTGCACATCTGGGGTCAGGCAGGACCAACCCTTGTGTCTATGTAGGAGACTCAGTCTGGAGTCCCAGAGCTGTCCCGTTTTCAAAGTCAGCTCCACCTGCAGGATGTGGATTTCCTGCCATTTTGACATTCAGATGGAATCCTTCAACCCCTCTTGTGTATCTAAGAAGAGCCCAGAAATCCTTTGTCAAACCACGTGTTTCAGTTTTGGGTGCGGAAGATGTGATCACGCCACTCACGGAGCAGGATGGGGCGGGAGGCGGCGGAGAGGAGGGGAGAGCTCTGTCTCAGGTGCTGTCTGCATGTCACCCTGTGGCTCCCCTTCCCAGCAGTTCTGGGGGCGGGGGCGGTGTCATCCCCTCCGCAGAATAGATGAGCAAACCTCAGGCCTGGGAGGGCGGCTTGTTCAAGGACATGCAACAGTAAGTGCTATTTTCCAATCCGGGTCTGTGGAGCCGCAAGCTCACGATCATGCCCTGCTCTGAGATGCCCCTCAAGCACACCGTTGCATGGTCTGGGAAATTGGGGTGGGTGTGTGGGTGGCTGTCTGAGGCCCTGAAGGTCCCAGGGGCCATCTCCAGCAGATGCCAACAATGAAGGTTCCCCAGAGTTAGCAGTGAGGTCCTTGTCCTGGGAAGCGGTGGGGGGTGGGGGGGCTTAGCAGATAGAGATGTTCCCAGACGCCCCGGGGGGTCTAGGAATTCCTGGCTTGTGGATGCCAGCCTCTGCTTCCTGAGCAGGGGGTGGGGGGGGGGCAGTGATGGGGAGGGGTGGCCGGGTGGGCGGAGCTATCCTGAGGGAGTGCCATTCACATGCTCCTCGGGCACTGACCACTGCTCTGTAGGAGAGTCCTGCTGCCTCCGTCTCTCCTCCACTCCTTTGGGGGTCAAGGTCACACCTTGGCCTTTACATCTGGACTCCCCCAGTCTGCTCTCTGCCGTCAGCAGCCAGCCTTGGTGGAGCTGCCTACCGGTACTTATGCTCCCTGGCACCTGGACATGACCCTGCCTAGTCCCCTATACCGGCTTATTCTGTTTTGTTCTTCGGGGGCCATATGGCCCTACCAGCTCTCTGTGGAGGGTTTTCTTACACAGATGCATGCCAGGTTCCCAGTCTCTTGCAGAGGAACGCTGGCCACTAGGGAGAATTGAGACCGTCTTAGAGATGAATGAATGAATGAATTCACACACATTTGCCCATATCTCCTACACGCCTGGCACTGCGCTAGGCCCAGGAGGAGGAAGGTGGAAGTGGCTTGAGCCAGGTGAACATCTTTGCGGAGCGCAGGGCTGCTGAAAAGCTCTCCATGCCAGAGCTACCCTCCGGGTGGCTTTGCTGGTGAAGGGTCGGCGGCACATCTGGCGGACAGGTGCGTATCGTCCAGGGAAGTCATCTCTTCAGACTTCTCTAAGACACGGCCAGGAGGTGGAAGACTGGACTGTCCCATCCCAAGTGCCAGGTCATCCGTTGAGCACAGCCACCCACATGCACACAAAGTCCACAGAGCAGACAAGCTGGAAGAACGCCTCTGTTCCCCCAAAACTAATGTCACCCAGGTCGGTCAAATACCGAGCCCGGGATTAATGTCCAACCAACACATGCCAAGTGATTAAGGCAGGCCCCGGAGACTAGGAACTCACAGGCAGGGAGGGCCTCTCGCAGGAGCACCCGAGATGACATGAGTGAGGGAGGACCGGGTGCTCGTGTATATACAGCCTACAGTGTCTCAGGAGGAGCAGAGAGGAGTGCGCAGGCTGGGTGTGCTGGTGTGTGTGCAGGGAACCAAGGGCTTTGCACTTCACTGAAGAGCAACTAAGTGAGTTCAAATCATGGTTTTTGAAAGCCTTTCCCTCCTCCTGGGCTGAGCGGGTCCTGGCTTGGTCCTTGACCTCATCATGCTGTTGGTTCTGCACACACCAGAAGCCGCTAGGAAGGAGGAGACCACTGCGGGGCCGTTGAAGGCACCTTTTGTTCTAATCTGAGTGGTGGGAGGATTTTCTTGCTGTGACCCACTGTCCGCTGATTCCTAAAGGTGGAACAAGTTGTGTAAGAGAACGAGTCCTTCCCACCCCCAGGGAAGCAGGGTAGACATGGTTGAATAGACAGCTGCCAATCTGAACTTAGAGGGGCATCCCTAATCCACAGCAGGGACTCAGGCATGGGGGAACCCGGCCCCTTCTTCCCACCTCTTCTGCCTCTGGGATGTCCCTGGAGGATGTGCGTTCAGTGGGGAGCTGGAGGGAGCCTGGAATTTCAGATGTTGCCATTTTCCATGTGATACAGCATGCCATACATTTCTAGGTGCAACTTGGGTCTTCCTTGCTTGTGAAAATGTATCTTCGCTTTGCTGAGCCTCGCATGGCCGGGTGAGTTATGGGGAGGAGAAGCAGCCGGACAAGGTGGTCTTCACCCTGCAGGGCACCAGGTAGGCTAATGGGCCTGGCAAGGGGCGGCCCTGCATGCAACACATTTTGCTGAGCCTCACAGGGACCCTATGCCGTGGAGGCTGCAGGAGGACCCTGGCCAGGGAGCCAGGGAGTCTGGGCCTTAAGAGCCCATATCAACACCCATCCTGGGCTACATGCCTTTCACATGAACCTCAGTGAATCCTCATAAGGGCCCAGTGAGGTGGGGGCTATTTTACAGAAGACGAAACAGCCTCAGAGAGGTTCAGTCATTTGCCTAAGGCCACACAGCTAGTATTCTGCAGTGCTGGGGTTGGAACTCAGGCAATCTGGCTCAATAATACTTGACACTGTCGACCTCCTCGATGCTTCCTGGGCCCCTCCTCCTCAGAGTGACTCAATCTGCCCCATTTCCACCCTCCAGACCAAGCCTTCCTCTGTCCCGCATTTGGTTTAAGCCATCTCTAAACTTTGTCTCCTGAGGCTGAGAACTGGCAGGGCCTTCTCCTCATTCCTGGCCCTGGCTCTGCATCCCCCAAGACCCAGGCCTGCTGATCCTCTCTCCCTGCTCCTTTTGCCTGACACTGGCACCGGTTCAGGCTTCTTTGCCTCTTGCCTCCTGGCTGGTCTTCTGCCCTTCCTTCCTGCTCTCTGTCCTGCCTGCCTTTGTCAAATGCCAGTCTGATGGGGGTTCTTCCCGCTGCACACAGGCCAAACACTGGACTCTGCGGGGTACACTCAGCTTCCAATCTGACGACCCTGCCTCTCCCCCTTGGTGTTTTATACCGGGACACGACTCAACAACCTGTTGTTCTCATAATGTACTTTGTTGTTCCATGACTCCTTTCCTTACTCGTGTTTCCTCTGCCCGGAGCACCCTCCCTCACCCTTTGTCTGCTTGGCAAACTCCTATTCATACGTCAAAACCCAGCCTCCAAGTTACCCTCCTCCATTCTCTCTCCTCCGTTGAGCTACTTCTTACTGCCTAGAACATATTCTATCATTGTCCTTGTCACTTATTGTTAATCTGCTCACCAGCATCCACTTCCCTTTGGACTCTGAGCCCCCCATGGAGGCAGACAGCGGTGCTGGCAGCATCCTGCTTTCCTATCGTCTAGCAGAGTTTGGTCTTCAGGGCTACTGGTTGAGTGGAATCGAATAACCTCAATCCTTCTCCACTCCTGCTGTCCCTTCGTCCCTCAAGGAGGCTCCTACTCGTCTGTCAACTTGCAGACATTGGGAGTCCACCTGCGGTTTATTACAGGGCTTGGGGCTCTCCTGCCATCTCCAGCTGGATGACCGTCTCTCTTGGGGCCTGAGTCCCCTGGCCACTTTTCCGCTCAAATATTTGGTCGTGGGTGAGGCCAAACACCAAGACGCCACTTTTGCTTGGTAGAAGGCATGTGTTCTAGCCAAGTTGGCTGAAAAGTGATTTTCTGCAAAGTAGAATAATTGGACAAGTGTTCCCATGGCAACAGTGTCTTTTCTGGAAACCATTTGGGGCAAGGCAGGAGAGGAAGAACCCTGGCTCTGCAGGGTACTGGGGCAGGGCCTGGCAGAAATCGTGATGCCACTTGCCTAACAGGCCACACTGCCTCCATGCCCTTTCCTGGCTCCAGGGCACCCTTTATGGCCCTCCCCTTGCTTCCTTAGGCCCCAGAGATCATTTCCATGCAATGCTGGAAGAGGTCCTGAGTGCACATATAGTTCCCAGAATCTGTCCTCTGCCCCCTCCACTAACAGAAAATAGGATTTTTATTTATTTATTTTTTTGAGACAGAGTCTCCCTCTGTTGTCCAGGCTGGAGTGCAGTGGTGTCATCTCGACTCACTGCGACCTCTGCCTCCCTAATTCAAGCAATTCTTGTGCCTCAACATCCTGAGTAGCTGGGATTACAGGCGCCCACCACCTTGCCTGGCTAATTCTTGTAATTCTAGTAGAGACAGCATTTCACCATGTTGTCCAGGCTGGTCTTGAACTCCTGACCTCAGGTGATTCGCCTGCCTTGGCCTCCCAAAGTGCTGGGATTACAGGTTTGAGCCACTGTACCTGGCCAGAAAATACGATTTTTAATGATAGTATTTTACAGTGCCTGCATTAACAGTGTACGGGGTGCTTTCATGAGGGCCGCCATGGGATTCTCCAAAAATGACCTGGGAAGCTTTATGATAATAAAATGCCCATTTGACAGAGGCAGGAGCCGAGGCTTGCACTGATGAAGGGACTGGGAGCACCGAGGCCAGAGGTGTGGCAACACCAGGTGGGTGCGGCCCCAACCTCTCCTGAGCACAGGGCACAGGGCACTCTCCTCCCTCCGCTGGGAGGGGTGACCTTCCCGCGACCTCCTTTCTCCAGCTGGGGAATTCCAGTGACCACACCCTCCTGGCAGAGGTGGGAAGAGGCAGGCTGCTCCCACGAGTGGGCAGTTCTTGGCTGCTGCTTCTCATCAGCTTCCCTGTGAGATTTCATCAGCACCTCCTCCCTCTCCACTGCCTGAAGAATCCAGGGCCGCCAATCAAAACGACAACAGGATGAGGAGGCCTCTAGCCCTTGCTTCACTGTTTGTCCTTTGGTCCGGAAAGGGGTCTCGTGTCTGAGCAAGAGGCACCGTCTCGCCTGTTCGGAAGAGTCTGTGTGAGTGTGTGTGTGCAAGGTGTGTGAATATGTGTGTGAGGGTGTGTGAGTGTGCGTGTGAGTGGAGGAGCAGCGGGGGCTGGGGTGTCTCCAGAGGGCGACAGAGCATGGGCCTTGGGGGCTCTGGGAACCCCCTCTTGAGGCCCACATTTGGTGTGGAGAGAGCTTAGGGGAGGTGTGGGCCTCCAGGGAAGTGGCTGGGCTCTTCATTTCCCTCTGACAGCTCATCAGTATTGAGGTCACACCATTTCTCAGGTCAGGATGGGGATTGGGTCCCACACTCACACACTCCCAGCCCGAGACCTCTTCCCTACTGCGGTCCCAGATGCCACAGCACAGACACACACCACCCACGCTGTGGATGGTTTCTTCCAAATTCCTGACCCACAGATGTGCATCATAAAATGGTCATTTGACACCACTAAGTTAGGGGCTGTTATTTGTGCAGCAAAACATAACTGGGGCCCGTCTGCACCTGTATCTCTAGGGCAAGGCTCCCCCTGAGCTCCTGGCATGTGCACCTTACTGCCTACTGGATGCCGACTCTTCCCAAAGTCCTAAAGCTCACAGAATCTTCCCCAAGTGCATCAGCCCAGAGCGTCCAAGGTGAAGCCATTATCTTCTCGTCCAAATCTGAAACCACTGGTGACCTGGACAAAATTGGACCCAGTGAGGCCTATGACCACCTGGCAGGAGGGCACGTGCGGGCGAGATGGGTTCCAGCTGTCCATGTATGTGCTTGACCCATTTTGTTGTTGTTGTTTTGTTTTTTTTGTTTGTTTGTTTTTTGAGACAGGGTCTGGCTCTATCGCCCAGGCTGGAATGCAGTGGAGCAATCTCAGCTCACTTCAACCTCCACCTCCTGGGCTCAAATGATCCTCCTGCCTCAGCCTCCCGAGTAGCTGGGACTACAGGCGTGTGCCACCACGTCTGGCTAATTTTTGTATTTTTTGTAGAGACTGAGCTTTGCTATGTTGTCCAGGCTTGTCTCAAACTACTGATCTCAAGTGATCCTCTTGCCTCGGCCTCCCAAAGTGCTGGGATTACAGGCGTGAGCCACCGTGCCCAGCTGCCCTTAGTGTTATGACCGGGAGGGGACATCTACTGGAGACCGGCTGAGGTGAAGTCTTTGACCATGGCCAAAAGTGAAAGCCACAGCCCACACTTGGCCTCTCCCGCTGGGCTGGCCACCTACAGGGACCGTGTGGCATTGGGCTCACTTTGTGCATGGGGTGCTGTGCGCCTCAGTCCCTGGAGGGGGTGGCAGCCGTGTGGTGTGCTTTGGCGATGAAATGTGAGTAGAGCAATGCTGGCCACGTCCTCCAGGGAGCATTGAATGCTTGCATGAGACTCACCAAGGCCGTGGAGGCCCAGTCATGCCCCAGAGGTCACCCAGCACCTGGTGCCCCTTCCAGGAGCCAGGAATAAACCCATGCTGTTTTTCATCCTTCGACTTTCAGCATTTCTGTGATATCATCAGGAGCATATAGTTTGATTTTAAAATATCAAGTCTGAAAATCTTCGTCTTTGAATTGGAGTATTCAGTCCAATTTTCACCATATTAGTCCAACCTTGAACACTTGTTATATATTGTTTAATAAATGTTGGCATGTTAGTTGAACATTTAATCCAATAACTGATTTGTTTGGGTTTAAACCTACCATCTTACTGTGGGTTTTATATTTATCCCATCTATTCTACGTTCATTTTTTTCTTTCCTTTCTTGCCTTTTTTTTTTTTTTGATGAAACGAGTAAATCCTATTATTTCATTTCCTCCATCGTTAGCTTGTTAGTGAAACTGTCTTTTACTATTCTTGCAGTGCTGATTCTACTTGAGGTTATAGCGTGCATCCTTGATTTACTGAAGATTAATATAGAGCAAAACTTTTCCCACTTCCCAGACAAGGCTGGAACTTTGGAAAGCTTTTACACTATTTACCCCTCCTGCCTTTCAACGCTATTGTTTCCTTGTCATTTAAGCCTTTATATGTTTTAACCTGAATTTTTATTTTCTATTCATTTTGTTTTACGTAGTCAAAATTCATTTACATTTGCCCAAATGTTTACCTTTCCCAGGGATTTTCTTTGTTGCCTCATTTTTTTGGTTTCCAGCTGGGATTATACTCCTTCGCTTAAAAATCTCCTCTTTACCTATCTTTTCATGTGAGTTGTTGGCAATGAATTCTTTCTTTTCTTTTTGGAGGGGAAGTCTGGAAATGTCTTTATCTTACCCTCGCTTTTATTTCTTTATTATAAGAAAGAAAAGTGTTCATTGCATGCTGCTAAATGAATAAGGTAAAAACGCACACTTACAAAACATTAGTGTAAAAGTGTGCAAAAAGATGAGAAATAAAAACACTTTACATAAACTCGAAGTCGTGGGGTCGTGGGTATTTTATATTTTTCTTCCTTACTTTTTCTATATTTTTCTAAATTTCTTATAATAATTACGTATTCCCTCTTGTAATTAGAAAAAACTTCAGGTATACTAAGTAAAGATGTGAGTCAATGCTTAGAGAAACCCGGGCACGCCGGGAAAGCCGGGAATCTATAATCTTACATCTGAGGGTTCTCTGTGCTTTAAAAAAATTATTCACCACCTACTGTGCATTTGGCACTAAATATTAGCTCTTTCTCTAGAATTTGTCTTGTAAAAATTAGAGTTTAGCTTCCATGTTATATATAAATTATTTATTAAAATCGAGCATACATTCAGAAAATCACATACATTAGAAATGCACAGCTTGATACATTTTCACTAAGTGAGCACAGCCGTGCAACCAGATCCCACATCAAGAAACAGAACGTTACCAGTTCCCCAGAACCTCCCCCTTCCCCCTCCCGCCTGCTGCCTCCCAAGCCCCTTCTCATCACTACTGCTCCTAAGGTAAACACTGCCCTGGTTTCTGACACCAAAAGTTAGCTTGTTGTTTTTGTCTCTGCCGCCTTCATTCAGTGTCTGAAAGATTCTTCCAGGCTGTTAGGTATAGTCCTAGTTCATTCATTCTCATGGCTGCGTGACATTCAGCGTTACAAATCTTACCACAGTTTATGTCTTCTAATGCTGATGGGTGTTGAGCTGTTTCCAGGTTGGTTTGTTTGTTTCGTTGGTGTTTTTGTTTATTTATTTATTTTTTTAGTTTTTTGACAGAGTCTCACTCTGTTGCCCAGGCTGCTGGAGTGCAACGGTGCGATCTCAGCTCACCACAACCTCCGCCTCTTGGGTTCAAACAATTCTCCTGCCCCAGCCTCCCGAGTAGCTGGGACTATAGGCACATGCCACCCTGCCTGGCTAATTTTCGTATTTTTTGTAGAGACAGGGTTTCACCATGTTGGCCAGGCTGGTCTCGAACTCCTGGCCTCAAGTGATCCACCTGCCTTCGCCTCCCATAGTGCTGGGATTCCAGGCGTGAGCCACAGCGCCCGGTCTGTTTCCGGTGTCTGACATTAGTATAACAGTATTTAACATTGCCATGAACACTCTTGTGCATATCTCTTGGTGAACAAATGTTTGCTTTTCTGTTGGGTCTATTCACCTTGCTTTTGAAGGATATTTTAGTTTTCTAGTCAATTTTTAGTTTCTTTTGGAATTTTAAAGATGTCATTCATTCCACGTTTGTGTTGAGAATCAGCTGTCATTTGAATTCTTGATCCTGTGAAGCTAATGTGTTTTTGTTGTTGTTGTTGCTTTTGATATTTTCTTTTTGTCTTTGCTTTTCAGCAGGTTTATTATGACGTACCAGGGAGACTGTGTGTGTGTGTGTGTGTGTGTGTGTGTGTGTGTGTGTGTGTTTATAATGCTTCTGCTTGGGGTTCTAAGTGCTTCTTGAATATGTGTCTTGATGTCTTTTGTCAAGTTAGAAAATTCCCAGCCGGTATCTCTTCAGATATTGCCTCTGCCTCCCCACCTCCCTCCTCGTGGCCTGTGCCACTTCGAAACCACTGAATACCTTGCAAACAACAGCGGCCCAGTGTGTTGAATTGACTTCTCTGGGCATCTTCTTTTCTTTCTGGGATCCCGTTGTCTCCTGATCCCTATAAATCCTGGCTTCCTAAATAGATCTGAATTCCAATGCTTGGCATCCAGCCCCATGGGATGGCTGAAATGGCTCAGTTTCTCTGTCTCTTAGGGGCTGTTGTCTGGTGAGCTTCCTGGCCCTCTGTCCAAATCATTAATGGATCAACAGACACCCCAGGAAGGAGAGAAGTGTAGAATGTCATGATTAGCCCATGGGGTCTCCCTTCACTCTGGGGTCCTGGCCCGCCTGTTCAAGTCCCCCTGCCTTGAGAGCTCCTGGGTGTCTCACATACCCAGCTTTCTAGCTCTCAGTGGGGGACTGGTTGTCCATAGCGAGCCTGTCCCCTAGTACCTCCTGACGAATGCAGCAGGGATCTCTGGTGTGCCTGTGGGCTCATTAAAAGAGAATGTAACTGTGGTTTTAGTTACAATCCCAGGAGGCCCCTGCAAAAGCTTCTAAGCCCTGAGGTTGGCATGTCCTCATGGATCAGTTCAGGGGGTTACAATGGAAACATTTGTTCTCTGAGAATCATGCCAGGGTCTTCAGGCTCCTTTAATTTATAGAGAGGGTCTACTTCGGATTTTGGAAATCCACTTGATTTCCTGTTTATTTATGAAGTGGCATTATCTATACAGCAGAAATGATAATTTATCCACAAATATTAAGCGTCATGAAGTCTATCATATAAATCTGATGAGCAACTTATGGTTGGTAATTTTAGGATTGGCACAATACATTTATATTTAATTTTAACCTTTTTTATAATTGTAAAAGGAATCTATACTCATTTATAAGAAAATTTTAGGACAACAGATATATAGAAAGAAAAAGTGAAAGCTTTCTCAATCCTATCAGTCTCAGTAACTATTAGTAATATGATATATTTTAATCTATATCATTTTCTGTGAATATTAACACATATATGTATATATGTATATATATATGTATATATATACATATATGTATGTATGTATTGAAAAATAGAATTATACTGTATATATTGTTCTGCAGTTTGCTGTTTTCATTTAGAAATACACTGCAGATATCTTTCTGTGCTCAAGATCTCTTGATCATTTTAAAGGTTATATAGTACTCGACTCTGGCTGTGTCATAACTGATTAAGGGAAACCCATATTGATAGACATTTATTGTGCATAAGTTAATATAAAGCAAGATTTAAAACTAATTCCCTCAAAAATAAAGATTATCTTACATTTCCTCTATTAGGCTTTAATCAATGGTATTGTAAACAGACCTTTAAATATTGTTTTAAAGTGCAATACATAATCCCAGCACTTTGGGAGGCCTCTTGAGCCCAGGAGTTCAAGACGAGCCTGGGCAACATGGAGAAACCTGATCTCTACCAAAAAACATACTAAAAATTAGCTGGCCTAGTGGTGCTTACCTGTAATTCCAGCTACTCAGGAGGCTGGGGTGGGAGGTTGAAGCTGCAGTGAGCTGTGATCGTGCCACTGCACTCCAGCCCGGGCAACAGAGCGAGAACTTGCCTCAAAAAAAAAAAAAAAAAAAAAAAAAAAGCAATACAGTAAGTAAATAGCTACCTCTCTTGTGGAAAGCATGAATATTCCCCTGCAAGATGAATGGATGAAACAAAACCAAATGAAAGCCTGTCCTCATATGAAGTAAATGTTCCCCCATGGCCCAGAATAAAATTTCCAGTGAGATGGCGCCTTCTGAAAATTACTCAGTGACCCAAAAGGGTATTTGGTGGCGCCCAGGACACTCAGTCAAAAATGAACAGAAAGAGGTTATTTCACAAAATATAGGGGTTGAAAAAAGCAATATTTCTAAATTATAATTCTATATAACATGTGTTAAAATACATAACTAAATAAAAAATAAGTATTCTTAGTTAATATTTGAGTATTCTGTTCTGACCCTAAAATGTGTGTATTCTAACTGGCCAAAAAATAACCCCAAACAAACAAACTTCCTCTCTTTGATGCCTTTTCGTTTTGTTCACTTGCTCTTTGGGTCTGCCTTGTCCTGGGGGCACAGATGATCCGTTGCTCCCAGTTTCTTTTGCTGTTATGAGCAACACTGAATTCAATATCCTTAAACTTTGTGTCCTTGAAGGTAAATTCGTAAAAGTGCTATGTCAATGGAATGACCACTTTAAAACGTTATATATATTGTCAAATTACCCTCATAAAGCTTACAGCAACTTACACTCCCGAAACAATGTTTGACTGTATCTGGGGGCAACATTTTGTTAAAAGCAGTCGTTCCTGAGCATTTCTCATAGAATTGGCTTGGGCCTTTGGGACTGAGAGCAGGGGAGTAATTCCAGGTCCCAGGCATTCACAGGGGCAGGAGGAAGGCTTCCCTGGGACCAGCCACCAGGCTGGAGACTGCAGGGCCAGAGCACCAAGCCTGGTGCAGACCTGGATCCCAGGCGTGGCCTACGTCTAACCTGCCTGTCTCTGGCAAGTAGCTCTGAATGTGGGGCTGCTTCGGAATGAAAGCCTGACCCTGGACCCCATAAGCTCTGAGAAGCTCTCCCAAGTGGCCAGTGTAGGGGATGGTGAGTTAAGCGCCCTGTTGTTACGGGGCCGGGGGAGGCAGGCTGCTATTTCTCAGGCTCAGATCACAGCACGGATGGTAAAAGGTCCCTCAGGCTGCCATGAGAAACTTTGGTCATAGCTCAATTCACTCAGGCCCCAGCCAGCGGGAAGTCTCAACTGTGCAGACAGAGGTAGTTCCAGCAGATGGCCTGGGACCCCATACGTTCTACCCCTGGAAAAGGGATTAAAGGAGTGGTCCCTGTTGCCCTGTGAGGCCTCCATCACCACCTCTTGCAGGTCTTATTGCCCAGCTAGCCGAGAACACGCTGACAGCTCTTCCCCTCCACCACCTGTCTATGGTGTCGAAGCACCGGAAGGGGAAGGGCTGTGTCCCGGTCAGCATTTAGAGTGACCTTCTCTAAAGCCTGAGAATGCAGGGTGTCTACACCTGCTGTCCGGGGCTGCCAGGCACCGACGGTGCAGTGAAAATCCCAAGAGGAGGTTGCAGAAGGGATGCTTGAGATTCATACAGCTATGTTATTACTTATAAGTGAGAGCCAAACACTGGGTTCACATGGTCATAAAGACAGAACAATAGACACAGGGGACTCCAGAAGTGGAGAGGGAGGGAGGGGGCCAGGGCTTGAGAAACTTCCTATTGGGTGCTATATTCACTATTTGGGTGATGGAGTCAGCAGAAGCTCAAACTCCAGCGTCATGAAATATATCCACATAACAAACCTGCACACGAACTCGCTGAATCTAAAACAAAAATTAAAAAGAGGCCGGGTGTAGTGGCTCACTCCTGTAATCCCAGCACTTTGGGAGGCCGAGGCGGGCGGATCACCTGTGGTCAGGAATTCAAGACCAGCTTGGCCAACATGGCGAAACCCTGTCTCTGCTAAAAATGCAAACATCAGCTGGGCGTGGTGGCAGGTGCCTGTGAGCAGAGATCATACCATTGTGCTCCATCTGGGTAACAACAGCAAAACTCCATTTCAAAAAAAAAAAAATTAAAAAGAAAGAAATTCGTGTCTACAATTAATTTGGAGTTAAGCATGTGAGAGAAGTGTGTGTGCATACATGTTGCATGTACATGTGTGCATGTTTCTATGTGTGCCATGCACACGTACATGTGCATGTGGACGCCCATACATGTGTACAGGGCATGCAATGGAAATACCCATGGAAAGACATGGAATGGAAATGCAAATGTAAATAAAATAGAGTCTTTGTCCTCCAGCAACACATGGTGGGATAGAGGTTGGAGAGTGTACCGGTAACAAGCCACCTCAACATTTAATGGCTTGAAATAACATTGATTATTTGTTTTCTGTGGATGGGCTGGGTAGTTCTTTTCCAGGCCGTTTGGCTGATTCATATGGCAAGCTGTTGGCTCGGCTGGTGCTGGGGGTCTGAGGTGGCTTTGCTTGCCTCCTGGCAGGTGGCAGCAGGCTTGTTGGTCTAGAGTCGCAGCCGAGATGGCCCATCTCTGCTCCATGTGGCCTCTCATTCTCCAGAAGGCGAACTGGGCCTCTTCTCAAGGTAGTTTCAGGGCTCCTGGTACACAAGCACTTTCGAAGCCTCTGATGGTGTCACACCTGCCATTCTTTCATTGGCTAAAGCCAAACACATGGCCAAGCCCAGAATCAGTCAAGGAGGAGGCTACTCAGGGCACGGGTACAGGCAGGCATGAATTAATTGGAGGCCATTATTCCAATGATGTATCCCAGCGGGGCAAGAAGATAGAATCTATTTTGGCAGGCAAATGATAAAAATAACATTCTAAAAGTTCAACATCTTAATAACAATAAGTCCTACTTAACTCCCAAGTTAGATGAGGAGTGGCCAGTTTAGGAATTGGCTTTCTGCCAGGATGTACCCCTCTCTGACTCAGAGGTTTAATTACGAGCTTTTCTCTGGCCTTGCCCCTTCCAGCCTGTATTAGTCTGTTCTCACACTGCTAATAAAGACATACCCGAGACCAATTTATAAAGGAAACAGATTTAATTGACTCACAGTTCCACATGGTTAAGGAGGCCTTGCAATCATGGCAGAAGGTGAATGAGGAGCAAAGTCACATCTTACATGGCAGCAGGCAAGAGAGCATGTGCAGGGAAACTCCCCTTTATAAACTACTCAGATCTCATGAGATGTATTCACTATCATGAGAACAGTATGGGGGAAACTGCCCCCATGATTCAATTATCTTCACCTGGACCTGCCTTGACACATGGCGATTATAACAATTCAAGATGAGATTTGGGTGGGGACACAGCCAAACTGTATCACAGTCTCTATCTTGTATGTATAATTAAAAGGTGATTACAGCTGTTTTGGGCTTAAAAAATTAAAAGTGACAATCTTTCTCTAAAAAACACCCCTAGATGGCCCCAAATAGAGAAAATCACAAATAAAGTGGCATAGACACGAAGAACTAGATGGAAAAGACAAGGCAGGTACAGGGAAAAGGACTATAAGGTGGGAGGCTCGGTGAAACACCTGCTTCCTAGAGTCAAGTAAAGATCAAAGCTCAAGGAATGTCTAGCTGAATGGAACGTCCTTGTATTCATTATCTGTGGCTGCATCACAAATTTCCTCAAAACTTAAGGGATTCAAATAATAATAACTATTTGTTATTGCCCGTAGTTTCTGTGATTCAGGAAATTCAGGAGCAGCTTAGCTGGGTGGTTCTAGGTTGGCGTCTCTCCTGAACCTTTTGTCAAGATGTTGTCAGGGCTAGAGTCATCTGAAGGCTTCACTGGGGCGGGAGAGTCTGCCTCCAAGATGGCTTAGTCATGTGGTGAGCAAGTAGTTGCTGGCTGTTGGTTGGAGGCCTCAGTTCCTCTTCATTGGAATTTTCCACAGGGCTCTTGAGTGTCATCACAATATGGCGGCTCTTTCCCCAGAGGAAGGGATGCAAGAGAGACCCAGTGAAGGCTGCAATGTGCTTATGACCTAGCTTTGGAAATCACATGCCTTTGGGGTAAAGAAGGCCTGGGAAGTGGCTATGGTCTTTGGGCTCTCTAGGGTACAGTTCATAGGCACCTCTCACCCCAGAGCCCAACCCCATTGGTGTTGGCCCTGAACCCTATCCCCATGTTCTGGCTGATATCCCAGTGGCTGCTGGCTGGGCCCTGATCGTCCAACAGGTACTCTATGACCTACAAGTATTCTAGTGACACACAGACTCCAACTGCTGGACTAGCTCAGACTTTAATGAAATAGACACCAGCCAGGTGAGGAGCTCAGCTTGCCATCTGTCTCCCTGTGCCATACTCATTGATGACGAGGTCAATTTCAGCTTTTGCCATCTTCCCACAGAGGGCCCAGCAAGATTGGCAGCTGAGCTTTCCTGGGACATGGTGACTTCCTTCCTAGAAGGAAGTGCCTGCTACTTTCTGCCAGTGCTCAGGTTAGAGATGGGGTTGCTTGTGGGTGGTCTCATTTCCCTTCCTGACCCCCAGGATCACCTTTCCGTATTCAATGAGATTGAATGCCACACCGTAGACAGTAGATGCTTGATGTATTTTGCTGAATGGACGAAAAGCATCCCAGAGACCCCACAGTGCCCCAGGGCATCATTCTTACTGTATTCTATCTAGCTCTACCCCAGCCCCAACCCATTTCCAAATCCTTCTCTGCACACTAACCACAGAGAGGTAGAACTATTTGCAGGGAGCCTGAGCATTTGGGGAGGAGAACATCTCAGGAGGAAAGAGGTGGTGGCCCTGGCAGATGGTCTTCATGCATGGGACCAGATGTCCAGTCCCTTAGCTCCAGCCAAGGCAAGACAGATTTTCCTGGGGACCTGAGGCAGACTCCTCCACATCTTATTTCTAAGCACAAATCGATCTCCATCCCCTTTTGCCTCCTCCACATGCCTGTTCCTCACGGCTGAGTACCGTGGAGGGAAGTGGGATATGGCCCAGCAGGTCACCTAGAATAAAGTAAGTCATCAGAAAAGGACCCTGATTCATAAGAGGGCTTTGGCTGTCAAGCAAATGCTCTTGAAAACTTTCTTTCTTCAGCTGCTGCCTCTCAGGGGCAGGGACTTACAGTGTTTGCTTTTCAGCCAACCACCCTCCTGACTCAGAGGCTAAAGTGCCCAGGAAGCAGGGGCAGAAGGTCCCAGTGTAAGTTGAGCATGGGGTGAAGTGGGACCCAAATTTGGGAGAGCAAAGTATGGCTCTGCCTAGCCAGATGACCTCTGGATTTGGGAACACAAATACTACAATAAAAACAATATGTTCTCCTCAGTGATGACACTGATTCAACCTTTCCCTGGGTCAGGCATTGGGCTGATGGCTTTGCAGGTTCTCTCTTCCTTAATCCTCACATCACCCTCAAAGGGTGTCTGTTAATACTCCCATTTGGATGATAAAAAAGCAGAGGTTGCCTGAGCCAGACTTGCCGGTTCTAGAGTCTAATCTCTTCACTGGCATGAGATGCTGCTTCTTGGCCTCAGGGTCTGTTCTTGAAGCAAATGAAGTCCAACCTGCACAAGCATACCCAGGGTAGAGACATGTGGACTGGTGGGGGAAATCACAGGGAAAGGGTGAGAATGGGGCCGTCTTCTTTTTCTGAATGAGGCTGGTGCCCTGAAGATTTATCCTTCCCCTCGCTGGTGCAAGGTTGTGGAGGGCCTATGAGTAGCAGGCACATCTGGGCACATGGAGGCTGGTATGAGCATGTGGGTGTGGAATATAGAAGATCCTAAATGAGAACTGAGATCCCAACCTTTCACAAGGCAATGCCCCAAATGACAGAGCAAGTCATGCAAAGGATTTCATAACTGTGATGTCATGCCCCAGAGATGCAGCTGACCAGCCTGGAGCCCTCTGTCTCATCTGGGCCTTTTGTTTTCTGTCCTTCTGCAACTGGAGACAAGCTTATTCTCAGCCCCTCAGCCTGGATTGGTGTCCTGGCTGGGCTCCAAAGAGCAGAAAGGCCATTCGTGTTCTCTTTCCTTTACCCATGCCAGAAGCTGTGTGAGTCATGCGTTTGTATTTTTAGCAACACATAGGAATCGCTGCATGACAAAGAATTGGAGTGGGGGGGACACTTGCAAAATTAACATAACAAAGGCAATTATTTGGATCTAACTCTCAGGGATAGAGGCAGCCTGGCAGTGCTCCTTGATCCAGGAAAGGCAAGAGAAACGAAGGGCTGACTGTGGGGTTGTTGGTGCCTCAGGAGTGGAGGCGCCCAAAGGTTTTCTATGGGTAGAAAAGGAAAATAGCTTCTCCGGGTGGGCAGCTGGCATGGTCCTGGAGACCTGGGCATTGTACGTGCTGTTCTAGTGTGATCACAGCAAGTTTGCTTCACCTAGAAAGGCTAGAGAATGTGGATTTCTTCCTGTGGACTCCCCAGACCCCTAAATGAGCCCCACAGCCTCCTGGGAGTCTTGCCCACTTCAATCACTTGTTATCTTCACCATCACCCCATTACCACCACCATCATCACCACCATCACCATCACCATCATCCCCATCACCATCACCATTATCACCACCATCACTATCACCATCATCATCACCATCACCACCATCATCACCATCACCATGATAATCACCATCACCATAATCACCACTACCACCATCACCACCACTACCACCACTACCATCACCATGACCAGCATCACCTCCATCACCATCACCACCATTATCATCACCATTACCATCAGCACCATCATCATGGTCATCACCATCATCCACCATCACCATCACCATCATCACCACCATTACCATCACCATCATCACCATCACCATTATCACCATTACCATCACCTTCATCACCACCATCACCATCATCCCCATCACCATCATCATCACTATCATCATCACCATCACCATCATCACTAACTACCATCACCATCACCACCACCATCATCACCATTACAATCATCATCATCACTATCATCTTTACCATCATCATCGTCATCATCATCACTATCATCCATGGAGAGTTTGACACGTCCATCTCCCTGAACACGTGGCACACATTATCTGATTGAATTTATCCTTTGTAACGGCTGTGGGGAGTATATGAAAATGATCCCATTTTGCAGAGGCATAAACTGAGGATCAGAGAGATTTGGATCTGACCTCAAACATTGATCATCCCAAGAATGGGAGGCATTCCCAAGGGTTCTCTGGATTCTCCAGTCTCAATCATGGCCTCCTCAGAGTTATGCTGAGTTATGCATGACCACAATAGCATGGGCAGAGAAAGGGGACTATTCCTAGAGCTTGGGGCCTGCTTCCCAATCCCCCCCATTTTTTCTTTTGAATCTTTACTACATTGGTGAAAATCATATGGAAGTATCTGTAGATCCTGAGTAGGGTCTAGGTAGCAAATAAATGGAGTGGGGTGTGGAGGGACAAAGTTCTTAGTAGCCGGGGCCCACCTGGCCTTCTGGAGTTTGGTGAGGGAGAACCTGGGATGTGGTAAGGACACTCAAGCCCTGGTCCCACCTTAGCGCTCACCCACTTTGTGACCTTGGGCCAGGCCCAGAGGCTGGCTCCCCATCAGTCCAAAGAGGTGAGCAGGGCCTGCCCTGAATGTGGAGGGAACAGCAAATGAAACCAAGCCCATACCTCCAGCATTGCACATTTCACCCTGTATGAGTGTCCTGTGGCCGCTGTAACAAATTTGTGCAGCCTTGGTGGCTTCAAACAATGGAAGTTTATTCTCTCACAGCTCTGGAGGCCTCAAGTCTGAAATCTGGCAGGGCCACGCTCCCTCTTGGAGGCTCTAGGGGAGAACCCTTCCTTGCTTCTTTCAGTTTTTGCTGGCTGCTGTGTTCCTTGGCTTGTGGCCGTATCACTCCAATCTCTGCCTCCGTGGTCACATAGCCTCCACCTCTTCTGTCTGCATAATCTCCCTCTGCCTCTCTTTTATAAGGACACCTATGATAGGACGTAGGGCCCACCCAGATAATCCAGGATAATTATCTCATTTGCATCACACTTTAATTCACAGAGCGCTTTCCCATCTTTCATTTATTTTGTCCTCTCCACAAGCCCGTCAGATAAGCAGGAAGACATATGTTTATCCTTCTTGTATGTGCATCGTACTTGGACAATTCATTAGTGGGTTGTCAAATGAATATAGAGGGATACTGAGGCCCGGAAATCTTATACCAACTGTCTAAGGGGCCAGAATTTGAGCAGACTCAGAAGGGTGGTCACCTCATCTTAAGATCTTCCACTTAATTACATCTGCAAAGACCCTTTTTCCAAATAAGAGCGCAGTCACAAGTTCTGAGGATTAGGACATGAACACACCTTTTTGGGGATCACTATTCAATCCACTACATACTTTCTGCTGAAGACATATGGGGTCCCACTGCTCCTGAGAAAAGTGGAAACTTCTGACCTTGACATCAAAGATCCTCTTAGTCAGGTTCTTGATCCTCTCTCCAACTTTCTTATCTATTGTGAACCTGCACAACATGAATCTTATACAAGCCCCCCCCACCACCACCATCATCATCATCATCATCATCCTCATCGCCATCATCATCATTAGGGATGTCTTCTAGAAGGTGATAATGTCCAAGTAGAGTCCTGACTTAGAAGTTAGTCTTCTAACTTCTTTTGAGCCTGCTCTGACTCTGGCCTCTTGGACAGTTGACCTAAGGTCTTAGGGCCTCAGTTTCCCTCTGTAATCATTTGACAACCCATTCAGTGAGCTGTCCAAGTGTGACGCACATACAGGAAGGGTAAATGTATGTCTTCCCTGCTTATCTGACAGGGTAATGGAGAGGACAAAACACGTGAAAGATGGAAAGTGCTCTGTGAATTTAAGTGTGATGCAAATGAGGTGCATACATGATCATTCTCGTCTCCTGGGATTTGGCCACCTGGATACTGGAATGATCCTGAGCTTCCTGCAGCAACCTTGGCATTTATAACAAGTCAGCACCCTTTGCTTCTGGGAAGAAAAACAAGGTTTCTGAGGGTTGGAATAATGAAGAGAGGTAGCTCTTAAGTTGTCTGCTTCTCTGAGCTCCAAGCTATGTCACTCTCTCTGGCCGCATGGCACCGTTGTGTTGAGGGTCCCCTCACAGACATCCATGGTGTCTGCACTAGGCTGGCACTGGAGATCCAAGACAGACCCTCAGAGCCAAGCCTTTGCTCCAGCCTACCTGGAGAAGATGGCTGTGGCCCTAGAGACCCTCCCAGTGACCCCCAAACCAGCAATACGAAATTTATTCCTTCTGTTATTAACAGTATTGGGCTTGCAGGAGCCATTGCCAGTCTCCATCACTTGGCCACATGTGACCTGAATCCCCGGAGGAGGTGAGGCAGGAGCAGGTGAAGGCTGATCACTGAAGCCCACATCCAGCCCAGTGTACATCACAGTCAAGTGGAAAGACGGGAAGGGAACTGGGGAGACAGAATGGGAGGCATGGCGACCTGGGCTGTTCTAGCTCCACCTGCCCTGGCATCCACCCAGTTGCATCATCTTGATGGTCTATCCTTTGCAAAGCCCCTTGCCTCTGTCCAGCCTGCACACCCACGTTGGCACCCCTGAGAGCCCCAACCTCTCAGGCCCCTCAGCATCTCACAACAGTTCATTGGAATTGCCCTGGGTTTTCTTTTTTACTTTTGTAAGTGTGAAAATAGCATAATGACCTTACGGGTGACCCTTGAACAATGTGGGGGTGAGGGGCACTGACCCTTAGGGACCCTGATGTAGTGGAGAATCTGAATATAAATTTCAGTTCCTCAACAACTTAATTACTTGATCAGAAGCCTTACCAATATCACAAGCAGTCAACGAACACCTACTTTGTATGTCTTATGTGTTATATGCTCTATTCTTACAATAAAGTAAGCTACAGAAAAGAAAATGGTATTAAGAAAATTGTAAGGAGCAGTCTGGCCATGGTGGCTCATGCCTGTCATCCCAGCAGTTCGGGAGGCCGAGGTGGGTGGATCACTTGAGGTCAGGAGTTTGAGACCAATCCGGTCAACATGGTGAAACCCCATCTGCATTAAAAATACAAAAATTCGCCGGGTGTGCTGGTGGGTGCCTGTATTCCCAGCTACTGGGGAGGCCGAGGCAGGAGAATTGCTTGAACCTGGAGGTGGAGGATGCAGTGAGACAAGATCATGTCACTTCACTCCAGCCTGGGTGACAGAGTGAGACTCCATCTCAAAAAAGCAAAGAAAAGAAAATTGTAAGGAACAGAAAACATATTTACTATTCATTAAGCAGAAGTGGATCCTCCTAAGGGTCTTCACACTGAGTAGGCTGGGGAAGAAGAGGAAGGTGTGTGTGTGTGGGGAAGGTTGGGCTTGCTGTCTCAGGGGTGGCAGAGGCAGAAAAAAATCCATTAATAAATGCACCCGTGTGGTTCAAGTTCGTGTTATTCAAGAGTCAACTATAAATACGTGTTTGAAAAAAGATAATCCGTGAGCCCCTTTGCCTGACTGTCCATCTCGGCCTCTGCTCTTCGTGTTCTCAGCTGTATCACACACATATTCTCATGGTCTCTCTCTTTTTTTTCTTTTGAGAAGGAGTCTCTCAGGCTGGAGCGTAGTGGTGCAATACTGCCTCACCGCAACCTCCACCTCCTGGGTTCAAGTGATTCTCGGGCCTCAGCCTCCCTAGTAGCTGGGAATACAGGCACCTGCCACCATGCCTAGCTGATTTTTGCATTTTTAGTAGAGATGGGGATTTGTCAAAATCCCCCTCAAAGTGCTGGGATTACAGGCGTGAGTCACCACGCCTGGCTCTCATGGTCTCTCTGCTGCCTGTTTCAGTCTCTTCTGATGTGAAATTAGGTGTTCTCAAGTATCACCTCCTTGGGTTCATTCTCTTCTCTTCCCCATGCATGCTCGGGGTGTGAGCCACCGGCCTCCCCTGGCTAATATGGCAGCTGCCCCTCATCTGACATCCCCTCCCCTGTCTAACGTCCCCTCCCAACTCTGGCGTCCCCTCTCCCCTCCGGCGTCCCCTCCCCCATCTGGCATCCCCTCTGTGCCATAATCCAGGCTGCTTTGTCCTGCTCCCTTGCCACGTCCTCTGTGGCACCTCCCAAACAATTCCAGTTCATTTCCTCCAATTTGGAGCCTGACTGTCTCTTTTTTTTTTTTTTTTTTTTTTTGAGACAGCGTCTTGCTCTGTCGCCCTGGCTGGAGTGCAGTGGCATGATCTCGGCTCACTGCAACCTCTGCCACCTGGGTTCAAGCGATTCTCCTTTCTCAGCCTCCTGAGTAGCTGGGATTACGGGCGCGAGATACTGTGCCCGGCCCCATTTTAATCCTTTAAATTTTTGTAATATATCACTGTAAAGATTATGAAACGAATACGTTTAAAATCAGTCCTTTGGCCAGGTGCGGTGGCTCACACCTGTAATCCCAGCACTTTGGGAGGCCGAGGTGGGCAGATCACAAGGCCAGGAGATGGAGACCATCCTGTCTAACATGGTGAAACCCTGTCTCTACTAAAAACACAAAAAATTAGCCAGGTGTGGTGGCGGGCGTCTGTAGTCCCAGCTATTTGGGAGGCTGAGGCAGGAGAATGGCGTGAACCCGGGAGCTTGCAGTGAGCTGAGATGGTGCCACTGCACTCCAGCCTGGGCGACAGAGCAAGACTGTGTTTCAAAAAAAAAAAAAATCGGTCCTTCCTCTAAGCCAGCGGGTTTGCTCCTTCATGCAGGGATGTCATCATGCATGTGGACAAGTGTTCAGGATGACGACGGTCATGTCCTCCTTTTTACTATAGGAGATCTGTCTTTCCCCCTTCCAGGGCCCACAGCGAAGACAAAAGGAGAACATTTAAGAGCACCTGTGACATGTGACATGCAATGGACTGCACGAGGTGCTGCGGGTGCAGAGCAAGGCGTCAACCCCCGAAGAGTGCTCAGACCTGTGGGGCGACAGGCCTGTAACCAAACCCAGGGTGTGGTGCTCGACAGAAGAGGTGAGTATCGAATGGAGGGGATCCCCGGTTCAGCCAGGTGAGGCTTCGACTGGGACGTGGGTCAGCATTTGCTGGGCTAAGCAGGGATAAGGCAGAAACTTCCAGGCTGAGGACACGGAGTTGTGAAAGGGCTTCCAGCCTCTGAGTGGCAGGCCTGGTCAGAGGGCTGGGTGTAGAGGGAAGGAGCTGGGAAGCTCAGTTAAGGTCAGGTGGCAAAGGACATTTGGTGCCAGGCTCAGGGTTTAGCATCTGCTTTTAAGCAGAATCACTGTGGGCTGCACAGCAGGGCAGGTCTGTGTCAGGAAAGATCACTGCTGACAGCAGCTTAGGGGAGGGGAGGGCATAGGGGGTGGTTGAGGGGTGGTGGCGGATCAGGAGAAAATTGCAACAGCTCAGGGAAAATTGTGGGAGCCTGGGCTGCGTCAGGAGGGGAGCAGGTGGAAAGCGTGGAAATACTCAAGAAGTAGGATCCAAAGTTCGACGATGGGTAGACAGACCTGGTGTGTATGTGTGGGTGGTGGTGGCAGGGGAGTGGGGGAGGGACTGCCCTGCAGCTTTGACTCAGGAACTCTGGGTGAAGGAGCCAGTTTGAGGAGAAGGCAATGTGTTCTGTTCTGAATTGATTGAGTTTGAAGGACTCACTGGGATGTCCAGGTTGAAAGGCACGGAGGAAGATAAAAGTGCAGGCCTGAAACTCAGGGCCGAGGCAGGGGCACTTTACATCATTCAAATGGCATATGAAAGAAGGTTTAATGCTGTGCAAACATGTGGTGATAAACGCAGTACAAATAGTGACCCGTGATTCCTGGTGATGTGGCGCCTGCCTTGAAGATCAAGGTCTACAAGATCAGGAGTGTGGGGTGCTGGGCTGGGGTTTTTGGGGTGAGATGGGCAGAGTCTGGTGGAGGTGGCTGTGGAGAAGAGCAAGCCATTACTCGGTCGCTTGGGGTGGAGGTAAAGGCGGAGGAAAGAGGAGCGGAAGAGAAACAGGGCGTTGCTTGTGGCGGCTCCCCAGTAAACATTGCCTGCTTCCCATCGGGCTCACTTAGGTCCACCCAAGTACGCCCATGTGTTTAGGCACTTGTGCACACACACACTCACACATGCACACACACTTACACACGCACACACAGACACGCATGTGCACACACATGCACACACACGCACACAGACATGTACACACACACACATGCACGCACACGTACACACACACATGCACAGCAAGGGCAGCTTTGAGAAGACCCAGAGATGAGTGACAGCTATCTCTGTCTACCCAACCCCAGTAAGTTTTCTGAAAGAAGAGGACACCCTCCCCTCCCTTCCCCTCCCCTGCCTTACAGTTCAGCCATTTTCTCTCCAACTCCGGCATCTGGCCTCCTAGTTGCCTGGGGAGCAAGTGTACCTCAAGATTAAAACAAAAAACAAAAACCCTCTAACTTTTTTCGAAGGATAGGCCTGTGTGGTCTCCAAATTGGAGGCAAACCCCATCACTTCCATTAGAGCATCTTTTAGCCTCGAGGGTGTTTCAATCCAAATAGCTCCCAGGTTCCCTGTAGCCAGGCTGAGGCTTGGCTGCAGAGATTTTGGCTTCATAGAAGACGTTAGGAGGTAGGGGTCTGGAGGTCCAGTTTCTCCTTTTTTGCACATCAAGGAGAGAATCAGACCTTTTAGGAAGGGGGCTGGTTTTGTCCAAGAGTGAGATTTTCTAAGATTTTTCTTTCTTCTTTTACTCTCCTATTAACCTGGCGGGGATCCCCACCCCAACTTGTTCCCACTTTAGCCTCCTCTTCTGTACTGTTTTGTTTTTTAAGCCTCCGTGCCCAGCTTCCATTATGGAAAGTGCAAACAGCATGTCCAGGGCGTCTTAAAAAGGCAGCTAACAGCTCTCTGGCTGCGGTCCTCTTCGCTTGTTTCCCTGGCAACCAGAGGCAGGGAAAACAGAACCTGTCAGATGGAAAATGTCAGTTACAGCAGATCTGGGAGCGCAGGAAAGACGCGGTGGGATGGAGCGAGGGAGGAAGTGGGAGGGCCGGCAGGGGCTCACCCTCCTGCCCACCTGGGCTGGTGCCCTCCTCCCAGCGAGCCAGGGGATCAGGGAGACTGGCTTCTTGAACGAGAGGAGCTGCTGCCAGAGCAGGGAGCTTCAGAGATGGGGGAGGGGAGGGAACTGCCACCTAGGATTAGCGGGATGGTCTTTGGCAGCCGTCCCGCCCAGCTGATTATCACATTGTTTTAAAGGTCATTGGGCTTCTTGGGGGCCCCAGCAATGCGTTCTAGAAGCCCCTCCAGTCGAACTTAAAGCTCTGGGTCTGGGTAGCAGAAGGGGGAGGGTTGGGGAAGAAAAAGATATCAAACCCCAGCATCCAAAGACCCTGGAACCGTATCGATCCCGACCCCTGCTTGGCATCAATTGATCAATGCCCCTGCTGAAAAGAGGAATTGCCCTTTCAAATGGTCGGGAAAGAGGTTGGGAGGGAGGGTTGATATTAATCAAAGCAGGCCCCTCAGAAGGACGGCAGAGCAGCATGGAGAAGAGGAAACAAAAGAAGGAGGTTTGCTGAACAGCCTCGAATATTACTGCGGGAGAAGTGATCAGTTAACGGGACTGGATGCAATGGGGTGTGGGGTGTGGGGTGGGTGCTCCTGAGAGTAGGGAGGGCGTGTGACAGTGTGTGTGAGTGTGTGTGTGTGTGTGCATGCAGCGTTGGACACGTGCTCTCTACAATCTCCTGCTGTTGTCCTCAGACATTCCAGGAGCTTCCCTAATCTCCTGATTTTTGGGAGAAACTCCGGTCCCCCATCGCAGTGGACCTGAGAGAGTGAAGGGAAGACAGGCTGCTGTCCACAGTCAGCTGAGCCCCTGCTGTGCATTCAGGGTGTCAGATGGTGTTTGCTTAAAATAAAAAAACAACAGCACCAGTGTGTGCGTGTGTATGCACACATGTGTGAACGCGAGTGTGTGTGTATTTATGTGCATGTGCACACGTTTGTGTGTATGTGTGCGTGCATGTGCACACGTGTGTATATGTGTGTGTATGTGTGTGTGCACGTGCACACGTGTGTATATGTGTGTGTGCACATGCACACGTGTGTATATGTGTGTGTGCACATGCACACGTGTGTATATGTGTGTGTGCACATGTTTGTGTGTATGTGTGCGTGTATTTGCACATGTGTGTACATGTGCGTGCATGTGTGTGCATGCGTGCATGTGTGCACACCGGCTTGCATACGGCAAGCTCCAGAGGAGGAGCAGCCAGAACCAGATCTGGGTTCTGTTCATCCTCAGAGGCATGAGTTTAAGCCCCTGAGCATGGGATTTGAGAAGGCGGCAAAGGAGGTAAAGGATGATCACCAAATACAGTGCTGGATTTCCTTGAGGGACACACGGCAGGACACCTTCTGCTGAACACCAGACGTACCGGGACAGTTGAGTGTGGTTCTGCTTCAGGGATTTTTCTAACCCCAGACTGGTCGAATGATTGGCTTTAGGGTGTCTGAAAACGTACTCTCCAGTTTCCTGGTTAGGGGGTGGTGTGTGTTGAGGGACGGGGTCTGGCCCATAAAGCTGCCTTAGTTTACGTGGGTGGGGCTGGGGATGGGTGGAGGGTCCCTGAAATGACATTTTCCTTCTGGAAAAGGAGTGTAGAGGTTCCTTAGGCCCTGGCTGGGTACAGGTTTGAGGGCATCTCTTATCTTTTGGTTTCCAGGGCAACCTCAAAAATATATGGCCACCTTAATACCCACTCCCACTTAAGCGTCCTTCCAAAGGAAACAAACAAAACCTCCAAATAGAAGACAAAAAAACCACAGCAATTCAACAGCAAACCAGATACCACGGACCCCCCACCTCCCCCCGACATCCAGAATTTATTGTTTGCCATGAAGGTTAAAGCTTCAGGAAACCATGGGTCAGAACCCCTCCCTCGCCTCCCATTTTAAGGCCGGGTCCTCTCTCTCCGTCGTTTTCTCTCCTCCCAGTGTTTTCTGGGCGGGAATCATCTCTTTAAATCATCTTTGTAACTGGGCCCTGGGGACTCACCAAGGACCTCACAGTCGTTGGCGTCATCTGGTCAGGAGCTCTGTGCAGCTGAGAAGGGAGTGTGACTCGGTGGCCCTGCCACCGAAGGTGAGTGTCCAGCCCACGCGGTCCTTGAATGTCTCGGAGACAGCGCTGGGCTGGTGACAGTGGTAAATCACCGCTCCACGCGCCTCACTGAAAGACCATATGGACCTTCTTGTCAGGCTGGGACACGCTTAAATTATGACATTTTTCATTTTGATTGACAATTACCTTCCCCTGGAAGTTTGCGAACAGCCCGGCTACAATTACATCTCATACCATAAAGCGAGGGGAATAGAAGGGGAGTCATTATTTTCTGAATATGGTCTCTGGCAGTTGGCTGAGGAGGTAATCTTTATTCCCACCGCTCCTGCGTTTTATTATTTTATTAAGAGTTAACTCTCGATTATCCACATGTGAGCCCAAGAGACAATCGTATTCCCACAGCTGTTAGGCCTTATTATTTTATTGTTATTAGTTCAGGTTTTTCCCCAGGCTCTATGTGGGACATGAAAAAGAGTCCCGATTGCTCACATGTTTCTTAACTGCCCCTTTTGAATTATTTGCAGTAAATGTTTATAATCTCAATACTGCTCCTCCCTTCTCCTGGGGTAGACGATGGGTGTCTATTTTTTATTACAAAATATGCATTACATAAAATGTATCATTTTAGCCATTTGAAAGTGATACTTCAGTAGCATTTAGTACATTTACAGTGCTGTGCAACTGCCATTCCTAATTCCAAAACATTTTCATCACCCCAAAGGGAAACCTGTGCCCATTAAGCAATTATACCTCATTTCTTTTTCCCACCGCCCCTGCCACCCTGCCCCACCTCCGCAGCCCTAGGCAGCCACCAATCTGCTTTCTGTCTGTGGATTTGCCTATTCTGGACGTTTCATATGAATGGAATCGGCAGTAGGACGCCTTTTGTGTCTGGTTTCTTTCACTGAGCATTACGTTTTCAGAATTTACCCATGCTCCCATGTTACAGCATGTATCAGTATTTCATTCCTTTTTTTTTTTTTTTTTTTTTTTTTTTTTTTTTGAGATGGAGTCTCACTGTGTCGCCCAGGCTGGAGTCTAAACCTCCGGAGTAGCTCGGATCACAGGTACGCGTCACCACGCCCAGCTAACTTTTGTAGTTTTAACAGAGACGGGGTTTCACCATGTTGGCCAGGCTGGTCTCGAACTCCTGACCTCAAGTGATCCACCCGCCTGGGCCTCCCAAAGTGCTGGGATTACAGGCGTGGCCACTGCGCTGGGCCACTTTATGACTTTTTATGGCTGCAATCGCGTTTGCTCGTATTATGACTACACCACATTTTGTTTGTCCATCCATCAGTTGATGGCCATTTGGGTTGTTTGGTGCTGCTACACACATCTGTGGACAAGTTTTTGTTTGAACCCCTGTCTTCATTTTGGGAGGTATATTTCTTTTTTGCTTGTTTGTTATTTTATTTATTTTTTTGGTACGGAGTCTCACTCTGTCCCCCAGGCTGGAGTGCAGTGGCTTGATCTTGGCTCACTGCAACCTGCGCCTCCCCAGGTTCAAGCGATTTTCCTGCCTTAGCCTCCCAAGTAGCTGGGATTACAGGCACCTGACACCACACCTGGCTAATTTTTGTATTTTTAGTAGAGACGGGGGTTTCACCATCTTGCCCAGGCTGGTCTTGAACTCCTGACCTCGTGATCCACCTGCCTCGGCCTCCCAAAGTGCTGGGATTACAGGCATGAGCCACCGCGCCCAGCCTTTGAGGGGTATAGTTCTAGGAGTGAAATTGCCAGGTCTTATCGCAAGTCTATGTTTAACTTATTGGGGAAGAACCAAACGATTTTCCAGTTTACAGTCTGGTTGGCTACACGACTTCCCATTCCTACCGGCAGCGTGTGAAGAATCCAACCTCTCCCGTCGCCAGCACGTGCCAGCTCTTCGCTCAGTCAACACTTCAGATCTTTGCAGGGAGATCACAGGATTTGCAACGTCAGCCTCCGTCCCCTTCCTCTATTTTGCCCAAGGCGCTGGTTGGAGCCTTCCCCTGTGTGGCTCTCCACGGGGTCAGGTGATGAAGTGAGAACATGTTCACAGCAGGAATGTTGCTAATCCCTCTAACCCGGGACCTGGGGTCCTGTGCGGAACCCACGGACGTTGGCTCAACTGGGAGAGTTGCCAGGCAGGAGGCCTTTTGACAGTCATAAGGGTTTGGGCTTTGGCGTTGTAGTCCCCTGTTGGCCATTATGAGCTTCATGGCCTTGGCCAAGTCGCCGCTGACCTTTCCTCTCCTCTCTATGAAATGGTGTAGCTGACCCTCTAGTACCCCCACCCCCATGCCTCATGTCCCACTGATCTTCACCGCTGTTATTTAGAATACCTGAGACTCACTCCCTGAGGCAGGATCCCAGCAGGTGGAGGTGCAGGAGACAGTACTGATGAGTTAGTACCTGGGAGCAACTCTCAGCCAGGCGGGCGCAGGTCATGGGGGCACCACCGCAGCTTGTGCCGTCTGCCAGAGCTCCCCAGCAGGATGGAGTGCCTGGTGATCGTGGTGATAATTGTATGAATAAGGCATTTGTATTGGTTGCCTTCCTGTCCTCATCGCCTGTCCCCACTCCTGGATTCCTCTCCCAATTCAATGACTTGCACTCCTTGTCTCCAAGTCGCCTTCTGGGGAGCCCAGCTATGGGTTGCACGGATGGGAAAATCCACCCAAATGGACTCCATGGCTGGGAAGTGAGTGAACCCTTGATGGATAGCCACGGTCCTTGTCACTGTCAGAGTGGATTGTGGCAAAGTTCGCGGTTATCAGTCTGAGGGGCCCATCTCCCCACAAGGAGAAGTGAGCTAGAAGCAAGCGCAGAGGCAGCTTCATTTTAGGACAGTTTCCTTATTCTATCAACAGCTCGGCATCAGATAGAAGCCTGGGGCATTTATCTGTTGAGCGTGGGGCGCAGCTTGGACAGTGGTTTGCTTTCCTCTCTGAGGTGCACTTTTCCAAGGCCAAATCGCAGATAAGCAGGCTTCCCCTTGGAGTACCCCTGTTGAGGCGGGGTAGGGAGGGCCACGGTGCGATGGTGCTGGTCTGGAAGCACACATTGGCTGTAGATAGTTCACACAGTGCATGCTCAGTGGAATAGCCAGAGGTGTTGTGTTTGTTGAGTCACCGCCCTCTCCCACCACAGGGTCAACCACAAGGGGAGGAAGGCGAGGCAGGGGAAGGAATGGAACCTGATGTTGTCGGTGAACCAGAGCCTGGACAGAGCGTGGGGGGCTCAGTGGAGTCCACAGAAGCCCCTTCCCAGAATAAGGAGGCTGCTGGCCGGAGCTGAGTGCAGGGAGGGAGGCATCTTATCAGCTCCCGGACCACACTCGCCGTCCTTCCCTCTGGAGGCACCGCCCATTTTCTGTGTGCCAGTAGCAGCATCTTTGAGACCAGAATTAAAATGCCTGTGTCCTTTAAAGGTGGGATATTTTTATTTTATTTTATTTTATTTTTTGAGATGGAGTCTCGTTCTGTCACCTGGGCTGGGGTGCTGTGGCACGATCTTGGCTCACTGCAAGCTCTGCTTCCCGGGCTCAAGTGATTCTCCTGCCTCAGCCTCCCGAGTAGCTGGGACTATAGGCGTGGACCACTACACCTAGCTAAGTTTTGTATTTTTAGTAGAGATGGGGTTTCACCATGTTGGTTAACGTGGTCTCAAACTCCTGACCTCAAGTGATCCGCCTGCCTCGGCCTCCCAAGGCGGGAGCCACTGCTCCAGGCCCAAAGGTGGGATATTTTAAACTTGGGCTAGTTTACCATTGACTCAAGAAAGAAGTTAGGTAATCAAAGCAGAGCGGTAAATGGTTCTCTCTCTACCCAATTTTAATTTTCAGTACCGGCTTTCAGGAGTGAGGAGGGCTCAAAAGGACAGGGGGAGGAGGTGGAAAAAGAATGGAGGGGCAGAGTCAAGGAATTGATCGACGGAATCAAATGACCTTCCGTCCCTGAGCTCCCCCTCTTTGGCACCAGCTGGCAGGAGCTCAAGACTGTTCACCAGTTATCCCAGGGCAAAATGAAAGAGGATTGAGTTTCTGCTACAACCTACTCTGTCCCCCCACCTACTAAATCCATATGTGTTGAAGAGCCTCGGCCCCCTGCCTCCCAGACCTCCATCTTCTCATGGTAGCTGCGTTTGCCTCATCCCCAGTGAGACGGACACCCTGGGTCCCATCAGGACCCTCCCTCTGGTCCTCCAGCTGGCCCCTGCCCCGGCCCTAGCCCCTGCTCAGACTGGGTCAGGACCCATTGCTTGGCCTGGCCCATTTGCTGGTCATGTCCACTCATCACTTGCTGGCCCCTTGTTCTCTGTGGATGAGTTTCCCCATCCCCAGCTGTCCCCAGCTGCCCCCAGCAGCATGGGTGTGGAGTGTTTGCCAGGGCTGGGGCTAGCAATGGAAACCTCTCCTCTCCTCCCAGAATCCAAGGAGGAGGACCAAGATGCAGGCTGGGTCAGAAAGCGGGCAATGGATGACTCAGGCCTTGGCAGTCAGGGCAAGTGGGTGGAAAAATGCCTAGTTTTGCCCATCCTGAGTGCTTCTGGTTCTTTCCAGTTTCTGTGTGCCAAGTTGCACTGCCAGGGCACTTCAGAACCAAAGAATGAAGGGTTCAGGCTCACTGGGCTCCTGTCCCTCGACCCTCCAGGGTGTCCAGAGCTGCAGCGGTCCTGGGTGTATGCAGCTGCCTCGACCCTCCAGGGTGTCCAGAGCTGCGGCGGTCCTGGGTGTATGCAGCTGCCTCTCCTGGGTCAGGGCGGCTTCCACCAGTCTCCCTTGCTGCCTGGGAATATGATGTTCAGGGCCACAGGGCTGAATTCTCCCTGAGTTCTTTATGTAAATACCCGCTTCAGGGCCGACACCTAGTCCATCATAGCGACCCATCAAATGAACCAGCCGAGCCCATAAATTATTGCAAAAACCATTCCAAACAATAAAGGCAATTTTACTTACTGAACCATTAAATGTACGTACTTAAATTAGACCCAACAAGACATCGTGTGGGGATGTCTCAGGGCCAGGCAAACAATGAGTTTCGAGGAAGGGCTATCTTGTGTTTTCTCCACCTCTCACATGAAATTAATGAGGTGCTTCAATTTAATCATCATTACAATCATATCTTTATTTAGTTACTTAGCTGGGTTTGACCTGCTGCCTCGGGCAGCCTGGATGTCACCTCTCTGCCCTGGGCTGTCCTGACAGCCAGTGAGAGGTCAGCAGGAGGCCAGTGCGCAGATGCCAGGCTGCTCCGGCCCAGCGAGGCAGGCTTGGCGGATGTGGCTTCTGCCTCTGGGATCTACTGAGGCCAGTCTTCGGTGTTCTCTGACCTGGAGATCAGAGTCCATATCTGGGAGACACACAATGGCAGCTCTTCCTTGCCCACCACGTTGACTCGGACGCCCGGTCTGGCCAGTTACATCTTTTAAATATTTCTTGGATCTTTGTCTCTTTTCTCTTCCTAATACCAACGTCCTAGTTCAGGTTCCAAACTTTGTGCCTTTGGTGTTAATCCTCCTTCATGCCCTGATGCCAGAGCCATTTCTGGAAAATCTAAATCGAAGCCGCTCACCCAGCTCAGAGCCCTTTGGTGGCACCTGTTGCCTGTTGGAGGGAGATGGAATCCTGAGTATGCCATTCAAGGCTCCTTCTGACCTTCCCCAGACCCCAGTGACTCTCCCTGCCTTGTCTCCTGCCACTCCCTGCCTTAACCTGTGTAGTCCACAGGCTGCTCGCAGTTGACCCTCCCACATTCATCAGCTCTCACTTCTACCATCTCCTGCCTCTGTGCCCCTCCCACTTCTCTTCTCCTGTGTACCTACAATTTGTCCTTTAAAACACCCAAGGCATCAGTTTCTCCATGTCCACCGTGTACATTTTCAAATCCTTAGGTTGGGCTAAATGCCCTCGGGAATCCCAGGGCCCCCTTTGGTCCCTCGTGATGGGTTTGGGATGGTCACTTCACAACTGCTGGTCCAGGGGTGACACCTTTGCTGTGAACCCTCAGCACCTAACGTGAGTCAGGCACACAGGGACTCTGCCACACCGTCTGACACTGCCCGGCGGGGATGCTCTTCCTCTTCCTGTGTCTGCGATGGGTGCAGAACAGCTCTGACGGAGAGATCCTCCCGTGGTCGCTGGGGGGATTGGTGAGGGCTGCAGGGGGGACCAGCGCTTCCCACATCCTTCCTCAGACAGTGGTGGAAATTGGGTTATACTTGCATGTGGCTTGGAGGCCACCCAGAAGGTATCAGGACATCCCTGGGGTCAGCAGTGGCAGCCCCTGGGTGCAGATTGAAGAAGTCGCCCAGGACAGAGCCAAACATCAAACTGTGGGGGAGGGGAGATTACCGCACCGTCTGGGTGGCCACCGCTGGTTGTCTGTGCTCACTACCACTGCCTGCTCCCTATGCCCGTTCCCATCCAAAGGGGGACTCGGGACACCTCTTGCTCCCTCTGCCTGTCTCCAAAAGCATCACTAAGTGTTGATTAATAAAGTGCAATGTCTTGGCTTTGCTTGCCCCAGTATCAGGCCTGGAAAACACAAACAGACCCTGAAAGGTGCCAGTGGCACAGGTGCTTGTGTGAGCACTCCCTCCCCTCAATGGGGTTGGGAGCACCCTGTCCCCAGGGCATGGAAGGGCCTTCTCTTCTGTCCTCCCAACCACTTCCCCACTCCCAGGGTGGGTCTCTGCATGAGTGTGTGGCCTGAGCTTCTGACAGAGGTAAGATGCAAGCTACATCAGCAATTTTAAACTTTCTAGTGGCCACACGAAATAAGCCAAAAAGAAAAGGTAAAGTTGAGTTTAATAGTACATATGATCTAACCCAGTATCTCCAAAACATTATCACTTCAACATCTAATCAGTGTGAAAATTATGAATGAGGTAGTTTGTGTTTTTTATATCAAGCTTTTGAAATCCCGTGTGCGTTTTGCACACCCAGTGCCTCTCGACACAGACCAGACTCATGTCTTGTGCTTGGGATCCACAGCCGTCTCTGACGGGGGCTGTGCAGGTATTAACTGGAAAATGCCCTTTTGGAAGTGAAAATCCTGAATTCTATCCCTTCCCTCCAATCAGGCTGGTGCCCAGCATCAGCCATTCTCCTACTGAGCAATACCCAGCTCTGCGGCCAGGAGAGGGAGAGAGAGGGGCGGCATAGCCTCCAGCATCTCAGATGCAGTTCGTGGGCACTAAACATGCAGGCTCAGCACAGGCATCAAAAATGAGTTATTTATCAGCTCCAAGGACACAAAGACACCTTAAAATAAGGAGCCTGTGGCCACTCCTGTGAGGGTACTGAGAAGCCAGGCTCTTTTCCAGGAGTCCCCTGGGGGCACCCAGCCCAGGAAGCCGTTGGCGGTGCAGATCCTAATGAAGTCAAGGTTCACACACAGCCCTTGGCCGGCTGGAAATCTAACGTGCGGCTCTAGGATTTTCCAGGCGGCCCCTACAGTCACTCACATGCAGCATGATTAATGGCTGGATACCCCAGCGTGAAAACCATTTAAAAAATGGCATTTTTGTCACGGACAGTGTTCCACATATCGTAAAGGTCATACGTGCTAAGAGCATTATCCGTATTTCTTGGGCAAACATGCTTAACCTTGTAGAGCACATTCCCCGGCAGATCAGCGATCCGTCTCCGCACTTCAGAGGGTCCGATGGCTCAGGTTCTTTGCCAAAAGGGATGAAAGACGGCGGCAATGGCACCATGCAGGGGTTTCAGACAATGCTGTGAATTGGCTGCCGGCCTCTCACGGCGTCGGGGGGCAGAGGGCATGAGGCCCCACAGCCTGTGAAAGGCTGCCCGGATAAGAGACTTCTTCTGAACATCCGCGTGGCTCTCGGTGGCTCTCGCCAGCTTTGATTTCCTCCGGAGGGCTTTGGGGCGGGGCTCCCCCATCAGGCTGGGGTCGGGAGGGAGGAAGAGCGCTCATCTCAAGCCCCGGCGGCCCAGGCTGGTGCCTGGCCTCTGAAACATGTAGGTTGCCAGGGAATTCTGAAGCAGCTTTTGCCTGCCTGATAAAGACAGGTCAAATGAAAACCGTGGATGTGAGGATAACCAAGGGTAGATGACTGCAGCTGGTCTACCTGTCCCGCGTGGAAGCCTGTACTTTGGAATGCCTTGCTTTGGAGGCTGGGGCAAATGTCTCCAAAATAAGGTCACCCCAGGTCTTGGCAACTCACAGCATGAATGAGTGGCCACGGACCTGGGAGAATGACCTCACGCTCACGGAGACCTGGGTAAGGAGCTCCAGGCTTCTACCTGGCAGGCCCCGCACCGTGGGCCGTGAGAATGGGGGGGGGGCTTTGTTCATGATCTCAGTGTCATCCTCCCCACTCCCCACCCCAGGGCCACTTATCCCCCCGACATCGTGGCTGCCCACGCGTGGTGTCAGGACTTCTTCCACAGCCTCCTTACCGGTCCCCTGCCTCCTGGCTTGTGGCCTCCTGTCTCTTCTCCACCTTATCACCAGTGTCTGAAACCCAAATCCAATGACAGGTCCCTCTGTGCTTTCTTTTTCTTTTCTTTTTTTTTTTTTTTTTTGAGACAGAGTCTTGCACTGTCACCCAGGCTGGAGTGCAGTGGCGTGATCTCGGCTCACTGCAACTTCTGCATCCTGGGTTCAAGCAATTCTCCTGTCTAAGCTTCCCGAGTAGCTGGGATTACAGGTGCCTACCACCACACCCAGCTAATTGTTTGTATTTTTAGTAGAGATGGGTTTTTACCATGTTGGCCAGACTGGTCTCAAACTCCTGGCCTCAGGTGATCCGCCCGCCTTGGCATCCCAAAGTGCTAGGATTACAGGCGTGAGCCACTGCACCCGGCGTGTGCTTTCAATCCTAGCGAAAAACCATATCCCCTTCACCCAGGATGAAGTCCACACACTGAATGTAGCTTTCAGGCCATGGCATGCTGGTGAGTGTTAGACTGCCAGCTTCCTGAGAAACAAATGTGTACGTATGCATTTTACTGATATACAGGGTGAGTGGCACCAATTTACAAGTAATAATAAGATATATAATATTCTTTAATGTAAATTGCATATAGCCAGTTACACAGAATGCTTTCACTGGTTTTTGCCGAACTCTTGTGGCTGTAGCCAACCCGTGGCTGCAATTCAAGTGTAATTTGACTATCTTTTTTGTGGTATTCACCATGTAAGGGCAGTGAGCCTGTTTTAGTTGAATCTGTATTATTAACATTTTCTCCATCACCTTCATAAGTCTAGACAATCAACAAAACTATACAAATGAAGCCCTGATTTGTATAGTTTACCAATGTCTGTGTTGTAGATACTCCTATTGCAGCCAATTCCTTCCTTCCTTCCTTCCTTCCTTCCTTCCTTCCTTCCTTCCTTCCTTCCTTCCTTCCTTCCTTTCCTCCCTTCCTCCTTCCCTCCCTCCCTCCCTCCCTCTCTCTCTCTCTCTCTCTCTCTCTTTCTTTCTTTCTTTCTTTCTTTCTTTCTTTCTTTCTTTCTTTCTCTCTCTCTCTCTCTCTCTCTCTCTCTCTCTCTCTCTCTCTTTCTTTCTTTCTTTCTTTCTTTCTTTCTTTCTTAGACAGAGTCTCCCTCTGTTGCCCAGGCTGGAGTGTAGTGGCACAATCTTGGCTTACTGCAACCTCTGCCTCCCAGGTTCAAGCGATTCTCCTGCCTCAGCCTCCCGAGTAGCTGGGATTACAGGTGCTCACCACCACGCTGGCTACTTTTTTGTATTTTTAGTAGAGATGGGGTTTCACCATGTTTGCCAGGATGGTCTCGATCTCCTGACCTCGTGATCCACTCACTTTGGCCTCCCAAAGTGCTGGGATAACAGGCATGAGCCACTGTGTCCAGTCATATTGCAGCCAATTTCAAACCAATGACATGACATCTCTGAACCCATGGTGGGAAAGAGATACAGCCCACAATTTATAATAGTTCCACCATGTGAATACAAGAAATATCACTCGCCTCAAGAATACAGCTAATAACCAAATAGAGCAAAATCATTAGGAGGAAAGGAGTTTGGGGTTTTTATTACCATTGTTTCAAGTAAAATTTATTTGATCGTAAGTTGATATAAATTAATGTTTTAAATGGCCCAGTTTAATAGCCAGTTCATCACATTTCTGGAAATTGATAATGAGATCTCTTGGGCAGGTGGGAGCTGGCTCCAGCACACCATGGCCTCGGCGCCTGTAGGCTGCCTGTGCCCACCCACACCTTCGCCTGAGCCTGCCCGCTCCTTGCTCTGGCTGGCCTGAGTTTCCTTGAACTCTCCTTGCCTTTGAAGCCTTTGTACATCCTGTTTCCTATGCCCGGAACTCTCCTCCCCTCATCTCCTTTGCCCAGACACCTGTCTCCTCTTTCCTCCCCTTCCCTTCCTTTCTCTTTTCACTGCTGGAGGCTTCCTTCCAGCCTAGAGCCTGCAGTTTAAATGACTCACATTGTTTTACCTCCAGTTGCAGCAAGCACCATGGCCTGGTATTTGTGCTTCTCTACATTTACCACCTGATTGCTACCACCTTCATGGAGCAGGTAAGGTGCTGGCCAGGTGGAGACAAAGGGATCAGCAGAGTGGGCTGGGAGCCTCCCCACTCTGGCCCCATGAGGCTTGCCCTGAGGTGCCACCCTGCACAGCAAGGACTGGAGAGCAGGTTGGACAAGAAATGGCATTGGAATGGCCCTGGGGCTCCTGCAGCTTTTTCCATGTCAGGAACTTGGCTTAGAGGAGAGTAACTGAGAGGCCAACAGATTAGGAAAAAGGCACTATGACGAAGCCCCCGGAAACTAGGGTTTCCACTTCCTCCTTCTAGATTGGAAAAGCATCACAGTGTTTGGAAGGAGCAAATGCAGGGATGGAAACAGAAATGCTTCCTGATGAGAAAGTGCAGAGCACACTTCATTATTGCGGTGAGAGAAAGGAGGTAGGAGACTGACGGCCTCCTTCCTTCATTAGTTCAGCACACCCTGAGTTCCTCTGCTGGGCACTGAGAAGGACACCAGTGTGGACCGGCTGTGCTTCCCAACTGAAGGACCATCGGCCCTCTCTTCCCACGTCTCCAGGGAAGGGAGATGGGAGAAATCAACGTGGAATGTGAAGGACGCAGGAAAACTGCATTTTCAGTTCCAACTTTTGCTTTGGAAGTTAATTATGTGGACCAGGCGCGGTGGCTCACACCTGTAACCTCAGCACTTTGGGAAGCTGAGGCTGGTGGATCACCTGAGGTCAGCAGTTCGAGACCAGCCTGACCAATATGGTGACACCCCATCTCTACCAAAAATACAAAAATTAGCCAGGTGCAGTGGCATGCTACTGTAGTCCCAGCTACTTGGGAGGCTGAGACAGGAGAATGGCTTGAACCCGGCAGGTGGAGGTTGCAGTGAGCCGAGATTGAGCCACTGCACTCTCAAAAAAAAAAAAAAAGAAAGAAAAGGAAGTTAATTGTGTGAATTAGCCTCTGTCAACTCCATTTTCCAGATTGAAATGCTGAGTGTGGCCTCACCTCCCTGAAGGCCCAGGTGAGACGAGGCCTGCCTGGGAATCGGGAGGATGTGTCCAGGGAAGGGGCTACCCGAGCAAAGGAGGCGAAAGAGCTCCTGAAAGATTCACCGCGGTGTTCACGGGCTCTGCAGAGGGAAGAAGGTGCCCAATGGTCTTGCTTCCACTGGGCACCAGGTAAGATCAGCTCAAGCAGAAGCACAGGGAAGTAGACCAGGAAGGAAGGAAGATTTTTGTTTGTTGTGGTTATTGTTGTTTTCTTAAGACAGGGTCTTACTCTGTTGCCCAGGCTGGAGTGCAGTGGCACGATCATAGCTCACTGCAGCCTTGAACGCCTGGGCTCAAGCAATCCTCCCACTTCAACCCCTTGGGACTACAGGTGCATGCACCACCGTGCCCAGCTATTCTTTTTTTTAAATGTTTCAATAGAGATGTGGTCATGTTATGTTGCCCAGGTTGGAAGGAAGGTTTTATAGCAAAGCCTCAGTGTGGGAGCTTGAGAGAAGCCGCGACCTCTCAGGCTGCCTTTACAAAGGAGAAGAGAACAGTTCCTCCTTTTCAGCCTGGGGCACCCGTTTCCGAGGCAGAGATGGGTGCTCAGCTCATGACATAGTCTCTTATTTGGGGTCCCATGCCTTGTGTCATCTGTGAATGGTCACGACAGGGCTGTTTCCACCTGGATAGCTGGGTATCAACAAGGGTGCAAATCTGAACAGAAGACACAGGTTGGGCACAGAAGGCTGTGACCCACACCAATGAGTCATGTGAGTGGGACCTCTGCCCAGCTGGCCTCGACCATCCCATCCCATCGACGCAGAGCTCCCCCAGCCTCCTCCCCACATTCACATAGTCATTCTGGACATCTCCTCCCTCTCCCTCTGTCTTCTGCCTGACATGCAGGCAGTCAGGATTTCTCTCCCAGGGAGTCCAGCATCCGTCATTTCCCATTTGGATCCACGCCCACTCTCTTGGCCTGGGGGGTAGGAGACCGTCCACCTGACCTGGATGGGACAGTGGCATCCTCTCCAGCTGCCGACCCCGACCATGCCTCTTCCAAGCAGTCTTCTCTCCTTTCCCAACTCCCTCTTTTTTTTTTTTTTTTTTGAGACGTAGTCTCACTGTGAGCCTGGAGTGCAGTGGCACGATCTCAGCTCACTGCAACCTCCGCCTCCCGGGTTCAAGCGATTCTCCTGCCTCAGCCTCCAGAGTAGCTGGGACTACAGGCGTGCACCACCGCACCCAGCTAATTTTTGTATTTTTAGTAGAGACGGGGTTTCACCATGTTTGCCAGGCTTGTCTTGAACTGACCTCAAGGGATCCATCCGCCTCAGCCTCCCAAAGTGCTGGGACTACAGACATGAGTCATCACACAAGGACCCCGATTCCCTGTTGCTTGATCCATGGCCCAGCCCCTGAAACCTGCTACGACCTTTAGCCACCAGCTTCCTCAGCCCCATCTCCTGTGGCTCCTTCCTGCACTCTTCTGCCACTCTGCTGCCGGCCCCCGAGCAGCCACTCCTGTTGCTTGCCTTCGTGGCTTTGTCCTACGGTGCCTACGTAAGCGCTCTTCGGACCTACGTCCACCCGCTATGACCAACTTCTTTACATCCTCAAACCCAGCTCTGCGTCACCTGGTTCAGGAAGTCTCTGATGACCCATCCACCCCAGGACGAGAGAGGCCCTCTCGCTTCCGTGTGCCCTTTGAGCCAGGCACAGGCTTCACCACCTAGAAGGCATCCAATACCTCATGGATGTGACATTCTTGGCGATGGGTGCTGTCTTGTTCTGATCTCTGCACTGCACCACCTGGCCCAGCACACAGAAGGCAGCATGAAATGCACGTTAAACAAACCCAACCAGGTGCAGAGACCTTGCCTTTCTCACCTTTGCACCTTCTGAACAAAGCAGCAGGTCCAGTCGCTGACATTTGCTGAATGAATGGACGCTGGATGCAGGAAGACCTGGGCGAGGAGTGTATGAACGGGCGTGTGTGTGTGTGTGTGTGTGTGTGGATGCAGGGAAGGGCGGGAGGCAGGCTGCTGCGGTCAGCACAGGAGTGGCGTAGGCAGGGGAGTGCTTGCTTGCTTGCAAACACACACGTCACGCTCGGGGCGAGCATCCCTCCTAATGGCCTTATTTTGGCTTCTCTAAATTGATTCCTGATGTGCTCAAGTGTGGCCCTGGCATCTTTGGGGGTTGAAAATTCCGGATGCTGCAGTAATTGTTCTTGCTAATTACCAGGAAGCATCAAATAAGAGGAGTTTTTTTTTTTCTCTTCCTGGCTGGATTTTGTTATGCTAATTAGACTTGTGTAAACTGTTGCTCTTGAACCTGGAGAGTTAGAAAAACATTTGCATTAATACCTGGGAAGCTGCCGCAGAAGCCAGTTATTATTTTAATGATGGTCATTGAAGAGTGCTCCTGTTTAGGGGCTGAGTTCAGGTGTGTGCATGTGTGTGTGTGAGTGAGCATGCATGTGAGTGTGCCTGGGTGTGAGCATGCATACGTGCGTGTGTGTGGTGTTCTAATGGCCTGTCCTGTGCTATGACACTTACATGTTTGGTGAGACGGCAGGTCTCATCGCCTCTGCAGCAGAGACCCTCATTCATCTCTCATCCCCTCCTGGGCAGCCAGGAGCTAAGATACGAAGGCAAGAGGGGTAATGAGCTTTTAAATTCTGGTCTTCACTTTTCACGTCAATACCAATGTTAATTAAACACCAACCACCCAGATTTCCAGTTTGGAAGGCAAGGAGGGAAGCCGCCTCTCTCTGGAGTTCTCAGGGACTAATGGAGGCTCCCCTGGCCTAGTCTTCCGGCCACCTGGCTCAGTCCCTGCCCTTCCCTCTTCAAAACTGCAGGTGCTTCCCACAACTTCCTGGCCACCTTCAGCCCACAGTGGTTCCCTGTGTGAAGGGAGATGTGGGTGGAAACACTTCTTGAAAGACATCGACAGCAAGGGGAGTGGGTAGGGTCCTGGTGCTTTTTGCACAGACCCTTGAGGGAACTGTGAAAGGAAAATAAATCTTGGGGCCCCCAAATCACTAAGCTAAATGGAAAGTCAGGCTGGGAACTGCTTGGGGCAAACCTGCTTCCCATTCTGTTCAAAGTCCCCCCTCTGCTCTCTGAGATACATACGTATCTGATTGCCTCCTCTGGAGAGGCTCATCACAAACTCAAAAGAATGCTACCATTTGTCTTCTGTCTACCTATGACCGGAAGCCCTCTCCCTGCTTCGAGTTGCCCCGCCTTTCCGGGACAGAACCAGTGTTCATCTGACATACATTGATTGATGTCTCATGTCTCCCTAAAACGTTTAAAACCAAGCTGTGCCCTGACCATCTTGACCACATGTCGTCAGGACCTCCTGAGGCTGTGTCATGGGTGTGCATCGTCAACCTCGGCAAAATAAACTTCCTAAATGAACGGAGACCAGTCTCAGATATTTTGGGTTCACAGAACCACAGGCCACCCATAGGCTGCCTGGCCCTGTGCTGCCCTCCTTCACCAGCTGGGCCTTCAGCTGATGAGAGGAGTGTGAGGGCCAGGGTAGCTTCACCTGCCGGCAGCCTTGCTCGGCCAGCTCCTCTCCCCCTGCCCAGGGACAGGTCCTCGAGTCCCCGGCACAGTGACTCTCACTCTGGCTAAATACCCCCCTTCCTCCCTCCCCTTGACACCCCCACCTGCACCCCACACGCCCAGCGGCAGCTTCTGTTGCAGAGAGCCCGGCGAAGGGATCTCACGGAAGCTCCAGGAGCCTGAGAGCCTTAGGAGGCCCTGGGTGTCAGCGCTGCCTGATTTTCTCATTTCATCTCTTACAAGCTTTCAGGACGCTAACATGATTAAGTTATTCACACAATTTATTAGCATCATGTTGGAAATCCAGTAGTATATTATACTGTCTGAGTAATCCAATTAGCAAAATGTATTTATTTAACAGGAATATCAGCCGCATGAGATCCCACACCATGTCCCTGACCAGCCTTCTCCACTTTTGACGCATGCCCCCCATGGAAAGGATCTTCTGTGCATGCAGGAGACGATGAGGGAGGGTGAGACGGCCCAGGACCCACGGCGTGGGGGTGGGGAGGCAGTGGTGTGGGCGGCCGGGCCACCCCCTGGAGCTGGGATCAGGTGAGCCTCGCTGAGTTGCGGGTGTTCGGTTTGAGGCAGAATGTTCCCGTGGGAAGGGTGAGTCCACACAGCACCAGGTTGAATTCTGACTTTGTCCTGGCTTCTCGCTCTGTGAATCCTGGGCAGGCTCTTGAAAGTTTCTGCACCCAGTTTCCTTATTATGTGTGAAATGGAGACAGAACCCCCTCCTTGCAAGCCAGGCCAGTTCCAAGGATGGGGGGCGGATGTGACTTTTCTCTGCCCGTCTGGTCCCACTGGCTCCGAGGACCAGTGCCTGCTCTGGTCTTACCTCCTCCTGGGAGCCTTCCGGGTGATGTCACACCCTCCCCTTCCTTTTCCGCATCCTCAGATGGAGAGTGTGTGCCCTGCAGGAGGGGCCCACCCCAGCCTGCCCTGAGACGGGACAGGGACTTCCTTAGGACCTGGTGCCACCCCCACGCCACCCCAGGCATGGAAATAAAAGAAAATCTTGAATTTCTTTCCAGGAAATTCCAGGCACTCCACTAGGCTTAAGGAGTCAATGAGCGATGGGATAAGCAAGAAGTTGCTTTTCAGAAACCTGGACCCCACCAGGGAGAAAAGGCTACTTCTGGCAAGTGGACCTCAGATATGGGGGAACCAAGGACTGCGCTCCGATGGCTGTTCTGGATCAGAATTTCTTCCTAGGGGGCCTGGAGAGACACACCCACGGCCACGCCTTCACATTCCTTCCTGCTGACCCCAAGTTTTTAGACAAAGCTTTGCTTCCTTAACCAATCACAAATCAAAGGATCTTTGAATCAAACTTACGATCTATAAACCCTTCAAGATAAGCCCTTCAAGATATCCCACCTTTTGAGGCCAAACCAGTGTATAATGCTCATCTCCTGATTAATGATTTTGCCTGTAACTTTTGCTTTCCTGAAATACACTCCCGCCTTTAAAAACCCTTGCTTGTGGCCAGGTGTGTTGGCCCATGCCTGTAATCCCAGCACTCTGGGAAGCTGAGGTGGGCAGATCACCTGAGGTCAGGAGTTTGATATCAGCCTGGCCAACAAGGCCAAACCCCAGCTCTATAAAAAAATACAAAAATGAGCCGGGCATGGTGATGCATGCCTGTAGTCTGAGCTCCTTGGGAGGCTGAGGCAGGAGAATCATTTGAACCCAGGAGGCAGAAGTTGCAGTGAGCCGTGATATCACCACTGAACTCCAGCCTGGGTGACAGAGTGAGACCGACAACAAGAAAAGAAACCAGCAAAGAGAAAAAACAAAACCGTTGCTCATGAGCCATTGAGGATGTTGGGTCTGAAGTGTGAGCTGCCTGATTCTCCTTGCTTGGCTCCCAGCAAATAAATGCCCTCCTTTCTCCTGCGGCAACCCTCGGTGTGGGGATTCGGCTTTACCAACCTGGGCGAGTGGAGCCAGGTTTGTTCTGGTAACAGGCCTACCTAACTGTTCCTAGCGCCTCCGTCTGCTTGGAGAGGATGCGTGGGCTCTGGATGGGCTCCCGTCCTTGGCATAGCGCCGGGTGCTCAGAGCAAAGAGCAGCCAAAAGGATCCCACACCTCTGCTGTTCAGTGCAAGGGCGATGGCAGTGTAAACAAGAGCAGTGCCCTGACACCTGAGGAACTGAATGAGGATGCTTGGCTCCTCGTGGGTGGCTGGGAAATCACCTCGTTGAGAAGGTGTGGAGAGGCGGAAGACAGTGCATTCTCGCTTCTAACCAGCTGCCTCTCGAGAGGCACCACCGCCGTGGCAGCACCGTCAAGACCTCCCTTGTCATGGTCACCAGCATCCGTCCAGGCACCCAGAGACCCCTGATGAAGGCAGGTGTGGTGGGGGCTGGGAGTGTCCGTCACTGCCTCATCCTGCCCGCCCACCCCCAAATTGAGTGCCAGGGTGCTTCCCGTCCTGATTTCAGTCATCACAGTGGTGGTCCTGCCAGGTGGGCACCCTCAGCCATTTTCTCTGGACCATCACCAGCAAGGCTGTGGCTGCAGGAACCTGGGCCTGCCTAGGCTGGGGAGTCCCCTACCCAACTTCCAGCCAATCCCCAGCCACCACGTCCAGGAAGCATTAGGTTCTCTTTCCAACTCCTTGTACTTGATTCTTTCATTTGCTCTGTGGGCAGGGAGCAAGACCCCTGTTTCCTACTCTCGAAATTCTTAGCAAGAATGACTGCTATCCGGAAGGACTCTTTTTTTTTTTTTTTCTGAGACGGAATCTCCTTCCGTTGCCCAGGCTGGAGTGCAATGGCACGATCTTGGCTCACTGTAACCTCCGCCTCCCTGGTTCAAGCGATTCTCCTGCCTCAGCCGCCCGAGTAGTTGGGATTACAGGCGCCCGTTATCATGCCTGGCTAATTTTTGTATTTTTGTGGAGATGGGGTTTCAACATGTTGGCCACGCTGATCTTGAACTCCTGTCCTCAGGTGATCCTCCCGCCTTGGTCTCCCAAAGTGCTGGGATTATAGCCATGAGCCACTGCACCTGGACCCGAAATTCCAAATACTTTATTAACAAGGCCTCCCCTTGTCATGTGCGCTGGGCTTCACAGATTAGGTAGCCAGTCCTGCATCCAGCTTCCAATGACCCCAAACAAGCAGGTATTAGCGCCCCGTTTTACAGACAGGAAACCCAGGGGCAGAGCCAGGGAGCTGCCCAAGATGGCTGGGCAAGGAGGGCCTCGGACCTGAGCCTGCCTTACCCCTGGGGAGATCCCCACACTCCCTTCGTTTCATTCTCTGGGGGGCAGAGAATGGAGGCCACAGGTTAACACTGGCCCTTCTTTCAGAGTGGAAATTGAAGGAGACCTGGCAAAGTGACAAGGACCCCAGCTATGTGAGTGGATGGTGGGGGCTCTGCCATCTCCCCCAGCCCCGTGGGTCTTTCTCTCTTTTGAGGTAGAGGGAGCCAGTGTGGCCCAGGGAGGGGGCGTGGCAATGCCTGGGGGCTGCTCCAGAGCCAGCAGGTTCAGTGTACTTCGGGAGGAAAACAAAGGGGCCCCCACTCCTCCGGCTGGCAGGCTCCAGGCACCCCCTACCTGTGACGGTCAGACCCTGTCCATGGCGCTGCGGTGAACGCCCCCTCCGGAGGTCCCTTCTCTCCAGACTCAGGGCCCTGGAGTTGGGACAGACCCCTCGGGTTCCTCCCTCTTCTCTCCCAGTGGAACTCTTGGTCCCGCTTGTATAACTGAGATGTCTCCACCACACGCAGCCCCGGCACCCCGGCTGATAGCTGTGAGGTTGCGCCTTCTGCATTAATGACAGGTATGCGGGGACAAGGCTGCCCGCCTGCCAGTGGGTTCCCTGACGACACACCCGCTCCGTGGAGCAGCACGCCCTAAGGCAACTGAAATCCTAATAGGTCCCTCTAACTGCCTCCTGCATCAATCTTGACACCAGGCGCTTTCTTCTCCTTCCCCACGGCTCGCCTTATAACTCTGTCATTGTCATTGATTTTGACTAAAAGAGAAAAAAACCCACTCACGCTATTACTGTTCCAAGTTAGCGAGGCAGAGAGCTCTGTGGAGCGTCGGCTGGGGGCCAGGAGCCAGGGCTTGGGGGACATCAGTCCGTGCAGGATGTGCCTCGTGGGTCCTCTGGGGGCCAGGAGGGAGGTCAGCAAGAGGGGGTGAGGGAGACTGGAAGGCTGATGACAGGTGAGACCCCTGGGAGGGCCGTCTGTGCCTCTCCTTCCCTCCCTCCCCCTGCACTCAGAAGGATCTGCCAGGCACTAGGGGGTAGGGGGGAGGTGGATGGAGGGTCCAGTTGCAAAATGCTTTCTGTGGCAGGGCCAGAACCAAACAACAATGAAAGAGAGGTTGTGCCCCCTTCCCTGTTCCCCACCCCGGCACAGGTCGCCGGAGGCCTGAGCCACACCCACCAGGCTGGATTTGAGAGTTCTGCAGGACCCTGAACAAGGAAGGGGTTGGCGGTGAGCAATGGGGAGTGTGAGAAGCTCAGGGTGCTCTCTGAGACCCCTGCCAAGCAAAGGCTCACTCTCCAAGAAGTGGGGAGCAAGGGTTCTCTTCTCCTACTGGTACCCACCACCAGAGTCTTTCTAACTCTGAGGAGGAGAGACGAGGGGAAAGAAAAGGCGAAGAGAAAAGGGGAATGAAGGTGAGGGCCCAGGATGGGAAAGGAAGGGAGGGAGAGAAGAAGTGGGGAGGGCCTGCTGGAGTGAGGGGCACCTGCTGGAGTTGGGGGGTGCTGCTGGAGTGGGGAGGGCCTGCTGGAGTGGGGGGGACCTACTGAAGTCAGGGGGACCTGCTGGAGTCAGGGAGACCTGCTGGAGTGGGGAGGGCCTCCTGGAGTCGGGGGGACCTGCTGGAGTGGCGGGGCCTGCTGGAGTGGGGAAGGCCTGCTGGAGTGGGGAGGGCCTGCTGGAGTCGGGGGGACCTGCTGGAGTGGGGAGGACCTGCTGGAGTGGGGAGGGCCTGCTGGAGTGGGGAGGGCCTGCTGGAGTGGGGAAGGCCTGCTAGAGTGGGGAAGGCCTGCTGGAGTCGGGGGGCCTGCTGGAGTCGGGGGGACCTGCTGGAGTGGGGAGGGCCTGCTGGAGTGGGGAGACCTGCTGGAGTGGGGAGGGCCTGCTGGAGTGGGGGGGCCTGCTGGAGTTGGGAGGGCCTGCTGGAGTGGGGGGGCCTGCTGGAGTGGGGGACCTGCTGAAGTCGGGGGGCCTGCTGGAGTGGGGAGGGCCTGCTGGAGTGGGGGGGCCTGCTGGAGTGGGGAGGGCCTGCTGGAGTCGGGGGGCCTGCTGGAGTCAGGGAGCCTGCTGGAGTGGAGGGGCCTGCTGGAGTGGGGAGGGCCTGCTGGAGTCGGGGAGCCTGCTGGAGTCGGGGGGCCTGCTGGAGTGGGGGGGCCTGCTGGAGTGGGGAGGGCCTGCTGGAGTCGGGGGGCCTGCTGGAGTGGGGAGGGCCTGCTGGAGTGGGGGGGCCTGCTGGAGTTGGGTGGGGCTGCTGGAGTGGGGAGGGCCTGCTGGAGTTGGGGAGGCGGCAGTGGCCGTTCTCTTACTTTTCCCTCCACTGCGTTTTCTTTGCCCCCGCTACTGCCAGGCCAAGCACCTTTCTCCCAGGATTATAATTCATCTGGAGTGAAACTCTTTTCTATTTTCAAGGTGTCTAGCTCTTACTGGGCACTGCACCTTCAGTGGATCACCCAAGGGCCTGCCGGGTACTCCAGAGAGAGACACAGAATTCGGGGGCTTGTCCTCAGGGACTCGAGACTCACGGACGAAGATTGGAAACCCACCAAGCCCTCTGTGAAATCCGGGCCACCGGCACCCTCCTCCCGTGGGGTGAGAGTTGTATCATGGGGACAAGGATGGTGCCCTGTAAATGCTGACCCACCAACGGGGACACTGGGGATTGGGCAGTCTGGGGACAAAGGCAGACACAGGGGAGTGGCTATGTGGAGATTAGGAAGAGAAGCGTGGGTGGGGGGCTGCCTCCTGTGGCCCAGGGTATCCTGCCAGTGTGCTGTTTGACCCAAGCCATGTGGTGGGATCCCCTCTGGGGCCTCTAGGGTCCCCAAGAAGCAGCAAGTCCAGGGTATGCTGTCGTCATGCAATTGTATTCCTCTCAATCCAGCTTTCAGGAAATGCACGGCCAGAGGCAGTTTAACTGGAATGGCTTTATAACACTTTTCACATCAGATCAAACCCTGTGATGACCAATGCATTCCACTGTTTGGTTTGAAAAGCACATTAACAGAGGGGTGCAGGGCTGGCTTCATTAGGGATGTACAGAACTGCCCCAGTGCAGCCCCGACAGTTCTGCAGGCCCAGGGGGAAGGAATGAATTGGCTTCCTCATGTGTTTTAAATCCATCACTTGTTGGAGCAAATCAATTCCCCAGAGTATGAGCATCCCTGGTGGAGTGATAAGATCAGGTTCTGGAATGCACACGCTGGGCTCTGGATCAAGATGGCCGTCACCCCACAGAGGCGTGACGCCAAGGCCTCAGCACCCCCACCGCCCGGGGCAAGCAGTGGTGCCCGCCTTCGCCTTCTGGGAGGAAAGTTCTTCATCCAGGTCTGTGGACCCAGGCTCCACCTTCCCAGGCTGCTGCAAGTTCTGCCTTGGCTCCACACCGGAGAGTGAGCATCACTGTGCCTGGGACTTGGGGATCTGTCCCGGGGCTGGGGGAGAGGAGCGAGCAGAGGAAGGCTCCTGGCGAAGCCACGCTGGCCTCACTCCAGACCTCACATCCTCTCATCAGCTGAAGATCCACCAGTGCAGGTGGGCAGCACAGGGCCAGGCGGCCCATGGCTCCCTTAAGGGGGAGGGGTGGGAAATCGGGACAAGCTCCCTGAGAGCCAAGACCTCCAACTGCGGTGGGTCAGCCACACGGTGCCTGGGAAAGCAGGCGGTGGCCTCCCTGTTTCCCCCGAGCCACAGCCGCTGACTCTACATGGCAGGGACTATCTACGGGGCTCCTCTCAAGACCTTGCCTGAGGAGGATCCCCCTCGTCTGCAGGCAGGACCCCGAGCCCGGAGCCCCAGGAAGGGGCCACCCTAACTGCCCTCCTCTTAAACCACAGCCTTGTTTTCCAGCAACCCTGCCCCCTTCCAAAGGAATCCTTCCTCTCTCCCTCGAAGGGCCTGCGGACAGATTAAAGGCTCCTTCTCTGTTCCAGATTTTTCTCCCAGAGGAGCTGAATTTCAGCCGAATACCCACGGGCAGTTAGGGTGGCCCCTAACAGCTCTCAGGGAGCCGGGCCCAATTTCACACCCCTCCCGCTGTGGGCACTGGTAAAGAGGGATCTCACTGGTCCGCTGGCAATCCCGCGGGGAGCTGGCTCTTCTTGCGGGATTTGCTGAACCCAGGCTGCCAGAGCTCAGGCTGGCGAATCCCTGCATTGCAAAGCCAGGGCACTGAAAGGAGGCAGGGAGGGGCTGCTTCCGGCACCCAGAGTCTTGGCAGCTGTTGCCGGGCAAGAATCCACCCCCGCCGCTGCCATTGGTCCTTCTGCCTCTTCCTGGCAGAGCAAGAGTGATGCCCACACCCGGGGCTGGTCCATTTCGTCACCCAGGCTGCCTAAGGAGGCCATGCCCACTGGCTTAGGTGGCTTCTTGGGGTCCAGCGCCATTCCAGCCAGTGCCACAGGGACAGACACAGGGGGAGCAGTGACAGCTGCCTGGTCATGGCCCCCACGCCACGGCTCCTGGGCACAGCTGCTCTGCGATTCTCCTGCCTGCTGCTTGCCCGGCTCCCTCGTCTTCTCTCTCCCCGGGCCTCACCCTTTCCCAGTGCCTGTTGCTGCTGGATGGGCAGGCGGGCACCCAACTCCTGGCTCTCCTGCTGTCATGTCTCCTGGGGTGCAGTGCTGGGCAGCCTCATGCAGCCAGCGTCTGTCTCGGGCTGCAGGGCACTGGGCACTCTTTGGGCACATCAGCCTCAGGCTCCCCAAGGGCAGGCCCCACCTGGTTTGTTCGTCTGCACCTAGAGCAGCACCTGGCACACAGTAGGATCTAATAGATGAGTGATCTGAGGGGCTGTGGCACCCACTTCCCCCCACAGCAGGAACTGGCCTGTTTGCACCCTTCCTGCAGGAGCACAAGCCTGACTTCTGGGAAGCCCTGGAAGAGGAAGGGGCAGATTCTAGGGTGAACTGGCTGTGCAGTACAGAGGCAAACAGCAGAGAGGCTGGTGGTGGGGTGAGGGTGAGTGGTAGGGAAGTGAGGGCAGACCCTGCAGAATTCCAGAAAGGCCAGATCAGCAGCGACCCCTATTTATTAGGCATCTCCCTGCAACCAGGAGCTGGGACCAAACCGTCAGAGTATCTGCAAGTCATCAAGGCCAGAGGCAGTGTGGCATCATGGTTAGAGCACCAGCTTTGCAAGGGACGTACACCTGGGTCCACGTCGCTGTGTGACCTCAGGGAAATCTCTCAACTCCTGTGTGTCTGTTAAATAGGAACAACAGCAGTAACAACTCTCACAGGGTTACTACGAGGATTTGATGTGATTATGCAAGAGAAAGGCTTAAAATAGTGTCTGGCACGTGGTAAACTTTTAATCAGTTTTAGTTAAAAGTTGCAGTGGTGATAATTATAGCAAAGGTTTGGATGGGTGGAAAAGCCTCAGAATACAAGAAGCGTGGGTGTTACACGTTGCTGTGTGAACCTGAGGCATGCGCATGTCCCTTCGGTTTCTGCAGTTAGGGAGGGAGGAGCCGGGGACGGACGCTGTGGAGCCCTGACTTTGTCCTGAGATTTGTGGGGTTGAATGATGAGCTGGTTTAGGCTCATGGCACAGTTCTCTTAGGCCAATTGCATTTCGTCCTTGTGCCACCTCTGGGCAGTCAACTGGCCAGGGACTATGACCATGATGTTTCTGGTAAGGAAATCCAAGGCCCAGTGAGTGAAGTGAAATGGCCACACCGCACCTTTCTGGCCAACGAGGGCAGAACCCACATTGCTAACTTCTGCCCTGAGTTCCTGGGGCCTTCACAGTCTGCTGGGCTTATGAGGTTGTTTGTCAATTCTTTTTTTTTTTTTTTAAATAAATGGCCATGAACAGTTTTGGAAACCCAGACAATCAGTACTTCTGGGGGCAAAGCCCTACCCCAGGGAAGGGACTGTCTTGGACTTTAAAGACGAATATTCTGGAATCCGCTCTTACGAACACATGATGGTCACATATTGGGGCCTGATGCCTGAGACCTTATAAAGTACTTTCAGAGACCTTACGGCTTTGGTGCCTCCCAGCCCATGTGCTTTTCATCCCATGTATTAGTCAGGGTTCTCTAGAGGGGCAGAGCTAATAGGATAGATAGATAGATAGATATAAAAGGGAGTTTATTAAATATTCACAATCACAGGTCCCACAATGGGCTGTCTGCAAGTTTGAGGAGCAAGGGGAGCCAGTCTGAGTCTCAAAACTGAAGAACTTGGAGTCTGATGTTCAAGGACAGGAAGCATCCAGCACAGGAGAGAGGTGTAGGCTGGGAGGCTGGGCTGGTCTCGCCTCCTCACGTTTTTCTGCTGCTTTATATTTGCTGGAAGCTGATTGAGGGTGGGTCTGCCTTTCCCAGCCCACTGACTCAAATGTTAATCTCTTTTGGCAACACCCTCCCAGACACACCCAGGACTAATTCTTTGCATCCTTCGGTCCAATCACGCTGACAATATCAACCATCACATCCCACTTGGCGAATAGTCTCAGACACAGGAGGGGTTGTAAAGTCAGGACTTGAACTCAGATCTTCAGGTTCTGAGCCCAAAGAAACCCTCTCTGAGGGCACTAGAAGTGTCCTATGACCTGACTAGGTGCCCAGCCCAGGGTCATCGAATCTTTGCTCCTCTGGAGAGAAACCTGAAGCAGAAGCCATGCCCTGTTTTCCAGGGAAACCTCGTCGTTGACCTGTCACAGCCCAGGGCCTGCTGGGAAAATCTCTCAGGTACAGACCACCCCCGACAGTTGTTCTCAAAAGGAAGCTATCTACCGGAGGAATATTCCCCAGGAATAATTGCTAAAAGGCCTAATTTTGGAGATAACCACTATTATAAATGTCTCATTACTTTAATTAAAGTCTCATCCATCACAGATGCGCTGTTCCCTGAAGCACAAGGGGCTAACGCGGCGGCAGCCAGTGTGAGAGGCCGAGCGTGTATTCACACAGCAACCTCCTCCCAACCTTCTGGATCGGATGCTGGCAGCCCTGCCATCCCACCCACCAATGCCCCCATTTCCTCCTCCACGGCCCAAATACCATGTGCCCTTTCAAACCCCTTATCTGCTCCGACTACCCAAGTGTGATGTCCCCCGTCCCCGAGCGGGAGAGTCAGCAAAAGCTGGCATTCGACAAACCAGAGTGTGACGGGGCCCATCAGAAGCAGAGGATGCCCAACAGCTGGTGTCTCGGGAGAAAGGTGGCAGGGCTCCAAACACAGATTTGTGTATCGGGATTTTGGGGGCTGTGTCTGCCACCCTGGGGGTTATCATGTCCAACCTCAGTGGATTAAACTCACTGTGTGCAAGGCCCTGGACGTATGCTGTCCTGTTCAGTCCCACAACAGCTCTGTGAGGTTGTGCAGTTGACTCTTGGACGATGTGGGGATTGGAGCGCTGACCCTACATGTATAACTTTTGACTCCTCAAAACTCTAAGTGCCAAGAGCCTCCTGTTGACCAGAAGCCTTACTGATAGCACCAAGAATTAATACACATATTTTGGATGTTATATGTATGATATACCGTAATCTTACAATGAAATAAGCTAGAGAAAAGAAAATGGTATTAAGAAAATCATAAGGAGGCCAGGCGCGGTGGCTCATGCCTGTAATTCCAGCACTTTGGGAGGCCGAGGCGGGGGAGATCACCTGAGGTCAGGAGTTCGAGACCAGCCTGGCCAACATGGTAAAAGCCCATCTCTACTAAAAATACAAAAATTAGCTGGGCGTGGTGGCTTGTGCCTGTAATCCCAGCTACCTGGGAGACTGAGGCAGGAGAATCGCTTGAACTGGGAGGTGGAGGTTATGAGATAGCGCCACTGCACTCCAGCCTGGATGACTGGAGTGAGACTTCATCTCAAAAAAAAAAGAAAAGAAAATCATAAGGAAGAGAAAGTATATTTACTACTCATTAAATGGAAGTGGATCATCATAAAGGTCTTCATCCTCCTTGTCTTCATACTGAGGAGGAGGAGGGGAAGGAGGAGCCGTTGGTCTTGCTGTTTCAGGGGTGGCAGAGGCAGAAAATCCCAGTATGAGGGAACTCTTGCCATTCAAACTCTCATTGTTCGACTCAAATGCATAATCACTGCTGCTTTACCAGATCTGGAAACTGAAGATCTGCAAGGGAGGGTGGACCCGCCCAAGGCCACTCAGCGCATCAGTGGCCCAGAGGCAAGCTTTGAGGTCTGTGCACCTGACTCCAGAGTCTGACACCCAAACCGTGAGGCCAGAGGTGCCGTTCACCCAGGTGAGGGGTGGCGGCTGGGAGAATCTTGGTCAGAAGAGGGCCTGAAGGGCAAGACCAAGGAGCGAGGAGAAGCGCAGAGCTGGCCTTTACTGGAGAGTGGGTGGGGACCGTGAAGACTGGGAACCAGTAGCTGGGACTGGCTGGGGACAGCCCAGACTCTGGGTTGGACAGGGGGATCAGGGCATCCTGGTGGGAAGAGGAAAACGGAAGGGAGGGAGGCAGGGTGGCCCCTGGAGATGAAGAAAAATCCGATGTGGCCCCAGGTGTCAGGGCCCAGTCAGAGGGCTGCCTTCCAGGATGAGAAGTCTAAAGCCCTGGGCAGGACTCAGCCTCCCACCCTACACAAGGCAGGGGGTGAGGACAGACACCGGGAGACACCTGAGGAGATTCCATGGGTGGGAGGAGCCTGGGTCACATGGGATAAGGGGAGAGAGATCTGAGATTCCAGCAGGCTCAGACACAGTGGCTGACCCAGCCCTGCAAAGGCGGGCTAGGAGGGGCCCGGCTGCTGTGGGCGGGTTGAGGGCAGACAGTGGCCTCATCTGGAGGGCCTGGGAACAGGGAGATGGGGGCAAGAAGGGGAATGCCTTGGGTCACCTGGTAGAACAAAGCCCTGGGGGACCTTGGACAGGCCTGGGATGGGCAGGTGGCCTGCAGCCCAGGAAATAATGTTCTCCAGGAACTCAGCAGGCTGGGATCAGAGTTAGGTCCAGGAACAGGAAAGGCACCAGCCTGTGCTGGGTGGCTCCTAGCACCCGCACATTTTATACACGTGACCTTATTTAAAACTACATGACATGTGACATTTCATTGCCACAGCAGCCTTGGAAGGTAGAGCTCATCATTCCCTTTCCTTGAGGTAGGACATGGAGGCTAAGAGAGGTTAAGTGACTTGCCTGAGGTCACACAGGAGCCAGGACTTGAGCAGGAGCCTATCTGCCCTCCCTTTGCTCTTGAGGCCCAAGGCTGGGTTGGGATTAGCCTGTAATGAGCCTGCGAGCGTGCGAGGAGAATGATGTTTGCAAGGAGGGAAGACCCTGAATCCTGGGGATTGGGGTATGTTGGGTGGGGCTGCCCAGGCCGGAGCTCCCCTGGAAACTGCCCATCTCACCCCATTCTCGCTCCTAGTCCCATTCCATTCTGGGGGCATCTTGTGCCCAAGATTCCACTGCAAGGAAGAGGCAGAGGTGGGACCAGGACCCACATCGCCAGACCCCAGGGTCTCCTTGGGGTTACCTGTGCCAGCCCTCAGGCACCCTGAGTGACAGACCACGTGCAAAGAAGAAAGAGCCTCAGATATGAGGGTCAGCACTTGGGGTGGGTCCAGGGAGGTGAAGCCTGCGTTGTGCCATGTCAGCCCTGAGGCGGAGGCCGTCTGTCTCCCCAGGCCCCTAAGAGGGCACCCAGTCCTGTCCCCAGCTCAGCAGATGTCTCCATCTCCCTGTGCCCTGTTAGGGTCCCCTTTAGCCTCAGAAGAAACTCCTGACCCCTTGATCTTGGCCTTGCCCCAGAGTCCAGCTGTCTTTCTCCATCTCTTGACTCCATTTGAGGCCCCCCACAAGCACCTGGCATGTGCCAGGCTCTGTGCCAAGAGAAGCCCCTGTAACAGACCTGGAGTCTGGGACCCTGTTTTGCAATGAGGAACCCCAGGTTGGGGAGGTCGGGGAACCTACTGCCAGTCATGCAGCTGCTAAGGGGTGCAGCCAGGGCTCAGCTTGCATCTCACCAGGGCGTCGTCCCACCTTCCCTTGTCCCAGCCAGAACCGACTTGCACTCTGCCTCCACAGGGAGCGTGACGGAGGTTTGGGTCCCACTGTGGTGGGCCGGGCTCCCTTCCTGACATCAGAGGCACCAGATGCCGGGAGCGTCTGGACAGGGGAAGACCCCAGCCTCTGCCTTGCTAAGGGCTCACTCTGTCTTAAGTGACTGCAAGAGATGCCATTTCCCGCCATGGAATCTGGCTCCATCCAACTGTCCCTGCAAACAGCCCAGCAGCTCAGCCCCTCCACACGCAGAACGGAATCACCAGGGAAGGCAATGAGCAGGGATTTCTTTCTTTTTTTCCCCTGTCCTGGGGTTAAACATCCCAGTTTGAGGCAAAACAAATTCCTTGCTGAAGCTCATCACCTCCAGCTGGGCCTTGGGAAGGCCCATTTTATCCCATCATTTAGCACTGAGTCATGCTGACGAGGTGCCTGGGCTGAGCCGCCCCGTGCTTGCTGAAGGCTGGTCTCAGGGGACGCAGCCTGGCGGACTGGGGCAGGCTCTGGAGGCTCGGCTGCAGCCGGGGGTGGGCTGGAGGAAGCCGTCCCACCCTGTGTCACCAGAGGATGCAGTGGGGGGCGTCCTCAGTCCTTCGGGGTCTATGTCAGAGGTGAGAAGAAATTCTCCATGGGCCTCTGCCTGGGGCCCACAGTGAGTAGGTGAGGTGAGAATCAGACCGGGAGAGGCCACCATGGGCCCGAGAACCCTGGGGCTGGGAAGACCACTGCCCTGATCCCACGAAGGAGAAGGCGTCCAGCCCTCCCTCAGAGAAGTGGGCGCCCAGGGATCCACCCATCCAGGTTCACGGGTGATCCTGCCAATCTGGGCATCAACCAACCCAATGCAACCGGCAGGCCCATTGCCGCCAGCGCCTCATCCAGCCCGTCCTGCTGCAGTCTCCACCCACATCACCAAGTCAGCTGTCAGTCGGGGACTGCTCAGCTCTAGGGATTCCGCGGTTCCAGGACCTGGGGAAAGGAAAGAAGGAGGAGAAGGGAGAGAAGGAGAGAGGGTAAGGATGAGAAAGAAGAGGGGAGAAAGAGAGAGAGAGGGAGTGAAAAAGAGGAAGACGGGGGAGGGAGAGAGAGAGAGGGAACACGTCTTCGGCGTGGGCGACATGGCCACTCACTAGCGTGTTCTAATTTGAAGAGACTGGAAAGACTCCGCCTTCAGTAGGTCCCTGCCACAGAGATTCAGCCTGCCTGAAATTGCCAGTTCTTTATTCCTTTGGGCAAGGCCACCGAGACCCCGCTTAAAATTTAAGAGTGAGATCTGAGAAGGCCATGTGTTCACTCGCACCCGTTATTTAGGCAGCCCCGGTCACTCGGCTGAGGCTCAGAAGGGCTGGGGTGCTCTCAGGGAAGCTGTGGCCAGGGGCAGGCTGGCTTTAGTCGTGGAACCTGTTTTGGTGACACCTATTAACCTAAAGGCTGCTGTATTCCAGGGAATTCGTCTGGGAAACACTGGTCTGGTAAGTGGTCAAGACTCCATGAAGCCCAGCTGTCACTGCCTCAGAGCACCCTGTGGAGAGGCAGTGAATGAGAAAGAGTCCAGTGCATCCCTCTCTGCGTTTTGCTTTTCTAGACATCCCTTCCCATGTGCTGCTGTGGGTTTGCTGGTCTCAGTCCTCCTAACCTCCAAGGCTCAGGCCATGCTCCCAGCTTCGCAAAGATCCCCTGATTTCCTGCCTGTCCTTGCTGGAGATCAACTCTTCAGCCACCGAGCAGATGCCCACAGCTGTGGTGTGTGCCTCCCCTCCCGGGGCCCACGGGATAGACAGGTCCCGTCCACTTCTAGTTACTCCTAAGCTGGCCTTCCCACCACACACCGATGGCATCTGTATCACTGGGTCCCTGTTGAATGAGCTCATATTATGCGCCAGGGGTCCTGCCAGGCACTTCAAGGCACCTGCTCATTTAATTCTTATGATAGTCTTCTGAAGGGGATGTGCTATCATCCCATTTTACAGATGAGGAAACAGCTCCCACTGTTCTTCTGTCAAGACACCAGCTTTGGGATCTTCCCTTAGGAATGGCTCCCTGTGCCATGGGCCCACTCCCATCTGAGCTGTGACCCTGCCCAGCACCAGCCCTGCTGCCCCTGACTGGGGCCAGCCTGGACTTGTCGGGGAGATGTCGGGGGCTCCCAGGTGGTTTTGTCCCTGCAGGTGGCCTCTGGCCAGCCCTCTAGCCCTTTCACTTACAGGCAGAGGTTTTTGCTGTTTGCTTCTTGTTCCTCTGGTGAAGGACCCTGCTTTTCCTTCCAAGTTTTCTGTTTCTCCTGCTTGCGGCTCAGCAGAAAAGAGAATAAAACTTCAGAGGAACATAAAAGCTTGCTGGTTTGGTGGTGTGCGGCAGGCGTCCCGCAGGTGTGTGAACTCACCTCGACAGCTGGAATGAGCCCCAAGGGAGCGTTTACACCTGGGAACTGGCACACACTCCAAATCAGGGCCATTTCACTGGAGACCTGTCCATGGCACCTTCACCAGAGCACACTGTGGGGACCTGTGGAGGTTCCTCTCCAGTTAGAGGGGAGAGTCCCACTCAGGAGCCCTTGGCTGCCGGCTTCTCCTGGCTCTCCTGCCTCTGCCCAGAGCTCAGGCGGCCGCACCCCTCTTCACTTAGCGTGTAGCTGGTTACAATCTATACTGCTCTCAGTTGGCTTCTTGCGATTACTCAACTCCTGGCCAACACCAGAACTAATTTTTAAAATTAATACTTGCAAACTGAAACAAAGCAAGGTCCTCACACGGAGCTAGGTAGTGTGATTTCTCTACTCAGTGAACAGGAGGCAGATGCCGGTCAGCATCACCACTTAAAAGATCCGGCCCTGCCTTGCTCTGATCTGTCTCCCTCCCCCGGGCCAGCCCTCCAGGGTTCCTGGAAGTGTGAGGGTGTATGGGAAGAGGGTGGGATCCCAGTGTGTTTGAGGACCTTCGGAACTCCTCATGCTTGAGTTAAGTACTCTGCAAGTCAGACCCAGCGGTGCGGAGCAATGCCGCCGACTCTTCATTGACATAGTTGCATTAAAGATTCAGGATATAAATTTGAACAGGGATTAACCATTCCTAGAACAAACAGCCCTGACTGGCACTCCTCTCTCCACACACAGCCCACTGCATTATCCAAGTGCAAACAGGTACAGAGCCTGCTATTTTCTCTCTTCTCTCTCTATCTCCCTCCTCCAAGCAACCAGCGGTCCAAGAACAGAACCCAGAGGTGGGGGTCTCCAGCTTGAGTTGCAGGGAAGGCAGCGGCGACAGTTTGTTTTATGTGTCTGTTTGGCCCGGCTGAGGAGTGCCCAGCAGGGCAAGCGTGCTTTCCAGGTGTGTCTGTGAGGGTGGCCGCTGGGCTGGAGAAAGCAGTTCGGCCCCCAGTAGTGTGGATGGGCAGCATCCACTCTGCTGCCGGCCTGGATGGAACAAAAAGGAAATGGAAGGGTGGATTCTCTCTCTGTCCCTGAGCTGGGACATCGATTTGTTCCCTGTCCTTGGACATCGGCACTTTTGGTTCCTGGGCCTTTGGACTCCAGAACTTACACCAGCACCACCGCTGGGTCTTGGGCCTTTGGACCTGGACTAAGTCACACCGCCAGCTTTCTTGGTTCTCAGGCTCACAGACGGCAGATCATGGAACTCTCGGCCTCCATAACTGCATGAGCCAATTTCCATAAGAAGTCTATCTATCTATCTATCTATCTATCTATCTATCTATCTATCTATCTATCTATTATCTATCTATCTATCTATTATCTATCTATCTATCTATCTATCTATCTATCTATCTGTCATCTGCCTGCCTGCCTGCCTGTCTGCCTATCTATCCCTTTGTCTATCTATCTGCCTATAATCTATCTGTCATCTATCTGTGTGTCTATCTCTCTATCTGCCTATCTATCATCATCTATCTGTCCATCTATCAATTCCTCTATCTATGTATCTATCATTTGCCTGCCCGTCTGTCTGTCTGCCTATCTAGCTGTCTGTCTATCATCTATCTATTTATCTTCTTGTCTATCTGCCTTCTTATCTATCTATCTATCTATCTATCTATCTATCTATCTATCTCTAATCTATGGCTCTGTCTATCTATCTGTATCTATCTCTCTATCTATCTGTCTATCGATCGATCTATCTATCTATCTATCTATCTATCTATCTATCTATCTATCTATCTATCCTATTGGTTCTGCTTCTCTGGAGAACCCTGACTAATACAGTGCCCGTGTTGGGGGAACAACAGGGGATCCTGATCCTCCTTCTGGAGTAGGTAGTGGCTGGGTGAAGCCCTTGTTACATTTCCCTTTTGTTCCTTAAACTTGAGAGAGGCACAACTTGGCCCCATATAACCCTGGACTCAACAACACAGATTTTGAAAGCAGAGAACCAGCCAGGGATGAGCCTCAGTTGCCCCCACTGGCCTCTTTCCTCTAGATAGATGAGTCCAAGAGATGATGGACTGGCCTGGGGGATCCTGGGAAATACAAATGAATGAGAGGGACGAAAGAGAGACAATCATGTTGGCTCCATCCTGTGGAAGACCAGGAAGAGTGCTCCTAACCAAGGACATTCGAGTGCACTTTGGGGGAGTCAGGATCCTCCACGAACAGAAGTGTGGCACACTCACCCACCTTCAGGGGCCTGGCAGGCACAGGTGGGTGGGCCTGGGCTCACCTGGAGAATGCCTCCGTGCAGCAGGGCAGCGACTGCTCAGTCTGGGGACCGCTGCCACGTGGAAGAGGGAGGCTGCAGAGTACCCACTTTCTCTAGAGGAGCCAGACATGCAGATTTGTATGTGAAAGCTTGATTTTTAAATGTTAGAATCCAAATTTTAAAATTAAAAAGCATGATATAGGCCAAACAAAACTGTTTGTGGGCTGGCTTCTCCTTCCTTACCCGGCACTTCGCAACCTTTGCTCTGAACCTTGAGCAACTGGTGGGAGAGAAGGGGTGGGGAGCCCCGCTGCAGGCTCTCTGGTGGGAGAGAAGGGGTGGGGAGCCCCGCTCCAGGCTCTCTGGTGGGAGAGAAGGGGTGGGGAGCCCCGCTCCTGGCTCTCTGGTGGGAGAGAAGGGGTGGGGAGCCCCGCTCCAGGCTCTCTGGTGGGAGAGAAGGGGTGGGGAGCCCCGCTCCAGGCTCTCTGGTGGGAGAGAAGGGGTGGGGAGCCCCGCTCCAGGCTTTTCTGCTTTCCGTTTCTTAAGACATGTGTCTTCTTGGAGCTGCTGCCATCCGGGGTAATTTGATTGTGCTTTTCTTTTGCTGCCTTTGATCCTCTGAGGTTGCCAGGCATAGTTACTATTTTATTTGCAGGCTCTGATGATGGGAGAATGATTCTGAAAGCTGCAGCCTAAAGACAGAAGCTCCCTCTGGGCTGTTGTCAAGTCAATTTCCACGGTCTCCAGGGCTGAAGTGGGAAACACTGCGTGGAAACGGAGATGCTGTGGAGGGAGAGGTCCCCACATGTTCTCAGGGCCTCCTTGGCCTGGAATTATCTGCTCCCATTTGCTGATACTAGGCTGACAAAGCCAGGAATTAGCTGTCTCTAGTGGGTGCTGTCATCCACCCATCCAGCCACTCATGTATCCACCCACCCACCCATCTATCCGTCTTTCTATCCATCCATCCATCTAATTTCCCATTTGCACATCCATCCATCCATCCATCCGTCTGTCCTTCCTTCCTTCCGTCCATCCATCTATCCATCCATCCATTAATCCATCTGTCCATCCTTCCTTCCTTCCGTCCATCCATCTATCCATCCATCCATCCATCCATCCATCCGTCCATCCTTCCTTCCTTCCGTCCATCCATCTATCCATCCATCCATCCATTCATCCATCCGTCCGTCCGTCCATCCGTCCGTCCTTCCTTCCTTCCGTCCATCCATCTATCCATCCATCCATCCATCCATCCATCCTTCCTTCCTTCCGTCCATCCATCTATCCATCCATCCATCCGTCCGTCCGTCCGTCCGTCCGTCCATCCGTCCTTCCTTCCTTCCGTCCATCCATCTATCCATCCATCCATCCATCCATCCGTCCATCCTTCCTTCCTTCCGTCCATCCATCCATCCATCCATCCGTCCGTCCGTCCGTCCATCCATCCATCCATCCATCCGTCCGTCCTTCCTTCCTTCCGTCCATCCATCTATCCATCCATCCATCCATCCATCCATCCATCCATCCTTCCTTCCGTCCATCCATCCATCCATCCATCCGTCCGTCCGTCCGGCCGGCCGTCCGTCCATCCGTCCGTCCTTCCTTCCTTCCGTCCATCCATCTATCCATCCATCCATCCATCCATCCATCCATCCATCCATCCATCCGTCCATCCTTCCTTCCTTCCGTCCATCCATCTATCCATCCATCCATCCATCCGTCCGTCCGTCCATCCGTCCGTCCTTCCTTCTGTCCATCCATCTATCTATCCATCCATCCATTCATCCAGCCATCCATCCATCCAACTTCCCATCTACTCATCCATCCATGCACCCATCCATCTAAGTTTGCATCTGCACATCCGTACATCCCTCCATCTGCCCATCTGTACATTCATCCATCCATGCATACATGCATGCCACAAATATTTACTGAGTATTGGTCATGTGTTAGGGCTGTGCTGGGTGCTGGGCTAATAATGATGAGTGGACAATAGTCTTTGCCCTCACAGAGATTGCGTTCTTGCTCCCATCACTTTAATGCATACGGCCAGCCTGCAGCAAGTGGGAGGAGGCTAAGGAATCCTGTCCACCTTTTGGGATGATGGACCGTGGAGAAGGCTTCACCAGAGCAGGTGGCACATATGCTGGGTTCTTATGTTTTTGGCCAGAGAGAGAAGGAGGGAAAGGCATTTCTGGAGAGGGCAACAGCACGAGAGAGAGGGAGGGACCCTCCACCAGGCCCACTGCAGACTCTAGGTGAGGAAGTAAGTGGGGACACAGAAGGGCGTCCTGCCTGCTCCTCTGGGCGTGACACTGAGAGGGCCAGGTGTGTCTCGTCTTTGATGCAGAAAATGTCCCTGTAGGCGGCAGACTGAACCGGCAATAGAAGAAAGCAGATTTCAGCAATGGATGGACAATGAGAAGATGAGCTCCCTCAGAGCAGGTTATAAAAAAGGTTATATAATGAGTATAGCTGGATGGAGATTCCCCCTTTCAACCTGAGCTGAAGCTTTTCACTCCTTTCAGCCAATGCCCAAGACAATTACTTGCTCGCACAACACTTTGAGGTAAATACATCCTACAGATGAGAACACAGATGCTCAGAGAGGTTTAGTGACTGGTCCAAAACCACAGAGGTCTGTTCACCCTCAAGCCCATAGTCTTTCTCTGATACTATTGGGCTTCGCTAGGGCATCATTGTCTAGGACAAACTCAGAGGAGGTCAGGGTTTCAGGCTCAGGATGGCCCTTTGGAATGAACAACAAGCATTCTCTTTCCCCAAGTGGGGCTATGTGCTCGCTCACTGGGGTGGAATCCTCAGCACATCCTATCGTTTCTCTTGGGTCTGCCCAGGTCTGTGTGCACAGACACCTGCAGACTTCGGAAATCCACACCTCTCCTTAAATGCACACTTCTCTGGTGGCACCTTCTCTCCCCACAACCCCTCCAGCACCCCCAGCTCCTCCCGGCATGGGTTATTTGAACAGAGTTTGAAAACCATGGGGCTTAGCTAATCTCATAGGCCCCTCCAGCACCCTGGGATCTGTTCTTCATTCACTTGTTTGACCATTTCCCCTGCCGTGTGCCAGATGCTGAGCCAGGAGCCACGAGGGGCAGTTCTCAGGCACTGGGTGCTTACAGTCTCGGGGACTTCTCACACCATTCGATTACTGCAAGGCTCTCATCTGTTTTTCTTTTTGCTGACGGGCTCCCTTTGCATGTAATTATTTTGCTGGGCTGGTGTTAATGACGTGTCCACTCCACTTAGTCTGCTCATCAGTATCTCGGGGCATGCGTGGGTTCCTGTTTGCTGTGGTTGTTTCGTTCCTCTGAAGGTCTCTCCATCATCAGCAAATCTGTTCTCTGCTCATTATTGATGGTGCCTGAGCCCTGCTCACCTGGGCTTACCGCAGGGCTCCTGGCAGATCCAATTTCCAAGCCCAAGAGACTGGGGATACTTCCATGTAAAAGAGAAGAGGGTGGGGAGAGGGAAGTGGCTGGCTGATTGTTTACAAATTGCTGTGTCTGTCTCCACTTTCTTTTCTGTACTGTCCTCAAAGCCATGGAAGATGGCACTCTGTCCTGTCCATGGTCAGCAGAGAGGATGCAATGAGCCAAAGTTGAAGAATTGCAGAGAGAAGCAGGCACTGAGCCATACCCCAACATTCTCCCTCTGTAGCCATTTTTGGAAAAGATAGCAACTAGGTTTTCTGGTTTGCTGTCTCCTGGAGGCAAGCTGTGGGGTAGGGGGTGGCTGTTGCAATTCTCCATGCGCAAGAATTCCCTGGACTGGAGTTTTATTCCCTGTTTCCTGTTGTGTTAACTTATGACCTTGACCACGTCTCTAGGCCTCAGTTTACTTGCCTATAAAATGGAAGAATTTGACTAGATCGGGGGTCGGCAAGCTTTTTCTGTAAAGTAAGATAATAAATACTTCAGCCAGGAAATCTCTGTGGCAACCTCACCTCTTCCACTTCACAGCAAATCAGCTGGAGACAATCTGTACATGAATGAGTGTGGCTTTGTTCCAAAAAATCTTTATTTACAAAAGCAAACGACGGGCCGGATTGCTGTGGTTGTTCCTTTGCAGTGGAACTCTTTTACCCAATTGAATCTTGCTTGAGACTCCACTGTATAGAATAGATAAAAACAAAGCTTCTCTGATTGCAGCGGGGGAGACTGACACCTTCTCTTCCCACAACCCTTCCAGCACCCCCAGCTCCTGTCCTGCCCCCATCCCCTCCCGGCATGGGTTTTTGGAACAGAGTTTGAAAACCATGGGGCTTAGCTAATCTCACAGGCCCCTCCAGCACTCTAGGATCTGTTCTTCACTCACTTGTTTGACCATTTCCCCTGCCGTGTGCCAGATGTTGAGCCAGGAGCCACGAGGGGCAGTTCTCAGGCACTGGGTGCTTACAGTCTCATGGACTTCTTATACCATTGGATTTTTTGAAAACCATTTATATGTTACTTGAAGGGGTTTGTCTTAAATAAACTTGTTAAAATAGTACAAACACCATATAATCTCAATTTTGACGTTAAAAACTCGTATCCAGGACTAGCTACATAATTTTTGGGGGCCAAGAGCAAAATGAAAATGTAGGTTCCCTTGTTCAAAAGTGGTTAAGAATTTTAGGAGCAGAGCACAGTGATTCGTCCCTGTAGTCCCAGCTCCAGCTGAGGCTCGAGTCCAGGAGTTTGAGGAGTCCAGCCTGGGCAACATAGTGAGACCCTGTTTCTAAAAAAATAAAATAAAATAAAATGGAAAATTTCAAGACGGTGATAGCAAAACATTAAACCCAACTCGGGGCTGCTCTGAGCGCCGAGCCCAGCTGTGCCCACGTCCACGTGCATGAAGCTGGCCCTGCGTTTTTCTCTAAAGATGTTTTCCAAAGTGTTAAGGGACACACTTCTGGGTGGGATAAGAGGGATTTACTTTTTTTTTTTTTTTTTTTGAGATGGAGTCTCGCTCTGTCACTCAGGCTGGAGTGCAGCGGTGCGATCTCGGCTCCCTGCAAACTCCACCTCCCAAGTTCAAGCGATTCTCCTGCCTCAGCCTCCCAGGTAGCTGGGACTACAGGTGTGTGACACCCTGCCTGGCTAATTTTTGTATTTTTAGTACAGACAGGGTTTCACCATGTTGACCAGGCTAGTCCCAAACTCCTGACCTCAGGTGATCCACCTGCCTTGGCCTCCCAAAGTGCTGGGGTTACAGGTAAGAGCCACTGCACCCGGCTGGGATTTACATTTTCTTCATGTTATCTGTAACTTCTAATTTCTCCACATTACATGGGTTGTTCTCATTGCAGAAGAAAAGGATTATCAATGTTTTCTCCCATACCAACAGAAACCACAGTGCAGCTGCATCTGAGGCTGCGTGGGGGGCTGGTGTGGGCAGGGCGAGTCACCTTCCCTCGGGGGTTTGCCCACAGGGGACTCGCTTTTTTAGACTCCTGTCCAAGCAGGACAAAAACTCTGTTCTCCTCATTCCTCTTAGCAGAGCAGAAGCCAGGCTGGTGTCCTCATTTCTAAAAATGAAGGGAGAATAAAGAGAACTGGGTAGAGAGACTCATAAGGCCTAGATCGAGGCTGGGGCCTAAAGCAGGGCTCTGTGTCCTTGTGCCCCTGGCCAAAAGGCAGCTCCATAATCACCCCCAGGCCCACACAGGGCTCTGTCCTCGTTGGGAGGGCTCCAGGGCCCTGGCCTGTGTAGGAGTCTGCTGACTGCATCCTGGCCCTAGACACATTTGGAAGGAAGGTTGGGAGGAAGCAGGGTGTCCTCACCCACACGCCCATGGAACAGCTGTCGAGGGAGATGGGGGCTTGTGAGGGACACGTGCCTCACCTCTGCAAGTCTCAGCAAAAAATTACCACGGGTTCCCCAGGAAACGTCTCTGGACACATTACACTATATAAATGTAGATCCAGGAAGCGTGTCCTAATACACGGATGGGTCATTGAGAGGAATTAGGGATGCTTAGGGATGCAGCCCTAACCTTTTAAGGAAAATGTCATGCTTTTCCATACGGCACCCTGGGGCATGATAGGAAGAAACAGGATATTTGGGATGTGCAGATTTGTCTGGGTTTTTGACCAGTTTGAATATCCTCTGTGGTCTCCACCTTGATCCCCACCCCCTGCTTGGGGCTCCCCGGTCCCTACCCCATCCCCAGACAGCACCTGCCTGCTAGGCTCCCCAGCCCTGACCCAGGGCTGTCTCCTCCATGGGCGCCGCCGGCTTCTTGGTGGATCCTGCACTCTCCATGCAGCCATTTCACAATGCCCCTACATCACTGCCCACTCTTCTCTGGCATTCTGGAACACGTGTTCCTCCTGTGTGGGGTTTACCTTGAGGTTCTGGCCACAAAGGAGCCCCTCTTCTCCATTAATTGAGGCACTGTGGTGAGTTCTTTCAATACTAGGGACCATTTGGGTGTCTAGGTGTCTCCAGACGTCTGGCCAAGGGAGAAGTACAGTGATGGGATCACAGGAGATGATAATCCACAAAATTTGACACCTGGAAGGGGTTCGGGGACTGTCTCATCCCTTTTTTTCTTATATGAAGGTAAAATTTACATAACATAAAATGAATCATTTTAAAAGTCAACAATTTGGTGGCATTGAACACAGTCACAGTGTTGTGACAGTCACAGTGTTGTTGAACACAGTCACAGTGCTGTTGAACACAGTCACAGTGTTGTGACAGTCATGGTGCTGTTGAACACAGTCACAGTGTTGTGATAGTTTTGTGGAACACAGTCACGGTGTTGTGACAGTCACAGCATTGTTGAACACAGTCACAGTGTTGTGGAACGCAGTCATGGTGCTGTGGAACACAGTCATGGTGCTGTTGAATGCAATCATGGTGTTGTGACAGTCACAGTGTTGTGGAATGAAGTCATGGTGTTGTGATGGTCACAGTGTTGTGGAATGCAGTCATGGTGTTGTGATGGTCACGGTGTTGTGATGGTCACAATATTGTGGAACACAGTCACAGTCAGAGTTGAACACAGTCACAGTGTTGTGACAGTCACAGTGCTGTTGAGTGCAGTCACGTTGTTACAGTCACTGTGCTGTTGAACACAGTCATGGTGTTGTGACAGTCACAGTGTTATTGAATGCAGTTATGGTGCTGTGACAATCACAGTGTTGTTGAATGCAGTCACAGTGCTGTGACAGTCTCACAGTGTTACTGAACACTCTCATGGTGCTGTGACAGTCAGTGTTCAACACAGTCACAGTGTTGTGACAGTCACAATGTTGTTGAACACCATCACGGTCCTGTGACAGTCACTGTGTAGTTGAACACAGTCACAATGTTGTGACAGTCACAGTGTAGTTGAACACAGTCACAGTGCTGTGACAGTCACAGTGCTGTTGAGTGTAGTCACGGTGTTGTGACAGTCACAGTGCTGTTGAATGTAGTCATGGTGTTGTGACAGTCACAGTGTCATTGAATGCAGTCACAGTGCTTTGACAGTCATGGTGTTGTTTAATGCAGTCACAGTGCTGTGACAGTCTCACAGTGTTACTGAACACTCTTATGGTGCTGTAACAGTCAGTGTTGAACACAGTCACAGTGTTGTGACAGTCACAATGTTGTTGAACACCATCACGGTCCTGTGACAGTCACTGTGTAGTTGAACACAGTCACAGTGTTGTGACAGCCACAGTGCTGTTGAACATAGTCACAGTATTGTGACAGTCACAGTGTTGTTGAATGCAGTCATGCTGTTGTGACAGTCACAGTGTTATTGAACACCATCACAGTGCTGTGACAGTCACAGTGTTGTTGAACACAGTCACAGCATTGTGACAGTTGGTGTTATTGAATACAGACACAGTGTCGTGCAACCACACCTCTGTCTAGTTCCAGATCAATTGCATTGCCCCACATGGAAACTGTATACCCATTGGCAGTCACTCCCCATGCCCCATGCCCCATCCCCAGGCCCTGGCAGCCACCAATCTGCTTTCTGTCTATGGATTCACCCATTCTGGACCTTTCATATAAATAGAATCATGCAATATGTGGCCTTTTGTGGCTGACCCCTTTCACTTAGAATAACTCAATCCCTTTGTCCTACTCGCTGAGACCTAGCGTGGAGAAGTGACCTGTGCGAGCTCACACAGCTTCTCATAGGGGAGAAGCCAGACCTTCTCTTCTCGGGAACAAGAGGCAACGGAGCCAAGAGCAGCAGCCACAAAGTTGAAAGGAAACAGTAGATAATTCATTACGTCATCTAGAAGTGGAAAGCAAGCTATAAACTGATAAAACCTACACATACAATGCATAGTAAACATCTCCGTCAGTGAGCATTTATTGAGTGTCTGCTGAATGCACAGCAAACCTGCCACATGGGAGGGGTTCCTCCTTTCTTGGAGCTTCTGTTTGGTTGGATTTAAGCACAGGCTTGATGTGAGACAGAAGTGGGTCTGAATGCCCCATCTCCGGTCACTGGCCATGGGGCTCCAGGCAAGTCCTCCACCTCTCCAAAGCATGCTTGAAGCAGATGCACCCACAGAGGCTGCTTTTGGAGCGCTTGTGAAGGTCACACATGGCCATGCATGGCAAGGACCGGGTATAGTGAGTTGGCTGTGATGTCAGCCATGGGTGTCATCAGGATCCCTGTATCATCACAGTATTGTCATCTATAAGAACCAAGCTGTGGCCAGGCGCAGTAGTTCACGCCTGTAATCCCAGCACTTTGGGAGGCTGAGGCGGGTGGAGTACCTGAGGTCAGGAGTTCGAGACCAGCCTGGCCAACATGGCAAAACCCCGTCTCTACTAAAAATACAAAAGTCAACTGGGCGAGGTGGTGGGCACCTGTAATCCCAGCTGCTGGGGAGGCTGAGGCAGGAGAATCACTTGAACCCAGGAGGTGGAGGTTGCAGTGAGCTGAGATCACACCACTGCACTCTAGCCTGGGCAAAAAGAGTGAAACTCCATCTCAAAAAAAAAAAAAAAAAAGGACCAAGCTGCTTCCTTTGGTTGCCTACATCCTGTTGGTGGGTTCAGCCACCTGAGCGATGGAACCCCAGCACTGAGGGCAGCATGAAAAGGTGAGGTGCCAGCCCTGCCCTTCCCTGCCCAAACCCAGAGCCTGGGAGAATGGAGTATGTTGGGGGGTGGGGTCTTCCTGTTGTCGGGGGTGCCTTCTGGGAAGGGGGTGACAGCAGCAGTTTCCAGCGTTGGTGTTTGTCAGCATTTCCAAGAAGGGCAAAGGAAGGCCAGGCTGGGCTCACTGGCTCCCCTGGTCCCCAGGGGGAGCCCCTGCAATTCATCCCCAGTCACCTGCTCCTCACCATTCTGCTCCTGATGGGAGAGACGGAACACCAGCCTTCCTCTAGAGAGACATTTCTCCAGACACTCAAGGACCCATATACATGACAATTACTGCTTAAAAATGTATCTGTCTGCTACATGCCTGCAGGTAGGTGTAAATCATACAGTGGCCGGGACCCCAGGAGCTCCTGCTGCAGGCTGGGCAGCTTTATCTCAGTGGCTCAGTGGGAGAAGCCCTGCCCCTATGCTGGGAGGAACTAGAAAAGCCTAATTTTATTTATTTTTAATCAACCATTTCAGCACGTTGCTTCTAGTCAAAGGCAGAGCTGGAGTGTGACACAGGCACATTCTTTATATTTAGCTTTTATTTACCCAGGGAAGTCTTGGGAGATGTAGTATCTGGTTTGTAGAGACACCCCAGTGGCAACACTCCATTACTCAGAGCCCTAAATGAGCTTTGCACAGACGATGGGAGGGAGGGCAGGCAGATCTTCCACCGTCAGGAAGACTGAGCCTGCTGGGACCAGCTGCCTCCTGCCTTCGATGGCATTGGCTGGAGCCTTCAGCTTGGGCACTGGAAAAATACAAGGTAGACTCTTCCCTACAGCCTGCGGCGAGGTGCTGGGAACCCCACGTGTGCAATTGGCCTGCCTTCCTGACAGGGTGGTCTCTGCTGCTCAGCCTCTCCTGGCCTCTCCTGCAGCCTGGTCCAGTCCACTACCCCTGTTTGCAGATACCAAGAGGCTGGCTGCCCCTCCTTGGGTCAACGGCAGAACCTCTGTTCCCCACCATGTGGTTGACGCCTCCCACCCTGAGTGGGACTCCAGGATACCACTCTATCCTTCACTCATCTTATTTTCTCGGGGAGGTGCAGGTTGATGGTTTCTGAGCCAGAGGCAGCAAGGCAGGGAGGGCCTGGAAACGAGGTGGTTTTTTGTGATTGCTGCAAACTATAAACAGCCAGAAGCTTCTACAGCCAATGTCCCTCGTCTCTTGCCTCTGTGGGCTCAGGAACACCTGAGCATGGTGGCATGGGGAGGGAGGAGGTGGGAGAACTGGAATTCACTGGGGTCACGTGGAAATCAAGGGAGAAGTGACTCATTTGAGCTCAAATGTCCTTCCTATCCCTCTGTTTGGTAAAGCAAGGCCTGAGTGCCAGGCAAATGACCAGATCCAATATTCATTAGCACTCCTGAGAGCTGCATGGAGACACTTCATTATGGGGGGGTTTCACCTCCACCCCTCCACAGCAGATATGTACATAATAACCTGACCCTGGGTTACTTTTCATTAACAAACGTGTGTGAAAATGTAGAAGCCGCTGGCAATTTTATATCATAAATGCATATTGTTAACCCAGTGTAGACGGCTTACTTCCACTTATTCAAAAAAGAGGGAGTCCCCTGTTCTTCATAGCCATTAGGTATCAGATGGAGAGGCCCCAGCGGAGTATGGTAGAGGGCTCTAGACTGTGCCATCAAGAGGGGTGGGGGGATGACATGCCTCTTCATTCGAGTGCAGAGTTCAACATTCAACCAGCTTCCTTGTGAGGGTTCTGGGTGTCCCCGCCTCACTCCCTCTGGGGGCCCTGAGGTCTGGGGAGCTAGGGATGGGGCATTTCAGGTCAACTTGTTAAGCGCTTGCTGGCAGGGTCACCCTCCCTTCCCTGGCTGTGGGACTTGGAGAGAGAACCAGGGATGTGCACATTCAGTTCTGGGACGAATTTGCCGTGTTCCTGAGTCACACGCTGAAGGGCCGTGTGGTCCCGGGTTGCCATCTTGCTTTGGGTTGCCCCCTTCTTCTCTCTGGGGTTCTAGCCCCTTTGTGCAGAGAGGGGTGTCTGGGGATGGGAGTCTGTGAGTGGTGTGGGTGGCGCATGCTGTCTCTGACTGTCCTTCCTGCCAGGGACATTGCACGTTCCCAGGGGGACACTGTGGTGTTCCCAGGAAGCAAGAAGAGTTCACCTTGGTGATGCAGCCTGTGGCTCTGGTGGGGACAGGGGAGGGCGGAACTAAGGAAGGGCTGGTGCCAAGGCTGGGGTGTGCTGGGCTTCCCACTGCCTTTCCAACCTCATAGCTCCTCTCCTGGAAAAGTGGGAATTCACCCGTGGGTCCCTGGGCAGCCTGCAACAGGCTCAGGGCTACAGTGTGGATGCCAGGCAACCCGTAGGTTCTGCTGGAAAGGCCCTCTCTGGCTCACAAGGTGCTCCCTGGTAGGCTGTACCTGAGAGCTGTCCTAGGCCATGGATACCCGGAACCCCAACGTGTCAGCTCCCACTCATTTCCTGGCTGTTGCTTTGAGTCCAGTGGCTCATCTCTGGAGTGACCCCACTGACCACACTCACAGATTGATTTCAAAGACCAGAGGTCAGTTTTCCATTTGTAATGCGGAGAACAACTCGGCAGACCTGCTGCCTATGTGAGCTGATCTGAATTCCTTCCCTGTAGGCCAGCTCCATGGACCATTGGCTAGCATGGCTCACGTGAACTAAGCACCACCCATACGCCATGTATATTAGTTACCTACTGCTGTTTAACAAATTACCCCAAAACTTAGCGGCTTAAAATAAGAAACATTGGTTATTTCATAACGTTTCTGAGGTCTTGGGAATCTGAGCTCGGCTTTACTGGGTGATTGTGGCTCAGTCTTTTGTGAGGTTGCAGTCCAGCTGTCAGCCAGGGCCACCGTCTCTACAGGTTGAACAGGGGCAGAAGAATCCGCATCCACAGTGGCTCCCTCACTTTGCTGTCGGTTGGGGGTCTTTGTTCATCACCATGTGGCCCTCCCCATAGGGCTGCTTGAGCGTCCTCACAACATGGCAGCCGACTTCCCCCGAGCACATGAAGAAGAACTCAAGGAAGAAGCCACCTGTTTTTTTATGACCTGGTTTTGCAAGTGGCATCGTTACATCTGCAATATTTCATTAATTAGAAAGGAGTCACTAAGTTCAGCCCACCTTCAAGAAAAGAAAAATTAAATTCCACCTCTTAAAGGGAGGATAATCAAAGAATGTAAGACTATATTTAAAAACTACCACACTAGGCATAAGGTTAGGGGCTTAACATGTGTTGCCTCATTTAATCCTCATGACAACTCCCATCTTACAGACGAGGAAACCAAAGCTCAGAATGGTTACAGGAGGTGTCCATGTTCACACAGCTGCTTAACTGCAGTCAGGATTGGGAGTCAGATAGTGTAGACCAGTGCTGCTCAACAGAACTTTCTACAGTGGTGGAATGGTTCTGGGTGTGCTGTCCAATGTGGTAGCCCCTGGCCACATGTGACCACTGAGCCCTTGAAGTGTCGCTAGTCAATGTCCTCCCAGTCATGCCAGTCCTCCCAGGAATGCACTTGCAGCTGAACAAGCTGGGTTATTATTGGCTGCAGTGAGGGAGAACACGTACCATGTGGAACTACAGGGTGTCACAGGAAGGGGGTGTCAGAGAGGACCTATTCTAGGATGTGGTCTTTGGCTGACTTTGAGGAGGGTCTGAGGAGTCGGGAGCTCACTCCAGATTCGATGCCTTCAAAGGGCAAGGGCAAAATCACATGCGTCCTCGATCTGTCTCATTTCATTGTGGTTTCAGAGAGGCCTCGTCTGAGTGGGGACTAAACAGGAGAACAGGACTCCCAAGTGAGGCCCAGGTCAGCTTCCAGAGGCCAGGGCTGCCCTTGTTTCTCCTTCTCACTAGTGAGACTGAGGCACTGGGTTTTTAACTGCTGAATTTGGATTTGAGTTATAAAGTAACTCAAACGGCTGGCGGCTGCTTTACAAGACAACTCAAGTCTGGATCTCACACACACGCCCCTAGCCACTGCACCACATTGCCTCTCCTTGAGCCAGAGTCTGCAGGTGCCAGGCCAGAGCTAATGGCTTCAGGGCTAGAGGTGGGAGGCAGGACCTGGAGAGAGGTGTGGTGAACCAGGCACCGCAGCCTCCCGTCGTGGGAAGCTCGGGGCCAGTAGGCATCAGAGCGTTCAGCTGGAGAGAAGTTAAAGACCCGGGGGATCTAAACACAGTGGGTTTGCGTGTCTGGGAGACAGCCCCTGCTGAAACGCCCCAGGCTTCTGTGAAGTGCTATCAAGGACCTGCTTTATCGTTAGGACGCTGCTAGTGGAGGGAGGCATCCCCTCACCTGGTTACGCATCAGAATCACCTGGGTCACTCAACAGATGGGTTCTCTAGCCGCCCCCACACCTCCTCAGTGGGGTGTATGAAAGAGGGATTCTGGAGCCCGTGGGATCTCCTATGGCCGGCTGTTTCTGTCTGCACCATAGTATTTGGGAACCATCCAAGTGAGTGTCAGGAAAGACCATCTATGACTCCAAATTAAGAGCTTCCCAGGCCAGGTGTGGTGGCTCATGCGTCTAATTCCAGCACTTTGGGAGGGTGGGGCAGGAAGATCACTTGAGCCCAGGAGTTCAAGGCCAGCCTGGGCAACATAGTGGGATCCTGTTTCTATAAAAAATAAAAAAAAATTAGCTGGATATTACAGGCGTGGCAATTACACACCTGTAATTCCAGCTACTCGGGAGGCTGAGGAGGGAGGATCCACTGAGCCCAGGAGACAGAGAAAGCAGTGAGCTGTGATCGCACCACTGCACTCCAGCCTGGGTGACAGAATGAGATAATGTCTCACACACACACAAAAAGCTTCCCAAACAGTGTCGAATGCCAGGATGCAGAGTGTCGATATCTTTTTGGAGAAGATGAAGACAGGAAGCCGTCTTGAACACGAACTGCGTATAAGTAGTGCACAAATGGTTTTACGCCCCACTGCCTTAAGTCTCATAGTCACTACAGTGAGTATCAGAATCTCCACTGTGCAAATGAGAAAACAGTTCCTGCAGTTACACTCCTTACCCGCGGCCCCATAGTACGTCTCAGAGGAGGGATTCAAACTCAGGTCTTTCTGGCCCGCAAGCCCATGGTCACGACGCCGAGTCAAGAAAGCAGAACATTCCCGCTGCCAGGGATTCCCACGCTGCTCCTCCTCTGCCTGCCCCAGCCTTCCTCCCAGCCGAGACAGTTTAAGCCCAAGATGGCATAAAATCATCGAACATGGAACTGCGTAGTATCCGTACTGGCCATCTCCCGGCTCAGGACATTCATAAAAACCAAAATCCTTGAGGAAATCAGCAGACGGCACAGTTTGGTCACCTTCAGGCTTCTGTCCGCCTGGTTATGCATCAGAGTCACTGTCTGTGTGATGTAGGAAGATATTTTTTAATGGTGACAACATTATTAATTTCATTGAGAAGTTTTCTTCACAGAATGTTCATGAATTGAGGCGTCGTTATGATTCTGTAGCATACCGTGATCAAGTTGCTTAATGTTAAAAGGCCGGGCATGGTGGCTCACGCCTGTAATCCCAGCACTTTGGGAGGCCAAGGCAGGCAGATCACCTGAGGTCAGGAGTTCGAGACCAGCCTGACCAACATGGTGAAACCCTGTCCATACTAAAAATACAAAAAATTTAGCTGGGCGTGGTGGCAGGTGCCTGTAGTCCCAGCTACTCGAGAGGCTGATGTGGGAGAATCGCTTGAACCCGGGAGGCAGAGGTTGCAGTGAGCCGAGATCACACCACTGCACTCCAGCCTGGGCAACAGAGGGAGACTCTGTCTCAGGAAAAAAAAAAAAAAAGGCAGCTGCTTCCAGGGCTCTGGGGACAGTAACAGGAAGTACCCACTACATGAATGAGTGAATGAGCAAATGAAAGAATGAAGGCATGTGATTGGAAGCTGAAGAATGGCCACCCAAAGCTACTGTGGGGATGGAACCACTTTGTTACCATGTCCAGAGCACATCAGAACACTGCAAAGCTTACAGTCTGGGCTGGGCGTGGTGGTTCACATCTGTAATCCCAGCACTTTGAGAGACCAAGGCAGGTGGATCACCTGAGGTCAGGAGTTTGAGACCAGCCTGGCCAACATGGTGAAACCCTGTCTGTACTAAAAATACAAAAATTAGATGGGCATGGTGGTGTGTGCCTGTAATTTTAGCTACTCAGGAGGCTGAGGCAGGAGAATCACTTGAACCCAGGAGGCAGAGGTTGCAGTGAGCCAAGATTGTACCATTGCACTCCAGCCTGGGGACAAGAAGAAAACTTCATCTCAAAAAAAAAAAAAAAAAAAAAAATGCTTACAGTCTGACAGAGAGCCACATACAAATAGGTCCTAACTATTTTTTTTAGAGTTGAAAAGGAACAGAAACAACAAATGTGAGGACCTTTAGAACAGTGCTTTGAAAGCCATCTTTTGATATCAAGTTGAAAAGCAAGGTACAATATTGCACATTGTTTTCAAAATTTGGCTGCACATAATATCCATTTAGGGGACTTTACAAGGGTCATTTTAAAAGATGATTTTTCAGTCTGTATCTCAGACTTAAAGAGTCAGAATCTCAGCATAGGGTGGGAGGGGGATAGGAAGAGGGGAAATAATATTTATATTTTCAAAGGCCTCTAGGTGACTCTTATGTGACGCCAGATGTGCAGGCTACTGCTATGCACTGGATAGTTCTATTTTTTAAAAACTGGAGCATAGAAAAAAGACTGGAAGGAAATGCATAGGAAATGTTCAACAGGTATCTCTGAGTTGTCAGTGTATGGAAACTTTTTTTCTTATTACTTTTTATGCTCTAAAAATTTTCTACAATAAACAGTTCTCATTGTTAGAATTTGTTAAACATAACTAATAAAAAAGAGAAAGTCATTGTAATTGGAAGAGACAGTGGGAAGGTTCACCCGAATGTACCTGACTTTGGTCTTCTGGGCACATAACTCCTTTCCAGGGTGTCCCTGTGGGAGACATCACTGGTTCCAGTGCTGTGTTCCCTGGTATCTGCAGAGTGATCTTCTGAGTGCATCTGCTGAGCTAGCAACCTTGCCTCTCTCACTCCCGTTGCTCTGAAACTGGGCTCATTGTTGCCTGGAGGGAGAAGGAGGTCCCAGGTTGCTTCAGCCTAAGGCAGATGGGCTTGTTACTGCCTCTGCAGGAGTCTTTGCTGAGGGTAGCATCGCAGGGATAGCTGGCCCAGCTGGTGAAGGCTGCCTGACCTCCTCCTACTCTTACCCTGTCACTACCTGGGTATCCAGTCCCCAAGGTATCCAGTGCCTGACAGGTACTTACTGACAACCTGCGACGTGCCTGGCGCAGAGCTAAGCCCTGTCCTAATAATGACTCACCACTGTGTACCCAGCAACCTTCATGGCCAGCCTCGTAGCCCAACACTTCTCACCTGCATCTCATCCTCATCATGAGTCACTGGAATCATTCTTCCCATTTTATAGAGGAGCAAACTGAGGCTCAGAATGGTTAAGTGATTTGCCTTGAGCCAAATTTTGTTCTTCCCTGTACTGCAAGGATGCTCAAGTGAGGAAAATGGAGGTGAGACGTCCCCCTGAGGGAAGGAAGGGGCTGTGGCTGAGAAGGTGCCTGCAACATTCTTTGGTTCTATGGGCCGGTTTGGACTGCAGAAGCTCCTTTTCCAGTGGAAGTCTAATGATGCTTCTCCACCATGGGCTGAAATTCATAGGAATGAACAGGAGCTGGCTGTGCCTGCCACCATCTATGCCCAGGTAAGTGCCCCCCATGCCATCAGGGGATGCATTATTTCACATTAATCCCCCTGAAGCCTTTTGAGCCATTCACTCTGTATTTCCAAACCAATTACTGGCTCAGAGTTTGCAAAGAGGGTCGACACCTGGGTTTTCCGGCAGGGACTCCCTCCAGGCCCAGCACCAATCTGAGGATGTTGTAATTTAGCAGAGAGAGAAAGCATATAATTTTTTAGCTCAGGGGAGGCTGGAGGCAAGCACAAATATCCCTTGAGCGGAGTCGGATTCTCCAGTTTAAAGAGGCAACACGTTCCCTGCCATAATTGGACTTTAGAGCCCCTTTTAATTTGAAAGGGGGTTAGGCAAAGATGGTTGGGGACTTCATTGCTTTGCCGGAGCTGTTTCCTTCTGGGAGCCAGGCTAAAGCCTCCGTTTAATTGGAATGAACCAGGGAGGGTCTGTCAGATGGGCCAGCATTGGGTTGCGCCCAGGAAGTGGCAACTGATGTACTGCTCGGGGACAATCCCCTGGGTCAGGGTGGCCAGAGGAGACAAAAAGCCAGACATCAGACATCACCTTTTCCTTCTTGGGCTGAGGTCCTAGTTGTCTGGTCCAGTTTCTGGGTGTGCCCTGCTCTCTGCCGGAGCCTTCCTGGGCTGCTCAGAGTGGGCAAGACCAAGTTGGAGTGAAATTCCGTAACCCCGGCCCCACCCACACCCCAGGTGAGACCTACAGTGAAACAAAGGGGCCCATCGCCTGCAGGGCCAGCAGAGGCAGGTCCTGAGGGGCAGGTGGGGCTGGAGCCCCTTCCTCTGGGGTGGCCCAGCCCCAGGGCCAGGCTCTCATCGGCCAGGCTGCTCCTTTCCACATTGGTGCTCTCCCTGGCACCTGGGGTCATTGTCCTTGAGGAAGAGCCCTAGATGGCCTGGAACCCTCCCCTGGGATTCATGCTAACGACTTCTTGGAGCCAATTTTAACAGCAGAGGAGTTTGTTCCTCTAATGACAAGCTGAGGTTAGAGGAAGCCTGGTGAATTCTCCTTCAAACTGGTGGCAACCCTTTCCTGGGGAGCAGGCCCTAAAGAGAGAGCCCAGGCTGGAACCACAAGGCTTTGGGGAGACTTCGGGAAGGAGGTTGGGGGCTCAATTCTGGAGCTAGCTGAGGCAGGGGTGTTGAGGTGTCTGCCTCTGGGATTATGAACAGGAGCTGGCTGTGCCCAGCCTCGCGGCTGGGGGAGTGGCATTTCTTTCTTTCTTTCCTCCTCCTCCTCCTCCTCCTCCTCCTCCTCCTTCTTTTTTGAGATGGAAAAAAACCACTCTGTGACACAGGCTGGAGGGCAGTGGCATGATCTCAGCTCATAGCAACCTCTGCCTCCTGGGCTCAAGCGATTCTCCTGCCTCAGTCTCCCGAGTAGCTGGGACTAAAGGCGTGTGCCTCCACGCCCAGCTAGTTTTCGCATTTTTAGTAGAGACAGGGTTTCACCATGTGTTGAACTCCTGACCTTAAATGATTCACCTGCCTTGGCCTCCTGAAGTGTTGGGATCACAAGCATGAGCCACCACGTCCGGTAGGGAGCAGCATTTCTGCCGCCACACCCTCCCCTCCCCACATGCCCACATGCACTGCCATTGAGCCAGAGTAAGCAGGATCCCCACTACTCACTCCCCCAAACCCCAGGCACAGGGACAACCCTCAGAAGGGAGACTGAACCAAAGCCTGGGGTGGGGAGGAGACGGGCGTCTCCCTGTGGATCTCTCCCCTGTGCCCCTTCTCACCCCACAGGGGCCTCAGCATGGAGTGGGGGGCTCTGACTGAGCCTGGCTCAGGAGCCTCTGTTCACATCAGCTGAGATAGATGGAGAAGCCCACGCAAGGCCCCAGTTCTGTCATGTGGAAAGGCGGATGCGCCCACTGGCTTTTCCTTGTTCCAACTCACCCTCCTTAGTCCTTGCTTAGTTGGTTCTGTAGGGTCCATGTCCCCTTTGCCCTCTGAAGTTTTGCCGAAAACTTACAAAAGGCAGAGTCATTGAAGAAAAGTCATGCAAAATGTATTCATGTGTACACAGGAGCCTTCAGAATGAAGACCCAAAGATACAGGGGAAATTGTCCATTTTATGTTCAACAAAATATAACCAGCCGTGTAGAAACAGGACGGACACACACAGTTTGAGCTGATGCTAGTGGACTGAGTGGGGAAGCCCAGTAAGGCCTGTCTGCTTCGATTCTTCTTGGCCCGTCTGTGCAGTGTTCCTTCCTTCTGGGTGAGGAGCCGGACCCTCGCTGGCATGGGGGTCTTACGGCCTACAGTCAAACGAGGTAGGACAGATCATTTATTTATGGCCAGTTCTTACACAGAAAGGTGGAGGGAAGGTTAAAGTAGTATATTTTAGGTTTTATGGCTGGCTTTGGGGAAAAGAGGTTCTGGTTTCAATGACCCCCTTGGAGAAGAGGGGTTGCAGTTTCTATGGCTAGCCTCGGGGGAGAATGAGGTTGAGAGACAGTGGACAGGAGAGGGTCGGAGAAAAACTTTTGCTTCGGAGGCCTTCAATTAGGGTATTGCTTTCTGAGTCCCAGCAGTTCCCTGCAGAATTGCCTGGCAGACAGGTTAGCCCTGGGGAGGGAAAGAAGCAGCACACAGGAGGGAGGTGGTGTGCTGGTAAACATGCTGAACAACTGGCTCTCCAGAAAAATAAAAGCCCTGATGGTCACGCTTGCCGATTTCCATGGTGTAAATACCCCCACTATGCCAACTGCAAGCTGCCAAAGTGATGTTGATAAACACAGCGTTGGAAAGAATGGGCTCTTGTCAGTTGGTGCAAGCTGGCTCTAGCATGCTGCTGGGTAGAGGGGGGATACATAGCCCTGCAACCCTTGCCCCACAAGACCCCACATCCTTCCCAGGCACCCCTGCCTTGTGCATAAGGGGCCTTTGTTCTACTTCCTGGTGGCTTCAGGGGAAAAACTGATGGATCTGCCAGTCAGGGAGGTCTGCAGAGAGAGATGGGGCCCACGATGGGGACAGAGCCAGCATGGCTTAGGTTGTCCTGAAGCATCCCCCACACCAAAGCCCTATACAAAGAAAGGGTGAGGTTTCTAGAAATTTTCCTAAAATGAGAGGGGAGCTGCAAATTGTCCTACCTGAGGATCAATAAGGCCTAATGAGGAAGCAGATTTCAAAGCAGGAGTGGATTCGCAGCTAATCCTCTCAGCGCCCACACGCCAGAGAGCCACTCTCACCGGGGATCTGATTTCTTTGCTCATTCCTGAATCCCCTGGCTTTAGGGAACCTCAAAGCACAGAAGGCAAAGGAAAATGAAAATAAATCCTGTCTCTTTCAATAAAGCACAAAGGCCTTGCCTCTTCTGGCAGGAGACGGTCTTACACTTCCCAGACAGCCGATGCCTGAATGAGGCATGGCGGAGGGGGCTCTGGGCTGGGGCAGGCCCAGGGGGCCGAGAGGGAGGGGAGCTGGGCTTTACATCCCAGGTGCCGCAGCAGGAACAAGGACCCTTGATAAACACCCTCCCCATGCTTGGTGATCTGACCTGGAAAATGCCATCATGTATTTTTAATCTGCCTTCTCCTCACTGAATAATGAAAGATGAAAATCATAAGGTTTGACTGGCATTTATAAGGGGGCTCTGGAGGAGGCTCAAGCAGGAGAAAATGAGCTCCAGGGCTCATCGCAGCTCAACTCCTGGCTGCTGACTCCCGCCCCCTCCCAGGGAGGCTCCTTCTGTCTTGGCAGGCAGGACCCACCCTTCCCGGCGAAGCACAGCAGCTCTTCCTCCACGGTGCTCGGGGAAAGGGTGCAGTCCTCTCAGAGAGACCCAAAGCTTCCAGGGTTCTGACCTGACCAGTTGGAGTCAGGAGGCAGAGTCAAGGGAACAGGATAGAGGGCCTGGGATAGATGCTAGGACTTGGCCAGTTACCACAGTGTAAATACTCCCGCCAAAGCTGATCTCATGCCACTAGTATGATGTCACTGAGCCCGTGGAGTTGGAAAGAGATGAGCAGAATTGACTCTCTTAAGGTCTTATCTTGGGGGCAGGAGACTGGAGTGACCAGTGAGCTCTCCAAGGCAGGAGGGCAAAGGCAGAGAAAAAGGGTAAGGGGCTTTGTGGGCAAGGGACAGTGAGCTACCAGGGATCCAGGGGAGGAACAGGATCCTTAGGAGCGGTAGCAAGGAGGGCTGGGTAGTAACTGCGAGACCTTGGGCAAGTCTTTTAATCTTTGAGAGCTACCAGTTCTTAGTCTTAACATTGGAGATAAGAGCCGATACCCATTCATTTCACAAAGCTATTATGAGGTTAGGATGAGGTCATGTGGATATGATCATTTTGCAAAACTGTGGTGTTTCACTCCAAGGGTGTTATTAAAATCGGGTTCAAAGGTGAGAGAATGCCCAATTTCTGTAGCCACACTGTCACATACAGAGAAAATGATTTATATACACACTATGCAATAAAACAATAAAGTGAACCAGAATATACACAATAAGGAGCATTTCTGTGTAAAGCACATGATATGGTTTGGCTGTGTCCTCACCCAAATCTCATCTTGAATTGTAGCTGTCACAATCCCCGTGTATCCTGGAAGGGACCTAGTGGCAGGTAATTGAATCATGAGGGCAGGTTTTTCCCATGCTGTTCTCCCGATAGTGAATAAGTCTCATGAGATCTGATGGTTTCACACACATATTCTCCCTGCACACACTCTCTTGCCTGCTGCCATGTAAGATGTGACTTTGCCCCTCCTTCGCCTTCCACTATGATGGTGAGGCCTCTCCAGGCATGTGGAACTGTGAGTCAACTAAACCTCTTTCCTTTATAAATTACCCTGTCTCAGGTATGTATGTCTGTATTAGCAGCGTGAGAATGGACTAATACAGCATGTAAATGAGAAACAAAGGCTATGCAAGAGCCAGAAGTTCGTGATTCTTCATAAGAACTGTTGGCCCCTGGGCGATCAGGCCAAGAGTAGGCAGGGCCTTTGGTGATCATGTCCTTCCAATCAGCCAGCCTTGCAAACATCATGTTGATTTAACATTTTCTGGGACTGTGCATTCCTTCATTCATTCAACAAACACTGATTGAGTGCTAGCTGTGCTGGGTATGAAAACATTGATTCACGATTGTGTGCGCCCTAGAAGACTTTGTTGTGTACTTGAGGATCTGTTCATGAAACAGATAAAGTGCAATGCAGATAACAGGCACCATGATAAAGGCATGAGCCAAGAGCTCCAGGAGCAGGAAGGGCACTTTTGATTAATTATCTTAGTGGTGCCCACCCCTGGGCATGGCACATGGCAACCCCTCAGTAAAAGTTGGCTGATGGGGGAATGGGCCAAAGAGGCTCTCCTGTAGCAGAGACCTCTGAGCTGTGGCCTGGAGTTGTGTCTATTGGCCTCCAGAGGCTTGGTGGCTGGACCCTGGGGAGGTCAGAGCCTTCCTAGATGTTGTGCATGTAGCCCTTTTCTGGCCCATGGTGTTGGTCAAAACCTCACAGTGTTCTATGGTCCCGACAAGATGAAGACTGAATGGGAAGGTGGTTGGGTGTTTGCCAGTGAGAGAGGTTGTCTGAGGACACACAGGGCAGAGATTAAAGAGCGGTCCAGCATGCCGGGGTGTGGCATGGAGGGAGTGGGGACAGGCAGGAGCCAGGAGAGCAGTGAGTGGTGAGGCCAGGGCCATGGTGGACAGGGAAGGCCTGGGCATCTCCACGGCCACATTGGACCCAGGCCTGAGAGGAGCAGAGGCTGCTTAGAAGAGGGTAGCGAGGGAGGAAAGCCTTGCTGGTAATGAGAACCAGGAAGATGTGAAATGAGGGATGAGGCCAGCAGAGATGGGAAGACAGCCTCGCTGGCTCCCTCGGGTGCCTGTTGCATCAGAATGCTTTCCTACAGCCAAGCCCTGTCCAGGTTCAGGCCCAGGTCAGCCTCGAGAGCTCAGAGTCTGGTCCGGAGAAATCAAGTCCCAGAGTTTCAAAGTGAAGTGAGATATTTTTGCCTGGGTCCTCCTGGGAGGCAGTTTCACTTGTCCCTGGAGCTTAACAAACAAGGAACCAGACCCATCGTCTCCCTGCTGGCTGAGAGAGGGAGGCCCTAGGGACCCCGTGAGGGCCCTTCCAGTTTCCTCCTGACTATGACCCTGTGAATCCCGACCTTCAGGGCTGTCTTTTTAAATCACCCCACCCTCTACCCTCATGAACTTCAGAGATGTCCTGAAGGCCATTTGTAGTCCACAACTACCATCCAGGGAACAGCCCGAGACTGGCTCACCTGGGGATCGGGGCCCTTCGAGGCAGAAGTGGATGTAGCGCGTGAGAATCAAGTTTTTAGTAGGTTTTGTGTTCAGTGTCAGTTAAGTGTCAGCTAGAAGGAAGGGGCCAGAAGTCCCTAAGAGAATAGGACACACGCATGAATGCTCTCAATCAGCACCCGTGGGAAAGGGGATGATACTCCAGGCTGGAGAATTTTCCACCGACCGCAAGTTTACCCATGTCTTTCTAAAATGCATGGCTTACCTTCTGCCCTCTTAGATGATAATCCACACTTAACCTTCCCTTGATGTTTCAGGAATGAATTCTCTGGCTACTCATCACCACGCCGTGTCCTACTGCAGCTGAGCCCATGGCAGCTGTAACCTGGAGACCCATCTGCCCTTCTGCAAAATGGCCCCAGTGTTTGGTTTCTGGAGTGTCTTTCATATTTTTTCTGCTCCCTCCTTCCTCTTGTCTGTCCCCAATTCTTCATCTTCTTTTTTGGACAGGGTCTCACTCTGTCACCTAGGCTGGAGTGCAGTAGTGTGATCATAGCCCACTGCAGCCTTGAATTCCTGAGCTCAGGTGGTCCTCCCACCTCAGTTTCTTAAGTAACTGCGACGACAGGCACATGCCACCATGCTTGGCTAACATTTATTTTTGTAGAGACGGGGTCTTGCTTTTTTGCTCAGGCTGGTTTCGACCTCCTAGGCTCAAGAGATCCTCCTGCCTCAGCCTCCCAAAATGCCTGAATTACAGGTGTGAGCCACCACACCCAGCCTGCTCTCAATTCTTCCTACTACTGATGTATCTGCTATGCTCTGTCTTTTGTACCTGCTGCCTCTCCCCTTGTAATTTGTTGTTTATAATGCACTGTGGGTTGTAAAGCCAAATTATTTGTACTCAAACTGTTTAAGTAAGTAGATAAAAGTGAGTAGACTGTGGGTGAGACCCAAGTTTCTGGTTGATAAGGATATGACTATATGACACCAATTTTGGCTACTCAGGGACCTTTTTCTTTTCTTCTTGTTTCTTGGCAGTGTGCTGCTGGAGATGTGAACATGATAGTCAGGGAGGAGAGTTAAAAGAATCATATTCAATGAGTCCATAAAAAAAATAAGAGCTGACAAGTCATGCCTTCAATGCACTAAGCATTTATTATTAAATATCTGGTGTGTGCCTAGAACTCTAGCTGGTATGGAGGGGATTTTCAAAGGAGCACTATGGGGTCCCTTCTATGTGGTAAAGGATTAATCTCCCCCAAAGAAAGGTTTGGCTCTTTGCTCCTGGCTCTTGGAAGGGAAAAGCTAAGCCCTTGGAATGTCCTTGGTATGAGTGTCTTTGTTTCTCTGGGATCTTAGGGCAGCCAGTTAGTTTATACTTCAGTATAGGGGCCTTGGGCCACATGGTATTGGCACATGGGTGGTCAGTTGTGTCTACCTGAGTGAGGCCCAGTAAAACTCTGGACACCAAGGTTTGGGTGAACTTCCCTGTTGGCAGTACCCCGTGTGTGTTGTCACTCATCCTTGCTGGAGGAGCAAGTGCCATCTACACAATTCCATTGGGAGAGGACAATTGAAGCCCATGCCTGTCTCTCCAGGACAACTCTGCCCCATGCGTCTCTCCCACTGGCTGATTTTAATCCGTATTCGCTCACTGTCATAAACTGTACTGATGGCAGTATAATCAGTACAACGCCTGTTTCTTTTTTCTTTTTATTGTTTAGAGATGGAGTCTTGCTCTGTCCGCCAGGCTGGAGTGCAGTGGCAGGATCTCCACTCACTGCAAGCTCCGCCTCCCGGGTTACACCATTCTCCTGCCTCAGCCTCCTGAGTAGCTGGGACTACAGACGCCCACCACCATGCCCAGCTATTTTTTTGTAATTTTTTATTCTTTTTTTGTAGATACAGGATTTCACCATGTTAGCCAGTATGGTCTTGATCTCCTGACCTCATGATCTGACCGCCTCCACCTCCCAAAGTGCTGGGATTACAGGCGTGAGCCACCATGCCTGGCCATAATGCCTGTTTCAAGTCCTGTGAGTCCTTCTAGCAAATTTTTGGACCTAAGGATGGTCTTGAGGACTTCCTGAACTCACACTGCCCCTGTGAAAGATGCAACCCTGGGCAGGGCTATTCCCCTCTGCAGACCTTGGGTCCCTTCCTCGTTGGTCATGTGAGGGGTTGCTTCAGGAGATGCCTCAGATTCTTCCAGCACAAATGCTGTGTGGTTCTGACAGAATCCACATCCATTAGAGCAGGGGTCCCCAACCCTGGGCCTTGGACCCGCACTGGTCTATGGCATTAGGAGCCACCTGAGCATTAGATTCTCTTTTTTTTTCCGGCAGAGTCTCACTCTGCCGCCCAGGCTGGAATACAGTGGCGTGATCTCGGCTCACTGAAAGCTCCGCCTCCCGGATTCACGCCATTCTCCTGCCTCAGCCTCCCGAGTAGCTGGGACTACAGGCGCCCGCCACCATGCCCGGCTAACTTCTTGTATTTTTAGTAGAGGTGGGGTTTCACCGTGTTAGCCAGGATGGTCTCGATTTCCTGACCTCGTGATCCACCCACCTTGGCCTCCCAAAGTGCTGGGATTACAGGCGTGAGCCACCGTGCCCAGCTGTACATTAGATTCTCATAGAAGCATGAACCCCATTGTGAACTGTGCATGTGAGGGATCCAGGTTGCGTCCTCCTCATGAGAATCTAAATGCCTGATGATCTCAGCTGGAACAGTTTTATCTCAAAACTATCCCACACCCCTCCACCCTGTCCCATCTGTGGAAAAGTTGTCTTCCAAAACACCAGTCCCTGGTGCCAAAAAGGCTGGGGACTGCTGCTTTAGAGGGAGCCAGGCTAGTCACCAGTAGAAACAACCACTGTTCCACTACACTGTACTACAACCACTGTTGTAGATGTCTCTACAGTGCCATCAGGGATGGAGGTAGACTGGGAGACTCCGTTTCTCTGATCATAAGCCTCCCCTCCTGGAGCGAGGGGTGTGCCTAGGGCAGGGTCTCAGGGCTGAGGACATGGACCCTACACAAGGCATGGGCGTGGATGGGAAGCCAAGAACATTTCAAAGCATCAGGTCCTCGGAAGCCAGGTGAGAGAGAACAAGGTCTGTGGTGGAGAGCCGGCTGCAAAGAGAAGGCAGCCATGGGTGACAGGGCGAGGAGGGAGTCTTGGAAAGACCTGGAGAGATGGCATTTCATAGGTGAAAGCCGGCTTCCTGTTATCTAAATAGCACACAGTTAAGGACTTAAGAGGATCAGGAAGCAATGAAAGACATTGAATACACTCACCAGAGCCCAATTCGGTCTTGGACAATTTGCACAGCCTTTCAAAGTTAGGCTGGGCTCCATGAATATTGAATAGTCCTGCCCAAATCCTGCTTACTCAGCCGCTAGCTATCTTGAGTTTTGAGACAGACACTTTCACTCTTGAGGATGAAGCTGCCTCTGTGGCATTTGATTTTCAAGGTGATTTGCCTGCAATTTGGGTGAGCACTCACCTGGGGGCGCTGTGCTTTGGTGTCCCCTGCCTTTTGAGCATCAATGTCAGTTTCGGAGGCGGGGAGCCCACTGCCGTTCAATTATGGTTTCCCATGGAAATGAATCTTTCTTGAACTAGAATTCTTTATTAATGAGGAAGCCTGGAGTACCGTAGAATATTACATTTTCAAGATTAAAAGCATATTTTAGGTACAATTTGGTACATAAAATCAAATTTTAGAGACTGAGGCTGCATGGGAAGTGATCTTGTCTGGTCTCTTCATTTTACAGATGAAAAAAAGAGGCCCAGAGAGGTGACGTGGCTCTTTCAAGGCCAGTTAGGCTGGGACAGGCTTTAGTGTTATCTTCCATTGGCAGAAGGAGAAGAAGACAATTATTTAAAAAATCAAATATGAGAGTGCTACCTACCGTCAGCGGAGGTTTTGATGTGTGTAGGGTACTAGAGTTTTTATGATTAGTTCATTTAATCCTTACAACAACATTATGAGGGCATTCTGCTTCTATCCCAACTGGGTGGACTCCATTCAATTCAGACACTAACCACTCCAAGTTAGTGTCACACCCCAGAAGTCAAGGGCTCAGGCCTTCACAAGACTGCCCTGCCTCAGACACCAGCCGAGGTCCCCAGGATACCCGCACTTCTGACCAGCTGGGTATAAATGCAAGGGTTGTCATGATACTCTCAGGTTCAACAATTCACTAGAATGACTAGAACACAGACATGTGCTACACTCAGGATTACAGCTTTATCTTAAAGGACACACATAGAACAAGGTCTTGGAGCATCCTGGACTTGCAACTTCCATGCCCTCTCCTGTGGAATCAGGATGCATCACTTTCCCAACAAATCCATGTGTTCAACCAGGAGGCCCCACTGAGCTTTAAAACTCACCGCAAGACTACAGAAATCCAAAGAGTGTGGCGCCGGCATAAAGGCAGGCATATAGACCAAAAAAGTAGAATAAATAACCCAGAAATAAACCCTCGCATATATGGTCCTATGATTCTTGACAAGGGGGCCAAGACCATTCAATGGGGAAAGGAAAGTCTTTTCAACAAACGGTGCTGCGAAAACTGAATCTCCACCTACACAAGAATGAATTTGGACCCTGACCTAACACCATATACAAAAATTTATTCAAAATGGATTAGAGACCTGAATGTAGGAGCTAAAACCATAAAACTCTTAGAAGAAAACAAAGACACAGCTTCATGACTTTGGATTTGGTGATGATTTCTTAGATATAACACCAAAAGCACAAGCAACAAAGAAAAAATAGACAAACTGGACTCATAAAAATTAAAACCTTTTGTGAGTCAAAAGACACTATCAACAGAGTAAAAAGGCAACCCACAGAATGGGAGAAAATATTTGCAAATCATGTATCTGATAAGGAATTGATATCCCCAAGAGATTTCAGTGTCCAGAGTTTTGTCGTTGTCGTTATTCTTTTTGATACAAGGTCTTGCTCTGTTGCCCTAGTTAGAGTGCAGTGGTGTAATCATGACTACTGCAGCCTCGATCTCCCAGACTAAAGTGATCCTCCTGCTTCAGCCTCTTGAGTAGATGGGATTACAGGTGGGCATCACCATACCTGGTTGATTAAAAAAAATTTTTTTTTTTTAAATTTTAGTAGAGAGGAGGTCTCACTATGATATCCAGACTAGTCTTGAACTCCTGGGCTCAAGTGATCCTCCCACCTCATCTTCCCATAGCACTGGGATTATAGGCATGAGCCACTGCACCAGACCCAAAGTTTTCACTGGGATTTCATTACATAGCCATGACTGATTAAATCATTGGCCACATGACTGAACTCAATCTTCAGTCATGATCCCCAATCCAGACTTTGGGTGGACCAAAAGTTCCTCTTAGCACATGGTTGGTCTTTAGTGGTCAGCCCCCATACCGAAGTCCTCTCGGGATGTGCCAGGAGTCACACCATTAACACAATCAAGACACTCCTATCATTCAGGAAATTCCAAGGGTTTTCTGTGCCAGGAGCCAGGGACAAAGACATACTCTTTATTATGCCATAGAGGTGTTGTCATTGTCCTTTCGCCAAGCGTAGGCTGAAGCTGAGGGACAGAGAGGAAGTAACTGGCTCCAAGTCCTGCAGCTGGCCTCTGACAGACAAGGGCAGCTCTCAGACCTGACAGCCTCAAACTCTCTGGGCTTAACCCCTAAACTGAGCCACTGCCACCATGTGAAGGGTGGGTGGAGGAAGAGCACTGAGCAAGCTTTCCCTGGGACCAGTGCAGACCAAGTGAGGAGAGGGGGAATTCCATTTCAGAAACGGAGGAACTGTATAATGCCATGAGAATTGCTTCTGGCTCGCAGGGAGTGAAAACCAGAGCTTGGGCTTCTGGGAAAGGACACAGAGCCTCTCTCCGTGGAGAACTCATGACGTGCACAAGCCATCATCTGTCCTGAGAAGTTAAGTCCAGGACTGGGGAAGCAATGCCCAGTCCCAGCCCTTCCCTGCCTGCCCGACACCAGTGCTGGCTTGGGCAAGCTCCTAAGCCATATGAAGGCTCAGACCAGGAAAAGAATCAATTATCAGCCAACAAGGAAACCACACTACCACCCTTCTCTCCATCGAACCACTTAATCAAGGCTAGAAAGTTTGATTTTCTTCTTTATTGTCTACTGATTTTTTTTTTTTTAAGCAGAGTTTTACAGCAGGCTGGCTCAAAACATGACGCTTTGGGAAAGATTTGCTTTTCAACGCTGTGGGTTCTCACTGATAGTTATGTGTCTGGGGCCAGGGATCCCTCTCCAGGGTTCTTTTCACCCTATAATTCTGGAAAGAGAGAGCGAAATCAGCTTGGGGTTGGTAGACCCTCAGATCCTGGAATCACACCCCTCGATGCTATATTTTGCCTGCATCGTGTGTGCCTGGATCCATTCCTCTAGGGAGGTTGAGAGTCCTTTTGTCCAATAGAGAGAGAATGTGAGCCACTGAGGTCACTTTAACTGAGGACATTTTTCTAACAGATACAGTAAAAAGAAACAAGCAAAGAAATTTAATAATATATTTTATTTAGCCCAATATATTCAACATATTATCATTTCAACATGTAATTAATGTAAAAATCGTGAATGAGATTTTTTTTCAATCTTTTACTCATTCTGAATCTTCAAAATCCAGTTTGGATTTGACACGTACAGCACATCTCAGATGGAACAAGTTGTATGTCAAGCACTTATTAAGAGCCACCTGCAGCTCGTGACCTCCACCTTAGACAGCTCACGACTATAGCCTTTGCCGTCCTCCTGAAAGGGACCTGTGGCAACCCATAAAAGCTTAGAATTTCTGCTCAAGTGTCTGTCATACTGTAGAGATTCCAATTTCCATCTGCAAATAACAGAGAGCCACTTCAGCTCTGCGTACGGGCCACGTCTTTTATTCTCTGTATTGTGATGCTTTGACATCAGGGGCTTTGCTGACACTGGAGAGAGTCCCTCCCAGGATTAGATAGTTCCTAGAGACAGCAAACAATTGGCCTGGGAGTGTGTTTTTCAAATACAAATCACCCACTCCAGAACCCACATCTCCCAACCACACCCTGGGCCCCTATCCACCTGCCCGCATCACCCCAGGGCCAGGTACCAGACAACTGCAGACAGCTCCTACATCCCAGAGCCTGCTGAAATTATTCAAACTAGCTAGTCCTAAACCTGTGTGCCCTGCCTTGCCTGTTTCTTCCCGTGGGAACTGCTTGACTGTGTTCTGCCCCTTGCTGCCTCTGGGGCTCCCCGGGTGTGGCCCACATGCCATGGCGTGATGCTCCCCTTCTCTTGGGAACTGTGAGTAACAAACTAACCTTTTTTTTTTTTTTTTTTTTTGAGATGGGGTCTCACTCTGTTGCCCAGGCTGGAGTGCAGTGGTGTGATCTCAGCTCACTGCAGCCTCCACCTTCCAGGTTCCAGTGATTCTCCTGCCTCAGCCTTCTGAGTAGCTTGGATTACAGGCTCCCGCCACCACGCCCAGCTATTTTTAATATTTTTGGTAGCGATAGGGTGGTTCCGTCATGCTGGCCAGGCTGGTCTAAAACTCCTGACCTCATGTGATCTGCCCACCTCGGCCTCCCAAATTGCTGGGATTACAGGAGTGAGCCACCGCTCATGGCCACAAACTACCTTTTTAATGGCAATTGTCTCCTGATCTGTTGGCCTCACCACGCCTCAGATTTTCTATTAATACACTGTATTTTTGAACATTCTGTCTTCAGCTTTGGGCTGGGTGGTGGCCAGGGAAACAGGCAGGTCACTCTGGTGTGTGTCGTAAGCTTAACCAACGGCAGACTTGGCCGTCAGCAGAGCCCCTCCCGGAGCCACCTGCACAGAGCTTCCTCAGAGCCAGATCAGGGGAAGCCAGAGAGCAAATTTTCCCTGGATCCAAGTCAGCCTCGATCCCCAGGGTCTGAGAAAGCCCAGTGATGGTGCTGGCCTCTGAAAAGAACAGCCTGTGATCAGGAAGAAGAGCCCACCTGGGTCAGAGGCCACTGACAGCCCGGGTCAAACGGATGCTCAGGGAGAGATGCTGCGACAACTGACTTCCCACAGCCTTCCCAGACGTTGTCTGACCTCGTGGAAAAAATCAATGCACCCCTTGTTTCTGTCTCCTGAAATATTTCATTGGTGATGATTCTTCCCCAGGTGACAACATAGTTTATGACAAAGCACGTGGCAGCCTGCTGGGCCCCTGGTGGCTTCAGACGCAGCCTGACATCCTCTCCTGTCGTTATTGATGAGCCTCACCTGCGCGAGGCTGGGAGGCGGATGCTTCAGGAGCAGGCGAGCTCCCTGCCCCGTTAGGAAGCCGGGGCGGGAGTCCAGACACCATAAATACCGTTCTGGAGAGGAGCTGCTTCTGCAGCCACAGCGGGAAGCCTGGGATCCTAAAATGTCATAGCTCATGCCGGGGTGACTGGCCCACCCCTCGCTTTACAGATGAGCAAACGGAGGCCTGGAGAGAGAGGGTCCCCTACAGGGTCTGGAGAGAGAGGGTTCGCTGTTAGTTAAGGAGAGGGAAAGAACTAAATTCAGGTCCTCTCATTTCCAGTTCAGCGCTCTTTCTGCCCTCCCATCGGCTTTGTAAAAATGATCCCTCCCTCCCTTCTTTTCCTCTGTCCCTCCCTCCTTTTCCTCCCACCACCTCCCCACTCCTCTCCCTTTCTCTCCTCCCCTCCATTCCCCTTCTCCTCTTCCCATCCTTCTCCTCCCCTTCTCTTCTCCCCCAATCCGACCTCCTCCCTCCCTCCCTCCCTTGACCTCCCCTCCCTCCCTTTTTCACAAATATTAGAGAGCCTTCCCTGTGCCAGGCACTCCCTAGTGTTTATTTTTACTCAGCTCCAGTTTGCAGACACCCATCAGGGGCCATTTAAGGGGAGAGCAGAGGGCGGAGAGGGAGGGAGGCTGCTCGCCCAGGGCAGGCTGGGCCTGTTAGGCTGGAGTGCCCTCTGTGTGAAGAGGTTCCTTGTCTTCCACACAGCCCCTGCCTATTGAGCAGGGCCTCCGGGTCCAGCCAGGGACTGGGCCAGAGACGGGCAGGGCGTCCCGACCACCTGCAGGACCGGAGGGGCGAGGGTCAGAGGGCTTTTCTACATCGTCCCTGAGGGGGAAGCAAGAACAGACAGGCTTGCCCTGCACTGCAGGAGGGAGGCCGGGCTGTTAGGTACTGGCATGGCCTTGCTGGGTAGATCCTCCTCCTCAGGGCAGGCTCCTCACTTCCGCAGAGGCTTAGGGGCAGGGGAGGGACCGCGAGACTCCTCCTTCTACCTATGGACTCCTTGCCCTGGCTGTGAGCTAAAGAGAGACTCGGAATCCCTGGTCTCCTCTTCTTTATCTTCTAACCAGCAGGCATGGAGAGGTCCCTTTTCGACCCTTGGGCTTCTGTGGACCAGTCTGTACCTCTGCGGCCTGCAGGAGCTGAGGCAGGCCCCTTGCAGCCTGGCCCCTGCCTAGCTGGGAGCTACAGGGTGGCCAGTCCCAGGATTGCCTTGGGGGGTGGTTAAACATGCAGAGTCCCCAGTTCTGTTCCGGATCGTGGGGTTGCAATAGCTGGGTTTGGGCCTGGAAATCTGCATGTCTGCCAACCCCCTCAGGTGGGCCTGGTCTGTGCTGACGACCAGATGCCTCTGTGGCAGGACCTAGGATGGAGGGGCAGCGGGAAGTTTAGCAGGGCAGGCAGGAGCACCCTGGTTACTAGAGAGGAACACAGGCTTCTCCCAGGCTGGAGCTTCTCTCTGCAGGGAGCGCTGGTGCCCATCAGAGACAGGAAGGCAGAGTAGGGAGAGAGGCACGGAGCTGCCCAGGGGCCTCCTTCTCCCACTCCTGCTCAGCCCCGCCCCCTGGGCTGACTGCCAGGTTTCCCAGGATGGAGACATCTTTTAGCCCCCAGCTGAATCCTGGGAGGAGCCAGAACCCAGCCAACAATTACTCAACTCCCAGCTTCACTCACAGGCAAAGCCCAGGGACTGTCACCCAGCCAGCCAGTGACCTCCTGGGGACCCGAAGCTCTTGGTGGGCTGGGAAGCTCCCGGAGCCCAGCGAGGGGGTGAAGCCAGGCCTTGCGGGTCTGTTCCTGTGCTCTCAGCCCTGCTGGCACATGCCAGGACCCTCTCCTGATCTTGGCAAAGGGAAACAAAGTTGCTGCTGCAGAGTTAATTAAGGAGGGAGGAAGGCAGGCGGGGGAGTTGGCAAGCAGAGAGGTCCTGTGTGCCAAGTGTCCAACGCAGTGCCACGTGCCAGGGCCTGGGGAGCTGGTGGGAGATGGGGAAATGGTACTCTGCCTAGAACAAAGCCAGCTGTTTGGAGGTCAGTTCACTCCTCCCCAACCTGTACTTGCCAGTTCAACAGATGGGGGTGTCTGTCCTCTCCCCACAGCATTCATCAGGCCCCACCAGTAGGAGCTCACCGAGGATGGGGACAGCCTCCAGGGCTGTGCCATCCAGTGCAGGAACCACTAGTCACACGCAGCTATTTAAACCTAAATGAGATGAAATGAAATAAAATGTAAAATCCAGTTCCTCATTTGCCATCTCAAGCACTCAGCAGCCACGAGTGGCTGGTGGTTGCCACCCTGGATCGTGCGGGTAGGGTGCTGCCATCATTGCAGAATGTTCTGTTGATCAGGGCTGCTGTTGTCTTCAGCAACTGGCCCCGTGCTTCAAAAATGAAACAAAACAAAAAACAAAGACAAAACAACTTATTGCTGCAATGATCACCCTAACGTTCTACTTCCATTGTTTTGGCTGCAGCCTAAATCCACATGCATTATTCTTATTGAGCCCTAGGAAGAGAAACAAACACAAACCCTACATTGAGAGTGTCAGTCAGTCAAGGGATATTTATTGAGCCTCTGCCGTGCATGTGTCAGGCTCTGGTCAAAGCCCTGGGGTTGCTCCTCTGAGTAAGACCATCCCCCGTGTCATGGAGCATGGAGCTCAGATGTGCACATGGATGATGTCAAAATCACCTCAAGGTGGTGTATATGGTGTTGGGTGTGGAGGAGAACAGAGAAAGCTGGGGAAGCTCAGAGAAAAGCTATTTGACCAACCTGGAGTTCAAAGATAGACTGCTACAAAAATCTGAGTTCATCTACCTTTCATCTGAGTACTAGATTTAAAAAAGAATTGTTTCAAGGATCTCCTTTGCTGGGTGCTGTAGCCATTCTTCTGATATGGTTACTGAAAGAATCGTTATGAACATTGTTTGGGTTCATGTCATGGCTTGAGCTGCAGAAAGACCAACTTTGAATTTCCAGTTTAACATTCCTCTCTCTCCAACTTAACCTGTATCGTGTATTTTCATGTAAAGTCTGCAGATAGAGTCTCACCTACTGACCACAGACCCTCTTCTCTCCCCAGTGAGTCATTTGGGAATCTGAAGACAAGGTTTCTCTTCCATGTCTTCCAGTGAAAAGACGGTGGGAAGGTGGAGGTGGTTATTTAGCTTGCTATATCTCTGCTGCCAAGGGATTCAGGACTGGATTTGATGTGGCTATCCCACCAGGGGATTTAAGACAAGATTTGATGTGGCTGTCCCACCAGTATGACACAATTTCCTAAACATTGTATCTTGACCTTACCCCCTCTCTTGTTGAATTTTGGTTACCAGAGATTGAATGATCTAGTGTTTCTCTACTGCCATCCCCGCAGAACAATCTCTGCCTTTTAACTGAGGTGTTTAGGTTATTCAAGTTTAATGTGACTATCACTATGGTTGGGTTTAAATCTTGCTATTTGTTTTATATTTGTCCCATCTGTTCTTTGTTTTCCTTTCCTTTCATTTCTGCCTTGTTTTGGCAGATTTGGTATTTTTTATGATTCCATGTAATCTTCTTTGTTGCCTTATTAACTATACTCCATTAAAAAAATCGTGGCTTTTAAGTTTATATTACATGCCTTTTAATCAAAGTCTACTGTCAAATAATGTTATGCTGCTTTGTGTATGATTTAAGAATCCCAAATGACTCACTAGGGAAAGAAGTGGGTCTGTGGTTAGTAGGTGAGACTCTATCTGCAGACTTTACATGAAAATACATGATAGAGTATGTAGGGTTTAAGAACCCTAAATCAATGTCTTTTCATTTCTCCCTCTCCTAGCATTTGTGCTATTGCACATATCTTACTTCTATTAATACATACATACCAAATAAATTCAATATAGTCTTTTCACCAAATAGTTCTGAATCAACTGGATAACCATATTTTTTAAAAAGCCACAATTGCTAACTCACCTTATATACAAAGACTTCAAATGGATTTTTAAATCTAAATATAAGTGCTAAAGATATACAAATTTTAGAAAAAAACATAGGAAAAAAATCTTAGTAACCTCGGCTTAGGCAAAGATAGGACACATAAAGCACAAACTACAAAAGGAAAAAATTGATTGGTCATATTTTAACAAAATTAAAAATTTTGCCCCTCACTGTGAAAAGACAAACACAGACCAGAGGGAAACATTTGAAAAACATATCTCTGATAAATGATTTGTGCTCAGAATGTACAAAGAAACTCATAACTCAATGATAAGGTGATAAACACACTAAATACATAGGAAAAATATAACAATGACAGCAGACTTCTCATGTTTCCTCAGCTTGAGCTTCATTGATTTTCTTGGATCTGTGGTATATTGATTTCATCAAATATTAAATATTTTTTGTCATTAACTTTCACAATTTCTTCTGTCCCTTTCTCTCTCTCTGCTCCTTTTGGGATGCTAATTATACATACATTACATTGTTTGATGTTGTCCTGCAGCTCACTAATGTTTTATTTATTTTTTCAGTTATTTTTCTCTCTAAAGTTCCTTTTGAATTGTTCCTATTTCTATGTCTTCATTTTAACTATTCTTTCTTCTTCTGTGTCTAATCTGTTGTTGATCCCATCCACAGTATTTTTCATCTGAATTTTCTTTTTACTTTAAAAGTTTTATTTAGATTTAAAAAATATACATCTTCTATTTCTCTCATCATGTTTATGTTTACCTCTACTTTCTTTTTTTTTTTTTTTTCCGAGATGGAGTCTCACACTGTTGCCCAGGCTGGAGTGCACCCTCTACTTTCTTGAACATATACATTATTTTTATAATAGCTCCCTTGTCTACTAAACTTATACATATATTTACTTTCTTGAACATATGAATTATTTTTATAATAGCTCCCTTGTCTACTAAACTTATGGTCTGTGTCATTTGCTGGTTCTGTTTCTATGAACTGCTTTTCTTCTGGCTATAGAGCCTAGTTCCTGCTTCTTTGCATGTCTGCTAATTTTTGATTGGATGCCAGACATTGTTAATTCCTGTGATTATTCCTTTAAATATATTCATACTCTTTTTCTAGTTCATAGTTAATTGGACACAATCTGATTTTTTCTTCAAGGATTACTTTTAAGCTTTGTTTCACAGATTTAGAACAACCTTTAGTCTAGGGCTAATGTAGTCCCTCTTCTGAAGCAATGCCTTTCTGAGGACTCTGCTTGATATTTCTTGGGTTAGGAGGTCTTTCTATTGGCTGTTGGGCGTGTAAGATATTCTCCAGCCTTTGTGAGCTCCTGGGGTTCTTCTATCCGCTACTTTCCTTTTCCCCAGCTTTAGTGACTTTCTCACATGCATGCACTGATCAATATTTAGCCAAAGGCCTTAAGTGGGCCATCTGCAGATCTCTAGAGTCCTCTGTTTCTGTGTGCAGATCTCTCCTCTCCAGGGATCTGCCCTACAAATGTTAGCTGCCTTGGCCTTCCCACACCCTAAACACTATCTCCTTAATTCAGTGAAGCCACTGAACACTGTGTGGTTTCCACTTACCTGTATGGTGGCCTGGAAACTCTCTCCAGGTTGTCAGCTGGGGCACTCGTGGGTCTTGTTTTTCTTCTGTCAGAGATTATACTTCGGTGACACCTGCGGTCCGATGTCTGAAAACTGTTGTATATAGTTGGTCTATTTTTAGTGGTTTAGGGTGGAATAATAAATGCTTACTCCATCATGGCCAAAGTCTCTGTGTTTACAGTTCAATGGAGAGAGATACCAAGTACATACATATTGAAATACAAAGTGCCATCATATCTTTAGAGCAACAAGGCAAGCTGTTAGAATTGCTCACAGGAAAAGAAATTTATTTCTACCTGTTGGTTAAGGCTTTTATCACTAAGAAGGCAGCATCTCTACCACACCAACCATATCCCCCTAACTCTACATCTCCAGCCCAGACTCTCTGTCTCCTGAATTCTGGGTCCCTACATATAAGAAAACATTTGATTCATCTCCACCTGGGTATGTCACCAGCACCCCAACTCCACATACCCAAAATTGAATGCACTCATGTTCTTTCCAAATCCTATGTCTTCAGATCCTTCTCTGACGTGAGCTAGTGGTTCTTTAAAACTTAATAAGTTGTCACCTTCAGCAGAAAACATTCCCTAACTTCTCCAGCCTTTCTCCACTTTTACCACTGCAGCCCCAGCCTACACTGGATCAGCCACCATCATCCATGTTGTACCCTGTGCCTGTGTTTTTGGCTCCCATCACTTGGGATTTTGTGAGCCCCTGGAGGGACATCGTGTTCTTTCTATGTGTGTTTTGGGTTATTTGGGTGCTTAGCACATAGCAGGGGTTCAATCAACCATCCTTAAATAAATGATTCCCTTACAATAGTGATTGACAGATAGTGGTTGGATGACTATATGACCCTGTTGCATGGGAAAAAAAAAAAATGGACCTGAGAACATTCTTAGGATTAATCCCTTAAACAAGGGGTCAGCAAACTTTGTCTTAAAGGGACAGATAGTAAATCTTTTAGGTTTTGTGAGCCGCATTGCTGTTGCACCTTGCAAGCAGCAGTGCACTGTACACAAACAAATGGGCATGGCTGTGCTCCAATGATACAGTTTATAAAACAGGCAGAGGGCTGGGTCTGGCCTTCCCCTCCCCTAACCTAAGCCCAGCTGGTCTTCACCCAGCACGCTGTGCACCATCCTTGCTGGGTACACCCACTTTGCCTGCACCCTAAAACTTGACCGGGCCTTCTCCTACCCCATGAATTTAAACATTTTAACAACCAGCCTGACTGTGAGAAGCCTAGAGAATCCTTCCTACAGGGGACAGTGGTGAGCAGAAAGATTATCATCAGGTGGGGCCTGTCCTTTTGTGACATCAGTTGCTAATGGAAGCTCTGTGTGTGTGTGTGTGTGTGTGTGTGTGTGTGTGTGTGTCCAGACATGCTCAGGAAAATTGCCTAAGCTCTCTGGGCTTCAGATGTTTCATCTGTTGAGGGAACGATCGGGGTTTATTCCTGCTCCCCAGGCAATGCGTTTGGTTTCTGTCTTCTGTTTTTTATGGTACATTCTCCCCACCACACTCTCACCATGCTCTCAGGTTGTCACTGCCAAGGATTGCAGAGCCCGAGGCGGGGGCAGGAGCCCCATCCAGGGTCGATCTTCTGAACTCATAGAGCCGTGGGAATAGACAAGAGACGCTGTCTGGGAAAATGCTTTGAAAATAAATAAAATGGGGAAAGTCTAGTCCAGATAAAATGTAAAATATTTAAACTAGAGAACAGGTTTCCAGCTCACTGTGGAAGACACTCGGGGCTGGGGGAGGCCTGGGTCCCTCCCTCTGCCCTTCACATAAGTTTGGTCATCTTTAAATGGGAACCATCCCAGTGCTGACCCTGCAGCCTCACCAGGGCTCAAGGTCCAGGGCTATGAATGAGTGTTGTAAACAGCTCAGGGCGGGACACATGGAAGCAATTAGAGACTTATTTCCCAGGACATTGGACCTAGAAGCCAGGCCCCAAGACATGAAGCAATGCTTCTTTGTGTGTGTGTGTGTGTGTGTGTGTGTGTGTGTGTGAAAGGGATTCTGGGAAGCGTGGAAGGAAGTGGTGAGACACGAAATGAAGCTGGACAATGGAGAAGACGCTGGCTGGAGATTTTTACCATGAGATGGAGATAGTTCCAGAGGCTCCTGGCTGCCATCCATGCTCCTGTCCCTCTCTGGCCCCTCAGCTTCCCTTGAGCCTTTCCATTGTTCTTGCAGTTTGCAGCCTCCCGGCCCTCCCCCAACCAAAGTGGAGGCAGACCCTTGGGTGAGGGAGACTGAGGGGCTTGAGTGATGATGGGCAGAGAAGGGGTGACCACTCTGTGCCAGGCCTGCGGCAGAATCACCGTTTCCATTTTTCAAAGTCAAATGCCTCATCAGGCTCCCCCTCCCACCCTGAGAGTCTCTCTATTATCCATAGGCCATTTGGTAGTTGTTGCTATGGAGACCACAAGCAAAATGGCATGCAAATCAACGCAGGCAATATCAACAGAAAGGGCAGGGAGAAAGGCCGGGGGAGTGGGATGGGGTGGGGCGGTGGGACTGTACTTCCCCCAGACTCCTTAGAGCCCAATTCCCCCATGGCCAAGGAGATTCCAGTCTAGGATCTAGAGGAAGGAGGAGGACACTGAGATGCAGAGACCCTGCTCCTGGGTGGGAATCAGCCAGGGAAAATGCAAAGAGGGGCTTGAGGCCCCTCCAGCCCAGCCTCAAGAACTAGCAGTCAATTGGGGATTGTGGGGTGTAGGGCATGGAAGATGGGCCTGGCTTTGAGGAGGGTCCCTGTGCAGGGCCAAGCCCCTCTTGGCTTTCAGCCCCCTTGGGATGAGCCATAGAAGTTTGTGCCTCCAAGCCCCCAGACCTGCCCCACTCAGCTTGCAGGTTTCTCTTTGTCCCCACCAGGGCCTGAGCTCCACTTTTGATTGCAGCGTTTGTGCTGACTTTGAGGTGCAGAGTGAAGCTGGGCCCGTGCCCGCTCCCCACCTGCACACACACCTCTGTGCACGGAGGGAGAGCTGAGCAGCGCCGGAATTGCTGAGCCAGGCTGCAGGAAGTTGTTAGGATCAGGGGTGAGGTGTCCCCACAAGGACAATGGGAGGGGTGAGAAATCGTCTCTGCTCTGGGCTCTTGGGGCATCTGCCGCCTCCCTGCGTGTCTGACTATGCAAAGAGGCAATGGAACAGCTCAATTTTTAAGAGGAAAAACCACAGCTCCCCAAAATATAAATATGTGAAACTGAGCCTTCTTGACTAAAATAAGGACTGGCAATGGGATGGAGATCTTTGGAAAGGATCTTGTCCTTTTCCCTAGAAGTTTCCCAATCCAGACGGATCAAAGAAAGCCACACAAACATGCTCCAACTGACTTCATGGGAGCAGTGTCTGGAGACATTCAGCTAAGCTGATTCCCTTGGAGAAGTCTTGTGAGGCAGAGATTAGCACTTACTGTGGGGACCACTGTCTAACCATCTAAATAGGACACATGGTCTGCAGAAGCAGCTGGAATGCTGCTCTGGGAAGGGCCTGCCCCATCCATTCTGCTTGGGGCTTGGCATTCTCCACGAGCACCCCCTCCCCACCCAGAGCTCTGCATTCCACTGGGGTCTTCATGCATGCATCTCTTTGCCTGCTCAAGCCTTTCACTGATGCTTACTAAGTGGTCATGGAGCTGGATGGTCACGAAGGCACCTCATGCCTGCAAGGAGACCCTGCTTTCTTCTTGGGGTATCTCCCCTCTGATTGGCATGGTGCTTAGAGGAGCGTGATGCTGGGTGCCCTTCCCATCACAGAAGACAAAGAGACCAGCACTTCGTTCCTTGCCCTAGGACCTCCAGAGGGGCAGACGTGTCCTGAGCTTAGCCAATCTGATGATCTCCTGGGACACTGACCCCTGAGGAAGTGACTCAAGACGGAACAGGAATTGGGCAAAGTCATTCATGGAGTTGCCGAGCAAGCCAGTGAGCGTGAGGCCATGGCTGCAGGACTGCTCCCCACACTTCCTCATCTTGGGAGGACCGCTCCCCTCTCCATAGCCTTCCTTCAAACCTCTGTCTCCTACTTCAGTCGGAGGAGCTTTCTGTACCTGCATCAAGAGCCTCACAGACCCCCAGCGCCTCACGTTCCATTTCTGCACCTTAGCACGAGCATTTCTGAGATGCGAAGCCAAGTCAGGGACACATGGCCCCTGCAACTCCATCTGCGGTTCTAAGGGCAACATGTGGCTCTCGGCACCTGGTGTTGCCTTTGGAGGTACAGAGGACATTCTAGAAACACAAGGGTAAGTCAGGAGAGGCGGCAGGCCACAGGGTCATGGCGGTTCAGATTCTGAAGGGGTCCAGGTGCCCTCAGTCCCACCTGCTGGTTTTATGGGAACTGAGGCCTGCTGAGGACACGCTGGCCACTGCTGTGTGGGAGCCTCCGCAGAGCCCCGGAGAGCTGTTTGTCTGATGCTGGAAGGCTCTGCAGGGGCAAGTCTCCCTCCTCACAGTCTCCTCAGCAGCAAGAGGCTACCCAGAGACCCCCTGGTGACACCACATACCACTGAGGAGTTCACCTTGTCCTGGGAGCCCCCCAAGCCCGCCACCACATGCCCTGCAGAGCTTGCAAAGTTCCCTTTCTGTCCCCACCCCAGGCTCAGCTCCCATTTTGACCACAGCATTTGTGCTCACTTTCAAGGGCAGAGAGACGCTGGACAGGTGCCCACACCTGGCTGGCACACACAACTGTGTGCACCCAGGGAAACTGAGGAGCCCCTGAATTGCTGAGCCAGGCTGCAGTAGATCATTAGGATCGGGGTGAGATGTCCCCACGGGGACAGGGGAGGGGGTGAGAATCAGGGATTTCCTCTTTCTCAGCTAGGAAAGGCCCCAGGGCAGCCTCTGCCCCACATGGCTCTCAGGCTCTCAGTACCAGCGATGGGCAGGGTCCCTTCCTTCTTTTCATTGCAGTTTCCGCAGGGCTCCCATGCCACCAGCTGCCTCTTCTAGAAACTCTCCATCAAACCTTCTCCCCTCCAGATCTTGGTAATGCCCTTGCTGCCTCTCTCACACCCTCCTGTCCTCTTCCTACAAACATGCTCCTGTCTCCATCCCACCTTGAAGAAACCCTTGGCCAACACTGCACCCCACCCATGGTCCCAGGATAACCCCCTTTCTTCCCCAGGCTAATAAAACAGAGGAAGCAAGCACAACAGGCACTCCAGACCAAAGCAAATGGCAGAATGGAGTCACAAGCTGGCAGCCAGGATTTTAGCCAGCTGGCTTCAGGCAGCAGATGCAAAGGAGAGGTCATGAGCAGGCCAGGCCCTGGCTAGGCAGGCGAGAGGTGACGGCGACCTTGACTAGGACGAGGGCCCCGAGAAGCCCTTGGGAACCCAGGGTGGTTAGGCCAGGCCAGCTGGTGAGAGCCCAAACTCTGGAAGGAAAGAAAAGGCTGTAGGGTGGACAGGACCATTCCTCTTGCATCGTAGCTGCCTTGTAACCCCATCCTCCTGACTCAGGCTGGGCTCTGCATCAGGCACCCCAGAGTCCAGGCACCCCAGTTGGTCAGGCCTGTGTGGCATGGTGTCTTAGCTGGGCAGGCTCCCTTCCCTCTGGAATGCTCTGACCTTTTCTCAGTCATGGCCATTTATTGCAACAATGGTCAATAACGGAGGCGGGAGAGGGCAGAGTGACTGTGAAAACATTTGGCTCACGAGGAACAGGAATCCTAACTGGGGGGGACAAGGAGGCAGGTGGTGTCATGGTGACAGCACAGGGCTGGGATCACACTGCAGGGCTCAGATCCCAGAAAAGCACAGGGCTGGGATCACACTGCGGGGGCTCAGATCCCAGATCTGCAACAATGTGGCTGTGATGACTCTGGCCGGGCATGGTGGCTCAAGCCCCCCGGTCTCCAATTCGCCAAACTGGCCGCTCACACACAGGGGATGCGCCAGCTTCCCAGGCATCCTGGGCACCTCTTCCAGGTGGCATCGGGGCTCCCCAGCACTGAAGGGTGTTCAGCAGCCTGCAAACCAACTGACTCACAGCACCCAGATAGTGACGCCAAGACCAGCCACTCCAGAGCCAACATCGGAGCTGGAGAGCTGAGCCAGCGGCATGCCAGTCACTGAGGAAGGCGCCTTGTTGATAAATACAGGGCATGAATTCTTGGGGGGCTGCTGCATACCTTTCCAAAGGGAGAAAGAAGCCCCTCGTTCAGTCACTGCACAGCTCTCTGGAGACAGGAGCACAAAGCTGCCTTCTGCCCAGGGCACTGCTTCCTTGGCAAGTGACCAGCGGCTGGGACCACACGTGCCAAAGGCAGCAGCTGCCATGTTTGACAAATTGGAACAGAGCTATGTCCAAATTAAATCCCCCCAACCAGCCTCTGCCATACTCCCTTTGCAGACGGGGGTGGTCGGTCTTTACGCTTGCAAAATTCGAACAGCACCTAGAGCCCCAGGAAATGGGGCTGCTGGCCAACAGAGGCGGGACCCAGGGTGACAGGCCACGAGCTCCTCAGAGAGCCAATAGCGTTTCCTGAATTCTATGGGAATTTGCCCAGGGGACATGGAAGCTAGGATTCCGGAACACCTGCTGGGGACCTAGTCCTGGGCTGGGGGCTGCATTTATCATTTATCCTCACAACTACTGCTGCCGTTTTGCCCAACAGAGAAGGAAACAAAACTAACCCCATGGCCACGTGGCCAAAGGCACAGAGCTGTTGAGTGGCAGCGTGGCATTTGAATTCAGGCCTGGTGATGCCAAAGTCCCCATGTCATTTTTTTTGATGCCCACAAAAATTTACTGATAGCCTACTACTGATCTAGGCCTTACCAATAACATAAATAGTTGATGAACACATATTTTGTATATGTGTTATATACTGTATTCTTATAATAAATGAGCCAAAGAAAAGGAAATATTATTAAGAAAATGATAAGAAAGAGAACGTATATTTAGTATTCATTTAGCAGAAGTGGATCACCATAAAGGTCTTTATCCCTGTTATCTTCACGATGAGGAGGCTGAGGAGGAGGAGAAGGAGGGGGAGGTCTAGCTGTCTTAGAGGTGGCGGAGGTGGAAGAGTCAAAGAAGGTGGAAGTGGAAACTGTATTTCCACTGCTCTGGCTAGGACTGTCTGCCCCTCTCCTGCACAGTAGCTTAGACCAGGGTCAGCAAATCATGAGCTTCAGGCAGCCACTCTCCACCTCCCTGACCATAGCAGACATTACTAATTCATCACAGCATTCTGGTTTACTGGACCCTCCCACACCCTCCCAGTCTTTCTCAATAAAAGATTCCAGGAAACCTCAGGCAATCACTCAGTGTAAGCTTTATTGGGAAAACTCTGCATTTACCTGGACTCTCACCGTGCAAACCCATGCTACTCGAGGGCTAACTGTATTTCCACTACCGTCATCCGCCTTGCCCAGGGTGACCTGATTCACTGATGGGAGGGTTTGCCTTCCCCTGCACATCGGTCCAGCCTTCCCCTGACGTCATTCTTTCCCTAGTGGCTAACAGGCTGGATTTGCAGTTGGGGACAATCAGTATCTGGTGTATGGTGAGGACCCTCTTCCTGGTTTGCCAACCAGGAAGATGGCAGGCATCTTCTCTTTCTGTCCTGCTCAGTAAAGTGCGAATCACAAAGCCTGAGTTCAGATCCTTGACCTTGGGCAGGTGAACTTCATTCTTACGAGTCTCAATTTCTGTACCCACACGATATAGAATATAACGGTACCTATTCCATGGGGCCTTGAGGAATAAAAGAGAGAACGCCTGTAAAACTCCCCACACAATGCCTGGCACAAAAACGCCCGTCCACTTAATGAAACATCATCATCACAACAACAATAACAAAAGGAGGGCAAACGTGTACCGTTTCACGAAGCATCTTTTAGCATAGATTACCTCTTTGAAACCTTACACCTCTTTGAGGTACACAGGGCAGATGCTGGCATCCCGGTGTTACAGACCAGGATTTGAGGAGGGAGGGCCCCCGTGGAGAACAGTTATCGAGTGCCTCCAGCTTGGGGCTGGCCCTTCCCCTCCTCCTGAGCCAGGACTCCCAGGGAAGGACTCCTTCATTATCATCCTTACCCCCACTGCCTCCCCCGATGGGCTCCATATTTTGAAATATATTGCCAACACAACTGAATGTATTAAGTAAGTGTGAATGTGTTTCCCCATTCGTATTAATCAAAGACATATGTACCTGCCAATCACAGTTTCTGAGCAGCAGCCAGCCCCGGGCAGGAGCCAAGGCTTAAGAGATTTGGCTGAGAGGGGGAGGTTCACCCAACATTTAAGAATCTTGCATACCTACTAAGTGCCAGACACTGCTAGAGGTGCTTGAGGGATGTCAGTGAACAAAACAGAGATCCTCAGAGTTTATGTACCAGCAGCAGGGAGACAGAAGAAATGAAAAACATATTAAATGTTATGTACAGTGTGTTACAGGAGATGGCAGATCTAGGGAGACTCTTGGAGCAAGGGAATTGGGGATAAGTTGGCATTTAAAATAGTGGTTCACGAAAGACCTGGAAAGACCTGCCATTCGGGGACTGTCCCAGTCCACTTGCTTCATCTGAGTGATCCTCCTTCTAACACGTTCTAAACCCTCTTGTGTCGGGCCCCATTTCCTGGTTCTCCTTATAACTCAGTTTTGAGAGTCCGCACCACTGCTCTGGCTAGGACTGTCTGCCCCTCTCCTGCACAGTAGTTTAGACCAGGGTCAGCAAATCATGAGCTTCAGGCAGCCACTCTCCATCTCCCTGACCATAGCAGACATTACTAATCCATCACAGCATTCTGATTTACTGGACCCTCCCACACCCTCCCAGTCTTTCTCAATAAAAGATTCCAGGAAGCCTCAGGCAATCATTCAGAACTGGCATGAGAAATTAAATCTATTTTCTATCCAGGTTTTAGTCTTTCTCTCTGGTTTTGCTGTTTTTAGCCAATCTGGGTCAATGCCCAGACCAGTTCAGCCTGTACCTCCCAGTGTGGATCTAGATCCTAGATTGAGACCTGGACACAGTGGGTGCACATGACCTTTGTGTTCATTGCACCCCACCACCTGGCACAGGGCTCATGTGCTGCTTTCCAGGACACAGTCTCACTGGATCTTGTGCCAGTTTTCAGGATAAATAGCTTTATTAGTCTAGGGGTCACCAAACTGAGGTTCCTGGAAACAGAAGTCAATGCATTAGTTTTAATATTTTAAATGCTGATTGAAAATCTTAGAAGATCTTCGCAGGTCTGTCCTGAGCAGGTGCTGGAGTAAGCCACTACCTTTGCAGTGGCCTAAAGGCACTGAACTGGACAGGGCACCCCCATTGCCCTTTGATCCACATCCCATTCACCTGTGCAGCATTTCCCCGCACTCTCTGCACTATTCTGCCCTCTACGACTGTGAGTTGCTGTCACACTGGGATCTGAATGGTCAAGTTAGAATCAGAAAGCCTGAGTTCAGATCCTTGACCTTGGGCAGGTTAACTTCATTCTTATGAGTCTCAACTTCTGTGCCTACAAGATATAGAATATGACGGTACCTGTTCGAGAGCATCTTGAGGAATGAAAGAGAGAATTTGCAGGTAAAACTTGATGTCTGGCACAAAAATGCCCATTCAATTAACTAATAATCATAATAACGACAATACATTATCATAGCTTCTGTTAAGAGAGATGGCATAGGGCTGTGCACTGAACATTTGTGTCCTGGAAAATCCAAATGTCAAAGCCTAGTCCCCAGTGTGATGGCATCGAAGGAGGGCCTCTGGGTCATTAGGTCATGGGGGTGGAGCTGTCATGCTTGGATTAGTGTCCTTGTAAGAAGAGGCATGAGATAGGTTACTTCCTGTCTCTGCCGTGTGAGGATCAAACAAGAAGATGACTGACCATCTGCAAACCAGAAAGAGGCCCTCACCAGACACCAGATCTGCTGGCACCCTGATCTTGGACTTCCAACCTCCAGAACTGTGATAAGCAAATGCTTGTGTCTAAGCCACCGGCCTATGATATATTTGTTAGAGCAAGTTTGTCCAACCTGTGGTCCATGGCTCAGTTTCTGAGCAGCAGCCAGCCCCGGTGGGAGCCAAGGCTTAAGAGTTTTGGCTGAGAGGGGGAGGTTCACCCAAAATCTAAGAATCTTGCATACCTACTGAGTGCCAGACACCGCTAGAGGTGCTTGAGGGATGTCAGTGAACAAAACAGAGATCCTCAGAGTTTATGTACCAGCAACAGGGAGACAGAAGAAATGAAAAACATATTAATTGCTATGTACAGTGTGTTACAGGAGATGACAGGTCTAGGGAGACTCGTGGAGCAAGGGAATTGGGAACAAGTTGGCATTGTCCCAGGATGCAGCCCAGGATGGCTTTGAATGCAGCTCAACACAAATTCCTAAGCTTTCTTAAAGCCTTATGAGACTTTTTGGTGATCTGTTTTACTTTAGCTCATCAGCTATCGGTAGTGTTAGTGTATTTTATGTGTGGCCCAAGACATTATTTTTCTTCCAGTGTATCCCAGGGAAACCACAAGATGAGACACCCCTGTGTTGGAGCATCCCAAACTGACTAAAAGGGGAGTCCTGGCCAGATCCAGCTCAAGTTAGGCTTCTAGGTCCCATGGATCCACCCGGAAGTCATCTCTCTGGTCCCTGGATGTACGGTTGGACATACTTGGTAGTGGGCAGAACTGCTATGTTGTTTCTAGGCCGGTAGGGTAAGAGCTATTTTAGAGGCATGGACCAAGTAGAAGCCTCCGAACTAGACCCCTCCCCACCTCTGACCAAGATAGAGGGTGAATCCAGTAGATTTCCCATGAAGGATTAACTGCTGGGAGAATGACCCTCCCACCATAGCAACTAAAAAATAAAATACATAAAATAATTGCTTTCAGACATTGAGTCACAGGTATCACAGGACCCTGATCTCTAAAAGAAAAGAAAAACATGGGGTGAGCCTCAAGATTCTCCCAGCTTATTTCCTGGAGGCAGATTCCAGGCCCCTGGGTAGGGAGGAGAACCCAACAGAGCTCAATATTCCACTAAATGGAAGAAAAACGGATTTTTATTCAGGGAGACTGAGGCGGCAGAAATTTTCAGGGCAGGTCCAGAAGAGATGCAGCGGCATGTGCGTGTGCACACACAAACACACACACACAGACACACACACAGAGACACACACGTGCACACACACACAAATACACACACAGAAACACACGTGCACACACACAGACACACACGTACGCATGCACACACAAACACACACACAGACACACACATGCATGTGTGCACATACACAGACACACACACACATGCATGTGCACACACACACAGGCACAGACACACGCATGCGTGTGCACACACAAACGCACACAGAAACACACACATGCATGCACACACAGAGACACATGCATGTGTGTGCATGCACACACACAGACACACACATGCATGCACACACAGAGACACATGCATGTGTGTGCATGCACACACACAGACACACACATGCATGCACACACAGACACACACAGAGACACATGCATGCGTGCACACACAGACACACACACAGAGACACATGCATGCGTGCACACACAGACACACACACACAAACTCAGAGAGACAGAGACAGAGATTGATTTGGAAATTTGCAGAATGGTCCCCACAACTCATTGGCTGAGTACTGACCTGTGTGTGTGTGTGTGTGTGTGTGTGTGTGTGTGTGTACGCGCGCATGCGCCTGTGTGTGCATGCACACATGCATGTGGTGAAAATCCACAAAGCTGTGGAAAGAACAAAGAGGAGGAAGTACCCAAACATTCATGGGCCTCACAAAAGGCTGGGATTTTGCTCATGTTCCCAGTAGGCAAAGTGAAGAAACCTCATAATGCCAGGGATTAAGTGGAGTCCACAGAGGAATGTTGCCTTTGTATCAGGGCTAACTTAGTGTTAGTCTAAAAGCCATTCTGGATCCCCCTGAACAAAGCTTAAAAATGAGCCTCAAAAGGCCCAAACAATGAACTTAGCTGCATACTAGAACAAAATCCGAAAACATTTAAAGGGATGCAAGGAAATCCAGAGTTCAACAATGTAAAATTCACCATATCTAACATTTTTTTTTTAACAATTACCAAGCATGCTAAGAAATAGGAAAGTAAGAGGCACAACCAGGAAAAAAAAAATCAATAAATAGAAATAGATCTAAAAATTTTAGAATGATGGAATTAATAGACAAGGATCCCTCTCTCAACACACACACACGCGCATGCACACACACACACTGACACTATCTGCAGTGGTTCTCCCTTATCCATGAAGCATATGTTCCAAAGCACCCAGTAGATGCCTGAAACTGCAAATAGTCCTGAACCTTATATATACTATGTTTTTCCTGTACATACATGTATATAATACTGTTTAATGCATAAATTAGGCTCAGTAACAGATTAACAATAATTAATAATGGTAAAATAGAACGTATAACAGTATGCTATAATAAAAGTTATGTGATCGTGGTCTCTTTCTGTCTCTCAAAATATCTTATTGTACTAAATTCACCTATTTTCAGACCGCAGTTAGCCACGGGTAACTGAAACTGTGGAAAGCAAAACCATGGGAAGCAAAACACACACAGGAAGCTAAATAAAGGCATAAACATTATGAGGAGAAAAATGAGAGCTATTAAAAAGACCCAAATAAAACTGCTAGAAATGGAAAACACACTGCAACACAATAAATTGGGTGTGATTGCCCATGAAGAAGAAAAATTAGAGCACCAGAAGACATAGCAATAGAAACTATCTAAAAAAAGGAAGCTCGGTTGTGAGGCCAAGACAAGGTGGATCACGAGGTCAGGAGTTCAAGATCAGCCTGACCAACATGGTGAAACCCCATCTCTACTAAAAATACAAAAAAGAAAAAAATTAGCTGGGTGTGGTGGTGCACACCTGTAATCCCAGCTACTTGGGAGGCTGAGGCAGGAGAATTGCTTGAACCCAGGAGGCGGAAGTTGCAGTGAGCCGAGATTGCACCACTGCACTCCAGCCTGGGAGACAAAGCAAGACTCTGTCTCAAAAAAAAACGAAACCAAACCAAACCAAAACAAACAAACAAACAAGCAAACAAACAAACAAAAAACAAAAAACAGGAAATTCAGGAGGAAAAAAGAATGCTGCTATGGCTTGACTGTGCCGCCTCCAAAATTCAGGTGTTGCTAATGTGAGCATATTAAGACAAGGGGCATTTAAGAGGTAATTAGGCTTCTTCCTTGTGAATGAGATTAAGGTGCTTATAAAAGAGGCTTAATGCAGTGTTCAACTAGCTTTCTTTTCTGCCCTTCTGTGGTGTGAGGACACAACATTCCTGCCTTCCAGAGAATGCAGCCCTTACCAAGCACCAAATGCTAGTGACTTGATCTTGGGTCTCCAGACCTCCAGAACAGGGATACATAAATATCTGTCCTTTGTAAATTAACCAGCTTGTGGTATTCTGTTATAGCAGCCCAAATGGACTAAAACAAATGCTTAAAGGAAGGAAGAGTTTCAGTGACCTGTGGGAGAATATCAGGTAGTCTAACATCGGAGTGCCAGAGACAAGAATAAAAATAAGAATGTCAGAAGACTTCTTATTGCAAACCATGAGAGCCAGAAGACAATGGATTGACATATATTTAAAGTGCTGGAAGAAATAAAACAGAGTCACCTGGAATTATATAGCCAGCAGAAAATATCAAATAAATTTTTAAAAAAGATGAAACACAGACCTTTTTAGACAGAGAAAAAAATGAGATAATTTATTGCTAGTAGGCAAATTTAACAAGACCTGTTAAAGAAATTTCTTCAGCCAGAAAAGTAATATTTGACTCTACACAAAGAAATAAAGAGCATCAGAAGTGGTAAATATGAGGGAAGGTATAAAAGATGTCTTTTAATTTTAAAAAATCTCATGAAAAGATAATTGACTAGTTAAAGCAAAAATGATAATTATGCATTGAGAGGTATATGAAGAAAATATATGGCAACAATAGCACAAAAAATAGAAGGTAGGCGATGAGAATATACTGTTTTAAGGTCTTTACACTACACATGAAATGCTATAACATTCTTTGGAAGTAGATTGTGATAAGTTAAGATGTACATTGTAAACTATGGAGCAACCAGTAAAAAACTAATCACAAAAGCGTATAGTACAATAGTAGATAGGATATAAATCAGAATTATAAAAATTACTCTATAAATTCAATAGAAAAGAAAAAAGAAGGACAAAAACCCCAGATGGGACAAATAGAAAACAAATATTACTATGGTAGATCTGTAGAAATTATTGCATTAAATGTTAATATTCTAACATTACAGTTAAAATGCAAGTATTGTCAGATTGGATAAAATAGTAATTTTCAAGTATCAACTATCTACATGATGCCTACCAAAATAAGAAAGCTATAGAAAGGTTAAAAAGTAAAAGGATGGAAAAAGAAATATCATACACACACTAATCAAAAGAAAATTAGAGTGGCTATATTAATATGTCAAAGTAGACTTCAGATCAAGAAATATTACTAGGAATAAAGGGTAGAATTCCATAATTACAAAGAAGTAAATTCATCAAGAAAACAATGTAATCTTAAATATTTATGTACCTGTCAAATGGTTCAGCATACATAAAATACAAAAAGCAAAAACAAATAAAATAGAGAGAAGAAATATGTAAATCTGTAATTATAGCAGATATTTCAATACTCTTCTCTCAATATGTGAAGGAACAAGTAGATAGAAAATAATCATGTATCGATTTAAACAACACTAGTAACCAATTTGACCTTATCGATATTTGTAAAACCAACAGCAACAGGATACATAGTCTTTTAAGTGCATATGTAATATTTACCAGGATTGATCATATTCTTGATCATAATACAAACCTTAACAAATTTAATAGAATTGAAGTAATATGAAGTATGTTCTCTGATAACAAAATTAAATTTTAAAAATCAGTAACAAAAAGACATCTGGAAATACCCCAAATTTGAAATTAAACAAGACTTAAATTAGATTTCTAGATAACATGTAGGTCACAAGAAAAATTAGAAAAAGCAATGAATTGAATGATAAAGAAAATGCAATATATCAAAATTTGTGGGATGCAGCTGAGGAGTGCTTAATGAGAAATTTATGCATTACATAATTATATTAGAAAAGAAGAAAAACCTAAGATCAATGACCGAAAAGTTCTCCTTAAAAAGCTAGAGAAAGAGCAAATTAGACCCAAGATAAGCAGAAGAAAGGCAACAGTAAGGGTGAGTGCAAAAATCAATGAAATAAAACTTAAACAAATACCCAAGAAATTACTAAAACCAAAAGCTGATTCCTAGAAAAGATCAATAAAATTGACTAACTTATAGACAGACTAATTAAGAAAAAAAATGAGAGAAGCACAGGTTACTAACATCAAGAATAAAAGAGGGACATCACTACGGATCCTACAGAGCTTTAAAGGCTAATTTAACAACTTGGATGAAATATACTGATTCCTTAAGAGAAACAAATTACCAAAGCTCACTCAAGAGGAATATGTAAATATAAAGATCTCTATAACTAGTGAAGAAAACACTTGACAAAATTCAAAACCATTTATGATTACAAAAAAACCCCCAATTCAGTTAACTAGGAATAGAAGAGAATTTCCTCAACTTGATAAAGGGCATCTACAAAAAACTTGCAGCTAACATCATACTTAATGGCATAAGATTGAATGCCTCTCTCTATGATCAAGAACAAGGAAAGAATGTCCGCTTTCATCTTTTATTTAATATTTTGCTGGAAGTCAGAGCCTGGGCAATAAAATAATTAAAAGATATAAATGGTATATCGATTAGAAAGACAAAATTAAATTTTATTTCCCAGATGATATAATTGTCTATGTAGACAATGCTAAGAAATGTACAAAAAAGACTACTGGAACTAATAAGTGAGTGAGGTCACAGGATACAATGTCAATATAAAAAAATCTATTGTATTTCTACATATTTACAACAGAAAATTAGATATTTATATTAAGAAACAATACTGTTTACAAGAACTTCTAAAAGTAAAATACTTAAGAATAATTTAACAAAATATTACAATACTTATATATTGAAACCTACAAAACTTTACTGAGAAAAATTTTAAAGTACCTAAATAAGTGAAGTAGACCATGTTAATGAATCCAAAGCAGCAGTACTGTAAAACTCCCCATCCTCCCCAAATTGATTTATATATACAATGTAATCACATCAAAATGTCAGCAAGCTTTTTTAAAAATAGAAACGGACAGGTTGATTCTAAAATTTATATGGAAATGATAAGTAGTTAGAACAGCCAAAATAATTTTGAAAAGAATAAAGTTGGAACCTTACACTATGTGGTTTTAAGACTTATTATAAAGCTACAGTAATGAAGACAGTGTGATATTGGCATAGAGATAGACATGTAGATCAATGTAACAGAGTCCACACATACTTGGTCAATTGGTTTTTAATAATAGTACCAGTAATTCAATAGGAGAAAGGATAGCCTTATCAACAAATGATGCTGAAAAAATTAAATATTCACATGGGAAAATAAAAACCTCAATTTTTAAACATCATATACAAAATTGACTTAAAACGGATTGTAGACAATAATATACATGCTAAAACTCTAAAATATCCAGAAGAAAAGATGGAAGATGTCAGGGAAATATTTCCTAGAACAAAACAAGTAAACAAAAAGACAGAAACTATAAAAAAGATTGTCAAATTGGATTTTATCAAATTAAAAACTTTTGCTCTTCAAAATAAACTGTTAAGAAAATGAAAAGGCAATGCTTAGATTAAAAGAAAAGGCTTGCATACATGTATTAGACAGCTCAAGGATATAAACAATTCAACTTTTTAAAATGAGTGAACAATTTGGATTTTTTAAATGGGTGAACAATTTGGAATGCTTCACCAAAGAATATATATAGATGGCAAATTAGCACTTGAAGACACGCATGACATCATCAATCATTAATGAAATGCAAATTAAAACCACAATGAGAAATCATTACACTCCTGCTAGAATGGTTAGCATCAAAAAGGCTGGCAATGCCAACTGTTGGTGAAGACATGGAGCAACCGGAACTCTATACATAGTTGGTGGAAATCTGAAAAGGCATGGCCATTTTGGGAAACAGTTTGGCAGTTTCTAATATAACTAAACTACACTTATATGACCCCGCAATCCCACCCCTAGGTATTTAGCCAAGAGAAATGAAACATACATCCATACAAAGTCTTGTATGTTGCTATATTCACGGCAGCTTTATTCATAAAACTCCCAAACTGAAAACAACCATGTCTTACTCCATTTTCTGTTACTACAGTTGAACACCTGAGACTAGGTAATTTATATAACAAAAAAAATTGTATTTCTTACAGTTGTGGAACCTGACAAGTCCAAGAGTATGGTGCCAGCATCTGGTAAAGGCCTTCTTGCTGTGGCATCATGTGGCACAGGGCATCATGTGATGAGAGGACAAGAGGGTGCCAACTCCCATCTCTTTTCCTTTTTTTTTTTTTATAAAGCCACCAGTCTCATCATGAGGGTTCCACCCTGAGGACTTTATCTAATCCTGATTACTTCCCACAGGCCCCACCTCCAAATGCCATCAGCATATCAATTTGGGGATTAAGTTTCCAACACAAGAAATTTGGGGACACATTCAAATCACAGCAAACCCAAACGTCCATCAACTCAACGAATAAATGTTTGGCATATCCATATAATGCTGTGCTACTCATCAATAAAAAGGAATGACCTGCTGACACACGCAATGACATGGATGAATCTTTAAAGCATTGTGGTAGGTGAAAAAAGATAGATACAGAAGACTCCATGTTACATGATTCCACTTACATAAAATTCCAGAAAAGGCAAAACTGTAGTGAGAGAAAGCAGATCGGGGGAGCCTGGATGGTAGAGGCAGGGGATGAGGGAGAGAGAACTGATGACATAAGAGCAGGAGAAAACTTTTCAAGGTGATGGAAATGTTCTATAGTATGATTATGATGGTGATTACACTACTGTTTACATTTGTCAAAACTCATCAAATGCACACTTAAAATGGGTGAAATTTATTGTATGCGAATTCTGTCTCAACAGAGTTAACTAAAAAAGAAGAAAAATCAAAACCAATATTGAATCTTAAGGAAATGGGAGCAGAGGTGGTCACGTGTCCCCTGTATTAACAAAGAATGGCCATAACAAAGAACCAACCACAGAACAGGGGGCTTAAGCAACAGAAAAGTTATGTTCTTAGAATTCTGGGGGCTAGAAGTCCAAGATCAAGGTATTGGCAGAGTTGGTTCCCGGTGAGGGCTGTCTTCCTGGCTTCGGACAGCCGCCTTTTCACTATGTCCTCTCGTGGCTTTTTATCTGTGGATTCTGGGGACACAGGGGGTCGAGGGCAGAGCAAGAGTCCACAAGCAAGCTCTGGTGTCTCCTCCTCATGTAAGGCCACAGTACAATAGGATCAGAGCATCTCATTTCACCTTCATTCATTCTGAAAAGGCCTTATCTCCAAGTACAATCGCACTGAGGGTTAGGGCTTCAATATATAAATTTTGGAGGGACACACGCAGTCCATATGCCCCTTAATTCACCGGTCAGGCTCCTACAAAAGTGATCCTGGCTCCAGCGCTTCCGTGGGATCTGCTGAGGTCTTTGTTGCGACCTCAGCAGAGTTCAGTTTCTCCCTTTGCCAGATGCTGATACTTTGCCCCCACAGACGCGAATCCTCTGCACACAGAGCTCTGTCTCAGAATCTGCTTCTCAGAATACCCCGCCTACGACAAGTGGATTTCCCCAAACACTTAGCTAGTAACTAAAAATCAGTGTCCAGATCCTTCTGGAGAGCTCTGTCCTGTTTTTCAATACCAGGATGATTTTCCCCTCAACACAAATATCCACCTTGGCAGCTGGGCACTCACCAGCCAGTGTGAGGAGCCCACCACACTTTTGTACTTTTTGGAAACAGATTCCAATAAACCACAACAGAGGAAAACCCACTGTGGCCTTCCGCTGAACCGCATTATTGAGGGAAGGTAGCTAATGATCTGAGATGAGGCGATTTTTCATCGGGCCATTATCTGTTCATCACTGTGAGCTTTACTCTGTTGCCACCTTACTCATGATTTCCAGTGGAGTTAACCTCTGTGCCCCTGAGAATCCAAAGCAATAACAACCCAGACTCAACTGTACCCAAGAGAGAGGGAAAGGTGTCAGTTATTTTAGGGTGACTGGCACTCAGTGCTCAAGGGACGACTGGATGCAAAGAGAGAGCAGAGATGGGAGAGGGCTAGGACTGGCCAGCAACTAGCCAGAGATGTGACTTGTTAACTCAGTAGGGACACAGCATGGGTTGATGGGAGGACGCGGGTTCGAATCCCACTTCTGCTGCTTGCTAGCTGTATAACTCTGGGCAAGTCCCCTAACCTCGCTGTCTGTTGTCCCATCTGTAAAATGAGATCACAACATCTTATCATCAGCACTGTGGGGAGGATTCACATGGAAACCTGTTGATGATTGATTGACCGATTGAAACACAGTCTTATTCTGTTACTCAGGCTGAGTGCAGTGGTGCAATCATAGCTCACTGCAACCTCGAACTCCTGGACTGAAGGGATCCTCCCGCCACAGCCTCCCAAGTAGCTGGGACTACAGGATCATGCCACCAGGCCTGGCTGGCTAATTTTTGTATTTTTTGTAGAGATGGAGCTTTCACCACGTTGCCCAGGCTGGTTTCAAATTCCTGAGCTCAAGTGATGCTTCCAGCTTGGCCTCCCAAAGTGCTGGGATTACAGGCATGAGCCGCTGCACCTGGCTGAAACCTGTATTTAAAAGTAAATACGGTGTTGCCTCTCTGAGCGCTCCTCTCTCCCGCTACTCCCCTGAATCCCTTGATGTGTGTGCAGTTTCTTATGCTAAGCTAACAATTTTAGGGCTGGCATGGATGGTATTGATCGGTGTTCAGTCCCACTCCTCAGTTAAGGACACTGAAGTTCAGAGAAGGAGACATTCATTTCAGAACACGTGGTGATGAGATGACTCTGCAGACAGAAACCCCTGCTGGGGTGGGTCTCCTCGCTTCACGGTCAATGAGCCTGTGACTTATACCCAGCCCCCACCCAGACTCCAAGCTTTGAAAAATGTTGATAAATTATTTATTAGCAATTAGTTATGCATTTTTATATCAGAGTTATCCTAAGAAAATGGAGTCTGATTGTGTTGCTCCAGACTGACATCCTTCACCAGCTCCGCTCCTGTGCAGGGTAAACTAATTGCAGGCTGGATGGCAAGACCCTTCCCTCGGGTGCTCTGTGTCCCCTCCCTCCTCGTCTCCCACAGGGCCCCGACGTCTGCCAGACAAAACGAGATCCAACCAACATGCTGGGTTTTCGTCACATTTTCCTGCCTTGGCCAAGGGTGGCTCCTCTTTCAGGAAAGCTCTTCTGCCTCTGCAGCTAGAGGAACACCAGGCCACTTTCCCAATCTCCGCCTGCTCCCGGGCGTCAGCATCCGCTCCATTTTCCCAATACCAGTTCAGCACTTCCTCCTCTCTGGTTGGGAAGCAGTGTGGGGTCATGGTGGCTGTTGTCCACACTCCTGTGTCCCCTGCCCCTCCTCTCCCTGAGCTCCTTGAAGGCATGGATCGTGTTGGGGACTCATCCCCACACCCGGGACAGAACTTGGATGGTAGCAGGTCCCCAGGACAGGGTGGATGTCACTGGCACTTGAGTCATCAGAGGACAACTGCACCCAGACAAAGCAAAGCAAACAGACAGCTTATTCTATGTGTGCAGACATATCGAAGGTAATTTCTGGTTTAAAAAAATACCGGCCAGGCACAGTGGCTCACACCTGTAATCCTAGCACTTTGGGAGGCAGATATGGGCAGATCTCCTGAGGTCAGGACTACGAGACCAGCCTGGCCAACATGGTGAAACCTCATCTCCACTAAAAATGCAAAAATTAGCTGGGCATGGTGGCGGGTGCCTGTAATCCCAGCTACTCAGGAGACTGAGGCAGGAGAATCACTTGAACCTGGGAGGTGGGAGGTTGCAGTGAGCTGAGACTGCACCACTGCAATCCAGCCTGGGTGATAGAGCAATCCTCTGTCTCAAAAACAAGAAACAAACAAACAAAAAAACCCTTAATATTATATATGCTGTTGGGGGCTAAATTGTGTTCCTCCTAAAATTCGTATGTTGAAACCCTAACCCCCGGTACCTCCAGAGTGTGGCTGCATTTGAAAGCAGGGTCTTTAAAGAGGTAATTAAGTTAAAATGAGGTCATTAGGGTGGCCCTTAATCCAAGATGACAGATGTCCTTACAAGGAGAGGAGATCTGGGCAGACACACACAGAGGGAAGACAATGTGAAGACACGAGAAATCAGACGTCTACAAGCCAAGGAAAGAGGCCTCGGGAAGAAACCAACCCTCCCGGTGCCTAGATCTCGGACTTCAGCCTCCAGAGCTGTGAGCAAATTCATCTGTTTCCTGAGCCACTCCGACTGTGATATGTGATTATGACAGGCAAGGGAAACTTATACCAGTGCCTATTTATAACTGATATGCGCACCACCACCTCTGCACACCCCTGGGCGTCTCGGGTCAGAAACCCGTGTGTTGCACTTGCTCCCGGCACCCTACACGTTAACTGGGGCCACAGACACCGCCCCAGAAGCTCGCGGTTAGGCTTCCCTCTGTCCCTATGATGCTAAATGAGCATCCACAGCATTCCCTGATCCACAGAATCTTTGCTGCACCAGGAACGGGCTAACCTGGAATGGGTTTTGAAAGTTCCTATTATTTTGAATTCTCCAAATTCAAAATTTGCCCTTCTGCAAAGCCTGCAGAGAGTTCCTGTGAGAGATAATATAAGGGACCCCTCACTCCAGAGCCAACCACCCTCTTCTTCCCCTCCCATCAGGGCCAGGTGAGGGCCAGTTTCCCAGCCCCTCCTCTCTGCTTGCCCACTTGCCGTCCTTAGCCTTGTCAGAGCCCACCTGGGCCAGCCCGGATACAGATGTCCAGCCTGTGGCAGTTGCCTCTCCCCCACTCCACCTGCCCCTCACCTCTGGGCTGGAAGAAACGTACTCAACATCCCTCAGCTCTTCCTATCACCCAAAGTGTATTAGTCCATTTTCACACTGCTGATAAAGACACACCTGAGACTGGGCAATTTACTAAAGAAAAAGGTTTATCGGACTTACAGTTCCACATGGCTGGGGAGGCCTCACAATCACGATGGAAAGCAAGGAAGAGCAAGTCACATCTTATGTGGATGGCTGCAGGCAAAAAGAGCTTGCGCAGGGAAACTCCCATTTTAAAAACCGTCAGTTCTTGCAAGACTCATTCACTATCACGAGAACGGTGCAGGAAAGACTCCCTCTTCCCATAATTCAATCACCTCCCACCAGGATCCTCCCATGACACGTGGGAATTGTGGAAATTACTATTCAAGATGAGATTTGGGTGGGGACATAGCCAAACCGTATCACAAAGAGTCCTGGGAGACCCCACTCCAAAGCAGCAGAAGTCACATGGGACATCCTGTTTCTCTCTTGGGCCCCGGAACTGATACAGCCTGGTGTTGGCTTCTGTATGCAAGGCACAGGGGATGCAGGCACCCAAGCTGTGGTGCTGAGATGAGCTGCCGGGAAAGGCATCCACCCTACAAGAAGAATCACAGCCATCCTTTGGTAGGCACTTCGTATGTACCACCCATTGTCCTTCATAGAAGCCTCGTAAATGACCCTATCTGTTAGGAACCCTGACTATATCCATTTTACGGATGAGGACATGAAGCACAGAGGAGTTAAGTCATTTGCCCTAAGTCACACAGCTAGTAAACCAATGGACAAGGACTCCAGGGAGTTTGCTCACAGAGTCTGTGGTTGCAGTAGCCCATTCTCATGCTGCTCTAAGGACATACCTGAGACTGGGTGATTTATGAAGGAAAGAGGTTTAATTGACTCACAGTTCAGCATGGCTGGAGAAGCCTCAGGAAACTTACAATCATGGTGGAAGAGGAAGCAAACACCACTTTCTTCACGTCGCGGGAGGGAGAAGAAGAACAGGGCCAAGTGAAGAGGGAAATCTCATATAAAACTGTCAGATCTCGTGAGAACTCACTATCATGAGAACAGGAAGGGGGAACTGCTCCCATGAGTCAATTATCTCCACCTGGTTCCTCCCACAACACGTGGGGATTATGGGAACTACAATTCAAGATGAGATTTGGGTGGGGACGCAGCCAAACCATAGCAGTGGTCTTAACTATATCGGTCCTGATAGTCTGTCCAGTGTCTTCCTCCAGGGGACACAATTCACTATTAAGATTTTTCTTTGAATTTGTGTTTTCTCAGTCAACAAAAACTATTACTGACACAGCACATTAGCCCTGATCTGTGCAAAAGGGAGTGTTCACAAATTAAGAATCCAGATCCAAAAGAGAATTTGCAACTGAAGACAGAACAAGCATGACAGGTGGGGGAGGGGACAGTTGGGTGCCCTCTCCCCAAATAAAGTCACTAATTCATGGTTTTGCTTGCTGCTGCCTGGGCATCTTATTTTCCCTTTACAATTACTTGTCTAGGTTTTGGCTGCAAGAGAGATCAAATATAAAGAAGAAATAAAATCATAATCCAATAATCTACCTAACTGGAGATAGCCATCATTAAAATCTGCCATATTGTTTTCAGTCTTTTTTTTTTTTTTTTTTTTTGCTTAATTTTCTATTTCATTTGTTTGACAACATGAATAAAAATGAATTGATTACTAAAAATGCTTTTTACTCTGGAGAGGTAAAGATAAAGAAAGCAAACAAAGGGGTCAAAATTGTGCTACCCAAATAACCCTGCTAACATTTGAAGTATGAATAAAAGTCACACACACATACATTTAGAAAACAGACCACAAAAGGGGGCAAAGTGAAAGTCACCTTCCCCTCAACCCCTCCCCTACCTCTTTCCCCCATAGAGGTAACATTTTCTGTAATTCTTTCTGTTAACATTTTCTGTAATTCTTTCCAGAAAAAAAAAAAATGCATCCACCTGCATTCATGGATCTACTTATATAAACTCTTTTTTCTTTGCATCCCTTCTAGGCATTTTCTATGTATATATTTTTCACGTGGCTGAGATCATACTGTAAGTGCAGCTGTATCTTGTCCTTTTCACCTGACACTCTGTGATAAGCCTTCTGAGACTGCTTCGTATCAGGAGTCTCCAAGGCCTTGCCTGCAAGAGGCAGCTCCCTGGGCAACCGTGCCTGGTTCTCTGGCAAAAGACTACCAGGAGGAGGAAGGTTTCAATGCCAGCCTTCCAGCAGATGGAAGGGAACAGCTCATGGCTGCCGTTCGTGCGTGCTTATTTTCAGATCAATCCAGCCAACATTTCTTGAGCACCTATTGTGTATGAGGATGCACAGAGACAATTTGACTGACTTATTTCTGCAGCGTCTTTCTCTAGGAAGGTGGAGATGATACTGTGAATAGCCTTGAGGGTATTTCCATGTTAGAGTGGAACAGCCAAGAAACAGCTGTTCCAAAGGACTGCAGAGTTAATCTGAACACCTCCACCTCCAATAGTGGCTTCAGAGTCTGAAACCATTTTTTCTCTTCACTTCTTGCAATTCAGCCACTGACAGCAGCAACATGTTCCAGACAGTGGTGGGGAGAGGCTGGTAGTTGAGTGATGGTTTCAAGCAGTTTGGGGCCGGGTGGGGAAAAGGCACAGAGGATGGGGAGGCAGTGGGAGGCACCCCTGCAGCTGTTGGGAGTCCCAGGACGGGGCAGCAGGCACAGCATTAGCTGAGGCAGCGTCTGGCACTGAGGTTGGGCTGTAGAGCCAGGTTCCTGGACCTGAAAGCAGAGACACATGTCCAGTCCTGTGAGTCTCTGTGTGGCCAGTCTGGACATGGGGCTTCAGCAAAGCTAGAGTGAGCATCTCATGGCTCATCAGAGCCTACAGATGTGAGCAGCAGAGCACAGCAGCTGCACACAGCCTCAGGTCAGTTAGATCTGGAACTTCTCTTCCTAGAACAGGGGCTTGGCAAGGATGCAAAACCAGCCTGGGTCTCAGCATCCTCATCTGTGAAAAGGGCACAGCAGTACACTCTTCCTTGGTAGGTTAAAGTACACACACACTCAACAAATGGTGACCAGTACTATAGTATACAGCATTGTTTGGGCTCTCAGCAGATTGTATTAGTTTCCTAGGACTCCCATAGCAGTATTCCCATTGTATGTTATACCTTTTGTAGTTGTCCCATGGTTCTTGGATATTCTGTTGTGTTTTCTTGAGTCTTTGTTCACTTTCATTTTCAGTTCTGGAGGTTTCTACGGACATAGCCTCAAGCTCAGAGATTCTTTGTTCAGCCCTATCCAGGCTAACTGATAAGCCCATCAAAGTCAGTCTTCATTTTTGTTAGTGCTGTTGTTTGCCACCATTTCCTTTTTGGTTTTTCTCAGGGTTTCTGTCTCCGCTTACATGGCCCATCTGTTCTTGCATGCTGTCTTCTTTATCCATTAGAGCCCTTAGCATTAACCTACCCCTTAACTTGCATGTAATTGAAAGTGGGTTTACATGAGTATAAATACAGTTGCCAACAGCCCATACATTGCTGACTCTAGGTGCACTACCTATGAGTTGGCCCTGTTCTGCAAGGAGCAGCTGTTTCAATAAAGGCTTGCTGTCTAACACTACTGGCTTCCTCTTGAATTATTTCCTGGGTGAAGCCAAGAACCCTCCTGGGATAAGCCCCAATTTTGGGATGTGCCTGTCCTACATCAGAACTACCATATGATCCAGCAATTCCACTTCTGGGTATATACTCTAAAGAATTAAAGCAGGGTTTTGAAGAGGTATTTGTACCCCCATGTTTCTAGAAGCTTTATTCACAATAGTTAAGAGGTGGAAACAACCAACGTGTTCATCAACAGATGAATGGATAAGCAAAATGTGGTGTATACATTACAGTAGATTATGATTCAGTTTTAAAAGAAGGAAAGCCTGACACATGCTACAATATGGATGAACCTTGAGGACATCATGCTGAGTGAAATAAGCCAGACACAAAAGGACAACTTTTGTACAAGTTCACTGACATGAGGTATGTAGAGCAGTCGGATTCATAGAAACAAAGTAGAATAGTGGCCACCAGGGCCTGGGAGAGGGGAATAGGAAGTCAGTGTTTAATGAGGATAGAGTTCCAGTTTTATAAGATGAAAGTGTTATAGAGATGGACAGTGGTGATGGTTATACATTATGAATATATTTAATACCACTGAAATGTACAATTAAAAATAACTAAGGTGTTAAATTTTATGTTATGTATATTTTTTACCCCAATTAAAAAATAGGATGAAAAAGTGAAAGAGAAAGACGTTCTCAAAATTGAGGAAATTTGTTGCCAGTAGACTTGGCTGGCAAAAAAAAAAAAAAAAAAAAAAAAACGTTAAAAAGAACATTTCTTTAGAGAAAACAGTATAGGTAAGAAACTCAGATCTACATAAAGAAAGGAAGTGCATTAAAGAAAGGAAAAGTGAAGGTAAAATACAAACTTTTATTTTTCTTATTCTTAATTGACCTAACAGACAGCAGTTGGTTCCAAATAATAATAGCAAAGATGTATTCGGTTACATATGCTTAGGTAGTGTCTTATGTATATATCGTGCTTATGTATGCTGATCTATAAGTGAACTGAATGGCAGCAATTGTAATGGAACTCAGGTTTGCCTGCTCACTGCCTGAAAGCCAGCCACTGGAGACAAGGGGTGGTAGGAGGAAAAGCAGGTTTATTTGGAAAGCCAGTCAAACCAAGAGGATGGTGAACCCGCATTCTAAAGTACCATTTTCAGTTTTTCAGGCTGGCCAGAGGGTTTTTATGGGTAGGGGGATATGGGAAGCTATGTGAAGAGGTATTTGTACACCCATGTTTCTAGAAGCATTATTCACAATAGCTAAGAGGTGGAAACAACCGAAGTGTCCATCAACAAACAGAAGAATGGATAAGCAGAGTGTGATGTATACATTACAGTAGATTATGATTCAGTCTTAAAAGAAGGAAAGCCTGACACATGCTACAACACGGACGAATCTTGAGGACATCATGCTGAGTGAAATAAGCCAGGCACAAAAGGACAACTACTATAAGAGTCCACTGATATGAGGTACCTAGAGCAGTCGAATTCATAGAAACCGGGTTGGGATCAAGAGGTGACTGAGGACCACAAACATTTGGGTGCCAGCGAGGGGGTGAGGAGGTTGGGAACTTCTTTGTCCTTGGTTAGGTCACAATGCTTCTGTAAATCTCCAACAAAACATACTTAGTTGTTTACAAACTTCCCCTTTGGTATGGCTTGGCTGTGTCCCCACCCAAATCTCATCTTGAATAGTAGTTCCCAAAATCCCCACGTGTGGTGGGCGGGCCTTGGTGGGAGGTAATTGAATCATGGGAGTGGTTTCCACATGCTGTTCTTGTGACAGTGAGTGAGTTCTCATGAGATCTGATGGTTTTATAAGGGGTTGTTCCCACTTTTGCTCAGCACTTCTCCTTCCTGCCATCATGTGAGGAAGGACGTGTTTGCTTTCCCTTCTGCCATGATTGTAAGTCTCCTGAGGCCTCCCCAGCCATGCAGAACTGTGAGTCATTTAAATTTCTTTCCTTTATAAATTACCCAGTCTCTGGCAGTTCTTTCTAGCAATGTGAGAACAGACTAATACACACTTTAATCCCAGAGTTAGTTTCAAAAACTACATGATTGCTGTTTCGCATTTCATCTCAGTGCTCTAAAATTATCCTAGTCTACGTGCAGGAAGGGGTAAACGCCCCTTAAAGAAAAATGGAGTGAGTGATGTTAGTTTCTTGCTGTTTTACTGTTACACAATGATGCGAGGCATAAGAGGGAGGAATTAGGATGGTTTTGTTATGTTAAGGTGCTCACACTACCTGTGAAGCGTTACAGTGTTATTTGAAAGAGACACACAGAGAAGATGTCATCCACATGCCAAGGAGAGAGACCTGGAGCAGCTCCTCCCTCACAGCCCTCATGAGGAACCTGCCCTGCAGACACTTTGATTTCCAATGTGGCCTCCAGCCCTGGGTGAGAATACATTTCTATTGTTTTCAGCCACTCGGTTTGCGGCGCTTTGTTACAGCAGCCTTAACAAACGAATGCTTGTATTTATGTATCTATCGAACTTTTTATTTGGAAATAATTTTAGATTAACAGAAGAGTTGCAAACATATTCCAGAATGTTGCCTTCACTGTGCTCCCCTGGCTTTCCCTGTTATCTCACACAGCCACCGCACACTTGGCAAAACTGAGGAATTATCATTGGCACAATCCCATTCGCTAAACTACGAACTTTTATTAGGATTTCCCCAGGTTCTCCACTAAGTTGGCTTCTGGATTTATTTTGAAGGTACAGCCACAAGGATTTCCTGGCCAATCAGGAAGGCAAGGAATGAAAGACGACCCCAAGCTGTTTGTCTTGGCACTGCAAGGGTGGAGGTGCTATCAGCTGAGAAGGGAACAGATTAGGAGATGAAGAAGAGGCATTTAGTTTTGACCGTACATTTGACATTCCATCCATGTGGACATGTGGAGTAGGTAATTGGATGTCAGAGTCTAGGGTTTGAGAGAAAGAGGTCTAGGTTGAAATAAAAATGCAACTTAAGTGGCCACCAGCCCCCGCACCCTGGACTGAGGCTTAGAGAAAGGGGAGTTTTAGGAAAAAAACTTTACTCTGTCCTAAAACCGTAAAGAAAAGAAGGCAGCGATTGCCAGCCAGATAGCCATCCCTGGAGACTTCTTACAGATCTTTTCCCAGCAGGAGTGGCTAAGTGCCTGAAGGGAGGATGACCACAACCAGGTGAGGCAGAGGACAGATTAATGAGGCAGACAGAAGGTATCGATCAGCAAAGCCACCGTGGCATATGCTGGCCTGTGTACCCACAGATCCAGGTGCATGCTAAACCATGGCTGCTGTGCACGCCCCTGCATGAGCTCCCTCCCGTTCCTGCCCTTCCCTGCCTGGTAGGCAAAGGACAAGTCCTCCGACAGGCTCCCCGGCCTCCCTGCCTCCCCAGCCCCAGCAGTCCCCAGTCCCAGCAGTCCCCAGCCCCAGCAGTCCCCAGCTCTGGGTCATGCCTGCACCCCTGCTGTTGTGCAGCCTGGGTTTCTTTCCATCCCTTCTCCTGGGTGCCCACATGCGTCTTCTCTACAGCAGCCTCTTCTCATTCACCTCCACGTCCCGAGACCAGCCCAGTGCCTGCCTGGCCCCTCACAGACACTCAGTAAATATTTGTGGGAATCAGCACACGTGAGTTTCTGGAAGCCACTAACCAGGAGTGAGCAGAGCCAGGCAAAGAAGTGTGGACACCCTCAGAGGCTCTGTCTGACAGTGCAAGGGCCTGATATTTATCAGGAAATGTGACAGATGCGCCATGTGAACCAGGAAGACCTGTCAGCCCCCTTGGCCGTAATAAGCCACTGCTTTACTCTCCCAGGGAGGCCACTGAGGACTCTGGGCTCTGCCTTTGCAGTGGGATGTCCGTCTTTGCAGTGGGATGTCCGCCCACCCCTGCCCTTCTCCCAGGAGGAGCAGCTGCCCGTGACCCTGGACTTCAGCAGGAGAAGATGATCCTCTGGAATGGGATTATCTTCATCTTAAAGAATACTAATTATGGTTGCTTTCCTTTTTGTTTTTTTGGTTTTTTGTTGTTGTTGTTGTTTGTTTGTTTTGAGATGAAGTCTCGCTCTGTCGCCCAGGCTGGAGTGCAGTGGTGCCATATCAACTCACTGTAGCCTCCGCCTCCCAGGTTCAAGCAATTCTCATGCCTCAGCCTCCCGAGTAGCTGGGATTACAGGCACACGCCACCACGCCCAGCTAATTTTTGTATTTTTAGGAGAGACGGGGTTTCTCCATGTTGGCCAGGCTGGTCTTTAACTTCTGACCTCACGTGATCTGCCTGCCTCGGCCTCCCAAAGTGCTGGGATTACAGGCATGAGCCACGGCGTCCAGCCAATTATTGTCACTTTTGAAATCCAGGGACACTCGGCTCTGGGGAAGACACAGCCCCTTCGATGTCCTGGGAGTTTCCTGTGACCCGGTAGGACAAGGGACAGTTTCCTGGAGCTGAAGTGGGGAAGCTGTGCCCTCATTAAGGATGCGTTGCACAGTGAGACCGTGTTTTCCCTGGCGCCAGTGACGGCCACCTGAGCTCTGCACGTTCCCTAGGGCCAGGTCTCTAAGGTCGTGTGTGGCCACTCTAGACTGGCCACCCTGCAGCTCCTTTCCCAACACACGCACGTGCACGTGTGCACACACCCACTCCCATTCCATAAGCTCGGTGCAGCAGATGTGGCCACTTCAATTACACAGCGGCGCAGTGGGCTCTATGGCTCAGCATCCCCCGGGGAGCAGGAGGCCCCGCGGTTTGCAGTGAGGTGTGGGGAATGGAGCGGGCTCAGTGGTGTTAATGACGGCAGCCAGCACTCCCCGAGCAGCACTCGCGAACCGATCGCTCTTTAATTATCTGGAATTAAAGCGCCGTCTTCACCCTCTTTATGTGATGGCGGAGGAAATCCGAGCGTCCATTAATTACCTGATCCATATGTGAAGTGTCACACATAATTTTTCCAGAGCCAAAGGGTTCTTGCTCCAAGACCTGCATCATCTCTTAATAATGACGTGGAGTGAAATGAGGGAGGACCCAGCCTCTAGAAGAGGACCTCAGAGCCTGGATCCGGCCAAGGGCAGTGTGGCGGCCGAGCTGAGGGCTTCACCTAGGGTGCCTGGGCACCAGCCCTGATGGGCTGAGGTTCCCCTGCAGCAGAGAGAGAACAAAGGCTCCAGAGACAGAATTAAGAGTTTGATAAACTCCTTCTATCAGAGTCCATTAAATAGAGAAGTGAATGAATATTAAAAGCAGAACACGAAATAAGTTTAAACCACAGCACAAAGGATCTAGGTTAGATGGGAAGAAGGATTTTCCAGTAGGAGAAGAGCGTTGCAAACATGCTCAATGTTCCATGCTCCAGAAGCAGGAGGTTTCATGGCCTGTCTGGCGAGCAGTCCGCATTTGGAGGGAACGTCTGTGCCAGGGACCAGGGCAACGCCAAGAGAACAGTTAAAAATACCAAATACTACTGAGGTCACAGCCTGGCTGGCAGCCTTCGGACCATGCCCTGGGCACACAGAGGAGGAGAGGGACATAGAGATGGGATCAGAGAGATGCGAGTGCTTATTTCTGGCTGAACCATCAGTTTTGCCAACTGAAAACATTTTGACAACAACCCAGACATCTCCCAGCCAGTACTTGATGGCTTTGAACCTGAGCCTTGGAGAGGTTATCAGTGATCTAGGAAAAACGAAGGCAGGCATCCCCTGTGGTTAAATACCCCTCCCCCGGCTCCCCCAGCCAGGCTTCCTTCCAGGTTCATAGAGGGGGGTGCTTTTGTGGGTGACGGAGGCAGTGACAGGATGGGGTGAGAAGACCCTCTGTATCCTCCAGGGCCCTCTCTCTCACACACACCTCCTCCCACCCTCAGTCAGCCCACGGTGGCTCCTCTCCTTGCTCCCAATTTACAGAAGGTGAGACTGAGGCCCAGGGCCAAGCCTCAAGCGGGTGGCAGAGCTGGCCCAGGTGCCCTAACTCTGGCCAAGGCTGTCACCGATCAAAAGCACGGGGTGTCCCTCCACAGGGTGATCCGTGTCGCCCCACACACCCATGCTGCCTGTGTCTGGGTCTCCTGGAGCTTTCAGCCCGTGAGTGCCCCACAGATGGCACCTGGGCTGTGTCCACACGGTCCCCTCCTGCCCCCTAACCCTGGGCCTCTGAGCCTCTGCTGCCTCCTGAGATCGGCCAGAGAGTAAGGCTTCTGGGCACCGGGCTCCAAGAGCTCACATCCTCTCGTCCTGCGCGGCTTCATCCTCTCCAGTTTGACTCCTGACTGTTTTCTCCTCCTCTTCTGGTTTATCAGATCTCAGACGTGAGTCCATCTGTGGCTGGAGCCGCTCCCCTTTCTGGGGGAACACAGCCTGATGGCTGACCACCCGAGGGCAGGAAGTGTGGGGCCCTCCTGGGCCACCTGGGTGTCCGCCTGGCATCCCTGCTGCCAGGACAAAGCTGGCTCCTGTTGCCCACCCACCTCCCACTCCTGCCTGGCTCTGCAGCTCTACGGAGGGCCCTCCTCCCCCAGCCACCTGGAAACCCGGCTTCCACACTCTCCAGGGAGAACCGCAGTCGCTCCCCACGACGGGTTGTGAAGACCACCTAGCTGGTCTTGCCTGAGTGGGAGCTGACACTCAGCAGATTTGGGAGGGGGCTCTTTAAGAAAAAGATTACAAAATTACAAATGAAAAGAGAAAGCCAGGCCCCATGAAAGAGAGGAGGCTCCTGGGCTTCAGCTGTATCTCTGCTCAGGCTCTGGGAAGCGGCAGGCACCTGGACAAACCTCAACCCAGGTGGGAGAGGTCCTAGGTCGACCCTGCAGCAAAGCGGCCAGGCCAGCCACCTCCTCCCGCCCCCACTGTCCCCTGTGTGCACAGCTCAGAGCATCGGCACTTTCAGGACCCAATCCTGGCAGGAGGGCTCACAATCCAACTTCTTGGGGACCCCAGTGAAAGAACCGTACCAGCCTCCATTTCCCAGACCCTCACTGCCCGGGGGCAGCCCACACCGCTCCCCCATGCCAGGCTTGTCTGAATAGGATGCCCAGGTCTTCTGGCAGCCCTGGCCCCCCAGCCTGGGGAAGCTGCCAGCTCTGCCGCATCCTGATCCCGGCTTTGACAGTCCTCCAGGCCCTGTCCTCCTTTCTCGGTCCCTTTCTACCCAGCCCCTTCGTGGTGTAAGGGTGGTCACCTCCTTCCCAGCTACTGTCCTGTCTTTGGGGCTGAGGCTGAACCTGCCAGGAAGGGAGGGGACTGCAGGGGAGGAGAGAAGAGGGGAAGAAGGAGGAGAAGGGAGAGGGGAGGGGAGCGTTTCTTGTTTACCGCCGGCTGCTTCTCCAGGCTCACTCACTCTCCTCCTTCATCTGAGAAATCTCTCCAACCTCTCCCTCCCTCCGCCTCCCCCCTACTTTTTCCTGTCCATTACATCTTTCTTACATCTCCCGGAATAAAAAACAATTCTCTTGTGCCACCTAATTCCCCCTCCTAACAGTTTAAGGCCATTATATTAAATAATGATAATCACAAGCATCTCTTTGTTCGTCTTCAACAGCCGCCTGTTCCTTTTAAAGCTCTCAAACCCAAGGTCACAGGCCCCTCCACTCAGCTTAGATAAATCTCTCCCACCGCCCAATTCTGACAAATCCCCGCGCCGGCCGGCCCTTTGTTGTGTATTCTTTGTTTGAAATATGGCATGCGGGGCGATGCGCCCAATGCCAGCCTTTCCACCTTTGCATATTAAATCGCCGCCGCTGTTTCCCGGGGAAGGGAAGGGAAGGGAAGGGAAGGGAAAGGCGGCGCCTCCCCCTGCCTGACTCTGGCAGAAGAACCCCCGCAATCCTCCCCTCCCCCCACCGCTCCGCCAACCCAGGCGTCTCCCACGGTGGCGGCATCTCTTTTGTTCTCAGCTGCCTGCTCATCCCTGATCACCTGCCTGAAGAAGAGCTCCCGAATCACTTACTCATAATAACTTGGTTAAATCAAAAGGTGCCATCATGCGCCCCCACATCAGCAGGGGCGAGTAGGTACATGGAGAGGGTGGAAGGTCCTAGAAGGGGCTGCACCAGGGGAGCCCAGGAAGGGGGCGGGGGCACAGCACCCCTCCTCTGTGCCCTGAAGACCCTGCCCATCCCTGCTTCCCTGCTGGGCCCCATCAGCCCCCAGGGACTTCTGGGATCCTGGCTCTCCTCCCGGTCATCCTGTACTGGGCTGAATCGTGAACCTGTGAATGCATGTCCTCCTGGAACTTGAGAATACAGCCTTGTTGGAAATAGGGTCTTTGCAGATGTGATTAAGGTAAGGATGGAGATGAGGTCATCCTGGATTAGGGTGGGTCCTAAATCCAATGAGAGGGTCCTGGCAAGAAACAAGTATGAAGACCCAGAGACACACGGGCAAATCCAGGTGAAGCAGCAGCAGACATTGGAGCCATGCGAGGGACGCCAAGGATCGCTGGGAGCCCCAGATCCGGGAGAGGGGCCTGCCACAGGTTCTCCCTCGGAGCCTCAGTAGGAACCAGCTCTGCTGACACCTTGATTTCTCCCTTCTGGCTTCCAGAACTGGGAGAGGAATAATGTCTGTCACTTCAAGCTGCCTGGTTTGTGGATCGGTGTCCCAGCATCCCCGGGAAAGTGGAGCATCTTCTTCCCTTCCTCCGGGAGGCTGACAAGATCCATCCACAGACAAGACCAGGAAGCAGAACCCACCCAGATGGTGAATGTTAAGATCCCCGGCATGAAAGTGTCCAGGCCCAGGCCTTGGGGGCCCCCCACACCCCAGATTCGTTGCCAGAGAAAGGCTGGAAGCTTCCAGAGCAGTTGCAGTCTTCTCTCCCCTGGGCTCCCCAGTGGGAGGGTGAGGGTGGCCAGGCAGCCACCTCCTGGGGCCCGGCATGGTCGGCGCTCCTCATTCCTGGTGCACAGAAGATGGAGCTGGCAGCCCAGGACCCGAGAGGCACCCTCAGGTGCAGAAAAGGGCTTTTCCTCTCTATGTGTGCACCTGTGACCTGCAGTAGGAGGCAGGGGTCATATCTGTCCCTGCCTTAAATGCCCACCTGCTCCACCTGTCTCACCCCACCCTGGCAGGGTCCCTCGGAGCCTGATAGGGGCTAAGCTGCTCTCAGGTGGGCTGCAGGCTGGGCTGCTTGATGAGAGCAATGCCCTTTGCTGAGGGTGGAAGCGAGTCAGGGCGGGGAGGGCCACAGGAGCCGCTTGCTCTGAGCCACAAGGGGATGTGGGTTTGGGTCTTCTGATCCTCTGAGAAGCAGGTGCCAGGAATGGATTGGATGTCCACAAGACTTGTTGCAGGGAAATGTCTGTGAAGGAGAAAGAAAAGAGAGCAGGAGGAGTTTTCTTCCATGATGCAGGACCAGCCTGTGCAGGGAGTCGGGAGGGAAGGAGGCCTGGGAGGAAGAGCCTCACAGAAAGCCCCAGCCAGCAGGTGGGAGCCCAGAGCAGAGACTGCCTGAGGGGTGGGGGAGGAGTGGCCAGTTCTGGTGTTCCCAAGCTTCTGCACGGGCTGGGAGAAGGGTAGGGTGTCCAGGCTGTGCAGAATTCACCCCTCCCTGGAGGATTCCTCTGGGAAGAAGGTGGGTGGGGAGCACCCGCAGGGGAGCTGCAAGAGCCAGGGAAGAAAGAGGGTGCTGGATGGGATGGTGGCACTGTATGAGTCTGTTCTCACACTGCTAGAAAGAACTACCTGAGATAGGGTAATTTATAAAGAAAATAGGTTTAATGGACTCACAGTTCTGCATGGATGGGGAGACCTCAGGAACTTTACAGTCATGGTGGAGGCAAAGGGGGAGCCAAAGCATGTCTTACGTGACAGTAGGAGAGAGTGAGGCAGGAAGTACCCTACTTTAAACCGTCAGATCTCAGGAGAACTCCCTCACTTTCACGAGAACAGTATGAAGGAAATCCACCCCCATGCTCCAATCACCTCCCTCTAGGTCCCTCCCCTGACATGTGGGGATTACAGTTCAAGATGAGATTTGAGTGGGGACACAGAGCCAAACCATATCAGGCACCCCCCTGCTTTCTCCTGCTCTTCATGCTCCTAGATCCCCGTTGGCCAAGGTCCTTCCCTCCTTTCCCAGGGGGCAGACGAAGATGGTGGCTTCTCTCCCTCCCCAGAGCCAGCAGCTGCCTCATCCGAAATCCCCAGCCCTGAGTTTCCTCTCCTCCTTCTCCCACAACCCGCCCTCCACCTTCTCCAGGCACCTCTGTTTCTGAGGTTGGTTCTTCTCCAGCCTCACTTGTTATTTCAATTTCTTCTCTTCATTGCCCCTAATTTCACATATTTTCAGAAAGTCGAGGAAATGAGAAACTATGTCATCTTCAACATGAGCTTTGATAGAGACGAGAACAGGTTTGATTTTTTGTTTTTCTGTGAAAGGCTAGAGAGCAGATGAGGGAGGATGCCTTAGCGTGCATTCCATGTGGGAGCAGCCTAGGGGCCTTGCTCTCTGATCTGGTAAAGCCCAGCCTGAGAGCTGCCCCAGTTGGCCCAGGATCCTGCGCAGACTTTGAGGACAATAATACATCTACCTAATGGCTGGGGCAGCCACTTTTCCCTGCGCTGGCACCTTGGGGCCGCCCCACTGCAAAACCCTCCTCTGTTCCTGCTCTGGAGGTCATTCGTGACCAGTCAGCACCATCTACATCCCCATCCGTGTGACCCTGGGCCGGGGGTGGGGGCGGGATTGGCAGCAGAGCAAGGTGGTCTCAGCCCTGGGGTGGGCTTCTGACAGGTCAGGGGTTGAAACCTGCAGACGGCTGCAGATCACAGAAACAGGGGCAGCAGTGCGAGATGAAGCAGGTGGAAAGAGAAAGGTGGAAAGGTGGAAAGATGAAACAGGTGGAAAGAGAAAGGTCCCAAGAACTGTTCTTCTGGTCCTGGTGTGAAGCTCTCTCACAGGGTTGGGAAGTCAAGGTGGGTGTGGTTGCCAAGTTCGTTTTCTAACTTCCCACCATGACAGGGCAGCCATTACAGGACCAAATGGCATTTTTCGTCCCACCGAGGAAAACACGCATGGGCACTCCCAGGCTCCGCCGTCAGTGGGGGAGTGAAATTCCCAGCCACACTGGCTTCCAGCAGGGTGGTCTGTGTTGCCAGGACCACTTGGGGACATTCACTCCAGCTCACATTCAGGTGACTTTGAGCTCGAGGGACCTGCAGAAATAATTGTGTGTGTCTTAAATTGCGTCCCTGTTGCGCATCGGGTGTTGGAAGGGCAAGCACCTTGAAGGAGGGGAGGTGGGTGCACGTGTACACAGATTGCACACAACAGAACAGGGGCCGAACCACTCAGGATCTCCTGCACTCAGGATCTCCCAGGCTGATACTGAAAATGTGAATCCACCCAATAGCAGGCCCTTAAAAAAAAAAACTAGGGCAGGTGACTCATGCCCTGGGGCCCAAACAACACATCCATGACACATGGCTGAGCTTGGCCTCGCTTCCCTCCTCTCCAGAGGGCTGAATCAGGAGGCTCTCTGCAAAGAAAACCCTGGGCCTTGGGAGAAAGATGGCACCTTCCTCAACTCCAGGTGACCCTTGAACAACCTGGGTTTGGACTGCATGGTCCACTTATGCACGGATTTCCTTCCATCTCTGCCACCTGCGAGACAGCGAGACCTACCCCTCCTTGTCCGCTTCAGCCTCCTCAGCGTGAAGACAAGGAGGGCGAAGACATTTATGATGATCCAATTACACCTAATGAGTAAATATGTTTTCTCTCCCTTATCATCTTCTTAATAACATTTTCTTTTCTCCAGCTTACTTTATTGTAAGAATGCAGTAACATATAACTTACGAAATAAAACACACATAATGACATACAAAATACGTGTCATTGACTATGTTCTCGGTAGGCTTCCGGTCAACAGCAGGCTATTAGTAGTTAAGTTTTGGGGGAGTCAAAAGTTACACGTGGATTTTCAAGTTACACAACACCGAGGGCAGTGGTGTGGGAGGCCTGCACCTTCAACACACAAGCCTGATGTCCCTGTCCCTGTCCCTGGTCCTGCCTCAGCTCCCCCTGGACACATCTGCCAATTCTTTGACAGTTGCTAAGTGCTGGGCCCTTGCTGGCCACTGTGACGGGGTAGGGACAACGAGATGGAGCTGGTGTGCAGGGCCCCACCTTTCAGGAGCCTAGGGGCCCCCGGGAGAAGTCTGCACACCTGCTGTCCCCTGCAGCCAGCACACCTGGTGTCACGCTCACCTTCCCCACTTAACCCGCCCCCTCCTCAGACTCCCAGGCAGTCACTGCTACCACCTGCTTCCTCACCCCTCAGATTCAGACCCTGGAGTTGTCACTGACACTTCCCTTGCCCTCCCCAGTGTCTGAGTCTGGGCGACCCCAGTCCTGGTTCCCACGCTGTTCATCCCTTGCCATACATCCGTCTTTTCCATGCCTCCTGCTGCCACCCTGGTCACACTCTCCTCTCTCTGACCTGGACTTCCAGCTGCCCTCCCTGCCATCTCTGCTCCCCCAGGCCACCCTCTGCACGGTGCAAGCCCAGTGAGGGACAATGGATGTAAACATACGCGCCCTGGTGTTGATGATGCATAGAATTAGGAAGGGTGATGAAGATTCATCTTCCAAGCGTGTCCCTTGAGCAAGGAATTGCACCTCACCCTGGTCATGAATGTGTAGCAAGACAATGGGTGCCAAGTCCCCTGGGAGTCAGGTGCAACCCAGGCCAGCTGTGTGCCCTCAGGCAAGTCACATCTCTCTCTGGGTCTCAGTCCCCCCTAGGACATTAAGGGGGATGAGTGTGGGGACTTTCAGTAGCTTTGTTCAGTTTGCATCCTCTACTTCTATGCCTTAGTTGTCTGCATTTTCCTGGCTCCAACTTGCTTCTAAGGGGGTATCTGGGAACAGAAAGAAAGAGGAGAGGAAGGAGGGTCCTCATTCCTGATAAGCTGCCATGGCAGCATCAGCCTTCGGGGCGAGGGGCACCTGGCAGGGCAGTGGTCTCAGGAAGGCATGAGGGGAAGCTCCCCCACCCGTCTCCATCCCATGCTCCCCCGAGCTCTTGGCTCCTGGGCAGAGGGCTTTCCCGGCTGCTCTGTTGTGCCTTCCACCCTTGAGGATGAATTCTTTCTCCACCTTTAAGCACACTGACAAGATTAATGCCATAATTGGGAGGGGCTGCCACGGAGGCTCAGAGGTCTCTGAGCAATAACTCCTAATTCAGAATTTATCTAGGGCAACAAAGACAAGGGCACTCCCCACCAGCACCGGCCCTGCCGGGAAGGAGAGGAGCCGGTCTGCAGGCTCATCGCCCACCGAAACATCCACTTTGCACACGCCTAATTATAACTTGGGTTGCTACAAACGGAAATGGACTAAACCCATTAAATCTATTTTTTCTCCCGTGGTGGGAGGGAGTATGGATTTCTTAAAGATAGAGAATTTAAATTAAGCTTTAAAACTGTGACTGAGCAAGATTTAATACTGACAATTAGCCTGGACAAACAGTGAATCGCCCTGGCGGGGTAATTTATGTATGTTCCGTGTGCCCACGAGGCGGACAGCACATTGCACTGCAACTTAGTGCAAGGACAGCGGCTTCGCCCCTTCTGGAGCTGCAGCCTGGTGGGGCAGGGGCTGTTTAGAGCTTCCCATCCCAGTGGCCTGACGTGGCAGGAGCAGGGTGGGCTGTCCCATTTTACAGGGTCTGCCTGGCAGACAGCTACCCAGACGTCTCAGACCCTGGTCCCTGGAATGGGAGTGGTCAATGCAGCTATTTCAGGGCTTGGAAAGGGAAAATCTGGCCTCTTCATTCCAGGGAGGGCATGTCGTAGTACATGGAGCTCAGAGTTTTTGGAGGGCTTCTTTTCTTTTCTTTTTAATTTTTTTGAGACAGAGTCTCACTCTGTCACCCAGGCTGGAGGGCAGTGGCATGATCTCAGCTCACTGCAGGCTCTGCCTCCTGGGTTCCAGCGATTCTTCTGTCTCAATCTCCCAAGTAGCTGGGACTACAGGTGCATACAACAACACCCAGCTAATTTTTTGTATTTTTAGTAGAGAAGAGGTTTCGCTATGTTGGCCAGGCTGGTCTCGAACTCCTGACCTCAAATGATCCGCCTGCCTCTGCCTCCCAAAGTGCTGGGATTACAGGCGTGAGCCACCATGCCTAGCCTTATTTTTATTTTTTCTGGGTACGTGGTTGGTGTATATATTTGTGAGGCACATGAGATGTTTTGATACAGGCTGCAATATGAAATACACACACTGTGGAGAGTAGGGTACCCATCCCCTCAAGCATTTATCCTTTGAGTGACAAACAATCCAAAGACACTCTAAGTTATTGTAAAATGTACAATTAAGTCATTATTGGTTATAGTCACCCTATTGTGCTACCAAATAGTAGGTCTTATTTATTCTTTTTTTTTTTTTTTTGGCACCCATTCTGGCTGCTCTGGCCCTGGGGAGCTGAGTGGGCTGGGCATTTACTTCTCCACTCTGAATGTCAGCCTCCTTGTCTGTAAAATGGGTTGAGTGGGCTTGGCGCTCACTTCTCCACTCTGAATCTCAGTCTCCTTGTCTGCAAAATGGGAAGCACTTGCTCATCATTGTTCTTGGGATTGGCTGGATGGAAGCATGGATGGGTGGGTGGGTGGGTGGAAGGGGGAAGGGAGTTGATCTACGCCCTTCCAGGGCTGCATTCATAGCAAAAGCCCACGAAGAGTTGATTGGAGAGGTGGGCAGGTGGATATCTGCTCTGTTCCTGTCTCCTTTGACTTTATTCCAGGTACCCAAGGGAGCAGGGAGCAGAGGGGAAGGCTGGGGCAGGGGAGCAGGGAGGCTGTTATTTCCTCAGCAAGGGGCTGCAGGAGGATCGGCAGGGGGTGTGCTGGGCAGGAGTTGGATCATTCTGCAACGACATGGGGGTGTCTCCTCTCACCTGGCCCACCTGCATCCCCTGGGGGCTCCCTGTTACAGTCTGTGAGCCCGAGGGATAAAACAGCCATAAAACCAACCCCTCCCACCCCGGCCCCCTGAAGCCTTCCGTCCAGCAGAGAAGTCAGACAACAAAGCATCAGTCACATTTTAAGAAATGGTGACCACTATTCAAAATAGCCAAAAGGTTGAAGGAACCCAACTGATGAATGGACAAACCCAGTATGATGAATCCACACGGTGGCCACACGCAACGATGCCAATGGACCTTGAAAACACGCACAGGGAAAGAAGCCCAGACATAAACGCCACATACGGCCTGATCCCATTTATATGAAATATCCATGGTCCTCAGTTTTGGTGGTGGAGCCAGAGGGGGACATGGAACAAGGTCAGGGCGGGACCATGCCCGTGGAACACCAGGCATCTCTGCTTCGTCATGGGTGGAGAAAGCAAAACCAATCTTTCCTTCAAGGCTCCACTCCCCCAAACACCTGAGGGGTCACAGTCACCTGGGCCACCTCTCCATTCCCATGGGACTGCTGGCTCCTGGCAGGAAGGGGTTGCTCTTGTCTGCCTCTGAATCATCCCTGCTGCCTTCAATAAATATCTCCAAGTGGGGTGAAAAATGCCGAGGGAAGCCCCTTTGGTCCCAGGGCCAGGGTGAGCTCAGGCAGGGGTGGGAGGGGCATTGGGGAGCAGCAAGGCAGGTGCAGCAGCATCACGATACTGCTAAGGAAACTGAAACTGAGGGCCAGGTGTGGTGGCTCACACCTGTAATCCCAACACTTTGGGAGACCCAGGTGGGTGGATCACTTGAGGTCAGGTGTACGAGACCAGACTGGCCAACATGGGGAAACCTCATTTCTACTAAAAATACAAAGATTAGCAGGCATGGTGGCGCACGCCTGTCATCTCAGCTACTATGGAGGCTGAGGCAGGAGAATGGCTTGAACCAGGAAGGCAGAGGTTGCAGTGAGCTGAGATTGTGCCATTGCACAATCTCCAGCCTGGGCAACAGAGAGAGACTCCGTCTCAAAACAAACAAACCAACAAAATATACTGAGACTGAGAGAGGTTAAGCCCCTGGTCCCAGGTCAAACTGGGAGACCGCCTTGGAGTGGTGGTTTCTCTTTTTCCACAGTCCGGGAAGGTGTCTCACATCTCCAAGTGAAGGATGCTGGTGGGGTAGAACAGAGGTGACCTGGAGAGTTACTTGACCCTTGAAAAATCCCTGCAAACTCTTTGTGGGCAACGTACACAGAAGGCCACAGACACAGCACAGAGACAGACAACATTCTGAGAGCCTGCAGAGCCCTTTCCAACCTGCAGGGCATTCCCATACCCCCAGCATGTCCCACTCCTGCCCCTACTCTCAGTCAGTTCTTTTCATCTGGGCCCTCTAAGGAGTGGGCACCGAGTGGCTTTGTTGTTGTTAAATTGCTTAACAAACGTTATAATAGGTAAGTGTGCAGAGAATGAAGAACGCTAAGCACTGTGCTAGGCATTTGACATGCATTGCCCCACTTGATCCTCCCAACAGCTATTGTCATCTCTATTATGCCATCAACCTAAATAACAAACAGAGAGCAGCTCTCTAGAAGAAAAAGATACTTATTCATGAATAGGGCATCGCAATGGGAAGACGCGTGCTGTAGTAAACAATATGCATGTGAGGGAGGTAAAGGAAGACAAAGAGTATTAAAGGGAAAATAAAATAAAATAAAATAAGGAGGATTACGTAATTGTTCCGAAAAGATTATCCTTGGCTACAAGGACCAATAACAAGGGTGATGCCAGGGTGGACAGGCAGTTTCTGAGCAGGTGTCCCTGCAGAATGTATCTGTTGTGCAAGGTTGTGATGACCTTTGTACAAGGTTGTGTTTTTTGCAGGGTCTTTTGGACAGTTTTTGTTATCAGGCATTTATGCATAATAACCCTCTCTTCATGGTCTTCTCCAGATTTATTTGTCAGCGTGGACTCCATTTTGATTCTGACAACTGCTGATGAGGAAACTGAAACTGAGAGAGGTTAAGACCTCTGCCCCAGATCACCCAGGTGGTAAGTGGCAGAGCTAAGACTCTATCTCAGCTGTTCTAGACCTAGAGCCTCAGGCCAGAGCCCTTTTTCCCATGACTTGATTCTATCTCCCAGAAGGGCAAAGGGATGGGTGGATGGAGGGATGGGTGGAAGAATAGATAGATGGAGGGAGAGAAGAATGTGTGGAGGGATGGATGGATGGATGGATGGATGGATAGAGGGATGGAGGGATGGAGAGGTGGAGGGATGGATGGATGGATGGATGGATGGATGGGATGGATAGATGGAGGAAGGGATGGAGAGATGCATGGATGGAAGAACGTATGGACAGATAGATGGGTGAATGGAGGGATAGAGAGATGGAGAGGCGGAGGGATAGGGCAACGGATGGAGGAATAGAGGGATGGATGGATAGATGGAGGAAGGGATGGAAAGATGCATGGATGGAAGAATGTATGAACAGATAGATGGGTGAATGGAGGTATAGAAGGATGGAGAGGTGGAGGGATGGGGCGACAGATGAAGGGATGGATGGATAGATGGAGGAAGGGATGGAGGGCTGTATGAATGCAAGAATGTATGGACAGATAGATGGGTGAATGGAGGAATAGAGGGATGGAGAGTGGATGGATGGGGAGATGGATGGAGGAATAGAGGGATGGATGGATTGATGGAGGAAGCATAGAGGGATGCATGGATGGAATAATGTATGGACAGATAGATTGGTGAATGGAGGGATAGAGGGGTGGAGAGGTGGAGGCATGGGGTGATGGATGGAGGGATGAAGGGATGGAGGGAGGGAGGGATGCATATGTGAATGGTGAATGGGCAAGCCTTCGTCTCCTTCCATGGCCATGCTCATGGCCACCTGGGCTGTCCTGTCATCAGACCTCATAAATCTGTACTAGTAAACAGGCTCTGGCTTCAAACAGAGACAAACTTCTGTGAAAGGCAGTTTGTTGGTCCGAAATAATTGCCTCCTATCAGGATGTGTTAAAACTGAGGAGTAACAAGGGCTGCGGTTACCTTAAGATTTATGGCACATGACATGCCATTCTTTCCACCACAACACATTTGCATAAAATGCTTATATTACTGCAGCTTCATCGGACCTGAAAATGCAATATGATTCCAATAACATTTCTCTGGAGATAGACAATGGGCTGAAACAAAAACACTATGTGTTGCCTCGGCTCTGTGTCTTTATTAACAAACATGCCAGGATGCATTGCTAAAATTGCACAATTTAAATGGCATGAAAACCCCCACCTCACACAGGGTGGCTCTCTAGCTTCCTCAGATCCGTCTTGCTATTTCCTGAGTGTCAAAGCGTTGCTTTAAATATGTAACAAAGCCCTTGCTTGAGATGCTAGCACTGCTGCAATTCAACTTACTTGCCCATCTGGCGTCACTTTGCATTTTCAGTGAAGATGTCGTGGCTTGAGATATTAGGTTTTCTGGTTTCAAATTCTTTGCTCTTTCCGCCAAAAAGAGAGTTCAATGTTAGAAAATGCTCTTACATGGGCTGTGAGTAGTGGCTCCCGGCCCCCAGTTGGATGGATGGAACAGAGCCCTCCTGGAGGCAGGGACTGGCCTGCGAGGCCTTCAAGGTCTCTTCTCACTATAAATGGGAATTCATAGCTGGAGAGGTGGGCAGAACCCAACGGGGGATGGCACTGCCATCTGGTGATGTGAGTTCGCCTCCACCCATAGCTGTCCCTTTAACATCTGGTGGCATGAAAATCAAGGCCAAGGCCAAACATGTGGGAAGAGCCTCAGCCTCATTCATAATGAAAGAAATGCAAATTACAACCACAAAATAAGATTTTTCACCCATCCGACTGGGAAAACAGCAAAGGCTTTTTGGGAATAGGCACAGTGGAAACAGGAATAATATCTTTAGATCCTTGCTCCTCAAAGCAGGGTTTAAAGACCAGCAGTATCAGTCTCACTCAGGGCTTGAAAAAAATACAGATTTCCAGGCACCAATCAGGACCTGCTGGTTGGAAACTAGAGGTGGGGCCCAGGAATATGCATTCTAACAAGCCCTCCGGGTAATTCTGATACAGCCTGAAGTTTGAGAACCACTGCTTTAGAGGGTATTTTGGCCCAGAAATTTCACTCCTTTCTTTTTCCTATTACATTTTCTGATTGGTCATTGCTGGAGTGTGTGAGAACAATTGATTCTGTTTATGTTGAGCTTCTATCTAGTCATCTTGCTAAATTCTCCTACTAGCTCTAATAATTTGTCAGTTGACAAATAACTGTATATTCTATGTAGAAGATTCTATTGTCGGCTGGGTGCAGTGGCTCACGTCTGTAATCCTAGCATTTTGGGAAGCTGAGGCGGGTGGGTCATGAGGTCAGGAGCTCAAGACCAACCTGGACAAGTGAAACCCTGTCTCTACTAAAAACACAAAAATTAGCTGGGCATGGTGGACCGGTGCCTGTAATCCCAGCTACTCAGGAAGCTGAGGCAGATAATTGCTTGAACCCAGGAGGTGGAGGTTTCAGTGAGCAGAGATCATGCCACTGCACTCCAGCTTGGGTGATAGAGTGAGACTCCATCTCAAAAAAAAAAAAAAAGAAGATTCTATTGTCTGCAAATAATGACAAGTAATAAGATTATAAGATTTGTCTTGTCCTTTCTAATATGTGTATCTCTTATTTTTATTTCTTATTTTCTATTCCATTTGTTAGGACTTGCAGAGCACTAATAAAATCTGTTGTGGCTTTTAGGCATATTTGGATATGAGTTTGTATTAGTCCGTTCTCTCACTGCTGTAAAGAAATATCCGAGACTGGGTAATTTATAGAGTTTTAATTGGCTCACAGTTCTGCAGGTGATATAGGAAGCATAATGCTGGCATCCGCTTGCCTTCTGCGGGGGCCTCAGGAAACTTACACTAATGGCAGAAGGGGAAGGACAAGCAGGCATGTCTTACCTGGCCAGAGCAGGAGCAAGAGAGAGACGAGGTGGGGGGTGGGGGCGGTTTACACACTTTTAAAACAACCAGATCTCACGAGAACTCACTATCGCAATGACAGCACCGGGTGAGGGGTGGTGCTAAACCAGGAGAAACCACCCCCATGATCTAATCACCTCCCACTGGGACCCACCTCCAACACTGGGGTTTACAATTCAGCATGAGATTTGGGTGGGGACACAGATCCAAACCATATGAGGGTCCAAAGACGCCTGTGCGGGAGTGTTTACTGCAGCAGCATCTATAAAGAGTAGAAAACTGTAAAATGCCCCCAAAACACCTATCAGCATGGGGCTGGTTGGATGAACCAGGGCCAGGCCAGGCGCAGTGGCTCACATCTATAATCCCAGCACTTTGGGAGGCCAAGGTGGGCGATCATCTGAGGTCAGGAGTTTGAGACCAGCCTGTCAACATGGCAAAACTTCATCTCTACTAAAAGTACAAAAAAAAAAAAAAATTCACCGAGTGTGGTGGCACATACCTGTGGTCACAGCTGCTCTGGAGGCTGAGGCAGGAGAATCACTTGAACCCGGGAGGCAGAGGTTGCAGTAAGCTGAGATCATGCCACTGCACTGCACTCTGGCCTGGGTGACAGAGCAAGACTCCGTCTGAAAAAAAAAAGGTAAACCAGGGTCTAATTGAGGCAGTGGAATAATTCAACCAATAAAACAACTGAGGCAGATGCAAATGTGCTGATATTCAAAGAGATCAGGCAGGTTATTTACAAAGGATGCAGAGTGGTGTATAAAGATAACAAACGTATATGAATACATGTACACAAGGAACTTCTGGAAGCATACAATAGAAATTCTCAACGTTGCTTCTGAGGAGGAGGACCTGGGGGCCTGGGGTGAGTTGGAGAGGTACCCTTAAATCATTTTTTGTCACTAATTAATTTGTTATATTCTGAAAATGTTACCTTTTCATGAAGAAAATATTCCTAATTTTTTTTTTTTTTTTTTTTTTTTTTTGAGACGGAATCTTGCTCTGTCACCCATGCTGGAGTGCAGTGGAACTATCTTGGCTCACTGCAAGCTCCACCTCCCAGGTTCACACCATTCTCCTGCCTCAGCCTCCCAAGTAGCTGGGACTACAGGCGCCCACCATCACACCCGGCTAATTTTTTGTATTTTTAGTAGACACGGGGTTTCACCGTGTTAGCCAGGATGGTCTCGATCTCCTGACCTCATGATCCACTCGTCTCGGCCTCCCAAAGTGCTGGGATTACAGGCTTGAGCCATCATGCCTGGTCTCTAATTTTTTTCTAAATAAGTTCGGGTTCATCAGAGACATGTGCTCCCTGTCTCAATCAGGGCTTCTCAGGCCCTGGCTGCATATGTCAGTCCTTGGGTCTGTTTATGCCTAGTGTTCCATTATTGGAACATTAAGCATGTGGGAGTTATTTATAGCCTACTGCTCAAGGTCATCACCAAGGTCTGATTGCAAAAATTCAAAAAATTGCAACCTCAGGCATACATGGATTAAGCGGAGGGGGACTGAGGGGAGCCAATGCATCGTTCTGGTTGACAGCTTTCTGGCATTGAATTCTGTTTCCAGGAGGGCTCGGTGTCAACTCAGAGAGAAGGAAATGTTAGGACTCATTTAGTGGATTCTCTCTCACAATTTAACTTGAGTAGTTTCACAGCAAACAGAATGTGCTCTTCCCAGGACACTCTGGGCAGCTTGCCCACTGCACCGCTTCATGGAGACGCCAGGACAGTTTATCTTCTACAGCTGAACAGTTCAGAGCATGGCCTTGGGCCGTATGGATCCTGGTGCAAATCCCCACACCGCTCCTGAACTGTGGGACTCAGGACGGGTTTCCTAGGCTGGCTGAGGTGGTTTCCTCATCTGTCCCACGGGCTCAGTAATGCCAACTTCAAAGAGATGCTGCAAGGGTTAAAGAAGAACATGTAGGGCCAGGCGAGGTGGCTCACACCTGTAATTCCAGCACTTTGGGGGGCCGAGGCAGGCAGATCACAGGGTCAGGAGTTCAAGACCAACCTGGCCAATATGGAGAAACCCCATCCCTACTAAAAAGTACAAAAATTAGCTGGGCGTGGCGGCATGTGCCTGTAATCCCAGCTACTCGGGAGGCTGAGGCAGTAGAATTGCTTGAACCTGGGTGGTGGAGGTTGCAGAGAGCTGAGATCACACCACTGCACTCCAGTCTAGGTGACACAGTGAGACTCTGAGAAAAGAAAGAAAGAAGAAAGAAGGAAAGAAAGAAAGAAAGAAAGAAAGAAAGAAAGAAAGAAAGAAAGAAAGAAAGAAAGAAAGAAAGAAAGAAAGAGAGAGAGAGAGAGAGAGAAAGAAAGAAGGGAGGGAGGGAGGGACGAAGGAAGGAAGGAAGGAAAAGAAGGAAGGAAGGGAGTGAAAGAAAGAAAGAAAGAAAGAGGAAGGAAGGAAGGAAGGAAAGAAAGAAAGAAGGAAAGAAAGAAAGAAAGAAGGAAAGAAAGAAAGAAAGAAAAAGAAAGGAAGGAAGGAAGGAAGAAAGAAAATAAAGAGAAAGAAAGGAAGGAAGGAAGGAAGGAAGGAAGGAAGGAAGAAAGAAAGAAAGAAAGAAAGAAAGAAAGAAAGAAAGAAAGAAAGAAAATAAAAGAAAGAAAGGAAGGAAGGAAGGAAAGGAAGGAAGGAAGGAAGGAAGAAAGGAAGAAAGAAAGAAAGAAAGAAAGAAAGAAAGAAAGAAAGAAAGAAAGAAAGAAAGAAAGAAAGAAAGAAAGAAAGAAAGAAAGAAAAAGAGAAAACGTAAAGCAAAGATTCAATCAATGTTTTCTTTTTTTTTTTTTTTTGAGGCGGAGGCTCGCTCTTGTTGCCCAGGCTGGAGTGCAATGGTGTGATCTCGGCTCACTGCAACTTCTGCCTCCTGGGTTCAAGCGATTCTCCTGCCTCAGCCTCCTGAATAGCTGGAATTACAGACACCTACCACCACACCTGGCTAATGTTTGTATTTTTAGCATATATGGGTTTTCACCATGTTGGCCAGGCTGGTCTCAAACTCCTGGCCTCAGGTCATCTGCCTGCCTCAGCCTCCCAAAGTGCTGAGATTACAGGCATGAGCCACCACGTCTTGGAGGAGCTTCATATGACCCCATCCCCAGGTGCTTGGAGTCTTTCCCAAGTCAACTCTGCATGTTCACACCAGGGCGAAGTCATAGAGGCACCCCTCCTCCCTGAGACCTTGTAGGGCCACTCCCTTCCTCCGGTTCTTAGCCCAGGCCTGAGATCCAGGGAGGACTTATGACTCCCCATTGCACATGGGGAACCTGGGACTCAGAGATTAAATGACTAGGCAACGTTAAAGTCAGGGGCAGAGTGGGCCAAAGTCCATGGGTTCTGCTGCTGCGTCCTGTCAGGTAAGCTTCCCCAGCCACTTGAAGCCACCAGCCTCCCAGTTTTAAAATATGATTATGAAAAAGCCAGACACAAACTGAACACGCTCTAGGTACAATGTCTTTCCATGTTTATAAGGAAGGGAAAAAAATGGGAAAGATGTAGACTAGTATGCTCAATGAGTAGGATTATGAAGGATTTTAATTTTCTTCCTTATTCTGATTTTCTAGAATTTGTACAACAATAGGCATTTCTTTTGTAAAGACAGAAAAACTTCAAGTACATTTACGGTACCAATTTTTTAAAAATCCATACGATATATTGATACATTGAAAACAGAAAAGCATAAACACAGCTACAAAATAATTATAGTGTAATGTTAAATTTTAAAAAGCATGATGCAAATTGTACTTTAAGATGACAAAAGACAAGGCGTTGGCAAAGAAATGATGCATGTTTGAGGTGATGGATAGCCTAATTACCCTGATTTGATCATTACACATTGTCTGCATGTATCAAAATATCACAGGGACCCCAGAAATGTGTACCATTATTATGTATCAATTTTTGAAAAGACAAGATGTTGAGATGGTGTGATTTCTAGATGATGGTTTGTGTGAAAGCGTTCGGTTCTTCTGTGTTGTGTGAAATGTTCACAGTGATGCATGTTACTTTAACAACGATCAAATGTCACCTCTTCAGAGGGAACTTTTCCAAACAATCTACTAGAAAGAATCCTCTGTCCTTGGGGAAGGAAATCATTTTACATCTCTTTACTTGTTTTGATTTTCGTTCGTGGCCCTGATCACTACCTGGGGTTTGATTTTGCAGGTAGATCTTTGTGAACTTCCTTGTCTCTCCCCACTGGAGTGTCACTTCCTCAAGGGTAGGTGCTTCTGCCAAGAACAGTGTCTGGCACACGAGAGAGGTCCAATTTGCTGGATGAATGAATAGATGGATGGAAGGATGGATGAACGAACAGGGGAAATCAAGCGACCCCCAACCAACTTAGGAATGTAGTTGCTCCCCTGAGAAACCAAGCAGCCACCATTCTCCGAAGTGCCCGGGCTTGCCGGGCACAGAATGTCTCATGGCACCTCAGAGACTGGCCCTGCAGGGGACATGGCTGATGGCCAAATACCATCACCTCCTGGGGCTGCTCAACTCTCTCGGGCTGGAATGTGGCAGTGCTAACATTACAGAAAACAAGTTGACGGCGTCAGAAATGGGAGTTTCATCACCCTCAGATGGGTTTAGCCCCAACTGTGCATCAGTCTCTGCTGGGCGCCAGAGCATAAAGGATGCGATCATTGTCCAAGGAAGTGAGTCCCTAAGGGAGGTAGTGGAGTCAGGGGAGAGGGAAGGAAGGAAAGGAACATTTATTAAGCAATTTATTGTATGCTGAAGTTTACTCTATTATCTCATTTAATCTTCTGAACGATCCTACAGGACTGAAGGTGTAACAGCCATTTCTCCAACTGGCAGGTGATGAGGAGACAGTGATGGCAGTGATAGCTAATGTGCACTGAGGGCTTCCTTGTTCTCAGTACTCAGCAGGTGCTGCTGTCAGGCACCGTGTAACGACATTTCAGTCAACAGAGACCACACTGATGATGGTGGCTCCATAAGGTAATAATACTGTGTTTTGACTCAACCTTTTCTATGTCTAGACATGTTTAGAAACATGAATACCAGGCGTGGTGGCTCAAGCCTGTAATCCCAGCAGTTTGGGAGGCCGAGGCAGGCAGATCACGAGGTCAAGAGATCAAGACCATCCTGGCCAACATGGTGAAATCCTGTCTCTACTAAAAATATAAAAATTAGCTGGGCATGGTGGTGCACACCTGTAGTCCCAGCTACTCGGGGGGCTGAGGCAGGAGAATTGCTTGAACCCAGGAGGGGGAGGTTGCAGTGAGCTGAGATTGCACCACTGTACTCCAGCCTGGTGACAGAGCAAGACTCCAACTCAAAAAACAAACAAACAAAAAAACACAAAAAAGAAAAAAAGAAAAGAAACATGAATACCTACCACCGAGTTCCAATTGCCTGCAACATTCGGTACTGCAGTACAGTAACATGCTGTGCAGGTTTATAGCCTGGGTCCATAAGCATATACCATATACCACAGGCTGTACCATCTGGCTTTGTGTAGGTAGCTTTTATGATGTCCACACAATGACAAATTTCTCAGAACGTTTCCCAGTGTTCAGCCACGCATGACTGTATTGAACATGACCCTCACAACATCCCCATGGAGTAGGTGTCTCACCCACAGAACCAGAGACAAACATGGGGCATCCAGGGTTGGGGACAGCAGTTGGTGGGGAAGGGGTGTGGTCTTGTACAATTTGGCCAAGGTCTATGGCCAGCCAGGATGGAGCTGGCCCCTTCCCCAGCTTGGACTCATAAATGCCATGTGTTAGCTCACAGGGGTGCTGCAAAAGTTAAATGAGAAGATGGGTCTGACATGCATGGCACTTAGTAGGTGCTCAATAAAAAATGGGTTGAGAGAAGGTTTGTGGTTCACAGACGAGGAAACTGAGGCTCAGAGCTGTTTTGTGACTTACCCAAAGCCACAGAATGTAAGTGGTAGAACTTAGCATTCCGACCCAGGTCTGCTGGCACGAAGCGCTCTGTGTTTCCTCATTTAGAGCCGGCAAACAAATGATTAAAATGCAGCAGAACGAGGACTATTAGAGATAAACACAGTTTGCTCTGTGGAGCTGAAAGATGAAGTAAGACAGTAAACGAGAAGGGGTCGATACATTTCCACTGAGGAGATGACGGGAGGCTGCCCAGCCTGGAGGAAATCCCAAAACGTTAACAGAGGTTCTTTTCTGCAGAAATGATTGCAAGTGCAAAGGCACAGAGGCGTGAAAGAGAACGGGCTGTGGTTTGACATGATTTAAGCGTGGGGGGCTGGGAGGAGAGAGGAAGACAGGGAGGGGAGGGAGAGGAGCCAGGACCATAGACCCAGGCCAGGTTAGAGACGCACAGAGAAGGACGTGAACTTCTCCTGGAGATCCTGGCTGACCACCCAGCTGCACGTTAGAATTGCCTGGGGAGTTAAATAAAAATATCCTGGTGTCCACGAGCCCAGTGCAGCAGAGGAGCCAGCAGGGCCGGAGCAGAGAGAGGTCCCAGCAGCAATGAGGCCTGACCACTGAGGACAAGAGCCGCTGGGAGGACTTTGGCTTTTTTTGGGATTTTCATCCGGGTCTGAGTTCCCAACACTCATGTTCTTGGGTGACCAGGCTCTGTTTGTTTCCACCCAGGCTCAGAGGAAACAGCGCCTGGCCGAAGGGAATGGTTTCATCAGAACACTGGAGGTGTCCAGGCAAAAGTGCAAAGTCTTCATCTAGACTCTTTGCAACAATGGAATTAGGAGAAAAGCAGAGATTCTAGAGATAGTTGAGAGGTAGAACCACCAACCATGCCTGAGCTCTTGAAAGTAGAGAAGATGGAATTCCCAGTCCTGGTTGGTTGCAATGTCCGCTCCGTGCATGGCTCTGCAACACCGTTGCACAGCTGTTATGCACATTTAAGACTCTGCAAACAATAACCCAGCACCAAGCTGCTCCTGGGTCTTGGTTGTTTCCAGCAGCTTGAGGTCTGAGTGTGATTGGGGTGGGGAGACAGGGAGGAGAGAGATGAAACCAGGACCATAATTAGTGCAACAGGCAAAAACAAGCCTTGCCTGAGCAGGGAGATGGGAAGAAGATTCCATCTGGGGGAGTGGGGAGCCCCCGGCCCATTAACGAAGGCCGTAGGGGATACAGGCCAGGCCTGCAAGGAGTGCTTGAGCCCCGGGGTCTGGAATCACTGGACTATTATGATATCTGTCATAAAGTGTGGCCTCCATTCCTGTCTCTCCAAGAAACAGAAGGCGACAGGGCCCCTCTCAGTGTTGGGACCCAGAAGCTCAAAAGGGTCCACTCCTTGATGGGGGCAAAGACATCTAGGCTGGGCAGAAACGAAGAGGAGACACCTGCGTGGGGCATTCCAGCAACGGCAGAGGAGGACAAGAACGGATGGGAATTTCCACCGTCTGGGTTTAAATCCTGGCTGGAATTTCTCACTCTTTCCATTTCCATTTCATATTTCAGTTAAAAAATAATGACAAAGGCCGAGGGTTACAGAGCAGCCCCCCCCCTCCTTGATAATTACCAAATTAACACGTTCTAGCAGGCGCCCCCGCAGCACGCTGTGATTAACGCGCAAGGACAATTAGCTGCAGAGCCTTCTCCTCTCGTTTTAACCTCCTTCAATAGCCCGAGCCAGCGTGCAGGGCCTCTGGGGTGAGCCTCCTCGGCAGGCACTCCCTCCCCCTCGATTTAATGGAATCTGAGACCCGGTTTAATGTGCTGGGCAGTGCACAGTCCTGTCCCGCCCTCAGGGGCCTCACCCCACAGGTCAGGGAGGCAGCCTCCCCAGCCAAGCAGGAGGTCGCGAAAATGAACCCCAAATTAATTTATTCAGCCAATTCATTAGGCAGGCGTTGATTGAGTGCCGACTCTTCGCCCAGCGCGAGGCTGGGAGTCGAGGGAGATCAAGATAAAGTGGAATGCGGATGGCACATTCCTGGCTCTCGCCGTCCAGGGAAGGGAATCGGGCGGCTGGTTTAAGGAACACGGGAAGTGGCCGATGTGAAACAGACTCCATGTTCCTGAGGAATTCCAGGGAGGGGGCATGGGGCTGGGTTCTTGTGGACCGCCCAGGGAATGTGGCAGAGGGGAGAGGTACCTGGAAGCCAGAGCTGCAAATGCGGGAACCTGGCTGACAGCTGAAGGGGCAGCTCAGCTCGAAATAAAGCTCAGCTCGGCTCGAAATAAGCAGAGGATGTCAACTGTGAAATAACATCCGAAAGGCAGGAGCCTGGGCTGGGTGTGACATGGTCTGGCTCAGCGACAACATAGCTTTGGCTGGGGTGTGCTCAGTGCTGGGGAGTGTGAGGAAGAAGATGTGGGTGGGTGGGGACCAGCTCAAGGAGGTTGCAGGGTCCACAGCCGGGAGGGGAGTCAGTAAATGGAGGGGCTCACCTGGGCTTCTTCATCCAGAGGCCAGTTAGAGACTAGGATGGAGCTGATGCGGAATCTCAGAAGAGGAAGGAGGGAGGAGGAGGGAGGAGGAGGGACGAGGAGGGAGGAGGAGTGCAACAGGTCACTCATAGGAAGGGTGAGCAAAGCTTGCACCTGATTAGAGCTGAGGCCCCAAAGAAAGGCAAGTGTGGAGATTCAGGCTGGAAGGAAGAGTGTGGGGGGTGTCAGCACCCATGGCTGGGAAGGGGAGGAGGGCTTGGGCTTTGGGGATGGAGCAGGAGCAATGTAGTTGGAGATGGCCCAGTGTGGGTCTCCACAGGAGCTACTGCACTGGACAGGAAGGCCCGCTGGGGACACTAATGGGGAAAGAGGACAGACAGGGGCTCTTGGGTAAGGTCTGGAGACTCCAGAATTCACCCAACCTCAGGCCTCAGAGGACCACTTAGGTGGAGCCTCCACTGCCTAGCCCTCCTCAAAGCACACCTTCAGAGAGAGGGAGTCAGAGTTCTAGAGGTTCCAGAAATGCTCCTCAGCATTCTCCTGCCCTTGGTGGCAGAACCTGGAACCAGGATGGGAGGGGAGGCGTCACCGGGAATCTTAAAGGTGGTGTCTGGCCCCAGAGTGGCCCAGCTGCTGACCCCAGGGGCAACTGTTCTGATGTCACCAGTTTTCAAATCTGTTCCAAGGGAGATTTGTAACTCCCACAGCAAACTAGCCCTGTGTGGTTTCTTTCGCAATGCTAAACACTGGCTTTGGCCGCACTTAGAGAGGGATAAAATAAAGAGTTAGCAAAGTGTCTGTCCACATTTCCGTCTTCAGAAGATGAGGGAGGAGAAAACCCCACATACACTCAGCTCAGACCCCTTTCTCCAGTCTTGCACAGAAGGAAGCTAAGAGAGCTGTGTCTGTGAAGCAGCCATGTTCGTGTAATCTCATGCAGTTCTCACCACCTACAATAACGTGGGAACAACGATGCCCATTCTACAGACAAGAAAACCACAGATGAGACAGGTAATTTCCCAAGGCGACCTGCAGGTATGGCATCCTCAGTCAGCTGCTTTGCAAGGCAGTGGTTGTTGGCCACCCTATCAGGGGCAGTAGGATGAGGGTGTGAGGCTTCCACAGATGTGAGGTCGAGCTTGCCTTCAGCATCTAATCAAAGTGCGCCTCAGGGAAATTGATGTAGCTTCTCCATGCCATAGTTTCCTCCAGTAAAATGAAGCTCATAATAGCACCTATTCTAAAGCTTCCTTAAGAGGATTAATTAAAATCATACAGATCCTTCAATAAATCTTAGTGCTGCCATCATCATCATCATCATCATCATCATCATCATCATCATCATCATTGTCACTACCATTGTTGTCCTGACCCGGGAAAACACAGGCAGCTACAGCCCTTCGCCCTGTGCCTCTTCACCCTGATGTGTGAAAGCCATGTCTTCCTAAATTGGTTATTTCTTTCTAAGACATCTTAACCAAAGCCTCGTGCCTCCAGAGTCCTCACCAGGACAAATGTCAATAAGCATGATGACTCCCTGAGGCTGAATTTTAAAAGAGCATTAAAGATTAAAGAATGCACAGGTCAATTACTGATACAAGTAAATGACTTTAGGAGTAATTACAAATAATTTTGCCTTGTTTATTTGGCATTAGTTATGAGGGTCCATAATCCGGGGTCCCTGGGGCCCTTCACTTTGGGTTTGCATTTAGCAGATGAAGGGCCTTGGCTCCAAATGCAGAGCTGGAGTGTGGGAGCAGGTCTTGGCGCTGAGGGCGCGGCCTCTCCAGACTCTGTCTGGTTGACTGGCTTCAGATTCACAGAGATTTCCCCAGCTCCAAACCACTCCCAATAGTTGCCTCACATTAGTCAGGTTCTCCAGAGAAACAGAATCAATAGGCGATAGATAGATAGATAGATAGATAGATAGATAGATAGATAGATAGATAGAAAGAAAGATGGATGGATGGATGGATGGATGGATGGATGGATGGATGGATGGATGGACAGGCAGACAGATAGACAATCGGATACACAGACAGAAATAGATCGTATAGGAATAGACATAGATATGTCCTATATGTTAATAGATGATATGGATATAGATGTTAATATTGATATAAGTGAGGAAATTGGCTCAATGATCATGGAGGCTGAGAAATCCTATGAGAACCTGGTGCTGCTGGGGCAAGTCCTGGAGTCCAAAGCCCTGAGAACCAGGAGCTCCAGGGTCAGGTCAGGAGAAGATGGATGTCCCAGATCAAGGAGACACACAGAGTTTGCTCTTCCTCTGTCTTTGTGTTTTCTCTGGGCCCTCAAAGGGTTGAGAGATGACTGCCCACATTGGTGGGGGTGGATCTTCTCTTTCCAGACTACTGATTCAAATGCTAACCTCTTCCAAAGACACCCTCATAGGCCTGCCCAGAATAATGTTCTCCCAGCTATCTGGGCATCCCTTAGCCCAGTTAAGTTGATATAAAATTATCCATCACAGCGCCCGTCCATCACACACTGTGTAACACAGCAGTCTCTCTACTCTCTGGGTGCTGACAGTGGGACCCCGATACTGGGAGCAGACAGAGCAGATGTCCCTCAGAGCCTGCAACATAACCCATAGAGGTCATGCGGCTGAGGGCCAAGGGCATATGAAGAGCAAAAGCCGGTCCCTGGTGAGAGAAAGGGAGGGCTGGTGAGGGCATTGTACAGACTTACAGGTCAGGAGGAAGTGGAATTTCCCAAGAAGGTGAAAGAGGAAGAGGAGCATGATGGTGAATGACTTTCCTTTGCTTTAAGCAAAGAGACAGAAAGCTGCTCAAAACAGCTCAACAAAATGGCCTGTTATTGGAATGTATATTCATTTCCTAGGACTGCTCTAACAGAGCACTGCAAACTATGGGAGGCTTAAAACAACAGAGTGTCTTCTCTTACAGTTCTGGAGCCCAGCAGTCCAAAACCGAGGTAGTGGCAGGGTAGGTTCCTTCCGGAGGCTTGGAGGGAGAAATCTGCTCCATGTTCTCCCCTAGCTTCTGGTGGTTGCTGGCTGTCCTAGGCATTTATTGGCTTATCAGTGCATCATTTCACCCTCTGCCCGTGTCTTCACATGGCCTCCTTCCCTGTGTCTGACGTTGTCTTCCCTCTGTGTATGTTTTGGTGCCCAAATTTTCCTCTTCTTATAAGGACCATTCGTTGGATTGGGGCCCACTCTAATCCAGTGTGCCCTCATCTTAACCCGATTACACCTGCAAAGGCACTTTTTCCAAATAAACTCACATTCATATATCCTGGGTGAACATGAATTTTGAGGGGGCACAATTCAGCCCAGTGCAGAAGGTTACAATGAAGACACAAACTCCTGAGGACCAACATAAGAGCAGAGCTGGGCTTCCTGAGATGGGGTCCGGAAACTGAGAAGTTGGAGGACAAGGGAGGCAGGACCCCTGAGCCACCCACACTCATTGTCCCCTTCTCCCTTAGTAATGGAAACTGATCATGTCAAGATCCTGGACATGCCTGTGCTTGGCGGGGGGGGAATCCCCTCCCCCAGCCCAAGGGGGAGCTTGATGTAGTCAAAATTAATCATGGTGATTCCACTCACCTTGTCAATGACTGTTTTAGGCATGCACTTGTGATGCCAATTAGATTATAAAGATAAGTACAATAAAGCCGGGGTGGGGGTGCTGAAGGTGGCTTCTGAGAAGTAGCACTTCCATAGCTAGAGAGAGATTTAGCAGTTTTGCCATGGTAGAATAATGGGCAGCAGACATGCCACCCTGCTGCAGACTACTACAGAGGTGGATAAAATAAATAAAGGAGCCGTTTTACTTCGGGCAGGCTTTTGACATCAGGCTTCGGCCAGAATACAGCACAGGGCTGAGATCCATGGGAGGATGAAAACATGCAAGGTAAGATCCATTTCTACCCAGGACTTTTGCGTGGGAGCATTTCCAAACTGAAGCATCGGAAAGTAGAACCCAAACAGAAAGCCCTATTGTTGGGTGGACAAAGTAGAAAACAGAATGCAAGGTTGCTGGTTGGGAGTGGTACCTCACGCCTGTAATCCCAGCACTTTGGAAGGCCAAGATGGGCAGATCGCTTGAGGCCAGGAGTTTGAGATCAGCCTGGCCAAAATGGTGAAACCTCATCTCTACTAAAAGTACAAAAAATTGGCCAGGAATGGTGGCAGGTGCCTGTAATACCAGCTACTTGGGAGGCTGAGGAAGGAAAATAGCTTGAACCCGGGAAGTGGAGGTTGCAGTGAGCCGAGATCGTGCCACTGCACTCTAGCCTGGGTGACAGAATGAAACTGCATCTCTAGATAAATAAAAAAATAAGAAAAAGAAAAAGAATTCAAGGTTGCTGAGGAATCTGGAATTTGCAGGGCAGGATACCAGAGTAGAAAGAGCTATGCATAGTATTATGTCCCAAGATTGACATGGAGTTCCCCTGAGTTTTTGGTCAAATACTAACCAGGTTATGCTTAGGAGGAGACTACATAAGGCCTGACACAGAACAGCTATTAGAGAACTGTGAGCTAAAAGGAGATTCTAAAGCACAATGTCTCCCGGCACCGTGCTGGGAAACATTGAAGTTCTGACCAGCCAAAGTGGGGACACATTGCGGAACATTCAAAAATTTAGTTGAGATTTCAGAAAGTCCACACCTTAGGAATAGGGCTACTGTAGCCTTAGAGTAATAACTACTTTAGATCCACGTTAACAAAGCTTAAAAACAAGTCAAGACAAGATTCAGCTGATCCACCAACAAATTAACTACCTGCCAGAAAAAAATCCAACACTCTTTAAATAAAGACAAAACAATCCAAATGATCGATAATGTGTCAACAATACTTGGAATATAGTAAAACATTTCTAGATATATGAAGCAGGAAAATGTGACAAAATACCCAAGAGTATTTGGGTCAATAGAAGTCAAGAAACCCAGTCAATAGAAAACAAGTCAATAGAAACCCAGAGATAACACAAATATTGGAATTAGCAAGCACGATTTTTAAAACAGCCCTTATAAATGTGTTCATGACGTATAAAATGAATATATATGTAAAAAATGAATAGAAGGGGAATCTCAATGGAGAAATAGACACTATATATATGTATGTGTGTATATATATAGTATATAGATATATAATATATATCTATATATACACAGGCACATGCCACCACGCCTGGCTAATTTTTGAGATATATAGATAGAGATATATAGATAGATACAATATAGAGATATATATTATATATCTATATATAATATATCTATCTATATATCTCTATCTATATATATATAAACTGAATGGAACTTGTAGAACTTAAAAATAAAATATCTGAAATTGTAATATTCACTGAATGGGCGTAACAGCAGCAGATACCTTGCAAAAGAAAACATCAGTAAACTTGAAGGCAGGCCCATAGGAACTCTCCAAACATAAGTACAAAGGGAAGTGGGAGTGAACAAGGTTAATAGAATCTCAGTGATTTGTGGAACAATGTTATGTAATCTAAAATACATGTAACAGGAGTCCCAAACAGAGAGGATTTAAAAAATGGGGCAGAAAACAATATTTGAAGAAGTAGTAACTGTAAATTTCAAATTTGATTTAAAGCGTCAATCCACATATCCAAGAATCTCAACAAACCTCAAACAGGATAAACACAAAGGAACTTCCGCTAGGTATATTGGAGTCAAATTTCTGAAAACCAAAGATAAAGAGAAAAATGTAAAAGCAGTCAAAATAAAATTAACTGCATACAGGAAAAAAAAAAAAATCACTCAATAGCAATCACCACTGGGCAGGGCGCTGTGGCTCACACCTGTAATCCCAGCACTTTGGGAGGCTGAGGCAGGTGGATTATGAGGTCAAAAGATCGAGACCAGCCTGGCCAACACGGTGAAACCCCATCTCTACTAAAAACACAAAAATTAGCCAGGTGTGGTGGCATGTGCCTGTAATCCCAGCTACTCAGGAGGCTGAGGCAGGAGAATTGCTTGAACCTGGGAGGCGGAGGTTGCAGTGAGCCAAGATTGCACCCCTGCACCAGCCCAGGCAACAGAGTAAGACTCCATTAAAAAAAAAAAAAAAAATCAACACTGACTTCTTACAACAAAAACTAGAAGCCAATAAATAAAGGAATAACATCTTCAAAGGAATGAAAGACAGAATTGTTAACCTGGAATTATATATCTAGTAAAAATACCTTTTAAATATAAAGTAAAATAATATAAATAATAAAATTATGTCTGATGACTCCACCCTTCAGCACTGTCTTAGGGTCGTCTGGCACCAAACTGGCCCCAGAATAAATGTACTCTGGATGTGTTCAAGGCTTATAAAATGAATACATATGAACAAATACTTATAACGCCAGCAAAACTTTAAAAATTATTCCCCAAATTACCAAGCTGATTTCAAGTAATTTAACAGTGTTCCAGAACATGGTTCAACAACTTAAATGAATACAATGAAAGGTAGTAAAATGAAAATGTCTAGCATCTTATTAAAAGGCATGCAAATAATCAGGAATATATATCCCACAACCAGGAGAAAAATCAAGAAATGGGAAAAAGGCCCTGAAATGACACAGATGATAAAACTAGCCAAATAGGATGTTAAAACAGCCAGCAAAGGAAAACATGAACATGATAAGAAGATAAATGAAAAATGTAGAAGAGTCAAAAATCAAACTTCTGGAGATAAAAAAGTATAATATCTGAAGTAAAGATACATTGGATGGTATTAACAACAGATTGGACACATCAGATAAAATGATCAATGAAATTAAAGTAACAGCAATAGGAATTATCAAAACAACAACAACAACAAAAGGAAAACAAGACTGAAAAAAATGAATAGAGCAATAGTGGCTTGTGGAACAATATTACATGCTCTACCATCATGTAATTGGAGTCCTGGGAGGAGAGGAGAAAGAGCGGAAGAGAGAAAAATATTTGAAAACAAACGATGGCTGAAAATGTTCCAAACTTGATGAAACTATAAAACCCACAGATCCGAGAGGTCTGACTAACAGCAGACAGAAGAAACACTACACTAAGCACAATACAAACATATCGTTGGAAAATAACAAAAAAAGAAAGAAAATCTTGAAAGCTGGGGAAAAAGACAAACATAAGACAACGGACTTCTCACATAAAATTATGCAAGGCAGAGACAATGGAGTGGTCGTTAAAGTCTTGAAAAAAACAATAAAAGTCCACTTAACATTCTGAACCCAGTAAAAGTATCTTTAAAAAATGAACACAAACAAAAACCAAGATGATTCATCATCAGAGGACCTGTACAATAAGAACTGTTAAAAAAAAGTCCTTTGGGCAAAAGGAAAATATCAGACGGAAATCTGGATCTACACAAAGGAAAGAAGAATATTATAAATGGTAAATAAGTGGGTAAAAAAAAGTAGTTTTAAATATGTTTATACATTCATATTTTGTTTTGTGAGGTTTACAATGCATGTAGAGATATAATATATGACAACAAAGGCATGAAAAAATAAAAAAAGGAAACAGAAACTTGTAAAGTTGTAAAGTTCTTAAAATACATGTGAAATGATATAATAAAATTTGAAGGTAAATTGTAATAATTTAAAGATGCACATTATAAATTCTAGAATAACCACTACAAAGAGAAAGAGAGAAAGAGAAGCAGATAAGCTAATAGTGGAGATAAAATTAAATCATAAAAATACTCAAGCAAAAATAAGTCAGAAAAAGAAGGGAGAATAGATAAAGAGCAAATTCAATAAATAGAAAACAAATAGCAATACAGTGGGTTTTAATCCATAATGATAATCATATAAACACCCCAATTAAAAGGCAAAGACTGTCAGATTGCATCAAAAAAGAAAAATATAATTATTACAGTATTTGAAAGAAACTCACATTGAGTAAAGGATACATATACATTGAAAGTTTTTAAAAATGGAAAAAAGAAATACTAAGCAAACACAAATCAAAAGAAAGCAAGTGTGACTGTATCGATATCAGTATCAGACTAAGTAGATTGCAGAACAAGGAATATTTGCTGAAAAAAATAGGGGAATTTTATGATAAAGGGGCCAATTTATAAGGAGATAACTATACTAGATCCAGTTGTACCAAACAGCAGAGCTTCAAAGCACCTGAAGATAGAACTGAAAGGAGAAATAGACAAATTTGCAATTATAGGTGGAGATTTCAGCACCCTTTACACAATAATTGATAGAACAAGGAAACAAACAGAATATCAGTAGATATATACAAGATTTGAACTACACTATCAACCATCTTGATCTAATTAACATGTAACACCCCTTTTAACAACAAAAGGGAACACATTTCTTTAAGTGAACACAGAACATTGACCAAGACATACCATATTCTAAGCCAAAAAAAAAAAAAAACAAGTGAAGAGATATTGAAGTCATATAAAGTGTATTATTTGAGAGCAATGGAACTAAACTGAAAAACAGCATAAAATATCTAGAAAAACCCCAAATACTTGGCAATTAAATAATACACTTCTAACAGGTAAGTCACAGAATAAATTACAAGAAAAACTTAAAAAGATTTTGCACTGAATGAATATGAAAACACAATATATCAAAAGTTCTATGATGCAGCTAAAGCTGTGCTTAGAGTGAAATTTACAGTATTTAAGGGCTAATAACATTATAAAGAAGAAAGGTCTGTAACTAATGATTTAAGCGTCCATCTTAAGAGAAAAAAGAAAAGCAAATGAAACCTAAAGTGAGCAGAAGGAAGGAAGTAATAAAGATAAGAAAAGAATTACATGAAATAGAAAAAAGAGGAAATTAAAGAAACCAAAAGTTGGATTTTTTAAAATATCATTAAAATTTTTTTAAAGAAGCTATAGCCATACTGATTAGGAAAAATAAATAAATAAAACACAGATTGTCAATGTGGATCAGAATGAAAGAGGAAACATCACTATAGATCCTACAGAAATTAAAAATATAATAAGGGTTTTATAGGTGGATAAATTGTTTTATGTCAATAAATTTGACAACTTGTAAGAAATAGACAAATTCTCTGAAAAACACAAACTACCAAAGCTTATTCAAAAAGAAACAGAGTCCGGGCACGGTGGCTTATGCCTGTAATCTCAGCACTTTGGGAGGCCGAGGCAGGCACATCACAAGGTCAGGAGATCGAGACCATCCTGGCTAACACAGTGAAATCCCGTCTCTACTAAAAATACAAAACATTTGCCGGGCGTGGTGGTGGGCGCCTGTAGTCCTAGCAACTCAGGAGGCTGAGGCAGGAGAATGGTGTGAACCCGGGAGGTGGAGTTTGCAGTGAGCCAAGATCACGCCACTGCACTCCAGCCTGGACAACAGAATGAGACTCCATCTCAAAAAAAAGAAAAAAGAAAAAAAGAAATAGATGATATGAATAGCCCTATCTGTATTTTAAAAGTTGAATTTGTAGTCAAAACCTTCTCTCAAAAATAAATCCAGGCCAGGTGTGGTGGCTTACACCTGTAATCCCAGTATTTTAGGAGGCAGAGACAGGAGGATCATTTGAGCCTAGGAGTTTGAGACCACCGCTGGCCACATGGTGAAACCATGTCTCTACTAAAAATTAGCTGGACATGATGGCATGTGCCTGTAGTCCCAGCTACTCAGGAGGCTGAGGAGTAAGAATTAACCTGAGCCTGAAAAGTTGAGGCTGCAGTGAGCTGTGATCACACCACTGCACTCCAGCCTGGGCGATGGGAGCAAGATTCTGTCTAAAAACAAAATTAAAAATAAAAACAAGTAAATCCAGGCCCAGATGGCTTCACTGGTGAATCTGACAAACATTTAAGAAACTATACCTATTAAGGACAACTATTCCTGAAAATTTAGGAGAAGGGAATACTTTTCAACTCACTTTATGAGACCAGCCTTACCCTGACACAAAAAAGATATTATAGTAAAAGAAGTATATACACCAATACTCTTCATGAACACAGATGCTAAAAACTTCTTTTAAATTTTGGCAAAATGAATTCATTAATATATAAAATAGATTACACATCCTGACCAAATAGAGCTTATCCCAAGAATGCAAGATGGGTTAAGATTCTAAAATCAATCAACATAATTAACTCTATTCATAGCATCTATTTCTTCTTGAATAAACTTTGGTAGTTAGTGTTTTTCAGAGAATTTATCTATTTCTTAAAAGTTGTCAAGTTTATTGACATAAAGCAATTTATAATATGCCCTTATTAACAGGCTGAAAGAAAATCATATGATCACCTCAATAGTTTCAGAAAAGCATCTGACAAAATTCAACATCAATTCATAATCAGAAGTCTCAGCAAAATAGGAATAGAAGGGAACTCCCTTATCCTATTAAAAAGCTTCTACAGACTGGGCGTGGTGGCTCATGTCTGTAATCCCAGCACTTTGGGAGGCTGAGGTGGGTGGATCACCAGAGGTCAGAAGTTCAAGACCAGCCTAGTTAACATGGTGAAACCCCGTCTCTACTAAAAATACAAAAATTAGCTGGGCATGGTGGCAGGTGCCCATAATCACAGCTACTCTGGAGGCTGAGGCAGGAGAATCACTTGAACCTGGGAGGCAGAGGTTGCAGTGAGCCAAGATCGCATCATTGCACTCCAGCCTGGGCAACAAGAGTGAAACTCTGTCTCCAAAAAAAAAAAAAAAAAAGCTTCTACAAAGAAACTTCAGCTAATATTATATGTAATGGTGAAAATCTGATTAGAAACAAGGCAAAGATGTCCTTTCTCATTACTTCAATTAAACGTTGTATTATTTAAATTTCCAGGCAGTGCAATAAGGCAGGAAAAAGAAATGAAAGTCATCAGATTAAAAAGGAATAAGGAAAACTGTTTTTCATCAACACATGACATGATTGTTTACATAGAACATCCCAAAGAATAATAATTTTAGAAAATCTATTAGATTGAATGAATGAATTTATAAAGGCATTAGGATATAAAGTTAATACATAAAAATCAATTGAATATATATTAGCAGGAAACAGTAAGAAAATGACATTTCAAAAACAATTTCATTTATGATAGGATCAAAACTGTAAAATACTTCAGAATAAATTTGCAAAAGATGTGTAAGAATGCTAAATTTTTGTAGTTTGTACTAAAAACTATAAACATTGCTGAGAGAAAATAAAGGTCTACATAAATGAAGCGATAGACCACAATTTTGAATCAGAAGACTTAATATTTTGATATGTCAATTCCTTTTAAATCTATTTATAGATAAAAATGCAATCTCAATTAAAATTCCAGCAATTTTTTTTTTTTTTTTTTTTTTTTTTGTAAAAATGGATAAACTTGCAGGAAGCGGTGGCTCATGCCTGTAATCCCAGCACTTTGGGAGGCCAAGGCAGGCAGATCACGAGGTCAGGAAATCAAGACCATTCGGGCGTGGTGGCGGGAGCCTATAGTCCCAGCTCCTCGGGAGGCTGAGGCAGGAGAATGGCGTGAACCCAGGAGGCGGAGCTTGCAGTGAGCCCAGATTGCGCTACTGCACTCCAGCCTAGGCGACAGAGTGAGACGCCATCTCAAAAAAAAAAAAAAGAATATTTTATTCATGAAAAAGTAACATTTGCCCCAGGCCCCCAAGTCCTCCTCCTCAGAAGCAACTGTTGAGAATTTCTAGTGTATCCTTCCAGAAGTTCCTTGTGTACATGTATTCATATACGTTTGTGTATCTTTATACACCACTCTGCATCCTTTGCAAATAACCTGCCTGATCGCTTTTCATATCAGCACATTTGCATCTGCCTCAGTTGTTTTATTGGTTGGATTATTCCACTGCCTCGGATAAACTTATTGTAAAACATATATGGAAAGCCAAAGGACCTAGAATAACCCCAACAATCTTGACAAGAACAAATAATTTGGGAAACATTTTCTGATGACAAGATTTTTTTCAAGATTTACTAATAGGGTGAGTGCTTGCGTGTAGCCTGTCGCTCCACAGGAGTCCCTATAAGCTGGTGTGGGGGAAATGGTGCTGGGGGTACTCCCAGCAGCTGCAGGGGGCACTGGCTACAGGACTAGAATTCAGCCGGGGAAGACGAAAGCTCAGAGAACAATGAATGCACCTGGGAGCCTACTGAGGGGCATGGCTGTTGCCTTGATCTTTATTTCACACACAGCATTGTTTCCCCCACACCAGCTTATAGGGACTCCTGTGGAGCGACAGGCTACACACAAGTACTCACCCTATTAGTAAATCTTGAAAAAATCTTGCCATCAGAAAATGTTTCCCAAATTTGTTCTTGTCAAGATTGTTGGGGTTATTGTAGGCCCTTTGGCTTTCCACAAATGTTTCAAAATAAGTTGATCAATTTTTACAAAAAAAAAAAAATCTTACTGGGATTTAAATTGGGATTACATTTTTATCTACACATCAATTTAAAAGTAATTGACATAGTAAAATATTAAGTCTTCCAATTCAAAATTAGGGTCTCTCACTTCATTTACTTAGACCTTCTTTATTTTCTCTCAGCAATGTTTGTAGTTTTTAGTACAAACTATAAAATTCATCTGCAATGCCTGTGTCTGTCACACAGCATCTCAATGAATGTCAGCTGTCACAGTGAGTAAGGCAAGTTGTGAGTTAGTCGATGTATGAGAGAAACAAAGAATGAGTTATGAATGAATGAATGCATGCATAATGAACCAAGGAATGACTGAATCAGCCAGTGAATGATCTAAAGACTAAATAAACAAACGATATTCCCAGGAAGGCTGTGGTGAGGGCAGGAGGCAGCAGCTTCTACGTCCTTTGATTCTCTTTCTCTCCCAGATCACAGGTGGCATTTACTTCCCTCTTGGGGACTTCATCCACTGTGGCTGCCAATCAAACAGGATACTTTGTTTCTTAATTAGAAAGTGAACATTTGAAAGCAAGGCTCTCCAATGGCTGAATACATAAAACAATCACCTTTGCTCCTTACAGCTGTCCCCACACTGAGTTAAAACAGCCACTTGGGCTGCCCATGATTTTGCTCCTGATCACATATCAAAGACTCATGTTACGTGCTGACATGGGCTTCTTGTCTTTCATTGCATTTTATCGGTTCATCTGCCACAAACCTGAAGCAGGTGACCAAGGCCAGCTTACCCTTGAACAGGGAGCTTTCACCATCCCAGCTGGGCTGGACCCCAGACCCCTTCCTTACTGCTTTGCCACGCCCCTCTCCTCCACCTCTCAGAAGCCGCCATCGTGGTTGTGGTTTGCGTGCCAATTTCCAACAAGAGAGAGCATCTGAGGTCAGGCCCACAGTTCTTCATTTGTGTGGCTCCTCCTTAGGAGAAGGGGCTGAATACTAAGTGTTCAGCAACTCAGAGAGTATTTCCTGAATGCAAAAGGGAAGAAAGAAAACAGCTCAAGCTTTATGCCTTAAAGGGCTCCTACATGTTGTATTGAGATGGGGATAGAAACTTTCTGCTGAAGGCAAGAAACTTTATGGATGGACTTTCTAACTCTCAGAAAGTGGGCAGGGAAACAAGCTCTGGGCCTGGGGGGCACTTCACAGTCTCCCATCACCCCTCACAATTCCTGACTGCCTCACAGATCACCTCCCCACCCCACGGAGTCAGCTGCTTGGGCATTTGCACTCACACCACACACACCAGGCTGGGCATTTGCGCTCACACTACACATACCAGGCTGGCCCTGAATCCTCCTAGGTGATATTGCTGACTGCATTTTCTATGGAGATGCCCTTGATCCAGAGAGGGAAGATGCTCATCCCGCCATCTAGGTAGGCATTTAGAAACCATGACCTCCGGGCACACTCACCAGCACATCCTCCTCCACTCCCTCCAAATCTCCCCCAGCTGGAATAAAACAGGAACGAGATTCCTGAAGCTCCACTCATGAAGCTGGACTCATAACTAGCGGAGCCGAGATCACAAGCAGAATTCCCTGTGTTACACTCTGAGAAACGCAAGTCAAGATTTTTAATTATTCTTAGATACTGAGTTATTCTTTGTGATTCTGGGAAGAGACTTGGCCACATGGAACCCTAGGATATTTTAGGGTTACCTACTATTCTATCATCTCTTCATGGTTTACAAATCTTGTGCAAAAAACCCTCTGAAGCTCATACTATCTGTGGCTACAATCTAAACCACCTAGCCTGGCATTTGAGACTCCATATGACCCCCAAACTTCCCTGTGCCTGTAGAATTCAGATCGACTTTTCTAACCCTGGTTCTTCCTGGAGTGTTTCATGAGTATAACAAGTGAAATTAATCTCCCCTCCAAATCTTCAAGGCAAGTGTTGTCTGTGTCAAGCCTAACGCATTGGTATTTAGCCTAATATTAATTGTTCAGCCACAGATATTTATTGAGCACCTACCCCATGGGATTATTGAAAGAGCCAGCGAGTCCAAGCTTTTGAAGAATGCTTAGCAAATTTCTGCCACTCAAAAAAATGTTATCTGGTGTTATCACTAATTTCAGCATCTATCCATCTATGTATTCCGGTGCTTCAAATGTTTTTTATGGCATATTTCTATCAGAATAAAGTTTTGAGCACCACCCACAATATATATGCAGTTATTCATAAACAAATACAAGTACAATTGTAAGAGCTAATGTTGTTTCTAAATCCCTCACATGTATTTGCTCACTTCATAAAAACCTATGGGATAGGCACTACTCTTATACCGTTTTTACAGATGTTAAAATCAAGGAACGAGGAGAATTCAATAGTTGCTAGACCCACAGTGTCTCAACCACAGCACCATCCACATTTGGGGCCCAGTCATTCTCTGTTGTGGAGTGCTCCTGTGCACTGGAAGATGTTGAGCAGCACCCCTGGCCTCTACCCACTAAATGCCAGTAGCAACCCCCTATCCCAACTATGACAATCAAAAATGCCTCCAAACATTACCCAACGTCTCCTAGGAGCAAAATCCTTCCCCGCAGAGGATCACTGGCCTAGAATAACTGGCAGAGCCCACATTAGAAAACATATACACAAAATGGAAAGTTTTTAAGCATGATTGATATGGTTTGGGTCTGTGTCCCCTCCCAAATCTCAGGTCAAATTGTAGTCCCCAGTGTTGGAGGAGGGGCTGGTGGGAGGTGATTGGATCATGGGGACAGATTTACCTCTTGCTATTCTCATGATAGTGAGTGAGTTCTCATGAGATCTGGTTGTTTAAAAGTGTGTAGAATCATCTGGGTGTGCTGTCTCACACCTGTAATTCCAGCACTTTGGGAGGCCAAGATGGGTAGATTACTTGAGGTCAGGAGTTCAAGACCTTCCTGACCAATATTGCAAAACCCCATCTCTACTAAAAATACAAAATTTAGCCGGGCGTGCTGGTTCCTGCCTGTAATCCCAGCAACTTGGGAGGCTGAGGCAGAAGAATTGCTTGAACCCAGGAGGTGGAGGTTGCAGAGAACCAAGATTGTGCCATCACACTCTAGCCTGGGCGACAGAGAGAGACTCTGTCTCAAAAAAAAAAAAAGTGTGGAGCACCTCCCCCTTCACACTCTTCCTTCTGCTCCAGCCACTTAAGACATGCCTGCTTCCCCTTAGCCTTCTGCCATGATTGAAAGTTTCCTGAGGTCTCCCCAGCCATGCTTCCTGTACAGCCTGCAGAACCGTGAGCCGATTAAACCTCTCTTTTATATAAATTACCCAATTTCAGGTATTTCTTGATAGTAGTGCGAGAATGGACAAATATAATGATAGTAAAAAATAAATATAACTAGAAGTCCTAACATTATTTGCCTGATCCCCAGTGGATGCTCTTACGTGGCCCCTGGAGTACGTGTGTCCCTCTCCAAGACCCCTGCCCTGGGACACAATGGGAATGAAACCATCCTTTGCCCTCAGGGGGCTTAAAATCCAGAGGTACAAGACGCATCCATGGGGAAAGCTATTGATTTAAGACCGTGGACACACAAAACAGAACTGCCAATTGAATGGCTGAATCAGCCTCTGCCTGGCTGGGCCATGTAGGATTTCAGGGTAAGGGTATGTCATGCAGACTAAGATCAGAAGGAAAGAAAGTATAAGACCGTAGGAAGCTTTCCTGATGCTCTGCATAAGCTCTGGAGTAGGGAGACATCAGTGAACAAAGCAGGCAAACACGGCTGCCTTTAGGGGGCTGACTTGCTGGCACCCCTTCATGTTCAGCCCTACCTACCAGCCCCTGGCCCCTGCCTGCCAGCTAGGCGGCCGAGCCCAGCACAGCTCACCCCCTGTACCTTGTTAGAATTCCCTCCAAGTTGGAACCAAGGCCAGTAGGGATTTACCAGAGCTGCTTAGACTGGGTTTACCCTCCTCAGGCCAAGAGGCAGGCCTGCTCTAGCCCTTCCCTCCAGGGCTCTGGGCAGCTGCTGGCCGAGCATCAGAAGCCACTCAGATCAAGAAACAGCCAGTTCTTCTCCCTAACGTCGTTTTATGGCATGCTTCTAACACCGCTCATAAAAGTAAAGTTCTTAAAGGCCCATTAGCTAGAACTCTGGACAGGCAGCTAAGCCGCAGCCCAGCCCTGGTGCTAATGTGAGAGCCATAATCTTTCTGGACCAGCTGATCCTTCCCCAGCCTTTGCACCTTTAGCTCAAGCCCATTCCTTTTAAGTGATGTTGATAAGTTGATTGATGAAGTTCCTGTTTTTCTCATATGTGTGCGTTACTAAGAGCCCATCTGCCCGCTGCCGTGGGCTTCTATCTAATCAAAGACCTATAATGTACTGATTGTCCTCAACCACGACGTTACTTCACTTTCCTGGGCAATTTACTCCTTTATAGGATTTAATCTGCTGCTGAAATTCACTGCATTATTAATGGGAAGCCAGCACAGTGCTGCTATAATTAAACCATTCGCTCCATGACACCCACACATAAACAGGCACAGACCTTCTCCCCTCGGTGCGTGGCTGGTGTGCTCACCTCTATATCCCCAGTCCCAGCCCCGTGCTCCTGACTTGAAATCCCAAGTGACCCATCATCCCTATCAGAATAAAATCTAAACACCTGTCCTATTCCCTGCTGGATCTCCATGCTTAGAACAGCACCCAGTGTGTGCAGGAACTCAGAAAACATGTCTTGAGCAAATGAATGTGTGAATGAATGAATGAGTGAGTGAATGAATGAAGAGTGAATGAATAAATGAGTGAGTGAATGAGTGAGTGAGTGAATTAATGAGTGAAGAGTGAATGAATGAATGAGTGAATGAATGAAGAGTGAATGAATGAATGAGTGAATGAATGAAGAGTGAATGAATGAATGAGTGAATGAATGAATGAGTGAAGAGTGATGAATGAATGAATGAGTGAATGAATGAAGAGTGAATGAATGACCTTCCTAGTTAGTAAGAACCCGAGTCCAGGGAATCACTCTCCGAGGCTGACTAGCTTCTAAATCATCAGAGCTTTGCTTCCACGCCACTTCGCTGCTGTGGACAGAGTTTTGTGTGCTGGGAAGATAGTTGGGGAGAAGGAATTTGACCCCAATTCCATGCATCAGAGTGTGGAATCTAAAACTCTTTACCCAGGTGGGTGATGTTTGGAGCTTGCCCGTAGAATTTTTCCCTAGAACTCTGGACAGGCAGCTAAGTCCCAGCCCAGCCCTGGTGCTAATGTGAGAGCCATAATCTTTCTGGACCAGCCAATGCTTCCCCAGCCTTCGCACCTTTAGCACAAGCCCATTCCTTTTAACTGATGTTGATAAGTTGATTGATACAGTTCCTGTTTTTCCCATATGTGTGTGTTTCATAATGCAGTCCCCCCACTCCTGCCTCTACCACCTCTCACCAGACAAACAGCTCATAGAGGTGAGTGGTTCTCTGAACCCTCACAGCCTTCATTCCAGGCTTCCCCACACAGCTCTGCACTGGAGGCTGCGGATATAGGGCCAGAGCCCTCTGGGGCTCACTGGGCAATCAGGCAACCAGACCCGAAAGGAAATCTGGATAGATAGTGAATTAGTCTGTCTTCACACTGCTGATAAAGACATACCTGAGACTGGGCAATTTATAAGAAAGAGGTTTAATGGACTCACAGTTCCAAGTGGCTGGGGAGGCCTCACAATTATGGCAGAAGGTGGAAGGCACATCTTATATGGCAGCAGACAAGAGAGAGAATGAGAGCCAAGGGAAAAGGGTTTCCCGTGATAAAGCCATCAGATCTCGTGAGACCTATTCACTATCACAGGAACAGTATGGGGGAACTGCCCCCGTGATTCAATTACCTCCCACTGGGTCCTCCCACAGCATGAGGAAATTATGGGAGCTACAACTCAAGATGAGATTTGGGTGGGGACACAGCCAAACCATATCAGATGGAGATGGCGTCAGAGTGCATGCAGAGTGCCCTGCTCAGCTCTCTGTCTCTGCCTCCCTCTTAAGTCCTTACCCTCGTAAACACTGTCCCATCTGGAGAACCTGTCATACTCTGCACCAGGAAGCACTTTGCCTGCCTCTCAAGGGACTTCTCAATTACATTATAAATATTTCAGTCATCTGCCTAACTTCTCCTATGACGCATCAGCTCCTTGAGGGCAGGCACTTTCTCAGACTTGTGTTTGCACAGCCTGGTGCCAAGCCTAGCACTCAGCAGGCACCGATAAATGCCTGTTGAATGAATAAACATTAAATACTGTGTATTATGGAATCTAAGACACCATCAATTATAAAATGCACCTATTTATTTCTGCCATTAAGAAAGAGAGAAAACGCTACCGATTGACATATGACACCATGCTTTCTTCTTAGTTATCATGTCATTTTCCAGTTATTAAAAGAGGCCTTTTAAACTTAGCCATACATTTCACCATGTGTTACGCTTGTGGACACAGAACGCCAGGCAGCTTACACTTACTAGCTATTCAACCTCAGGAAGGTATTACTTTCCTGTAGGCCTCAGTCTTCCCATCTGTGAAATGGGGATACTGACACCTCCCTTATGAATTCTCAGTGAGAAACAAATGATGTCAAGCAGGAAAGCGCTCAGCCCCATATGTGCTTGAAAAGTGGCCCCAAAAGGCACTCCTGGTGATGCCCAAGGGCTTCTACCAGTCGGCTGTCACCTTGAAGTCGAGATCCCACCGGCTGGCATCTAGAGCCCCAAAGGTAAGCCCTCTGCTCAGCTCCTCCCTCTCCCTGTGCCAAGGGCGGTGTCTCGGCCAGCATCGTCAGTGTCAGAGAGAAGGCTCACCCCGGGGACTGGGGGCTCTGGCTCTGCCTTGCTCCCTCCAGGAACAGGCCCACCTCTGTGGGGCTCCCCTAGGTACCTTTCTTCTTTTACTTTCCTACTTTTGTGTGTGTGTGTGTGAGACGGAGTCTCACTCTGTCACCCAGGCTGGAGTGCAGTGGCCGGATCTCAGCTCACTGCAAGCTCCACCTCCCGGGTTTAAGCCATTCTCCTGCCTCAGCCTCCCAAGTAGCTGGGACTACAGGTGCCCGCCACCATGCCTGGCTAGTTTTTTTGTATTTTTTAGTAGAGACGGGGTTTCACCGGGTTAGCCAGGATGGTCTCGATCTCCTGACCTCATGATCCGCCTGTCTCGGCCTCCCAAAGTGCTGGGATTACAGGCTTGAGCCACCACGCCTGGCCGGTTTCCTTCTTGACTCTTCATCCAAAGCACAGTTTCTCAAGCTCTTTGATTGGAGCTCACCTCCTATCCGATCTATGTTTTCTTTTTCTTCTGTTTTCTTTCTTTTCTTTTTCTTTTTCTTTTTTTTTTTTTTCTTGCTCTGTTGCCAGGCTGGAGTGCAGCGGCCTGATCTCGGCTCACTGCAGCCTCCACCTCCCTGGTTCAAGTGATTCTTGTGCCTCAGTCTTGCCAGTAGCTGGGACTACAGGCACATGCCAAGATGCCCAGCTAATTTTTGTATTTTTAGTAGAGACGAGGTTTCACCTTGTTGGCCAGGCTGGTCTCGATCTCCTGACCTCAGGTGATCTGCCTGCCTTGGCCTCCCAAAGTGCTGGGATTACAGGCGTGAACCTCCGCGCCCAGCTTTTATTCGGTTTTATTGGTCTTCCTGGGCAACTTCCCTGACTCTGTAAAAGAACAGCATTTCATATTCGGAGCTGAGAGCTGGGCAACATGAAAACACTTGGAGTTCAGATTACGACCAGAGAAAGAACATGTGTCCTGGCGTCAGAATAAGCAGGATAATGCTACAGTTTCCTCAGTGGCTGCAGTCCTCTTAGAGGATGCCAAATGGTGCATTGTCTACTTGCTGTGGACCCAGCCTAGGTCTGGAGAAGGAAAATGGGATGGTCTTTGGCAGGGGTCTCCAACGTTTTTGGCACCAGGGACTTGTTTCGGGCAAGACAATTTTTCCAAGGATGGAGAGTTGTGGGTGGTGTTGTTTCGGGATGATTCCAGCACGTTGCGTTGATTGTGTACTTTGTTTCTATTGTTGTTACATTGTGGTATATAATGAAATAATTATTCAACTGCACTATCATGTAGCATCAGTGGGAGCCCTGAGCTTATTTTCCTACAAGTAGATGGTCTCATCTGGGGGTGATGGGAGACAGTGACAGATCATCAGGCATTAGATTTTCATAAGGAGCTTGAAACCCAGATCCCTCGAATGCACAGTTCACAGTAGGGCTCACGCTCCTGTGAGAATCTAATGCTGCCCTGATCTGACAAGAGGCAGGGCTCAGGCGGTGATGCAAGCAGTGGGGAGTGGCCGAAAATACAGATGAAGCTTCACTTGCTTGTCTGGCCCGCCGCTCATCTCCTGCTTCGAGGCCTGGTTCCTAACAGGTACTTGGGGTCCCCTGATCTATGGGATCTCGCATTCTAGTCCCAATAGACCTGCCTGCTACCCAGGGCTCTGCTGTGGCACAGGTTGCCTGGTCTTGGTATTGCTTCCAGGACATTGCAGAGCCCCTGGAACACAGTAGCCGCTCAATAAATATTTGCACCAGTAAGAAAGGAAGTCTTCTAGAGCTGCTGTAACAAATTGCCACAGACCGAGTGGCTTCAAAGAACAGAAATGTATTCTCTCATGGTTCTGGAGTCTGGAAGTTCAAGATGAAGGTGGGGGCTATTTCCTTCTGGAGGCTCCGAGGGAGACTCTGTCCAGGCCTCTCTCCCAGTTTCTTGTGGCTCCTGGCAATCCTTGGTTTATTAGCTTACAGACACATTGCTCCCATCTGCCTCTCTGTGTCTGTGCATCCCAAATGTCCTCTCCTTTCTCTTGCAAAGACCCCAGTTATTCAGTTTGGAGCCCACCCTAAATCCAGGGTGATTGCATCTAGACCCTTAACTCAATTATGTCTGTGAAGACCATTGTTCCAAACCCAGCCCCTATTCTGTAGTTCCATGCAGACATGAATTCTGGGGTGACACTGTTCCGCCCCAGTGCAGAGGGAGGTCAGTATGGAGATGAAGAGGGAGTTCCTCCACACCCCCCAGTCCCAAGCTCATGCAGAGAAACTGATCAGCCTGAACAGAGTTTCACAGCCTGGGCTGGGATGAGCAGGTCCAGAATGTGGAGGAGGGGGAGAAGGAAGAAGCAGGATGAAGGAGTGGAGCATTCATGGGGGTCTCTGACCCAGGCTAAGATCTGTAAGCTCTGCCCTGCCCCGCCCTCACAGAGCTGAAGGAGTGGAGGGGATGAGGCTCCTCCCTACCAGGGCCCAGCTTTGGGCCCCAGGAAACCCCCCATTTCTCTGCTTATCTCCTGCCCCCCGACCCTTCTCTCACTCCTTCCCTACCCCTTCAAGCCCCAGTAGCTTTCAGTCCCAAACCCAACAACTTCCCTTAAGCCTAAAGGGTGCCAACCTGCGACCCCCTTGGAGGTGCTTTACTCTGGAAATAATTAAATCTTTTTTTTTTCTTGGAGACAGAGTTTCACTCTTGTTGCCCAGGCTGGAGTGCAATGGCACAATCTCAGCTCACATGCAACCTCCACCTCCCAGGTTCAAGCGATTCTCCTGCCTCAGCCTCATGAGTAGCTGGGATTACAGGCACCTGCCACCACGCCTGGCTAATTTTTGTATTTTTAGTAGAGACAGGGTTTTGCCATGTTGGTCTGGCTGGTCTTGAACTCCTGACCTCAGGTGATCCACCCATCTCAGCCTCCCAAAGTTCTGGAATTACAGGAGTGAGCCACCATGTCCAGCCCAAGAATTAAATCTTAAACAACAGGAATAAGCTGGAAGGGGGTCTACTGTGGGTCAAGAAGTGTTTCTGGGCATCAGGCCATCTCAGCCAGATCCTCAATGATCCTCTTTTTGGCACAAAAATTGAATCAGCAGTATTGGTAATTTCAAATTTAAAACTGCAATAGAGAAAGCAGACAAAGACGTTCACTTTGGGTTGTCCATATGATATCACCAAAACAGTGGGTCACTGGGCACCGTGGCTCACACCAGGAATCTCAACACTTTTGGAGCCCAAGGCAGGAGCATCAGTTGAGGCCAGGAGTTCAAGACCAGCCTGGGCAATATAATGAGATCGCCTTCTGTAAAAAAAAAAACGTTAAAAATTAGCCAGGTGTGGTGGTGCATGGATGTAGTCCCAGCTACTGGGGAGGCTTGGTGAGAAGATCACTGGAGTTCGTGAGGTTGAGGCTGCAGTGAGCCGTGATCACACCACTGCACTCTAACCTGGGTAACAGATTAAGACCCTGTCTCAAATAATAATAATAATAATAATAATAAGAAGAAGAAGAAGAAGAAGAAGAAGAAGAAGAAGAAGAAGAAGAAGAAGAAGCATGTCAATTCAGTCAACACAGTTGACCTGAGAAGGATGCAGTGTATCCCAGGAGTGACAGTGACCTGTCTGCTCAGTCCTATAGGCACCGTGGCCTCAGAAGCCACGTCACGAACATGGGCTTCTCTCAGAGGTGAGGCATTCTGGCTTCCCAGAGGACATCTGGGTTTCTGGAGGGATCTCTGGCAAGTCCTTTGTTGCTTCCATCTATTGACAGAGCCTTTTCCCGCCACCAGGAAGGTTCTATCTGCAGTATTTGTGAAGGATGATTGACTTCCAGGGATCTTTGTTGTGCTATCAGCCATAATTATTTTAATTCAAACATACTCCCGTATAGGACTGACATCATAAATGCTGTTTTCTAGAACAAATAGCTGTCAGGGCTGTCAAGCAGGGCTGCTTACTGTTTTACATCATTACAATATTTAATTTCAACTCTGCTATTTTTTTTTTCTCACTGAGCACTTTTCAAGACTGTTTCTTCCACTTCTATCTGGAAAAATGGAAACCAGGAAAGCAAGAAGGAAGAAGCTATTTTTTCACATCAAAGTAATTATTGACTTGGAGGCTAAATGAGAAAGAAGAAAAGAGAAAGAGAGAGAGGAAAGAAGGGAGGGAGAGAGGAAGGGAGGAGGTAAAGAAGGAGAAAGAAAATGTTGGTAATTCAGTATTAGAGAAGAAATGAAAATTGAAGAGAAAGATAATAAAAGGAAGAAAGAAGGAAGGAAGAGAAGGAGGAAGTAAGGAAGAGAGAAAGAAAAGAAGGAAGAAGGAAAGGAGGAAAGGAAGAAGGAAAGGAAAAGAAAGATCACTGATTCAGTCTGTGACTGGGACAACTTTTTGACTGGCCAGGTAGAAGCAACAAATAACTGAGTTTCTTTTGCTACCTGCGTACTCACCAGAGAAAGGGCAAACGACCCAAGAGCCTCAGTGGCCTGGTTAATTGCACTGGCTCCTTTGAATTAGGTTTTTATGGTCATGATGAACAGATCAATCTCAAATCAGGTAGGTTTTGATTTAAGACCAATAACTTATTAAATTCCACAATGTACTGAGCTGCTTTTACTTTTTTTTTTTTTTTTTTGGTAAGTTTTTACTTTGAAATAGTCTCAAATTAGGAAAGGTTGCAAGAATAGCAGCAGGAACTCCCACATACTCCACCAGTTTCCACGGATTTCCATTTGTGCTTTATCACCGTCTCGCTTTCTCTGTGCATTTTTTTTTTTTTTTCTTGAGACGGAGTCTGTCGCCCAGGCTGGAGTGCAGCGGCAAAATCTTGGCTCATTGTAACCTCCGCCTCCCAGGTTCAAGTGATTCTCCTGCCTCAGCCTCCTGAGTAGCTAGGATTACAGGCACCCACCACCATACCCAGCTAATTTTTGTATTTTTAGTAGAGATGGGGTTTCACCGCGTTGGCCAGGCTGATCTCGATCTTTTGACCTCATGATCCGCCCTCCTCAGCCTCCCAAAGTGCTGGGTTTACTGGTGTGAACCACCACACCCGGCCCTTTGTGCACAGTCTTTTTCTCCTGCACCTTTTGAGAATAAGTCTGAGACATCACATCTCTTCTTCTTGGTGCACTTTTCTAAGAATGAAGACATTATCTTACATAACTGAAGTACAGCAATCAAAATCAGGAAACTTACCATTAATAAGATATTATTTTCTCATCCACAGTCTATTCTTTTTTTTTTTTTTTTCCAAGACAGAGTCTCACTCTCTCACCCAGGCTGGAGTGCAGTGGCGTGATCTCAGCTCACTGCAACATCTGTCTCCTGGGTTCAAGTGATTCTCCTGCCTTGGTCTCTCAAGTAGCTGGGATTATGGGCACCCACCACCAAGCCTGGCTAATTTTTTGTATTTTTAGTAGAGACGGGGTTTGACCATATTGACCAGGCTGATCTCGAACTCCCAGCTCCAGGTGATCCACCCACCTCGGACTCCCAAAGTGCTGAGATTACAGATGTGAGCCACCGCTCCCAGCCCCACAGTTCATATTAAATTTCACCAATTATCCAAATAATATCCTTGCTTGCAATGAGCTGCTTGGTCCAGAACCAAACTGGCGACAAGCTGCATTGGCCCCTCTCATTAACTTCCTTCAATCTGAACCAACTTCTCAGTCTTTCTTCACCTTCCTTTACCATAACGTTTTTGAAGACCATGGGCCAGTTATTTTGCAGAATATCCCGCAATTTGGGTTCTCCTGATGTTTCTCGGTGATCAGATTCAGGTCAGGCATTTTTTTTCTGGGAACACCATGGAAGTGACACTGCGTCCTCCCCAGTGCGTCGTATCTGGAGGCACCTGGCCCTGTGTCATCATATTGGTGAAATTAGCCTTAATCATGTGGTTCAGGTGCTGTCTGCCAGGTGTTTCCACAATGAAGTTACTCTCTTCTCTTTGTATCTAATAAACAATTTGTGAGGAGATGCTTGGAGGTGCATAAATACCCTGATCTTAATAGTGCTCTCACCCACTAATGTCAGCATCTGTTGGTGACCTGTCTGTCGCTCCATCATCCCTTCTGTATTTATTCCTTGGCATCCTACCATGAAGGTTTCCCTGCCCTCAGTTGTGTGTTTCCATGGACTTCTGTTCCCTGTAATGTTCCGTCATCTCCAGATTCCCCTCCATGCCAACCCCGTACTGAAGACATCAGCAACAGTCTCAACCCGAACATGTCTTTCAGGATGGCTGGCCACTTCCTCCTTAGAGTTAGAACAACCCAGAATTATGGAAGTTCACTTAATTCAGCAAAATGCTTTTATAGATAGCATGGCTGAAGCTGAAAAGAGAGAAGGGAAATGCCAAGAGGAACGGTACCACGGCAGAGATTGGGCTCCTAGCCTGGTACTTGTAGCTGGGAAAGCATCCCCGGGAGCAGAGCTCTCTGCAGTCACTGGGACTTGCTGGCTGTGTCTTAGCAACAGTGGTTCCAGTGCCTTATTACGAGATGGAAACTCCTTGGGCTCTGGCTTTGTGTTGTTCCCATCTGTGTCCCCCAAAGCCACGTCACAGGCTCTCTAATTAGGATGCCCTCCCAGGGACATGTTGGGCAGATGAATGAATAAACACATGACTTAAATTCGAGAGGATCCAACCAGTGCCTGGACAGAAGAAACCGACAAGAAGTGTGTGTAACAATGGAAAGTGCGCGGCTTTCTATTGGCTGGTTACTGGTTTCTAACTAGCTAGGTACCAACTGCAGAGGATTCTTAGGGACCACTTCCAGAGAAGCCAGCCAAACTCAGCTCCCCTCTAAGTTGCACAAGAGGTAACATTCAAAATCGTTCCCCCAAAACTCAGATAACACGAAAGCACATTCAGCAAACATTCTTCAGGCTTTGGTTTCCTCGTTGAAAATGCCAACGATGGATTTTATGGTCTCTAAGGTCCCTGCCCCTTGCTGTGATTCTAGAATCTAGAACTGTAATCTACCCAGGACCTTACCAGTTTTAATTGAGACAGCATCTCTTATGTAAAACCAAGAAATAATTAGCCCTAACAGTAGAAGCAGAAACAGATTCGTGATTCATGATTTTTCTAATTGTTCTCCCTTCTGCACACTTGAACCTTCCCTCCCCTGCCTGGAGTAACATATGTTTTACATGCACACGGACAAATAGAATACACATGAGCATAAATGAGCAGGATTGGGTGGGGTGGAGCGGGCGGGAGGAGCCGATTCCCAGCCAGCTGCTCACTGTTTTCCCACCCTGGGTGTCTCTCAGCTCTGGGTACAGAGGAACAGAATCCTGTTATCTCGCTTCCCAGCACAATGTGCTATAAAACATCCATAAATTCCCTGACATTCTAGTGACCTTCGTGGGGTCTGAAAGAGCCACATTTTATACCAAAGATGGAGTTGTAAATATTCTATCTGTGCAGTAAACACCGCACTGACGCTGGCACCTCGCTCATGTCCTCTGTGCTACCACCTCTCAGAAGAGATGGATTTACTACCATGGAAAATTCCGGCCCCAAGGCAGGCGGCTTGCCACGACCCGGCACCTCAGCGTCTTGCTTCTTGCTGCTGCCTGTTCTCATCACACACACACACACACACTCACACACGCACACACGCACACACACTCACCCCCTGCCGTGATTATAAAGCCGGGAGCAGGAAAGCCCCTGAGAAAATTATCCCGGAGCATATCACACGGTGTTAGTGGCTTTTCCAGGTGGCAGGCTTTAGAATGATTTATATTTCATTCTTTTTCTTTTTGCTTATCTGAATTTTAATTTTTCTGCAATAGTCAAGTGGGGCCGGGTGCAGTGGCTCATGCCTATCATCCCAACACTTTGGGAGGCCGAGACGGGCAGATCACTGAAGGTTGGGAGTTCAAGACCACCTTGGCCAACATGATGAAACCCTGTCTCTACTAAAAATACAAAAATTAGCTGGGTATGGTGGTGGATGCCTGTAATCCCAGCTACTCGGGAGGCTGAGGCAGGAGGATCACTTGAACCTGGGAAGCGGAGGTTGCAGTGAGCCAAGATCATGCCACTGCACTCCAGCCTGGACATTACAGAGTGAGACCCTGTCTAAAAAAAAAAAAAAAAAAAAAAAAAGTCAAAAAGTCAAGCAGGTCTTAATGTAAGTTTTAAATTTTTTTTTAAATAAAATACTTATTTATGGGCAATCACCCCCTGGGAGACAGGGACTCTAGGAGTGCCAGGATGCCACCACCACCGCCAGCTCCTGCAACTCTCGGTGGGTCACTTGGCCAGTTGAGTGGCCCAGGCTAATCCTTCCTTCTTGGAGGGGTAAATGGTGGACCTGGGAAGTGCAGACAGCTGGTGGGTTCTTAGCTGAGGGGGACAGTTGTGGTGATCCTCGTTTCTTATGGCTGAGAGGTACCTCAGGGGGTTTCAAAATCCTCTCCTCGTCCTTCTCTCAAGACAGCCCTGGGGGCGTGGAAAGTCAGTGCAGACCGGCGGTACCACCTGTCTCCCATCCACCCTGAGCCTGTTCATCCAGGGTGCAGAGTGCAGGATGGGAATCACTAAGATATCAAGCAGAAAAGGCTGGACCCCCCCTCCACCCTGCAGCCTCTGTCCAGCCTGCCGGAGGGTCAAAGGCAGAGGGGCTGAGGCAGGACTGAACCTCATCTCTTGAGGGGGTGAGGGGCAAGCAGGGGGGCATGACTGTGGGACCCTCTGAGCTGCTGGGGAGGAGTCCATGGGTCCTGAGTTCCTAGCGCTCTCTCTGAAGATCCCCCAAAGGAGTCAGCGTTGGACTGACAATGGGGAGGAGAGGGATGGTGTGGCTGGGTCTTTGGGGGTGGCAGAGGGAAAATCCAAATTAAGGAGCTCCTCTTCCATGTCCAGGCCTGCCTCATACTTTTCTGGCCATCCCAATGACCCCAAGAGCCAGGTTTTAGGATTCCCAGGCGGAGATTCAGCAACAGTCTCGAGAGGGCGTGGGCTTTGCCCAGAGTCTCCCGGCTCAGTGGGGTCAAGATGACAGCAGAATCAGCCCATCCCCCTGCGGTCTGAAGCCTCTCCTCTGCTCCTTGCTGCCTCCAGGGGCCCAGCACAGACCCCCACAGCCACCATGGCGTGACCCAAAACGCACGAGGGGCAGCTCCTTCCGAACCAGGGGCTCTCATGGAGAACGGGGCAGCCTCCCCGGGGCCAGGTCTTGCCCAGCTGGGAAAACCTCTGGGCTCACAGCTTGGTGTAGGCAGAAAGAGACGGACAAATGGACCAACTCCTCCCAAAAATCAAATCCCAGCCTCCCCAGCCCCCACCTGTCCTCCCCAGAGAGGAGGACTTCACTTCGCCTGTCCCCCCACCTCTACCCGAGAAATCAGGGGTTAACCATAAGCGCCCCATCCTGCCTCCCTGCTGTGGCTCCCCACCCCCCAACGTACGTCTGCAATTGTAATTAAGGTCCTGACAGAGAGGGTTCGCTGCCCTGAGCTCTTAGCTCCATTTATTGATGAGCCATTTCTCAGAAGTTCATTACCATCCCGAGGCCGGGGATGGGAAACCGGGTCTCTGTGGTTTCTCAAGGCTTGGGCTGCTCCCGATGATTGAATGCAAGCACAACACATCCATCCTGCTCGAGCAGCTCTACCCAAGGTCACACATTCATGCAAAACGGAAGCCGGGATCTGCATGTTTAAATACCAGCAGCGGGCATGCCCGCAAGACAATTCTGAAAGCAAGCGGGAGAGGGGAAAGACAGGGAGGCAAGAAAGGATAGGAAATGGCCCTTGGAGAGAAAGGAGGCTCCTGCAAGGATTCCTACACCCAGCACGAAAACCTGGGGTCCCCCACACCCAAACAAAGGCTACAAAGCGGGCTTTCCACATATAATCCTGTGTATCCTAATGGATAAAAACCCAAGGGTAAGAATAAAAAATTGGTGTCTTAGCCTGGGTGACCCAGAAACAGGGCCGCCTGAGACGGGTTTGCTGGGGGATTTTACTGAGAAGCGTGGCCACAGGGAGCAGACGGGAGGGGTAGGAGGGATGCTTCATTGCTTGGGCTGGGAGATGGTCATGGGACTGGACTTTGACCTCCGTCCCCTCTGGACATCGGTCCCCACACTCTGGGTGGCACCAGGCCTTGCCCAGGTGAGGTGCTGTCAGGAGGCCCTGCCAGGCAGACACCAGCCTGAGCCCCAGCAGAACACGAGCTCCAGGAGAAGAGCAGCCAAGGCAGGCCTGGAGAAGAGGTGTTGGCCACAACCAGGAACAAGGGGCCTGCTCACCTGAGCATGCTAAGTGCCCGCTGGGATTCAGCACCTCCCCATACAATCCCCCATCCTGCCCTCGGGATGGGACCTGTGGACTGGGAACGAATGGTGCCAACCATTCATCAGACAATCTCTGGATCCACAAAAACGTGTGGCTGTGACGTGGGCCAGGAAGGAGAGGCAGTGGGATTGAGAACCAGGAGGAACAAGGGGAAGATCCCCTGGCAATGGAAGATCAGGAGAGATCAGAAGAGGCTTCTCGGAGGAAGTGACGGATTGGGGCGAGATCTCAGGAGAGACAGAGGTTTCCTGGGTGGAAAGGATGGAGGCATTCCCAGCCCGTGCTGAGGGCTGCCGTGTATCTGATGGCTGACCTTGGGCAGGTGGGCTGGAGCTCAAAGTGGGGGCAGGCAGCAGGGAGGAGGACAGGCCCACCTGCTGCAGGTGACCATCGGCATCTGGGCTTTATCTTCAGACCTTTAAGGAAGGCACTGAGTGCTTTAAGTGGGGAAGGATGACATTATCGCTTTTGCGTTTTGAAAAATTTACTCCAGTTGTTCTACAGAGAATGGAGTAGGAGGCAGGAGAAGAGTTGGGAGGTAGGGACCACTGTCCAGGCAAGAGGTGACGGAGATTTGGATGGTGGTGAAGAAGGTGGAGAGAGGAGGTTGATCGAGATACTTGGAGGACAGTAAAATCATAGGCCTTGGTGATGGTTTAGACAAGAGGGTGGAGGGAGGGGGATACAAGGATGATTCTAGGTTTAGGGAACTGGTAAAAGAATGGAATCTGCAGCTGTTATGAAGAACAAGGTAGGTTTCTGGAAGCTGACATGGGAAGAGGTACAGGCGCACTGTTCATGCACAGACCCTGGTCTGGAAGGCCATACACCCAGGCAGTGAAAGTGGTCACTTTGAATGGAGGACGCAGACAGGAGAGAGAGGGACGTCCACTGTTTAGACTATGAACATGGACCAACATGTTTGGTCCATGAGTTGCTTATATATAGTAATTTAACCTTTTAAATACATTTTTTAAAAAGGCCAATCAGCACATGCAAAGACGCTTGCATCATTAATCCAGGAGATGAAAGCTAAAAACAAAATGAGATACTACTATGCAGCTGCTAGAAGGATAAAATTTAAAGACTGAGAACACCAAATGTTGATGAGAATGTGGAACAGTTGGAACTCTCCTACGTCGGTGGGAATGTAAAATGGTTCAGCTACTTTGGAAAACCAGCAGTTTCTTATGAAGCTAAACATATACTTATCATATGACCCAGAAATCTCAGCCCAAGAGAAATAAAAACATGTGTGCGTACACAGATCTATGCATCAATGCTCATGGGATCCTTCCTTATCATAGCCCAAAATTTGTCACATGCAAATATCTATTATCTAGTGAATAGATCGACAAGCAAAGTACGCCCTACACTGAAAGATAACTCCATACTAAAAAAGGAAATAACCATTGACGCATGAAACCACGTGGATGCATCTCAAAGGCATTATGCCAACTGAAAGAAGCCAGAGGTAGCTCAATGCATAAAAGATGGTGTGATGTTGTGATATAATAAGAAATATATATTTAGTCTTCATCCCAGTTCCTGGCACAGAGCTCCTAAAGCCTTTGTAATTTCCTGAGTGATAGGGGTGATAGGAGTGTCTTTTGTTATGGTATGTAGTCTCAGTCCTTGGTTCCTGACACAAGAGTTTCTAAGACCCTTGGAATCCCCGAAGTTGTCTTTTTGTATGCTAATAAGATGACTGGCGGCTGGAGCCCCCTACCCAGCTTCAGGATGGGGCTGGGTGCAGGGAAGACCAACCATGTGATTGGAGGGTTGGAACTTTCAGCTCCACCCAGTGACCTTCGAGGAGGGAGGAATGGCTCGAGATTGAGTCAATCACCAATGGCCAATGATTTAATCAATGATGCCTGTGTAACAGAACCATCAAACCCCCTAAACTATGGGGTTCAGACAGCATCCGGGTTGGTGAACATGTGGAAGTGACAGATGGGTGGTTGAAAGGTGTGGAAGCTCTCTGTCCCTTCCCTCATACATTGCCCTAAGCAGGTTCTTCCATTTGGCTAATCCTGAATTGTATCCTTAATAGTAAAGCAGTACATGTAAGCAAATTGTTTTTCCTGAGTTCTATGAATCACTCCAGCAAACTGTCAAATCCAAGGAGGGGAGCATAAGAACTCTTCACTGTGTAGCCAAGCTGGACAGAAGTGTGGGTACCCTGGGGACCCAATACTTGCAGTGGGGGCAGTCTTGTGGGATGGAGCCCTTAACCTGTGGGGTCTGACACTCACTCTGGCAGTTAATGAGCTGAACCATTGGACACCCAGTTGGTGTCTGGAGAGTTGGAGAATTGACTGTTGGTGGGGAAAAAAGCCCACACATTTGGTATGAAAAGTGTTCTGTGTGTAGAAACAAATAATGAATAGTGAAATCTGTGATTCTGTTTATGTGATATTCCAGAGAAGACAAAATGTTAGGAACAGCAAGTGGATCAGCATTGCCTGCTGGGAAGGGAGCGAATGTCCCCAAAGGGACATGAGGGAAATTTTCAGGTGATATAAATATTTCATATCTTAATTATGATGGTTGTTACGTGGGTATACACATTTTCCAAAATGTTGTACATGGTACACTTACAGAGGATGACTTTTGTTGTATATAAACTATACCTTAATATATCTGATATTTTTTAAACTGAGGGGAAATTCAGAGTCTTTTGGGGTGAAACTATTGTATGTGATATTGCAATAGTGGATGCATGACGCTTTGCATTTGCCCAAGCCCATAGAACTTTACGGCCCAAAGAATGAATCTTAATGTATGCAAACTTTTTAAAGTCATTTAAGAGGTCAGGAGATTCTAAGGTGGAATGTAGAATGTGACCAAGAATCCAATGACCAAAATTCCAAAGGCATGAAACAGTCTCGCCAATGTGGACAGAGGAAAAGATGCTGATTTAAGTAACTTTGGAACTGAGCAGAGTCTGTGAAACTAAAGGCAAAAGGAGCTGTACACAAGCACTGTGCTGTAATTGATAAAGTTGTGTCCCATATTGGTATGGGTTAATAATTCTGAAAGCACCTATATATGTCTACAGGAGCTGAACAACTAGGTCAATGGATGACAGATGGTGGGAGGCAGCTTCTACAAGGCAGTTGTGACATTAATTCTCCAGAGTTAGGCCAAACCTCACAAGTCAAGGACACAGTCCTCCCCAGACTGCCCTCACTTCAGACACCAGCTGAAGCTTGGGGGCCCCTCTCTTCTGACCAGCTGGCTACAAATGCAGGCGTTCCCATGACCCACTCAGGTTTGGTAATTTGCAACAGTGCCTCACAGGACCCAGGAAAGGATTATACTTGCTATTACAGTTTTCTTATAGCAAAAAAGATACAGTCAGGACTACCTGAAAGAAGAGACTCATAAGGCAAGGTCAGGGAGGGCCCCAAATGTGAAGCTTCTGCATCTTCTCCCTCTGGAATCAGGATGCATCATTTTCCCGCCACACTGATGTGCACAATATGCAGAGTGTTGTTAACCAGGGAAGTTCACCCAAGCTTTGGGGACTGTAGGAGATTGATCAGGGTGTTGGGAAAAATTGTAGAAAGATACAAATGTTCTTAGAAGG